>NC_138346.1:174311844-175654344 GCF_046562875.1 Panthera onca | reverse complement strand
TGTTTATAGCAGCACTTTCAACAATAGCCAAATTATGGAAAGAGACTAAATGTCCATCAACTGATGAATGGATAAATAAGTTGTGGTTTACATATACAACAGAATATTGCTTGGCTATGAGAAAGAATGAAATATGGCCTTTTGTAGCAACGTGGATGGAACTGGAGAGTGTTATGCTAAGTGAAATAAGTCATACAGAGAAAGATAAATACCATATGTTTTCACTCTTGTGTGGAGCCTGAGAAACTTAACAGAAGACCATGGGGGAGGGGAAGGGAAAAAAAAGAAAGAGAGGGAGGGAGCCAAACCATAAGAGACTCTTAAAACTGAGAATAAACTGAGGGTTGATGGGGGGTTGGAGGGAGGGGACAGTGGGTGATGGGCATTGAGGAGGGCACCTGTTGGGATGAGCACTGGGTGTTGTATGGAAACCAATTTGACAATAAGTTTCATAATAAAAAAAAAATTTAGAATCCCTATCGATAGCCCTTCCAACATCATTCCAGATGATCTCTTCCACCCTGTCTCAGCCACCACTCTCCATGGATGGATACACTCTAGACTTTGTCTTTACCAATAGCTGGACTATCTCCAGCACATTAGTTTCAAGGATCTTCCTCTTAGATCACCATCTCTTCTCTCACCCATTTGTCTGTTCTGGTACCCCAGCTCTAGCAGATTGCTGGTTCCACCATATGAATCCCTGGGCCCCAGTGCTTCTTCCCTGTCTACTCTCCCCTGTAGCCCAAAATGTCTCCTTCCTCAGACCTTGGTTGGCAATGTTTTTAGATCTGGCCATGCATGGAAATGTCCTGAGGACTTCTGAACCTGCCCCACTGACACAGACTCTATGGGGGGGGGGGGAGCATATTTTATGAATCACTTGGAGTGTTTACTGTATAGTCAGCTCAGCATCTGGGCCAAGGAATAGATTGGGAAACATGTCTTATAGCGTCTCATCTGCCTATCTCTTACAGTCTCATGCCTCTCACTACTTTCCATGTCCTACTGCAATTACCCAAGTAGATGCCCCATCTTCCCAAAGAGTCTGTGAACTCTCTGAAAGAAGACAGAAAAACAAACTTATCTTGGTAGAGCTCACAGGCTTGAGTATGATGCTTTACTCTAAGTCCACAGGATTTGCCAAACTAGTATTGAATTAAAAAAAAAAAAAAAGAATGGATTTCTGGGGTAATGACCTAGAGGAAACGTTCTTTAAAAGCGCTCTCTTAGAGACCTACAAATTAAATCCATGCTAACGATGCATCTTCACTGCAGCTTGAATCACATCCTCCTCTGTTAAAATCTTTCAATGGCCTCCATTTTCCTGATGATAAATTACACATTCCATCCATACACACAGGCCCCCTGATCTTCTCCCGTCTCCAACCCCAGCTTCATTTTCCACTACTTCCTGCCTCTAACTCACCCAGTCAGTAAAACTGGACTTGCCTCCCGTGCATTTGCTCATACTGTTCCCTTGGCCTGGAATGGCATTTCCATACTTAAGTGCCCAGGTAAACTGTTCATCTTCTGAGATTCAGATGAGCAATCAACCCATCCCAGAAGCCTTTTCCAGCGCTTAGGCTGGGCTAATACCTGCTCCCTGCTTTATAGCACTCTCTGTTTACCTCTGTCTTTCCATTTATTTGATTTTATTAAAAAGCATCCATCTATGTGTCTGATTTACCTGAACCCCACTCATACTGATGTCCTCGGGGCATGGGACTAGACTGTACTCTCTTCTACTCGTTTCTGTCACTACACCTAGGTACACAGAGTGTAGATGACAATATTTTTTAACTGAACTGATTCGAAAGCATTTACGGACAGAGGAACTGTGGAAAAATTAGGAGGAATTCTAGATAAAAGAATATGAAAAGTGCATTGAATTCTGTGTATGTTACATATTATGTTAGTATGGTTCTAAGCACTACGCATAGCAATATGTGCATTTTGTCTCAATTACTGTAATCCTTACAACGGGCTTCCAAGCTGTGCCTCAGAGGAGGAAAAACCAAGGATCAGAGTTTCTGAACCTTGGTTAGGTCTGATAAAGTAAAGGAAATTTTTAACTTTTCATGTTTATGGGCCCTGCTCCAAGGGCTCCTAGGGAAGCTATACTTTTACCTAGGTCAAAATGACCCAGCAAAACCTCAAAGCATGGACTCTATTTCTGCCCTGAACACACATTGAACATCTACTCTGTTAAAAAAAAAAATAACCGGGGCGCCTGGGTGGCGCAGTCGGTTAAGCGTCCGACTTCAGCCAGGTCACGATCTCGCGGTCCGTGAGTTCGAGCCCCGCGTCAGGCTCTGGGCTGATGGCTCGGAGCCTGGAGCCTGTTTCCGATTCTGTGTCTCCCTCTCTCTCTGCCCCTCCCCCGTTCATGCTCTGTCTCTCTCTGTCCCAAAAATAAATTGAAAAAAAAAAAACGTTGAAAAAAAAATGAAAAAAAAAAATAAATAAATAAATAAAAAATAACCAAAAAGGAGCATTCCAAACATAAACATAAGAAAAAACCCATAAGATTAAAGTCATACAGCCTTGCACAAGCTAAAAGCATAAGATAAAGTCCATAACTTCCTGGAATGTCTTTGTTCAGGATGATTTGTAACTCTTTATGTAAAAAGAAAAACATATATATAACCCTGCACCAAATGTTCCTTTTTCTGAGCACTCTCTTGTGTGTGAGGATTGTGTATCCCAGGCTATCTTAATTTGGGCTCAAACTTTTTTACCTTTAACATTTTAAAAAAATTTTTTTAGATGTTTATTTTTGAGAGGGCGCAAGCACAAGCAGGGGAGGGGCAGAGCGAGAGGGAGACACAGAATCTGAAGCAGGCTCCAGGCTCTGAGCTGTCAGCACAGAGCCCGACATGGGGATCGTACCCACAAACCACGAGATCGTGACCTGAGCCAAAGTTGGACGCTTAACTGACTGAGCCACCCAGGTGCCCCTCTTGTTACATCTTGAAAAAGATCTGTTCATTTTGTATCCACATTTTATGTGGCTAATGAGTGTGTGAGCCAAGCATAAGGAACTCAGCCCTGATGCCAAAGCTTGTGGGTGTGTGTGTGTGTGTGTGTGTGTGTGTGTGAGAGAGAGAGAGAGAGAGAGAGAGAGAGAGAGAGACAGAGAGAGAGAGAGAGAGAGACAGAGAGAGACAGAGAGAGAGACAGAGAGAGAGACAGAGAGAGAGACAGAGAGAATAGACTTTTTACTTTGGAGTGAATTTACCTTTATAGAAAAGTGGCAGAGAGGAGCGTGCACGGCCTCATCCTGGTAGCTAGCATGATGCACAAGCTACTCGGTGTGACTCCGAGGACGGGGGTCAGTGATGTTAAAATAAACTCTGCTCTAGCACACCTTTTCTGCAGTGACAGGTTTTCAGTGGTTTGCTCCCAAATTTATCCAACAATTCTCTGTTGCATGCCTACGATGGATCACATAAGTGAAGCAGACAGACACAGGTCTTGCCGTCATGGAGCCCACAGTCTCACGGAAAAGACGGACAAGGAAACAGACAACGGGTCCCCACAGCCACAGCTGTGACAAGGCAACACCAGGTGTGGGAAGAGGGACACCTAACTGGGTTTGGGGAGCACAAAGACCTTCCTGGAGAAAGTCACAGGTGGAGAACAGGCTGGGGGGCACTTGGGACAGAGGAGACATTTGTGGGACCGGAGGCCTGAGAGAGCCTGCCAAGTGTGGGTTCCACAGTTGGTTGAAATGTGAGATGGGGAAGGAGAAAAACCAGCCTGAGTCTGCCAAAAGGCCCTGCAAGCCATTAAAAACAAACTTGGGGCGCCTGGGTGGCTCAGTCGGTTAAGCTTCCGACTTCAGCTCAGGTCACGATCTCGTGGTCCGTGAGTTCGAGCCCCGCGTCAGGCTCTGGGCTGATGGCTCAGAGCCTGGAGCCTGCTTCCGATTCTGTGTCTCCCTCTCTCTCTGCCCCTCCCCCATTCATGCTCTGTCTCTCTCTGTCTCAAAAATAAAATAAAACGTTAAAAAAAATTAAAAAAAAAAAAACTTAACACACATTTGCCTTTTATGGTTCAAAATACTTTTGCAGACCATACAGGCACAGGGTGAATTAGAAATTGGTATTTTGCAGTCTCGAAATCCCCTCAATCAAGACATGAAACCCTCAGGCACGGGAGGGTGGGGGGTGGTGGATAATTATTCGTTTGAAACCAACAAGGTTCATAATGCCTTTTAGGAAATCATAAAACAAAACCTCCCTCAAAAACAAAAGAACACTTGGGTTCCAGATATTGCTCCAAGATACTGAAATGTGGTGCAGGTGAGGGTCTCAGAGGACAAATTAGGTTACACATTCTCAGATGCTAAGTTCAAAGGGGCGCCAGGTGGACATAGCAGCCTGAGGAGAGGGTCCCAGAGTCAGCACCGACGATCTGTATGCACAGGTAAGTCTCCAAATTACCCTCCCATCCAGCCTCCCCATTACACTCCCCCTGTTCATTCAGCACTGCATTTTGGGGCAGGAACAGGGAGGCTTCCCTAGAAACTTGTTACCAGCAAGTTGGAAACATCAGGGCATCCTTATTTGAAGAGGCTTCCTGCCCTCCTGCTGCCGTCTTGAGCCCTCAACAGAACAGTCGCTCAGTGCCCTTTGGGTTTATGACAGTTTTATTTCAAGTGTGATTTACTGACATTTGAAAAGTGAAGGGCTGAATAACTCCTTTCAGCACCTCACTGCCTTCACCCTCCAGCTTATGATGTAAACTCATGAGCCAGCACGGCCATGTTCATTTCTTAGGTTCGCTCTTCACGTTTGAGTCCCAGTTGCAGGAAGAAACCATCAAAGAACTCAAAGACACCACTTGAAAGGCAACTGGGACAGATTTTACAGGTGATAGATGTTTTCGTTTCACTTTGTTTTTTAAATAAGAGAAAGGGGCTTCTGTCTGGTCTTCTGTCTGGTCAGTACCTTCCTTCTCCAGTCACAGAAATGGGCATCATCTCTAAGACCTGGCGTGCCACTGTCACTCTTGTCACGTGGTGCCATCCTCCCCCACCCCCCCACCTGCCACCCCATTCACTGAGCTTGTACCACTGCAACGGGTGCCTTGCACATCGAAGCGCAGATTCTCCTGACAACCGGGCAGGGCAGGTGTTATTATCCTCATTGTAGAGCTAAGAAAACAAGCTTGGAGAGCAAGCAGCTTAGCTTAGAGATTAAAAACCATGCTGTAGACTTCAGAGTCAGCGTTGGGATCCTGGCCTTTTCACTGTCAGCCAGGGGGGCTGAACCTTACTTCCATTCCCTGGCTCTTGTCAATAACATGGCAACACTAACAAACACTAACATGTTTACACTGCTGTTGCCTGTTAATTTGGGCAAACCACAGCGCTTGCTACACAGATTTTATACAAATGCTAGATAACTATTATCATTAGTTGCTAGTCGAAGTTGCCTCATTATGAAGTGGTAAATCTGGATTTAAAAACGAAGCCTGGGGCGCCCGGGGGGTCTCAGTCGGTTCATCATCCAACTCTCGGTTTCGACTCAGGTCATGATCTCACAGTTTGTAAGTTTGGGCTCCACATGGGGCTCTGCACGGATAGTGCAGAATCTGCTTGGGATTCTCTCTCTCTCTCTCTGTCCCTCCCCGGCTGGCGCACTCTAATAAATAAAAATAAACTTTAAAAAAAATAAAAAATGAGGTTTGACTGCAAAACTCAAGCTCTTCCCATTCTACCACGTTGGGTTGGTCCCTTTTCATACATCGTCTTGCTTCCTCTTTCACTATGGGCAATGGAGAAGTGATGGGCTTTGTCTTACGGATGAAGACACTAGAGCTGCAGGGGCCAAGTCACTGGTCCACAACTGGAGAGCTGATAAACTTCCAACGAGGCCTTCTGCCCTCCCTCCCCCAGCTCCAACACACCACCACAGCCTCAACTGGTGCCTGCAAACAGCCCAAGAATGCAAAGGAAGAGCCTTCCCAAGTCCTTTTATCTGAGGCGAAATTTCTTCAGCCAAAATTGATGCCTGACAGTCTGTGCTTTCTACATGTGCATTCTGCTAATCCCCTCACCAAAGCCCGGAATCTTCTTCACTCAAAGAGCTAGAGAAGCCAGAGCCACTCGTGAGGGACACTTACAGCAGCAATTACTTGCAAGCCATCCCTGGGAAAGGCATCACACCAGCTCCCAGTTTCCTTACCTTGGGAGGGCAGCAGCTGCACGCGGCTAGTGCCGCATTCGGCAGCCCGACTGTCTCCTAGGAAAGAAGCACCCTTGGCCTCTTGGCTGGGGGGAACCTTGAACCGATGGAAATTACAGAGAAACTGTGTGCTGTGGTAGAAAAGCATTGACCAGGAGGGTCCCGGGATCCACTTTTGGCTCTTCCACTCACTAGATGGGTGTTGAGGCAGGCAGGCACTATAGACATCTTCCCTGTGGAAGGGATAACGGATCCCAGACTTAACGGATGCTTCCTGCAGGAGTAACCGTCATCTCTGTCTCTGTCTAGTCTTCCTCCCTTTCTTCTTCATTCATTACCTTCTTCGGTCAATAAATGTTAATCCCCTAAATCAGACACAAACCCACCCCACCATGTTGCACATCTGGAGGGACACGAGTCACACATTGTGTGATCACACAGATCACTCTCACAGATTGCCACGTGAACTGCTCCCCCAGGATTTGTGTGACTCAGGGGCCCCACTGCAGATACAGGCAGGGAGAGTGGTGACCAAGTATTCTCTGCCCTCATGGAGCTTACCAGCAAATGGGTGGTTTTAAAGCTCAACAGATTGTTCAGTCAGTCATTCATTAATCGAGTGCCTATTATGTACTAGGTCACGATCCAGGCATGTGAAGATACATCGTAAAGTACAATACAGGTATATTACTAACAGTTTATTTTCCTCTCACCTTCCCCTCTAAATACCAATGGTTCTGGAAGCTTTCCTTCTTATCTCCCCTAGGTTCATCTACTGCACCAAATGCACTCTTCTGTCTCCTATTCATCTTTGGGTTTCCTAACATAGTGCCTGGATCAGAGAAGACACTAAGTATTTGTTGGAGGACTGCATGCCTCCATGCCTTTGCACACATTTCACTCTCTGCCTCAAATGCTCTTCTTCCTTTTTATGGACCAAAAAATATTTGTCTTGCTTCACTCAGCTCCGTTGCAAGTCCCTGTGGAAGCCTTCCATCAGGTATGCAGCAAGAGGTGGTGATTTCCATGTATTCCAGGAGCCCGGGTGCTCTCTCAACTGGAGTGTTTGTGACAATGTTACTGTCTTTCACATTTTTCCCCTTCTTCCCTATGCTAAGAGCTACTTCACCGGCAGCAATAAAGAATGTGGGCTTTGGGGTTGAAAGATTTTAGATTAGAATCCTAGCTCTATGAATTCAGGCTCTGTCTCTACAAAGCTATTTCAGTTCACTGTCCCCTATTTCCTGATAAATAAAATGGGCATACAACTATTCCTATCATAGGACTGCCATAGACATCAACGCCGGCCGGTGCCTAGCACAAAGGAGGCCCCCAGCAATGATATTTTGATAAGGACAGTTGGCATATTGATAATGAGACAGATGAGGAGGAGGAGAGGGATAATGATATTGATGAGGATCACAGTGATTTTGAATATGATGAAATGATTATCCGTGACAATGAGTACACACTTAGGAAACATGCACAGAATTGGCCTGATGGTCTCAGATAGAAAAAATTCCACCTGTTCTGACAGGTGGCCATTTGAGTTGTCAATAATAGAAATGCTTCCATGTTGGCCTCCCTCCTCTTCTGAGGTGCAGTATCCATGGGTTTTCTTGGAGCTTTCATTCTAGTCTACTGCTTGGTCCTACTCACTTTGTGAAATGACCCTATGAAATTGCCCTCTCTCCCTCATTGCTCTCTCCATTCTCCCACCTTGTACCCAGCCAAGCCAACAATACTAGTTCAGAACAATGGACAGCAACACAGGCCCTTCCCTTCAAGCATTTAGCGCTGGTTTCCTTGAACTCCATCCATGAGCCCATTTTTACTCACTCCTGGAGGCTGAGGTTTCTCTTAGCTTGCGGTCAGCTAAATATGGAAAACACATTGGGGTACCTAGCAAGGAAAAAAAAACTGAGACAGCAACTACATGGATATGGTCTTGAATTGATCTTATGGGTGCCGGGTCAGACTTTTTTACTCAGCTCAAAGATACCAGCTTGTGGTAAACAGCCAAAATAGTTGAAGGGCAGATTGAGTCAGGCTCTGCTGACTAGAATGCATGGCTGCATGGAACATTAAATGAGATTTTTTGTGTGTGCGAACTGACAAGAAGAAATAATAAGGCTTTAATATCAGATGATGCTGGGAGAAAGAAAAAAATCATAGGCAATTACTTAGCTTTGAAAGCAGAAAGATGAAAAGGAGGAGGTACTCTTGCTTTCTGATTTTTACGATGTATAACCTTGGGTACTCAAGAAGAATAAGCTTCTGACTCATTGAGGCTAAAATGAAAATAGAAATAATACTGGCACCAATCCAGGGTTGGAGTACTTGTTATGTCACTCTGATCTTGAAGAAGTCACTCAGCTTCGTAGAGCCTCCATTTGCTCATCTATAAAATAGGATCCCTTATGGTTTTGCAAGTTTGTGGTAAGGATTAGAAATCCCCGAGTCTGGCTTGGTACTGGTCAGAGCAAACAGTCAACAAAATCACGTTGACCAAATTAACATGCATACGTGAAATTCGTTAACCATAATCTTATACAACCATATAGAAATTATTTCTTGCAGAACTTATCATGACCTGAGAAAACGAAAATTCTTGACCAACTGAAGATATAAAATCCCATTTTTGGTAATACTTGAAATACTAATAATTGTATTTGTCCTGTCTACTTCATGAGGTTCTTCTTATGAATATCAAATAAAATGAAATACAATACTTTGAATACAAATAAAAAAAACAGAGGCTCTTAAATACAGAGAACAAACTGAGGGCTGCTGGAGGGTGTTTGGTGGGGGGATGGGCTAAATGGGTGATGGGCATTAAGGAGGACACTTCTTGGGATGGGCACTGGGTGTTATATGGAAGTGATGAATTACTGGATTCTACTCCTGAGACCAAGTCTACACCGTATGGTAACTAACTTGAATTTAAATAAATAAATTTTAAAAAGAACAGTGTCTTGGGATAAGACACTGTTTGAGGCAGTTGGAATATTCAACATTAAGTCTAATTTTTAGAAAAAATGAAAAAAAAAACACCCCACCGGAATCCAACAAAGACTCAAGATATTATCTTTGAGTATGTATAAATGCTGTGGAGCTGACAGGGAAGAATTTTCCAGATGGAAAAGCTCAGTTAACCCTTGGAACTGGCTTACCAAAGAGAAGGAGTTGGGATTTCAGTGTCTCACACAGCACCTACCACATGGAGAGTACTCAAAAAACATACACTAAATTAATGAGTGGATGAATAAACCTCATGGGGAGTGTGTGGGGGATGGAGGGGGATGGCTTAAAGCAAGACTTTGTAATGATTCTATGACCCTCTATCTCAAACTCTGAAATGAAGCAATTCTCTAACTACATACCCTCTGGCTCATAAGCAACATGAGGAGAAGGGCTTAGTTAACTCAGCCCCCAGGGAATCTTTCCTACCAGCCACCATGCACTCTTCACCCTTGTACTTCTCCAGTGCTGTGTGGAGGACACAGTCCTCAGCAGGGACATGAGGGTCTCCACGTTCCTCTTCTGCCACTGTCCCTTTATCCGCAGACATGCCATGCTGTTTCCTGCCTCAGTTCCTTTGCATACACTGTTCTGTATGCCTGGAATGCCTTTCCCACTCTACCCCTTGTTGTCTGGTGAACACTTTTCATCTTTTAAAACTAGAATAAAAAATTATCTCCCTTGGGAAAGCCTTCTCTGATTCACCCAACTTGAGTGAAGACATTCTTAAAAAAATTTAATGTTTATTTATTTTTGAAGGAGAGAGAGAGTGTGAGTGGGGGAGGGGCAGAGAGAGAAAGAGAGCGAGAGACAGACAGACACAGACACAGACACACACACACACACACACACACAGAATCTGAAGCAGACTCCAGGCTCCGAGCTGTCAGCACTGAGTCCGACGTGGGGGCTCAAACTCACAAACTGCAAGATCATGACCTGAGCCGAAGTCGGACGCTCAACCGACTGAGCCACCCGGGTGTCCCAGGTGAAGACATTCTTAAAACATTCTTCCTGTCTGCTCCCTCAGTTAGTTGAACGTATGATACTGTCCATATTACATAATAATTGTCACATGGCATTTATTATGGTACTTTTGTACATCTTTCCTATTAAACTCTGAGCAGTGTGAGGGAGGTCTAAATTAGGTTTTATTTCATAGGCTCTTGGTACAAGGTCTGTTAACTAAGAGATCTCTGGGGTCAGATAGGCTTGGGTAGAGCTACTGGACCCATCACTTAGTTGGGTGGCCCCACCCACCCAACTAGGTTTAGTCTCTCTGCCTGAAAACAGGAACAGTAATGTTACATATTCTTGCCAGGCTGTTGTACAGATTAAAGTATATTATTCACAGGAAGAGCTAAGCATATTGCCTAGCCCCAAAAACGTCATCTATTGTCATCATTGTGTTTAACCATTTAAGCCATCAGGAGAGAGAACAGTGAGTAAGAAATAGGCACTTTCTCTTCTGTGGAATTTATGATCCAGAGTGGGAGAAATTAAATAGCTACTTACACACTTTTCCTTTTCTTTTTTAAACAACTAGGACACATGCTCTGAAAAACAAGACAGCACTGGGGTGAATAATGGTCATGTTAGTCTAGGACTGTGGGAGGCTAAACAATGCCCCCTTCCAAAGTTGTCCCTGCCCCAATCCTCAAAACTTGGGGACAGGTTACCTTACGTGGTCAAAGGGGATCCAGGAATATGATGGAGTTAAAGCTCTTGACATGAAGAGATTCTCCTGGGGCGTGTAGGTGGGTGCAATATAACTCTAAGGGTCCTTATAGGAGGAAGGGAGGAAAGTCAGAGTCTTAGAAGAAATAAGGACAGAAGCAGAAGTCAGAGAGAAAGGAAGGTGCTACGCTGTTGGCTTTGACGCTGGAGGAAGGGGCCATAGCCCGATGACTGTGGATGGCTTCTGAACTGAAAAAGGTGAGGAAACCCATTCTTCCCTACAGCCTCTAGAAGAACGCAACCCTGCAGACTGACGTGAGACTCCTGACCTCCAGACCCGTGGGAGAATGACATTGCGGTGCTTTGGGCTGCCAACTTTGTGGTAATTTCCTACAGCAACAATAGGAAATGAACATATGTGCTCTGCAAAAAACACTCTGGGGTATATAGTGGCTAGATATACCAGAATCTCAGTGATTTCACGTAACGGTCTCTCACACGCATACACACACACTACATGCCCAACAGGAGTGGGAGGAGCTCTGCACCCAGTGACTCAACACGTAACCCGCAAGTCATGGAGTCAGAATGTGAACCAAACATTTGACTTGAGGGTGTTAGTCACGCAGTACTATCCTACCACAGTTTGAGCCAGAGAAGCATAAAGAAACATGGAGACAAGCCATGAGTGGTTTCAAATTCCACTTGGAGTAAAGCCGTGGGTTTACCAATAAATAAAACAAACATCACTCATCTTATTGACTTCCCCGTGAGCCAGACATCTCCTTTGCTGTCAGGGATAAAGTTTTTCAGTGCACGCACTCAGAGTGGTAATTAACATATAACCTTTGACTCAACACACTGTCTTATAGGTGAAGACTCTGAAGACTTGCCCCAAGTCACACAGACATACTGCCAAGGCCAAGACTGGTTCTTGAAACAGAACTTCTTCCACCTGCCTCAGAGGAAGAAGTGAATGAGAAAAAGGCATTTCATGTAAATCTTTGAACGACCTTGATAAGTTATCCCCACATGCTATTACTCTAAGATTTCAGACCAGACACTTGAGGTTTAGAGTTAATGCCCTGAAGGGGGTGGAGTTGGAACTTGAATTTCTGGAAGCCTCATCCACACACCCAACCTGTACTACGCAGCTTCCTGTGTGGATATGGCGCTCTCTCACCCCATGCTGGTGGCCAAGAAAGGCAATAACTGAGATTCCTTCTCCGCCCTCACAGCCCCCAGGTCCACACTGCATTCCTGGATTGCAGTGGATCACAGGGTTTTACCAGTAAACCTTCCCAACAGGGAGTCTAGAATTTGAGTATGCTTTCCTAGGCCAGTCTTGCAAAGTTAGAAGTCAACAGATAGGTCTTCAGCACTACGAAAGCTATGGGAGGTTTATACCCCCCTGAAGTAAAGAGAAACACCTTGACCTGTAGGTAGTTTAAGGAGTTAACTGGGATGTATTCTAACAGTTGTAGCTATATTTTGGAACAACCTTTTAGATGAAGGATGTTACCAAGCTCTGCTTTTCTGCTGGGAGAGTTATCACTGGTTTCCATTGTGAATGCACGCCTTAAAGGGAGGTCTTTTCTGAAGGAGAGGCTTGAGGGACAGTACAAATGTTCTATGTCACTCCACCTGTGTGTGGTTTCATAGTTTTCCAAGCAGAAACTCAGGGAAATGGTGTCCTTGCATTTCATGGCTTTGGTGTGTAAGAAGGCATCTCCTTTTTATGCTAACTCTGTACTTTCTGTAGGAGGATACCACTATCCAGGAGTTTCTAGGGGAAGACAAACTCTTGCAGAGAGTGCCCTTGAACACTCCAGCTCTGGGTTTGACTCCTAACATCACCACCAACTGGCTGTGTGTCCTTCAGCAAGTTACACAACCTCTCTGTCTCTCTCAAAGGCAGTGCTTTCTCTAGAGCAGCTGTGAAGATGATACATATAAAAAACTTAGAATCATGCCTAACATACATAGGTGCTCAGTGTTTGCTGTTAATAACAATGAGGAAATCATGCAACCTTAAAGAACTTGTTTCTTTGTCTCAAATGGGGATAATTTCTCTTGCAGGTCACTTGTGAGGTTTAAATGAAACAACACATCTAGGTGCAGGGACTGGCAGAGTGGGTCCTTCACGGATACTTTCTTCCTTTTAGGGACCTTAGTTCAACAAAGCATTCACTCAGCATGACACTGTGGTGGGCATCAAGGGGAATTAAGAGCACAGAGTTGGTGAACATGTCTACGAGCAATTTATTTTTGTTTTTTGTTTTGTTTTTTTCATTTTAATGAAATCCAAGTTAGTTAACATAGAGTGTAATAATGGTTTCAGGAGAACCCAGTGATTCATCATTTCCATATAACCCCCAGTGCTCATCCCACCAAGTGCCTTCCTTCATGCCTATTGCCCATTTAGCCCATCTACCCTCTCCCCACCCCCACCCAACTCAACACCCCTCCAGCAACCCTGTTTGTTCTCTTTGTTTTGGAGAATTACAGAACCAGGGATTAAAGTCCTTTGCTCATGACACAGAGTCAGAATGAGGCAGAAACATCCCAAATGCTTTCAAGGTCTCCACTGCTGAGCTCACAAGGGACTACCTGGCACATGAGACCAAGGTCGCAGGGACACATTTGATGCTAGGTGTTTTTCCCGATAGGTCACCTCATTCATTACTTCCTAATCGCCAAGTGAGATAGAGGCCCAGTCTCAGAGATGGAATATTTGCCAAAGGGCACGCAGGCATGAGTGGCAGGGACTAAATTTAGGCGGAGGTCTGCAGACTCCCGATGCAGTGCTCTCTCCTGCATAGCATAACCTGGAGACAAGGCTCCTGTGCGTGTGCTCGGAAACAGCACGGTGAGAAAGACAGGAGACCCATGGGCACCTTTTTCAGGGTGTGGAAGACGGCACTTCCGTGTTGATCCTTTAAATGTTTAAGTAATGCTGCTCTGTTTTTACATATGGACTTCGAATTGTTAAAAAAAAAAAAAAACCCAAAAACCCCTCAACTATGATTTTCTTAAGATCACATGCTGATCTGTGAGACGAGCTAATGGCTGGTTCACAAAAGGTGGGGGAGGCAGGACTCCAAAGGTAGTCTGAATTCTCAGGTCGTCTCTGCTCGAATTTTGGGTTGGGAAATTTTGCTGGAATCAACAGCTATGAATATCTGTACAGGATTTTATTTTCAATGGTACTAGCAAATATTTTATTCTATGTCATTCTCACGGACAAAATATCAAATAAATATTACTGGACACATTTAGAAACAGGAACGCTGAACCCCAGAGAAGATCAGGGACTTGTTCAAGGCCACCTAACAAGGGGACGGAAGGACCAGACTTAAATTCAAGTCTTCTCGTTAAAAAATCTTTAAAAAACCTCTGATACACCACTCCCTGTGATCATGACAAACTGCAACCAGGTTAAGAGTGGTCAAATAGGAGTTTGATTTCTGACTCTGCCTTTTCTGTGACACAGGGAAGGTGAAAATAGTGACAGTGAAGCACAGGCAATAAAACTGACTTTTTCCAGTATCAGGGTCCAAAATTGCTTAATTATCGTTTCTGAAGCACCTTACTTTGTAACTTCTTTGTATTTGGTATGTGCCAAAAGAATGTTAGGATCCATCTTTATAAATCACCCCAAGAGACTGCTCTTAGAGATTTCTACAGGTGAGAAAAACCAAATCCACAAAGTCAGTGGTCAGGGAGGAACAGGGACCGTGGTCCCCGGGTCACTTCCGTCCATTTCCCATGCCCGGTGGTAAAAAAAAGGACTTCTCAGAATGCTTCTCAGAAGAGCTAGGCACAGCTGTGTTTAGAGGGGTCAGGATAACAACATGGTGAAAGACACCGCCCAGACCGATGGGGGCGGGTCACCCAGTATCCACATTAACTCTCTTAATTTATTGATAAGGTCCATGTAGGGGCTTGGTGGGGCTGCCATACAAGGCACACCAGACCACGCGGCTGGAACAACAGAAACTGATTGCTTCACAGTGTTGGGAGACTGAAGGCTGAGATCCAGGGGTCCTTGTAAGGGTTCCTTGCAAGGGCTGAGGGAAGGGCCCATCCCAGGCCTCTCTCCATGGCTTCCCTTCACTCTGCCTTCACTCCGGGTCTCTGTCTCCACTCCTCCTATATATCAGGACAGCGGCTGTATTGGATGAGGCCTCGCCCTAACAACCTGACCTCTGTAAAGACCCTACCTCCAAAATAAGGTCACCTTCTGAGGTAGTAGGGGTTAGGCCTTCCACATATGGCTTTTGAGAGGATCGCACACAATTCAAGGCAGAGCAGTTCATGTATTATTACAGCTTGTTGCTACTTTAGTGTGTAGAATTACCTGCCTTTTGAGCTGTTCAAGATCTTTATGTGTATTCACTTATTTAAACCCTGCCTGGAGGCCAAGAAGTCAGTGGGACCATGATGTCCCTTTACAAATGAGGTAACTGGGGGCACAAAGAGGTTAAGTCACTGGTTCAAGGCTGAACAGTTAGGAAATGATAGAGCGCGGAGTGGAACCAGTCAGGCTGCCTCAGAGTCCCTGCTTTCAGGCACCAGGCTGTGTCACCCCCGTGAGCAGCACCTAGTCCCCGCTCTCCGGGATCTCCCAGTCCGGGCCTGGGTCTGTTCAAAGGGCTGAGGTCTTGCAAGGTGAGAAGAGACCATTTGTGACTAAAGGGCTAGGAAGGCTTCTCGGGGAGGTGGCAGCTGAGCTGAGTCTTTTGGTTTGTTTTGTTTTTAATTTGATTTCTTTTGAGGGAGGGGGAGGGGCAGAGAGAAAGGGAGAGAGAGAAAAGCACGAGCAGACGCCATGCTGTCAGCACAGAGCCCAACGTGAAAGAAATCATGACCTGAACCAAAATCAAGAGTTGGACGCTCAACAGACCACACCACCCAGGCACCCCTGAGCTGAGTCTTAGAGGAAGTGGCCATGAGCATTCTGGAGGGAAGAGTGTGCACGTGGAAAACACCAGACTGGAGCACCAGGAGGCTGGAATGGAGCTCACAGGGCAGGTACCGGAACACCCCGGCTTTGTCAGCCAGGCTCAAGGTCTCGGGCTCTACTTCACAGAGAGTGGGGAAGCCCGGAGGAGGACTCAGCAGGGGAGGGATGTGATCGGATTCGCCTGTTAGAACCATCTCCAGCGGAGAACTGAGGGTACACACTCTGGAGCAGGGAGGACTGGACTCGATGTGAGGGTCACGAACTCCTGGGGTCTGGGACATGGGATCACACCAGCCGGCACAAGGTCAGCCCTGCAGGTGAGCCGGTCACTCAGCTCCTTACCATCGAGGACTCGACAACACAGTTCAAGGCAACGGGGCACTAGCTCTTTGCAAAGACAGGAGAGATGCAGCCAGTCTTTCAGAACTGTCAATACCTGAGTCATCTTCCCTTTTCCCCTCCTCAGAAATTCTTCTGGGACTCGTAAGAAACCTCACCCCAGCAATCAGATCTTAATCCTCAGCTCACACTGCTCTCCCAGGAACAAGCTCTCAACAGCGGGTCCTTTCCAACACCATCCTCCTCCACTGGCTGGTCCACTTTTTTTTTTTTTTTCTTTTTAAACGTGTACCCTGTCTTGTTGAGTTACTACTCATTAAAAAACCGTGTTGTTCAGGAAAAAAACATCAAAAAAATAAAAACCCTTTGGAATTGTCCTTGAGGGCTTGCTAAGTGGTTTTAAAGGCATTCAGAACCTGGGTTCTAGACTCAGTTCAGTCAAAAATAAGCCACTGGTAGGGGCACCTGGGTGGCTCAGTTGCTGAAGCATCCAACTTCAGCTCAGATCATGATCTCATGATTCACGAGTTAGAGCCCCACATCAGGCTCTGCACTGGCAGCTCAGAGCCCGGAGCCTGCTTTGGATTCTGTGTGTCCCTCTCTCTCTCACCCTCTCCCACTCGTGCACGCAGTTTCTCTCTCTATGGCTCTCAAAAATCAATAAACATTAAAAAAAATTAAAAATAATCCACCTGTGACTTTGGGAAAGTCCTGCAGTCTAAGAGTATCAAAGCATGACAAGACTTTGGGGGACATTTAGTTCACTTTCCCCATTTTGGAGGTGAAGTCCTATGCAGTGCTCTTGGCTTAACAGGATCAAGTGCATATGCTAGTCAGTCCTTCAATATCTGACCCTCTTGGAATTTGATTCTGGCCATGTTCTTTCTCTGTCTCCCTGTCTCTTCCTCCCTCCCCTTCTCCACCCCACCCCTCTCCCACTAGTTCTTCTAAGGAGCCAGGGATGAACCCCAACCTGGGTTAGGCACCCATTCTCAGTGCTTCCCATCAACTCTTAGAGCTTTCTTCATCCCTCTGTTTTTCATTTAATACCCAAATTGTCTTCTTGACATTCTCCCCTGCAAGACCGAGTAACTAGATGGCATCTAGAATAGACAGGCAAGAAATTCTATGAGAGGACCTGGCTCACAGAAGATGTTTGGTAACTACCTATCAGATAATCAAAGAGTAGGGCCTAGTGATCTGCTGTCTCCAGGTTTACTATCAAAATTAACAAGAACAGTCACAGAGCATCCACTGTATGTGTGGCACGGTAAGGAAGTCGCTACAAGATGTGTTGCCAAACAGACCCATGAAAGGATGCTCAACATCACTCATCATCAGGGAAATACAAATCAAAACCACGATGAGATACCACATCACACCTATCAGAGTGGCTAAAATTAACAACTCAGCAAACAACAGATGTCGGTGAGGATGCGGAGAAAGGGGAACCCTTTTGCACTGTTGGTAAGAATGCAAACTGGTGCAGCCACTCTGGAAAACAGTATGGAGGTTCCTCAAAAAAATTAAAAATAGAACTGCCCTATGATCTAGCAATAACACTACTAACAATTTATTCAAAGGATACAAAAATGCTGATTCCAAGGGGCACATGCACCCCAATGCTTATAGCACTATAAGTAAAAACTCTTTGAAATTGGTAGCCAAATTATGGAAAGAGCCCAAATGTCAACCGATGAATGGATAAAGAAGATGTGGTGTGTGTGTGTACACACACACACACACACACACACGAATACTACCCCGCGATGAAAAAGAATGAAATCTTGCCATTTGCAACAATGTGGATAGAACTGGAAGGGATTATGTTAAACAAGATATGTCAGTCAGAGAAAGACAAATCCCATATGACTTCACTCATATGTATAGTTTGAGAAACTTAACGGATGATCATAGGGGAAGGGAAGGAAAAATAAGATAAAAACAGAGAGGGAGGCAAACCATAAGAAACTCTTAAACACAGAGAATGGGTGATGGGCATTGAAGAAGGCACTTGTTGGGATGAGCACTGGATGTTATTGGTTAGTGGTGAATCACAGGAATCTACTCCTGAAGCCAAGACTATACTGTATGTTAGCTAACTTGAGAATTAAAAATGTCTTGCCACTTTTCCCCAGTGGGCCCCAAGTTTCCCCATCTTTAAAATGGGAGTTGTTTGACCTCTTGGTCTTTGAGCAATCTCCCAACTCCTACATTTTGTTTCAAGAACTTGCTCAAATCACTTGACTATTAAGCAGAAGTAAACATCAATACTGGTCTGTCGATTACAACTCCAATGCTCATTCATCAAAACTCAAATACTATTTTGTAAGCATCCCGACTGAAAAGCATTCCCAACTCAAAAATGCTAGGATTCTCTTTTGCCAAAACTGTGTGACTAAATGCAAACTTACCTGGTTGAGGGAGTACACTGAGGTATAACCTCACTATAGGTTTGGAAAAAGACTCCTCAACCTTTCTGTCTGGGTGCCTAAACTATGTAACAAAATATATTCTTATAGAATTCCCTTGAGCCTTCTTTTTTTGGGGGGGGGGGGGGAATACATTTAGTACAGCCAAAACAGTGAAGGATATCTAATTGTTCAGGTATCTATTTTTTAAAAACGTTTATTTACTTATTTTGAGAGAGAGTGCAGGAGCAGGGGAGGGGCAGAGAGAGGGAGAGAGAGAGAATCCCAAGCAGGTTCCCTGCTGTCAGCATGATGTCCATTGCGGGCTCAATCCCACAAACTGTGGGATAACCTGAGATCCAGAGTCAGATGCTTAACCAACTGAGCCACTCAGGCACCTCTACTTGTTCAGGTATCTATTGATGCAGAAGAAACCACTCCAAAACTGAGTGCCCTAAAACAATAAATTATTTCTCTGCATCCTACAACCTTCTGAAGGGTTAAAACCGATGCCTGATCTCCTTGAAAACCTGTTTAATCTTAAATCACCTCATTCAAGTTCTCCCAGGTGCTCAGGCTTCACACCTTGGAGTCACAGATGATTCATTCCCACCCCCCACCCCCCACAAATCCTTCTGACTCGACTCTTATGATGTATCCAGAATCTGACCATTTCTAGCCACCATTACTAACACCCTGGCCTGAAGCACCATGCCCTCTTGCTTGGTGAGCCAGAGTCTGTGCTTGCACTCTTGATCCATCATCTATTTTCAAAACAGTAGCCAGGTGATCCTTTTAACTTTTTTTTTTTTTTTTTAATTTATTTTTGGAACAGAGAGAGACAGAGCATGAACGGGGGAGGGGCAGAGAGAGAGGGAGACACAGAATCGGAAACAGGCTCCAGGCTCCGAGCCATCAGCCCAGAGCCTGACGCGGGGCTCGAACTCACGGACCGCGAGATCGTGACCTGGCTGAAGTCGGACGCTTAACCGACTGCGCCACCCAGGCGCCCCCAGGTGATCCTTTTAAAATGTAGGCTGGGGGCACTTGGGTGGTTCAGTCGGTTGAGCCTCCTACTCTTGTTCAGGGCTCAGTTATAATCCCAGGGCTGTAGGACTGAACCCCATGTTGGAGCCTGCTTGGGATTCTCTCTCTCTCCCTCCCTCTCTCTCTCTCTCAACATAAACATTTAAAAAAACAAAACAAAACTTAAGCTGGATCATTCTATTATGCCACTCAGATCTCCCTCCCTCTGAGAGGAAAATCTGAAGTTCCAAGGCCCTGCAATGATCTGACCACGCTCGGCTTTCTCGACACCAGCCATTCTGGACAGTTTGCTACTCCTGAACACACCAGAAAAGCTTCTGCCGCAGGGCCTTTGCATTCACTATTCTCTCTCTCTGGAATATTTTCCCCTAAGATATCCACAGGGCCAACTTCCTCACTTCCTTCAGGTTTCTGTTCAAGTATCACCTGTGGAAGCTGCTCTTGAAACTATCCCATTTAAAATAGGCTCACCTGCTGCCTCGACATCCCTACACTCTTCCCCGCTTTGTGTTTCTACATTGGAACCACTGTGATCCAACCTAATATATGCGTATAACATATCTATGTATGTTATAATTGTTATTACATAGTATTTATTATACATTCTATATAAGGTATAGTATTATATATAATATATATTGTATAATGTCATAAATATACAGTATATGTTTTCTCCACTAGAGTAGGTTTTATAAAGGCAGCATTTTTGGCTGGCTCATTGCTGCACCTGCAACAGCTTAAATGGGCCCTCGAAACACAGCACAGGTGCCCAGGACAAACAGACCGAAGTGACGAATATTTTGTTGACTTGTTAAAAATAAAACAAAATCCTCTTTCTAAGAGGAGAAGGGACCCATATTTCTCTGATTTTTTCCCCCTTACATGAACAGAAAAAGTTGCATAACCACATTAGCTAAAGTGCCCTTTGTGTTTGCTTTTTTTTTTTTTTCTAAATTGCCTAACGTTCTGCTTGTTTTCTTGTTATCCTTGCTAGCGATACCTGGCTTACAGCTGGCACTTAGTATTTGTATCCGTGCTCCAGCTCTGCTACTGACCAGATGTAGGACACTGAGCAAGTGACATTCTGACCATCAGTTTCATCCCCCCTCTCTCTCTCTCCATATATATACATGTATGGATATAAACATGTATATATATAAACAAAGGGGTAAAAGGCATCGACCTCACGGTGTTGTCCACGTAGATAAATTCAAACAGTGGGTGCCATGCAATGTCTTGGTAGAGGAAGGAGGGCAAAAGAGACGAGCGTTTCTTTTTCTTACGACCACAGCACATGTATTCAGCCTGACTTTCTTCCATCGAGGAAGAGCTTCTGGAAAGTTGCTGGGCCACAGGTTAGAGGGAGAGAGAATTCAGAAGGGAGATGGAGTACCAGCGTGCCCTTGCTCACTCTGTTCCAAACTCAGCTAGCTGTACTGCTCAGCCAGAGAGACAGTCTCATGCCAGGGCGGGACAAAAGGGAGCTTTTTCTGACAGGTGACAGCTTTGAAAAGGGTCCTCTCTCCCCATTTAAAACCAAACCCTTGGGAGGGAAGCCACAGGATTCACAGGAGGAAAGACTTGGCTCCAAATGTGTAAGGAACATCTATAGCAAAACAGCTCCCTGTCCCCCTTGGAAAGAAGCTGACTTTGAAGAGGGGGGAAAGAAGGGAGTCGAGAACGGGAGAAGGAAAGCGAGGTCAGTGAGCTGAGCGATTCTGCAGGCCTGCAAACAGCACCTGCGAGGAGAGGAAGTCCACCTGGGCTGTGGGCTCGGCACTCGCCCACAGGTCATCTCTAGTTTAATAAATACCTCCAACCATCTCACAATCCAGTGATTCTCCTAGTAATCCTATTTTATGAGCGAAGAACCCGGGGGGCTCAGGAGGATGAACTCACTTGCCCCAGACCACAGAGCTAATAAGGAGCAGAGCCCACAATGAAGCCACAAGCCACAGCAGCACACGGGCAGTCCCGCCCTCTGACCAGGAAGCCCACTAATCACCAGGGGACCGGCCGGGTCCACAAGGGCAAACAAACAGAGAAAAGCCAACAGGCAGGTACACCCAGGCTGGGGGAAGAGGTGAGAAACCCAGCTGGCGGGATGTGAGCTAGGACCCCTTGTGCCACCATCCGGAGAGCCTCTGGTACCCTCACCCTCGGAGAGTTGGGGAGGCGATGCAGAGCACCCAGTACACGCCCTCTTTTTGTCCCCCCTGCCCCGGGGGGCAGGGCCCCTGTGAGTCCTCTGGAACCGCACGAGCACCACACGTTTACTTCTCCCCGGGAGGCAGAAACAGCACTTTCCCACCGCTGTCTGTTGGCGGGCACTAGAAAGAACACAGAGAAAGCCGGCAAGCCTTACCCATTCCATGGCCTTCCTCCGAAGAATCGACGGATCCTTCGGGAGACGAACGCGGCTTCCCAGAGCGGTATCCTGGGGCCAAGACTGCTTTAATTTGCCGGCGTCCGCCAGGGAGCAATCCCTTCCCAGAGCCCCGGACACACCTGGGCCCAGGCTCCCCCGACCTGCCCCACCAGGGCAGCAGCTCCTCCCTCTCTAGGGGTTGGAGCTTCCCGGCCCCAGGCTGGGCGCAGACCCGCCTCCATCCGCCGCCGAACTTTGCAGGGCACCCCGCACCTGCCGCAGGGAAGGGGTCCTCCCTGTCCAAAGACCCACCAACTGGCCCTTCATAGCTAGTGGCTCTCCCCCAGGCTGGCCCAACAGTCACTCTACAGAGGAGTTCACTTTGTGCCCCAGGCAGGAGGCACGGGGGAGCGGCTGAGGAACAGGGAGGGGGAGGGAGGGGAGGTGGTGGCAGGGCGCCTGTGAGTACCTAATGCTCCGGCTGGGCTGGACTGCGTAATCTCCCTTAGTAAATTACTAACCGCCTTGGCCCAACCCCGCCCCTGAGATGGCTACTTAACTTCGCCTAAGGCTCCCAAAGAGGACAGAGAGTACCAAAGCTTGCAGGGAGGGGTGGTGGAGGCCAGAAAGGGAGCTGCTATCGTGGAGCACCTGTTGGGGGGCTGACATTATCGCATATGGATACATTCTTACATTAAATCCTACCACACCCTTGGGAAGGGCAATTATTCTCACCTAAATGGCGAGGAAACTGAGGCTTAGAGAAATCCCATAACCTGCCCTGTAACCGTGGTCACATGGGCAGTAAATTGAAGGATCAGGGTTTGAACCTGGGCCTGGCTGTTGCTAAAGTGGTTTTGTTTTTCTGGTGTGTGTGTCAGGGGTGGAGTAGGAGGGTGCAGGAAGGGGTTTTTGCTTTCGTTGTTTTGACTACTGGTGCTGGAAACCCAACCCTCATTTCCCAGTTCTCAAGAGCTCAGGGCTGCCCTGGGGGGTGGGTGTTGAAGCAGGTCTCTGTGATTTCTCTTTTGTTAGGGCTCAGCTGGAGCATGAAGCTATCCAGAAGAGAGCGGGGGGGGGGGGGGGGGGGGGGGGGGGGGGGGGGGGGGGGGAGGAGGGGCAGAGGAGGGAGAGGGCAGGTGAGGAACGCCCACCTGCGTGGTTCTCATACCTGGCTGATCGTCACAGCTGCCAGGGAATCTATTAAAAATAGAGGGTCCAAGTTCCCAAGGCGGACACGAATCGTCTCTAATCTAGGGTCTGGGAATATGGGTTTTAGATAAGCTTTTTAGGTGTGTTTTAATAATTAATGACTTGCTGTAAGATCTGTCCTCTACATCATGAGCCTCCACTCCGTCACACGCGCATACCCACGTACTAAAATAAACACTTCTCAAGATGATAATCACTCTTATATGGGCGTGATCATGCTGTTACTTTCGATTCTTCTCTGAGCCATGATGTGCCGTTCAATTTAAAAAATCAGTGGTCAGCACACCTCACTGGATTGATTTGTTAACTCACTTTGATCCATGCTGCAGCTCTGCTCACAACCAGCTTGGAGGTCCGTTCCTCCAACGAAACAGGGCGCAGGCCAAAAACCGTAACTTTCCCTCTCACCCTGTCCTCCCTTCTGTTCAAGGCGATGAAGTCTTGTATACATTTGTAAATGATAAGACGGAAGGAGCTCTTTGGAGAATGAGGAGCCCTCCTCCCAACAACAGCTGGCAGTGGGGTTGTCAAATTCCCTTTGCTGTTAACGCAAGCACTCCCCGGGGGGGGGGGGGGGGGGGGGGGGGGGGGGGCTTCAGACCCGCCTGCAATGGTGGAGGCAGCGGGGGAGAGGGTCGAAGTGGGCGGGGCTGAAGAGGGCGGGGTTGAAGGGGCGGGGAGTGGGTCGCGAGGGTCTTCCCTCCCCGCCCTTGGAAGGACTTGGAGCTCTGTGGTTTTCAGTTTGGTTCAGAACAAGTTTCAATGGAAGGCCATAGGATGTAGTAGGCATCAATCATTGGTAGCTGTTAGGAGTGTTTTGCAAGTAGGCCTAAGGACCTGCGGAACTCCATAGGATCTCTTGTTATTACCTTATGATCCTCTAGGCGCTAGACCCAGTTTACCCCTAGCTGTTGGCCTCAGGAATGTCCACGACGCAGCCTCTCTGACATGTGTGTTCCTTTTCTATAAAACTAGGTAAGAGGACTGGCAGTGCTGGCCCAAGGGTTTACGTGCCATGTGAACATCTCTACCGTGCTGAGCATTACATAAGCACCAAAGATATCCTTCCCCTTTTACCACCCTCTCTCCGCCTCAATTCATGGTGGCTGTGTCAGTGTCGACATGCATATGCTATATGTGGGTGTACAAATGATGTGACGTTGTTTGATTTCCCTGTAATGATCCCATTTTGCTTGTAGGCCCCCATCCCATGGCGGCAGATCCTTCAGAACTCATATGTGCTTACGCTGGGGGTGGGGGGGTGGGTAGAGACAGAATAGGGAAATACAAGGTACAGACGTGGTGGGGAGGGTTCTGGCTGTGAAATCAGGGGGTTGATCGAAGTTTAGCCAGATCTCATTACACTTAGGAATGAATAACTCAATCGAAAAAGAAGAATGAGATCCTCTTACACATACAAGGTGCTTGGGTGGCCTGCCTCAAGCTTCAGACCAGGACTCTCCCCATGATCTCCACTTCATCATGGACAAGGAAATAACTGACAGACCAGTCTACTGCCCGCTGGGAACAGTGCCCCAACCCTTAAAAACATCACTTCATTTAGTCCTTATCATGACCCTGGTTTTTCCAGCTGAGGAAACTGAGGCACGTGGGAGTTAAACACCAATCTGGGGAAATGCAGTTGGCAAGTGGAAGGACAGACATTCCAACCCAGGCAGCCCACACTCACCACCACTCTGGTTTTTTACCATTTAAATTTTAGAGAAACACAGAATCTGAAATAAACACAGAATCTGAAAGCTTGAAGGTTTCTTCAGAGCGATTTTTTCCAAACCCAAGTCTGAAAGAAGTCAGCAGAAAGCTTAGCAGATACTTGGGCAAATTCTTGGCAGATATTTCTAGACATTTCTGTCTTTCAAGGCTCTAGTTTCAGTTTGCTCCTCTTGATAACTGGGGATGATGTGCCAAACTCTCCAACGAGGTCCATTTTTTAGTACACTGAGCAGTAGAAATCCGTACTTACATCACATTCCTTTTTGGAAAAAGTTTTATTTATTTTGGAGAGAGAGAGAAAGTGGGGGGAAGAGCAGAGAGAGGGGGAGAGACAGAGAATTCCAAGCAGGCTCCAAGCCTTGATCCTGACATCATGACCTGAGCCGAAATCAAGAGTCAGACCCCCGGAGCCACCCAGGGTCCATCACATTCCTGATGCTTACTTTCGGTCTCACATACTGCCTGTAGCTTTGCAGCGTTTCTGTTCATGTCTGTCTTTCATTTCTCAGCAAACACACTGCCTATACTTTGTGCCATAAGTAATGGTGTGTAGCCGAGTACTCTGATGCAAAAAAAGAAGGAGGATTTAAAAAATATCTGAAAATGGGAAATCGTGTACATCCAGCTCTTTCTAGGGTGAACTTTGAGCACTCTATGTTATTACGATGACAAAGCCAGAGCACGTAGACTGATTGTCAGAATTAGGATGATTCCGCCGAAGCAACCTATTATTAATATTAAAATTATTATTGGTTCCATTAATCATTCCTGAGGATTTCCAGTGTAAGTGTAATTTATTTATGTATAATTTATATCCCGACTATTTTTAAAAGGGAGAGAAGGAGGAAGAAAGGAACTTAAATTTATTGAGAGTCTGTCGTGCCACAAGCTACAGCGTCCGCATATATTTTCTGCCATTCCTCATGACAATGTGGTGAGATCATTGGTGTTATCTGAGTTGATGGGTAAAGAAAACGAAGCTTAGGCGGGTGAAGGCAAATGCCCTGGCTATGTGGAGTACAGGTCTGCTTCTCTGTTTGGATCCACCCAGCCCTATGGCTCTGTCCCCCACTCCATGCTGCCCCCAGAAGGCCGTGAGGGAGTGAGCAACACAGAGCCCAGTAAAACAGGATGTTTCTGAGTGAAGATGGTAGCCGTGCAGAGGACAGAAGGGATGGAAAGGTACGAAGGGATGGGTAAACGGTGCAGAAATGGGGGATGATAACTGCAAAGTACATAATGATTGGAAGGTACGTTATTTCAGGATAAAATGCCTAAAGTTAGCTTAGGAGGTACGTGGGCTCACGAAAGGGTCTGCTTCCTTTTCACCAGTGTGAGAGCCATAACCCAGCTGGTTGCTCTTTTTCCTCGAAGGAAGCTCACACCTCAATTCTGTGCTCATCTAAATACTCAGCTTAATAATATATCGTGATTTAATAAGAACTTCCTTAAAGGAGGCTAAGCAAACATGACCAAGGCAAACTGCTTTCCTTTTATTATCCTTGTAACCAAGGATTTGAACCCCTACTCTGTTGCCAGGTGCTGTGTTTGGAACTGGGGATGTAGCGACCTTTTAGATTCTTGAAAGGAAACTGGCTTCCTCCACTAATGCCGTTACGTTATGTATGCATCACTCAGATGAATTATTAACATGTTTTCAGATATGCTTACTTTGTTGAGATAGAAGGAAGGCCACTCCCCTGTGGGAAGGACATGGGGCTTGCCTGGAAGTATGGAATCATTCCCAATATCAACTGCTTTCACGTCGCATCATTCAGAAAAGTGGGTCCTCAGATGGAAAACTCAGGCAGGGAACCCCCTCTCTCTCTCTGGTTTTCTTGGTCTGGACTTGAGGGCACAGAAATACTACATGACTGCAATGCTTGAGGGCTCAGAGTACTAGGAAAGAGGAGAGGTAGGTCTCCCCAAGAAGCCAACTGGCACATGAACTATGAATCATAATTTGGGGAGCTGATTTTCATAAATGTTTGAAAGCTTTATTTAAGAATGAGAACTGCTTTCCTTGCAAGGACGTAGGGAGGCATAGCTTCTCTCCTGCACCCATGTGCACATCCCGTTCTCTAACCACTCCCTCTTAAACACCGTGCCTATGTTCTGTGGACTTAAGACATGTGTGGGCATTCTCGGATAGTAGAGATCAGAGGCCTCTGACCTGTGGCTGAAGGACAGGAGTGTGGCAGACAGGTGGTCTCAGGGAAGACCGAGGCTGAGGGCGCATAAACCCAGTTAAAAAAAAAATAAGCAAACTATCAACTCTTGCTTACTCTTTGTTTATTCCTCATGTATCGTTTCCCCAATCTTTGGTAAAATCTAGGATAGTTGGATATTTAACCTCAGCTCTAGCATAGTGGAAAAGGAAGCAACATGGTCCGCATTTGGGATGGAATGTTACATAGAGGGATAGGGACAGCAGGGGCCTCTGAGGTCAGCCTGTCCATGGCACTGGTTCCTGAGAGACTCCACAGGGCTGATGAGATAGACGAGAGCTGATGAGCAAGCCATGTGGCTGAGATACAGCTACCTCTCCTCACCCGTTGGGGCTTATGGAGGCTACTTTATCAAGGGATGGGCAGAGACAATGCTTTGTGTTCACCAAGTCCCAGTTCTTGGGTACATGATCAGACTGTACTTTCCAACCTCCCTCGTGATTAGATTTGGCTGTGTGACCAGGTTCTGGCCAATGGGCTGTGGAAGAAGGAATGAATGCTACTCCCAGGCTCGACTGTCCACTTGCCCTCTTCTCCTTCAGCAGCAGTCTCAGAAGCCACATGATTAAGACAGCAGAATCACACAGCAGAGGGGGCCTGGCTCCGAGTCCGTACTTCTAAGAGAGCGATGGTCTGTCCAATAGTCATCAGATTGTGCTACGAATACATTTCTTGCTCTGTCAAGCTATTCACATCTCGGGGCTATTTGTTACTGCAGCGTGGCCTATTTTGCTCTAACTAATACAGTTTTCTTACAATGCACCTGTGGGCTCTAGTAAACCATTAGCAGTGGGCTAAGTGGGAAAAGGAGAGGAAATAGGAAGGGATGGGCTTGGAGATAAGGAAACTAATCTTGAACTTCTTAGGGACTGACTTGAAGGCCAGATTGCTGTGCCTGAGTGCTGCTGGGCATAATAACAAGCATCCTTTATTTACTGAGTGCTTACTTTGTATCAGGCATGACGGTCATTACATATGTCAAATATATATGCCATTCAATCTTCTCAGTAATCTTAGGAGGCGTGCATCATCACTCCCATGTTATAGATGAAGAAACAGATGTGTAAAGAGATGAAGGGTTTCTTCCTCAGACACACAGCCCGTACGAGGCAGAACACAGTTCAATCTCAGGTCTGTCTGACTTGAGGCGTAGTCAAGTGCTGGTAACCACAGGGGTACAGGTGGCAGCCAGGCTGAAGGTCGTAGGGGTGCCATTTTAGGAGATGGATGGTGTCAGCTAGAGAAGGATTATCGGCAGCACCTGCAGCATGGATTTCAACACCCAAGGAAGGACCTGCAATGCCTAGTCCAAGCATAAGGGCATCACGCACACGGACTAGGATTGAAGGCCACACAGGGAAAGAAGAGGTTGGCCACTGGAGCCGGGCACACACAGCCAGGGCTGGTGGACGGGTGAGGCACAGTGGCGCTGATAAAAACTTCACCCCAGGGGCGACCGGGTGGCTCAGTCAGTCACATGTCTGATTTTTTGGTTTGGGGTCAGGTTCATGATCTCACAGTTTCGTGAGATCAAGCCCCAGGTTGGGGTTTGCTGGCAGCACAGAGCCTGGCTGGGATCCTCTCTCTCGCCCTCTCTCTGCCCCTCCCCCACTTGCATTGTCTCTGTCTTTCTCAAAAATAAATAAATAAACTAACTAACTAAATAAATAAATAGAACTTTCGCCCCAGAGAGCAGTGGAACCCAGACCAGGGTAGCAAGATCAACACTAGCCTGTTCCTGAGGGGGTATCTGCCCCCCTACTATCCCTCCTACTTGCTTAGGAAGTGCTCAGGGTCTGAGCAGATCTGGGCCTCTAGACCTGCTCCGTGTATGGCTGGGAGAGGAGTTAGAGGGGATCTTTGCCCTGGAGATACTCGCTAAGCCACACCATTAGCACCCTATTAGAAATATGGAGAAAGAGCTGTGTAAACGCTGTGTATATGATTTTTGGCCAATCCTGCTTCAGCCATTTACCAGCTGTAGTTTTGACCCAGTGACTTGTGTCTTTGACCCTTGGCTTTCTGCTCTGTAAAATGGGGCTAACAAACTCAATCCCTCAGCTGGTTCTGAGTAGGAAACGGTAGAAAGTGTATGAAGAATCACACAGAGTAGTCAACACCTAACCAGCGCTCAGTAAAGGCTGGATCTCTCCCCTCTTTCTTGCCCACAGAGGAGGAGGTTATGTCTGCCCACAGGGTGAAGAGACGCTTCACCATGGGAACAAGGCTTGTCCTCAGGCCTAAAGTCCTCAGGGATTGGGTAGTCCAGAGGGAGAGAACATCTTGTGCAAAGACCTGCCTTCAACAATAAAGTCCAAGTGGGCCCTTCAGGGAGATAAAATTTTTAAAAACCATAATCTCTGTTTGCAGGAGTCTGTTCCCGATCCTTCATCATCGTGAAAGCTGCCGTAGGGACTGTGCATCTTTTTCTGCTTTTAATGTCTATTTTCCCCTGCTCACTGCCTCCGTTACCAGAGTGGCCGGCAGCTCAGCCTCCAAGCGGCCACGAGCTGAGGCGACAGCTTGCAGGGAGGCAGGATGTAGCATGGTCTCTGTGTGCCACATCTCAGTCAGCTCTGAATGTGGGTGTTGGACTGGACAGGCCATTTGGCCCTTGTTCAGGCTGCCAGATAAGAGACTTTTGTATTGAATGAAGGGCTTCCTGTGCAGGGAGGCGGTGTGCTCCAAAGGGATCTTATTTCCCACTGCCCCCCAAGCAGACAATGCTGTTCCAAGCCACACGGAACTGAGCGTGGAGCTCAGTGTCTTCACTCGAAGGTACTTCCTACTGTGGCATTTAACCACCTACATAAACAACATGAACTGAGTGAGCTCATGAATGCTCCTGGCCACCTAGAAGGGCGGGCGGGGCACATCATGAACCCCTATTTTGCAGATAAAAGAACAGCAGCTCGGAGAGGGACTGGAGAGAATTGCATCGAGGCTGGATTCTGGGGTTGCTGCCCGTGGAGGGGGTGGAGGGAAGTGGAAAATGCGAAGACCAGTGTTACAAACAAGAACTTGGGACGTGGAAGATCCATGCTGGATCTAGTCGCCAGCTTGCCACGACCCATAGTTTCTCTTGGCTTCCACCTACATCCTGTCCACGTCCACATCTACTTCCCTAGCCCTTCATTCATTCCGCAAATAGTTACCTAATCTCTACCATGGGCTAGGTTAGGCCAAGACATAGCTAACTGTACTCTAGTCAGGGAGTCAGGCATTAAACAGGTGCATCACTATATGATGACTCATACCTGTAAGTGCTATGAAGGAAAATAAGGGGAAGTAAAATAACAAGGGGGCCTGCTTTGCAGAAGGTGGTCAAGGAGTTGAGGTCATTCCTGGATTTCAGACCAATTCACTCATTCGCTCGGCCAACAAATATTTATTGAGTCCCTATCCAGGGCTTCAAGCTGGGGATTGTTCTCAGTGGTGAGGACTCAAAGGGTGTTTGCATATACACCACCGGCTGGACTGCTCACCAGGGTGCTCCACAGAGACTTCAAACTTAACCAAAGCCATAACCGAACCAATGACTTGATTCCCTAAACCCACTCAAGGGTCATCAAGCTCATCCACTTTCCCAAACAGAAACCTTGGACATTCCTGACTCCCATCGATCCTTTGCCTCTGAAATGTAGTTGGTTGTGCTTTCAGTCAATGACCCTCAGGGAATATTTGCTCTGTGCCCATTCTCGTTAGGCACTTGATATTCTCGGGCACAGAAGAGGTACAGCCCTCACCATCAAGGGGGCTTATAGTCTAGTTTCACCTCAGGAAAGGACTAGACTATTCAGAACCCTCTCTCTGATCAGTTGGCTCCTCTCCATCACCTCTATGGGGGGTTGTAAGTTTAGGATTGTGGTGCCCTTGCCTCCAATCTCTCACCTCACACCAAATCAGCCTTCTCAGTGTTACCTGAGTGATCTTCCCCAAGACGAATCTGACCATGTTCTCCACCATTAAATACCTCACTTTTCCAGCTCACCAGGCTGGAAAGTGGGCAAGTTGGGATTAGCCTCCCTCAGAACATAATTCTTATGTGGGCCACACGCAGAGCATTCTGGGCTTTGGCTCAGCCCATCAACCTGCCTTTGTCCGTCTGTCTGTGTTAGTCTCTCCCCTATAGACAGTAGGGCTTTGGATGACAGGAATTGGCTCTTACTTATCCCAATCCTCTGTATCCAACTCAGTGTAAACCCCACAGTAAATAGGTCCTCACTACACATGTTACTCTCAGGTGAAATTTCATTAAGTTGTGTTATTTTCCTTTTCTCGTTTTAGTGCTAGACATCTCAACAGTCGGTCAACCTCATTCATGGCCCAGCCCAAGTGGGGTCAAGGTGATTTGAGAGAGACATGGGCCAGGAGTCGGCAGAAAGGTGGGCTGCACCACCCTCTTCACTGTAGCAGAAACTTTAACCCCCAGCCATTCCCAGATCCCTTCCAAATGCCTGGTTTGTATTCACTTGGCTTCCACGTTGTGGAAATAAAGTAATGCTCTGGGCAGCACTGAGGCCAGCAGCCAGCCATGGACTGGCCTCAGGCACAAGGGAGCACTTTTAGCAGCCGGCCCAATACCCAAATCTTCCACTTTGGCCACAAATGTGCATCTTCCTTTTATTTGCAAATTGCACTGGGCTCTGGGAGCAACTGTAAATTGGCCTGGCTCTGGCTTGAGTCATATATCAGACCTGAAGAGTGGAAAGATAATGAATCCTTCACCATTGTCCTATCGGTTGCAGCCAACAGCCTTGGTTTATGGATTCTGCAACTGTTCTAATCTTGATGATCTTACTCTGTACCCAATATCTTCACCATCTGTCAGCAATGTAGATGCCATGCAGGTCCTGAGTATGGGTAAACGTGGACAAGGGGTTTGGGATTGGGAAAGCCAGCTAGGAAAAGTGGCTAGAGCTTGAAAAAAAGATAGTTTTGGCCATGGAAGGAAAACGAGATTGACAGGAAGAGCCAAGAAAATAGCTTACAAGTGGACATACAAAAACTGTGTAGAACAAAAAAAACATGGTTGTCTACTCATTCACGGACATCATTCATTAAACCGACCATTTTCCACTGCTAGATGGGGAGATGAGCTGATGCATCAGTCAAGGTCCAGTTAGGACAACCGATGTCTCTCTAAACATTTGAGGGGCACCTGGGTGGCTCAGTTGGTTAAGCGCCCGACTCCAGCTCAGGTCATGATCTCACAGTCCGTGTCAGGCTCTATGCTGGCAGCTCAGAGCCTGGAGCCTGCTTCGGATTCTGTGTCTCCCTCTCTCTCTGCCCCTCCCCTGCTCATGCTCTGTCTCTTGCTGTCTCAAAAATAAATAAAAACATTTAAAAAAAGTTTTAAACATTTGAAACAGAGGGGATTTAGTACAGAGGCTTGGTGACAGCAGGGATGGAGAGTATGAGACGGAAGTTGGATTGTGAGGAAATGCAGAGATTAGCAGCAACTGAAAGCCACTAGGGACAAAGCAGAGGTGGTGTTAGCCCTCAGAGCCCACAGGCTGGGATCACCCAGAGGAGACTGAAACCAGTGGGGGAGATCAACGGCCACTGGCATATACAGCTCCCGAGGCTTCCAAAGAGGGGACAAGATATTCAGCCTTCTCCCTTCCTCCTGTCCTTCAGCCTCCTGTCAATTCCTCCCATTGGCCAAACCCAGGCACAACCAGCTGACAGAAGAGTCTAAGGCTCGAGGCGTGCAGGGGTCAGACGCTCTGCCACACAGAAGAGAGCCGGCCTGGGGTAAACAACAGATCTGTGGGCAATCTGTCCTCCGCCAAGCACATAATAAATGAAAATGGTACAAGAGAAAAAGTAAGTGCTGTAACAGATTATTTTTTTTAAGCTACAAGATAAAAAAAGAAAGCAACAAAGTCCTCTTTTTTTGTGTGTGTGGTGGGAAAAGATTAGAAAAAATTTGGGAAATGACAGATGAGCTGGGTCTTGAGGGAGGTGCAAGAGTCTGACACGAAATCAGGGAGAAGGGCATGTCAGGGGACACAAACAATGGCCTGAGCAGAACCACAGCTTCTGGGGAGAGCCCGGCATCCCCAGCGAGCGGAGAGAGCTCTGGCCTGGCAGGAGTGCAGGGTGCGTGTGCAGGAGAGCAGCCAAAGAGAGGCAACAGGAGAATGGAGGGGGCAGCTCAAGGCCAGAATGACATGCTGAGGAGTTCAGATTTAGCCTGTAGTCTGGGAAAATGCTGCCATAGGGTGACTGAAAGGGTGGTGAAGAGATCATCCTCCTTGTGAAGGAAAAGGAGACTAGCTTGTGACCTTCTCTTCCCTGGAGCACATGTAAATCTCATGTGCCCTCCTCAGTATTCACTCTTTAATGCCCATTCAGACTATTTTGGAATGCTCCAGTGGCAATGATCTTCCGATCCCGAGCTCTGCTATTTGAGAAGACAAATCTTTGCTTCGGCAGATAGATTCATTTTGTTGAAAACCTTACAAGGGGTTGGGAATCAAATCAGATATGTAGGATGGTCGATCAAGCTGCTGCGCTTTTTTGGTTAAAATTGAGGTGTAATCAATACAATTTGAACTATGGCTACATCACTGAAACATGAACAGCACCTCTTTACGCGCGACTGCTGAGAGAAACAGCACACATTCAGGTAGCTACATAGTTGAAAAGTCAGTTTCATTATTTTATGATTATGTATCATATGATTTACTTTAATATGAAGAGTCCATGAAAAGAACAATTCCTCCCAATTCTATAGCATCTTAGTCTTTCTAAAACACTTGCACACAATGAAAGGATGCTACAGAGAAACAAAGAAGGGGAAAGAAAGCAGAAGAGGAAGAAAGTAAATTATTCTTAAGAGACTTTTTTTTTTTTTTTTTTTTTTTTTACACTGCACTGTCAAGAAAGACAGGAAGTCAATATCTGAGTATATTTCAAGAAGTCAATATCTGAGGATATTTTAGGGAACTCATTGTCAGAGGTTAGGAAATTGAAAACCATAATATCCAGTTAACTTACAGATTTCTGAAAGGTTGGATCACTCAAGGTGATCACACAATAACACTTAGCACCTACCAGTACAACTTGTTTTTTGCTTCTAGGGTAATAAACATACCAACTGTAGCACACACGTTTGGTAAGCCTGTCTAGCATTCATTTTCCCCTTCTCTTTCTTTCCTCTGCTGAAAAAACAATCCTTTTAAAATACAGGCGGTCTTTTTGGGGCGCCTGGGTGGCTCAGTCGGTTAAGCAACAGACTTCAGCTCAGGTCACCATCTCCCAGTTCGTGAGTTCGAGACCCCTGTTGGGCTCTGTGCGGACAGCTCAGAGCCTGGAGCCTGTGTCTCCCTCTCTCCCTCTGCCCCTCCCCCACTCATGCTCTGTCTCCCTCTCTCAAAAATAAATAAACATTAAAAAAAAAAAAGAGAGAAGAAAAAAAATACACGTGCTCTCATTCTTTCCCCACCAGCTTACGTGCTTTAAGGAAGGCTGATCCCACCCCTAACTCTAGAGCTCTAGGTATGGGTCCTGACTGGCAGGTCATCCGCACATGTTTGCCACCTCAACCAAGTGATTGGTTCCAGGGTGAGCATGTGATCCAAGCCAGCCCAATCAGAGGAATCAGAAGATTCTTTCTCAGAATAGTGGCATGAATCTCTTCTTGCTCCCAAACCCAAAGTAAGCTAGGAACGTGTAGTAGGAGGGGCTGTTGACAGCCATCTTTGACCATTAGAAGAGTCAGGTTTAGATTGAAGCTTGCCAGGCAGAAGAAAGAATGGAGCCACAGAAAGGACCTGGGTCCTCTAACCGGATGGCTTAAACCAACCCAAAGGCTTAATCTGCACTTGAAGTTTCCGGCTCTGGGAGCCAATGTAATCTCCATTTGGCTTGCCAGTTGGAGTTGGGTCTTCTTTTTCTTGCACTGAGAACCTGTGGGATATCAACAAAAATATTCTGGAATGAAAATATTGCTTGTGAGAGACACGACTGCCTTTATGCAGCATTTATTGACCCCCGAGGCTGCCAAATGTTTTCCACGTACATTGTGGCATTGAAGCTCGCACACCATCCCTATTTTGAGTTGAGGAAACTGTGACTAACACTTGCTTGAATAGTCAGGGTAATTAACGCTGGTTGCTGTAACAAATAACCCTCAAATCTCAGTGGCTTAGCATGTATAAGTTTATTTCCTGCTCACATCACAGTTTGAAGAGAAGCAGGTGGCTCTCTTGGGCAAGTGTCCTTTAAGTGATGATGCATGGGTTTGGCTCGCTTCCCCGGTGTGCCTCTGGCGTCCTGGATTGCTTTGCTTCCAATGGTGCGGATACAGAAACAGAGAGTGTGTGAAAAATTACTAGAGATGCTTCTGGGGCAAGGCCTGGAAGCGCTGCATGACTTCTGCCCACATCCCATTGGCCCACATCCCATCCCACAGAACTCGGTCACATGGCTTCCCGCTGCAAGGGCGGCTGGGAAATACAGTCTTCCTGGGTGCCCAGGGGAAGAGGGAGAGTGTCTGTCTGTCACCCTTGTGGAGGGCCGTGTGAGGATGCTGCCTACACAGCGTGTAAGCGGAGCCAGGATTCTAAGCTAAGCATTGCATTCCTATGGTCTTCTATTTCTCCTGCTCCCCACCCCCTTTCTCCCCTCCCCCTCCCCCTCCACACATTCATGTTTCTTTAATACCCTTGGTAAGTAGCTACCGTGCTTATGTAAAGATCAATTTGTATTTTTTGCCCAGTATCTTCTTAAGGAGGGGAGAAACCTCCATCCTCCCTGACATTTGGTAGAACCACAGAAGCTCTTAAAAACTCACAGACGTGTTCACGGCATGATAATGTATATGAGGGATTGATCATTCACTTATCCTCAAAGCAGATGGACTTTATAAGGAGAAGTGCTCTGTAATTCAGACATGACTGTGAAGAATAAATCAAATTTCTCTGTGTACTTAGGGGAGAAAGAATTATTCCAAGGCCGCGTCTGCGGCTTCAGGTCCATTTACTGAGCCCGCAATCCTGCGCCATGACCACCAGGGGGAGCGCTAGGCCTATCGCCGCGCAAGCAGCTATTTTTAGAGGCTGCTTCTAGCCTCAAGGAAGGAGCCAAAGAAATAAAAGACCATGATATATATATTTTTTTCAAACCGGACCAACTTATAAATTATTTGTGAGTCCAATAAAAGGCAATTATCAACATTTCCTACTATTTCAAGAGTAATATATTCTACGTTAGAAAAAGATTCAATTTATTCCATGGCTATGATTCAGACAATGGAAACTGGAAGCAACCACAACCAAAAAAAAAAAAAAAAAAAAAAGATTGTAATCCTGTGTAAATCTCTGTCTTTAAAACCCAAATCAGAGGATGTGAATTCTGGCTCTGGTGGGCATGAGATACTTGCCCTGAGGCCGTGGAATGTGATGGGCTCGGGCGAGGTGTCTGAGAAGGGGGCTTGTGTGCCTGTGCGTGCCTTTCCCCAGCCCGAGGGCGGTCAGTCAGAATGATCTGGCCCAAACAACTGAATAATGAACATTATAAAATTATTTTAGGAAGTATAGTTTTGTTATTTTCAGCTCTACAGACATACAGTATAATGGGGCTCAGAAGATCCTGGCTGCCATCGCCGGGGTTGCTGTGTTTTTAAAAAGAGCCCTTCGGCCCTCCCCAACCGGTCCACCAAGCGGCACTTTCTTTGCCAAGCAGCAGCATGGTATCATGGGACAAGCGTGGCGCCTGGTTCCAGAGAGTCAGAGCCCGAATCTTGCCTCTGTGAAGCATTAAATGTGAGAGTGTGGGCCGATTAACCTCTCTGCTACTCAGTGTCTACGATCCTCATCTCACAGAATGAACATCAAGATGAAATGAAATGGTATACACGAGTACCTAGCAGATCACGGCTAGCCAATAAATGCTAGGCTCGTTCTTTGGTTAAGTTCTCCTTTTGCCGAAGATGGCAACACACATACATTTGAACTGAGCCTGGGTCTACACGTTCAGAAATTCTGAATCCACGAGGCTGGATTCAGGAGGAGGTACTCTGCACCCACGGCAGGAATGAGGAGTGGGTGGGTGATGGCGAGCCTACATGGGTATGGGAGTTCTCTCACTGCATCCCTTAGCCCTGAAACAGGCAGGCTGTTTGTGGAGGTGCATGGTCTCCAGAGAACCTGGGCACCTCACCGGGCTAAGTGTTTTCTCAAGGACAGGGGACAACGCCGGGGGCAGCGGGAACGAGAACCCGCAAACCCCGAGCTCTCCATCAGCGGCGACGACCACTTACACACCCTTCCCCTGAGGGTGTGAAAAGCCGACCAACGGAAGCTGATCAAGTGGAGGGCCTCGGCCGGTACCTGGGGAACTGGAAGCACAAGGGCTTGGAAGGAGGGTGGACCGCGGGCCTCTTGCCACCAGGACTGCCACTGAGCCACATGGGGAGCTCAGCGTCAGCCCTCCATCTATGAAGTTGGGCCTGAACGGTCTCCTCTCGCCACTGCTGGTCTGATCCCTGTCAGCGACCAGGCTCAAGCCTGGAACCTTGTGCTCATCGCTGCTGCCTTTTCTCAATCCCCGGCCTGCACACACCATGCCCCGCCTCTCGCAGCCTTTCTCTGCGCCCTGGGAAGCTGCCCCCGCACACGCCTCACCGCCTGGAAGGCAGCTATCCTAACCCCTCCACCACCAATGCAGGCTGTACCAGGGGACTTCCTTGCTGCCTGGCTCAGGTTGCAAAGCATCAGCAGGAAGTCCCAAGGGGAGATGAAAAAGGGATCGGGGAACTTCTCCCCTGACCCTGTCTCTCCCTGCTTTGGAGTGATGTGTCCGGCAGCACCTGTATCCTTCCATCGCTGGGCTCCCGTCACCCTCGTGGCCCAATACCCACCGGGCTCTAGTCTTCGTCTTGCCTTCCCTGTTCCTCCAACCACCTGGATGATAATGAGCTCTTGCTCATTTCTGGGCCCCTCACCATCCCTGGCCAGTCCCTTCAACCTCGCCCATAGCTCCATGAGAGGTCCTGTGCTCAACTCTCTCCTTTTTATCCACCTGAGGGGGATTCTGTTTCCCAAGGGGCCCTGACTGATCCCTGGGTGAAAATTTATGTATACGTTATCTTCTTTAGAGAGGAGCTTATCACGATATATCAAATGTGAAATCACCAAAGGTAAAAGTGGAATTAAAAAACGGGAACAGGGGCGCCTGGGCGGCTCAGTGGGTTGAGCATCCGACTTCTGCTCCGGTCATGATCTCGCGGTTTGCGAGTTCGAGCCCCGCACCGGGCTCTGTGCTGACAGCTCAGAGCCTGGAGCCTGCTTCAGATTCTGTGTCTCCTCCTCTCTCTGCCCCTCCCATGCTCATGTTCTATCTCTCTCTGTCTCTCAATAATAAATAAACGTTAAGAAAAACAAAAACAAAAACGGGAACAAAAATATATGCAGTGGCATCAAAGATAAAACTAAGAAAACTCCACAGCATCACAACCTCTGCACCTGATGACTGACAGGCCACACACGTAAGCCCCTTGTTTTCCAAATGCCTGCAGACGCAGTAGGGCATCCATGAAGGTCAGAGTTTATAAAATACAAATTAGCCCATCCCCCCCTCCCACAACCACAAATGTGTGCAGATGAAGTCTTGGTGAGAGTCACTTAGTTGCGGTGAAAGGAGACTTATGCAAACAGCACTGGAAAGAAGGAGGAGGGCAGGGTGTCACCATAAGGATGGCCTTGGCAGTGAGCAAGAAGGAGCTATCCCAGGAGTCCAAGAACAGGAACCAGAGCGTGGCCAGGCCTCCCAGTCAAGGCAGCTGGGTCCAGGGCAGAAGGGCTTGCTGGATTTCCCTCTCAGCGTCCGGAACTGGCACAGCTGAGCTCTACACAAGCACTGCCTTCTTTCTGCCTCTCTTGCCACCAACAACTGGTTTCCTCACATGACCTTGATCTTCCTCCTTGCTTGGGTTTTCATATGGTCACCCTAAGAAGCAACTTCTGCTTGCTTGGGTTTTCATACGGTCATTATTTTTGTCTGCACATCACATTAATTTATTCAGGCTCTCTAGTCTATTTTAAAGCCTTTCTTTGGGCACCCAACCAGCTTCAGTTTCTGCTACAAATAACCCGATTTTCCTTCCATCTCTTTTTTAAGGCTTATTTATTTTGAGACAGAGAGAGAGAGAGCTTGCAGGGGAGGGGTAGACAGAAAGGGAGAGAGAGAATCCAAAGCAGCCTCTGTGCTGTCAGCAGAGAGCCCAACGTGGGGCTTGAACTCACCCATGAACTGTGAGATCATGACCTGAGCCGAAATCAAGAGTTGAATGCTTAACCGACGGAGCCACCCAGGTGCCCCTCCTACATCTTTTAATTCAAGTTCCCTGAGTGGAAATCTGACTGTCCAGTTCACCCTTCTCTGGGCAGAGGTATTCATGGTGGACCACGTTGTAGCTGGCCTTGGATCAGGTGTCCACACCTAGCACAATCTGGGGCTACCAGGGAGTCACATGCTAGCTCAGGGGCTGTGGTGTGTGTGGGCAGGGCAATTGCCTTTAGAAGAGGACAGTGAACAAGGAAAATCCTGTAAATCGTGTTTGCTCTTCATAAAGACCTTGTGGATGATTTGTGAACATCTGTGTATTTCGGTCCCTTGAGGTCCCTGGGAGTCTCAATCATGGCTCGATCCTCTGTCAGGAATTCTGCTGACCTACTATAGCCTCTGCGCAGGACCCAGACAGCGGAGGGAACATAGCCTGGGACAAAACAGTGGGCATTTGAGTTTGGTGAGGTCATTGGTCTCCAGAAAGTGAGTTGGAGGCTGCAGAATAATGGACGCCATCTGCTGGTGACGACAGAGCAGGATTCTGGCCTGCTCCGAACTGACTCAGCACATGGCAGAAAGTGAGCCTTGGATGGAAGTCCTTCAGCTGAGCATGGCTGGGGAAGGCTTAACCAGTCTGGATAGCACCTTCCTCTAGAGTGTGGAAATACATCTGAGAACCTTCCCCAAAGAGTTGAACAATGGTCAGTGATGGCAGGACTGAAATTCTGACTCTGCTTTTTCCAAGAGAAGACATCCAGATGGCCAACAGACACATGAAAAGATGCTCAACCACATTCATCATCAGGGAAATGCAAATCAAGACCACAATGAAATACCACCTCACACCTGTTCAACAACACAAGAAACAAGTGTGGGCGAGGATGTGGAGGAAAAGGAACCTCTGTGCACTGTTGGTGGGAAGGCAAACCGGAGTGGCCAGTGTGGAAAACAGTATGGAGGTTCCTCAAACAATCAAAAACAGAATTACCATAGGAGCCAGAAGTTCTGCTTCTAGGTGTTTTTCCAAAGAACATGAAAACATTAACTCAAAAAGCCATATGCACCCCTCTGTTCACTGCACCATTGTTTACATTAGCCAAGGTAAGGAAGCAGTCCAAGTGTCCATTGATAGATGAATGGATAAGGAAGATGAGGGGTACACATACACACACACACACACACACACACACACACACACACACACACAGGAATATTACTCAACCATAAAAAAGAATGAAAGCTTGATATTTGAAACAATGTGGACATAGAGGGTATTCTGCTTAGTGACATAAGTCAAAGAGAGAAAGACAAAATTATATCATTTCACTTGTATCTGGCATCTAAAAATAAAACAAACCCCCAACCCCCAGAAACAGACTCCTAGATACAGAGAACAGATTGGCGGTTGCTGGAGGGCAGGGCGATGGGAGGATGAGTGAAAGAGGTGAACGAGAGTAAGAGGTCCAAGCTTCCAGTTATGAAATAAACAAGTCACGGGGATATACTGTACATCATGGAAAATACAGTCAATAACATTGTAACAACTTTGTAAGGTGACAGATGGTAACTAGACTTCTTGTGGTGGTCATTTCACAAGCTATATAAATATCGAATCGCTATGTTGTATACCTGGAACTAATACAATATTGTAGGTAAGTTATTCTTCAATAAAAAAATTCTAACTCTGCCACATATTAGCTGCGTGGCCTTAGACAACTTACTTGGCTATTGAACCTGTTTCTGCATATATGAAATACATACAGACAATAAGATCTGCCTTTTGGAGCCAAAGCAACAAATACACAATATAGCGGTTATTAAGTCCTTGGAGACTAAGCTCTCAAAAACAGATAGTAATTTTTATGATTATGATTACTAGTGGGGCTGCTGACCTGTTTTCTAACATTTGCGATGGGACTCGAGCCACTGGGAGGAAAGTAATCTTTCAAACCAACATGGGGAATTGTCGTCTGTGACAACACAGCCACAGCATCTCAGGATAGACAGGGCTGTTGGCTGTGGGCTGAATGATCTATTGCAAGGCCTAGATTTGAAAATAAACTTTTTTAAAAAGGCAGTGGTACAAGAAAAGATAACAGTTCTCCCCAGGGGCCCACAGGCTAGAAAGCATTTTCCTGCGTGGAGATGTAAGGGTAGCTCCATTACAGCATTACCCTGCCTCTGAAATCCAGGAGGTTGTGAGGCAAAGCGCAGGTGACCTTGACCTCATATTGCAGAGGCCATCTCTCAAGATGGCCCTCCCCCACCCTGCCCCTTATCTGCGATCCTTTTTCAAGTGAGAATGTGAGTAAGTGATGAGTCTCTGAATTCCACCTGCGCTGTCTGGGGGAAGGCTTCCTGGGGTGGGAGGCTTAAGATCTCTCTCCTCTCCCTCCCTAAGGAAGAGACTGCTCCCCTTCAGTCCAGGGGAGAAGGGAGGGAGCCCCTGCGCGCTCTTGTTGCCAGGCACAGGCTGAATTATCTTGCAAGAGCAATTGGTGTCTACCTTGGTTGAAGTCAGTGAGGTTGTAAAATCACTTCCCCGAGGCACTCCAGCACCCAATTTGGAGATGAGCGGGGATTTACATGATTCGACAGAATGTTTGTTTCCAGTTTCGGGGCTCAGTCAGTCGTGAAGGAGGAATTTGTGAGCAAAGCTTACTGGCCGTGGCTTGAGCTTCATTCTTGTCCGCAGGGGATGCCGGAGTGGAGGCACAAGGGCTGAATCTTTGAGGAGGTTAAAATAAATGAGGCTCAGGGGTGGGATGCATCTGTTTCATCGTGACCCCAGGGAGCTCTCTCTTTAGGGTCAGGGAGGAATAAGCAAAGAAAATTCTTCTCTCTAAGTCCTCAAAGTTAGGGACACTCAATGTATCGAGTATTGATTTTGGGACGGGTACTGTTATTTACCAATATGTACTCATTTGATCCTTAAAACAACTCGGTGAGGCTGATATTTTTGTCCTTCTCTTATGGATGAGGAAACTGAGGATCAGGGAAGTTAGGTGATGACGCTGAGGTCACACAGGCAGAAAGTTGCTCAGCTGATCCCCTACCCCTTGGGGCGCTCCTTGGAATTGTGCCTGGAATTCAAACCTGGATGCATTTGTTATTCCCAAGAAGGCATCACACAACCTGAAGGCAGAATTTGCTGGTATGCTTGTCTTACACTCACAGTCCCCGCAGGATCTTGCTAGAAAAAGGTTAGGATAAACAGGTGGTTAGGATCTGAAGACTGGTTGTCTCTGTCTCACCGCCCCATGGTTTAGGGGACTGGAGGATTTATCTAGAATGAATTCAAATCCATGCTGATCCACTTACTAGATATGGGATCTCAAGCGAGTTATGTATCCCTTCTGAGCCTCGGTTTCTCCATCTGTTTAAGTGGATTGCTGTAAGGATTCAAAGTGACAGTCGGTGGAAAGGCCAGGTTCCTCTCTTCCAGTTATCCATTGCTGTGTATCTAAGCACCCCAAAACACAGTGGTATAAAACTGCAACAGTCATTTATTTTGCTTATGAATCTGTGGTTTGCTCAGGGCTCAGCAGAGACATCTCACCCCCTGCTCCATGCTGCACTGCCTGGGCCAGCTCACCTGGGGGACCCTCTTCCCAGACAGCTCGCTCCCATGGCTAAGAAAGCTTCTCGTCAGCTCCTCCCCGTGTGGGTCTCCCCGCAGTGTGGCTTGGGTTTCCTCACAGTGTGGTGGCTAGGTTTGAAGGGTAGGTGACCCAAGAGACAGCAAGGGAAAACCATCCATTCATTAAGTCCTGGGCCTGAAACTAACCCAGCACCACTTCTGTTATAGGCTGTGGCCAAGCTGTCCCAGAGTCCAGATTCAAGGGAGGGGACAGAGACTCTACCCACTCCTAAGGGAAGAATCTCAACAAGCATTGGGATTAGGTTTACAAACAGCCACACCACACTCTGCCCGCTGGCAACAAATTATTTACTAATTTCACCCAGCACGTCCTAATACCCCCCTGATGTCTTACACCATGGTGGCATTAGGTTTGGGCTCAACGTTCAGGGCCTTAACATCTAATCCGCCAAGATGTCAGTGAAGCTCCTTGGATTCAGTTCCTCAGATGCGGCGCCTTCTCGATCAGAAGTCATGTCAACTGCACGAGACAAGTCGTCTACTTCTATACACAAGAGTGAGACAGACAGACTGAAGCCATCAGCACAGCACTGCTCAGCAGAGGCCAGGCTGCTGGGTCAGAGCCTGTGGGCAACGTCCTACAGTGGCCTCGGGCTGCGGACTGAGCACAGGTGTGATGAAGGCTGATCTGGGCTCAAACACACTGACTTTCTGGGTGGGGATGAATGTGTCACACCATCACCCAGATCCTCAACTTCCTTTTCTTCAAGGTGGAAATAATGATCTCTACTTCAGAGGCACTTGGTGGGATTTAAATGAGGTCTTGTACGAGAAACTGCCCAGAAAGGTCCCTGGCATACTCTAGGTCTCCACTAAAGGAGAGCAGAATATAACATCTGAGATGACAAATGCTTTGGGCAGAATGATATTTATTTCACACAGTGGATGCAAGACTCAAAATGTATAAAAGGCACTTGTAAACTCTCAAGTTTTGTGAAGGAAAGAATAATGTGTGTTTGTTTCTTTGGTTGACACCCATTGGCTGCTTCCCAGTCAAAGGTCTCCCATCAGCAGGGTGGGTTCCCTCTGCCTCGAGGCTGGTGGCAGTTTGGCGTCTGAGGCAGAAGCGAGGAGAGGGAGCTGCCAGATGGATAGCAGCTGAAAGTCGTTAGACTTTTCCTCGCCTTTTGTGCTGGCCTTTGCCCTGGTGTCACCAGATTTCATCTACACGGGACTCCACTCAAATCTTGGCATTGCCAATTTTGGTGCTGGAAAAGATTTCTGGAGTAGATGAGCAAACCCATCTGGGTTGGGGAACGACGGGTCAGAGTAGTAGAAAGGCAACATGGTCTCTGTTTCTGGGAGACCATCGTGAAGCAGAGCAAACAGGGGTTTAGAACCAGGCAGGCCAGGTTCAAGGCCTATTTCTTCTCGACTGTGTGATGTGAGAAAGTCCCTTCAGCCCCTGGATCCTCGGCTTGCTCATCTAACACATGGGAAAATAACCCTTCCCGCTGTCAGGGCTGTGAGAAGGCATTGAGGCAACGCATGTGAAGAGCTCACTTCCACGCCCGAAGCAGGACCAACCATGTTGCTTTATTATTACTGGAAGAACACGGGATAACCGTACCCACCTAATCAACTGGTAGGAGGATTGGAGAACGTGCGTGCAGAACATCTCCACACAGCTAGGCTTGCAAAAGGGCTCAGGAAATGGTAGTGCTACTACAGCCATTAATAATTTCTATGTTAGCGATAACGGTGTTGATCGCCCTTGAATAAATTCCTAGTATTCCTTGAAAGTTTCTATAAGCCTGGAGACCAGGTTTACATTATGTATATATTCAGACATCATTTGGAAGATTACTCGCACAAAAGCCAGCTATATACACAATAGATGGACACAAAATAAGACAATAAAATATAAACAAAAAGGGAGCCATGGTGAGACCACTATCCACACTTTTATATATGGTTTAGATGAAAGGGCGTGGCACAAAATTGCCACTTTGACGGTGACATTGATTTCTTAAGGGAGAAAAACATTGAGTGGAGCAGAATTATTGAACAATTGGAACTTGAGGTATAAACCTGGTATACTTTCACCTATTTTCCCATCCCTGCCTTCAGCTAAGTGCTGCTTAAATACAGTTTCTCGCATCTGATTGATTGGTAAGTCTATAGCTTTTTGGTCCATTTCAGCAATTAGGATAGACTCGATCCAGAATTTTAACTTTTTTGTCCTAACCATACTGCTCCACGGCCCCTACTTAACTTTGCTTATGTGGGTTACTCTGGTTCCCCAACACCAGGGGCAAAAATTTCCTTATTATGTTCTCTTCCGTATCAGGGTGGTCCTGGACTGAGACTTTAGATTCTGCAGCTCAGGTGACGGCAGACTGGGGAATACCATGCCTTACTGGTTAGCTGTCGCCAAGTGACACTGAGTAACAGGTATTCCCCAAACTCAGTGGTTTTCTCACGGATCTGAGGTCAGCTAAGAAGCTCTGCTTCAAGCTGTAGCAGCTAAAGGGAGTCTGAATCTGACCTAACGACTTGGTTTCAAGTTGAAGGTCCATAGGCTGCTTGAGTTTTTCAGTCGATGGGCCTCTTTTCCTCTGGGACTAGAGGGCTACTGATAGGATATTCTTGTCATGCCATGGCAACACAGGTGTAAAAGGCATCTCCAGGTATCATGCCTTCATACAACTACGTCCCAAAGTAGGAAGGAAAACAAGGATTACCCTGGCATACCTTTTTCTTTTGATCAAGCGTAGAGAGTCTTCCTCAGAAGGCACCCAACTGATTTGCTGCTCGTTGGCATCTCATCTGCCCCAACTGGGTCCCACGTCCACCTCCAAATGAGTCCCTGGGAAAGGGAAGGAGAGTGCTGTGATGGGCTTAGGAAAATGCTTATTGAGCGAACGGATTCTTACAGAGACGAGTCATTCTCCTTTCCATTCCAACATCGCTTTTAGGAATAAGTGAAAAGTATACTTGGGTTCAGGGACACCGTGGAAAAAAGAAAGGAGTAGGGGAAAGGGAGAAAGAGGGATTCATCCTCATGTTTTGTTGCTGCCTCAACTACTCACACATGATTGTGCAGCTTCAGTAATACAGAGGGTTAATATGCTCGGAGTTTGAAGGATATACCAAAGCGTCCCTAGCATGGGGTTCTTTTTTCATTCTCCAAAAAATAAAGGTAGTGGCAGCAAGGAATTTAATAATAATTATGGCAATATGCTATAATTAAGATTAATAATTATTAGCTATCACTAATACTTAAGTAGTACAAGCTAAGTGCTGCTTTACATATATAAGTTCATTATCAAGTGCTGCTCAGGAAGATTGGTGTGACCAATGAACCTCACTTCCTGGTATTCACAGCCTTGTGTGGTCCCCTCCTGCACTGATCTGGACTTGGCCATGGGACTTGTTTGCCAATGGGACGTTAGCAAGCGTGACAGAAGCAGAAGCATTCTCTCTGGGAAGTTAGCTGATAGGCTGGAAAGAAGCCTAGGCTAGACTACTGCCTGATGAGAGGCCATGAAGAGAAAAATCCGGAGAGATCAGAGACCATCATGCATGTTCCAGCCCCAAAAGTGACCTCCCACAGGATCCTGAAAAATAATAAATCAATGTTGTTTCCAGCCGCTGAGTTCTGGGGTGGTTTGATACACAGCAATAAAAGTGGAAACAATTGCAAAAGAAAAAAAAAAAAAAAAAACGGAAACAATCGGTACAACAAACGTGAGCAAATTCCTTGGACAATTTCCATGAAGGATTTGCTTCCCCTTTCTTACTGTTTGTGATCAGCCAGAAAAGCCAAGGGGTGACAGTAAGCCTCATGCGGGTGGTTCATTCCTTTGATAGGTATTTGCAGAGGGCTTGTTCCATCCTAGGCAGTATTCCAGGTGCTGGGATGTTGTAGTGAGTACGGCCTCTGCCTTCATGATGCTTAAGGTACATGACATGGACCGATCCTCCTTTATGCCCTGCGAAAATACTCCCCCAAATATTTGTGGTTCTCCCCCAAATATATCATTTGTGTTTTTAATAACCTGCTACATATCTGTCCTTATTTTTTAAACAATGTTTACTTATTCTATGTACTTATTTTTTTAAAAAAATGTTTATTTATTTTTGAGAGAGCACAAACAGGGGAGGAGCAGAGATAGGGGGACACAGAATCCGAAGCAGGTTCTGTGCTGACAGCAGTGAGCCTGATGTGGGGCTCGAACGCATGAACCGTGAGATCGTGACCTGAGCTGAAGTTGAACGCTCGACCGACTGAGCCACCCAGGTGCCCCTGTCCCCATTTTCAGCTGACTCTAAGCTGCTTATAGTTTTAGAAACAGGGAGCCTAGGCAGACTTACTGTCAGAGCAACTTGTCCTCAAGTCCTCTCTCCCTCCCATCCCTTTTTTCTGGTGTCAGCCCCCAAGTTTGGACTGGAGGCTCATCTAAAGCTACCGGAAAGATTATAAGAGAGCATAAATGCTCATAAACATTAGCACTCTTTCTTCTACCCCACATTAGGTGAAAACCTACATCCAATTTCAGGGCAATTTTAAACAAAGGGCAGCTCAGGAAGTATTGGGTCTACCCCCCACCCCCCACCCCCCTGTCCTCTAGGACTCTGATGCTGATGAGAATTTGGAACCTGGCTCTCCTGCATGCTCTGTACCTACCCTGACTCCCTGACCCTTTGCGCCGGAAAGCTGAGAGAGTCATCCTTGATGCTGGCCCCTCGCCTGCAGAGCTTTACCGAAAGCTCTCATGTACATTATCTCAATTACTCTTTCCAGCAGGCCTGCGAGGCAGGTGTTCTCAGCCTCATTTTACAGTTGAGATACCTGAGGCTCAGAGAGCTGAAGTGACTTTTGCAAGGTTACAAAGAAAATTAGCGGCTGAGCTTCCCTTGAAACCCAGGTGCCCATCTCCTGCCTTAGGCTCTTTCTGGTTTCTTTGCACTGCCTCTTGCCCCCCGTTGCCCCATGCTATGTCACCGAGATGCTCGAGAAGTGTTCTCAAGAAAGGGAGGCACACGTGATTGTTTTCTTGCAACTGTGTACGTAGGAGGCATTAACATTCGCCCAGGAGCTGCTGAAATCCACTCAACCGGAACCGAGACTGGAGAGAAGGGGACTGACCACATTTGTTTACAGTGGGCTAATCCAGCTCTGTCTCTCATTCCACACAGGCTGGCTTTATGAGCAGGAGAAAGTCTAATTACAGACTGACAGCCCGGAGTGTCTCATGGGAAGACAAGTCCTGAATACAAGTATTAAGAGAGACTTGACTGGTTTGGAAACAGATATATATTTGTTTCCTAGTCCTGCAGTTGTAGGGGGAGTGTCTTAGATGAGGACTATACCTGCGTAAGATTTCAGCCTGGAGGAGGCGGTAGAGATGAGCCGGCCCTCGGGCGTTGGACACGGAGGTCCCGGGGAAGTCAAGGGACTGTCCCAAGGTCGTGCGGTGTGATCCTGTAGAGGGCAGCACACAAATCAGAGGCCTGACTCCGGAGCTTCTGAATTCTCACTGCTCCCTTTTGTACTCAGTCACTTCCCCTGAGTGTCAGGTGCGTGGAGTTCCACTCCACGGGAGCCAGTCTCCAAGCTCTCCCTCCACTCCTGATTCCTTAATGAGGTCATGCCCACCTGCTGAGAGCAAGCTCCTGAGTGGCCACAGGAGAGTGTTTGTGGAGCACAGGCCGTGAGAGGGCAGGGAGTGAGGGGATTACAAAGAGAAACAGTGCACATGATGATTTTGCCTGCAAATACCTGTTAATTCAGGCCAATTCAACAAATCTTTGTTAGGTATGATATGTGTAAAGCTGCAGTTTTCCTACTGGGCTTGATAACACAAGTATGAAGCACCTACTATGTGCCAGCACTGGAGTACGAGTCACTTAAAACTGGCCCCTGCCCCCGTGGAAGCTCCCAGTGTAGTGGGGGAATAGACAGTATCCAGATATCTCAGTGTGATGCTGTCGGGGAATGGAGAATAGCATCGTTTTTAATATGTGTGCACACAGTGCGGTCCCTTATTGCCTGCTCATGGGGCACATGACCTTGGCCTGGCTGTGGAAAGCTATTTCCACTCACTGACTCCTACATCTGGGTCACAGAGACTCTGGACCAACACAGCCTTGTCTTCCAGAGTTCACAGGAATCACAAGTGGGATAAATCCCCAACCACCAAGTTGGTGGTCTTTCAGAGAGAGAGAGAGAGAGAGGTGGCCAGGGTACTATGGGACTCTGTGAGTGAAGGCATCAGAGAGAGGACAGTGGATCAATCAAAGAAGCCTGGGGAACTTGCTCAGGTGTAACAAGGACTCTGGTCTTTATTGCAGCCAAATTCTAATAGGAATTTCCCAAAGGACCACCCAGATTTGGCCTGAGGTGCTTCTAATGCAGGATGTCTTCTTTGAGAAAAGGTCTTACATTTCTATGCTAATGAGCCTGAAGCTGGCTCCCTCCCATCCTACCCCTTAAATGCAAATGCAGAGCTTCAACGTGAAGCGGGGAGCAGTAGGCGTGCATTAACCCATCCATTGTAAAGCCTCTGATTGAGATCAATTACTTAAACCAGCCCCACTTCATTTCTAGCTGAAAACCCACCACTAATGTCTGCTGGCTGCAGCCGCGGCCTGATGAAGCTATCAGTAGGAAAAATCAACATCACAGACAAAAGGTTGAGAGGGGAGGTAGGGGAGGGCAATGCACTGGACTGGGGAGGCTCATTTACTGTCTGTGGACTTCGTGCCTTGTGTTGTGCTGGATATTGCATAGGAACATTTTGTAGGGGGAAGATCATCACATACAAAGACACACGCACGCACACACACACACACACACACAGACACTTGCTTCTAAAGAGACACCACAAACTCACAAAACTATCTGCTGTGCCATCCATATGGACTGTCAAACAGTAAGATGCTGGGAGAAGCTTCCTTTGCTTCTGGCCATCTCAAGATTGGGCATGTCCAAGTTAAACTTGCTACTCTGAGTTGCTCCCCAAGTTTTCAGCCTTTGAGCTGCTGGAATGGCATAGGAACCTGGGCAGAGATGGGAAAGCGGGTCTTTCTACCACCTTTGTCACCTGGGCTCTCCTTCCAGAAGGCCTCAAAATCAGCCCAGGGCACTTGAATGGAAATCTCCCACCTTCTACCCTCCTCCATTATTCTCCTTGCTAGGCCCCTCCTTTCTTCCACTTTCCCCTTCCATGTTTTTGAGAGGAGACCAACAGATGCTCCGAAGGAGAAATCGAAGCAGAAGCACTGTTGAAATACACGAGCCAGAGCTGTTCAAAATTCCCAGGGGAGGCTGGATTTCCTGGTTTAGTCTTCAGTTCTCCAACCCTATCCTGATCAGTATTATTTTATCCATTTCACAGATGAAGAAACTGAGGCTAGGAGACAGTAACTGATCAGTGGCACTTTGTGACCTACAACTGTGTTCTTCCTGTGCTAGCAAACTGCCTTCAATTGCATGAGATTCGCAGAATTTTGAACTGCTATCTGCACTGGGCAAGCCGCAGGCCCAGCACAGGGGCAGTGTGGCACTGAGCTTCTAAAGCTTTTCAGAGAGCACTGACCTGGGTGTCGCCCTGTGGTGGCAGTCTGGGCCAACCAGTGGGAACAGGACATGTTCCACTCTGAGGCCGTAACTCACAGGCTGATTTAGATAGTGGAAAGTGTTTCCCTGAGATAAGCAATGTGTCTTCAGAATGAATCGCCATCTTGCGTTCTCTTCTGCATGGTATTTTATAACTATCCATCTTTGATAATAGAATGCCATAATTAAGGTGAAATCCACATAGACAAATATAACAATATTTTGGTGTTTCCCATTCACCTTAGGACATTTTGGCTGAAAGCAGGTGAGGGCCCGGCCAAACCACACACACATACACACACACACACACACACACACACACAGTCACAGGGGCACGACATGATCCCATATAACGTAGCTTGTCTCTTGCTTCTGTTCTGTGATTACCTCTCCATTCACTCTATTTTGCTTTCTTTGTTCCTGGGAAATGATACATTCTCTCAGCTAAGGCATAATGGACAGAGAACTGGACCCAGAGCTGGAAGACCCAGGCCCTGTCTTGATATGCTTTGGTATATGTGTGACCAGACCAAAAATGGTCTCAGGTTTTGAAGTTGGACACATTATCAATCCATGACTCTGAGACTCACCAGCTGTGTGACTGCAGGCAAAACACTTAACCACTCTGAAACTCGATATCCTCATCTTCAAAATAGCACTATGACTACTGGCCTTGCAAGATCAGTGTGAAAATTAAATAGATTGAAAAAGATTAAAAAAAAACATGTAAAGTGGCAGGCACAGGGCTTGGTACTCTATACACCTTGTTTCCATCTTCCCTCTTAATCACTGTGTCTCTGACTGTCAGGATTCCCTTCAGGATAATATTTATCTCGCAAGATTCTTTTAAAGATGAAATGAGAAAATATACCTGAAAGTATTATGAAATAGTAAACTATTTTTAGTTAGCTCACTCACAGATTCACTCCATCAAATTATATTTCTTATGAAAGATTCTATGTTGATGTGGGTGATCTAGAGAAGAATCAGACACAGAATTTACCCTAAAGGAACTTCCGTTACTGAGATATACCCCATTCCCCTAGAAAAATATAGTACAAGGTAAAAATGAAAAGGGCTGGTATGTATTTACAAGGTTCAAAGATAACACGGAGGGACCTTCCAGATGGGGCCATCAGCCAAAGATCCATGATGGACTTGCTGTTTGAGAAGACACGTGGCAGAAGGGTAGGAGATGATGGATAAAGGTAGCTGAGGTAAAGATCCAGCAGGGGTGAAGTCAGAGCACTGAGCAAGTGTGAGAAGATAAGGGAACCCAGACTATAGTTTCAGGGATCATTTGAGGGTTGTGGTTGATGAAGTGTGCAAAGATGGCTTTGGACCCACTCGTGGAGGCATTTGGACTTACGATGTTGTGGACAATGGGGGAGCCACTGAAGGCTTCTGAGCGGGAGACTTATATGGTCAGAAGCTGTCTTCTTGAAGATGAATCCAATGGTAATGCACAGGCAGGTTTGACGTGAGGAGAAGCCGGCCCGCTTAGGAGTATGTCATGACAGTTTCAGAAAAAGCCCAGACCCTGCATAGTTCAAAGGGGAGAATTAAGGAGGAAAAATATTACAGAGGAAATATGATTGAATTTAAGGGACCATGTCAGGGGTGGGTGGAGGGTGAGAGAGCTGAGGTTAAGGAAGAGTCCTGAATGCCACTATTGTCTTGGATGAGGAGAAAAGGCATCAGGGAAATCTCAAGAAAGAGCTGGACCAGGAAGGAAGAGGATATTCTATGTAAAAAGAAGAAGGAAATTAACTCACCAGAATCCCAGGCATCGGGGGAAGGCAGACCAGCTTTTTTGTGGGGCAGTGCTTCTCAAACTTGGCAATATTGATATTTGGGCTAGATCATTCTTTGTTGGGGGGGGGGGGGTGGAGGGAATGGGTCCTGCCCTGTGCATTGTAGGATGCTTCGCACCTAGTAGATGCCAGTGTCACAACCTCCAAAGTTGTGACAACCATAAATGTCTCTGGACATTGCCAATGTCCTCTGAAGGGCAAAATCACCTCTAGTTGAGGCCACTTTTATAGGGGGGAGGGGAACACAGAAATCAGGGACTTCAGAGACTTTCTAGGATCCAGAATCAGTCTTTGCTTTTGTCAAATGTTAACTTAAGTCTCTGGAAAAAAAAAAAAAAAAATAGAGGCAGTAACAACTGAGCACCTTACTAATATCTCCACATTTAATTCAGATACATATTTCTTAAGCATACAATTTGTTCATTAAAACTTTTCATAACTGTATTTGAGATTAATAATAATTTGAGATTAATAATTCTCTCCTGCTAATGAGAGAATCTAAGTGTTCCCAAAGATATTAAGACAGCTGTACAGGGGCACCTGGGTGGTTCAGTCGGTTGAGCGTCCGACTTCAGCTCAGGTCATGATCTCGCAGTTGGTGAGTTTGAGCCCCGCGGTGGGCTCTGTGCTGACAGCTCAGAGCCTGGAGCCTGCTTCGGATTCTGCGTCTCCCTCTCTCTCTGCCCCCCCCCCCCCACCGCCCCCCGCCATTCACGTTCTGTCTCTGTCGGTCTCTCTCTCAAGAATAAATAAACATTAAAAAAATTAAAAAAAAAAAAAGACAGCTGTACATCCTTGACAAGTTACTTAACCTCTCTGAACCTCCATTTGAACTGCAAAATGAAATTAATCATTTCTATCTTGTTGACTTGTGAGGATTCAGTAAAATAAGACATATGAAATGCCTGCCACATGTTCAGTTATTTTCTGTCTCTCCATCTCTACTTACTTAATTAATTTATGAATATGTCTGGAAGAGTAAGAGGATGTATATAGGTATGATATCCGTGCAGATGTGTGGCTGTTACTATAATTCTAGAGAATGCTTCTGGAGATGTCTATTGAAGACATCTGGTCCCCTCAAGACACAAATATGCTGGATCTTAATGATATCTAATGTCTAGATGAAAAGTGGAAGGTCCATTCAATTACCACAGCTCTCAGGCTCCAGATGTCTGGCAATACATTGTAGAATCTTTATGTAACTATCAGCATCTCCTATGTTTTGGCGGCTGTTTACAAACGAGTTCATACACCAGTATTATCCTTGTGTAAGTCTTGCAAAACAAATTGATCTGACTTCACAAGTTCCAAGAGCCACTCAAAAAGACCCACGAATTCTGCAACTGTATCTTGATTTGGCTTTGCCTCATTCCGAAAAGAAGACTTCCTTGCTAAACTGGTATTGGCTAAAAATCCTCCTTTCCTCAACCATATGGATATTACTTTTCAAAAGGTTTGAAAAACAGTGACCTTTGGTGTCCTGGATTTTAGGGTGTTTGGCTAATCAATACCCTAGTCACTAATTAACCACATCTCAATGAGAATTGAGTGAATTCTGTTAGTTCCGAACATTCGATGGCTCGTACAGGTCCCGGCGCAAAGACATCTTTCACTCCAACTCTCTGACTAGTTTTATTCCTTCTAAGTGATACAGGGTGGTTGAGATGCTTCTTGCTGCTGTTTTCATCCTGTCTTTGATGACTTGTCAGCCTGGGGCAACTATCCAGGAGAAGGTGAACCGGTGAGTTGGCCCTAAATCTGCAAAATTTGCACAGAGGGATCACCTGGTAGGGAGCGAAGGCACTTCCATGTTTGCAACAAGTTACTCTAGGATAGAATGTGACTTCTTTTCATGTTATCACGGGTCCGGCGAAGGAGTGCAGGACAGTGAAAAGAACATGCCCTTGGAGTCAGATGGATCGGTCTACAGACCACCGATCTAATACTCAAGAGTTGGGGAATCTGGAGTGATCATTTAATCTCTTAGAACTTCAATTCCCCTATCTGGAAATGAGGGTAATGCTGCCTTGTCTATAAGAGTCAATGAATATGAAATAAGGTCCTAGATATAAAATATACTCAGCTTAATAAATAATAATCCTCTTGAGTAATGTTGGACAATCAACCTCTACTTATCCATTTGTGAGTCTTACAAATTCCCTCTCATAGTGTTTCAGGGCGGATACAATCAGATAATGTTAATAACCTCATCCTGGGAAAGCCAAAACTGTAGAGATGCTGGGTCATTTCATTCTTACAATGAATTTACCTTTTGCTGTAGGGAAATGGATGAAACTGATATTTTCATATGTACATTGCAATTTTGCCCATTTCATTTCCTTGAATCGTCCAACCCGGCTTCAGGTTTTTATATCTTAACATCAAGTATTTTGTGGTGCTTAAAGGGTCCCTTATTTCAGCTTTGGGATAGCATGAAAGCAGTCTTTGTCTCCCAAACACGGAAGATTTTAAGTTGAGCTATTTTAGTCAAATTCTTATTGAGTGATTTAATTTTGAATCATTGCTTTTAAATGCTAGAGCAAGAGCGATTTCCTTTACATAACAGTTCAGAAGGGGGAAAGACATTTTTATAAGCACTTAATTTGCAATTTGTATTTAAAGCAAAAACACCTTTGAAAAATCAGAAAATTTACCTCTAAGAATTAGGAGATAAAAGGCAAGAGAACGGTAGTGAAGGAAATCTCTGCTGAGATACTCTTAATTATAAAAGCTTCTCATTGTAATCCTTTTTGAAAATGAACAAAGAGTCTTGATGTTTGATGAACTTATCAAACAAGACAGACCAGTGAAGAGGCAAATTTGAAGTCAAGGCAAAAGAGAACCAATTAAATACTTTACAAAGTGCTGAAGTAGGAAATCATGAGGTCTTTGTATCTAATGCCAGTATATCTGACCCTTGCTTTGAAAATGGAAAAGTACATGGTGAAATAATTTTGTTGGGTTCAAATTATGGCCCTGGTATTTACTGTCTGTGTGATCTCAGGCAAGTTATGTAAGTGTTCTGAGCAGTAAAATGGGAGGAAATTAAGAGAAAAAAAATGGATGAAGGTACTTAGGACAACGCCTAGTCCTGAGGAGGCACTCAGTTTAATGCTGGCTATCGCGAGCAGTTTTGTGTGATTGTTATGGTCACATTTTGTTTTTGTCCATTCTCTCTGTTGGTTGACAAAAGTCAGACAGAACAAATGTATAATGTGCCAATTGGCATGGATCTTCAAGACTGGTCAGTGATTTCAAAACATTTAAAAAATTTAACAGTGGCATGCTTTTTTCCCCCAATAAAATCTTATGTGAACCCTCACAGCGAAAACAGATTCTATACATTTATATTTTAATTAATTTAATTAATTTTTTCAGTAAAATTTATTTTATTTTTAAAATACATTTTATACTTTGAAATAAATTATACTTCTTAAATTTTATATTTTTAAATACAGTTTTATACTTTTATTTTTATAAGGTCTTCTTTACCATTTGCTTATTATAAACTCAAACAATTTTTTTTAAATGTTGATTTTTTTGGGGTGAGAGAGACAGAGTGTGAGCAGGGGAGGGGCAGAGAGAAACAGACAGAATCCAAAGCAATCTCTAGGCTCTGAGCCGTGAGTACAAGCCCAACACAGGGGCTCATGAACTCATGAGCCATGAGATCGTGACCTGAGCTGAAGTCAGATGCTCAACCAACTGAGCCACCATAGTGCCCCTATTATTAACTCTTAATATAAAAACTGAGATACCACCTCACACCAGTCAGAGTGGCTAAAATTAACAACTCAGGAAAGAACAGATGTTGGTGAGGATATGGAGAAAAGGGAACCCTCTTGTATCAATGGTGGGAATGCAAACTGGTACAGCACCCTGGAAAACAGAGTGGCTCAAAAAATTAAAGATTGAATTATCTTATGAGCTAGCAATAGTTAGGAATTTATCCAAAGGATACAGGAGTGCTGATTCAAAGGGGCACATGCACCCCAACGTTGATAGCAGCATTCAACAATAGCTAAATTATGGAAAGTGCCCAAATGTCCTTCAACTGATGAATGGATAAAGAAGATGTGGTATACACACACACACACACACACACACCCACACACACACACTGGAATACTACTTGGCAATGAAAAAGAATGAAACCTTGCCATTTGCAATAACGTGTATGGAACTGGAGGGTATTACACTAAGTGAAATGAATCAGTCAGAGAAAGACAGGTATCATATGTTTTCACTCATGTGGAAATTGAGAAACTTAACAGAACACCATGGGGGAAGGGAAAGAAAAAAAACTACATAGTTACAAACAGAGAGAGAGGCAAACTGTAAGAGACTTTTATATACAGAGAACAAACTAATGGTGGAAGGAAGTGGGGTAGGGAGGTGGGGAAAATGGGTGATAGGCATTGAGGAGGGCACTTGTTGGATGAGCACTAGTTGTTTCATGTAAGTGATGAATCATGGGAATCTACTCCTGAAGCCAAGAGCACATCGTACGTATGTTAGCTAACTTGACAATAAATTATATATAAAAACAAACAAACAAACAAATAAAAGAATAACAAAAAATGGGGTTGAGAAAAAACATTTTAAAACAATGGTGATGAAAATAAGTTGTCATATCCAACCTCAAATATTTTATATAAATAATACATTTAGCATGTGTGTTGCTTTAAAAAGTTTAAACAATTTTCAATCCTTCTAATTTATTGAGATTTGTTTTATGATAAAAAAATAGGATTTCTTAGTGAATATATAATGTGTGCTCAAAAGTGTATATTTCTTTGTTGTTGGGTGTAGTGCTAAGTCATTAAATCAAGTTGGTTGTTAATGTTGCTCAACTTTTCATCTCCTTGTTCTATTAATTACTGAGGAAGTGATATTGCAATCTCCAGCTATATTTGTGGATTTGTCTACTTCTCCTTTCAGTTCCTTCAATTTTTGCTTCATGTATTTTCAAGCTCTATTATCTACATCTATCTAGCTATCTATATTTAGAATTAGTATGACTTCTTGATGATTTTCCCCCTTATCATTATGAAAGACTTTCATTATCCGTAGCAATTGTTTTTGGTCTGCAGTCTATTATTAATATCATATTCTTACTTTCTTATGATTATTGTTTGTGTGGTGAGTTTTTCCCCAAATTTTATTTTAAATTATCTGACTCTTCATACTTTATTTATTTATTTTTAAAGTTTATTTATTTTGAGAGAGAGAGAGCAGGGGAGGGGCAGAGAGGGAGGGAGAGAGAGAGAATCCTAAGCAGGCTTTGAACTGTCAGCACAGAGCCTGACTCGGGCTCAAACCCAAGAACTGTGAAATCATGACTTGAGCCGAAATCAAGGGCTGACACTTAACTGACTGAGCCACCCAATTGTAGTTAAGTTTTGAAATCGGAAAGTATGAATCCTCCAACTTTGTTCTTTATTTTTAATGGCTATTCTGGGTTGCAATTTCATATGAGTATCAGGATCAGTTTGCCAATTTTGCAACAACAAAAACCCCTGGGATTTTGAAATTGCATTGCATTGAATTTACAGATCAGATCAGTGTGGGGAGTGTTTTCACCTTAATACCAAGTCTTCCATTCCATGAATATTGGCTTTCTTTTTACTTAATTAGGTCTTCTTTAATTTTTTTCTATGATATTTTATACTTTTCAGTGTATGTCTGATACTTCCTTTGTTAAATTTATTCCTAAATATTTTTGAGGCTATTGTAAATGAGATTGACTCCTGGATATCATTGTCAGATTGTTTATTGCTAGTATATAGAAATACAGTTGTTTCTGTACATTGTTTTCATATCCTGCAGTTTGCTGAAATAATTTATTAGTTATAATATTGTTTGTGGATTTCTTATAATTATCTATGTACAAGATTATGGCATCTGCAAATAGAGATACTTTACTTCTCCCTTTCCAATCTGGATTACTTTTACTGCTTTTTCTTGCCTAATTGTCCTGGGTTGAACCTTCCGTTCTATGCTGATAGAAGTGGCAAGACTGGACATCTTTGTCTTACTCCTAATTTTTTTTAAGAAATTTTTTTTTAACGTTTATTTATTTTTGAGACAGAGAGAGACAGAGCATGAATGGGGGAGGGGCAGAGAGAGGGAGACACAGAATCTGAAACAGGCTCCAGGCTCTGAGCCGTCAGCCCAGAGCCCGACGCGGGGCTCGAACTCGCGGACCGCGAGATCGTGACCTGAGCTGAAGTCGGACGCTTAACTGACTGAGCCACCCAGACGCCCCATGTCTTACTCCTAATTTTAAGAGGAAAACTTTTGGCTTTGCCCGTTAAGGATGATTTTAACTATAGTTATTTTGTAGATGCTCTTTGTTAGGTTGAAAAAGTTTCTTTCTATTTCTAATTTTTTAGTGCGTGTTTGTGTTTTATATAGTGCAATAATGATTTCAGGAGTAGAATCCAGTGATTCATCCCCTACATATAACACCCAGTGCTCATCCCAACAAGTGTCCTCCCTAATGCCCCTTGCCCATTTAGCCTTCCCCTGACCCACAGCCCCTCCAGCAACCCTCAGTTTGTTCTCTATATTTTAAAGTCTCTTCTGGTTTGTCTCCCTCCCTGTGTTTTTATATTGTTTTTGCTTCCCTTCCCTTATGTTCATCTGTTTTTTATCTTAAATTCCACATATGAGTGAAAACGTGGTATTTGTCTTTCTCTGATTGACTTATTTTGCTTAGCATAATACCTTCCAGTTCCATCCACGTTGTTGCAAATGGCAAGATTTCATTCTTTTTGACTGTCGCGTAATACTCCATTGTATATATATACCCACATCTTCTGCATCCACTCATCTGTCGATGGACATTTGGGCTCTTTCCATACTTTGGCTATTGTCAATAGTGCTGCTATAAACATTGGGGTGCATGTGTCCCTTCAAAACACCTGTATCTTTTGGATAAATACCTAATAGTGCAATTGCTGGGTGGTAGGGTAACAATCTATATTTTAATCATAGTGTTTACATATACCATTTATATAAAATGTTATTACTGATATGTTTGGATTTATCATCTTTTTATTTGTTTTCTACTAGTCTCATTTGTTTTTTGTTTCTGTTTTTTTATCTTTTAGATCGAATGTTTTTTTTCTAATTCCAAATAATTTAGTAGCTATTCTACTGTTTTTTTTTTTTTTTTGCTGTTGTTATAAGATTTATAATATACATCATTAATTTATCACAGCCTACCTTCAGGTAATATCTTACCACTTCTGATATCATTTTTATTCTGCCTGAATAACTTCCTTTGACATTTCTTTCAGTGCAGAATGACTTTTGGTGATGAATTCTCCATTTTTAGTGATCCGGAAAAGTCTTTATTTTGCCTTTATTTATTTTTGTTGAAAATTAAGTTCGAAGGGAGTAGTTTTCTTTTCCTGCTACATTGCTTTAAAGATGTTGTTCTATTATCTTTGGCTTGCATAGTCTCTGAGGAAAAATCTGCTTTCTTCCTCTTTGTGTAATATTTCATTTAAAAAAATTGACTGCTTTTATGATTTTCTCTTTATTATTGATTTTCAGCAGTTTATGATGTACCTTGGTATGGTTCTGTGGGTTTATAGTTCTCACAAAATTTGGCAAAAAAAGTGTTGCCATTATTAATTCAGATATGTGCTCTGCCCCATAATCTTTCTCTTTACCTTCTGACAGTCCAATTTCAGATAGGTTAGACAGCTTGATATTATTCCACAGGTCACTGAGACTCTGTCCTTTATTTAATTGTTGTTGGCAGTCTTTTGTCTCTTTGTTCCATTTTGGATAGTTTCTATCACTGTATCTTCCACTTTGCCAATCTTTTCTTCTGCAGTATTTAATCTGTTGTTAAACCATTCAATGAATTTTCATTTCTGTTGTAAGGATTTTCAGCTTTAAAAGTTTCATTTGGTATTCTTTTACATCTTCCACTTATCATCGTGTTCATGATTCTCCTTCCATATCTGGATATATTTGCCGTAACTCTTCTAAAGTTCTTGATGGCTGCTTCCTTCATTTCTATATCACAGGTCTTTAGAATTAGGACTGACTCAGACATCTGGTTTAATCCACTTGTGTTGCAGGTAACGAATCTGAGCCCCAGAAAGAGAAGGGGCATGTTACATAACAACCAGGCTTCTCTGCCAGGCATTTTAAGAATACTGACTGATTAATCCCCATTATGTCCCTTTAAGATTGTTATAATTATTATTCCCTGATTGAGAGCCAGAAAGGAAACAAAGCAGTTTGACATGCTCTACATGATTCAGCCACCCAGTGGAATTGTCAGGTCTTCTAACTGCCAGATCAGTGTTATTACCACCATTGCTGCTACACCTGCCCCCCAGAAAAAAAAAAGTGTTTTTTTTTTCCCAAAACTAAACACATATTTTGATAAGCAATTCAAATATAACATTTTCAACCAAAAATGCCTATTGATGGAGAATGAACAAAATTCCTTAGGGTGACTGATGAAACACGAGTGAGGATTCCAAACATGGAATGACCACAAGGGTTTGTTCCTTTCCTTGGTTAAATAGGTCATACAGGCAGTGGACCCTGAGAAGTTTAAATCACGATTCTCCTCTTTATTTTGCCTATTTCATGCGCATCTCAGTGTGTTTACCCGACTATCCTGGGCCAGGGCCATGTGAATATTTTCAAAGGTTGTCCAGATAACTGGAAATCAGTATGTATTAGAGCTACATGAATTTTTAACTCATATGAATAACTGGAGTAGTGGATTCGACTCAGAAGCGAGTCTTGTGAATGTGGACACTTTTGTCCAGGGTAACTAACTATTAGCTATACTTCAAATGGCATTGGGTATGGGCTATGGAGTGAGATCAACCTGGGTTTAAGTCCTGGCTTCACCACCTAGTGGCTATAGAACCTGGACAATAAACTCTCTAAGGCTCAACTTAGTTATCTATGAAACAGAGATATGTATTTCATTGAGCACTTTACAGGAGGTAAGAGAGTTCATATAAAGTACTTAGCACAGAACTTGGCACATGGTAAGCTTTTAGAATATTGTTTTTATTACTCTTTTTCCCTTTTGTCAGAAACCCTTCACAGTATATCTTGGAATGCTAAAACAATGCATACGTTTTAGTGTTAAACAGCCTTCATCAGAATCCTTGCTTTGCCATTTTACTATCTATATAACCTTAAGCAGGTTTATTTCATCTCCCCATGAATCTGTTTTACTTGCCTATAAAATGGGTGTAATAGTTCCCACCCCACAGTGTTCTTATAAAACTTAAATGAGATAATATAAGATTAAATGAGATAATATACTTATACTCAACATTGGTACTGAGCTCCTACTAGATGCAACCTACCAGATGCAAAGTACTATACTTAGCACTAGGCTACAATGGTGAACAATGTAGTCATGATGCCTGCCTTGCAGAATGTGCCATGTAGGAATGGAGATAAAGTATGAGAAGCTCTATGTAGTGGCAAGATGTTCACATAGGGCAGGCAGGTCAAGGAAAGCTAACTGGAAGAATAATAAGCCTTAGCTGAACTGGGAAGTTTTGGCCAGATGAATGAGGTGCAATTATTCTGTGTGGAGAAAACAGTATTATGCACATTCTGTAGGAAAGCCTGGAATATTCCTAGAGCTTGAAGTTCTGTGTGGAATTCTGTATGTTGCCAGCACACAGGAAATACTTTTCTTCCTTCCTTCCTTCCTTCCTTCCTTCCTTCCTTCCTTCCTTCCCTCCTTCCTTCCTTCCTCCCTCCCTTCCTTCCTTCCTTCCTTCCTTCCTTCCTTCCTTCCTTCTTTCCTTTTTCTCCATACTCCAGGTATGCTAGGTACTAGGTGGTGAACTAAACAGATAAATGTTCCTGCCCTCACGGACTTTACAGTGTAGCGATAGAGTAGATTAACATGTAAACAAAACATTTCAGTAAAAAACTGTGATAAATACTATGAAGGAAACAAATAGATCCTTTTGACAGAGGATATTAGAGCAATTGAAAGACAGCCTGGTGGGTGGGGTTTCTCTGGAGGTGGTATTTAACCTGAGAGATGTAGGATGGCCAGGAGAAGCCATGTGAAGAAAAGGGAGAATGGAGAGAGCAGCATGTCCTCAGACCCTCCAGTGGGAAATGGCCCATCATGCTCATGGCACTGAAGGATGGCAACAGCGTGAGAGCAGGGAATTGTGCCCTGACAGGATGTCAAAAAAGTGGGCAGACACCAGATCACAGAGGACTTTGACATCATGATGAGGATTTTGAACTTCAGTCTATGGGTACTAAAACCCAACCAACCAACCAACCAAAAAACACCGGAGGGTCTTAAAAAATGGGAGTGCAGGGGAGGAAAAATCATCCTGGTGGCTGTGCAGAGAAGGGATTGGAGGAAGCTCAGGTGGAATGTCTTGGCCCACAGGAGGCCACAGCAGTGATCTCATGATAGATAATGGTGCCTTAAATTAGGGTGCTGGTAGCAGAGGTACTCAGAAGGGAAGATATTTGAGACATATCTTGAAAGTAAAATGGACAGACATTTCCAAAGCACTGGATATGGGGGCGAGCGGAAGGAAGGAATTAAAGACCATTGCTAAGTATTTAGCTTGAGCAACTGCCTGTTATGATGGCTCTACTTTTGGATGTGGGTGAACCAGAGAAGCTGGTTAGTAGAAAAGGAAGAGCTGAGGTTTGGAGCCATTAAGTTTGCCATGCCCCAGGGGCACCGACCTAGTGGAGATCTAAAGTGGGGCAGCTGGATAAAGAAAAGAGGATTTCAGAGGAGTAGTCTAGGCTGAAGATTTACATTTAGGAGGTATTAGCAAGGGAATACCTTGCAAGGGGAAGCCAAGGACATGGATCTCACCGTCCTAAGAGTAAGGGAAACAGGAAGAGAAAAGAAATGCAACATTGGGGCCTGAAACATTCCAGTTTTTGGAGACGTCAAAGAGAACGGGCCACAGAGGGAGGGAGGAAACAGGGAAGTGTGATGCTGAAGAAATCCCAAACCGGATGATTTCAAGAAGGAAACAATGGCTAACAGAGGGGGAAGTTAAGACCAAGCCAGAAAACTTTCTACGGGATTTAGCAACATGGAGGTCGCTGGAGACTCAGCAAACTTTCAAAGGCCATTTAGAGTACCTCAGTTTCATGATGTGATTTCCCTGTAAGAACTGAATGGATCTGCCTCAAGATTATATAATCAGTGACAATCAGCCTTAAATATAAGCTGAGTCAATTTATTAGGATGATCCTCTGGCAATAATCAGGGTTAGGCCTTCTAATCTTCTAGCCTAAAATTGGTAGCTGATTAATCATTTTTTGATTTCAGTTGCTGTGGTGGCCACATTCTGGGGTTAGGTATTTGACTCGCAGATTCCATGTTTAACTCTAGGTTTTAGGCCAATGTGCCATTCTATTTAAAAAAGCAGATGGGTAGCATCTCACTAACCCACAGCCCTATGCAGAGTAGACATTCAATACCTTTTTGATGAAGGTGGACAGTTTTGATGAGCATGTACAGGGTTGAGAAGATTAGAGAGTAGAAACTGACATGTACATCAGGCTTGTGCTTGGGGCTTTACATACATGATTTTACTCCATATTCAAGACATAGGTTATTATACTATTTTTCAGTTATAATAAAATGAAAGTTCAGTAAGGGGCAGAAACTGGGTTGCAATGCATGTTTGGTAGACTCACAATCACTTGGTGTTCTATCAGTGTTTCCTCAATTGTGTTACACAATCTTATAGACATTACCTGAAAAAAAGAAATGATGTTTTCAAAAAATTGGGGAAATGTTGGGTTGGGTAGATTAGAATGCAGGACTTCTCAGGGCCTTTAATATGTTGCAGTTTAAATTTCTGAGAGTAGCATGTTGTATGCAATTTATCTGAATGTATTTGACCATGTCATTTTTCTTCTCTTCCTTCTCAACCCTAGGTTGAGCACTCCACAGAGCACACTTTGAGAAATCCTGCAATAGTACTATATTGACCGGGGGTGATTCTATAGATTAAAAAATCTAAAAGCCAGATGGTTAAAGAAACTTGCTCATAGTAGATAGAAAAGTAGATATAAACTAAAAACTAGAATCAAAGACTCCTGACTCCCAGTGCTCTGTATTAAATGTGTTATTGCTTGAGTAGATTCTCAGCAGCTAGGAGACGCTTCTTTTATTTTTTTGGAGACGGGTTAAAACTATTTGCCAAGATTTACTAGACCACAGATTTATTCATGGTTCCCTAAGTGATTGAAAAATGATACAATTATTTTGCAAAGCCATTTGGCCGTAAGTGTCATAAGCCTTCAAATCACCTGTATCCTTCAACCTAGCCATCCCACTCCACAGGATATATCTTCAGGAAATAAGAGGATATGGAAACATTGGGTGCCCAATAATCTAATTGTTTGATGTTAGAGGAATGGAACCATGTGTAGTCATCATAAGTAGTTTACATTTCTGCTATGATATTAAGTGGAAAATCAGGATGTAAAATGTAATACTCAGTATGACCTCAATTATATTATGAAAATAAAGCAAAAGGAAATATAACAAAATATTAATGGTGGCAGGGTTGGGGGCATTTTTTTTCTTTTATAATCTCTTCTATGTTCTCTTTAAAGAGAATGTATTACTTTTGTAATAAGCAAAAAATAAACTACATTTAAAGATTCACTGCACTGATAAGAGAAAATGCTGGACATATTGATATTGGCTAAAAGGTTGGAGCCTTGTAATGACTTAATGAATGGTTCTGTGTACCTTCTGTACTCTTGCTTCAGTGATAGCATTACTGTATGTGCTTCTGTCTAGACATCATGTCACAAAGCTTTTAAAACGACAGCAACACAGCATTGCTCTGTCTAGGCTTTTGCTCCCATCCATTAATACTGTTTCCTTCCATTTTGACATCATAATGCAGTCTCAGTGGGCTTGCACTGACATTACCTTGACAATTCCATAGTGAGAAGCAAACTATTGCTTGAGTCATTTTCTGTTCCCAAACCTTTACTCTGTACCTTCTCTGCCACCTTTTGATGATTAGAACCCTGTCTTTCTCCATGTTCCTATACCTCAAGCTTTTATTATTAGGAAATCTATCAGAAAAATGACAGATGGGCAGAACCTTGAGCCATTTGAATGTCTAATTACCAGAATTATTTACTTAGCTTCTAACCGGAAATCGAGTTCAAACAAGTCTCTACATTCTATTCTGTCATTCTATTTCCCAGAAATTGGTTTCCTTCTTTCCCTTCTTTTCTTTCCTTCCATCTCCTCTCCCTTCCCTCCCCCCTTCCTTCTTCTCTTCCTTTTTTCTCCCTCATCGTCCCTGCTTTCCTCCCACCTTCTCTCCCTTCTTTCTTCCCCTCCCCCCTTTCCTAAATATTCACCGAATACTTTCCTTGTATCTGGCACCATAATAGGTGCTGGGACGTCAGCAGCAAATATACAGGCAGTATCTGCCTTCATAGAACTTATAATCTGGTGAAGACAGAAACTGTACAAATATTACAAGTGTGATAATTAAGTTTTGAGAAAATGGGCAGAGATTGACCACATCATATGAAGGCAGGTATATAACTTATCTGGGTATTGAAAAATATTGCCCTAGGAACTGATATTTATGATGAGATTGAGTTAACCAGGTAATGAGGTCGATAGTTCATTCAGGGTTGGGTTTTACAGGTGGGTGTGATCAAGGGAACAGTGGAGTCCAGGAATTTAGGGCACAGTTATGATTTCAAAATGACAGACCATGGAATCAAAACTCGTTATAAAGAGAAATGAAAATAGGAAAGGATCTTCCTGAGAGAACGCTTAGGTGTCAAGAGACTAAAAGCCCCAAAGAGGTCCAAATAAAAGTGCACTGGGAATCTTCGAGCATAAAATATAGAGGGAGAAGAGACTGTGGCGCCCCCAGATATTCACAGATGACTGAGGAATTAGTGATTTGGAGGAGGAGCTGTTTCAGAGAGTGAGAAAGACCCGGATGTGACCATAGAAGACAGCGGAGTGAGGAAAAGGTCATTGGAGATGAGGACAAGGAGTGACCGAGGGGCAGAGTGTTGGATAGCTCATTTATGGGGATGATGAGGTCTCCCACGGCGATGGAAGGAACTGCGGTAGAGGGAAAGATTGTGAGCTGAGCACTGAAATTTTCTTTGGAGGGATAGTAGCACTGGTTTTACACACTAGTGTCATTTGATAGATCAGAGTTTCTCAAAGTGTGGTCTATAGGCCCCAGGGAGTCCCCAGGATCTTTTCAGAGGGAGTCTGTGAGTTCAAAACAATATCACAATAATACCAAGTCAGTTGGCCTTTTCACCGCGCTCATACTTTCACTGATGGTGCAAAAGTTATGGTGGATAAAACTACTTTGGTCGTGGTACAAATCAAGGCAGTGGCAGCAAACTCACAGGAAAGAAATTAAGTTTTCCTTAAGAAAGTCCCGCCTGAAACAGTAAAAGTTATTAATTTTATTAAACCTCAATCTTTGAATACATGTTATGTAGCTGTTCTATGTGACAAAATGGGAAGAATGCATTAAGAACTTCTGCTGCACTGAAGTATGATGATTGTCTTGAGAAAAAGCAATTGCTGGAATAGTTACATCAGAGTAGCCACTTGGTTCCTGGAACATTGTTTTTACCTGACAAGATAGCTGCGAGGCTGTGGTTATTCAGGCTTAGCTATTTGGTAGACATGGAACAGGGAGCCCATCACTTCATGGAAACCAAATAACCAAATAACAACATGTGAGCTTTCCAACAAAAATTAAAAACTTGGAGGGACGCCGGGGTGGCTCAGTTGGTTAAGCGTCTGGCTTCAGCTCAGGTCATGATATCACAGTTCATGAGTTCAAGACCCACGTCAGGCTCTGTGCTGAAAGCTCAGAGCCTGGAGCCGGCTTCATATTCTGTTTCTCCCTCTCCCTCTGCCCCTCTCCTACTCACACTCTGTCTCTCTTTCTCTCTCTCTCTCAAAAATAAATAAACATTAAAAAAAATTAAAAACAAACCTTGGAAACCATATCCACTACTATGAGCTTGATGAGATCACTGGTGATATTAATAAATTTGACGTTTTTATACTGTAGAGTGAAATGTGTTACTATTTTTAAGATATGCATAGTGAACCATCAGTTTCCAAGTTTCCAATGCCTGATGTTAAAAATCATGTGTGAGTGACAGGTCCATTCAAGGTACACACAGACCAGTGGACTTTAATGCAACGGGGTGCAAAAAAAAAAATTCATTGACATGCTTTCAGATTCCACATTGCAACCAACATTTAAGAAATTACCACTTGTCAGGGTATCTGGGTGGCTCAGTCAGTTAAGCATCTGACTTCAGCTCAGGTCATGATCTCGTGGTTCATGAGTTTGAGCCCCGCGTTGGGCTCTGTGCTGACGGCTCAGAGCCTGGAGCCTGTTTCAGATTCTGTGTCTCCCTCTCCCTCTGCTCCTTCCCTGCTCACACTGTCTCTCTGTCTCTCTCTCTCTCAAAAAATAAACATTAAAAAAACAAAATAGAAAAAGAAATTGTCAACTTGTCAAGTTGTAGTGTAGTATGAAAGAATACCCACAATTACCTAAAAAGGAGTATGAAAATTTCCTCACCCATCTAGAATTTTCAGCTCCATAAATATATAAATATATGAGGCTGATTTTTCTTCCTAAACCTCAACAAAAGCAATGTAAAGCGACAGACTGAGTGAAGAAGCAGAAAGGAGAATCTAAGTGTCTCCTACTAACCTAGACATTAAAGACATTTGCAAACGTGTAAAACAATGACACGCGTTTCACCAATTATTTTTCTTGGAAATGTGTTTTCAAATAAAATTATGGCATATATTGTAATACGTAATGGGTTTGTTATGATAAATTTAAATAAGGACATTGTTATATTTTCTGTTTCGATTTTGAATTTTGAATCAGTAGATAGCCCACTTAAACAAAGGCTCTTCGGAGTCCTCAGTAATACGTTAGAGTGTAGAAGCGTCCTGGGATCTAAGTTTGGAAACCATTCTTAAAGATGAACATCACTTTCCTGACTATCCCCTGGATCCTTGTCTAGGGTTTCAGACTGGACGCCATCATTCATTCTGACTAGTAGCTCATGGAATGATTAGCGTCAGATTTGGAGCACCTTTTTTTTTTTTCTATACTAGGGTGATAATTGTGCCATTTGTCACCGCAGAGGCTGCCTGACTCTCAGAAGTTATGATAATATTGGTAGTAACAGACAATCTTCCTACTTTGCTCAGTGGGCTGACCAGGCTGTGACACTGTGGTAGAAGCAATGACGCTTCTAGCCAGGCATGCTTGTGGCTTGTCCACCTTACCCTGTGTGACCCGGGTAAGCTCTTTAACCTCTGAGGAGGCAGCAGAGGGTAACAGAAAGAACATGGCCTTGTAGACAGGCCAGTGTCTACCTTTTACCTCTGTTACTCCAGGCAAGGCTCTGACTGTCTCAGTTTTGTTGGCTGATTTATAAAATGAGGAAGCAGCCGCATTATGGGGAAATGAACATGGTCTTTGCCATCAACCTGGGTCAAATTCTGCCTTTGTCACCCTTGGGCTATGATTTCTGGGGCTACTTAGCTCTTAGAAATCTCAACTCTCTTCTATACAAGTAGGGCTAATAATATATACAGCCTAGGGTTGTTGTAGATATTAAATGAGATAATCCATGGGACATCTTAGCATGTAATAACAAAAGCCAACCTTTAACAAATACTTCATAAGCATTTTAACATGTTTTCAATAACACCATTAGGCAATGTTATTTTTAACCAAGTTTTACAGATGCGAAAACTGTAGCTCAGAGATGTTAAGTAACTTGCTCAAATTTTCAAAGTCAGCAGGTGGCAAGATTCAAAGTCAGTCCTCTTACTCTGAACCCCATGTTCTTAACCACTGGGCTTTCTGCTACTCTGACTCTTCAGAAAAAGTTAGTTCTCCTGGTTCCTTGAAAATATAAATAAAATTGATAAACTTTTAGCGAAACTCATCAAGAAAAAAAGAGAGAGTAGTATTCCATTGTATATATAGAGCACGTCTTCTTTATCCATTCGTCAGTTGATGGACATTTAGGCTCTTTCCATAATTTGGCTATTGTTGAAAGTGCTGCTATAAACATTGGGGTACAAGTGCCCCTATGCATCAGCACTCCTGTATCCCTTGGGCAAATTCCTAGCAGTGCTATTGCTGGGTAATAGGGTAGTTCTATTTTTAATTTTTTGAGGAACCTCCACACATTTTCCAGAGCAGCTGCACCAGTTTGCATTCCCACCAGCAGTACAAGAGGGTTCCCCTTTCTCCACATCCTTGTCAGCATCTATAGTCCCCTGATTTGTTCACTTTAGCCACTCTGACTGGCGTGAGGTGGTATCTCAGTGTGGTTTTGATTTGTATTTTCCTGATAAGGAGTGACATTGACTATGTTTTCATGTGTCTGTTGGCCATCTGGATGCCTTCTTTGGAAAAGTGTCTATTCATGTCTTCTGTCCATTTTTTTTCACTGGCTTATTTGTTTTTCAGGTGGGGAGTTTGGTGAGTTCTTTATAGATTTTAGATATTAGCCCTTTATATGACATGTCATCTACAGCAATGGTGATGGAACTAGAGGGTATTTTGCTAAGTGAAATAAGTGAGACAGAGAAAGACAGATACCATAGGTTTTCACTCATAAGTGGATCTTGAGAAACTTAACAGAAGACCAGGGGGGAGGGGAAGGGAGGTGGAAGGTACAGAGAGGGAGGGAGGCAAACCATAAGAGACTCTTGAGGACAGAGAACAGACTGAGGATTGATGGGGGGTGGGGGAGAGAGGGAAGTGGGTGATGGGCATGGAGGAGGGCACTTGGTGGGATGAGCACTGGGTGTTGTATGGAAACCAATTTGACAAATTATATTTAAAAAGAAAAGAAAAGAAAAAAAGAGTACCAAAATTGATAAAATCAGAAGTGAAAGAAGAGAAGTAACAGCTGACACCACAGAAATACAAAGGGTTATAAAAGGCTACTACAAAAATCACATGCCAACAAATTGAACAGCCTAAGAGAAATGGAGACATGCCTAGAAATCGGCACTCTTCCAAAACTGAATCAGGAAGAAATAGAAAATCTGAACAGACCAATTATTAGTAACAAAATTGAATCAGTAGTCAGAAAACTCCCAACAAGCAAAAGTCCAGGACCAGATGGATTCATAGGTGAATTCTATGAAACATTTAAAGAAGAGTTAATACTTATTTTCCCTAAACTATTTCAAAACTAGAAGATGAAAGAAAGCTTCCAAATACATTTTACAAGGCCAGCATTACCCTCATACCCAAACCAGACAAAGACACTATCAAAGAAGAAAAGTACAAGCCACCTCTGCTGAACATGGATGCAAAAATCCTCAACAAAATATGAATAAAACCACATTCAACAACACAATAAAAGGATCATTCACCATGATCTACTGGGATTTATTCCAGGGATGTAAGAATTGTTCAACATCCATAAATCAATCAACATGATACACCACATTAACAAAATGAAAAATAAAAATCATATGATTATTTCAAAAGATGCAGAAAAAAGCGTTTGACAAAATCCAACATCCATGCATGATAAAACCTCTCAACAAAGTGGGTTTAGAGGGAACGTATCTCAACATAATAAAGTTCATATATGACAAACCCACAGCTAACATCATACTCAATAGTAAAAACTGAGACCTTTTTCTCTAACATCAGGAATAAGACAAGGATGTCCACTCTTACCACTTTTACTCAACATGATCATAGAAGTCCTAATCACAGCAATCTGACACTAGAAAGAAATAAAACACATCCAAATTGGCAAGAAAGAAGTAAAACTGTCACTATTTGCAGATGACATGATACTATACATAGAAAACCCTAAAGACTCCCACCAAAAAACTATTAAAAGTAATAAATAAATTCGGTAAGGTTGTAGGATGCAACATTAATGTACAAAATTGCAAGCTCTCCTCTGTACTTGTCTCTCTAAAATTAGAATAACTTGATCCACATAGGACTGATATAGATTTAAAAGAGTTAATTTATATAAACCCTCCGCATCACACCTGCATACAGTAGGAACACAATAAATTTTCATTCTTCATTTCTCAAAACTGTGATTGGCTGGAAGGAAAACTTGTACAGCCTTTTCCTTTGCTTAAATTTTGCATCTCAAAATTAATGCAGGGAGATGAAAAGAGTTTTGGAGACGGACAGTGGTGATGGTTGCACAAAAATATGAACGTACTGAATGTCACTGAACTGCACATGTAAAAATAACTAGGATACTCGCACTTACATAATGTGTATTTTACTTCAATAAAAAAATAGAAAAACAGAGAAAGGGCACGAGGCCACATATCTTTCATTTTAAAACCAGGACACTTGTTGGGATGAGCACGGGGTGTTGTATTAGGGGATGAATCACTGGATTCTACTCCTGAAATCATGATTGCACTATATGCTAACTAACTTGGATATAAATTTAAAAAAAATAGTACATGCAATTCTTTTTTTTTTTTAACGTTTATTTATTTTTGAGACAGAGAGAGACAGAGCATGAACGGGGGAGGGTCAGAGAGAGAGGGAGACACAGAATCTGAAAGAGGCTCCAGGCTCTGAGCCATCAGCACAGAGCCTGACGCGGGGCTTGAACTCACGAACCGTGAGATCATGACCTGAGCCGAAGTCGGACGCTTAACTGACAGCCACTCAGGCGCCCCAGTACATGCAATTCTTAAGAAGGAAGATAAGATCATGCAAATGTTGGAAGCGCCCTTACTGCCAAGCCTTCCAAGTAAGAATCCCTGTGTTTGTTGACACACCCTTCCTGCTCTATCCCCACTCCCACCAGGTAACCTGAAGGGTAAGAGAATATAGTGTGGCACTGTTGTACATTCTGCAGGTACCTAGATGCCCAAATCAACGGGCAAACATTACAAATTAAAGAATTCAGTATCTGATACAAACTGGTAAGGAAGAAGTAAAACTCTCACTCTTTGCGGACGGCGAGATAGTATGTATGGAAATTTTGAACGATTCCCCCCCAAAACTACTAGCACTGGTAAATGAGTTTAGGAAAGTTGTAGGGTACAAAATTAACATACAGAAATCTGTTGCATGTCTATACACTAATAATGAAGTGGCAGAAAGAGAAATTAAGGAAACAGCCCCACTTACAATTGCACCAAAAATAATAAAGTACCTAGAAATAAACTCAACCAAGGAGGTAAAAGACCTGTACTCCAAAGACTATAAAACATTGATGAAAGGAATTGAAGGTGATGCAAACAAATAGAAAGATATTCCATGCTCATGAATTAAGAGAATCAGTGTTGTTAAAATGTCCACATTACCCAGAGCAGCCTACAGATTTAATTCAATCCCTATTAAAATACCAACAGCATTTTTCACAGAACTAGAACAAATAATCCTAAAATTTATATGGAACCATAAAAGACCCTGAATAGCTGAATCCAGCTTGAAAAAGAACAACAAAACTGGAGATATCATAATCCCAGATTTCAAGATATACTACAAAACTATCGTAATTAAAACAGTATGGTACTGGCACAAAAATAGACACATAGATCAATGGAACAGGACAGACAGCCCAGAAATAAACCCATGCTTTTATGATCAGTTAATCCATGACAAAGGAGGCAAGAATATGCAATGGAGGAAAGACAGTCTCTTCAACAAATGGTGTTGGGAAAACTAGACAGCCACATGCAAAAGAATGAAACTGGACCATTTCCTTACACCATACACAAAAATAAACTTAAAATGGATTAAATATCTAAATGCCATACCTGAAACCATAAAATTGCTAGAAGAAAGCATAAGCTGTAATCTCTTTGACATCACCTGTAGACACATTTTTATAGATATATCTCTTTTGGCAAGAGAAACAAAAGCAAAATTAAGCTATTGGGACTACACCAAAATAAAAAGATTTTGTGCACCGAAGGAAACCATCAAGAAAACAAAACACAGTCTACTGAACGGGAGAAGATATTTGCCAATGATACATCTGATAAAGGGTTAATATCCAACACCAACTCAACATCAAAATACCAAATAATCCTATTAAAGGTGGGCAGAGGACATGAACACACATTTTTCCAAAGAAGACATACAGACTACATGAAAAGATGCTCCATATCACTAAAAGGAGGCAGATGCAAATCAAAACCGCAATGAGATACCACCTCACACCTTTCAGAATGGCTGAAATAAGAACCACCAGAACTAACAAGTGTTGCCAAGGATGTAGACAAAAAAGGAACCCCAAGCACTGTTGGTGGGAACACATGCTGGTGCAGCCACTGTGGAGAACAGACTGGAGTTTCTTCAAAAAACTGAAAATAGAATTACCGTAGGATCCAGTAATCCCGCCACTAGGTATTTACCAAAGGAAAATGAAAACACTAATTCAGAAAGATATGTGCACGCCTATGTTTATTGCAACATTGTTTACAATAACCAAATATGGAAGTAACTCAGGTGTCTGCTGATAGATGAATAGGTAAATATGTGGCATGTATATATATATATATATATATATATATATATATATATATACATATATATATATAATGGAATATTACTCAGCCATAAAAAAGAATGAAATTTTGCCATTTGCAACAACGTGGATGGAACTAGAGAGCACAATGCCAAGTGAAATAAGCCAGACAAAGACAAACACCATATGATTTCACTCACATATGAAATTTAATAAAACAAAACAAATGAACAAAGGAAAAATGAGAAAAAAGAAAAAAACAGACTCTTAAATACAGAGAACAAATTGGTGGTTTCCAGAGGGGAGGTGGGTAGGGGGATGAGTAAAATAGGTAAAGAGGATTAAGATTACACTTATTCTGATGAGCACTGAGTAATGCATAGAATTGTTGAATTATTATATTTATATACCTGAAACTAATATAACACTGTATGTTAATTATACTTGAATTTTAAAATGATAAAAAAAAGATAAAAAATTTCAACATCTGTTTAGCCCTCTTTTAGGGCGTCTTCTTTAAGATGGAAATCCTGTCATTTGCAACAACATGGATGAACCTGGAGGACGTTATGCTAAGTGAAATAAGCCAGACAGAGAAAGATAATATTGCATGATTTCTCTTCTATGTGGAATCTAAACAAGTGTAACTCAAAGAACTAGAGAGTACAATGGTGGTTACAAAGGACTGGGGACATGGGGAGGAGTTGGTCAAAGTATACAAATTTATAAGATGAATAAGTTCAGGGGATCTAATGTACAACATGGTGACTACAGTTAATAGTACTGTATTGTGTACTTGACATTAGCTAACAGAGTAGATCTTAAGTGTTCTCACACACACACACACACACACACACACGTTAACTATGTGAGGGAATAGATGTATTAATTAGCTTGATTGTGGTGATCGCTTCACAATGTACATCAAACCATCACATTGTGCATTTAAAATATATACAATTTTTTTCATTTATATCTCAGTACAGGTGAGGAAGTATTAATCTGTTTTCATATTATTGAGATATCTTCCTATGAAAAGACCTTTTTGAGTTTACAACAAAAATAAAAATTACCGTAATATAAATCTTAAAAATTGAAGTAAGGATCTTTCCTCTTTACAGGAGAGTAAGTCGGGCCGTTCAGAGTTCCACCTTGACAGCACTTAACTGCCAGCTGAGCACCTGGTCTGAGTGGACAGAATGCTTTCCATGTCAGGACACAAAGGTAAGACATTTTTAACCAGGTTGGGGGCATTCGATATTTGAATGGTGAACTAGGCATTTAAAGGGAGACAAATAGGTCTATAAATCTGAGATCTGGGTCGAAATCAGGTCTAGAAATAGGTATTTGGAAGCCATGGGGACACAGATGGTGGAATTTTTCTGCTTTTGTTTATAGGTCATTATGGGGTGAGGCTACATAAGATGTATATGTTAATGGCTGATGTGCAGAGAGGGGGCCATTCAGACATAGGCACACTGATCCCCGTGCCTCTCTGGATCCTGGTCAATCTGTTGCCCTCCGGTGAAGGTCATTTAGAGGGGCTAATAACCTGTGGGGAGCTGAGATAAACCAGAGAATGTTCCTGAGGATTCTACTTTCATGGCTTAAAAAGGCTGACACACCCAATCAACAGACAAGAGTCTATCTTGCCCACCTAAGTGGTTTTGAACGGTCCAAAATGGTCACTAAACCCAGTGTCATCTCAAAGAAAGGGGGACTTTGGGAGCACCTGCTCTGCTAGGGCGGAGTATTAAAATTCTGACCTTGTTCATAATTACTGGCTCATGGTAATAATAAAAGGCAGAATAACTCCTGTTTTATTACTATTTTAAAATCTCTACAGACAACACATGCCTTTACTGGATGTACCCAGGGTAGGACGTCTCCAGGCTCCCACCTCTCCCAGTTGGAACACCATTGCCTGAACATTGTCTATTGGTACATTACTGTCAAGTCTAAGTGGTTACGCTCTGATTCTACCACTCGGATTCTGACTCTGCATCTTACTTGTTATGTTACTTTGGGTATATATTTTATCCTCTCCATGCCTCTGATTCCTTATCTATAAATGGAAGTAGGAATTGTACTTACAGCATAGGCTTATGAGTATTAAATGAGTAAGGTATGCACAGTGCTTTCCATGGCACCTAACATATAGTAAGTGTTCAGTAAATGTTAGCTGTTTGTATAATTACTACACATGCCTCCCTCTCCAACCAGCTGCCACTGCCTGAATCAAGACTTGTTCTTCTCTCCCCTGAGCTTCTGAAGAGTGGGCCTCCAGACCCAGTCTTCGGTGACATGCAGGGCTACCTTGTGAATGAGTTGTTCAAAATCACATGGAATTCAAAATCATTATGGATGGGAACACAATTGGGACTTCATTTATTCAGCTTCAAAGCCTGAAATTATTTATTTTGCCTCTCCTGTCTCTGAGATATGCCAAGGAATCCCAGACTGCCCCGTTCAAAGATATCTGGCTCCCAGAATCTCATTTTGCTTTGATATCCTGTGTTACTTTTCTGAGTCTGCTGTAACAAACTGGGTGGCTTAAAAACAACGGAAATGTATTCTCTCACAGTTCTGGAGGCCAGAAGTTTGACAGGGCCATGCTGCCTCTGGAGGCTCTAGGGGAGAATCTGTTCTTTGCCTCTTCTGGCTTCTGGTGGCCACCGGCAATCCTTGACTTGTGGCCAATCTCTGGGCTCCGCTCTCTACCCCTGTGGCCACATTACCTCTTCTTCTTCTGTGTGTCTCCTTTGTGTGTCTGTGTTAAATCTTCCTCTGCCTTCCCCTTATAAGAACACCATGATGACCGTTAGGGCCTACCTGGTGTAATCTCTTCATTTCAAAAACCTTAATAATATCTATAAAGACCCCTTTTCCAAATAAGGTAACATTTACAACTTTTAAGAACTAGGACTTGATTTCTTTGCATGGCCATTATTTAGCTTATTACATATCCTAAACTGCGTTTTCCCCTCATGTGTTGCTGTGTAGACAGCAGAGAGCACAGGTGAATGACTTACTATTCAAATTAGAATTGAACTTCTCAAAGTAATGACTCAAAAAGACATATGTGTCTTTAAAGTAATCCTTAAAACAAATTCTGTTAATTATGTAAGGGAAAGACCATCCTAGTTTCTTCTTATTCATATGGTTTTTATTCCTCTCAAAATCACCCAAAGATGTGCATTTCTGGAAAGAAATATTATCGACTAGCTAGAAAAGAAAATGATATCTTAATGATACCAACACAGGCACTAGCATGGAGAAATCCCTAAGGGAGTATCTGCACCAACCTTTCGGCAACACAATGTCTTCATTATTTGATAATGACCTAGAAAATGGGGAGTCAGTGGGAATGAACCTCATGACTGCACCATCATTCCAATACAGGAACCAGGGGAAGGTGATAATGTCATTTATAGTTACCATTTATTAAATCATTTCTATATACCAGGCACTGTGCCGATGCTTTAATAAATTCTTAGCTGACTTTCATAGCCAACTGTAAGTGACGGATAGATACCACGGTCTTTGGTTAGGTCACCCATAAAGAAAGAGGCACAGCCTAGATTTGACAGTTGGTCAGTCTGATTCCAAAATGCCCACGTGCCTGATCACTTCACTCTCCTGCTCCCCCCTCCACTCTGTGGAGAGTCATAAGCGATATTAGTGGCCATCTAATCCAATTCCCATTCAGTCATAAATCCTTTTGGAGTAGCCCAACAGCAGGCTAAAAAGATGATATTGATGTGGTAACTCTTATTACTGAGTATATTCAAGACAGCAGGCAAAGTGCTGACTTCTTTACATGTATTATCGCTAATGTTCACAAGACCCCCATATCTCTCATTCTATAGATGAGAAAACTGAGGGTCAGAGATGTTAAGTGATTTACCCAGTGACACATACACAGTAAGTAGCAGAACTGGAATTCTAACCCAGCTTAAAATGGGATTCAGAATACTATTTGATCTCCTAAAGTTGTGGGAATTAAATGAGATAAAGAATATGAAGTATCCAGCTAACAAAACACACTCAATAAATGGTAGTTACCATCATCATCGTTGTGTTGGTAACTGCAGGTCTTAAAACTCTGACGGACTTTTTAAAGAGTGAGAAGGAGATTTGGCTGTATGTTGGTACGCTAAGCACTTCTTTATGTACTGATTTGTGGGGCAAGAGGTTGGAAGAGAATTAAAAGTCCTCATATTTCCAAACCAATTGTTAATCACACTCTCTTCCCATTGAGTTTATAAATCCCTATCACTGTTATTAACTGGGAGGTAGGAAAGGCAAATGGACAGATTTACTCTTCACCTTTTTTGCTACCTCTGTCTTTTTGCCAATGAGCAGTTGTGGAGGCAGAAGTAGACAAGAGGAGGGAGGGGGAAGCTGCAGCTCCACATGTACCCACTGGAACCTTCTGGAAAAACTCCACTGATAATGATGTGGAACCACTTCTGTTTAATGGGCACCAATGATATGTCAGACACAGGGCCAGGTGATTTCCTCACACATTCTCTCATTTAGTTCTCACAACACCCTTTCAAAGTGAGGGGTCATCATACTTTACATATTAGGAAACAGAAACTCAAAGGTAAATGAACACAGGTGAAAGAATCATTAGTAGCTATACTTAGTGAGGTCACCTAGGTCAACCACCTCATTTTACAGATTTGGAAACTGAGGCACAAATTACCAGGCACTGATACTTTACATAGCAAGGAAGAAAGAGGTTCAGGAATAAAAAACAAACACCAGAACCAGATCTATAAATACAGAGAACAAACTGATGGCTGCCAGAGAGGAGGTGGTAGAGGGATGGGCAAAATGGGCAAGGGGAGTGGGAGGTACAGGCTTCCAGTTATGGAATGAGTAGGTCATGGGGATGAAAGGTGCAGCACAGAGAATGTAGTCAGTGTTATTGTAATGGCATCGCATGGTGACAGATGGGAGCTACACCTGTAGTGAGAAGAGTGTAACATAAAGAAGTTGAATCACTCTGTTGTACAACTGAAACTAATGTAATATTGTGTATCAGCTATAGTAAGGAAGAAGAAAGAAAGGGAAGGAAAGAAAGGGAGGGAGGAAGGGAGAAAGAAAGAGGACAAAAGAAAGAAAGAAAAAAGAAAAGAGAGAGAGAGAACAAAAGAAAGAAAAAGGAAGAAAAAGAAAGAAGGAAAAAGAAAGAAAGAGAGGACAGAAAGAAAGATGGAAAGAAAGAAAGAAAAAAGAAAAAGACGAAGGAAAGAAGGAAGGCAGGAAGGAAGAATTGGGCCAGGAACTCACTTTTCTTGTTGCTCAAACCTTTGCTTTCCTACTTATTTATGAACCTTCTTGAAGGAGGGGCTGTGGGCTGAGCCAAGGCAAGAGGCAGCAGAAACTATGGCACCGCACATTCTCTTATTGGACACTTTGCATGGAGCTCTCCATACAGCATGTTTTCTATTGTTATCTATTTTGTCTCCTCAACTAGACTCTAAACTTCTTGAAGGTGGGAATGGAACCTCATATTTCTCTGAATATCCTAGTGTTCAGCTTCCTCTTTCTACACTAGTACCCAAAGCTATACACCATATAGAAAGCAGTATCATGAAATCATAGAGCTCCAAGATTGGTGTGAATTTTATTCTTTCCATACTTCCTTCAACAAGGATTTATTCATATGCAGTCAAAGCTGAACCCAGGGACTGAGATGATGTCTTCATTTCTTGGATGGTCTCTTTTTACATAAGTAGGCTAGATGACCACTTGATGCCCACAGTTCCCAGCAACTTGGGCAAAAAGAAATGGTCTTTTCCAATAGTTCTAAAAGAAAATCTTCAGAGAGAATAATGATTGCCCTAAGGTTGAGCCATGAACCAATCTCTAAACCAATCACTGTAATTTGGCATATGGTGCCCTGGTTGACCTGGCCTGGTTCATACCCACACACTCCTGTGATTTGGGGGGTGAGATCATCCCCACCTGAGCCATATGAGATATGTTCCAAGGAAAGAGAGGATGCCATGACTGGAAGAAATGGTACAGAGGGAAAGCAACAAACATCTCATAAAAGTGCCTCCTGTGTACCTGACCCTAGATCAAGTGCCAAGTGTATGAAGTCAAATAAGACGTGGTCCTTCCTTCACCACTTCTCACCATGCAAAAGTTTCTTAAACTAGTAAGAAAGGTAAATGAATAAGCAGACAAGGGATCACAACCTTATATGACAAATGGGAAGAGAGAAGGAGGTGCAGGGAACTATGGAATATGTTACTTAGGGAAGGCTTTCAGAGGAGGTACACTGTGAATCATGAAAGATGAATAGGTACTAAGTGGTTGAATAAAAGGGAGGGGAGAAGGTCCTTCCTCTCAAGTAAAAAGACCCCAGAAATATTTTGTTTGAGTCTTTCATTGGATGCTTGACGGCCCTATTCAATATCCCTGCTGATGGTTGAGGCACCTCTGGCTGAATACCACCAGTTATGAACATCCCCTCCAAAGACAGCTTTTTAGGCACCTCTCAATCACGAGACAGTTATTCCTTATGTTGAGCTGACACCCGTCTGCACAAATCTTGTTTGATTGATAGACAATGAATGTGTCTGGTTCAAAATCTGATTTAGTACCGATTCCGGAGCCTCCTGCAGCCAAACAAGTTTGGGGGAACCATCTGCAGTGGTGATGTCTGGGATCAAGCCAGCTGTCAGAGTCCCACAGCTTGTCTAGAGCAAGCGCAGTGTGGACAGGATTTCCAGTGTAAGGAGACAGGTGAGTAGCGTTCCAGTGAGATAACAGCTGCGCCCGTCAAACTTAATGTGCAAAACAGTCACTCAGGAGCTTGTGAAGATGCCGACTCCTGAGCCCTTCCCCTAGAAGTTGGCATTCTGTAGGTTTGGGATGGGGCTCAGGAATCTGCATTTTAAGCCGACAAGTAACCCAAGTAATTTTGATGTAAGTTTGTAGGAACATCTGTTGATTCATTTAGAAAAGGTACAATTCACTCATTCATCCATTCATTGGATAAATATTGACTGGGCATGTATGTCCCAGGCAATGTTCTACCTGCTGGGGATACAGAGATGAAAAGATGATGTGCCTGACCTCGAGGTACTCCTAGTCTCTTTGGGAGAGAGACCTACAAGGAGTGATGATAATATTGTATGATAGCCAGCGTAATGGGTGTTTGCTCATGGTCCAAGGGGAGTCTCTGGCAGGGGATGCTCAAACCTGTGCTGGGAAGTCAGAGCAGGCTTCAAAAGGGCACTTGAGTTGGGACTTAGAAAGGAGCAATGGATTTGCTAAGAGAAAGAATATGCAAAAGCACAGGGATTTAAGGACTGGCGATAGTGCAGAATGATTGCAGGTCAGGGCTTTGGGAAGAGAGGTAGAGGTTGGGCCAGGTAGGGAACTGGGGGCTAGACCGTGGCATTTGGAAGAATGGGAATATTTAGGAGCCACAGAAGGATACAGAGAAAGGTCACTGGAGCTGCATATGGAGGATGAATTCTAGAGGGGAGCCTGCTGCAGGGTCTGAACAGGGGGTGGGGGCTACGGGTGGGAGACAGCGAGGCTGCTAGGAGGGCAGAGGCGGTGAGGACAGAGACAGGATGCGACATGATGAAGGTGGGGGAGGGGCTGTTTCAGAAGTAGGGGGCGCTTGGTGACTCTGGATGTGGGTCATGGGAAGAGGGAGGAGTCTGGGAGGCTCTGGAAGCATCCACAGCCTCTCCTCTCTCAGGTCGCTGCCTGAAACGCCACCTCGTGTGTAACGGAGACAAGGATTGCCTTGATGGCTCTGACGAGGATGACTGTGAAGATGTCAGGGTCATGGAAAGCGACTGCAGCCTGTATGACCCCATTCCAGGGTCAGAGAGTGCGGCCTTGGGGTGAGTCCTGCTTCCTGGCTGCTTGGGCCCAGGGAATGGCTTCTCTTCAATCACGAGTATTAGCTTTAGCAACACAAGAGGGTCTTTTAGGAGAATTACTCTGCCGAGTGTCCTGTGAGGCAACTCTCTCTGTCCCCCTAAGGTGGCATATTGGTCCACTCAGGCTGCAATGGCAAAAGAAATGTATAGCTTATACAAAACAAAAATGTATTTCTCACAGCTCTGGAGGCTGGAAGTCCAAGGCCAGGTGATGGCAGAATTGGTTTCCTCTGAGGCCTCCCTCCTTGGCTTGTCGATGGCTGCCATTTCCCTGTGTCTTCACATTGCCCTTCCCTGTGTGTATGTCAGGGTCCTAGCCACCTCTTATAAGGACACCAGTCATTCGAGATTAGGGCCCACCCTAATGGCCTCATTTTAACTTAATTACCTATGTAAAGACCCTCTCACCAAAATCGTCAATTTCTGAGGTAAGGAGGTCCAGGACTTCAACACATAAATGTCAGGGGGACACAATTCAGCCCCTAAGACTCATCAAAGGGGATTCTTATTGATTTTGATCATGACTGTGAGATAAACAGAGTGGAAGCATGAAATAGTGAGGTGTTAACTTGAAAATGAATCCCTGCTTATTGGCAAAAAGATCACAGACCATGACCTTGCTCTCGTGTGATTCAAAGGAGCATTGAAATACACTTCACGAGTGTGCTTTACCTACACGGAACACTGAAACCAGCAGAATGGCCCCACGCCCACTCCCAACAGCTGGTTTTTTATTCTGTTCAAGATCTCAGAAGCCTATCCTGATATCTATTTTTTTTTAATTTAAGCATTTCCCAGTTTTTAAATTTTTAATTTATTGCTACAGAAAGAAAATACGTTTGAGGTAAAAAAATGAAAGTCTTCCTTCGCCCTCCCCGACCCGCATCCCACCCAATCACCCTCTCTCAATTCCTTCCCTGGAACTGACCCCCGTGTAACAGTTTGGTGTAGGACTTTCAGATCATGTAAAAAATGCACCGAAAATATACATTGTATGGAAGCTGTGCCTATATGTATTGTGCATGATAGACATAAGCATATTTTACATAAATGTGATCATATTATACATATTGTATGTAACTTGCTTTTTTAACTTAATATATTTGGAAGATTTCCCCCCATATTTTCTATTGTCTTTTCCTAAGCAACATAATGTTCCATAACAGGGGTCAGCAAACTATGGCCTGAAGGCCAAATTTGGCCTGTTGTCTGTTTTTGTAAATAAAGTTTTATTGGAACACAGCTTTCACCCTACAGTGATGGAGTTGAGCAGTGGCAACAAAGACCTATGGGCTGTAAAGCTGAAAATAGTTCATGTCTGGCCCTTTATAAAAAAAAGGCTGCTGATTCTTCTCCCATAGTATCACTACATGAAAATTTATTTGACTATTGAAAGATGATTATATTGTTTCCCATTTTTTCCCTATTATAAACAATGCTGCAGTGGACATCCTTGTACATGTATCTTTGTGCATGTGTGTATTTCTGCATAGATTTCCAAAAAGTGGCATTTCTCTATATCTTTTTATTTTCATTGGGGTTTCTGCAACCAGCTTGTCTAAATACAAGTAGTCTTAGTAACCTCTTATGCTTAGAGGTTATAGTAAGTCTTAAAACTAATTATTCTTTTGACTTTGTTTGGCTCACCGGAGAGTCTATATTTATAAGCCAAAGGCAGAAACATGTTCAATGGTCGAGAAGATAGAAAAGTAAGCAGAGAAGTAAAGGGAAGGAACACAAATTTTAGTGTCAAAAAATTTTATCTGTGACTATAGGCAAATTGCTTAATTTTTCTGAGCTTCAGTTTCTGCATTTGCAAAATTGTCAGGAGGTTGAAAGTTAACACATGCTAAACGTCTGGTAGAATGTGTATTCAATTCACCATAGCTATTATTACACCACTTCCATTAATATGAAGGAAGAGATGGAGAGAGGAAGGGAAGAAGGAAGTTAACATACCTTGAATTTCTACTATATGCTAGGTGCTCTATAATTACCCATTTATTTCTTCAAGACAGGTTTTATTCATAGTTAACCCCCTGCTCATCTTCTGCCTTTGTGTCTTTTCATGGAGGGAATGAAAAAATATGACACATGTTATGACAGAGGTAATCACTGACTGCCATGGGAACACAGAGGAAGCAATAGCTGTCTGTCCGGGATAATCAGAGAGGGTCAGATAGAGGGGGCAATGTTTGAGTTGGGTATTAAAGGCTGAATAGGAGCTTGAGAGGCAGAGACAAGAAATCATTTTATTATCTATACCATAAGAGGTTTCGATTGTTAGGTCCTGGATCTCTTAGCCAAAGTGAAATGTTTTTGTTCCATTAACTTTCTCTTTTTCTAGAAAATTAAAGCTGTATTTCATCTATGTAACGCTGTTTATGCCTATGTAAGGTTCTACCGTCTGTGGCTTAAAATGCAGTGCCTAGGCAGATGGATGTGAAATGCCCCAGAGAGAAAAGCAAAGGAAAGTATTTCTGGGAGGGTACTGGGCTAGGGGAGAGGAAGAATCCCTTGTTGAGTGCATAATATGGACTATCAACTGGACTTCCATTTTACTTTAATGCTCTCATTTAGACGCCCCAAAAACCATGAGAAGTGGTTTTATTCTGTCTGTTCTTCAAACGAGGAAAATGAACTTCAGAAAGCCATCTATAATGTATCCAAATTCACAGAGCTGGTAGGTGACCAAACTGGAAATTCAACAGGAGTCTCCATGATTTTCAAATTGTACCCTCTGACATTCCAGGCCGCCCTGAAAACAATGGCCTTTCTGAGGGTCAGATTCTCAACTTAGCAACGTGAGTTACACCCAGTATGTCAAGTCTATTTTTTTTTTTTTTTTAACCAGCAAAGCCTTTTTCCTGAAACACTACAAACAAAACCCACAATGGCAGCATTTACTTGCTACTTAATATATGCCAAGTACTTTATGGCTCCTTGTATGTTGCAACTCATATTTAACTCTCTGAGGGCAGTAGTATTGACTGCTCTTTACAAACGATGGAACCGAGGCACAGAGAGGTTAAGTGATTTGTCCAAGATCACACAGCTAGGTGTGGCAGAGCTAGGAAGTGGGCTCAGGCTTCCGGCTCTGTGCCTGGAGTTTTGATAACTGCGGATATTACTCTTTAACTCAAACACCCGATTTTTAGGAGTGCCTTCTCTGTGGGCGCCCTATTCTAGGTGTTGATGGAACCTTCAGCTGCTCTGGTGAAAGGGAACCTGGGGGCCCGGCTCCGCCCACTCTGGTTCCCTGTGTCACGCAAAGTAGCCCTTAAGACACTTTGAGGAACCCTAGGGCTCCAGAGAACACAGTTTGTGAAACCATCGCTCAGACCAGCAACAACGTCTTCCAGGGGATATTTTATGCTCTCTTTGCCTTTTCAGTGCTCTCTCCCAGCAGCTGCCTGCCTTTTCACTCTAGGTACAATATCCTGACCCAGCAGGAAACTCAGAGCGTGTACGATGCCAGGTATTATGGGGGCCAGTGTGAGACAGTATACAACGGGGAGTGGAGAGCGCTTCGCTATGACCCTGCCTGTGAGCGTCTCTACTACGGAGAAGATGAGAAGTACTTCCGGAAACCCTACAACTTCCTCAAGTACCACTTTGAAGTAAGTCTGAACAGGGTGCTCACAGGCCGCTGTGGGGTAGGGAGGGAGAGGCCCGTTGATGGGGATGGACGCCTTGCTTAGGAAGACTCTATTTCCTGTAGAGCTCATTGGTGTCCGAAGGCCCCTTTACGTCTGCCCCCACACATGTTCTGTGCTGAAGGGCACGGACAGGCAAGGGCAGGGCCAAAAAGAGGCACAACATGAGTGTGACCACCCACCTGCTAGATCTTGGCTCCATTCCCAAACCAATGAAACAGATTCGAGGTCCATTTCTCTGGGCTGCTAGTCAGAAGACTTATTACCAGGTTGTAATCTGTTAGAATGTAAGTATTTGAGACCTTGAACAGCTCACTGCCCCTCCCTGGGCCCAGTTTCCTGCCATGTAAATTGGAGGTCAGGACAGGAGGTGGCTGGGCAGTGTTCTGAGTCCAAGGCCCCTGCTTCACCAGGAGCAGCTACTCACTGATCGCCTTTCTTGCTTTCCTTCCTTCCTTCCCTCCTTCCCTCCTTCCTTCCTTCCCTCCCTCCCTGCCTCCTTCTTTCCTTTCCTCCCTCCCTCTTTCTTTTTCTTTTCTTTTTTCTTTTCTTTTCCTTTCTTTTCCTTTCCTTTCCTTTCTTTTCTTCTCTTTTCCTTTCTTTTCTTTTCTTTTCCTTTCCTTTCCTTTCTTTTCTTCTCTTTTCCTTTCTTTTCTTTTCCTTTCTTTTCCTTTCCTTTCTTTTCTTTTCTTTTCTTTTCCTTTCTTTTCTTTTCCTTTCCTTTCTTTTCTTTTCTTCTTTTCCTTTCTTTTCCTTTCTTTTCTTGTCTTTTCTTTTCCTTTCCTTTTCTTCTTTTCTTTTCTTTTCCTTTCTTTTCTCTTTTCTTTTCTTCTTTTCTTTTCTTCTCTTTTCTCTTTTTTCTTTTCCTTTCTTTTCTTTTCTTTTCCTTTCTTTTCTTTTCTTCTTTTCTTTTCTTTTCTTTTTTCTTTTCTCTTTTCTTTTGTTTTCTTCCCATTCCAGTATAGTTAACCTACAGTGTTGCATTCATTGCAGGTGTACAATATAGTGATTCAACCCTTCCATATATCACCCTGTGCTCACCATGATAAGTGTATTCTTAATCCCCTTCACCAATTTCCCCCCTACCCCCATCCACCTCCCCTCTGGCAACCACCAATTTGTTCTCTGCATTTAAGAATCTTTTTTTTTGTCTCTTTTTTCCTGTGTTCATTTGTTTTGTTTCTCAAATCCCACATATAAGCTAAATCATATGGTATTTATCTTTTTTCTGATAGTTTTCCTGTCTTGATTTTCTGTAGGTGATTTTGTGTACAGAGAGGGTTCTGCTGTTGAAAAGTGCTTGCTTGCAAAATGCTGACAATCCCTAAATTCTCTCTACCTCCAAAACTGTGTGGTTCCCCAGTCCCTTGGAGCACCACATGGCTCATGACCAGCCCCAGCGCCTACTCCCAGGTCATTCATTTCTGTACCCTTCACCCTCTGGGTGAGATGTCTGCACCTCACTGGATGCTTGCCATGCATCAGATCTTACGCTTGCACACAAATTCTCTCACCTAAGCCTCACAACACCACAAAGGGGTAGATAGTATCATCGCCCCATTAGATATGAAAAAGACTCAAAGACTTAGAGGGATAAAGCGTCAGGCCCAAAGCTGTAGGTGGCAGAGACGAGTTTCAAACCCAGATCTATCTGAACTAAGCCTGGCTATATGTCATTTAGAAGGCAAGACAGATCACACACATTCTATCTATATAGTCCTATGCATTCTGTCTTTACAGAGAGATGTAGGATCCAGGGATTCTGACCCATTATTGGTCACATCCTCCTCCCCCAACTTCCTCAAGAGATAAATATCGATGGCAGGATGAGGCCAGGCTTATGGCGTCCGCTTCCCCACTGCTTTCACCAATGCCACCAGGCCAATGGGAAGCCGAGCCGGAAGACACAGACAATGCCATTTTCCTAACCTCGAGGATGGTGTGGGGCTTATGTGTCCAGCCAGATAGACTAGGCTATGCTGTGGCAACCAAGGAGTCTGAAATCTCTGGGCTTTCAAAAATAATGCCCTATGCCACAGGTCCACCCTAAGTCGTCTGTCACAGACACGCGGGACCCAAACTAACAGCGACTCCATCGCGACACATACATGCTCTTGTGACTGAGGAGTGAACCACCTGCATGCTCTTAACCCATACTTTCTTGGCTCAGGCAAGGCGCGAGTCATGACTCTGCTCCAGTTGCCAGAGAAATGCAACTGTGCTGTGTGCCTGAAGTGAAGTAACCTGACATTTGTGGGCGCAAACCTCTGCCTAGAACTCCTACCACCTGCTGGGCCCCCTTGCCCCTTTCCTCCAAGATCCAGGCCCAGATGCGGCTTTTTGGGTGTCCCTGTTGTAGAGAAAGGCAGCATCTTCTACAGGAAGGAAAAGTCAGGTGGAAAAAAAAATCCATACTCAGAACAATACAGCATATTATGAGAATCATGAGTGTGTGTGCGTAAATATTTTATATTTATTTATTTATTTATTTATTTATTTATTTATTTATTTTGAGGGGTGGGTGGTGGCAGGGGCAGAGAGAGAAGGAGAGAGAATCTAACAGTGCAGAGCCCCAGGCGGGGTTCGAACTCACAAACCAGGAGATCATGACCGAAGTAGAAATCAAGAGTTAGACGCTTAACCAAACGTGCCATGCGGGTGCCCCTTAAAGACATATTTAGCACAACCACTAAATAATAACTAAACTAACTGCTATGTTTTCAGAATTTTAGTGAGTGAGGATCAATCTAATGCCTGGAGTAGCCTTTTAAAATAATGATAATAGTCTGCAGGGGCACCTGGGTGGCTCAGTCAGTTAAGTGCCCGACTTTTGATTTTGGCTCAGGTCATTGTCTCATGGTTCATGGGTTAAAGCCCCACATCCTCTCTGCACTGACAGTGTGGCCTGCTTGGGATTCTCTCTCTTCCTCTCTCTCTGCCCCTCCCCCGACTCTTGCGTGTGCCTGCACGCTCCATCTCTCAAAATAAACAAACTTAACAAAATTCTGCAACTTGAAATATTTTACAGAGCAAAGACTTCAATATTAAGTACAGATTGAGATACAACTCTGGCGCACAAAGCTAACATCTGTTTGTTTCTTTTCAGGCCCTGGCAGATACCAGACTCTCCTCAGAGTTATACAATGATGCAAATGAACTTCTTTCTAAAGTAAAGAATGACAGGTCTGTGTCGGCAGGAGTGGTTGTTGGTGTGGGCCCCGCGGGCAGCCCTGAAACAGCAGTGGATGTGGGTTTATCCGGGTCACGAGACTCTTCGTTCGTGAATAAGTTAAACAAGTACAATAACAAGGTATTAAAGCATAATGCCTGTGCCAAACAGTATTCCATAATCTACACTGAACATGTATTACCTTAATTGCATTAAAAAAGTACAGTAGTAATTGAACCTTCATTTGCTTGTGTAATTGGAAATGTCTGATCAGTGGTAATCATGTTTGTTTTTCTTATTACACTTTTGTACACAGAATCACCACAAAGGGAATAAAATTGAATGATAAGACTGGAACTCTTCTTGCTTCACCCCATTCTTTTTCATGGTTACCTGGAGTAAACAGGGGAATACTTAGAATAGGAATGCCTTCAAGAGAAACAGCCAGGCCCTCTAAACTAGCTTGGGAAGAATTCGAAAGCCAGCCTTGCTTTTCTGAATAGATCAGAGGACTGGCACACACAAGCATTCATTTATCCATCAAACATTCGCCACTAGCTTCCTTTGAACTTGAGCAGCCAGGCAATGCTTCCTGGAGGAAGGGACATCTACCTAAACGGGGCTCTAAAGACTAGAACAGGTTGTCCCGACGAAAGGAGGTAGAAGTGAACGAAGGGTGCTCCGGGCCTGGGAAACAGCATTGTGCAAAGGTCTGCAGACGGCAGATTGCCTCCCACAAATTTGGGATTGCCAGAACTTCAGCTGGCACAGGGTGGGAAGGGAAAAAGTAGGGTCTAAGGAGGAGAAACCATCAGGGGCCAGAGAACTCTCTCTCTGGCCAGCTATTTGAGTTGGTTAAAAGTTTACCAGAAAGCCTCAATAACCCTGATACCAGAACTGCTGATTTAGTTGGGGCTCAAAAAATTATTCTGGATGATGAAAATATAGTTATGAAAATTCTTCAACAAATACAAGGTACATTCCAGAGCGTTGCCTTAAGTCAGCTATAGCTCTGAAGGGAAAGTGTTGCTCTGAGATCTGGCGATCACATGGTCATGTGGACTTTTCTCAAAGCAGGTGGCCTTTTCAAAATTTCACTATTGCTTCAGAGCAAGTGAAGTAATGCCCACACATGATCCTCTCCCTCTTAAACCAATCCAGTATGACCCCTGTTATCTCAGGAGCTTGCCTTACCTCATTACCTAACAGTACAAGATTACCACTAGAATGTAAGCTCCATGATGGCAGGGGCCGGTCTCATCCAAGATTGTGTCCTCTGCTCCAAGCATAATGCCAGTGACTACAGACTCTTACAGATATGTGTTCAATAAGTTACATAAATAACTCATCTTAGAATTTCATGTCACCAAAACTACTCCTAAGCACAATTAAAAAACATTAAAAATTTTTTTTTGATGTTTATTAATTTTGGGGAGAGAGAGAGAGAAACAGAGAGCGAGTGGGGCAGGAGCAGAGAGAGAGGTAGACACAGAATCTGAAGCAGGATCTAGGCTCTGAGCTGTCAGCACAGAGCCCAATGAGGGGCTCAAACCCACGAACCGTGAGATCGTGACCTGAGCTGAAGTTGTACGCTCAACCGACTGAGCCACCCAAGTGCCCCCCCCCCCCAAACATAATTTTTAATGGATACCTAATACCTGTGTAAGAGGCTTACATCATGCAGTGCTATAATTGGGGCAGGGAGATGGGCGGAGGTGACAATGGAATGGGGGCAGAACACAGTCACCAGTACTAGGAAGCACATTGCAGTAACCAACCCAGTTGAGAGTTGAGGCAAACAGGACCTGAACAGGGTCAGTGGGAACAGAGATGCAGGCATGAGAGAGGCGGTCAGGCACACATGGGTGTTTAATATATGCCTATAAAGTAGAATAACACTCCATTGTGGGTATTGATGCTCACATGTTTATAAATACACGTATCTCCCACAGCTACTAAATGCTGATCTTTCGCGTTACGTCATATGGTAAAACGTGTACTCTCTTTCTTCTCCCTTACTCGATGGCGGTGATCGTTGGCAGAAATATAACTTCATGAGAATTTCCACAAAGGTGCAGACCGCTCATTTTAAGATGAGAAGGGACAATATTGTGCTGGATGAAAGCATGCTGCAGTCATTAATGGAGCTTCCGGAGCAGTACAATTACGGCATGTATTCCAAGTTCATCAATGACTATGGCACTCATTACATAACGTCTGGATCAATGGGTGGCGTTTATGAATACATCCTGGTGCTTGACAAAGAAAAAATGGAATCGCTTGGTAAGTAGAACAGAAGCTTTATGCGCACAGTGGTCAATGCACACACGAGGATGGGCTTTGCATTTTTCTGAGCACTGACTACGAGCCACGTACGATCTTGTTTGTGACAACCATATAAGGTAACATACCTAATACTCAGGGAGGAGGCTGCATCGTGCAGGGCTGTAATTAGAGCAGGGAGACGTGTGGAGGTGACAATGGACTGGGGGCAGAACAGGGTGAAGTGCATTGCAGTCACCAACCCATTTGAGAGTGTTATTATTTACAGGGAACTGAGGTGCAGAAGGGTGAAATCACTTGCTGAGAAGCGTCACAAACAGGATTTGAACTCGGACTTGTCTGGCTCCCCAAAACTATGTGTTTTCTATTACATTCCAGTTACTCTTTGATAATAAATAATACTTGGGATTTTGTTAAATTTTTTAAATGTTTGTTTATTTTTGAGACAGAGAGGGACAGAGCATGAGCGTGGGGAGGGGCAGAGAGAGAGGGAGACACAGAATCCGAGGCAGGCTCCAGGCTCCGAGCCATCAGCACAGAGCCCGACACGGGGCTCAAACTCGTCAACCGTGACATCATGACCTGAGCCGAAGTCAGACGCTCAACCGACCGAGCCACCCAGGTGCCCCTGGGATTTTGTTGTTTAAAATGTTAAAACTTATTACAAATATAGATTCTTGGTTAATGGAAATGCTGTATAATCAGTCAGTGATGCTAGAAACCTGGAGTCATCCCAGATTCCTCCTCCTTCTTTACCCCTGGAGATCTCAAAGAACCTTCAGTTCTGACTCCTGACCAGCCCTCATCCCGCCACTCTCCTCCATCTGCACTGCTACAGTGGTGGGCTGGGTTTCCATCTTCCACTTATCACTGCATTGGCTCCTAAAGGGTCTCTAGGGGAAGGCTCACCCCTCCAATCCATGCTCAACAATTGCTACCAGAATAATCCCTCTACTTTACAGATACGCTGATATGCCTTCTTTGCCTAAAATCCTGAATAGCTAAACTCCCTAGCATGGGGTCAACAACCTTCATGGTCTCACTCCAAAAACTGCTAGAACAGTGGGTTCTCCAAGTGTGGATTCCAACTGGTATCATCAGCATCACCTGGAAACCTGTTAGAATTATAACTTCTCAGGCTTCCACGCCAAACCTACCAAATCAGAAACTGGTAAAGGAACCAGCAGTCTGTAGTTTGACAAGCCCTCCAGGTGATTCTGATGATCACTGCAGTTTGAGAACCGCCAACCTACTCAATGAGTGAGTGAGTAGAGGGTTGAGAGATCTATCCATATTCCAAACTAAATTCAAATTCACCCAGTTTTAAGACGTTTCCCTGACTGCGCCAGCCCAGGCTGGCCATCTCTTCAGCACATTCATATAAATTCCACACTTATTTAGTCTTCAAAATATAATTTTCCAAATGCAAATATTTTCCTCCTAGATAGCATGATCTTTGAAAGCAGGTATCATGTCTGACATGTTATCTCTTTGGCACTCAAAACAACGCTCAGTATGTAGTGAGAGTGTAAAACGAGACATAGAGTTTTAAAGAGGGCATTAATTTAGATTCCTGGTGAGGGCCATTCATTAATTCATCCATTTATCCATGTATCCATTCTTCTATAATTTCAAATATCTATTGAGTATCTTTTGTGTGTTTATGCTAGGGATACAATGGTGAGTAAATCTAAATATGGTCCCTACCCTCTTGCAGCAGAGGACTTCATAAACTACAGGTTGCAACCCCATAGTATGGATCACAAACGAGATTTTGAACAACAACAACAAAGGAGAGAATAGAAAATATCATAGAGGATTATAGGTAGTGAAAATAGGTTATTGTTTCAATAAATTTTTTTCCAGTTAAACAAAGATATGCATACACATATGGAGTCATGATACAAAACAAATAGTTTAAGATAGGTCAATAAAAAAAAGGAGTTTGAAAAGCTTAATTCAAGCAGGTATTTTTAGAATCATTCAATAATGTCAGGATGGAAACATAGTTAATATTTGTTGACGACCTACTAGGTTCTGGGTCCTGTTGTGTACAACATCATTTAATTTTCTTGCCAATTTGGAGGTTGGTATCATCCCAGTTTTAGCCCAGAAATGCTAGGCTCCTCAGGGAGGTTAATTACTTTGCCTAGGGCTACAGGAAGCTGGCGTCAGAGTCCTGGACCTATGGTCTTTCCACCATGTGGTCCTGGGTAAAGCCTTTCATTTGGGCTCTGTCTTTGGTGTTGGATTACTAATTAATTGTCTGGGGTGTCTCATAGCCCCTCCTCTTTAAAATCTGCGAGGCAGAAATGGGCTTCCCATGTGGTTAATATTCAAAAGGAGCCCACCAACAAATTGTCCCAGGGATAATTACCTCAGCTCTGTTTATAGAAAACCATATGTCGATAATAGCGCAATTTGCTATTTGTGAAGAGCTGATTTTCTATAAATCCGGAAAGTTAGTGTTGCTTTTCTATAAATATGGAAATGTGCTAATCATCACCTCATCTGCTGGAGACCGCTAATAAATCAGAATTCCATTTACATATTAACCTACAAAGAACAAAAATATCTACCTTCTTTCCCTTTGACAAATAGAATCATGCACACCCTTCTCTCCACGTTTGATGTTTGTCTAGTTTCTTCTTTGTCATCGTCTCTCTCTCCCTATCTCTTTGGATGCCTTTCTTTCTCTCTCTTTCCTCTTTGTTACTGTCTTTTTCTATGTATCTTTGATCCGTATAACTTTAATAATATTTATATTCTACAAAGTGCTTATTTCTAAGAAACATCCCGTGTTGTATATGTTCATATCCTCAAAGAGCTGACCTTGGTATGGAATGATTTAAATGAACGCACTGGCTGGTTTGCTCTGGAGGAATTTTTTGTCCTTGGGTTTGCCTCAGATCCTCTCTGGGTTCACCTCAGAGGATGCACAAGGCTGTTTTCTTCTAACGTGTCCTTTAGATAAAATGCTTCTCCCTAAAAGACAGCATGAAACCATGCATCGACAATAAGAGGATGTCTTATTATTTTCAGTGTACAGACCTTACAAAAGTCTCTGAAATTATAAAACACTGATGAAAGAAATTGAAGAAGATACAAATAAATGGAAAGATATTTTGTGCTTATGAATTGAAAGAATATTGTTAAAATGCCCATCCTACCTGAAACAATCTGTAGATACAATGCAATCTCTATCAAAATTCCAATGACATTTTTCAGAGAACTAGAACAAATAATTCTAAAAATTTTGCAGAATCAAAAAAGGTCTTGAATAGTCAAAACATTTTTAAGAAAGAAGAACACAGCTGGAGGCATCAGACTCCCTAGTTTCAAACTATACTACAAAGCTATCATAATCAAAATAGTATGGTATTGGCATGAAAAAAAAACCTAATTGGCATCAATTAGGTACACTAATTGATGGAAAAGAATAGAGATCCCAGAAATAAACCCACAAATGTATGGACAATTGATATATGACAAAGGAGGCAAGAATATCCAATGGGTAAAGGAAAGTCTCTTCAATAAACGATGTTGGGAAAACTGGACCATTAAATGCAAAAGAATGAAACTGGGTCACTATTTTATACTATATACAAAAATCTATTCAAATGGATTAAAGACTTGAATGTAAGACTTGAAACCATTAGGCTCCTAGAGGAAAACATAGGCAGTAAGCAGTTTGTCTCGGCAATTTTTTGGATTTAACTCCAAAGGCAAGGGAAGTGAAATGAAAATAAACAATTTGGACTACACCAAACTAAAAACTTTCTGTTCAGTGAAAGAAACAATTAACCAAATGAAAAGGCAACCTACTGAATGGGGAAGGTATTTGCAAATGATACATTTGATAAGGGGTTAATACCCAAAGTATATGAAGAGCTCATATAATTTAAGAACAAGAAAATAAACAATCCAGTTAAAAAATGGGCAGAGAATCCGAAGACATTTTTCCATAGAAGACATACGGATGACCAATAAGCACATGAAAAGATGTTAAACATCACTAATTATTGGTGAAATGCAAATCAAAACCAAAATGATGTATCACCTAAGCCTGTCAGAATGGCTACTAGCAAAAGACAAGAAATAGCAAATGTTGGCAATTGTAAATAATGCTGCAATAAACATAAGGGTGCATATATCTTTTTGAATTAGTATTTTCATTTTTTTTGTATAGATACTCAGCTGTGGAATTGTTCTATATTTAATTTTTTGAGGAACCTACACACTGTCTTTGCATATTTACCTTTTTTTTTTTTTTTTGGTGAGAACATTTAAGTTCTATTCTCTCCGCAAATTTCAATTATATAATATAGTGTTATCAACTACAGTCACCATGTTGTACATTAGGTCATCAGAACTTATTCATCGTATAAGTGAAAGTTTGTACCATTTCAACAACGTCTCCCTATTTCTTCCTCCCCCAGCCCCTGGTAACCATTTTTCTATTCTCGGTTTCTATGAAGTTGATTTTATGGGGGGAGGAGGTTCTGCCATGCAGTATTTGTCTATTTCTGGCTTAATTTACTTATCATAATGCCTTCCAGGTTCACCCATTTTGTCACAAATGACAGAATCTCCTTTTTAAAGGTGAATAATATCCCATTGTATATCTATACCATACTTTCTTTATTTGTCCATTTTTTGACTTACTTTGTTTCCATACTCTGGCTAATGTGAATAATACTGCTATGAATATGGGAATACAGATATCTTTTCAAGAGAGTGATTTCATTTCCTTTGGATATATTCACAGAAGTCGGATTGCTGGATAATGTGGTAGTGCTATTTTTAATGTCTTGAGGAGCCTCCATTCTGTTTTCCAGAGTGGCTGTACAAGTTTACATTCCCGCCAACAGCACACAGGGTTCTCTTTATTCTATATCGTCACCACCATTTGTGATCACTTATCTTTTTGATAATAGACATCCCAACAGGGGTGAGGTGGTATCTCACTGTGGTTTTGATTTGCATTTCCCTGATGATTAGCGATGCTGAGCACCTTTACATGTCTGTTGGCCATTTGTGAATCTTCTTACTTAATCTTCCAAAGATCTGTGCAGGAGGAAATGTTTCCTTACTTCTACAGATGAAAGAACTGAGGCTGAAAAGCCCTATCAGTAGTAAGTGAAAAATAGACAATATATTCTGAGTTATAGTCCAGGTTTCTTTCCCTTTTATCCCAGCTGCCTTTGTCAGGACTTCCATCCTGGGAATAATTCTGACTTATTCTCCCTCTCCCCACACATCTCATTAGTCTGTACCTACAATCTGTGCTTTTCTCTCCATTCCCATGACTATCGCTCACCAGGCTGTGCCGTGTTCTCACTGATGGTTCCCTCCAGCCACACTGACATGTAAAATGAGAAAAGTATCAGAGGCTAGTGGATATTCCATAAATATCTTTAGGACAAAGATGATAGTGGCCTGTTCTGGATTCCCGGTTTTGGGCTAATGTAGATGAATCCTGACACATCTGTTTCAGCTTCTGTGCCCTCTGTCTCTTACAATGCAACATAAAATAGAGTTTCCTATCAGAATCTAAGAATCTAAGTAACTCTGACTGGATACCTTATGCAGGGATGCTTTAATGGAAACCATGCATGGAATAGAAAGTAAACAAATGGTCCTCAAGACCCCAAAGGTTCATGATTCTATGGGTTTTGGCCATATTGAAGGAAGTCTGTGAAGACCTTACAGAAAATAATTCCTATTGATGTTTCGCTTGTAAAGGAAGCACTGTGTGGTCCCACAAAAACCAGCAGGCAGTGCGGGGGGGGGGGGGTGGTAAAAATATTTTTTTCTGAGATATCTTTGCTCTTCATGAAGATGCTTCCATCTAAAAACTAACACTTTATGTCTCTGAGTCTCAGTTTTCCCGTCCCTAACATATGGATAATAAACTACTTCAAAAGGCTGTTAGAAGAATTAACCAAGATATTTTTTTAAAGCGCTGTGATAGGTAAAACACTGTCAAAACAGCAGTTACTATTCTGGATTACAGTTTTAGGTGGGGTCAGTAGGTTGTAAAATCATTGAAACGAGGACTATAGAATGAAGATATATGCTAGTGATGTGGTAAAAAGGAATCCAAACTTGGGAGTCAGACCCAAAGGGTGCTCAGCTTGGTTCTACCATCTAGTAGTTACAGGGCCTTGATCAGGGTACTAAATTTCTCTAATGCTCAGCTTCCTCAAGACCCAGGTAGGAACAATAACCAAGTTTTGTTTGGGAATAATTCACCCGCATCTTGTGTGGTAAATGTTTAGACATTTTTTCCCCTTGAATGCAAGATATTAGTAATGTAGCACAGCCGTTGAAAACAAGGATTGTGTCACTTACTACCTGTGTGATAATGGGCAGGTTATTTAATCTTTTCAAGTCTCAATTTCCTAACCTGTGAAGCTGGAAGTATCCACGGCGTTCATCACACAGAGTGGTTATAAGGAATAAGCGGACATATCCACAGAAAATATTTAGCACCCAATAAATATCAATTGCTGCGAAAGGTTCTGAATCAGATTGCCTGGATTCTAATCTTGTCTCCACCATTTATTAGCTAAGTGACCTTCAGGCAAATTAGTCATCCTCTTCATGCCTCAGTTTTCTGTTCTTCTAAAGGAGACAACGATAGTCCATACTTCATAGGAGTCTTATGAACATGAAATGAAACTATTTATGTGAGCGTGTAGCCCAGTACCTGGCATGTATTAAGAGTTAAAACATGTTACCTGCTGTTGCTGCACTATGGTTGTTTTATTATGTCTTATTCTTAGCCACATGTCTTATTCTTAGCTTTTCTGTTATTAACTCTATAATGTTAACTGCCCCCTCATCTGTAAAGTGAGGATAACCAGACAACTATTTCACAGGGCTGTGCAATTGGTCAGCTCTGAAACAATGTTCAAATGGAAAGGAAATCATTATCATTGTGCCCGGCCTGCAGTGGCCAATGTTTTTGCTGTAGACTTGGAGCCTCAGCAATCATGCCTTCTCCCCCACCTGCCCATTTTATTGATCAAGGTCATTCATTTCTGTCCCTGGAGCTTCATCCAGTTTTGGAGGGACTGCTTCTCCCATTTATCAAGGTCACTGTGAATTCTCATCACTATCTTTCAAAGTGTTAACAACTCTGCCCAAATCAGTGCCTGTGTTCCATCATTCCTCCCCCTGATGGATGCCAGATAAAAGTGACCCTGGGAAAGACCCTTCCAGCCAGAGCATGGTACGTTCTGCCTGTCATCGATCATCACCTTCCAGCTAGGGTCCTTGGACCAGCTAGGCTACCACCTAACACACAGGGTAGAAAAAGCCACAGGAACACAGTTAAAACCTCAGAGAAGTTGATGTCAAGTACAGTTTTACATTCTCTTCCTTCCCCTTTCTTCCCTTCCTTTACTCATTCATTCCTTCAGCTTTTCATTCAACAAATAGAAACACGGTCAGCACCGTCTAGGTAACAGTGTGGTTCCTCTCATCGAGGGGGAGTAGAAGGTAACAGGGGTTCTCTTTGCCATAATCATCTGATAATAGTCAGGAATGATTTACTATGTGGAAAACCAAGTCTGTTACCACCTAAAATGAATTAATTTTTAAAATTCACTGTACTTAAAGATAACGGAAATACTTGGTTTTAATAAAATATATTTGCCTATAGTAACTCCAATATTGCTCATGTACAACACATTCACCTCTAATATTCCAGATAATCTTTGTAATACCTTATGAGGAGTTGTATTAGTATATCCCCAATTTTATATAGAGAAAACTAAGGTCCAAAGAGCCTAAGTAAATTGCTCAACATGATTCCATTAGTACTGAATCAATATCTTCTGTTGTAGAGTTTGTGTATTGTCCAAGTATTTATCCCCCCAACATTTCCCCACATTCCGTCATTTGTTCTGATACCATATATTGCAGGCTTAGTCTAGCAGAGATGGCAAGACAAGCCAACATTTACTGAGCATTTACTATGTGGCAGACACTGGGTTAAACTTAAATATACTATCTCCTTTAATCCTCCAGAAAGACCTGTGAAGAGGGGCACTTGGGCGGCCCAGTCGGTTAAGTGTCCGACTTCGGCTCAGGTCATAAACTCACGGTTCGTGGGTTAGAGCCCTGAGTCAGGCTCTGTGCTGACAGCTCCGGAGCCTGGAACCTGCTTCAGATTATGTGTCGCCCTCTCTCTCTCTCTCTCTCTCTCTCTCTCTGCATCTCCCCACTTGTGCTCTGTCTCTCTCTCTCTCAAAAATAAACATTAAAAAATTTTTAAAAAAAGACCTGGGAAGAAGACACTATACTCCCCAATTTACAAATTAAGAACTGAAGCTCAGTGATGTTAAATAACTTACCCAAGATCACGCTGCTATTAACTGGTGGAGCCAGGGGTCAAACTCAAGAACATGTGATCTTACCCCATGAGCTACAATGTCTTAGAGATGTGTTTCTTAGGATTTTCCAAACTACAGGGCATGGCCCATTAGTAGATTGTAAAAGAAAGTTAGTGGGTCATGACCAGCATTTAACAAAATGAAATAGAATAAAACAAGATGGAAAATACCAGAGTGCATCAAACAGAGTATGATGAAGTATGGAAACTGATTTTATCTGGATGTGTGTGGGCTGCATCATGGAGTAAAGTTTATTGCTTAGCTTGGGGGGGGGGTAGTAAAAAAAGTATTAAAAATACCATCTAGTGTGTTCCACTGAATATAGATATGTATTTCATCACTTTAAATAAAGGAAAAATCATCAGCTGCCATAAGGAAAATATTTGGAGGTATATTAGTTGGTATTCTAACTAACTGGTTTCAGAGAACGAATAGGATATAGAGATTTATTATAAGGAATTGGCTCACACAATCATGGAGTCTGGCGAGTCCCGAGATCTGCAGTTGGCAAGCTGGAGACCCAGGAGAGCCGATGGTTTAGTTCCAGTCCAAAGGTTGGCAGGCTTGAGACCCAGCAAGAGCTGATAGTTCAGTATGAGTCAAAGATAGGAAAAAAGCTCAAGTCCCAGCGTGGAGGCAGCCAGACAGCAAGAATCCTTTCTTACTCAGAAGAGGGTCAGCCTATTTGTTCTATTTGGGATGTCTACTGATTGGATGAGACCTACCCGCATTAGGGAGAACAATAGACTTTACTAAAGTCTACTGGTTTAAATGTTGAGCTCATCCAAAAATACCTTCACAGAAACACCGAGAACAGTGTTTGATCAACTATCTGGACACGACTATGGCCCAGTCAAATCGCCACATACAATTAACCATCACAGCAGGGCAGACAAGGCAGAAAGCTAGAGAGAAATGTAATTAATAACTGCCAAGACTGGCCTGGAAAGTCTCATCTAATGAAACTGTTTATCCAAATGGAAATGAAAGATGGAGTGTTCACTGCGTTCTACCTGAGCTCTGTGTGCTTACGTGCGTATCACGGTACTCAGGCCTCTCAGCACTGCCGTGAACCATCTATGGCTGCCCCGGTTTACAAACAAGGAAAACCAGGCACTGACAGGTAAAATGGTGTGTCCAAGGTGAAGGCATTGGCTAGAAGCAGGGTGAGGTTTGACACAAGGATTTCTAACTCCCAGCTCAGTGCTTCTTGGGGTATATCTGGATATATATATTTTTTAAGTTTGTTTATTTATTTTGAGAGAGCACTAGAGAGGGCGGGGGAGGGACAAAGAGGGAAAGAGAGAATTCCAAGCAGGCTCCACACTGTCAGCACAGAGCCCAATGCAGCGCTCGGACACACAAACCAAGAGATCGTGACCAGAGCCAAAATCAAGAGTCTGATGCTTAACTGACTGAGCCACCCAGGCGCCCCACATCTGGCTATTTTATTTCACTTATCTTTTTATTTATTTTTATTTTTTAGAACTTATGATCTTAAAAAAAAAATTAAACCACTAGTGATAGCTTTGAAGGTGGCTAAGTCAGGTTTCAAAAATAACTAAGCGAGAATTATACTCAATATTCTTTTCTAAATGAAGTCTGGGATCAGTTCAACCCACTGATTGGGCACTGTAATTGGGAGAATTGTTAATGGTCAAATTGCCCAGCTTGTGGTTGTCTGTTCTGAAACTTAGGTGCAGTCACAGAGCCAGGAACCAGCATGATGAGCTGGCACCCACAGCACTCAAAGAGGTGAACCTCAGAAGCTTGAAGGTCGGAAAAAGTGTCTAAGCCAGTGATGGCAAGTGGTTTCTATAGCAAATGCTACCCAGATTATGACACGAGACAGGGGCTCAGCCCGACAGCGCTGTGATCAATTAGTAATGTCTGTCAGAGGCAGCAGAATAGAGGAATGAGGGCCCCTGGGCTGTGCATTTTTTATTCCTTTACAAGAATGAGACAGAGGCAGCCCAGATGATTAAGCTGTGTATGGAGAGTAATTGGGGTGGGATGAATGTGTAATTTAAGTCCCTCAAATTCTCATACTTTCCATCACATTTATATATTATTGCCGTTGCTTGCTTATAATTCCCTTTCAGGAAGGTACTGAGTAGAAAACAACATTTTTCCTTGTTACCCAAAGTAGGAGGCAGGAAACACTTAATCTCTGAGGAAAACACTTCTCATAATCTAATCTGCATCCATTCATCCATCTACCCATCCATCCTTTCATCCTTCCAACCACTCATCCAGTCAATACTCACTGAGAACCCATGATTTCCAGGGACACAGAGAAGAAACACACAAATCCATGCCCTGGGAAAACGTGCAGTCAGTTGGGGGCTGAGAATAATACAACGTGAAAATGCTCAAATAGAAATAAATATAGTAGGAGCGCAAAGGAGGGAGCAGCCACCCTTTCTGACCCTCCCCTTTTCTAGACTCTGAACTTCTAAAAATCAGGCAGAGGAGCTTGCCTGATGGAGAAGGGAGCTAGGGCTTTCTGGGTGGAGGGCCTCTTATGACAGTGGCTGAAGCAGCAAACGGGTGAGGGTGAGTGGTAGGAGATGAGTGTCTAGGTTCACCCAAAGGCCAGACTCTGATGTAGAGGGCTGGCCCCTGAGGCCAGTGCATTAATGAGAGCAATCCTGTGGCTGAGCTATGGCAGGAAGAGTGATAACAACGCTAACCTGGAAATGGAGTCAGTATTGGCCTCCAGGGAGCCACAGAGAGGATGACAAGTAGCCGAATGGCAAGCTGCTGGAGCCATGCAAAGGTGACCATTGAGAATGGGAGGGTTCCTGCCACTAGATAAGATGGCTGGCCTTCAAGGGAGCATGCTGTGTGGCCCTGCTCAGCCCATTACTCAACACTGGGCTGTGCCGCACTATTTTCTGGTCTCTCGACTTAACCATACCCCCTTTCTCCTTGGGGCTTTATAAGAAGTAACGTGCTGTTTCCTCTACCTGGATTTCTGCTCCCCTCCCCATACCCTTTCTTCTTTGCCTGGCTCATGCTTATCCATTCTTGGTCTCTGCTTAGATAGGACCCTTCCAGGCAGTCTTTCTGTCTCCACAGTTTTAGGTTGGGCGTCTTCTTCTTTTTTTATTTTTATTTTTATTTTTTAACGTTTATTTATTTTTGAGACAGAGAGAGACAGAGCATGAATGGGGGAGGGTCAGAGAGAGAGGGAGACACAGAATCTGAAGCAGGGTCCAGGCTCTGAGCGGTCAGCACAGAGTCCAACGCGGGGCTCGAACTCACGGACCGCGAGATCATGACCTGAGCCAAAGTCGGCCACTTAACCGACTGAGCCACCCAGGCGCCCCTGGGTTGGGCATCTTGCTAGATGCTGAACCCCAGTGCACCTAGGATTTACTAGTTTCATCACACCATTGCAGCTGCCTGTTTCCATTATGCATCTTGTTAATGATGCGTTTCCGGAGTCTTGTCCATAGGCTGAAGCTGGTGCACAGTAGAGGCTCAGTGTCTTTCTAGCAGGAGAGGTTCAGAATCCAAGCCCATATATGCTGGGCCTCCTCTGGAGCTTTCCTTTACTCTGCAGTGTTGGGGTAGATTCCTAAAGAGTCTGGGGCTGGACTGGACAGTGCAGAGGGTGAGGTGGGCAGGAATCTGATGGTGAAGTGTCTTATATTTATGGCTAAATAGTCCGGGCTGGTCCAGAGGGTCTTTTGCTGTGCCTGCTAACCAACCAGTCACCCTGAACAGACAGGCACAAGATTCTAACAGGCTCCAGGCTTTATCCCCAGTTACCATGACAACCAGACTGCACAGTGATGGATGGTATTGATTGACTGACAGACTCCTGGTGTCTTGGCTTTGTCCCCATCCCCCCAAGTCATTTGCATACACATGGACTTAAGAGACCCTCAGCACCATTCTCCTGATCTTGTCCTGATTTTGAATTTCTAGCTCTATCTTTGAAAGAGCCCCAGCTTTAAAGGGGAAAAAGGTGTGATGATGTCAAAATTACTCCCCAGCGCCACCCTTAGCTCTCTCTCTCCCATAGGTGACATAATGTGGCATGGAGGACATGGGCTTTGGACATAGACTTTGGTTCAACCCCAGTTCTACTATTTACTTACTGTAGAATTTTGCGCAAGTGACTTAAACTATCTAAGCCTCTGTTTACTCATCTTAAAAATGGGAATAATTCCGACCTCAGCTCAGGTCACGATCTCACGGTCCGTGAGCTCGAGCCCCGCGTCGGGCTCTGGGCTGATGGCCCAGAGCCTGGAGCCTGCTTCTGATTCTGTGTCTCCCTCTCTCTCTGCCCCTCCCCCGTTCATGCTCTGTCTCTCTCTGTCTCAAAAATAAATAAAACGTTAAAAAAAAATGGGAATAATTGTACCTGTCGTGGAGAGATGTGTGGTTATGAAATAAGATAACACATGGGAAAGCTTTACCTAGCACATAACAGGTACTTAGCAAATGTGGGCGTCCTCTCGGTCTTCACTCATTCAGAACAGTTTATACTGCAGAAAGCTTGATTAAGAAAATTTGTCTTGACAAACGCCTCGGCCTCCATCATTCTCTGATTTTCCAAGCTTAGCATCAGGGACCACGAGCCCAGTCTGGGTATGCTGTAGCATTTGTTGCGATAGTAATCACAGGAACACTTGACCATCATGGCTGGTTCTGAGCCAGGCACAATCCCAAGAATTGTACTTGGTGCAGCTTCGCTCACTTAACCATCACAAACAACCCTATGAGGCAGACACTACAAAAGCCCCCACCTTCCAGATGGGAAACCATGGCACACGGAGGTTCGACAATTTGCTCAGATAGTTGGTGTGCAGAGGTGACTTTTAGCTCAGGTGGTCTCCATTCCAGAGAGACGGAACATCTCTGCTGTACTCACTCTCGTCATGGCCACCGCAGCCCCCTCCGCCATACTGCCTCTTGCGTATGGCCAAAATTATCTAGAAGGGCCAGAGTCCCTGAAGATACCTGTTGCCAGTCAGGAGAGAGACCTGAGGTTGTAGTCCCACAACACCCATGGGGAGCACAGATTGCCGCTTTGTAGAATGAGGTGTTCAGGGAATGAGGGGCTCGGTAAGGCCACCACTACTCACGCCACATGAGGAACATTTCTCTGCACAGTTAACACGAATGGGATGAAAGGAAACATGCAACCGCGTTTGGAGGTAACACACGTTACATCACACCCTGATTCCTGGGCCTGTTTATTTTGGAATTTGGGGCAAGTAACCTAATGATAGTAGCTAAGATCTGTTGAACACTTAATTGTGTCAGACACTGTTTTTAGGGACTCATGTGCGGAAACTATCACCCCCGTTTTTACAAACGGGGAGAATAAAGCCCAAAGAGGTTCAACTAAGATATCTGAACAGAGTTTACATTCTTCACCACAATTACTGCTTTTTCCAACCAGCGAGCCTGCAAAATGGATAAATGCTCCCAGCTCCCTAAGACTGTTGTGAGCCTCCAATGAGATAACACAGAGTGAAAGTGCTTTATAAAATATCATCTCTTAATCAGGTATGAGGTGTTACAAAGATGTCGTGTGTATCATCAACCAAAAGGAAGATCTGTGACTACGAAACGTTTTTGAGGTATTGTCTAGATTGGCTGGAATCAGCCCATCCCTGAGCAATCCTGGGGGCTTGTCACATGCCAGGGTCTGTGCCAAGACCTGTAAAACCCAGAAGACAATTTTACAAGTTTGTGGTATAATTGGAAGAACAGACCAAGAAACTGACAATTGCTAGGATTCGCTAAATACTATGCTGGAGGGAAGCACTGGGATGGCGTGGGGGACACACAAGGAGACCGTGGAGACACAGATTTGGATCCCTGGGAGAGAAGGAAGGCTTTCTAGAGTCGAGTGGGAGAGGGAACAGCATGTGAGAGGCACAGAGGGACTTACACTATTATTCTTAGGTGGTTGGGAGAAGCTTGAGTTTCAATGGATAAACAGCACAGAGGGGGCAGGTAAGTTAGCCTATCCTTCCCAGCTGAACAATCATCTCTTCCAATATTATCACATGAACTGGACCCTATGAGGCTCCCCTTTCCTTCTGAGGCTGTCTTTGGGGACAACCGATGTAGCAAAGCAACACAGTAGACAGATGACAGCAACCTGAATGGCATTTGTTTGTTGCAAAGGGATAAATAATGTCTTACACCTGCTGTTTTCCATCTGATGGTTTTCATCTGAAGAGTGACAGACTTGCTGTGTTCTGCCACCTCAGAAGTCAAGCTGCCTGGTCCTGCCTTTGAGCCACAGTGATACAGCCTCTCCGTGGAGGTGTGAGAGCAGCTCCCGTGCCTGGGCCACAGTCAAGACCAGGCTGGGAAGACGTACTCCATGTGGCGGCCAGGGACATGTCCCCTGGGCTCCTGGCCTGCAGGAGGTCACCACAACAGCTCTTCTTGAGGCCAGATCAGAGCGGGAAGGAACCCAGGGGCTCCCAGTACTTCCTACACTGACCTTACCTCTCTCTCTTTTCTGCTCTGGAGTTTAGGTCAGGATGGCTTTTCTGAGCAGAATCTTGCTGCTGGGGATGCAAGGCCTACACATGGTCTCCCTCTACTCTCAACGCGTCCCCACTTTGTCTGGCTAATCCCTACTCATCTTTTCAGACTGGCCTCCGATATCCTTCCTCTGACCTCCAAGCAAGACTTAGTTCTGACTCTGTTGCCTTCTTCTGTGGCCCTCATCACACAGGGCAATAACTCTTTCCTTCCATTTCTTCACCCTTGGCTGCGAGCTCACTGAGAGTAGACACTCTTGAGTCCTTATTTCCAGATGCCTGGCACACAGCAAGGAGTCATTAAGTACTTACCAAACTTGTTTCAGATGTTCCCTAGGTGTTCTGGTATGTTCTTAAAGTTTCAGAATCATGGCTTTGGAAGAGACCTTAAAAGACCACTGGTCAACTCTTCAAGCCCTTCCACAGTGCTCCTTACAGACAAATAGCCTGTGCTTGGTACCTTCTTGGTACAGGGTGCTCACTGCCTTATGAAACAACTCCTATCTCCTTGATCTGTGATGATGATTTACCTGACGCTGAGCTTAAATCTGTCCTCCTGTAACTTCTGTCCTTTTGGCCTTCGTTCCAGCCACACAAATAAGCTTACTTCCTCTTCCTCAAGATAACCCTCCAGTGAGCTGAATCTTGTTCTACTTATCTTAGACCTTTCCTCTCTTGTTCAGGTAAACATCCCCAATCCCCTCAAACATTCCCAAAGGATGTTCCCTATTTCCTTTTTCCTCCTTTTTCGTTTTATTATGGTAGGAACACTTAGCATGAGATCTACTCTTTTAACAAAGTAACAAAATTTCAAGTGGACAATACAGTCTTCTTAACTATAGAGACAATTCTATCTCTAGAATTTACATAATTGAGACATTATGTCCATTGATTAGAAATGCCTTGGGGTGCCTGGGTGGCTCAGTCGGTTAAGCGTCCGACTTCAGCTCAGGTCATGATCTCACGGCTCGCGAGTTCAAGCCCCGCAGTGGGCTCCGCGGCGGGCTCTGTGCTGACAGCTCAGAGACTGGAGCCTGCTTCAGATTCTGTGTCTCCCTCTCTCTCTGCCTCCCCCCACTCACCCTCTGTCTCTTAAAAAGTAAATAAACATAAAAAAAAAAAAAGAAAGAGAAATGCCTCATTACCCCCTCCCAACTCCTGCCAACCACAATTCGACACCCTGGTTCTATCAGTTTGACTATCTTATATGCCTCATATAAGTGGAATCATGCATATTGGTCCTTCTGTGATTATTTAATTTAGCATAATGTCCTCAAGGTTCACCCATGTTCTTGCATATGGCAGGATTTCCTTTTTTTTTTTTTTTTTTTTTTAAGGCTGAATCATATTCAGTGAATGTCATATTCTCTTATTTCCTTTAAAATGTGGATGCCAGACTTTTGTGCCAGGTTCTGGGTTTCTCTAAGCTGCACAGAGAGAGATGCTCCCCTCCTTTACCTAATTGATTATAATTTTCACCTGGCATTTCACCTGGCTTCATCGTCCTCCTGAGCTGGAAGTTATCCAAAACTCTACAGCCTTTTTCTGCTTCCCTAAGCTGTTCCCATTCCCTGTTGTGCTCGTGCATGGTATTTTCTCCCCAGCTTTCTCAACTGAGTCTCATTTCACTACGCTTGGTCTGTCTATCCTTCCAAACCTTCCGAGGGCTTTTTGAATCCTGATTCTTTATCTGAATGATCCTTGGCTTTTCATAGTTACTTCTTCTGGGTACATATGATGAGCCTGGCTGCCAAGTCCATATCCACGGCATTGACAAAGGCATTGACTGAGACAGGACACAGGCCAGCGCTCTGTGACAGGCCACCAGAGTTCTCTGTAAAACCGTGGTACTCAACATCAGTTCCCAGATGCACTGAATAGGAATCATCTGGGTTATTTTTTCAAAGACAGAATGCTAATTACTCAGAAATACAGAATTAGAACTGATACAGATGGGATGCAGGAATCTGTATTTTATTTTTTATTTATTTTTTTAAATTATTTTTTTTAACGTTTATTTATTTTTGAGACAGAGAGAGACAGAGCCTGAAAGAGGGAGGGGCAGAGAGAGAGAGGGAGACACAGAATCGGAAGCAGGCTCCAGGCTCTGAGCCATCAGCCCAGAGCCCGACTCGAGGCTCGAACTCATGGACCGTGAGACCGTGACCTGAGCTGAAGTCGGACGCTTAACCGACTGAGCCACCCAGGCGCCCCAGGAATCTGTATTTTAAATAAGCACTCCAAACCATCTCACTATGTAGTCCAGTTTGGGAAACATCAACTCCAGGGGTCCCTGAAGTTCAAAAACCGTAACAAATGCCAGTACGGTCCAAAGTGGATATCTAGGAAGTCCAGCCTGATGGGATGGGGTGAAGCCATGGCAGATCATTGTTTGGTTCCATAAATACTGTTGGCCATTGAACAACATGGATTTGAACTGTGTGGGTCCACTTCTAGGTGGATTTTTTTTCAGTAAATAGAGTCCAGGACTGTAAATGTATTTTCTCTTCCTTATGATTTTCTTCACGACAGTTTCTTTTCTCTAGCTTACTTTATTGTAAGAATGTACTCTATAATATGGACAACACACAAAATATGTGTTTATTGACTATTTATGTTAACGGTAAGGCCTCCCATCCACAGTAAGCTATCAGTAGTTAAGTTTTGGGGGAGTCAAAGTTACCCTTGGCTTTTCAACTGTGTGAGGGGTCAGCACCCCCAAACCCCATGTTGTTCAAGAGCCAGCTGCGTCGTCAGGCCACCCGTGCCCACACCCATCTGGGCAAGTGCCGCACGATTCCAGGCCTTTTTCTGCTCTTTCTCCCCTCTCCCTCCTCTGTTCTTTGCTTGATGGAAGCAAGACACCTCTGGCCCTGTGTCTCAGTTCCCAATACGGCTTTCGAGTGGTTTTAAGTCCTGGATCTTGGCCCTGCATTTGACCTCCTCTGCCCCCCACCTCCCAGCTTACTGGGCGTGGTTTCCCATGGGTGTTCTGTAGATAGCTCTGATTGAGCAGCTCCTACAGTTGCTGATGAGGCACTCCATTCCCAGCCCTCGTGTTCTGGAACACGCAACTCTCAGGAGACACCTTCGTTTTTGTTTGGTATATTGTCCCAAACCTGCTAGCTTCTCAAGGACAAAGGCTTACTTATTCAGATTTGTATTGTACTCCTATTACTTTAGCTCACAGTGCCTACACTGCCCAACACACGATGTGCCGGGGATGGTACGCAGTTGGTGTTTACTAAATTTTTCTCTCTAACAGCAGAATTCTTTAGTCTGATGCGATAATTGGAATTAGTGAAAATACCACCGGCTTCTAAGCGAGCCAGACTTGAGTTTGAATCTCAGCTCCACCATTTCTTTTTTTTTTTAACGTTTATTTATTTTGAGACAGAGAGAGACAGAGCATGAACGGGGGAGGGGCAGAGAGAGGGAGACACAGAATCCGAAGCAGGCTCCAGGCTCTGAGCTGTCAGCACAGAGCCCGACGTGGGGCTCGAACTCACGGACCGCGAGATCACGACCTGAGCCGAAGTCGGACGCTCAACCGACTGAGCCACCCAGGCGCCGCTCAGCTCCACCATTTCTTAGCTGTATGACCTCAGGCAAGATAATTAACCTGTATGAACCAAGGGCGTCTCAACCAGAAAAGAGAATGTGGCTAGGTGTCCAAGGATGCTTTCAGCTCTCACGTCGTATGATCCTTAAGTCACAGACCTTCCCTTGCTGGCTGGTACCCTACATCGGTGTCCCCGAAAGGCAAATCTTTGCAGTGAGGCGGTGCCGCTTAAATCGAACTGGATTTCTCTTTCCCCTGTTGCACATGGCAGGCTGTGGCAGACCGTGCATGAGCAAAAGGGCTCTGCAGACAGCCTCCAGCCTCCCCCACTCCGCCCCATCGGCTTGCCCTGGCACTGTAAGCCCACACCCCTCCACCATCCCCCACTTGTAATCACTCTGGCTTCTGCCTGTGAGTTCCTTTCCCCCGCTTTTGTTGATCACTGGGGAAGCATTTTTTAATCAAAACAATTAAATATGCTAAATCTTCCTCAATTAGTAATGCATCAACAATTAAAAGTGCTTGAATAGAAGTGGCCGAGGAAGCCCTGTGCTTGGTGCTGAGTGCTGGCGCTCACAGCGTCCAGCCTCCCAGGCACCAGGAGCTCAGCCGTGATTCAGAAACACGTGCCCACAGGCAGGGGGCTGTGGCTCAGGCGGGCCCGGAGATGGGCAAATCCAGCCGCTTTCTCTGTAAACGGGAAAGTGAGGCCCAGTGCCATCACCGGCCTTTTCTCAATGCACACAGGGTGCCTATGACTGGAATTGGTTTCATTTTACTTAAACAAAAAAAATTTGTACATATTTAAGGCATACAACATGACGATTTGATATATGGAGTGAAATTATTACTACAGTGAAACTAATGTTTTTACTTATTTTTGAGACAGAGAGACAGAGCATGAGCGGGGGAGGGGCAGAGAGAGAAAGACATGCAGAATCCGAAGCAGGCTCCAGGCTCTGAGCTGTCAGCACAGAGCCTGATGCGGGGCTCGAACTCACGGAGTGTGAGATCATGACCTGAGCTGAAGTCGGACGTTTAACTGACTGAGCCACCCAGGCACCCCATACACTGAAGCTAATTAACATATCTTCTCCTCACAGAGTTACCTTTTCCTGTGTGTATGGGATGAGAGCACCTGAAATCCACACTTTCCAATTTTTCAGTATTTCATACGTATGATTAACTATAGTCATCAGGCTGCAATTAGATCTCTATACTTACTCATCCTACAGGACTGCAACTTTGTTCTCTTTGACCAGCGTCCCCCCCACCGCCACCCCATCTCTGCACCTCCAGCAACTACCTTTCTACCTCTGCTTCTGTATATATTTATTTGGTTGTTTTACAGTCCACATATAAGCGACATCATGCAGTTTTTCTCCTTTTGTGCCTGGCCTACTTCATGTAGCATAATGTTCTCCAGGCTCATCCATGTTGTTGCAAATGACGAGATCTCTTTCTTTTTTACGGCTGAATATCATATATACCACATATGATAATCAGATGTGTGTAATAGTCATACACACATATTATACATACGCCATAATTTCCTTATCCACTCTTCTAAGTGACTGAGATTTAAATTCAGGATTCCTGACTTTTGAGATTCTTTCCGTCAGAAGCCCATACCAAAGGACTCATGGCATATATTTATTTATTTACTCACTTTTTTCACCCATCAACCACTTATTCTGAAAGTAGTTACTGAGCGCCTCGTCCACAACAGACACTGTGCCGCTATGCCAACAAGAGAGTGGTGAATAAGGCACAAATCCTTGACCTCTAGCCACAGATAAAGCTGGACTCTGTAGTGATGGCCGGTATCTTGCTCTAGTTGACTTTTCTAGCCTTACCTTGCCAGCCCGACCAAGGATTGGAAACTCAGCTCTATTCATTTACAGATGGAGGGCTTGGGACAAAATGACTTTAGTGCTTTGAGAATTATGTGCCTCATCTAGAAGACTCAGATTCCTCCGTGGGTCCTCAGATGTAAACAAATATGGAGACAGCTAATATGGGACTCACAGTTCTCGTGGGGTCAGAAGGCAGGCCCGACTTCCCGTGGAGATCTATCCATCTTCTAAAGGCAGTCTGGCCTCTCCAGGGTAGGAGGAAGACCTGGGCAAAAAGAATTGTGCGAATATGATCATTCATGCCCAAACAAACACACTGGTAGTTCTGAAGAAGGAGGGAAGTATTCTGATCCAAATATGCTTCATGGAGTACATGACATTTGAACTGGAGCTTGAGTAGACTTTGGAAAGATGGTGAAAGAGAGAGGAAGGAGCAACGAGTGCAAGATGGCAGCACGAAAATGGTGCCGATCACGGGCCAGGTACTGTGTGAGGCACAGGCATTTATGGAGATGGATGAGACAGAATCCCTGCCTTGAGGAGCTCAGTGGAAAATGTGCAAAGGAAAGGGAACTAGCACTTTTGAGCAGCTAGTATGTGCAATACATATTCCTTCTCATTACCAGAATTATTTGGGTTTGAACCACACAGAAGATTGGGTTAGAGGATTGGGATTTCACCTTAGCTCTCTGAGACTCCAAAACCAAAGCTAGCTTTTCCTGCTGTGAGCTGGTTGTTACGTATTCACAGTCTTTAAGGATCTCAGCATTTTGTATCTCTCTGTCTCCCTGTTACAGGCATTACCAGCACAGATATCAAGAAATGCTTCGGAGGCTTTGTGGGCATTGACTATGATTACACAGACAGCATAAAAACTGGAGGACGTTTATCAGCAGAACGTTGTGAAAAAACTGGAGGTGGCAATACTAGTAAGTATTTAGTAATGGGTCCCTAAAAGAGAAGCTAGACTTTTCCTTGGACACACACTCAGGGCACAGACACTATTTTCCCCTTCAACTGGTTCCATTTCAGTCAATGGTCATGCTGTATAGCTGCTAAATACCCCAAACCAATAACCGGTTGTGGCTGTATTTTGAATTAACCATGTACTGAGATCACCTTAGAAATATGTGACTTCTAGATTTCGAGCACTAGACAAAGATCTAAGTAAGAACTGGGATGAAGGGAATGTACAGAGAGGACCTGGACAGTTGACTGTTGAGATAAAAGCCCACTGGGTCATAGTCTGCCGAGAGAGGACAATATAGTTACCAAGCTCAAAGAACAATTATTAGAGAAACTTGTATACGGATATTTTTGGCATTTCCTGAATAAGTCAGTGAGTGTTCATTCATTCATTCATTCATTCATCAAATGTATTAGGGTTCAGGTTACTCCCACTGTGTTGGCTATTCATGCCTCGGGCCTTAAGTCAAATACTTTCTTCTCCGCAATGCCCTTCCCTCCTCTCTCCATTTACCTGGTCATTCACTTTTCTAGACAACTCACCTTTTGTCCTGACAATCCTCCCTCCCCGCTGTAGATCTAACTGCCTTTTTCTCTATGCCCCTTCTATACCCCATAGAGACCTTTGTCACAGCACCTATGATACTTAATTGAACCTACTTGGCAGGTAGCAGGCACTGAGTATACATGTGGCATATGAACGAATAAATGCGTGCACGAATGAATCCTCATCCATTTCCCCATCCTGTCCCTCCGCCATGTGGGTCTGGTCTGGGCTGTCCTCCCAGTGTCTGCTCTAATTCAGAGGATGGGTCTAGTTCTAGGTCTTGGTCCTTCCCTTCTGGTTGTCCTGCCAGTTCACTGAGCAAGGTGGAAGAACGGGAGACAGCTGTAAGGGGAGCACATAAACTGTCCCAAATCTCATCAGTGGAGCTTGCCAACCAGTCCTTTGGCTTTTTGGAAACTGAACTAATGCACTTATCTTCTTGCTGGCAGACAAAGACAGGCTGGCCATGGCTGTGGAAGACATCATTTCTCGAGTGCGAGGTGGCAATTCTGGCTGGGGCGGTGGCTTGACTCAAAACGGGAGCACCATTACGTATCGTTCCTGGGGGAGGTCATTAAAGTATAATCCTGTTGTTATTGATTTTGAGGTAAGTCTTTTCGCACTTGAAGAAACTCTACGTCCATGAGGAATGAAAGTGAAGCAGACCAGATCATTTCATATTTCTTATTATGAGCCCATCAAAGAACAAGATTAAATGTAACGGCACACTGATCTGGTGGCCTTCCTGCCGCCTGACTACAGGGAGCCTGTGACTTTAAACCCAGGCCACACGACCTCCGGGAGCAGAAGCTTAACATCTGGGCAGAGCCTAGTTTTACACTAGTGGTCCCAGAATTTCTTCAGAATTAGGCCACATTAAAAATAAGAACTTTCATTTATACAGAAAAGACTTTAAAGTCACATTCGTTCAGTCAAGGGTTGGCAAATTCTTTCTGGGAAGGAGCTGATAGTAAATGTTTTAGGCTGTGTGGGCCACAGACAATCTCTCATACAAATTCTTCTCCTTCTTTTTTACAAACTTTTACATATGTAATAGCCATTCTCAGCTCAAAGGCCATACAAGAACAAGCTGGGGTACCAAGCTGTATTTGCTGCCCTTGGTCCAAGTGATCTCATCCCCTTATCACAATGAACCTCTGGTCCAGAAGCGAGTCTCACTATTTAAAAGATTAGGAAACTGAGGCTCCAAGGAACTAGTGATCCGTTTATAGTCACAAAGCTCATATGTAGCAATACTTGATCTCAGACCTTTGGACTTCATGACCAGTTTCTCACATCCCTCTGCCCTAGCACCTTCCTTAAAGCCATGGTTCTCAACCAAGGGGGGGCGACTTTGCTCCCCAAGGGAAATTTGGCAGTGTCTGGAGACAGTTTCAGTGGTCACAGCTAGAAGGTGCCACTGGCATCTAGTGCGTAGGGACCATGGATGCTGCTAAACACCTCACAATGCACAGACAGCCCCCATAAGAAAGAAATATCTGACTTCAAACATCAACGGCGCTGAAGTTGAGAAACCCTGCCTTAAATCATTGACTTTGGAAAGGCAGTAAAATTGTATTCAAATTGCAAAGGAAATGGATTGGTCTACCAGTTGTCAAACTATTTCTATTCATATGCAAGGATAGTCCATTAAGAAAAGGGTTGTATTTTGGGTTTTTATGATTACTTTCTCGCCCATTTTCTCTTGACTCTTGTCCATTTTCTACATATATTTAAAATCCCGGGTATGGATACATTTCTCTTCTTAAAATATATACCAACAGTTGAACCTAAAAGTCTATTATAACACCCTGCTCTCTATGAAGAAAGAGGTCAGACGGATTAACCCTGATCTCATTTCTTCTCCAATAAGTAAGGGACCATTTTCACGCACCTGTAATTCACATAGGGTCTGAAAATTGCTATCATCAAGCTATTAGTCATTTGGTCAAAAAGTGTAAAATTGATATCAGGAGCAATATATAAACTTTCACGGACAAGAGGTGAACTTTGTGTTTGCCTTGAACAAAGCTCCCAAGGGGAAGTCTGATGTTAATGATTTGGAGAAGACCGAATACCATCTTGGGGGAAAGAGAGCCTAGGTTTGGGATGAGAAAGATATAAGTTGGATCATGGCTCAGCCACCTTTTCAGTGGATAGCCTTAGACAAGTTACTTCATTTTCTGAGCCCTAGTTTCCTGGTCTATAACATGGAGATAATAACATTACATCACAAGGTTAGGGAGAGAGTAGTGGGTATTTGGTGAATGACAGTTGAAGAAACAAGCTGATGGAAGCTAAGTAAGCTGGCCAAATCTCATAGCTGGTAAATGGCAGAGACCAACTTGAGCTCTGTCCCACAGACTCTAACATTCACAATCTCTTCACAACACATTTTGGCCCTGAGAAGTTTGGATCTGATGCATTAAGGAGCTGGTAGGTTGTGGAGCAGGGAGGTGACAGCGCTAAAGCTATATTTTATATATTTTACTTATATTTTCATTGTGTGTTTATTTTTGAAAGAAAGAGAGAGAGCATGAGTTGGGGAGCGGCAGAGAGAGAGGGAGACACAGAATCCAAAGCAGGCTCCAGGCTCTGAGCTGTTAGCACAGAGCCTGATGTGGGGCCTGAACTCAAGAACCACAAGATCATGGCTTGAGCGGAAGTTGGATGCTTAACTGACTAAGCCACCCCGGTGCCCTGAGCTGTATTTTAAAAAGAGGATGCTTACAGATACATGAAGGATGAACTGAAGGGCTGGGAAGAGAGAGAGAGACAGATAGACAGACTACAGATAAGGAGGTTAGCCAAGGGATTATTTGGAACCTGATGCTCAGAGAGGAGAGAGTGTCTTATTTGCATATCCCCATGGTAGCTTAGCAGTGATTATTTATGGCAGGTACTGAGACTGAGTGAATATGGGAATTATGTTATGTTATGATGCTATGTTATATATTATTATGTGTTATGTTACATCATGTTGCTAATATCACACCACTTGCCTTTTCGGAATCTGTTTTACCTATAAAATGGGAAGAAGATCATGGCCAATATCTTTCCAAGCTTGAAGATTCTTTTTATCTACCCCTCTTCCCTTCTTTCAGTCCCCACCTGCCCTTCCCAAGGAGTCCCTTTCCTCTCCCTGAAGGGTCTGGGATTGAGAAGTGAGAGATGGGGGGCTGAGTGCTGAGCCCTGCTGGAAGGTCACAGGGAAGTTGCCCAATGGTCCTAACCTTCCCTGAAATTAAGAGTCATCTTTAACTAGGGCCACAGGGCGGCCCATTCTGCACGCACTTCCTAACAATGGGGCCAAACTTTCTGAACTTCCAGTAAGTGGTCGCCTGCCCTTGGCTGGCCGCCCAGCCAGTCCTGACATGACCAGCCTGGTGACCTCAGCTGCGGCCTGTGACCACAAGCCAAGGTCTGTTTGTCACAGATCTTTCTGTACACATTTCCAGGAACCCATTCGAGGCCACTGTGAGTGCCCTCCATTGACTTTTGATTCTGGAGGAGGGAGATTGCCCCAGTGTGGCTCAGTCCCTACCTCTGAATTGCCCTGCGACCTTAGCAAATCGCTCCTCTCTCAGGGCCTCAGGTTACTGTCCTATAAAATGAGAGATCTGTAAAGGAGCTCTCACTTTTTGATTGTGTGTTAAAATATATAGCCTTAAAAGCATGCTGACGACCACCATAGGTACATGCAATTTGAAAAATTTCAGCTTTTATCCCCCTATCATCCCATCTAGCTAATAAAAACGGTGCTTTATTTTATATTGTTCTTCCCTTTCATGATGGCATCTCTCATTATTTCTTTAGATCTTCATAAGAATTCTAGGAAGAAGGTTATTATTCCCATTTCATAGATAATGGGGCTCAGGCCTAGAGATGGACAGAAAAGAGTTCTAGGCCGCATAACTAGGGTGTGAGCAGCATTTATTGAACTTTTACTCCGCGACAGGCTTTTCCAGTCTACCAGCTTTCATCGTCACAGTAAACCTGGAAGGCAAGAGTACTGTTCTCATTGTAGAGGCAAAGAAGGCAGGCTCCCCGTGTCACCTGACAGATCACATAGCCTGGAACCAGTGGAGCCAAGATCCGAAGACAGATTTTCTGTCTCCAGATTCAGGGCTCTCACCTCCATCCACTACTTCCCAGCCAGGGGTCGATTTTGCCCCCCAGGGGATATTTGGTGATGTCAGCAGACAGTTTTGATTTTCACAACCTAAAGTTATGACCGGCATCTAATGGGTAGAGGCCAGAGACACTTCGGAACATCCTACAACCCACAGGACAGCCCTCCTCTGCCAACAAAGAATTATCCAGCTGGAAATGCAGTAGTGCTGAGGTTGAGAAACACTGGCCTGTAGTCATTCCTGGAATAGGTGGCCCCAGAGGCAAAGGACCCCTACCCCCCACCCCCCACATACAACCATCACACTCACACCGGTGTGAGAAGTATTCTGCACTGCCGACTACCTATCAAGGACTTTAATAATTCCTGCTTTGGAGGTTACGGATTAAAAGCCAAAACCAAAACCAAACCAAAACAAAACAAAACACATGCTAAACACACATAATACTTTACACTCTTCCTGCTTCCTTTAAAAGTGCCGGAGGGGGCAGATGAGTTGGCGCAGATAGCTGCTGAGTTCTCTTCTTCTTCTGGGACTGGGGCGGGGGTGGGGGCACAGGTTTCAGAGTTAAGGAGGCCCATGTTCAGAATGGCTCTTGCACTTAATTGGGGGATCCTGAGCTAGTCCCTCGAACACTCAGGGTCTCTGGAGTTTAGCACCTGCTTTGCAGAGTGGCTGTGAGGGTCCAATGCAGTGAGTTCTAGAGTTCTAGGTCTGTGCCTCGCATGGAGCAGGCCTGGGAAGGCCTGATGGCCAGTTTGTGGGCTCTGGGAAGCTGGAAGCCCAGGGAAGGGCTCTCTATTTTTTTTGAACCCATAGATGCAGCCCATCCACGAGGTGCTGCGACATACAAACCTGGGGCCCCTGGAGGCCAAGCGCCAGAACCTGCGCCGGGCCTTGGACCAGTACCTGATGGAATTCAATGCCTGCCGCTGTGGACCCTGCTTCAACAATGGGGAGCCCATCCTCAAGGGAACCAGCTGTGAGTGCCAGTGCCCACTGGGTCGCCAGGGCCTTGCCTGTGAGCAAATGGAGCAGAAGGGTAAGACCCACGTACCCTCACTCAGATTCAAGCCTGACCTAGCTCAGAGGCGCCAGTGCAGAAAGGACTGTTGGGGTTCCCAGCACCCCCCTTTGTGTGTCCTCTTGCCCACTACTCTGGCTACAGCACTCTGAGCTTTATGGGCGACTCCTCCTTCCCCCTTCAATGCTTCTTACGCTTTCTCCCAGCTATCAAGACCCTCTCTCAGATGAGAACTATTTTCATTTATTTTGTTTTGTTTTGCCAAGGTGTACATGGACAGGACAATTCATTTCAGGAGGGATATATCAGTTTCTTAGGGTTGCCACAACATGTTACCACAAGCTGGGGGGCTTAAAGCAACAGAAATTTGTTGTCCCACACTTCTGGAAGTTAGAAGTCCAGAATTCAGGTGTATTGGCCAGGTTGGTTTCTTCTGGAGGCTCTGAAGGTGATCTGTTCTATGCCTTTCTCCTAGCCTCTGACGGTTGCTGGTAATCCCTGGCATTCCTTGGCTTGTGGATGTGTCATTCCAATCTCTGCGTGTCTTCACGTGGTGTTCTCTACTCTACATTCGTTTTCTTTTCTTCTAAGAAAACTAGTCATTGGATTAGGACCCACCCTAATCCATTGGGATCTCATTTTAACTTGACTTAATCTGCCAAGACCCTACCTGCAAATAAGGTCGTGCTTACAAGGTAATGGGTGTTTGGACTTGAGCACATCTTTGGGGGTCAACTACAAGAGTTTACTCACTGTCATTACAGTGCAAGGAGCTATGACTACAAACAAAAGGGTTGTGGCAGGTAAGATTTAAGTGTATAGTCGCACAGCATGAACTCACTGGTACCAGGGAAGAAGGCTCTGAAACAAGGATGAGAAATCCATATCCTTAAAGATAAGAAGTCTGAGGACCTGGATATGAGCCCCAACTACTTCACTAACTTACTGTGGGACACTGGTTAGCCATTTCTTTTTTCTGGGGTTCATCTTTCTTGCTTGAGTTTCCTTTGAGCTTCAAGAATCTCTATACATGCTCAAATCCCCACGCTTTCAATTTTCTGCACATACAAAACTACTTATATTACACATGGAATGATGGCCAAAACACATGGGCTACCAAATCAATGTATAAATCAACCTCAGGTGGCAACTGCAGTGAAGATGATGTGAAGAAAAGGAGAAAAAAAGAAAGTCTGGATGGGTACATCTATGGTAGCACTACTCTTAACCCAAACCGTTGATGCCCATGGTAGGTGGGGTAGGAGCCTGGTTGTAAAAATGAGCTGATGGTGGGTTATAATCACCTCATTGGTGGAGTAGTTCTCAAGGGGAAGCAGGACGGCAGAGCTCTGGTGGCAGAGAGGCCTTTGAAGGCCAATGTTGCCAATTTTCATGTGAGAATTCCCCATAAAATGAGGGATAAGAGCAGTACCTTCATCACAGGTTGTGTTGATGTTAAACTAGCTAACATGAGGCAGGCTCTATGATTATAAATAAGAGGAGGAGATCACTCCACTGGCAGAGGATCTATCTTGGTTTGGTATCTTCTCTAAATCCCTCTTCTACTGCTGAAGGGAGCAGCAAGCTTCTTTGTATCCTGCAGGAGGAATTGTGACAGGGGTGAGCCAATACGGTGAGTGAATTCCAGGGTCTTTATGAAGGAGGATGCAGGGAATAGAAAACAAGTAGACTGGTTACCAGGGCAAAGACAGGCACAGTTTCCTTCTGTAAACTGAAAAAAGGCACTGCCCTATAGGTGGGTAAATTGGGAGAAAGAGAGAAACTTCTTAGGGCTGATATGGACGAGCTCCAGGGCCCAAGGAATTCTTGACTTTTCAAGCAGAGTGTGGTCTGGGTTTCAACCCTCATTTGCCCCATTGGCTAGGCAGCTTTTCCAGGGGGACCAAAGGTCAGTGAACAGGAGGAGTAACTAACCCTTATTCTTTGCCAGACACTATCTCAACACGTCACGGGCATGAATTCATCTCTTCCCCCCAAAGAATGTTAGAAGTACCATTATTAGCCCCAATTTACAGATGAGGAATTGGGGTAGGAGGAAGGTAACATACTTTGCTCAAAGTCACCCAGCTGGGGAGTTTCAGAACCAGGATTTGGATCTAGGGGTTTGGACCCACCCTAGGACACAAGCTCTTAACTGTTACATTCTACTGATCTATATACTAAGAGTCAAGATGTTTCAGAAATGAGGGCAGAGAGTCTGAGATGATTATATTGACTATTATCTTGGAGAGTGGGGAGGGAAGGTGTGTCCCAGTTCATGGTTATCAGCCTGACCTGGCTTAAAGGGCCAAACGTGAGTCCTGCCTGGGTAATCACAATTACAGCATGGGCCCCCAAACGAATGACTCATTTGGATCCCTTGCATCCCTGTCCAATATTACAGAGGTAGAGACAGGGAGTGTGGATTACCTAGATGTGCCTCTCCAATGGTCCAATGCCAGGCTCAGTTGTGGCCATGCTGAGTCATATGTACAGACAATGGGCACCGGAGAAAGGGGGCATGATGCCAATGATCTGGGGGTGGTGGCAGGACCCAGAGGATGGACCCTCCTCCTCAGAGCCCATTTAACCTACAATATTACATTCAGTCAATTGCAGGCAGTTCACAGGTACCCCACTGACCTTGTCACAAACACAGTGTGGACATCAGGTAGCCTTGGGGACATCAGACTGAACGTTCAGCCTGACAAAGACTAATTTGGTAAGGAAATCTAAGAGTGGGAAGTCAGCCCCCATGGGAACCCACTGACATTGGTCCCTATGTATTTTCCCAGCAAACCTTTGCCTGTGGAGACCAAGTCACAGAGGTGGGAAAAATAGGGACAGAGAAGCCTGCTGTGGCTGTCCCACCGGGGAGTATAATTACAGAGCTGGAAGGGGCCTGGAGATAATCTAAGCCAATGATATTCACACTGGGATCTGAGGAAACTTGGAGTCTTAGGGGCTGCCCCGGGGGAGCAGGGCAAGCCAGATAGACACCCCAGCTTCAAATAAAACAGCTCTACTTTAATCTGGTGGCCATATTGGGGCTCACATAAGATTTCATTTAAGGGGAAAAAAAACACAGGAATGAAAAAAATGATGGAAAAACTCCAGTGGATTAGTCCATCGTTTTCATTTACAGAGGTGAAAACTCAGGCTGAGAGAGGGTCTGCCCAAAGACCTGGAGCCAGTAGGAGGCAGCAGCCCCAGGCCAGGGGATTTTGCATGAGCTGGACTTCCAGAGGCAACCCTTGATCAGTGCCTGTGTTCTGATGCTCTGTGCAGACCCTGTCACCCACCGTGGCCCCAGCATCAGAGTCTGAGGGGCTCTGATTTGCAGACCCTCAGTCAGAAGCCCTCGGGCCCCTCCAGAGGGCTGTCAGGCTGGCCCTTGTCTGTGAATCCTTGGCCGGGCTGTGCTCCCTGCTCTTCACACCCTCCAGTGGCTCTGTGTCATTCTTCCGGAGGAACGTGTCTTCCTGCTTCACTCTGCTATCTATCTTCCATGCAACTGTGGATTCCAATTTCATGAGATGGGCTCTCAGAAGAGGCTCTCGCTCCATCCAGAGTTTCAAATTAAGTGCAAGGCGGTGAGCACAGAGGTCTTGGTTGGCTACGCCAGGCATTTCCCCAAGGAGAGATTGCAGACCACTCTTGGGCAACGGGATGGGCCTCCCTCCTTATAATCCGAGCTGCTTCTTGTATGCTAACCTCCTCCTCCCCTGGGAAATTATCTGTGCAGGAGTCAAGGCGGATGGTCGCTGGAGCTGCTGGAGCTCCTGGTCTGCTTGCAGAGCGGGCACCCAGGAAAGGAGGAGAGAGTGCAATAACCCTGCACCCCAGAATGGAGGCAACTCCTGTCCAGGGTGGAAAGTGCAGACCCAGGCTTGCTGAGGGCCTCTGGGCACAGATGCAGTGGATGGCACCCCCTGCATTGACCACTGGAAAAAGACTTCTTTCAGCTGAGGGGAAATGCAAATCAGCATGGACTTTTTCTTTGTCCCGCCAACTTCCAGGAGTAGGACCAGCCTGTGCCATCTACAACTAACTGTCCTATTACCCACAAGGTGCAGTCATTCAACAACTGGGCACTGAATGTCAACTAGGGCCTCAGTCCTGCTCACAGCACTTCGGATCATCTGAGAGAGAGAGAGAGAGAGAGAGAGAGAGAGCGAGCGGGGGTGGGGGGGGGAGGGACAGAGAGATTTCAATTCATGCCTTAGAGGGACTTATAGGATGTTAGAAGTAGGAGGCAAGCAGATCAATGGCCAATAAAACAAAGTATGATGAGAATGGTCTCAGTTCTTTGATCACAATATTTGTTCATTCACAGAACCATTACTAGTTGGTAGAAGCAGCAGATACACTGAAATAATGAGAAAAAAAAATGAAGACTGACTTGGGTTCCGTCAATTTTCCTTGATCCGGGTTCAACATTATTTTCTTTCATTCCCTCAATTAATCTCTTCTGTTCAGGTTCTTACCACAAATAACACGTTTCCCCCAGTTATCTTCTCAGGGCACTCTATCCTTTTCCTTCATGGTGTTTTTCACAATTAATAACTGTGTACTGGCTGCCATATCTCCTGTGACTATTTATGATCTGTCTCCCCTGAGATGCTAATTGTGAGGGCAGGGATTAGGTTTGTTTGGATCAGCAATGTATCTCCAGAGGCCAACGCTGTTCCTTGAATTGGGGGAGACCTAACAAGGATGAGGGGAGGGACTGAACTCAAGAGTCAGTTCAAAAATGTGGTTCCTATGGGTGAGCTCCCCAGACTGGATAGTAGAGCCAACAAATGCTGATCAGTGTACCTTCCCTGACCACCTGCAGGAGAGCCAATCACACCGGCCTGCCTCAGTATCCCCATCATACTCTAGTCATGTCTCAAATAGAGAATGTGTTGTGTTGCACAGACTTTTCTCTTTGCCTCTAAGTTTCTCCTAGAGGTGGGTAGCTCTTTGGCAGTGGAATCTGCACTTCCAGTAGGGACAAAAAACACCTGTTGATTGATATATCCTAGTGCTCTCTATCTTTTCAGAATCCTCGATCTTTTTAGGGTAATAATAAGACATATATATGTGAAACACTTAGAAGGGATTTTAGGAATACAGAGAATTAATTGTTGAGTTAATGCCAAAGGAAGGGCCAAAGGAGGCCAGGTGGGACAGAGGTTTATGTTCCCTGGTGTGTATTTTACATATGGGATGGGGCTTGACCCAGACCTTGAAGGATTTCTGAATGAGGCAAAGAAGGAAGAGGCCTTTAGGATAGAAGCTCAGCATGTAATACAGTTTGAAGGTGAGAAAGAACCTTGGGGGTGTGTGCACATGAGTTGGGAATGGAGAATGGGGGAGAAAGTGAAGATAAATATGTCATATGAAACAGCACAGTGCCAGGGTGGCTCTGTCAGTTAAACATCCAGCTTCGGCTCAGGTCACGATCTCATGGTTCGTGAGTTCAAGCCCCGCGTTGGGCTCCATGCTGACAGCTCGGAGCCTGGACCGTTTCAGATTCTGTGTCTCCTTCCCTCTCTGCCCCTCCCCTGCTCATGCTCTCTCTCTCTCTCTCAAAAATAAATAAACATTAAAAAAAATTTTAAAAACCCCAGCCCAGCGCCTGTCATATATGGAAATATTAGCAACGCCCTTATTATTACTATTGTTACCAGTGTTCATTAAAATTTATAGTTTAGCAGTTTCATTTCTAAAGTCATCAGATCTTCCATCTAAAAGAAGACAACTCCTTTACTGCTCCTCATCCTGTCATGAATTTGTTTTTTCTTTCAAAGTTGACTTACATTAGTAATTAGTTTCTATTCATTACTTACCGGGCAGCGGTGCTTACCCGCTAGCACCTGCTAGCACCCGACAGAGGCCGAGGGGGCAATTTACAAGAGGACATTCAAAGTTGGTCTGAAAGCTGTAGTTTTCAGTTGGGGAGTTTTAAAAACCTTGCTGTCCAGAGGCTGCACCCCCAGACCCATTAAATCCAAATGTCTGGAGGCATGAGCCAGACATCAGTAGTTTTTAAGCTGTTATCAAGTCCACTTCAATTAAAAAAAGAAAGAAGAAAGCAGTCAAGGCTGAGAATCCTTGATCTTCAAGGATTCATCACATGTTCATGGGAATAGGCATATAATAAAAGGACAGCCAATATACGGTTTATCTCTGTTATCTCATTCAGCCTTATCCAGGACCTCTTCAGATATGTTTTAGGAGTCCCATTTCACTGCTAAGGAAACTGAGTCTTGGCAAGGCTGAGCCTCATGGTCAGCCAAGGTTTGAATGTGCTACATCAAGCCCACGCCCCCCACCTTTGCTCTATGCTGTCTACCAGGGACTGGTAAGACAAGGCAAGGACTTGTAGGATGGTGCAGGGGGCATGGGGAGAGGCAAAGAAGCTCCTTAGGGGGCAAATGTAGGCATCTAGGCGGGAGATGACAACACAGGGATTGAGCACCTGCCTGGATCACCTGCCTGGATCATTTTGGCTGGTGTGAGCCAAAACCACCAACTGAGCAATGCTGTCTTCGGTCACCAGAGCCAGAGAACCACGGCCAGCCTCTGCCTTGCTCCTCGGAGGATGCCGCATCCCCAGCAGTTTCAGAAATCACAATTCAAAGGCAGGGGCGGTTTCAGAAGCAGCGACCCTCCCCCAGATCAGTGCCTTTCCCCCTTCAAGAATGCCTGACTCTTGCCAAGCAAAGGGCATAAAGCTTATCAAACGTATTCTACCTCAGGTCCTTTCAGGAGACCTATAATCTAAGGCTTTATAGGTAGTGGATGTAAAAACACGGCTTAAAGATATAATCTTCAGCCTGACAAGGTGTCTTTGGAAAGTAAATTAATGACAGAATGAAAAGCAATAAGGAGGGGCTTTTTTCCTTCTTTGAGATAGAGGAAGATCTAAAGAGTTGACTCAATGAATCTCTTCTGAACTATATGCCTTTAGGGTGAAGATAATGGACAGAGAGAAAGGGTAGGCTTCAAAAACCACGCTGCAGAAATGAGAGATGGCAGAAGGAAGCTGTTGGGAGCCATGGTAAAAAGGGGATGTGATGTGCATTAGCGGAAGGATGCCTCTCTTCCATAAAGACATTCAGGGCTGCTACCCCTGCACTTGGGAAATGGGCAAAGCACCATGGTGAGCTCTTGTGCCAGGCCCTGAGCCAGGTGCTGGAGACACGGAAATGAATCAGATGTGGTCCCAGCCCTGCAAGAATGCTGGTCTGGTAGAGGAGGCCGGCAATGGCAATAGGTCCGATGCCAGCAGGATATCCAGAGGGCTGTGGGGGCTAGCCCAGCTGGTGGGGGGAGGCAGAGAGGACAGCCCAGAGGAGGAGAGGATGGCCAGTGGAACCTAGGAAGTGAGTGTGGATTAGACAAGGACAGAAAGGTCAAGAAGGGGCAGAATAGCACAGAGGAAATAGCATGCAACAAAGCTACGGGGATGGGAACCCACGAGGTGGGTTGGTGGGGGTGGTGATTACTGCTCAGCTCCTTGGTTTGAGTGCTGGTCCTTCTTAGGCTGGGGATGGCTGAGATCAGACCTTTGGTTTGTTCACTGAGCCTTTCCTGAAGGCAGCTGGTGCTTGGTCCTGGGGAAATTTCTACAGATGGCCACTTTTCAGCTCATTTCCAGTGTTCTTGGTGGTTCAACACCGCACAGCCATTGTTGTAAAGCTCAAGCGTTTTTAACTGGATTCACAAGGTTCTCTATTATCTGATGCCAATGTACCACTCCATCTTCGACTCCTTTTTCAGATTCTATGAGGCACTTGTACTAAAAATCTATTGCCCCAGGGCACCTGGGTGGCTCAGTTGGTTAACTGGATTGAACTTGGGCTCACGTCATGACTTGGGCTCACGTCATGATCTAGCAGTTTGTGGGTTTGAGCCCTGCATCAGGCTCTGTGCTGACAGCTGGGAGCCTGGAGCCTGCTTTGGACTCTTTGTCTCCCTGTCTCTCTGCCCCTACCCTACTTGCTCTCTCTCTTTCTCTCTCTCTCAAAAATAAACATTCAATAAAATCTATTGCCCCTAACAGGATGTACAAAGCCCTATATGTCTAACTGTTGGCTCTCTGACTTCATTTCCTTCTAGTCACTCCTTCCCTCAATCATGTTGCTCTAGCCATGAAAGCCTGTTTGTGGTTCCTCACACATGTCAAGCTCTCTCATGCCCCAGGACCTTTGCATCTGCTATCCCCTCTGCCCAAAATGCTCATCCCCTAAATCAGCTCATCCAAGACTCATGCCCTTGTTTCACTGAAGTCTCTCCTGAAGTATTTCCTCCCCAAGGGCCATTTACCCTCATTTATTATTCTTATTTTATGGCACTTAGTACTACTACTAAATAGATTCATTTAGTCTTCTATTTTTCTTGGTATGCCTCCTTCCATTACGATGCAAACCTTTTTATGGCTAGACCCCCAGTGCCTAGAATAGTATTTGGCCTTAATAGGGGGTCAACAAATATTTGTTGAATGAATGATGTCCAGTTTAGTTCCTCAAACAGACCAGGCTTTTTGTCATTTCCAGGCCTTTGCACACACTACCCAGAAGCCCCCTGCCCGCCAGCTCCCTCTTCTCCTGGTTCTTTGCCAGTACTCTCAGGGTGGAGGTTAGGTTCAACCCTGACCTCTTCCACTAGCCCACACTTCATTGGGTTCTACTCCTTCATATGGCTCTATATTCCAGCATTTTCTGCAGGCTATAACTGTAGCTTACTCGTCTGTCTCCCCACACTAGTGACTTGTTGCAGGGCAGGTGGAAACTCATGTTTACCTTTGGAGCCCTTGTACCTGGCTAGCTTAGTGCTGGACACATAGGAGCTTCCTAGTAAAAGCTTGTTGGATGCTGTTCTCTCTCTGGTCCCTCTGTGCTGTCGTGTCAGGAATTTGTGAGAGAGAACCCTGTAGAAGACATTTTCACAGGACTTCCGGATCCTGCAAGCTTCCTGGAGCATCAAGGGAGAGCCCACACCATCCCACGAGGCTGGGTAAACTTCAGAAAGAGAGACCACCTTTTCCATTTTAGTGAAGGAAAGCCCATCAAATCGAGTTAAAAATTCTGCATTAGTGGCCTTGGGGTTTCTCCCTCCCCTGGGAGAGATAAAGGAAAACATGTTTCCCTTCTGTATTAGCAGCTTAAAGTGTGAGATAAATCCTCTCGCCTAACCAGTTTTTAACAAATGGACTTTGCTGTCCAGTGGCATGATACATGCCTGATGGATCTATTTATCCATTCTATTTCTTTAGAGATAGCAGCTAAGAAGTTTTATCTATTATTTGTCTCCCTCCCCCATTCCCATTTTCCTAACCAAGCATAGAGAGCAAGCGGTTGATGGATGGATGGTGTTTGGGATAAAAGGGACCAGAATCAGATAGTTTTCAGGATACGAACACACCGGCTTATTAACAAGGAGGTCCATCAGGCAGGAGGTGGTGGGGGGAAGGGGGCGTGGGTACCAGACAATGGCCAGTGATGGATGAAGGAACACTTGGGGTTGCAAGGTGGAGACGTGAGATAACAGGTGGGTGCAGCCAGTGATAATGGCAGTGCCTGGGCTCTGGAGTGGGCTCCTGCCCGGAGGTGAATGTCAGACCAGCCACTCGACTCCCTCTGACAATCCTCCAAGAATTTCCCCCTGCAAATGCAATCCCTATTCCTTCTCCTTTTCCTTTCTGTAAAATGCAGTTGATATGCCCCCAAAGAGACAGATGCTAGGCAGGGGGAGAAGAGGCAGATGGAAGGCAGTGCTGGTTCATTCTGCACCCAAGATTGGAAAGGCAGTTGAGTAGCCAGCATGTGCCAGGCACTTGGGATGGCGGCAACCCCTCTGCATATGTCATGCCGTTCAATCCTCACACTGTGCCATCAAGACGACTGGCCCGAGACTCTGATGAGGACACTGAGGCACAGAGAGGTAAGTGACTTGATCGGGATCACTCAGCTGGGAAGTGATGGCATTGGGTCCTACATCTCTGTCTGTCTGCCTGCAAGCCCTTTGTTTTCTTTTGAAATTTGTTTTGCGTTTGTTTACTGTTTGAAAGAGAGACAGAGAGAGAAAGCAGGAGAGAGGCAGAGAGAGAGAGAGGGAGAGGGAGATTCTCAAGCAGGCTCCACACTGTTAGCGCAGACGACGCGCGGCTTGAAGTCATGAACTGTGAGATCGTGACCCGAGCCGAAAGCAAGAGTCAGAGGCTTCACCGAGGGAGCCACCAAGGTGTCCCGCCCAGAAGCCCTTTGGAATTCAGGGCTGCTTCTCCACTGCAAGGATGCCAGACCACGGGCCTTTCTCTGCCTCTTCTATGCAAGCGGACAGGCGGGCAGGCAGGCACCTGCTATGTGATGCCACTGCCGTTGCTTCCGCTGCCTCGGGAGACACGGACACAGCCCTGGGACTGGGGCGGTTTGGCCACTTTCGAGCTGTGTGGTCTTAGGCAAATTGCTCAGTCTCTCCGAGGCTCCTTCTCACCACCTGTCAGGCAGATAATATATCCTCCTCTTGCAGACATTGAGAGGATTAAACTGGATTAGGTATGTGAAAGTTCTATGTAGCTGGTAATGCCCTCTGCAAATATTAGTTATTATGCTGTTACATTTCCCCTTAATAACCCAGAGCTTGGGCTATAAAAGCCTTCCATGTCCTTTATGAAGACATCTCCTAGGAGCTAAGCTATTTTATGTCTTTCTTGTTCTCATGCTTATGGTAGGTTTAGCACTAAAATATTTTTTTTTAATTTTTTTTAACGTTTGATTTTTTTTTTTTTGAAACGGAAAGTGACAGAGCATGAGCAGGAGAGGGGCAGAGAGGGAGGGAGACACAGAATCCGAAGCAGGCTCCAGGCTCCTAGCTGTCAGCACAGAGCCCGACGCGGGGCTCGAACTCACAAACCGAGAGATCGTGACCTGAGCCGAAGTTGGAGGCTTAACCGCCTGAGCCACCCAGGCGCCCCAGCACTAAAATATTTTTAAAACAGTCTTAAATTACTTTTAAAAATCAAACAAACCAACCACTGTTCTTGTTGATGTTTTGAGAATCCCCAGAAATAACAATGTCAACGATACAGCTAACTAAGGAGTGCTGACTTTGTCCGGGCGTTCACATATGCTCCCCAAACTCCAGAAGGTTTGCTACTGTGACCATCCCCATCTTACAGATGAGGAAATGAAGGCACTGCACAAAGCCTTGCACAAAGCCACACAGCTAATAAGCCACAGAGCCAGACAATGTCACAAATGCAGGCAGTATGGCACCAGAGTGCACACTTCTAACAACTACACTACTCGGCTTCTCTTCATCTGTGTTTCCATCTCTGCCTACGAGGTTGGGACTTTCCCTGGGTATCTCAGTGAACCCTGAATTTCCAAACACCTCAATATGGAAAGATGACTCAAAGAGGAAAACACTAGACAGAAAAATCTGACTTCACGACAGCATTCGCTGAACAGGGAATCTCAAAGACGTATGGTATACTAGGCCAATGTGTTACTGTTTTTCTTTTAAGTTTATTTATTCTTAAGAGAGAGAGAAAGAGAGAGAGAGGAGAGAGAGAGAGGAGAGAGAGAGAGAGAGAGAGAGAGAGAGAGAGAGAGAGAGAGAGAGAGAGGAGGGGCAGAGAGAATGAGAGAGAATCCCAAGCAGGCTCTGTGCTGTCAGCACAGAGTCCGACATGGGACTCAATCCCACAAACCATGAGATCATGACCTGAGCCTAGATCAAGAGAAGGACACTTAACCTACTGAACCACCCGGGCGCCCCCAGTGTGCTGCTGGCTTTAGGTGGGCACTCTAGGTTTCAAACAAATCCATAGATGAAAAAAAATGAGGTAGAGGCAGAATGCTAGAAGATAATGTATTTTCTTTTTGGTTACTCTTTGTTCATTTTCTGCCTCTGCCACATACAGGGCGCGGGCCTTTAACCCCTTGGAGCCTTGGCTTGGACAGCCACCTGGAAATGTGCTTCTCAGGTTTACCCCCACCAAGGGTTACAGACTTTCCCACTCCCTTCCTCTGTAAAGGTTTCCCGGAGATCTCTGGTGGTCGCGAGTGGGTGTCACCAAGACCCCTACCTGAGTCCCAGCAGCCCCCATCCAACATTGACTATTTCTCTGCCTCTTTCATTTCGATCTTTTTTGCAGCGCTGCCCACAAAGCTGGCTGAACGTGCTTCCCCCAGCCACTCCCATGTGGGTTATCCCAGGGATGCCCTGTACCAACTTTCATGAGGCTACCATTACGTGCCACTCATTCATGAAAGTTTCTCACTGGCCGAGGAAGGTTCTGGCCCACTCCCATTCCTTTTCGTTGCTTAATTAATTCATGCGATAATGATTTATTTTTGCCTGCTGTGCCAGGCACTGCACTGGGTTCTTGAGATACAAAAGAGCAGTAGGCACCATCCCTCCTTCATGGACATTATATTTGAGGAGGAACAGGAGACGGTAAATGAGTAAATTATAACACAATGTCCTTAAAGCCTAGACATGCTGGCAAGTAGACGTGGTGTCATTAAGGACATCTTCAGTCCGTAAAACAAAATCTTTCCCCCTCAAGATGCTACTCAGAATGTCCCCAGGGAGTCCTGGCTGGTGTCCCAAGGGCTTTCTCCTGCAGGCTCACTCTTTCCTGAGAGCTTTTCGAGTAAGTGCCTGGGAACAGCCCAAAGTTCTCTTCTTTAAAACAAAGATGGCATTCTCCTCTGGATTCTGTGCCAGGAGATGCTCTTTCTCCCAGCCTCAGCCACCCACCTTGATTTCCACAGGCAGCCCATTCGTGGTAAGGATCCTGTTTCCCTCTGAAGCTTTCTCTACCTGTCACCTGATGATTATATTAATATCTACCCCATCAAACCCAGATAAAGATTAACTGAGATAATGTAGGTTAAAAGACTTCATAAACTGAGCAGCTCTCTATAATTGGCAGCTATTATTATTATCACTATTGTTAAGATAATTATCATTATTATTCCCACAGAAGTTATGTTATTAGCCCAAGGTCACACAGAGAGGAAGCAGAGCCCGAGAGCCACCCCTCCCCCGCCCCCACCAGCCCCAACATCTAGCGCTCGGTGAAGCTCCCAGCGTTTCAGAGATTTACTTTCTCGAATGCAAAACTCTCCCACACCCAGGTATACTGTGCTGTGTTCCAGCTTCCAGGACCACTGCCAAACTACCCTGCCCGGACTGGGCCCCACGGATCTCGTGCCTCCTTCACAGGTATGTCCGTGTTGGCTACGGCAGCCAAGGTTTGCCAAAAGCACAGTTTGCATTTATTTTGTTTAATTCTTACATTATGTTTCAGCCTCCTCCGAAATGCATTTGTTTGCAAGAAGAGTCACGAGGGGAAGTTCAGCCCACGAATAAGAATATAATTATTACACAGTTTAGCGGTACCTAGGCGTCACCTGGGTATTCACCGGTGCTCCGAAATTCAATTGTTTCTCCTTCAAGACCATATTTAATAGGATAAACAATTTCTGCTAAATGCAATAAACGTGAACCTGGGCTGTCATCTCCATAATCAACTTAAATTTCCCATTAGAAGCGGTGGCTGTGATTGAGATTCAGAATTTAATTTGGCGGTGCTGGCTTCAATGTGCTAGTGTGGGCTTCCTGGGAGTTTCCCATCAACCAAAGACAGAACCACTCTTTCCCGTCTCTGGGGAATCTTAAAAGAAGATAGATTGTAACTCAAGAAAATTATACAGCTTCGGTATAATGAAAGAGATAAAACATTATTGGATTAGCCTGTTGAAATAACAGCAGACGGTAAAGCAATAATATCAAGCCAAACAAGGGCCCAGAGCTGTCAGCTCCATTGCAGGGACACAGGGATGCGAGAGGGCAAGGCAGGATCACCACGCTTGCTACAACAACCCCCTTCCAAGAATCGGCTCCTTCCTGTGTTTGTTCCATTGACTCAGTTCCAGATAGCTGGTCAGGCCCGACTGGTGGTTGGTGCTGACCCATGCTTTGGTGTCATGAATGTGTGAAGGTCTTAGGCCCCAACGCCTAGCCCAGAGGCAAACTCAAAGCAGATGACGTGGCCGGAAACAAACTGATTGAAAATGAGTTGGATTGGGGCGCCTGGGTGGCGCAGTCGGTTAAGCGTCCGACTTCAGCCAGGTCACGATCTCGCGGTCCGTGAGTTCGAGCCCCGCGTCAGGCTCTGGGCTGATGGCTCGGAGCCTGGAGCCTGTTTCCGATTCTGTGTCTCCCTCTCTCTCTGCCCCTCCCCCGTTCATGCTCTGTCTCTCTCTGTCCCAAAAATAAATAAAAAACGTTGAAAAAAAAATTAAAAAAAAAAGAAAATGAGTTGGATTAACCAATTCACCTTCAACCATTTCCGGCCCTTCCGGCCCTTCCGCCCCCCCCCCCCCCCCCCCGCCCCAATGTGATCTCAACAAATTCACAGGAAGTTCTGCAAAGACAGGGAGCATCCAAGAGTAAACAAAATACAAAGGGATGTTTTAATATGATGGAATGAATGAGAGCGATAGAGCCTAAATGATCACTTGACTCAATCTAAACAGTACAAATATTCTGGTTTTTAGTAACCTAAAGATCAATTGACTGCCCTCAAGCAACTTCCCCCCCAGGCTCCAGATGGGATTTGCACAAAATCATGAGTGAGCAAAGTGAAACATACAGAGGTCGGGGAAGGTTCACACTGCACACTGCCCCAGAGCCATTAACTTGAACTTCTTCATGTGTCTCCGTGTTCTTTCTTCCAGCCACCACAATATCTCTCCCCTTCCTCCCTTCCTCCCTCCCTCCCTTCCTTCCTTTCTTCCTCCCTTCCCTCCCTCCCCCTCCCCCCACCTCCTACCTGCATTCCTCTGTCTGTCTCTCATTCAGTTATCAATTTCCCTTGCTCTTTTCTCCAGCTCAGGGCCTTCTCTAGGCACCTGCTCATGTCACAGCAATTCAGCTCCGCCCCGGAACTCTGCTTCTGACATGCACAGCCTTGCCTCTCCTTTGCTCAGCATCAAAGGGAGCTGAGGAACCAGGATCCACTCTCCGCGGGATGCAGGGGGTGGAGACTCAATAACACAGGCACGCACACATGCGCACACACACACACATCCTACTTTCTCCTACATTTAATTTCGGAAAAAAATTCATCGTCAAGAAATGCCCATGTATGGAGAGGAAGGGAGCATTACAGTTAAGAGTCTAAACCTCTGGAGCCCAAGTGCCCGGGTTTGTAGCCCAGCTTTGCCACCTCCTAACTGTGCAACCCCGGACAAGCCACTTAACTGTTCTAAGCTTCAGTTCTGCAGCTGCTGAATAGGGCTAACACGGCATCCACCTCATAGGGCTGTCATGAGGATGGAATGAATTAACACACTGAGCACCGAGGCTGGCACAGTAATCATTCGATACATATTCACTGCTATTGTCACTGAATAAGACCATGCAGTCCTCAAGGGAGGAAAAACTTAATAGCTAGTCACTGATTCATCATTGGGTACCTACTATGTGCCCCTCACACAGTGGGACTTCAGTGTGAACAACTGCTAACACAGTTTCTGGCTGATAATACACGTGACTGGGATAAAATTATACAGACGAGCAAAGGGAGGGTTACCGAGATTCTTAAGCCCTTAAGCAACGTGTAGTTGACGTTGAGCTATTTGTTCAAATCAACGTGCGTTTTGCAAATAACATCTTTATTTCAAACGCTCTGAGTGGCACGGCCCTCTACCCTTGGGATGGCCCCAGCTGGGAGCTGGTATGAGGTAACCTGGCCTGAGTTCCTAAGGGCTCAGAGCTCTCGCAGTGTGCAGCCCACAGTAGTAGGTGCTAGAAGCTTTTCCTTCCTTAACAGTTAAGTGTTTCTGAAGCAGGGCCCACGCAGGGGCTGCCTCCATTCTGAGGAGGTGGATGGTTACACTGCCTTTGTCTTGTTTTCTGTCCTCCAGAACACGGAGACCAGTCTGACCAGCAATTCCATTTCCCATCAATGGGGACATCTGTAAGGAAGAAGGTCATCAAATGTTAATCAACCCTTGTTACACCCTAGTGCCCTCTGGGGTTGGGGGTGGGGTGTATAAGCCAAAAGGCTTGGTGAGTGTGCTCAGATCTCCTCTCTCCAGTCAGCTGTCCTTTTTGCAAACCTTGGTACTCGCCATATTCCCTTCTACCACAGAGCTTTTGTAGATGCTGTTTCCCTGGCCCAGTATACTCTTCCCTCCTCTGTTTATCTGGTTAATCCTATTCGCCCACCGGATCTCAGTTGAAGGATTATCTCTGCGGGGAAACCTTCTCTGACCTCTAACTCCCCACCAATCCATCATATTTTAAGCTCTTGGAGCATTTTATAGCAGTGACAATTACAGCTTTAAATGTATTTCTGGGACAATTCAAATGACGTCGGTCTTTCTCTCTAAAGAGTAATCTCCACGATGACAGGATCTATATATGATTTGCTCGCCACTGAACCCTAGCACCTAAGCTGGCACCCAGGGGGTCTTTAGTAAACATTCTTTGGATGAATGCACGAGTGCTTCCCAGCTGGGTCACCTCCCAGGTATAGGATGCTGCTAGTTTACTTGTTGTCAAAGTACGAAGCAGGAACTCTGTTATACACCGTAAGCACTGCGTGTTATATGAAATAATAACAAATAATGCACTCTCCCCTCCCTGACATTTGCCTTTCCCATGAGGATTCTGTGGTTGTTGATGAGACTGACAAGTAACCGATTCCATCCACCCTGATACATCAGGTGTCTGGTCGAGCCTCTGATGGGCAGTATAGTTCTGCATACGTCACCTAGTATCTCTGGGCCTGCCCCACTGGTGAAACGAGAAGGCTACAGCAGGAGATGTCCAGTGTCTCCTCCAACCAGGAGAAATCCTGTGGTTGTGCGATTACACACTCACTGGGCACAGGACCGTGTGGGCTTGTGCTGGCGGTGGGAGGTGAGCATTTCACTGGGGAGGAGAATGGATAGTGCAAGATCCACTGAGCCCGAACCTGGGCTTACACTTACTGTGTGACCTCTGGTCAAGTTAGTGACTCACCGAACTTTAGTGTCTTCATCAATAAAATGAGGATATTGATGGTACCTACTTTGCCATGTTGTTGTGAGGATAAAAAGATTTAGTGTTATGTAAAATGCACTTGGTTTTGCTCTAAAACAAATTAACCAACACTTATTTTGCTCTTACATGTGTTAGGCATTATTCCAAGCGCTTTGAGGTTTCATGAGAAACTCAAGACAGCTCTAGGAGGTAGTTAATACCACCAGCTCCATTTTACAGATGAGGAGACTGAGGCACAAAGAGGTCAAGTAAATTGCTCAAGGTCACAGTTACTGATGAAACTCAAGCACAAGCTGAGTCCAAGCACTCATCTAGGTGCCTGATACGTACGTAGCACAGTGCCTCATTGTTTTTCTGTTTGTTTTTTATTTTTATTCTTTTGGGCGGGGGAAGGAGGGAGGGGAGGGACAGAGAGAGAGAGAGAGAGAGAGAGAGAGAGAGAGAGAGAGAGAGATGCAGAAACTGAAGCAGGCTCCAGGCTCTGAGCTGTCAGCACAGAGCCCAACGCAGGGCTCAAACCCACAAACTGTGAGATCATGACCTGAGCTGAAGTCGGATGCTTAACCGACTGAGCCACCCCAGGTGCCCCATGCCATTTCCTTTTTTAATGATATCATCCAAAAGCCACAGAGAGGAAAGGAAAGGGAAGGAGGAGTCAGGGTGGGGGCATATTCAGAACTCTTAATAATAAACTGGCCAAAGAATTTGAGGGCTGGAAAGGATCCCAATGATAGTCTAGTCTTTCCTTTGTTAATTCAGGCCAGAGCACTGAGCACCAACTAGGCTGGGCCATGGGGACTCAGAAACAAATGGCACATGATCTCTGCTCACACACACTGGGGAGAAAGACACACACAACCCAAAACATAATGTGCTAAGAGCTATATTAGGTATATGTTCAAAGTGCTACAGGAACACAAAGGAAGAGTTAACTAAATTTACTCAGGGGTGGAGGGTTAGAACTTTTACAGAAGAAGGGGCATCCCTGCTGGATTTTGAGGACTGAATAAAAGTTCAGTTAAAAAAAAAAAAGGAAAGAAAAAAGGTAAGCATTCCAGAAGGATTCAAAGAAATGACTTGCAAATGCCGTGCATTAACAGTCCTATAACATGAAGCATTCTCAGGTGTGAAAATAATGAAAGATAAAGTCAGGAGCCAGGATGGATCTCAAATTCATAGCACCCGGCCCCCAACCCAGCATCCCCTGTGCTCTTGCCCTTTTCAATTATTCTCTAGAACTGCCTAGATTTCCCTTTTCCAACCGACTCAAGATTCCTTACTTTTCTCAGAGGTGACCTCGCAGGCTGGGCCCTGGAATCCAACAGGACAGATGCACTCACAGCGGGATTCTGAAAAGACAATGCAGACAGAGTGTGAAACAGAATTCCTGGAGTTCAGCCCTCCACATCACTTTGCCATTAGGTTAAAATAGGGGAAACATTTAGTTGAAGGGTTTAAGATAAGAAGGTTCCATGCTAAGAATACCTACTCCTTCCCTGAGGGTCTTTTGCTCCTGAAGGGTGGTTACTGCCTGTCACGGGGAACCATACGGAGTTGCTGAGGGGAATTACTCGTGAGCTCATGTTTGACCCAGCGGTGTGAGTTTCCAGTGTTGGAAGCTACATTGGTGGTCGCGGAAGCCAACGGTCACTGGTGCTCAATTTCACCCCGAGCCATCTAATTGTCCAGCCTCTGCTCGAACACTCCAGTGATTGGGAACTCACTGTCCTCAGATGTCTCGTCCCACCTTTGGCCAATTCTGGCCCTTTGGAAGTTATTCCTTAAGTTGCTCTGTAACATGTCACCTTGGAGTGACATCTGGATCACACAGAGTCCCTTCACAGGATTATCCTTTAGAAGTCAGGCCCATGAACAACCCTGTCTCTGGCTTCGTATTCTCTCTCACACTAGTGCACATCCTTAGGTGGGTTCCAGTTTCTAGGTCCAAATTTCACATGAAGGCAAGGGGAATTCAGCAACCCTGGATCACGACGTTGAGCTGATGGGAAGATCCCATTTCTTGCTGACTTCCTCCCCACTTCGATGTCTCTGTCCTGACAGCAGAACTTTCCAGCCTTAGGCTTTCACTTATGTCTCCGTTGCTCCCATCCACCCTGTCCAAGAAGCTAGACACATACTCCCCAACCTCAGTTGGAACAGGTCTTCTCCTGTCTCTGCCCGGTTGAGCTGGCTCTGTCCACAGAGGTTCTGCCCTAACTCCAGCTGGCTCCCTCCCTGGGTGCAGATCTGCTGGACCCAACTGCACCTGACACCTTCTTTTGGCTTCATGCTGGACTGGACTCTTCCTTGGCCATCATGACAGGAACACAAGATCCCAGACCTCAGCCAACCCAAAATTTGCCCTGCTGATTGCAGTGGCCCCAGATATGGCCCTTGAAGTTAGGAATCAAGTTCAAGGGGCCCATCCTTGCTGCTGCTCCCCCATCCCCCCATCTTCTCACCATGCGTTGGTCAGGATGTGCACAGCCTAGGCCTGCTACTTCAGTTGCGTGATGTTGCCAGCTGCCATGTCCATTGTGGCTGGAACCAAGGCATTCCGGCGGCCAGGGTAGATGACCTAGTTGTCTACACTCTGACTTCTTGGGAAACAGGCTAACACTTGTCCTACTGGTCAGTACACTTCAGCGGGAAAGTCCAGCTTTCCCACTGGTTTGTAAACTGGTGGAATCATGGATCCTGTCTGCCAGCGGATTAAGCTGTGGATCAGCTTCGCAGCCCTGATGCCATAGTGTAATCATCTGGTAGGCTTTTTCAAAGGCCGATCCCCAGTGATTCACTTTAACTAGTTCGGGCTGAGACCCAGGGCTTTGTGTTTATGCAAAGCACCCTGGGTGATTCTCACATGCAGCTCGGGCTGAGATCTGCCTTAGAGGAACATCGTGCTATTTGCCCATGAGCTGCACCTGAGTAGGGGCGGGGATGGGAGGGGGGGGCGGGCTCTGTCCAATCCCACCTCATTGTGCTCCAAGGAGGCGGAGACTTCAGCAGTTGTGAGCCACACCCTGGCTGCAGATTAGATCTACCTGTAGAGGGTTTACCCTTCCTGATGAGGAGCTTTCTCCAGATTCTTACACAAGGATCCAGGTGGGGGCCCGAGCATCAGTAGCTCTCGGTCTCTTGAATGCCTGTTCAACATGGAGAAGCTCAGTTTACGAGGCTCCAAATGGCCAGGGGGCTCTTTTTGTCCCCCTGAGAAAGCAAAGAGGACTTCATGACAGACCCTGGGGCCTCAGGAAGAGGACCAGGGATTGATCTAGAACTCTTCTTGAGATAGTCTGGAGGGCATATGGATTTGATGATGTGTTCTGGCCACAGCACCAGCCCCTCCAGATAATGTCTTTCACAGGGACACCAGCTGCCTGGAAAGGGTACCTTTCAGGACAGGAACTCCATTCCCTTGGCAAGGAGCACAGTGGCAAGAGCTGACTTCCTTCTGAAACTCCTCCAGGGCCCGCTTCATGTTTTGCCTTACTGTGCTGGAGTAGGCGAAGTCTGTGGCCGTCACCAGTTCATACAGAGGCTCTGCCTGGGGAGAGGAAAGGGATGTATTTCAACAGAAAATATTCACCAAATAGAAGGATAACGCAGGGTCCACAGGAATGAGCAAGGGGTCGGTGCACGGAAACGGGTGGATTCATCTGAAACCGGATGGATGCCCCATCCTCTGTTTGAACCATCCTATCCAATATCCACAGATAAACTCATCTGAGATCAGGTCAGCTCTTACTGAATACCTCCTAAGTGCCAGGCATGAAGCATGAGTAATGAGTAAGATAAAATCCACACTCTCAAGAAACTCGGAATCCAGAGATAGAGACATGGTAACAGATTCTTACAGCACAGCAGGTCCGGAAACAGTGGAAACGTGGAATGCGGGCAGAGGAGAAGCTGGTTAACCTGCCTGTGGTTGGGGAGAGGAGGTGACTTTCAAGCAGCTCTTTGAAACTGTTCTAGAAGTTTCGTCCCAACATGGCTCCCCCGTCCCAACTTGGCAAGAAGCATTCACGTCATGCAAGAACCACCATCACGAAGCCTTTCCCCAGCTCCCAAGTTCACAGAATGTCTTCCCACTATGAAGTGCTCAGAATACTGTCCAGTGCTCATCTGATACAAAGTCTCTTTACCCAATACAAATTCCATCTCTTTGCTCCTTTGTGGTCATTCATTATTATTATTATTATTTTATGTGTTGAAATCTCTTTTCCTTCTTGAATTAAGAAGGTAAGTTGCTGGAGATCAGGACTATATACTGCTCAGCTCTGGGGTCTAGAGTCTAGGGTCTAGCCCCAAGCTTAGTGAGAACAGCTAATAAAAGTGGATGGTCAATGAAAGGGGGTGGGAGGCTTCATCAGGGCAAAGGCAGCTGGCTGGGAGGAGAGGGGCGGAAAACAGAAACCTAGCCACAGAGAGCGAGCCGCTGGTCACCAGCGAACCTGGCAGCGTGCGACCAGAGGAAGCCACAGATGGCTGTGGGCTAGGAAAAGCCTGGGAAGAAGTGCAAAGAGGTAGTTAAAAATGTTTGGAGACTCTGGGTCCTACTTTCAGCTCCAGGGCCAGGTTCCTCTCCAGATTTTGTCTCTGTTCCTGCCCTAATCCAGCTCTGGAGAGTTTAGGGTCTAAATGCAGGCAATCATACCTAATAGAAGCCTCCAGTGGGAAGAAAATTGCTTCCATTTCTTAATGCGTCCGATGCTGACCTTCGCTCCAGTGGGCAAAGCAAGGCCCCTCGGTGGTCCCATTGTCTCACCGTTTTGTGGTCAATGAATTGATCCAGAGGCGGTTTGCAGAAGCGTCCAGCCTGCTGGCCGCACGTGGGGGAGGGAAGGGGGGGTTGGCTGTGTACCAGTATGAGCTCCTCCAACAATCCGTATTCCCTGTCAGAGCACCTTGTAAGGCTGCCTTTAACCCCCCAGGCCTTCTCCTACCAGCACGGAGATGCGCTCCAGGACAGAGAGCAAGTCAGTGGCAGAACCCGAATAAACCTCCTCCATGTGTTGTGTGCCAGAAGCTTTGCTGACGGTTCACAAACGTGAGCCCACTCCGTCCTCACAAGGTAGCAATTATCAGCCCCGTTTTCAGATGAGGTTAAGTGACCTGAACAAAGTCAAAGAGCTCATTAAATAGTATTTCCAGGACTCTAACCCAAAGCTTTTGTTTTTCTTACGAGCTCGTGATAATTATTGATAAAAATGGCTTCATTATTCCCATTTTCCAATTCCTATACCAGCGTTCCCCAAATTTTGCAGACTGGGGTTTGCCTTGGAACTGAGCAGCAACTCGTAGGACTCTATAGCTCCCTTTTAATTCTAAGTTAATATGGCATGATTGTCCCTTCTTTCGTTCCCTGGCCGTTCTTCTTTGGTTCGTTTCTCTCTTTTCTCCTCTTCTTCCTTTCTCCCCCATCTCTCTTCCTTATTTCTTCCCCCAAAACACAGTCCTAACTACTCATATTGACCACTGGGTCCTACACACACTTGCCCTTGTGAACATTTTATTTATCATATTGCTGCAGAGAGATGGTCCTCGCTATTTATTAAACTCCATGCCCTTCCTTGTGACGGACCCTGGTGATCACCATTCTTAATGATAACGAAAAATTACTGGAATGGTAGCAGTAATCCGGTGCTGAACTAAATACATACATTATCTAATTTAATCTTTACAACAATCCTATTGAGGCAGACAGTCTTCTGTATCCCCATTTTACAGATAGATGAAAAAGCTGTGGCACAGAAAAGTTAAAAAGATGGACCAGAGTCACACAGTCAGTAAGTGGCAGAAAAGGATTCGAACGGTTAGCATTGCGGTTTGTGTCCTTTCAGTGAATATTTTTGGATAGTTAAATGGACAGGTATTTACACCAAAGCAGTGGCATGAGAAAAGTGCAGTTTATTTTCCACTCGCCTCACTTAATAGCATATGATAGGCATTTCCCCATGCTGCTCAATATTCTTTGATACAAATATTTTCCTAGGTATAGATGGTTATATAAAGTGTTGTTTCAATTTATATTCTCATCTCATTTTATGAAAGTGCCCATCTCATTTCTCTCAACGATATCGAGTATTATAATTTTTTTTTTTTTGAGAGAGAGAGAGAAAGAGAGAGAGAGAGGGAGAGAACCTCAAACAGACTCCACTCCCAGCACAGAGCCCTACACATGGCTTGATCGCATGACCTGGGAATCATGACCTGAGTTGGATGCTCAACCGACTGAGCCACCCAGGCACCCTGTTGAATATTATAGATTTTTAATCATTGTCAATTTGATAGGTAAAAAAATATCATGTTGTTACTTTTTCATTTCTTATTCCTAGGAAAGTTAAACATTTTGCATATTTATTCGTCATCTTAGTGCTAAGAGTTGTCTATTTCCTTTGAAATGTGTCTTTCTTAGAAATTGTATCATTCTTTATACATTTAGGATTTTGTTTGTGGCAAAATTATCTTGTGGGTGTGTTACCTGTCATTTAATTACATTCATGGTTTCCTTATTTGACATCCAGAATTTATTTTGGGGGGTGAGCTCCAATGGTTTGAGTCTGACATTATCTTACCAGGCAATGTTACCACAACATCTGTATTTTAACCCTTCTCTTGGTCAGAGTAATTTGCCGTTAGAGAATCTTTGAGTACAGTGATTTAGAAAGGTACGGTGGTCACACCTTCAGAAAGGTGTGATTATCACTGCTTACCAAGTGATCAGCTGCTTTTCTTTCTGGATCCATAGCAGGGCTGCAATTCCCTGACGTTCTAAAGGGCAGATTTGCAACATGACTTGTTTTGAGCAGTGGAAAGAGAGCAGAGGGGGCGTCCTTTCCAGGGTGAAGCCTTCAGGACAGAGTGAAGGGACATATCCCCTTCCCTTACCAATGCAGCGGTGATCTTCGGAGCATATGAACACATCAAGCCTCTGTGGCCTGGATCCCTGAGTGGCAATGTGAAAAGCCCCCTCCCCAATATACTTTGGGCATGTTGTGTGATTGAGAAATAAACTTGTGTTGTACTCAGTCCCTAAGATTTGGGAAATTTTTTCACTGCAGCATAACCAATGCCTTCCTGACCTCTGTGGGAACACCATTCACAACCATATCTTTTCCTTCTACTCTGGGCAATGCCTGAGCTCTATACAGTAGCTTCTCCATCAGCTTGGACCTCAGATGACAACCTAGCCACCCTGGCTACTTATAGAAATGTTCACGAGTGGTTGAGTTTGTGACTAGGTTTGCCAGTCCAACACAGAATCTCCCCAGTTACAGCTGAATTTCAGATAAACAACAAATAATTTGGTCATACCAGTATGTCCCATGCAATATTTGGGGTATGCTTATATTAGGAAATTATCCATTATTTGTCTGAAATCCAAATTTAACTAGACGTGCTATATTTTCCATTTGCCAAATCTGGCAATTTTTATGTGACTCCTTTAATAATGCAAAGTGTCTTTGGGATTTTTTTTATCCATTAACGACCCTAGCTTCTCCTTCAAGACATTGTCACTACACTGCCTTCAGGCACTTCATGTTGCAAAGAATTCTAAGACCAGAACCACCTTTATTTTTTTTAGAATAGGTTTGTTTCTAGAAGTTAAAAAAAAATCACATCATAGGATGTGTTTCTGTATTGTTTTGCTCTCAGTACTTTTGCCCACTTTTCAATGAGTTCTGCATTTTGTGTCATCAGCTCAGGGACATTTCCCTTATTATGTCCGTGATGAATGCCGTCTTCAAATTTAATCTTGTCTCTTTCTCAGGAAGAAGTCCTTGAGTTTCAGATTTCTCCTTCTGTACTCTCTTCCATCATATTTCTTTTACGTCATTGTTTTAATCTCTTTGTCTTTCGCTGCTACATTATGAGAACGTTTTTATGGCGCCTTCCCACATCACTGACTCAATTTTCTGCAGTGTCAATTCTGTTCTTTACAGTTTCCACTGTAGGCTTTCATCTGCTATTGTGCCTTTGGTTCCGTGTAGTCAGCCACTTCCTTTTGCATCTGATGAGTGTCTAATATCTCAGCATCTCTTTTTTCTTTCCTGAATTCCTCATTTGCTTAAAGCTTACGATAAAAAGGCAAATGCATTCCAAAATTTACTTCTATTTTTCCACTTTTAGATGTAGGCTTGTCTTCTGAATCTTGAAGGTAATTTCAATCTTTTGCGTTTGGAGTTCTCTTTCTGTGTCCACGGCTATTTGTTAACTCTGGGCAAAGAGCTGTTTCTCTGTGTCGAAAGTCTATCAGTGAACAGTGCGAGGGGGCTCTTCGGTGTTCTTCTTCCCCGCCCACCTGGCTCCTACGCCAATCGTGTTTCAGGTCTTGATCCTCAAGAATGCTTTATGCATGCGACCCCTAGCCAACACTCTGTCTAGGAATTGCCTGTCTAGTGGCTTCTGCCATCCTGGAAAACAATCGCCGCGCTAACTACCTGGCGGGCTGACTCTGCAGAGAAGAATTATTGTGAGATAATGTGGAGGCATCTGCAGTTTTCTCTTGCTGGAAAGAGTGCATGGAAGAGTGGGATGTCCAGAACATACATTTCCAACTCACGGCAGGGACTTACAAAAGGTAGGGCTTAAAAGTCTTCAGTAACCTCACCTCCCCAACTCCTGAAAACATCTCTGCTTCCTTCACCTTTTCCCCCTTTCAGCCCACACACCTGACAGTGTGATACTTTCTACTACATCACACACATGCTGGGCCTCTGTGCCTTTGGTAAAGTGCTCCATGCCTAAGACCGTGTTCAGGCCTGAGATGCTTAGCATGCTGGCCTGCCCTACCTGTCTTCCTCTCTTCCTTCCTCTCTCTGTCTTTTTCACACACACACACACACACACACACACACACACACACACACACCAGATCACATCACATGCCTGACACTTGACATTCCCAGTGCCCGCTCTGGCACATCCAACCCATTCAGGTAGGTGACCAGGGAAAACTCCATTAATTCTCGGTTTTGGGGAAAAAAAAAATTCAGGTAAGTTGTAAGTGACAAGTAAAGACCAGGGATCTATTTTCCCCTGAGCTCTGTTCACTCCCATGCCCATCCGTGATACCAAGCAATGTCACCACACCATCAGCCAACCCCAGAGTTCTCTGGAGCTGCCTACAACCTACAGCTGACTTTATTCTCCTTGATGCTTGTCAGCAGCTGTACCCTAAGTGTCACTACTGAAAACAGCAGAGGACAGGATTTGAATGGCAGCCTTCTGTTCTGCAGAAACTATGCATTTGACATACAAATTAAGACACTGGGCGACTGCCAGGATTGGGAGCTGCAGAGCATCACGTGAAGAGCTTCGGTCCCTCATCACCCCTCCTTGGTGGCAAGACTAAGTCCCGGGGGTGGGGTGGAGTGGGTGCCAAACAACCAGTGAGTGTACAGACAACAGCAAGGAGAGGATGGCCTGAGATGGAGCACGGACCCCGTGCAGAAGTCCCCACAGGCAAGGACCTACTACTGCTGATGTGTATGACAGTCCTGTTCTAGCAAACGTCCTCTTAGTTTAAGGTTGCAAAACTGCTCTTGTGTGGGTGACAGTTGGTTGGGATCATTAGTTTTTATTCACCAAACCCACAGGAAAGTCTGGAGGGGAGGGAAGAGGTCAAAGTCTCGGGCCCAGACCTAACAGAGACTCTTGAGCAGCCACAGATGGATGCTCCCTCTGTGACCTCGATTTTCATCAGCCACAAAACGGAGGTAAGCACACACAATTTGAGGATTAGATGCAATAACATGCCCAAAGACCCTGGCAGAGTGTCAAGAATATAGTAGGTGCTCAAAACGTCACTGATCACCATGAAGTATTACCCTGTCTTGTACGACCGTCATGGCTGCCCGGGTCCTACCGGTTAGCACAGAGTGTATGTTTCACACTTGCATCTTTCTGCCTCTCCTCCAGCGGCTTAGTTCCTTTCACTCTGCAGGAACTTAGCAACTATTTGTTGGTTGAATGAATGTTAAAATAGGCAAATAGTGCCTGGAGAGAATCTCTGACCAAATGGAAACAGTATCAATTTAAGAAGGCTGGAACTAGAAGCTGATGGTTGATTTCCTTTAGCAACTTGGGGGCCTGAGTGGGAGGGAGTCAGGGGTCTCTAGCTGGTGCCCAACAGTTATTTTGTAATCGGTCCACTCCAGATACATTATCTACTATAATGTGTGTGCCTTGAGATTAGGGTGTGGGTCTTCTTGAGCTCTGTATCCCCCAGCCTGGCTCCTAGTAGCCCCTCATAAGCTGTTTACTAAATAGAGGAAAGGGTGGAGAGAGCAGCTCCCCAGATATACCTTAATTTTGATGATGTCTGGGTTGTACTGCACGGCGTCTCCCCACTCCTGCATCAGGTCCGCGGTCGGCAGCTCCTTATACGCCAGGGCGGTGATGTGCTCACTTGCCCCTCCTCGCACAAGGACCACCAAGTCATCCACCATGGTGTCTCTCTTGTTTCTGTCTGGAATCGACACAGAGACCTGGCATGTCAGGGGATCCACTTCGGCACCCTGGAATTTGCTGCAACCCAACCTAGTTACCATGATATTCACTAAGCTCATCCTGGAGGTGCCAGTAGACAAGATGCAATCCCACCAGCAAAGAAGTCACGACGCAAAGGGCAAAAGGCAACTCACCCAATCAAATAGGACACAAGTTGGGGGCAGGATAAGGAGGGGACATCTATAAATGCCAGTCACTGAGTCTATGGAAGATAGATACCTGATGGATATTCATATATATGGAGAGATTGATAGGTCATAGATACATAAATAGGTTGATAGGGAGATAGGTTATGGATCATTAATGTGTCAGCCAGTAATCTAAGTGTTGTATTAACTCACTTAATCTTCACAATGAAATAGGAACTATATAATCCTCATTTTGCAGATAAGAAATCTCAGGCACTAGGGGTGAAAAGGTTTATCCAGGTAGCCTTGCTGAAGCTCTAAGCTACATCTCTTCTTTGTATGGGATAACAGAGGTGGGAAAATTTGTAAAAGCTGGGCTTTGTGTGTGATAGATATCCACTAAAGAGCGTCTACTATAACATGATTATTATTTTGATCTATGTAGAGTTTCCCAGAAAGCCCTCCATCATATCAATGAGTCCTTCCCATTCTAATTTGTCCATTTACCCCATGCCAAAAGAACTGTGTCAAGTGACCACTTAGCTTTGACCCCGCAACCCTGTGCACCATAGAAAGGAGTCTTGTATACTGCTGGTAGGGGGACAGCGGTACAACCGTTTTAGAAAACAGCTTTGCATTCACTAGTCCAGAAAAAGTACACAGTCTACAACCCACCAATTCTACTCCTGGGTGCATTCCTTGCAAAATACTTGCATGCGTGTGCCAGACAAGCACAGAAGAATGCTCTAGCAGCAGCGACTGCACTTGCGTGAAACGGGAAATAACTCAAATTCCACAGTGGAATGGACAAAATATTATATTCATACATTAAAATACTAGGCAGCAATGGCAACTAGCTGTAGTTATACACACATGACAGTGAACGAAAACACCACCACCACCCAGAACTGAAAAGAGTATATTCCATCCATATAAAGTTCAAAAACAAGCAACACTGAGCCGTGTTGGTTAGTGATCCGCATGGTGGTAAAACTATTAAGAAAGGAAGGATGTGTTTAACACAGAAGCGAGGATGGTGTTATCTCCAAAAGGGAGGGAGGAGTTGGCAAGTGATGAGGGTCCTGCCCAATATCCCATCTAGTGACCTGTGCAAGGGATCACTTTACAAATCTCCTTTATTTCCTTTTTATTTTTTTAAGTTTATTTATTTTTGTGAGAGAGAAAGAGAGAGCGAAAGTGAGAGAATGTACACATGGGAGAGGAGCAGAGAGAGAGGGAGAGAGAGAGTCCCATGCAGGTTCTGTGCTGTCAATGCAGAGCCCAATGTGGGGCTCGATCCCACAAACCATGAGATCGTGACCTGAGTCCAAATCAAGAGTCGGACGTTAACCAACTGAGCCACCAAGGTGCTCCCTATGAGTCTTCTTTAAAGAGTACCTAGGGGCACCGGGGTGGTTCAGTCGGTTAAGCGTCCGACTTCAGCTCAGGTCATGATATCACAGTTGGTGAGTTCGAGCCCCGCGTCAGGCTCTGTGCTGACAGCTCGAAGCCTGGAGCCTGCTTCAGATTCTGCGTCTGCCCCTCTCTGTGCCTCTCCCCTGCTCATGCTCTGTCTCTCTCAATAATAAACTTAAAACACAAAATTAAAGAGCACCTGTGTTCTGTGCATGTCTCCCTTATGGGACTTATCTTCCAACCCAGCCCCACCAAAATGAGCAAATAAACAGTATCAATCACACATCAGTCAAAAGTGCAAGGGATGGTTCTAGACCAGCAGTTCATTTTGGTCGTTGTTTTATTTTGTTTTCCTTCAGGTGTTGGAACTCTTTCTCCACGTACGATCCCCGGTGCAAGCTTAGTAAAGTGGAGCCGGTGGGGACTGCTCTTTGAGGTGCAGCAGAGGCCGGGGCCCGGGGCCCTGCTAATTGGTCTCTCTTTCCTACTCTACTTGCTGGGTTGATTCCCAGCTCCCTGGAATGACCTCCAGGTTCCCTGCTCCCGGACACTTGGCTTTGATACCTGCCCCCTCCAGTCTGGTCTCCCCTGCCCTGCAGACTCTGCTACATGATTTATGGCTTTGCCTGCTTCTCCAGTCTCTACCCCGCCCATTGTTTCAGAAGGACCAGCCTCCTCACCTGCCTCCCCCGCCTTCTCCACCGGCCTCCAGCCAGGCCAGCTCCTGGCCCCCAGAGTAAATTTCCATCGTCATTTTTTTCCTGCCTTAAAAACAACCTTGCCGCTTTACTCCCTGAGTGACAATTCCAATGTGCCCTCCTTTAGGAAGCCGGTCCTGATTCTCCAAACTGGGTTTGGTGCCATTGATCCTTTAATTGTTTGCCTACTTCATGTGAGCGCCACGAGGGTGGGAACACAATTTCATTCACTTTTGTATGCCCAGCACATAGTGGGAGCTAGGTAAGTTTTTATTGAGTGAATTATGATTTTAATTGAAATTCCTTAGAATATCCAGTCTTTAGCTTGAAGAAAGATTCGGTTTGGGGGGATGCTAAGAAGGGAAAGATAATGAGCACAGATTTCACATGCCCCTGCCACTTACCTTTTATTTCCCTCAGAATACCCTGGCATGTGCCCACGGACACACCCAGACTGACGTAGACCACCTCGATGGCAGCACCGATTTTGAAATCATTCTTGGCACAGGCTTGGACGTCCTTAAGGGAGTAATCTGAAGGAAGCAAGAAAAGAGGCCCATGACCTAAACGTAATTCACCCTGTCACCTTTTCCTGTCATCGATTCCAGAAGCCTTGCCCTTCCTGGATGTCATGTCGCGTGACTCAGGTTCAAATCAACGGGTGGCCAGCCTGATGACCAACAACGCAGGCAGCCATGACATCAGGGGGGAGGCCTCATGAGAGGGCGACAGAACCTTCCCCCTTCAGGGTCCTCAAAGGCTCTGAGGGTCTTTGCTGCCCTCTCGAGAGTGGAAGTGCTCAGAGTTGTTTTCTGAGCCTCTAGGGGTCAATCCAGTAAGTACAGTTTGCTGTAGTGTGTCCTCCTTCCCCTGACCCACTCTTCTTTAATCTTTGCTGGAGTAGAGAGGGCAAGTTCATTAATTAATTGAGGTGATATATTTAAAGTGTCTGGTCTAGGACCTAGCAAAGAGAAGGGGCCGATTTCTCTTATTTCTTCTTCATTTTTGCCTCATTCCCCACTTGTTTCTCCCTAATTCTCCCCAAGGCAAGCTCTCCTCCTAGGCTTGCTCAAACTTGGATGTGACTTGGTCAGCACCTTCCGCGGTACATTGAGGCCAGGCAAGGAGAGGAGAGCAGTCCTGACTACGGAGTTCTCCAGTGGTGTTAAGTGTATATCCGTTTTCCCTCCAAGCATGTTCCTGGAAATATGAATTTCGTGATAACATCTCTTGTAATTTTTGCAGTAGTAAGTATTATAAGAAAAGGTGCTTCCCTGGTCAAGTAAGTGTGACCAGCGTTGTATCAGAGGAGGTGGACAGGTCATTTTATGGCAGTAGCCTCGTGGGGTGCTAAAAGTGGGATCCATTATATGTTTCCCCAGTTTGTTTGATAACAGAATCCTTTTGCAGGAAGCAGTTTGAGGAAATAAGAAAAGTGCTCTGGAAACCAGTGGTATGGAGGAAGGTATCCTTGGCCTTAGTGAGAATGAAGCCACACCGGCATAAATTTATACACATTACAGACCACGTATCCTCTTGCAAGTGCAGTGGCCTTATAACCAAGCCCTGGGTCCTCCACTGTGAACAGTGTGGCCCAGGGCAGGTCACCTAACGTGGCAAGTGCCAGAACCCTGGACTGGGAAGCAGGAATCACACCTTAGGCCTGCAGATGGTTACAAGTGGTAAGTCCTGTAATTACATCCACAGGGAGAAGAGATTGCCAAGGGGCATCGGGAGTTGGATGTTGGTTAGGTGGCTGCGGTAACAATCTGCGATCCTGCTACTTAAAATGGGGTTTACGGATCAGCAGCAATGACGTCATGTCAAAGCTTGTGCAGAATCTTGGGTTTCGCCTCAAAGTTACTGAGGGGACTTGCTAATCAACGAGAAGGAAAAAAATATAGTCAAGGTTGACTCCTAGGTTCTTGGCTTGAGCCACTGGTTGGATGGTGAAACCATTCTGAGATGTGGATGACTGTGGAGGACACAAATTTGGGAAAGGAAAGCAAAAGCTGACTTTTGGGACATGGTAAGGTTGTGATGTTTGTTGGGCATCCAAATGGTGATGTCAAGGGGACATTCTGATGAGAGCTCTTGGGTGCTGGGAAGAGATCCAGGGGGAAACATACACTGGGAGTTCTCCACATATCGAAGACATTTAAAGCCATGAGACTGGATGCTGTTGTCTAGAGGAAATAGTTGTAGAAAAGAGGACTGCCCAGACAGAGGGCTGGGCGGAGGAGGACCCACTAACAGGTCACAAAAAGGAGAGATCTGCAAATGACACTACAGCCAGGGAGGGAGAAGGGAACTAGGAGCAAAGCCCGTAACTCTCCTCCCACCACCTCACAGAGCTCGTGTGTGCCCCGGCAGGAGAGCCAGAGTCCCCTGGGCAGCGTACCTGCTCTCTCCATGGCCTCTTTGTTCATAATGAGTGTGTATTCGTAAATGCCCCCCAGCACGGCCTCTGTGATGTAGTGGGTCCCGAAATCACGGAAGAGATCTCTGTACTCCCCGTAACTGTACTCCAGGGGCAGCAGCTTGACTCTCTGAAGGAGTTCGTAATGGAGCATGAGGCTTCTGGGCTTCAGCTTGTAACGTGCTACTTCAAGGTCAGAGCGCGCGTGCAGAAATGTGCTTTTCTAAATGAAATACCAACATGGGAAAAGCAGACCTTTAAAGTTAGGAATCTGGAACAAGAGGATGAACTTTACAAATACCATCCGATGTTCCTGGCCTGGGGTCGTCACTCTTATGATTCCTTTAGGATACTTGGGGGAAGACGGTCTCTTTGACAAGCTTTCATTTCTCATAAATATTCCGATGTCCTTTCAGCTTGGGAAAGTTTGCTCTTAACTCACCTCCTTATGGCGGCAAAGAAGGAACGAGAAGGGTAGGTGGCCAGGAGCAGAGATGGCAGGGAGCAGCAGGAGCACTCTGGGACCACTCTGGTGGGATACAGGGTCTGCCTGCCTGCAAAGGCAGCCTCTTTGTTTGGGCTTTTTAAATTCCAAAGAAAGGCCGCTCAAGAAAGAGTGAAAGTGATGCCTTAGGAAGGCTAGGCATTACAGTGCATGGCAAGAGTCAGCCAGCTACAAGCCTGCACGCCACATCAGGTGCCTGGTGTTATAAATAGAGCTTTTTTTTAGGAGGCAGCCACGCTCTGTCATTTGTGCGCTGTCCATAGCTGCTGTCACCCTACCACAGCAAAGCTGAGTAGCTGTGACAGAGACCCTATGGTCCTACAAGGCCTAAAGTACTTACTATCTTGCCATTTACAGAAAAAGTTTGGTGACCCCTGGTGTGGGGGATAGGCTGAGAGATGGCGATGGGAGGTGATGTGCAAACATCCTGATGTGCAAGAATAATCTGAGGTGAGAGTTTCCTATCCTTACTCTCACCTCATTCTAGTTCTGCCCCAAAGACTCATGACTCTCCCTTCCAAGCTAAGCAGTGCTCTGTTCACGACTTTTCTAAATACTGTAAGTTTCTTTTCCTGCTCGGGTTTGGATAAAACCTTCCCGCTCATCTCCCTCTGTTCTCTAGCCTGCCGTCAATGTTCCAATCAGAGCTGGCGTCTTAAAACCCTGATGGTATTACAGACATGCCTTGTTTTATGGCACTTCACGGATACCGTGATTTTTAGAAATTGAACGTTTGTGGCAACCCTACGTTGAGCACGTCGACTGGCACCATTTTCCAATAGCATTGGCTCACTTTGTGTGCCTGTGCCCCATTCTGGTAATTCTGGCAATACTTCAACTTTTGCATTGCTATTATATTTGTTATGGTGATCAGTGATTATACCCTGCCGAAATCTCACATGATGGTCAGCATTTTTAGTAACAAAGTATTTTTAATTAAGGTATGTACATTGTTATTTTAGACATAATGCTACTGCACGCTTAATAGACTATAGTGTAAACATAACTTTTGTATGCACAGGGAAACCAAAAAATTCATAGGACTCACTTTATTGTGAATTCACTTTATCGTAGTGTTCTTGAGCTAAACCTGCGATATCTCTGAGGGATGCCTCTATCATAATGCCCCTCTGGGCTTAAAACAAAAGCCTGCATTGGCTCTCTATTGTCTCCTGAATAAAATCTATTCCCTTACGGTGAATATAAGAACTCACGCCCTGTCCCCTGGTAGTGAAGCGTTCCTCCCCATACCTTACCACTTTCTGCCCCCCACACCACACTCCAGCCCTAATCCAACTTCTCACTGTTTGCCAAATCTATTCTTTTCATAATACAATTTTGCACATGCTGTTCCTTTTGCCTTAAATGCTCTTCTCTCCCTTTTCGGCTCGACACGTGTCTACTAATATTTTAATACTCCTTAGCTGTTGCTGCCTATGTGACACCATCCCTGAATTTCCCAGACACACACACACCATTTTCCAGGACTGCATTGCACTTTGCTTATATTTCCTTTATAGCACAAACCAGGCTGCATTACAACTGATATAAAAAAATTAAGAATTAGTTGACTGCATACACGTTTGCCTCCCCTCCTAGACTGTGAGCTCGAAGGCAAGAATCAGGTTGTATTTGTCTCTGTACCCCAAGCCTACTATAGTGCCCAGAACACTGTAAGCACGCTATCACTGGATATTTGAGTCAGGGAGGCAGGGAGGGAGGGGCTAAGCAGGAGAAAGGGAAGGAGTAAACAGATGGCATTTTCTCTTTTCTTCATTTTCTCCCCAACAAAGTATGATCCTTTTCATTAATACCACCCTTCATCACTGTATTTCAGTCTTAACCACCTACTAGGTGCCATTCTAAGTCTAAAGATGGAAGAAACAGCCTCTGCCTCCAAGTTGCTCAGAGCCTAGAAGGAAAAACCAAGACAGTAACAGACCCATTAGCATTTACTACTCATTTTCTCCTGGTTGGTATTTCAGCAGCAGAGCCCTTTCTGAGCCCCTCACCACTTTCTCCTCCTATGAATCATTAGAGACGACCTGGTCTCCAGGTTCCACTCAGATTAATTTTCTAACACATTTCACCCAAGTTGAAAACGCTTAGTGGCTGGAGAATAAAATGCACCTTCCTTGCTCGGGAACTCAAGGTTCCTCAAGGCTGCCTGTCACCTGCTTCTCCAACATCATATCCCAATACTTCCCAGTCCAATTACTCCTCTTCTACCAACTCACGGGCTTTGACCTTCATCTTACGGGCCAGGGGGAACAGGCGGCATGATTAGATTAGTATCATGGAAACGTCTTTCTGGCAGCACATAAATCTCAGGGGCAAGTTGGGAGACAGGAGACCCCTAAGGCGGGGGCCACGCAGGAGGTGCAAGGGTCCGGGCTACTTAAGATGTAATCAGAGTTAGATTAAGAAATATTGGAATGTGACACTGAAGGATCTGGTGGCCAAAAAATGTGGAGATGAGAAGAGAGCGAAACAGGATTCTGAAATGCTTAGGTTGGAAAACCAGAAGGAAACAAATGCTATTTAGCACAGAAAATGTAGGAGGAAGAGCCTGCTTGGAGTGTCAGCGAGGCATCCAGGTAATGATGCCCATAAGAGTGTGCTGTGCAGGACAAAGTGTAACAGAAAGGTCAGAAGCAATAATGAAGGTGTGTGGCTTGCCCTGGTGGCGGGGTGGGGTGGGGGCAGTGGGGGGGGGGGTGGGGAGGGAGAATGAACAGAGGTCAACTGGGGTAGCTGAAGGGTAAGAAGAGAAGATGGCCACGAATTAAATAAAGAACAGGTGGGGAGATTAGACCCCAGAAAGGAAAGTGATGAGGAGCAGAAAGCAAGTGGGAGGAACAGGTGCATGATGGTGTGGCCGACTCCAGCAGAGGCCCCAAGCCATCCGACAAGAAGGGTCTTGGGTGACATCCTGGAGGGGGAACTTCAGCTGAATGTTTAGGACAGAAGTTAGATCGCTAGAGGCTGAAACGTCTCCAGAGTGGATATGGTCTGGAAAAGCTACCTGCTCAAGTTTAAGGAAAACCACAAGATAAAGTTCATTGGAAAATGAGAGAATGTAAACATAAAAGAAGAAAATAATGATATGCCACACTGCCCGGTCTTTCTAAAAAGTCAGTTCAAGGAAGACCACCCTGTTTTCTGGTGAACAGATTTTCAGGACCACGGAAATACAGGCTGGTTGCTAGGCCTAGCAGTAGTGGGGAATACAGACACAGCTGGGCATGAAAATCGAAATGGATGCATGGGAACTGAAGGCCAGCAAAGGGTACTTACGGTGTGAGAGAATCGTTTGATTCTGCGAATAAAATGTTTGCCGTTAGCACTCGTGCTGCTAATGCCAACTTCAAATATTCCAGGTATTTTAAAACCAAAGCCGGAACTAGACATGCTTTTTCCTCTCTCCGTGATGCTACGTTCAAAATCTGAGTACGACTCATATTCTGTCAGCACAAATTCATATTTGCCTTGGGTCTAAGGGAATAAAAAAGAAAAGGTTTCTTACTTGCTTTGACTCACCTCAGTTCCGTACAAGTCAACAGGTACCCACTGAACTCTTAACATGTGCTGGGCTCTCAACTAGAGCCTCTGGATACAGGAACCTCAGAGCCAACTGTGTGCCCAGCCCCAGGGCTCCTAATCCAGTAGGAGAGTCAGACTGTGGGTGATACTCAGAGGTGAGTGCGTGATTTGGGTTTCAACTGGCAGAAATGCAGGAGGGCGTTCTGGACTGGGGACTCGGCTTAGGCAAAGGCACACGGGTGGAAAAGAACAGGATGTACTCTACGAAGTAAAGGGATTCTAGGGTAGCTGACCACGAAGATGCAACAGTGAGGGGAAGGGACAGGGGTCGTGAGGGAATGTGCTGTCATCAAAACACTGAGGTTTCTGTATTACTTGGTCCGAAATTTGGACTCAATCCAAGATGAGCCAACATGGATGTAGCTGAGCCTCCAGAAGATCATTTTGGGACAGCACGGTGGTTGGACTGGAAGGGCTGAATCTGGAGTCAGAGAGACAGGCTGGTGAGAAGGTTGTAAGGGGAGAGCAGCTGACAGCTGATGAGGTGTGGTCAAAGGCGGCGCAGTGGGGACAAAGTGACAGGGGCAGGGAAGTGCCTCCCGGAGAACTTAGAACTGTTTGCTCAAAAATCAGTTCTCGTTCTGTGCCCAAGGTACTGCCTCGATGTCCTTGGAGGCACCAGTCCCAATGGTCTCTGCCCTCACATATTGGCTTCTGGTTGCCTGCAGTTCCCATAACACTAAGATGCTGAGGAAGGGAGCTGAGGTGAGTCCGACTGTGGCCTGGGGTAAGGTTGCTTGAGGTGGAACGCGCCCCTGCCATTTTCTAGTTGAGCAACCTTCGACAACAGGCTGAACCTCTGTATGCTCAATGTCTTTTTTTAAATTTTTAAAAAAAAATTTTTTTTAACGTTTATTTATTTTTGAGACAGAGAGAGACAGAGCATGAACGGGGGAGGGGCAGAGAGAGAGGGAGACACAGAATCGGAAGCAGGCTCCAGGCTCTGAGCCATCAGCCCAGAGCCCGATGCGGGGCTCGAACTCACGGACTGTGAGATGGTGACCTGAGTCGAAGTCGGACGCTTAACTGACCGAGCCACCCAGGTGCCCCTCTTTTTTTTTTTTTTTTAAGTTTATTTTTATTTATTTTGAGAGAGAGAGAGAGAGAGAGAGAGAGAGCAGGGGAGGGGGAGGGAAAGAGGGAGACAAACAGAATCCCAAGTAGGCTCTGTGCCGTCAGCCCAGCACCCGATGCAGGGCTTCAACCCACGAACTGTGAAATTATGACCTGAGCTGAGATCAAGGGTCGACGCTTAATGGACTGAGCCTCCCAGGCCCCCCTGCCTCAGTTTCTTCATGTGTCAAATAGAGACGATGTTTGTCCCTCCCATTGGACTTGTTCTGAGGATTGAGTCTGTATGGATACAACATCACACAGGGCCTGACACAGCACTCCAAAAGCACTGGCTATGCAGAGAGACTTACCATGTATGTCCTGCCAGGTCAGGGGCTATTTTAACTGGGATGGTAACTTAGCTGCTCTGAGATCCTCCCTTGAAGGTAGAGGCCCCAGGGGTGCCAGTGGGCACCGCGGGGGAGGTTGTGTCTGTCCATGGCTCATTTATTTTTATTTTTTCTTTTTTAGCCAATACGTACATGTGGAGAGAAGAAGGGGAGGAGGAGGAGGAGAAGGTCGTAACCTAACCCTTGGAACTGCATAATTAATGACAGAGAACAAACTATGGGTTGACAGAGGGAGGTGGGTGGGGGGGATGGGCTAGATGGGTGATGGGTATTGAGTGCATTTGTTGGGATGAGCACTGGGTGTCACATGTAAGTGATGAATCAATGAATTCTACAATATTGCAGTGTATATTAACTAACTAAAATTTAGATTAAAAATAATAAAAAATGTGGGGTGTCTGGGTGGCTCAGCCGGGTAAGCATCTGACTCCGGCTCAGGTCATGATCTCATGGTCCATGGGTTTGAGCCCTACATTGGGCTCTGCGCTGACAGCTCAGAGCCTGGAGCCTGCTTTGGATTCTGTGTCTCCTTCTCTCTCTGCCCCTCCCCTGCCTGCTCATGCTCTGTCTCTCTCTCTCTCTCTCTCTTAAAAATAAATAAACATTAAAAAAATAAAAAAAAAAAAACAAAAAACTGAAGCTCGAAGAGAAAACAGCAATACATCCAAGCTGATGCAGCGGCTCACAGGGTTGGGCCTCAACTCTGTGCTAGCTGGCTCCTTAGTGTGCGTTCCCCCCGTTGCCCTGCAGTGGCTTCCTGCCTGCCACATACCTGTGGGGTGTAGCTTTCCACATTGTATGGCTTCCTAAATCTCGTGTTCAGTATGTAATGGGGGGAGCATCCACCGGCGTAATACCTGTGATCGAGGACGGGGCCCTCGAAGCTGTTTGTGAACAGATTGATCCTGCAGGGAAGGCATGGACAGGGGGAAGAGGTTAGGGTGATCAGTTTACGTTAGCTCAGCTGGCAGACCCTAATGAGTGGAACCGAAGCTCCTGGGTACAGTGTCCAAGAACCTGAGTATCTGGTCCAAACCAGCTTTTCAGCTTCCTGTGTGGCCCTTCTGGACCACAATCATATACCTAGTCCCAGCCACTGGGAGATGCTTGTTCCTCTTCCAATCCACTCTGCTCCTTCTCTGTTGGGTCAGTGCTGTTCCCTGTACCCAGAATGCCATTCCAGCCACTCACTGTTGTATCTCTTTTTTCCTTATCTTCTTTGTGGGAAGCCTTCACTATCATTTGCCATGCTAAGCTAGAGGCCCTCCTAAGACCCCTTGCTTGCCCCTCAAGTAGCTACTGTTCTCTATTTTCACAGTTACCTTATGAGAATGGTTTAGCAAAATAGATAAGAAAACAGACTCTGGAGTCAGATGCCTGGGGTCAAATCCCTGCTCTGCCATTTACTAGTAATGTGATCTCAGGCAAGCCAGCTTGCCTCTCTGTACCTTGGTCTCTGCATCTGTAAGATGGGGACAAGGAAAATTTATTCTTTTTTTTTTTTTTTTTTTTTTTTTTTTTTTATAAAGTGAAGTGAACCCCTTAACATGGTGTGGTTCTTTTTTTTATTTTTTTTATTTTATTTTTTTTATTTTTGAGACATAGAGAGACAGAGCATGAATAGGGGAGGGGCAGAGAGAGAGGGAGACACAGAATCCGAAACAGGCTCCAGGCTCTGAGCTGTCAGCACAGAGCCCGACGCGGGGCTCGAACTCACAGAGTGTGAGATCATGACCTGAGCCGAAGTCGGACGCTTAACCGACTGAGCCACCCAGGCACCCCCAAGGAAAATTTATTCTTAATTTCTGTATGATCTCCATCACGAGACACCAAATAATTGTCATTTGCTGAGACAGACTATGTCTAGACTATGTCTAGAAACAGAGCAGGGTGTGACTCCACATACGGATCACCTTCTATAGCATCCCCCCGTCCCCCAATCCCTGGGCAGTAGATATCACTGTGTGTAGTTAGAAGGGATGAAAATCAGTGTGTAGCCTTATTTCTCCCTGCCTCCTAAGGCAGGCTTCCGTTCCTGACCAGCTCTGACGACTACTGAAAGCTCTTTTCTTGTTGAAAGGAGCTCTGTGTTCTCTCAGCCTCTGTGCACTGGCCTCAGTTCTGTTCCTAACAGAATTGTCATAGGCTCTCTTTGCTGTGACAGAGGTCCACGCATCATAAGAACGCCTAAGTGTTTATTTTCTTTAACGCAATGTGGTGCTCACTTTGTGGAGGCGACTCTTCTTATCGATTTACACGTATTGGCTCATGTAATCCTTAAGAAGATTAATCCTTGAGATAGCTATCATGGTGATGATGTCCACTTTACGGAGCAGGGAAGTAAGGCACAGAAGGTAACTGACCTGCCCGAGGTCTCACTGCCAGCCTGCGTCCTTCCCCCACACAAGCTGCTGCCTACTGGCTTGTCCTCAATAATCATATTAGCTTATTTGATCCTCACAGAACTTGAGAGAAAGTTATTATTCACTGCTTGCTACAGATGACAAAACTGAAGCCCCACATAGATACGTGCCTCACCGGAGGTCCCACGACCAGCGAGCTGTCATTCTGTCCCCTCCTACAGGGTCCAGTCTGGCCCTACTGCTGGCTTGCAATGCCTACTCGGTCACCCTCTTAGCCCTGTGACCCCTAGGAACTCTCTTAACTTTTGCAGACCTCAGTTTCCTTATTGAGGAGGCGGGGACTATAATAACCAGCTTATAAAGTGGTGCTGAGAGCAAGTCTTCCTCGCGTGAGAAGTCTCTTTCCTTAATGACAACCTTTGGGGAGCGAGATTTGATTTTTTGTGTGTGTTTTTTTTTTAATTTTTTTTTAACGTTTATTTATTTTTGAGACAGAGAGAGACAGAGCATGAACAGGGGAGGGTCAGAGAGAGGGAGACACAGAATCTGAAGCAGGCTCCAGGCTCTGAGCTGTCAGCACAGAGCCCGACGTGGGGCTTGAACTCATGGACCATGAGATCCTGACCTGAGCTGAAGTCGGACGCTTAACCGACCGAGCCACCCAGGCACCCTCAGAAACCCACTTTTTCACTAACTACTTAGGAGCCTACCCTCTGGGCCAGGCCCTATGCTGGGGCCTAGAGCTAGAGAAGCAGCTAAACCTCCCCCACAAGTTGTCAGTAGGATTCAGAGGTAATGCACGGAGCACAGTCACACGGCAGGTGCTGAGTAAACATGCACCCCCAGCCCTGGTGTGAGGCCCGTGTGGTCTCCGAGCACAGCTCCGTCTCTGGTGTTCCTGACCCAGCCCTCTGCACGGCCCGTGTCTAGCCACAGGACATGTCCCTGGAGCTCCCCGGAGCTGTGTTCAGAGAGTAGCTACAAGCATCCACTTATATGACGTCTTTTTTTTTTGGAAAAGAAGAAAGGAGCCACTGTGTTAATATCAGCTCCCTTCCTCTCCTCCAGAATTTCACTGAATTCTGTGCTGTCCCATCTACACAACAGAAGGACAGTAACTCACCCACTGGCCAGACGGCCAATTGCCCAGTACTGGTCCATTTCATGCTGACATTTTTTATAAATCCTCCTACAGTTGGCTTCATCTGACTGGTCTCCACAGTCGTTGTCCCCGTTGCAGAGAAGCCTGCGGTTTACACACCTCCCTGGAAGGAGAAAGGGTGTTACCCTTAGGCACGTGGCTGCCGAGAGGGAAACGACGGGGATGAGCACCTACTATGTGCCAGATATTTGGCTGGGCCTTTATCTGGTGTAAACACTTTATTCCCCCAAAGAGGCCAGTGTTGTATTTCTGAACCCACTTTGAGGGGAGATTATTAAGGGTGGGGAAAAGGGAAGTGTCTATGTGGCCGGGGTCAAAGTGGCCAGACCGGAGGCAAATCTATACTTCTCTCCCTGAGGCTGGTGAGGAGAGGTGGGTTTGGTGGGTCCTGTGGGTAGCACTAGCTGTGTGACCTTCCACGGGCTACCTAACCTGCCTCGATCTTCTTGTCTCTAAAACAGGGAAGTCATCTCCCCTTCCCTTCCAGGGCTGTTGGCACTTTTGCTTCCTTTGAATGCTTTCCCCTCTGACTTGACTCCCTTTCTTGTTTGCATATTCTTAGGGGTTAAGCCTATAAGACAGGTGACCCTGTTTCCTTAGAGATGTCTGATCATTTTTAACCAATATCAAAAGCAGAAGAATTCAATTTGGTCTTCAAATGTTTCTTACAAGGCACTTAAACTAAAGCCTGCCTGAATGACCATTATGGTTCTGGTCGGAATCATGGAACACTGGCCATAATGAGTCCATGGACACACTATAAAAGTCTTTCAGATTTATTAGACAGAATTCTTGCATTTGCAATAAGCCCTGGAAATCGCTCTGAAAATCTCTAACCCATTCTTGAAAAATCCTGAAGCACGCCCGGTCCACATGGGTACAGGGAACGTAGAGAGGTTGCAATTCCCATCTAGATCATCTTGGGTCAAAATACTCTTACGTTTGCTGGGGAAGTGGCGAAATAGAGAGACATGTGCTTGCTTGAATTAACTAGATGTGAGTTGAAAAGACAAGTGTTTACTTAGTTCTGCAGTAGATGAGTATTGTACGCTCCTCCCTTCGTTCCTTTAATCAAAACTTTTTACTGACTCTCATGCATTAGGGGTTCCACTATACTTGGTTATGCAGAAATGCAAACGTCAAGAGCTACTTCTGCAAACATTTTTCAGAGGTAAGTGGTCTAAACACCCGATGGAACGGCTGTAGGCTTTCCATGTTGTCCTCAGCCCCAGGCCTCTGAGAGAGCCAGCAGGGCTCAGAGTCTGCAAAGAGCTTTCATTCCCACTGTGTCACCTGATGCTTCTAGTATGCTTGTAAGGTATTAACGTCACTTCCGATTTTCTGTTAAGAGAACCGACATGCAGAAAGGCTAAGTGACTTCTCCTAGGTCACAACGTCAAAATAAGACCTGGCTCGAGGTTTCTGATCCCAGCACATGTACGTGTTTTTGTTGTCCTTAATGCCTGTGAATGTGATTTGCATTTCCAAATTTCTAACTGCCGCTTTTCTACTTGGCTGCTGCGTGATCTTGGGCAAGTAACTTCCCCAAGTCTTAATTTGTCAATTTGTAAAATGGGGATAATATTGATGCCTATTTTATAGGGCTGTTTTTGTGAAATAATACACGGGAAGAGAGGACAAGGAGGGCTCCCGGCCTGACCCATGACCCTGACCTTGAGCAGCAGGTAATGGCCAGTGCCCCCATCACCCCGTTTGCTAGATATCCCCTCCCACTCCTGCATCCCTTTATACCTGTCTGTGCACACACAAAGCCTTCACATTGCACTTGACTTCTGCATGGTCTGCTGGTAACACAGTCTTCAACTTCCTTGTCAGAGAAGTTACATGGTTCCCCATTGAACTGAGAGGGCCGGAGCAAGTAGGCATGTCTGTACTGTGGCAGAGAGGAGGAAGGTGAACCAAGGGCGGAGCCTCAGGGACCTCGGGAACTGAGGGATATACACTGAAGGGTCCATGTTGCAAGTGCCTGTTTGCTCGACTATTTCAACTAGACTCTGAGCTCTCTGAGGGCAGAGACCTGGCCTTTGATCTCTGCAGCTGCCGCGATCAATAAAGATTTGCTGAATGTGGGAAAAGCTCGGGCTTCAGAGTCAAAAGGTATTAAGTAGACTGATGTGGCCAGTTCAGTAACACAACACCACAATCTCTCAGCTTGATTACTCCAATGGGTTGATTCAATTATTCTCATTTACTCACTATCTTATAAATCAAAAAGCGAGCACATTGGAGACACATCTGACTCTGATACTTTCTAGTTACGTGATGTTGGCAAGTTACTTAACCTCTGTGATCTCAATTTGGTAACCTATGAAATAGGGGTAATGAATTAACCTAAATGTACGGTTATGGAGTTTCAACTATATAGAGGATCTAAATATGAAATCTCATGTTGTCCGGTACCTAGTAGGCACACAATTTCTTGTACTTATTTTTCTTTATTGTTATCACTTTTAAATTCCCGTTGGTTGACATATAGTGGTATTTTTATTTTTAATCTTTACCAGGCAATATTTCTCTATCTCTAACTTCCTATTCGTTTATTCCAGAAATATTGGATTTCCAAAACACTGAGCCACTCGATGTTGAACAAGGTCGGTATTGATGCTTGCTTGGTTCTTTTTTAATCGAAGTACAGGTGACACAGTGTTACATTAGTTTAGGGTGCACAACACGGTGATTCCACAGCTCTGTACATTATGCTGTGCTCACCGCAAGTGCACCATACTACAAGATGACAATACCATTGACTATATTCCCCAGGCTGTACCTCCATCCCCATGACTTATTCACTCCATAAGGGCTTGCTTGTGTGTTTCTAATCATAATCGTGCCCTCTGGCCTGCCCTCAAGGAGGTCGCTGCAGATGGTGGGGGTGGTGATGGTGAGCGCCAGGCAGGGACAACGCAGTGTGATGGCCGCCATATTGAGGAAGGGCACAGTGCTCTGTGAATTGATAGAGGCCTCACTGATACAAACTTGGGAGCCAGTAAGTGACAAGCGAGCTGAGGTTCCAAAGGTGAAACGAGGTGTCAGGCAAACAGGAAGAGGCGGCGTGAGGAGGGCAGAGAAGAGTAATCTGTGGGGAGAAAGTTACTCTACCAAACCTGAGAGACTAGCAAGAGCGTGCCTTGTTCCAGAAAACAAAAAGATGTTCATCTTGGCCAGAGAGAAGAATACAGGAGGGCGGTGGCCAGAGCTGGAGGGAAACATAGCCAGGGGCAAGTAAGGGAGGGCTCCCCAGGTCTCAGGTTAGATTTAGTATTTTACTATGAGGCAATGAGAAACAATTATAGGGGGGAAAGTGATCCCATCTGGGTGGCTTCCAAACACTAGTTGTAGGCAAGAGTTTGGTGCGACAAAATCATACAAGCCAGGGCAGCAGGCCCTTTGCAGAATGACATGTTAACCAACCATAGTTATTATTTGTATGGCATCTGGACACCCCTCCCCACCTCTTCCTGCCAAAAAAAAAAAAAAAAAAAAAAATACAGACAACCATTCACCCATGCTCCTTTGCATGGGACCCCAGAGGGTCTTTTGTCCTGGAAGGCAGAGACTGGCAGGACAGGGATGAGGTCTGCAAAGAAGATTGTTAGAAGACCAGCCCCAGGCACCAAAGACAAAATGGGATTGAGGGGTGTGGAAATGATGGGTGAGAGGCATCTCAAAATTCCGGTTGAAAGGTTTTGATAACCCTGCAGCCAGTGACCCTGCAGAGAGTGATGATGTCCACTGAGGGCCAGTGCGTAACAAACTCTGAGTGAAGAGTGCTGGCTGGCTGGCTGGCTCATGCTGAGTCTTCCTGGTTTATGCTGCAGATGAAACAATTGTACAGATAATTGGATCAATGCTGATAATTTCAGCAATAAAGCTCACTTTGGGAACTGAATGATCCTGCTTGGCTCTCCACAAAGATCCAGTTAACTGTGTAAATGTCCTGGGTCCACTTTTACAGCCTCGTTAGGGTCTTAGCCCGTGGCTGCTTTGATATCCTGAGGAGCTGGGGAAATGGCAACCCTTTTCTTTTTTCTCTCACATCCCTTTTCTTCTCACAGGGTTCTCACACAACCCTTTTCTTTTCTCTTTTCTCTCAGCTCTCTGTTCTCAGAGCTGGGATCCCGCGTCAGCCCTCGTATGACAGGGGAACCTGAAGCACAAATACGGCAGGGACTATGGTGGTTTTTGTTTGTTTATTTGTTCGTTCATTCGTTTGTTTGTGGGACAACACTAGACAAGAAGCCAGCAGCCCAAATTCAAGGCCTTTATCTGCTGCTAGGTGAACCTGACAAACCGCCCGCTCTGAGTCTCTGTTTACCTATTTGCCTAACAGAAAGTGCAACTGCTCCCTTCCCTTCCTTATGGAGGTGCCAGAAAATATCACACAATCAAACAATACCTATTTATGGCGCTCTTGTTATGTTCCAGAAATTGGCCTACATTGTAGGTACAGAATTGAATAAACCTTCAACAGCTTACCACTTAATGGAAAGGTAAGTAATTAAGGAAAAGTAAATGACAGGAAGGACAGGGAGCTATTACAGGTGTTGGAAGGTTGGCTATCTAATAGCACATAGGGCTGAGAAGTCAACGAAGGGCTCCAAAGAGGTAGCCTGTAGGCAGAGTTTCAAATAATGAGTAGGTGTTCGCCAGCAATGCAAGTGGGAAAGGTCACTCCAGCCTCAGAAAGCAGCATGAATAAAGGCAGAGAGAGAGTGTGAAATGGTCAGAGAGAGACAAGTGTTCTGTGGGCCAGAGTGGGGGATGCCTTATGGAGATGTCGGCCAGGTCAACGTCATGGGGGCCTTGAAGACCGTGAGTCTGGATCTGATCTCAAGAGCCATGTGTAGACTTTGAACGGGTTTCAGGCTGGGAAAAGACAGGCCACGCTTGCATTTTCAATAGCTCCCCTGGTTGTACCATGAAGATGGACTGAAAGAGCAAGTTTGGAAGCAGGAAGTCTGATTAGGAAGCTATTAACCTGAGCAAGGATAAGTATGCTAGGCAAGTAGCTGGAAGGTTGAAGAAAGGATCTACTACGTGGAAACACTGAGGAACAGACTTCATCAAGTGAGCCAATGTTCAATGAGATCCTACTATTTGCCAGGCACTGTCAGCAGTGCCTTCACCACTCTTGCTGAGAGTTAGGGCTTCTGGAAGCTTAGAGCTCCCCCAAGGCCAGAGTACTTACCCTTTTCTTCTGACAGGGATCACACGTGGTCCAGGAGGACCAGCTGGAAAGTTCACAATCAATAGGCATCAGTGAGACATCCACATTCCGTGTGTGTCTGCTCTTGGCGAGGCTCTCGTTGACTGCACTTGACTCAAGAGACTGTGGCCTTTCACCTCTAAATGGCCATCATGAGAGAACAGAATCAAGTGTCAAAAAAGAATTAAGTATGCATGCAACCACCTACCCATCCGTTCAATATATATATATATATATATATATATATATATATTTGCTCATTTGCGTGAGGCTATTAGTTTATCATTCAAGTATAGGTTAATTCATCCGGCAAACAGTTATCGAACACCCATAAGTGCCTTCCATTTTGGCCAGCTATCGTCGAAAGAGTACCGAACTCAAGAGCAGAAGACAGTCCATCGGCACCTGGGGGATCTGACTTGCCTTTTCGACCTGTGTGAGTTCCACTTTTCTCATCCATGTAATGGGAGAATCATGCCTCCCTCCCAAGGCTATTCCTGGGATTCACTGAGAAAGTACACGTGAGAGTACTTTATAAACGCTAAACTGCTACAGATAAGCAGGGAATATAACCACAGCTAGATGTACGACTTGAAGCAATTCCTTCCTCACCGGGGGCCTCTGTGTTACACCCAGGGAAAGGAGAGGTTTGGACTAGATGGTCTTTAAGGCACTCTCCCATGTTAAGAGTCCATGAAACATTTGCTGAGAACGAACAACATTCAGGGTACTGTGCTACAGGATATACAGGGAAATATAAAACACAGGTTCTGCCTTCTGGAGCTCACGTCTATCTTAGAACAGGAGAAGAGAAACATGTCTCATATCTTAGCTCTTTGGGACTCATCCACTAGGCAAGGTTTGTAAGCACGCAGGCTCCAGGGCCAGAGTTTGCCTTAGGACGTCACTGTAGTGTGGAGGCTGGGCCAGGGTGAGGAGAGCCTGGAGGTGGGGACAAGCAGGCAGGAGGCTCATGCAGTAGCATCAATGAGTGATGTGAACTTGAACCATGGCAATGTCTAGGGGAGAACACATGGCGGGGGGCGGGGGGCAGGTATACAAGATGTTGCTCCAGTGGAACGGATAGAAAATGAGAGGAAGAGGTTAGACAGGAAGGGGTTCAGGTTGATGCTTAGTTCTAGTTTGCGTGTGTGCGTGAGTGGGGGACACAGGAGAAAAAGAGCTTGTTGGAGAGGATGTGGGCAGGCATGCTGAGTCCCAGGAGCTCACGGAACACCCATGTAGAGTATTCAGCAACTAGTTCCTAAGTGGGTTTGGTACTCTGAAGAGAGATTTTTGCTAGAGATACAGAGCTGATCCTGAGAAGCTATGGGAAAGCATAAGACTGTTATTGAGAGGAGAAGCAGGCCAGACAGAAGTCCTTGAGGGACAGCAACACCACCAGCAGTCCAAGAGAGAATGGTGCCCTGCCAGTCCAGAGCAGACAGAGAATATAAGGAGATGTAGGTGAGGGCAGGGCGGGTGGGTGGAAGGGGCAGACAGTGTCACATCTATAGAGCTGTCAAACAACATGAACTATGTGTAGAAAGTAAGGTGACGCTTTTTGTGGAGTTCCTGGCATTCAGTGGGATATTCAGTAAAAGAGTGGATAAACAAACGTGGTATTGAATCTGTCTAGGCCTCCAGTTAACTCCGTGTGTAACATGACGGGTGAGGGGGGTGGGAGGGAGGGGAGAGTAGGTGATGGGTATTGAAGAGGGCATCTTTTGGGATGAGCACTGGGTGTTGTATGGAAACCAATTTGACAATAAATTTCATATATTAAAAAAATAAATAATAAATAAATTAAAAAAATCAAAAAACAAAACAAAACAAACAAACAAAAAAAACCATGACGGGTGCATTTAGATTTTACCCTTCCTCCACCGGCGAGAACATAATCTTGCAACCTGTGTTCCTTTTCAAGGCAAAAGAGATGAGAAAGAAAAACAAAGATTTTCTGAGCACCCAGGACATGTCAAGCTCCGTGTGAGGTGTTTTACCTGGGCCATCTCCTTGAATCCTCACGGCAATGTGAGAGGACATTGCCTCTTGGGCAGATGAGGGAAATGACTGAAAGTCACGTAGCTGGTATGCAGTGGTCCTGGGGGTCTGAGCTGAGGTCTGTTGGACTCTAATGCCTCTTTATCCATTTCCCCCATGCTGCCTGGAAGGGTGCCAGGAACAGCATCCACTCTACCAGTGCCCTCTGTCTCTATGCAAGGTCTCTTTCATCTCTGTGTCCAAGATTGAGTCATTAGTGAGAGCATCACACAGTTTCCACTGTCTCAAATACATAGTACATCACTCCAGACAAGGGCATTAACAATACATTCTCACTTGGCAAAAGTCCTAAAACGAGGATAATATTAACTACAGTGAAATCCATCTCCAAAACCGCCCCAGAGACCAGCAAAAATCAATTGCCTAGTAAAGTTGGATCTTTAAGGAAAGGTCAAAGACTCTCCTGGAAACCACAGGTGGATACTTTTAAAATGGTTACTTGAGGCAGGATGCTGCACCCCAGGAGCGGGGCTCAGAATGTGTTCTTATATCTACTAATTTGCTGGGGTTTGACAAAACAATATTGTCTGTGATTCGGCTTCTCCTAAGTATATATTTGACAGCTCGGCAGGGTACCGTCTTCCTGTTTCAACTAAGAAATGGTTACATTGTGTTTTTAGCAACCATCAAGGCAATTCTGGGCACAGTTGAGACTGAGTGGATGGGTAATGTACACGCACTGTATTAAGAGTCACAATTATTTTCTTCTCTTAGATTTGAAAGCCTGTTAATAGGCGAGATGATCGTTTACAGAAGGAACTTGGTAAAAAGTAGTTATAGCCACCAGGTCTCTCATTTTTGCACCCCATTTTCATTATGGAGGTGGCAGTATAATGAAGTAATCAGCTGAATAAATAGTATGTTTGTAAATTACATCAGTTAGGATGTGTGTGGTTTATTAGTACTACAAAATGCAAATTGGAAAGAAAGGCTGGCATTAAATTGCATCTTTAAATCCTGGCCTCTGTGTAGGGATACAGCACATTCATTTCATGCCCATGGATTTTTACGGAAACAGACCAGATGGACCTTTTGACCAACTGAAATGACTCTGTCATTCAAAATCCTCTCTATGTTTTTAAACATGCCCGGAGAAGTACAGAAAGTAAAATAATAAACACTCATGTAGTCATAACCCATGATTGGCAATTATTAACATTTTGGTATATTTCCTTCAATTTTTTTTTTAATAGAAAATAACCCTATACATTACACATCTGCATTGGATACCAGCCCCAGATACATTCCCCTCTCCTCCTTCTCAGAGGGAACTATTGTCGGGGATTTACATGTATCCCTTGAGCCCTTTAAATATTTTTACATATTAGGGGCGCCTGGGTGGCGCAGTTGGTTAAGCGTCCGACTTCAGCCAGGTCACGATCTCGCGGTCCGTGAGTTCGAGCCCCGCGTCAGGCTCTGGGCTGATGGCTCGGAGCCTGGAGCCTGTTTCCGATTCTGTGTCTCCCTCTCTCTCTGCCCCTCCCCCGTTCATGCTCTGTCTCTCTCTGCCCCAAAAATAAATAAAAAAAAAAAAAAATATATATATATATTTTTACATATTATATACGCACAACATATAACATTGTATCTGTGTGCTTTACTCATACTATACATATTATTGTGCAACTTGCTTTTGTCAATCAATGCTCTACTTCTGAGCCCTCTCCATGTTGATTCATAAAGAGATCTAGTTCATTTCTTTACCTCTGATGTCCCATCAGAGGACATAAGTTGCATTCAACGTTTTCTTTTTCTTTTTGAAAGACATTTATATTTTCCCAATGTTTTGCCATTGCAAAGAACGCTACAATAAATATGCTTCTACAAGTCCTTGTAACATATCCCTCTACATAAGGAATGGCAAGGATGTGCCTTTCCTTGAGGTGTACAGAATGCAATTGCCAACATCAGGATATATTTCACTGGGTTCCTGTCTCCTACTCTCTTTCTAACAGGAGTTTCTGATCAAAATAAAGATGGATCCATCGAGGAAGGCAGGATTAGGTCAGCAGTAAATTGCAAGCCATCAACTTATAGAGATGGGGTGTGTCAATATATTTTGGCTTTCTGTAGAAATGCCCTGACACAACAACTCTCTGTCACACACAATTTGTTAGGCAGCTACATTCCCTTTGCAAATAGCATCCTTCCTCTTTGCTGGAAGAGGCAGCTTCTGGGTGGCAGATTTTCAATTTCTCCTCTCTCTGTCATTTGCTGTTGTAGACATGAAATTTAAAGCAACATCTCAAGGCAACAAATGTGTGGCCCAGAGATAGAGAAATGACATGGGGGCCCAGCATGTCAGATACACAATGCAGCTGGAGAGGGGATAATGCATTTGAGAGGTAGGATAGTACAGGGATACAAAGGAGCTCTGGAACCAGAAACAAAACAAAACAAAACAAAACAAAACAAAACAAAACAAAACAAAACAAAAAACAATTGGATTTGAATCCATATTCTGTTACATAGTAAGTGAGTAGCTTTGTGACATTTACCTTATCTACCAATCTTAGTTTCCCTCTCTGTAACACCGTAAGCAATAAAACTTACCTCCAATAGCTGTGAGGGCTTAGAGCTAATGCATCCAAGTGGCTGGCACAGAGCAGCGATAAATAAACAATAGGTCTTAGGACGATGTGATTATTTCATCTGACATGATTATAAGAACTAAACAAAAACCTTTCTTGGGAGCTAACATGAGGGAGGTCTCAGTTTCTCCTGCGCCAGAACTGAAGGCTGTTCATCCACTTCAAGTATGGAACTCAAATACCTGCTGTGTTCAGGACCGCCCACTGGAACTCACGGGTAGAGGCCAGAACACCAAACCTGGTGGGGGTTTGAGACTGACAACATGAGTGAGTCTCTTCTCCTCTCTGAGGACCCTTTTGCTTTTCTAACATAGTGTGAATAAGAGATAATATCCATCTCATGGCATGGCTGGAGGATTAAACAAGACACTCTACTTATCTACCACGCCTACCTCCACTTTCCATGTCGGAGTGAACTTCCGAATATATAAATATGATCGTGCTGCTCCTTGGCTTAGAACCCTGCAATGGCTCCCCATTGCTAGAGGGTAAGGTTCAAGGTCCTTAGCTCCCACCCTAGTACTCCTCCACTCCACCCACTCTGATCCTGCTGACTCCCACTTGATCTCGTCTTTGCTAGTGCCTCGCCTTGGCCCGTGCTCGAGGCCTCCTGAAATAGACTTGAAGCTTCAGGAACAAGCCAGGCTTCTCGTATTTCCATGCCTTTGTCTATGATGCTTCCTTTGCCTTGAACACTCCCCACCCCCTGGGCCATTTGGCGAACATCTATTCTTATATAAAGATTCAGCTCAAATACCATCCTTTTCAAGAAGACTTTCCAGACTTACTGAATGCCCAGTAGAGCTGGTCACTCCCTCTCTTGCTTCTCACCTGTCCCTGTATCATCTCTTGCAACTGTACCTAGAGTGTGTGCCCACATGGTGGCTTTTTCCATGAGAACACAAGCTCTCTGTGTCTTACTCATCTCTGTATCCTTAGAGCCTGACAAGGGGTCTTGCAAAGGGGTCACTCCTATTTGCAGGGGGTCGGGTTGCTATGAGCCCCTTCAACCTCCATTCCAGACACATATCCCTGGGTCTTTAACCCTTCTCTGTGTATACATAGTACATGCATATAAGGCAGGCCTTGGCAGCTTGGTTCTTCGTGGGGCCAAGTTGAGATTCTTGATAATCATAATAGCTATTATTTGTTGAGTGCCCAATGGGTAGTGAACCTCTCCGTTCTGGTCTTAGGGGTGGTGCCCAGTGGCAGCTGAGTGGTGGGAAGAGGTGAGACCGGGGGTTGTGTCCAATGGGCACTGGTACTCCTCACATTAAGTGGGAGGTTGTGCTCAGACAGCATTTATGGAATCAACAAAAGGAATGGCACAAACAGCCCTTCTTCCCACAGGGAAGGCCTGCTCACAAGGAGGCCTGGGATACCTGAGCATTTCAGCATCATGGAAGGGCTTCTCACGTACCAGGAGGATCTCCTAATTGCCAAGTCACTGGCACATCTTTCACTGGAGCCCACGTTTGAGCTTTCACTAAGATATTTTCTTTAGCCTGCCTTGTATCCTATTAACAATACCAAAAATAATGAAGTAAATCAGTTAGAACTTAACTGCTGGGAACATACAGGAGTGTGTGTGTGTGTGTGTGTGTGTGTGTGTGAGAGAGAGAGAGAGAGAGAGAGAGAGAGAGAGACAGAGAGAGAGAGAGAGAGAACCTGAGAACCCACAGAATTTGGGTTGATGAGCAGGTAGAGTGGGTCCCACTCAGACATTAAAGTCACTGATGTGAATTGGCTCTTTTTTCCATACATGACAGGCCTTCTTTTGCGCAAAGAAGCTTTGTTCAGAACACAGAACAAGTATCCTATTCTCAGCGTGACAAAATACATTTAAACATGTCAGTTTCTCAGGGGAACTTGTGTTGAAGTCAGACGCTTGGTTCCATAATAATCTGAAGACAGTTGTTGATATTATTTTATCAAATGCATGCAAATTGCTCGAGGAGATGCTCCTTATTCAATAGATGCACGACAAAGAGGCGGTCAGCATTTTGTGGCTTCGTACTCCCTGTCACATTATTGACTGGCGAATCACTTGTCACCATCACTTACCTGGAGCCGGGCAAACTGAGGCAGCCGAGGGCAGCAGAGAGAAGAATCAGTTCTGATGGTGTCCTCCGAGCCCACGGCACCGATATCTTCATTGTCTCTACGTGATGGAGCTTCAGCTGAGGCTCCGAGGTCCATGAAAAGTCTGCACAGGGAGCTTCTGTCCCCACAGAGCAAACAGTTCAGCAAAGTAAACAGAAAGCCAGTGGTGCCTGGAAACCCCTTAGACTTTGCACGGACAGAACCGTGCCTATGACCCCAGACACCAATGAGAACATGGAAAACTGTGCAGCACACGACACAGACTATCCGGGGAAGCAGCCGAGAGGACAGGCTGTCAGTGGGGACCGTGGGCTCTAGGTCCAGACTGCCTGGGTTCAAATCCTTTCTCTGCTTTGTCACCTTTGGCAAGTCACTTTACCTCTAGGCCTCGGTTTCCTCGCTTGCAAGGTGGTGAGGTTTACGGAAAGTAACCTAAGTAAGGCGACGAGGACAGGCCCACGGGAAACACTCGCACGTGGGAGCTATTACTACGAAGTGGAAGGCAGCGTGGGAAGTCAAACCAAGCTTTGCGTTTTGCCTCTTTCTAGCCGTGTGACTTTGAGCAAGTCAATGAGGGGCCGCTGAGCTCTAGAACCTGTCTACCCGAGTTAGAATTCTCTTGGTATGTTTCACTAGTTGTGTGACCTGTGGCAAATCATTAACCTCTGGGAGCCTCTTTCCTCATCTATAAAACGAGAATAATAGTGCCCAACTCACAAGGCTGATGTGAAGACCAAATCAACTGAAATATTTAAAACACTTTGAAGGGTGCCTGGCACGTTCTACGTGCCCTCTCTGTAAGTGACCTGCTATCTTTTATTGACTTTCTCTGATTCTGTTCCCTCGTCCACGAAATTTGGAGAGTTAGGCTTACCCGTCACTCAGGGTTGGGAGAGTCACTGGGCTACTAACTGTGAAAGTGCTTCATAAATAGGCATCGTAAAAGCAATAACTGTAGGGGCACCTGAGTGGCTCCGTTGGTTAAGCATCCCACTCTTGATTTCGGCTCAGGTCATGATCTCACAGTTTGTGGGATTGAGACGTCGGGCTCTGTGCTGACAGTGAGGAGCCTGCTTGGGATTCTCTCTCTCTCTCTCTCTCTCTCTCTCTCTCTTTGCCCCTCTCCTGCCTGTGTGCTCTCTTTCTCTCTCAAAACAAACAAATACACTTAAAAAAAAATAACTGTGAAAGAGTAATTATCCAAATCTGTGTTGTTTGTTATTATGTAACTTACATGGAACTTCACCACGGTTTGGGGAAAAACAGAGAGCTTTCCTGACCTTGCCAGAAAGTGTACTAGGTGATTGGTAGTGGTAGATTGAACATGCGTCTCCCATATTTGCTAGTGACCCTACAAAACCCCACGTGGTAGCAACCTGAAAAGAGTTCAGTCAACACCATTGCCTTCCACCTACCATGTCTCCCACATTGCAGGTCAGAGGGACTCTCTCTTTCCTCTAGGGGTGAACACAGCAAAGGCAGGTGCCACTCATGTATGGTGAATAAACTTGAGTCTGGAAGAGGGATTTTCCTTCGACTTTTCATTATTCCGAGTAGCATGCCCATTGCTGTGCCATTTTGATGTGGCGTCCCCCTTAAACGGGATTAAAGGAAAATGTCACATGAGACTCTCTTGCAAGGGCGTAATCCAAGCAAATGTTCAACTCATTACGTCTAGAAATGATTCCCAGAGGACCCGTGACTGGGTGTCGGATGGACGTGTTCACATTTTCAGTTCCGGCTGACACAGTGTCAGCCCCACTTCTCAGCTGGAGACGGCACGTGCCGTCCCTGTGGTGGGGGGGCACTGGCGTGGGGTTGGAGGAAGCATAGCACAGACTCAAAGGCAATGTGCAAGTGGCCAACGATCCCAAACACACCTCTCTGCAAACCACCACTGACTCCTCAGAATCAACAAATTAAAGTCCAAACTGCACTAACCTTGCATTTATGAAACCAACCTGCAGGGCATTAAGGGCTGTATAAACATGGCGGAAGACGGTCCTGTTGCTGTTAATGCTGCAGGTGTAGACGAGGGGACCCGGGGTGGGGGGAGGCAGCAGGCAGCTTGGCGATGCGTTGGGAGGAAGACTGCATAGCATTTCCTTAAACAAGCGACCTCATTTCTCTGTTTTCTATTCTGAAAAATGGAGATAACAACTCATCAAGGTTATTCTGGGGAGTGGATATAGAACACATTAAGCCCTTAACCTAGCTCCCCTCGTAGGGTGGAGTACTCTTGAGTGTCAGCCGGCACCCCATCCTGCCACATGTGCCAGAGGGGCCGGGCTAGGGCTGGGAAGGCAGATAAGCAAGAGCGGCAAGGGGATGGATGGAAGGCCATGGAGGGCGGCCATCCCTTCGCGTTAATTGGGCCCAGAACACAGAACACAAACTCTGCTGTCAGACCATCCTGTGTGCATCCCAGTTATCATTATCCCAAGCACAAGGCACTATCTCACTGCTGTCCCAAAGGATGCAGCGACCTGAACTTTGCCACAATTGATTGTGGTAGTTAATCATTTGTAAACAAGCAGAAAATTGCATTTCAAGAAAGATCCATGTTCTCTCGCGCACCTGCGTGCGTTTAAGAGAAGCCACATCCTTGCAAGACAAGGCTCCCCTTCCACCTCCTCAACCCGATGGACTCATGGAGGACCCTGCAATTTTTAGCGGCCAGTTACATGAATGACTCAGGTGCTCTCTCGCCAGATTTTTTGCGCATGCTGTTCTCTCTACCCAGAATATGTGCCACTTGGTTAAACAGAATTCGTTGTTTGTGTTTCATACTAACGTTACCTTCCCAAATGACTCTCCTGGGGTCCTTTGCCCCCTGGTGGCTTACAGTGCTGCTCACCTGAGGTTATGCCAGGAGGATGGCAGCCTCAGGCAGCAGTGATAAAACAGATTTTTCGTGGGGAGTTCTTAGCAATTTAACAGGCTTTCCCATATGTCATCTTGTTTGATCTTGACGATAAGCTAATAACTGTCATTCTCCATGCCTCTGACATGGGGTTCCATAACTGAGTCCACGAGGAAACCTACAATCAGGTATGGATTTTATGTTGTTATTTTTTTGTTTTTTTCCTGACTCCCAAAGTCTTCTGTTTGTAATTCCAAGGCTTTACCCTCCTTTTAGAAGTTCCAGGATGGATTCAGGTATAGCACAATTATCACACCTCACCACTCTCTGGCCATAGCTCTCTTCTCTAAGAGTAGGTTTTAGAAAATGATCATATGTCTCCAGGCCTTTAAATTGTACAAAGAAACTCATAACTGTATGCCTATGGATCCACCAAGAGTTCATTGTTTTTTTCAGCCTTTGATAACTAATTTTCTATCCTCCATTTCCATAATTAATCCCACACATTTTAGGTTTTGTTATGGCAATCAATACTCTCCCCCTGGTACCTATTTTTGTATTAGTTAGCTTTTGCTGCATAACAAAAATTCCTAAACTTAGTAGTCATTTACTAACTCAAAATTCTTTGGGTTATCAAATAGGTCTGGGCTAAGCTGGGTCATTCTGCTGGTCTTGCTGGGTTCACTCATGCAACCTCAGCCAGCTGGTGGGTTGGGAGGGGGCTGGCTGATACAGCATTGCCTTGTCTACTTGAGGATTCATTCTGTCTGTCTATCAGTGCTGACTGTTGACTGAAGTGATGGGGTCAGTGGGCCACAGTTCTCCAAACAGACTCAGTCTTCTTCAAGGTGATTTCATGGTTCCAAAGAACAGCAAGAAAGGACAGGCTCCAAGGCAGAAGTGCCTTTTAAGCCTCTGCTTGAATCATGTTTCTTAATGTCCCACTGGCCAAAGCAATGGCCAAACCCACACTCAAGAGACAGAGACACAAATCATACCTACTGATAGAAGGAACAGCAGAGTCCCTTTGCAAAGGGGTGTGCGTATAAGGTTGCAAGGAATTTGTGGGTATTTTGGGATTTACCACAGATATGCACCACTTTCACAAAAGCAGTTAAAGCTCAGTGTGCCTCCTTCATTTCTCTCTTCTCCCGTCCTTGTGATTTCATAGTGTGTGTTGAGATAATAGTGGCTTATGGTTGATAGAGCCTATAGCTCTGACTTGCTGGATGGAGAACAGGCCCTGCTGGGGCTCCTGGGTGGCTCAGTCTGTTAAGTGTCTGACTCTTGATTTTGGCTCACGTCATGATCTCATGGTTCATGAGATCGTGTCCCATATTGGGCTCTGTGCTGACAGCATGGGGCCTGCTTGGGATTCTCTCTCTCCCTCTCTCTCTGCCCTTCCCCTGCTCATACTCTCTCTCTCGCTCTCTCTCTCAAAATAAATTTAAAAATTCTTTAAAAAAAGAGCCCCTGTGGACTCACAGAGAACTTTATATGACTAAGAATTAAACTTTTGTTATGTCATTGAGATTTTGTGGTTTATATGTTACTGCAGCAATAGCTACTCTATTCTGACTAGTTATATTCTAATGTTTCACACAAAATTTGTTGTGTATGTACATGTTTCTGGGGAAAAAGCCCATATTTCCCCTCAGATTAAAAAATATCTGTGATTCAAAAGAAGTAAAAACAAAACGAAATAGAAAAAATTCCCTCAGGAGATGTAACTTTTTCAGCTCACAGAATTCTGGGTTTTTCGCTTTGAAGGTGGTGTGGAGTAGTTGGAAGTGTCTGAGGCATCAGACAGACCTAGATTAGCATTTCATTTCTCCCATTTATTAGTTTATATCCTGGACAAATCCCTTAAGCCCTCTGAGCAGTAGTTTCCCTGGTTTAAAATGCAGGCTTGTTGAAATAATGCTTCAATAATCATTTATTGCAAGCCTACTACATGTCAGGCACAATGCTAGGTGCTGGAGTATAAAGATGAATGTGTAATAAACCTTCCACATAAGAGCGGACAATCTGGTGAGATAAACAGACACTATAATACATCATGGCAGTACAGTGTGGTGAGTGCAGTGATGGAGCCTTCAGAGCACAATCTGGGCACAGCCAAATGTGTGTGTGCATGTAAGTGTTTACATGTGTGCATGCATATGTCAGAGTGTGCACAAGTATGTGTGTGTACAGTGTGTGCACAAGTGTGTGTATGTGTGTATGCACACACGCGTGCACGCAAGCACAAGAGGGTGCACACTGTTGTGTTGCACACACGTGTGTGCACAAGTGTATGCGTGCGTGTGCATGCACATGAGTATTGTGTGTGTGCGTGTAGGTGCACAGTTGTGTGCAGCTGCGAGTGTGCACACATGTGTGTGTGCATAGTGTGTGCACAAGTGTGCATGTGTGAGTGCATACACACAAGCATGTGCACGCAAGCACAAGAGAGTGTGCGTGTGAGCATTCTGTGTTGCACATGCGTGAGTGCACAAGTGTGTATGTGTGAGTGTGCATGCATGAGTACTGCATGTGCGTGTGTATGTGCACAAGTGTGTGCAAAGTGTGTTTGTGCACACACATGTGTATGTGCACATGCGTGTGAGTGTGCACACAGGTGTGTGTGTGCATGTGTGTGTGTGATCATTGGGAAAGGTTTCTCAGAAGTGATGCTTGAGCTGGCCCCTCAGGGGTGAGGAGGAGTCAAGAAACCAAAGGACCAAAGGGAGAGCACGTGCTATCACTGGGAGAGGGCAGCAAATTCAAGATACAAGGGTGGGACCCCGCACAGAAGTTGGGGAATCGAAAGCCATTTGGTATTTCAGGGGCACAGAGTTCAGCATGAGTAGTGGGAAGAAATGGCACTGGAGGCAGGCAGGAGTCATATCATGAAGGGCCTGGTGGGCAGTGCTAATGATCAGGACTTGTGTCCTAAGTGCAAGGGGACCTACTGAAGGCTTTGGAGGGGAAGGGAGAGGACAGCTTTCTTTGTGGGAGAGATTACTCTTGCTGCAGTGTAGAGGATGGACCGGCGGGAGGGAAATTAGAGCAGAGAGTCTGGCCGGGGGTGTGTTCCAACAGTCCACTGAGAGAGACGGATGCCCGAAGCAGGGCGGTGGTAACAGTCAGAGAGGAGGCATGGACACAATGTGTTCATTCTGTTGTGGAGAGAAGTAAATAGCACACTATTTACTTTTAAGTTTTAAGTTGATTTATTTTGAGAGAGAGAGAAAGCACAGGTGGGGGTAGGAACAGAGAGAGAGGGACAGAGAAAGAATCCCAAGCAGGCTCCGCGCTGTCATCGCAGAGCCCAGTGCAGGGCTCGAACTCATGGACTGTGAGATCATGACCTGAGCTGAAATCAAGAGTCGGACACTTAACCAAATGAGCCACCCGGGCGCCCAATAACACACTATTTGTAAAGGACTTTGTAAACCATGCTGCTGGGCACAAGGTGGGGTCATTATGACGGAGATTATGGTTCTGTGTTAAGGAAGGTATGTTAAGTCCCCTGGGCTGAGCTTGTCAGCTGCCCAGAGCACCCTGGCTCCGCTCGGCATCCATTTCCTTCTTTATCACTCATGGTCCTGTGGATTCAAGGGCGCACGCTTGGCTACCATCAGGTGAGTTCCTTGTCTTCCAGGCTCACCTTCCCTGGACCCTGGGGATGGGCGAAGGAAGACTTTATCTTCTCCTACTGTCCCAGAGTCCTAATCAGTGTCTGATGTCCAGGGTTTTCCCTGAGGCCCTGGAGGCCTGATTTAAAAGACCCTTGGCAGACATCTGTGGGAAGTGCATCCCTGGAGGAGGTTACGCTCCCTGGAGCTCCTTCCCCACGGCAGGGTAGGAGCCCCACCAAGGTTCAAAGGTGGACCAGAAAAAGTGCAGCTGGGCTGAGTGGGCAGTGAGGTCTCTGGAGGACTGCCTGGGGACAAACCACCCGAAGGAGAAAAGGAGATGGCTCTATTTCCAACTAGAAGAATAAGGAAAGGGAAAAAAAGCTAGCTAGCAAAATGAAGAGTCTCATCCTTTTGTGGCAAAGAGACCAGCTGTTCACGGATCCCTGTGCCCTCCACGGAGCACCCAGCTACGCTGCACTTCCCAGCACCTTTGTGACCCTGCTTGGCTCTGTGACTAAAGGCACATGGAATACAGGCGTGCCCTTACACCGTCCCACGTGCAATCTGCCCCGCTCTCCTGCCCCGCATCTGCCTGCTGAATATGACCTTGGAAGCCACTGTTGAAGAGGGCTGCACAGCGGGCAGCCTGGGCTCCCGTGTGACCACATGGAGCAGAATCTTCCACACTCCCTGCTGATTACACTAAGCCTCAGTGAGAAGGAAACTTCTCTTGGGTTCCAGCTGCTGAGATTCCAGTGTCTTCCTGTTACCGTACATAGGAAGTCTACCAAGAACATCTGGGCAACACTAATGATGAAGGCCAGCGCTACAAAGAGCAGGTAGGCAGATGTGGCCTGCGGCGTGCTCCAAGGTGATGGTCGGCCAGTGTGCCGAGAGGAGAAGTGACTTTGCGGGTTTTGCCTCCATTATTTGGGACGCAATCGCCAAATACAACCAGGAGACCGGGGGGAGAGCCCTTTAGGAACAACTTGATTTGGTTCTAGCGATTTAGGGCCGAGAGCGGGCATGTTGCTCGGCTCCTGGTCATTGACCAGAGTGCTGATCAGAGAGGACCCGGCAGTGTGTGTGAGGAGAAGAGGCAAAGAAGAAACGCTAGAAGACGGGTGGGCCATGGCAGTGAGGAAAATTATGCCTTTAGGGGAGTCCCCAGTTTGGGAACACTTTCAGACAGGGACCATGAAGCAACAGCGTGTTGAGGACTCACATGTGGACAAGGAAGATGACTTCTAGGCCAGTCAGTGATTCCCAGGGTCTGTGCATAATTACCTGTTTAATAATGGAGCATAGTACATCATATTTTTTCTTTCTTTCTTTTTACTTTTTTTTTGAGGGGGGCAAGGGGAGGGAGGGAGGGAGGGAGAGAGAGAGAGAGAGAGAGAGAGAGAGAGAGAATGTTAATGCCATGCTCAGCGCAGAGCCCGAGGTGGAGCTCGATCCCACGACCCTGGCATCGTGACCCGAGTTGAAATCAAGAGTCGGATGTTTAACCAACTGAGCCACCCAGGTGCCCCCATTGTATTTTCTCTTAGACTCTTTTGAGTCCCACAGTCTTAGGATATTTTACTGACCTCACGATGCTCATTATCATCACTGGCACAGGCAAGGAAACATCTGGAGTTCAACTCAGAGCGGCTCGTTTTTATAAATGTTTTTACATTAAAGTACAGGCAATTCCTCAGAAATAAAAATGTTGAGTATTCCTTTTCTATGTCAGATATTTCCAGGAACACTAGAAATGTGTGAGGAGGGGAAATGGGATTCCACCTGGCAATGTGCCAGGAAATGAATTACCTGGGGGACTTTTAACAACTTGATGGATTATGTAGTTGCATTGATATTGTGGATTAACTGTGGCAAACAGGAAATCTAAGCCACCCTGCTCATCTGTTCATTCACTCGCAGTGGATCACATGTAGACTCCTCACCCTGCTACATAAGTGATTTCTAAATCTGTCTGCTTCAGCTACTCTGAACTTCACAGCAATTCATTTATTCAAATATATATATATATTTTTTTTTTTTTTTCTTTTTTTTCAATGCCTAGTGTGCTAATGTGGGAGACACAGCAAGTAGTAAATACAACTCTTGGCTCCCTGTCCATGTGGAGCTTCCGGTTTCCCAGAGGAAATAAACACAAGGAATCAATTACACTTCTGTCTACCATGATGATTTGAGTACCTTTAAGTAGTAAAAGCATATACTATTCTGAGGTCATTGGGGGTTGGCTGGGGGCGGGGAAATTCCCCTGCGCTTGAAAGCCCCAAACCAGGGGTGCCTGGGTGGCTCAGTCAGTTAAGCATCTGACTCTTGATTTCGGCTCAGGTCATGGGTTCACGGTTTGTGAGTTCGAGCCCCACAACGGGCTCTGGGGGTGGTGGACAGGGTGGAGCCTGCTTGGGATTCTTTCTCTCCCTCTCTTTCTGCTCCTTTCCTGCTGGTGTGTGCATGCTCGCTCTCTCTCTCTCTCAAGGATAAATAAATAAAACTTAAAAAGAAGTAAAAAAAAAAAAAAAAAAAGAAAAGAAAAAAACGTCCCAAATCAAAGGGTGAAGCGACTGAACTGTCAGATGTTTGAGTTGCTAATGCGATACCGATGCCATGCAGTATCACACAGCATTTCTGCTATCTGGTGTTGCCACAAAGAACCACCCCAACACTAGTGGCTTAAAACATCAATTATGTTACCATTACTCACAATTCTGCAGGTCAAGAATTTGAAGGGACGCAATAAGAATGGCCGAGATGACCACTCAGATGTTCGTTGACTCAGCTGAAGAGCTGGACAACTCGGGGGGTGGCTGGGACCCTGTGACTGCCACCTTGGTGCTCCGCAGGGCCTCTTCCTTTCCAGGTGGTCACTCCACAAGGCCTCTCCACAGGGTGGCTGCACTTCTTACATGGCAGCTCAGGGCTCCCAAGAGCACAAAAGCAGAAGCTTCCAGAACTTCTTCAGGCTCTAGCCTGGAGCTGGAGGGAGTGTGCTGCTTCTACCACATACTACCAGTTGAAGTGAGCCACAGGGCCAGCCCAGAATATCACTGTAGTACTACCCACGGGGAAGCACCGTCTCCAGCCTCATTTGGGATCAAGCCTCAAGACTTACAATGGACTTTGAGAAGCGGCAGGTGCAAAGGCCAAGATATTCCTTCAAAGGGTTTAAAGACCCTGATACGTGGAAATGATGCAATTTTGAGACAGGGCATGAGAGAGAAGAACAGGGACATTCAGAAGTGGATCCACAGATTGCAAACAAAACAAGGCAGGAGACCTGGTCCTACCTGGACAGAGACTATCCCCTTGGCCGAGGAAGATGTCAACTCTGACATCAGAACCCCAGCCTAGCATTCCCATAGTTTGCTCTACATATTTCTGCTTAACTGTGTGGTAGACAAAAAAATATGACACTAGGCTCAGCTTCTATACATGTTAAGAGAGCAGGCTCTACAGTCAGAATGTCTGATTATGATGTCTGCCTCTTCTACGTGCTAGAAAAGTGGCCTTACTTTGGGTCAAGTTACTTAAATTTTCTGTTCAGGATTGCCAAGGTACTTAGCACAGCACTGCATATGCACCAGGATTTTGAAAATGTTAACTATTAATAACGTTAATGCTCTTGCTCATATTGTTAATTTCATAATTTCCCATTTATACATCTTTCCAGCTCGATATTTGGCTTGGGTACGGGCTACCGTATCTGCCTACTGATGTGAGCATTTTGGCAGCCAGAGGGGCAAAAAGAGAATAATAGCCCTCTTTCCAGGAGGGACCGTTGATATCTGTCAATGTGCATCCAGTATACAACCGTGTGGCCTTTGCTGGAGAGGAAAACCCTGGCCTCCTGAGCTTGGCTTGCTGCACAGGGTTGATAAACAGCAGCGTCGATGTCAAGGCTGAATCACCTGGGTATCTAAGTCATACTGACTGATCAACCCACGAAGAAACATTTTTTATGTTGTTTGATGTCCAAACTGGATATTTTAGGAGTCCCACGTGAACGCAGATAGACAGTTTTGATTTTTATTCAAGGTATTACTTTGCAAGTTTCTAGGTTTCCTGAGTGCATTAGTCTCTGAGTTCTGGAGCCATGTTTGAATAAGTTTATTTGCTGAGGTGTGCAATTGCTCCAGGATCTCTTTATCCCGGTCGATGATGTCACAATCTCTGCATGTGAGCCGGGTCTGGGGGCATTTCCTGTCTCCCGCGAGGGACGTCAGTGGGGCAGGGGGATGGGAGACTCTGCAGTACCTCTGCCTGGCGCAAAAGGAAGGGGCAGGTCTCTGCCTGGTGCAAAAGGAAGGGGCGGGCCTAGTCTATTCGGGCTGCTCTACGCTGATACTACAGCCTGAGGTCAAGTGGTAGCAGATTCAGGGGCTGATGAGGGCCCCCTTCCTGGATCCCAGACTGCCATATTCCAGCTTCACGGTCCCCGCATGGTGGAAAGACAAGGAAACCCTCTGGGGTCTCTTTTACAAGGGCACTAATCTCATTCCTGAAGGCTCCACCCTCGTGACCTAACCCCCCTCCGCCTCCCAGAGGCTCCAGCTGCAAATACCATCGCACTGAGGATTAGCTTTCGGCATACGACTTTTTGGGGGTGGGGGGCACAAACATTCTGCCTGTGGCAGTGGGCTCCTGAGCTTACAAGCTATGCCCCTCACCTTCAGTTTTCCTGTCTGGAATATGGGGCTAATCACATTTACCTCATAGGGCTTTTATGAGGGTTAATGAGTTAAGATTGCAGAAAATATTTGGAACAATTCATGGCACATGGGGAGTAGCTTTTATAGACATTAGTCACTATTATCAATCAGTTTCTTTACCAAGTATGGGGGTTTATTCCAGGCCTCACACCTCCCCCTTTCTGGACCCTGACTCTGACTCCAAGGACTTCCCTGGAGAAGTGTGAAAGGGACAGAGTGGTGGCCTTTTTCAGGATGTAGAGTTCCACTTGATCCCTAGAGGCTGGCTGCAGTTTTGAGACTCTTCTATGAGGCAGAATGGAGTAGGAGGGAAAGTCCTGGGATTCCCACTAGAGGATGGGGCTCAGGACTCATTCCTGCTACGTGCATGCCACTTTTGTGTGTCCTTTCTGAGTCTCAGGTCCTCACCTGCAGAATACGTACACATGTCCTATGCACAGGGCACCTGGGCTTTTCAGATCCAGGCAGACTCGCTGAGGTGGGGCAAGCCGAGGTACCCGGCATTCAAGTCAGAGTCCCCTGGATTCCCTTAGAAACCTGAAGGTAGGTGATGCCTGGAGCCCAGCTACTAGAAACAGGGCACAAACTCTTAAAGAGGCTGGCCCCAGTTGTCTTGGGTTCAGATGCTTGCAGAGTGAGTGGCTGGAGTATCTTATACCACAGCCTACGTTCTCAGAGGCTGGGAGGGCAGCCTTTGATGGGCTCTGAGGGACACTAACCCGCCCCCTGAGTCTTCCCTGTCCTTCCCACGCAGACCTTGCCGGTAGAGTTTCTTTCCAAGCCCACGAGAACCTTCCCAGGTCTCTCCAGCGTCCTCTGATCCTCTGCTCTTTTTGGTATCTGCTCCTGTTACTTCCATGCTGTCCCTTTGGTAGGAGGGTAGTTCTGTCCGATGTTTGAAGCCCCATCACAGCCCTTGCTTCTGTTTTGTTTTTTTTTTTAATTTTTTTAAAACATTTATTTATTTTTGAGACAGAGACAGACAGAGCATGAATGGGGGAGGGTCAGAGAGAGGGAGACACAGAATCTGAAACAGGCTCCAGACTCTGAGCTGTCAGCACAGAGACCAACACGGGGCTCTAACTCACGGACCGCGAGATCACGTCCTGAGCTGAAGTCGGACGCTTAACCGACTGAGCCACCCAGGCGGCCCCCTCGCTTCTGTTTTGAGGATCTGTCCTTTTGAGAGGCAATGCCAAAGAGTGGGCAGAGGGTGGGCATCGGAGGAACAGCGGTCTGAGCTTGAACCTCACTTCTATCCCTTACTGACTGTGGGCAGGCTTCTTTGCGTCTCTGACCCTCTCCATTATAAAGCAGCGAGGACAAGTACAGCAGTTGCCAGGATTAGAGGCAATACGCGTCAACTTCTGCACAGTGCTCTACACGCGGCAGACATTCGGTACCCTGGAACTATTACTGTCTCACCCTCCACAATGCCTGTAGCTTGTCCATGGCCAGGCCATGGGAGGGCACTCACACAGATGTGGAATCATCAAACCATGTAAGTTAATCAATAGGTCATTCGATCTTAGGGTACCCCAGGGCCAGGCTTCAATCTGCCCTGAGTCAAATCTCAAACTTTTGTTAGGAAGCCTGACCAGAACACTCACCAGAACCGTGTCTTCTCCTGACATCTCGAGGCATCCCTTTCCGGCTGGGCAGGAAGAAGAAACCCTCTGAGGAGAACCCACTCACTGCTTTGAGTTTCCAGCCATGGCTCCCAATCCCACAGGTGTCCGGGAAGAGAGTCGGCATCCTATAAATGCTGAAGAAGAATGACAGTGATCATGACCAACAAAGCGTAAGGATAATCACAGCGGGTTTCAAAAACTAGGCTTCGTGTTGACTACAAAAAGGTATAATCGCATGAGGTCCCCACAGTGCTTCTGAGGCTATCATTGTTTTTCAAGCAGCTCTGACCCAGTTGCAGAAACATTGGTGCTGCAGAACTTTGGCAGAAGGAAAAGCACCCCTCTCCCGAACCCCCTCTCTGCTCCCCCAAGTCCCCTCACTGCTCCACCTTCTCGAAATCCAGTCTCCGGTTGCCAGGAGGGCGCTTGAGTGAGGGAGGCAGCGGCTGAGTCCCGGCCAAGGCTGCCTTGCCAGGTTTCTTGTCAATACCTGTTGACATTTCTCTGAGTAATCGGTCCAGGCGCCTCAGGTATATTTCTTCCTATCACTGGATGGATTACGGGGGCTCTATTGATTTTGTGGTTTCATGTGTGAAAGATCTAATCTTAATCCTCCGTTGTTCATTTTCCTTAACCTTTTAATAACATGATAGGGAGGCAACCCATCAGAATGGAAATTGTTTCTTAGGCATGTTGTCATAAATACATGCCAGGGACTGTTTTATTGTATAGGAGAAGCCATATTTTTTGGAAATAATAATAATGATAAAATTTGTATGGTGTATTGCAGTTTACAAAGCACTTTCCCATATCAACTCATTTAATTCCAACAGCAACCCTGATAGGCAGGAGTTATTTTATTTACTTTGATTTATTTATTCTGAGTCTTTCCACAACATGAATTTTTATTATTACCCACTGTGTCACAGATGAGGAACCTGTATCGCTCAAGGTCACACAACTCTTAAAAATAAGGTGTGGAGTCGGGGTGAGCTGTACTTAAATCCTGAAGTGGTCAAGTTGCCGCTGTGTAACCTTGGCTGAGGGGTGTATGCACCCCACGGTCCTTTTCTTTACAAACAAAACAGATGATGCAACCTTCCTGAGATTTTGTAAGGATTAAAGATGAAGTGGGTAAACCCCCTGAACTGTGCCTGGCACCAAGGAAAGGTTTAACAAATGTTAGCTATTATAATTAATAATAATCTTAGTTATATGATAAAGGGAGGATTTACGCCAAGGGCTTTATGCCAAACCCTAGTTCTCCTCTGCTGGTGGGAAAATTAGGGTCTGCCTTTTCTTTCCCTCTCTCTTGTTTCTTTCTCTAAAGTTTAAAATCCCAGGGAATGACACATAAACCAAGGCTGTTCAGGTGAACACTGGGAAGTCTCTTTTAAGGCTGAGAGTAAAGAGTGAGAGCCTCATGATAGCAGCACTCTTGAGTCTTTCTAGAGCAGGATTCCAGCCAGGGGTGTGGAAACTGGCACACGGTGGTACAGTTCCAGACCCTGGAGGCATCCTGCCCATACCTGTGTCCTGCTGATGAAACGCCAATGGGTTGGCATGCAGATGTTCTCACTGTAGCTTGGAAAAGTTACCCGGGTAATTGCCTTGAGACCAGAAAGCGGAGGGACTGAGACTTTATTTCCAGCCATGCCACTCACTAGCTCTGAGGCCATGAGAGAGTAGTCTCCTTTACCCGGGCCTCAGCTTTCTGATTTTTAAAATGAGAGCATTCAGGGAAGTCTAGGTGGCTCAGATGGTTAAGCACTGGACTCGATTTCGGCTCAGGTCATGGTCTCACAGTTTGTGAGTTCGAGCCCCACATCAGGCTCTGTGCTAACAGTGCAGAGCCTGCTTGGGATTCTCTGTCTCTCCCTCTCTCTTTGCCCATCCCCCCCTTGCACTCTCTCTAAATACATACATACATACATACATACATAAACAAACTTAAAATTTAAGACATAAAATGAGAATGTTCACCTATAATTTGTGTTCCCCAGCCCAAATTTAGCTAGAAACTAAAAAACAAAAACAAAAACAAAAACAAAGACAAAAAAAACAATTTAAATTCCATACCCCATTTCCAATCTCAGAAACGAGAGTGGGGAAGAAGGAAACAGCAGGAGGACGCATAGAAGAAATGCTCATGTTAGGAAATCTTAGTTTGGATGACTCTGAAATTTCTTCTGGAACTCACATTCTATAGCTGTAGCACTCCAGAGCTGAAACGCACTGCCATGCTGTCTCACAGCTTTTTGTATTCGCTCTGAACCTTACTCAACAACGGGGGTCAGAAACAGATGTATCCCCAGTCTCAAAGTGCATTTCCTTTCCCCTGCCCTCCTCCCATCTCCCCTTCTCTCCTCTCCTCTCCCTTCCTTTCCTTTCCTTTCTTTCTGTGAGAAAGGCATTATCTTCTGGGTCAAATCCTGGGTCTCCAGTGATAAATCCTACGTTTCCTGACTTGTAGTACTTGGTACATGTCATTCCTGGACTTTCTGCTCAGTTCTTCATTCTCTGTCTGGGGAACTTATGTTCATTTCTGCATGATCCACCTCAAATGTCACCTCCTTTGCAAAGCCTTCCCTGACTATCCCAAGAAAAGAAGCCACTTCCTGTTCTGGACCCACAGCACTATCTCTACGACAGAATTTGTGACACCGAATTATAATTCCTTGGCTACCTGTTCCCTCATCTTCCTCCACCTGTGCACACTTCCTTTTTTTTTTTTTTTAATGCTTATTTTTGAGACAGAGAGAAGCAGAGCATGAATGGGGGAGGGCCAGAGAGAGAGGGAGACACGGAATCTGAAGCAGGCTCCAGGCTCTGAGCTGTCAGTGTAGAGCCCGACGCGGGGCTGGAACTCACAGACTGTGAGATCATGACCTGAGCCGAAGTCGGACACCTAACCGACTGAGACACCCAGGCGCCCCAGTGTGCACCCTTTCAAGGGGAGGGCTGTGTTATTCATTTGATATCCTGAACACCTGTAGAGAAGTCCTATTTGGATACCGCCTTGTTGGTAAGAATGGTAGTAATCCTGTTAAAACAGCCTTTATTAGTCACTGATTTACTTATTCATAGACTCGTATTATTTTACAGTATAGGAAAGACATTACATTTATCATCCAGCCTCTTCACTTAAGTTAGAAACTGGAGCTCAGAGAGGTAAAGTAATTTACCCAAGGCTACCCAGCAATGCAGACCCACTCAACTCTAGGACTCCTACCTCAGTCCTGTGCTTTTCTCTCAGTCCTAGTTGTTCAGTAAGGCCTTGCTCCTCACCGACTATGTGCTGGGCACTGTGCTTTATGCAGGGAAATGGGATTAGCATGCCATGGTTCCCACTCTACAGGGGTTTACAGTCCGAGTAGGAAAGCAAAGACATCATCTAAACCACCCATGAGAACATAAGCCCCACTGATTCACTAGGGTACCGACCATCTCCTGAGAACGGGTCACAGATGCCAACTAATGTTCCTTCAGGTACACTGCTCTGTTCTCACTTGCGTTGAGCTGCCTTATGCCCCTGATTCTGAAACCTACGCCTTGTACTCTGGCTTTGACAGCTGTTTCTGTCCACATTCTGCCCTCTGCTCACCCCTGTTTTGGAGTCTGTCTGACTCTTCCTCCTGGCATTTTGTGCCCAGGCTTTCTGTTTTTTTTTTTTTTTTCTTTTTTAATGTTTATTTATTTATTTGAGAGAGAGAGAGAGAGAGAGAGAGAGAGAGAGAGATGGAGACACAGAATCCCAGGAAGGCTCTGCACTGACGCAAGTTCAAACTCACGAACTGGGAGATCACGATGTGAGCTGAAACCCAGAGTTGGATGCTTAACTGCCCGAACCGCCAAGGCGCCCCTGTCCTCAGGCTTTCTTGTGTGATCTTGAGGCTCTTCTCAATCTGTCTCTTGCTTTCTTGATAGAGACTCCCTACTCTAGTTTCCAGGCCCACAAATCCCCGCTGCCACACTCCTCACTATTCGTTGGGTTAGTGCTAGCATCCATAATGAAATTAACTTGAATCTGGCCCAATTACAGAGATATTTCTATTGGCCCCTTTCTTGGGGCCTCTGGCAATGCTAGCTTTCTTTTAGTGGAGAACAAATCTGCTAAAGCACATTTTTCTTGAGATGATGGTTTCCAGTGCAGCACTTGGTTTGCAAATTATTGCACCGTTTGCAAAATGCAATCCTTGCTCTACCGAAAATGTCATCAGTATAGAGCATGGATGGCTTTGTAGAATATTATTTTTGGGGTAAGCTTATGCGGAGCTTGATAAAAACCTGTTCCTCATGATCCATAAGCCAGATGTTTCCATTGAGATAACATGGCATTGTTAGTGGTGAGTCTCACACATTAATGTAACAGATAATTATCTTTCCATCCTCTGCTCAAGTAAACAGGGAAAGAACTAGAGAAAGGTATCATAGCCAACTGTGGCCTAGGAGCCTCCTGAAAGTCAGGTGGGTCCCAAGTGGAAAGGGGAGGACAGTCACCCCACTTTCACTTTCTCCAGGAAGCAGAGAGTAGAGAAGGAGCAAGATTTGGAGTCTGTGGGTCAGTGTTCAAATTCTGGCTGCCCTATTTATCTGCAGAGCGTGTTTCCTGCCCCTGAATTGCAGTTTCTTCTTCATAAAATGCTAGTGAGAATACTTATCTCATAGGGCTGTGTGACAACAAAGCAAACATGCGGATAGGCTAACCCCCACCGCAAACACCAGCATCTATGAAAAGGACCTGGTCATAGGAGAAGTGGAGAAGGGGGGCCTGGGGAAAAGGGAGGAGCTCGAAGGGCCTGGTGGCCAAGGTCAAATAACCATGTCTAGGGGGAGTGGGCAACTGGGTGTGCCCTAGCTCAGTAAGAGTCAGAGGGAGATTTCTGGGAGACTGAGGAGAGACTTGAAGTAGGCCTCCATCCTGATAGGATGGAATCCAGAATATCAGGGGGGAATCAGAGGCCTGGCTCAGGTAAGCATGTCAGAACCCCAAGCAGGCCTGCTGGCACTCTGGCAGGACCCCAGTCTCCTTGCAGCACTGGGATAGCCACCAAATACTGGAACTAAAACCCGAATAGTGGGATTGGGTGCTCCCTGCCAGGATCTAACCAGAAAGGGGCTGAGGAGATCCATTCTGACTGGGACAGCAAAGCCAGCTTGGAACCCCGCTTGCGGGTGGGCACGTGACTGCTAATGAACTGCCTCTGTGGTCAGACCTGGCTCAGGGACGAACAGGGTGGTGCTGACTTTGAGGAGGCTTCCGGGACCTCTGGAGGAGACTCAGCAACCACTCAGGGTGTAGCTTCACGATGAAATTCTAGAAACCTTGCCACTCATTGTAAGTTTAAGCCTTCCTTGTCTGTTTGAAAGCCCCGGGGGGGAAATATTCGAGTCATCCAGACTTAATTCTACAGGTAACATGGAACCATGGAAGCTCTTAGAGGAATGGAGTAAGTGCAGAGTTGTGTTGGGTATTTATCAGACATTGTTTAAAAGGAAAGTCAAGGTGACCACTTAGAAGGCTTAACCTGCAGTAGCAGTGGAATGGAGAAGGGACATACGTGCTCAAGGTGGAATTGTCAAAATTGTCTTGTAAAGGCTGGGGAAGGGGGGTTGGACGATGCATCATGTGGCACTTCTTCCCTTGCCCCTCGAGTCAGGTACTCGACGGCAGAAAGGCCGGGATACTACACCCACCTTACTCTTCCCTGCAGTGGAGAAGCCCACTGGGGTTGGAAGAAAGGGTGAGACACTCTAGTCATGTGGGGTGGCTGAGGCAGAGCCTTGGAAGGGAGGGAAGGAGAAGTCCCACCAGCTCATTCCAGAGCTGAATTTTAAGCCACTTGTCTGTCGGGTCTCTGCTTCCCATTGGAAGGGTGGGCTGGGTGATCACTCCTGCTTCCAAAAGAGGATTTTAATGGAGCATAAAGAGCACCAGCAGCCACGTAGGCCTGCCAGAGAAAATCTGCCTCGGCTCCTCACTGGCCGTGGACCTCCAACACGTCATTAATACTTAAGAGACACGAATGCAGAGTTTACAGATGCTAGGCACTTTATGAATGCTGGCTCACTTATTCCTCATTACAAAGATAGTCTCATCTGTGTTTTACAGATGAGCCTATGGTAGCTCAGAGAAGTTAACTCACCCAATGTCACAGAGCCAGGAGGTGACAGAACTGAGCAGCTGGGATTTGAACTGCACACTGAAGACTTGTGCACTTTACTGTAGGGACACTGTGCCTCCGCTTTAGAGACACGCATGTATGTACACATTTATCTATATCGATCTACGTGTACATGAAGGGTGATATTCCAAATCCATGGTTCAGTGAAGACAAACAACTTACATGCCCAGCATACTATTTATGTATTAAAAAAGCAAACATCAAGAGATAAAACTATGTATTCTTGTAGTAAACCTTTGTGAGTGTCAATACCTAGAAGACTCTAGGAGAGTAGCCTGAATGCCTCATTGGTTTTCTCTAGGAAAGGAACAAGGACGGAAGGGCATGGTCAAGAGTTAGTTTTCTCTGTAATATTAAAGTTGTCATATTAACACTGTATTTATAATTGCTGTGGTATTGCTATTTATAAGTGCTATGCTATAGCTTAGCTATACAAGCTGTGCTTATAAATAGCAAATATAAATATAGCAAATGTATTTATAATTGCTGTAGCATAGCAAGATGATCCAAAAACGAATGGCAAAACGGGGTAGCAGAGATATCAGAGTTAGAAGCAAGCTTAGGAAAGCTTTATATTTATATATTTTACCTTTTATATTTTATCCCCCCCCCGTGTTTTTAATTTTTATATTTGCTAACATAAGAAGTATATGCTAAATAAAGAAAGTGTCGTTAGAAATTGTGAATCATGAATTATGGGTTTCATAGACTGACTTAGATGGTTTCCCTTGATCATGGCTTTTTGAGGCAAGGGGAGGCGGGTGGTGATGGTATTGCCATAGCCGTGAGAAGAAAGGCAGATTGCGGCTGCTTGGGAACAGGAACCCGTGGGCCCTCTTTCAACTCCCCAGCTGCTGCCATCTCTAAAACGTCTTTGGTGTTCCCCAGAGGAACGTCGTGCCCGCTGAGCCAGCATGCACTGGCTGTGCAAGATGCACTGCGGCCCAGGCCTCCCCACGCTGTTCCCACCTTTTCCAAGAATGCATGCGGGGCAGGGTGCCGGGTCTTTCCTAAGTCCTCTGTGAACCTGTTTGGAGGATGATAGCAACTCATTCAAAATGGGTCCAAAGACTGGCTTCCTTTGAGAAGGGGATCAAGAGATCTCTAGCGACTGCTTCACCAGGGTCGTTTGAAGCATAGAGGGAAACACTACTTACGTGTTTGAGCCCGTTGTGTTCATTCCAAACCCTCTTCTCTCTCTCCGTCATCCAACATCACCAAATCACCTCTGGAAGGTCCAGTGGGCACTGTACTGATGCTCAGTGTGGAGTCAACCTGGTGTAAGTAAGAACCCAGGTTCTGGAGTCAGACCGTGGTGTCAATCTCGGCCCTTCCAGCAGCTGCTTCTGTGACCTGGGTGCTTTCTAAACCTAGTGTCATAGTTTGCAAAATGGGAACAGTAACAGTTTGAGCCTCACAGAACTGTAGTGAGGATGATGAATTGCAATGATTTAAGTAAAGCATTTCACACAGTATCTGGCCACAAATGAAAAACTCAACAAATATTATCTATTATGATGCTATCTGCATTGGACATATGTGTCTAATAGCTCCTTGTTTCCTAAAATAAAGTTTATTTCTTTATGCCTAAAAAGGTAATAGATATTAGGGTGCTTGGGTGGCTCAGTTGGTTAAGCATCCAACTTCGGCTCGGGTCATGACTCACAGTTCGTGGGTTTGAGCCCTATGTTGGGTTCTGTGCTGACAGCTCAGAGCTTGGAGCCTGCTTTGGATTCTGTGACTCCCACTCTCTCTGCCCCTCCCCTGCTTGTGCTCTCTCTCTCTCTTTCTCTTTTTCAAAAATAAATAAATATGAAATAGTCAATAGATATTCATCATAGGGAAAATTTAAAACAAAATAACATTCAGCACAAAGAATAAAATGGAAGTCATATGTAATCCTATTCCCTGGGTTTTGGTAGGTTTTTTGTATGAATGTATGTGAATGCATATATTTATATAACCAAATTAGAATCATAATGTATAGATGACTTTATATTCTGCTATACTGAATTGTTAATAAAAACGTGGCATGGAGATAGGGCTCCCGGGCAGCTCAGTCAGTTAGGCTAGCGTCCAACACTTGATTTCCGCTCAGGTCATGATCTCACAGTTCACGAGTTTAAGCCCTCTGTAGGGCTCCATGCTGACAGTGAGGATCCTGCTTGGGATTCTTTCTCTCTCTCTCTCTCTCTCTCTCTCTCTCCCCCTTACCTGCTCATGCGTGATCTCTCTCTTTCTGTAAATAAATAAATAACTTGAAAAAAAAAAAGTGGCATAGGAAACCCTGGGATAAAATACAGGTTCTACAACATTATTTAAAAAATTTTTTTCTTTTTAATGTTTATTTATTTTTGAGAGACAGAGAGAGACAGAGTGTGGGCAGGGGAGGGGCAGAGAGAGAGAGAAAGACACAGAATCTGAAGAGGCTCCAGGCTCTGAGCCGTCAGCACAGAGCCTGACGCGGGGCTCGAACTCATAAGCCGTGAGATCATGACCTGAGCCGAAGTCGGACGCTCAACCGACTGAGCCACCCAGGCACCCCTACAACATTATTTTAATGATTGCATAGTTCACATTCATAAATCTTACTTATTGTTGGCAAAGATAAATATGAGAAATATGGCCCCTGTCTTCAAGGAGCTTATCATTGGGCATTTGGGAACAGCATCCCATTCTACAGATATAACATTTAGACATTCTCATAGCACTGGTAATTTAGACTTCCAGTATTTCTCTATTATACGTTATATAAGTGAAGGGCCTATTAATATCTGTTTGTTCACTACTATGGGAATTTTCATCTTATGAATTCCAGTTTTAGGCATGGAATTACCATGTTGAACATTATGCACCTTTTAAAGAGATTTTGATTTAAAAATCTCTTTGAATCAAATACTCCAAGTATTTGAGGATGCCCGCATCCTCATATCCTTACCAGCCTGGGGATAAATACATTTTTGTCACTGCTAATTTGAGAGACAAAAATTATCTTGTTTTCATGTGAATTTATTACAAAAATGTATGCATTTAAAAAATGTTTGGCCACTAGCAATATTGCAAATATAAAGTGTGCAGCAACATTTCAAAAAGTGCAATTAGGTTTAGATGAGAAGTTTGTTTTCTCACCCATTCCCTCCCCCCTCCCCCTGCCCCAGGTTAGCATGTGCCTAACACCGATGGATGGGGGCAAAGACTTTGCTTCCCCAGCATATAGAACAGTGCCTGGCACATAGCAGGTACTCAATAGATATTTATTAAATGAATGGGAAGTTTCCTGAATTCCATAATAAACATTTTCTATGGATACATAAGCACCTAGATGCATACTTTTTATATTATTAATAGAAATGGGAACTTACTTGGGGCGCCTGGGTGGCTCAGTCGGTTGAGCATCTGACTTCAGCTCAGGTCATGATCTCGCCGGTCCCAATTTCAGCTCCCACGTTGGGCTCTGTGCTGACAGCTCAGAGCCTGGGGCCTGTTTCAGATTCTGTGTCTTCCTCTCTCTTTTTCACTGCCCCTCCCCTGCGCACACTCTCTCTCTGTCTCTCTCTCTCTCAAAAGAGAGAGGTGCCCATTAAAGGGGCACCTGGGTGGCTCAGTTGGTTAACCAGCTGACTTCAGCTCAGGTCATGATCTTACGGTTTGTGAGTTTGAGCCCCACATTGGGCTCTGTGCTGACAGCTTGGAGCCTGGAGCCTGTTTCAGATTCTGTGTCTCCCTCTCTCTCTGTTCCTTCCCCACTCGCACTCTGTCTCTCTCTCAAAATAAATAAAGATGAAAAAAAATTAAAAAAAAAAAACATTAAAAAAAAAAACCCAGGAACTTACCAAAACCAGTCTTTTTATGTACCTTTGATATTTTTTTATTTAAATTATTTAGACTTGTTCCATTTTTTTTAAAAAAATGCCACATAATATCATCATTTAGTTAACGGACTCCCTATTGATGAAACATTGTTACTTTCTGTATGGAGCTATTATTTATGAAGCACTTTGTATTTCTCTTTTAGGAATTGTTCATATTGTTTACTAATGTTTCTATAAACTTTGTCTATAAGCTTTTAGGAGCTCTCTGTATATTCAGGATAGTAAAGCTCTGTTTATAAGGTATGCTATACATATTTTCCTAATTTTCTAAGGCCTTTTAATGTTCTTTGTAGCATTTTTTATGTAAATAGGGCTTTTCATGAAATTAAATCTATCCAAATTTTTAGAAATATGTATTTTCTGTATATTTATGGGGGGGGCTTTTTACACCTACATAAACATTCATTAATATTTTCCCCTTAAATACACTTTCACGTCTATTTGATATTTCATTTATGTGGAATTTAATTAACAATATGGTGTGAGGTAGGAATCTTTTTCTCGCAGTTTTTATTACCCCCGTTCATTTATTTGAAAAGTCTTTAGCTCCACTGATCCAAATACTTTCAATTACACATTAATTAATTATACTTTAATTTCTTGGGCTTCTGTGTCTTACATTCCGTTTCATTGATCATTCTATTTTTTTGGCCCTTTAACAATAATTTAAAATTATTTTGTCTTTATATTTTCAGATCTTTTTGATAGTATGAATTTCTTTCCATTAAATTAACTTTTTTTGGAATATTCTCACTAGCTCTTCTCTTTCAGAGACACATTAGAATATGACTGAACATGAATATGTGATTGGAGATACAGAATTGAGATTATGTTTGGAATTGCAGTGTTGTAAATTACAGATCTTCCCTCATTTATATATACCAATAAACCCATTTTTTAAAAAAGTATTTTTTAAAAAATGTTTATTTTTGACAGACAGAGAGAGACAGAGCATGATCAGGGGAGGGGCAGAGAGAGAGGGAGACACAGAATCTGAAGCAGGCTCCAGGCTCTGAGCTGTCAGCACAGAGCCTGACGTGGGGCTCGAACTCACGGACCATAAGATCATGATCTGAGCTGAAGTTGGACGCTCAACCGACTGAGCCACCCAGGCACCCCCTCCCAATAAACACATTTTAAGTTGAAAATATCATAAGTGAAAAATGCACGTAATAAATATAATCTGCGGAACATCATAGCTTAGTCTAGTGTACCTTAAATGTGCTCAAACACTCACAGCAGCTGGCAACTGGAGAAATCATCTACCATAAACCCTATTCTATAATAAAATGTTCAAAACCTCATGTAATTTATTACATATGCTGGACACGAACAACAGGATGGTTGTATGTGTATTGGTTGTCAACCCTGGTGACTGTATGGCTGAGCTGCCCAACATCACGGGAGAGCATCTTACAACCTATCGCCAGCCCAGGAAAAGATCAAACCTCCAACTACAGTTTCTAACGAATGCGTACTGCTTTCTCGCCATGGTAAGCTTGAACAATCATAGGTCGACCCGTCAGAAATCAGGCACCATCTGTAATCAGGGAGAAGTGACATTTTTATAATGTTGAACCTTCTTTCCTCAGTTTGTTTAGTTACTTTGTGCCCGCTGACAACATTTTGTCATTTTTAAAAATCCAGACCTTATATCTTCAGTATTAAACTTATTCTTGGGTAATGGAATCTATTTATACCATGAAGTGTTCTAAAAGGCCATTTCTAGCAATATAGAAAATATTGATTTTTATATGCTTACTTTTAAACTAACCCTCTTAATTCTATTAGTTTCTTATCGTTTCTGATATTTCTCATTAGAAAGTATAATCTGCAAACACTGATAATTTCCTCATTTTTAATACTTGATGTCCTTTTCTTATATTAACGCATGCACTGATTGAGGTGATAGAAGCTGACAGTTTGACCTCCCTTTGATTTTCATGGGAATGACTACAGGTTTCGCCGTTACATTTCATATTGGTTGTTGGTTTGATGTAGATGTTCTTTATCATGTGAAGGGAATTCTTTAATTCTAGTTCCCAATGGCAGAGGATAATGAATTTTATCAGATGCCTTTTTGGCATCCACTAAGATGAGACAGGCTCTTTTGACCTATTAATTGCATTCCAAGAATCAACTTTATTTAGTCATGGTTTACAGCTGGGTTTAACTTGCTAATCTTTAATTTAGGAATTTCTGATTATTCATTAGAAAGATTAGGCTATAATTTACCCTACTTTTTGATGTTTTGTTATTCTAGCTTTGAAATATGAATTGAGAAGCTGCTTTTTTTCCCCCTGTGTTATTCAACAGCTTAAATAGTGAGTCATTTTCTCCCTTCACTTGCAGTCACTCCAGGCACCCCATGCTCATTGGCCCTGCTAGTTCTTTTTGTTTGTTTGTTTATTCTGAGAGAGTGAGAGCAAGAGCGAGAGCAAGAGAGAGGGAGAGAGGGAGAGAGGGAGAGTGAATGTGAGCGGGGGATGGGCAGAGGGAGAAGAGATGGAGAGAATCCCAAGCAGGCTTCACCCTCTGAGCACAGAGCCCTATGGGGGGCTCAACCCCACGAACTGTAAGGTCATGACCTGAGCTGAAATCAAGAGTTGGATGCTTAACTGACCGACCCACCCAGGTGCCCGGCCCTGCCAGTTCTTCTGAAACTTTCCATCCGCTGCCAATGCCTCTTGATGGACTCCTACTCATTTCCTAGGACACAACACAGCCATCAACACTTTTATACAGACTTGCCCCACCACTCCCTTCATGTTACCAAGTGCCTTTATTCCAGCACTGATCCTACTATAATTTACTCATCTATTAACCTACTTTTCCCATCAGATTTTGAGCTTCTGGAAGCAGGGACAGCCATGGATGCATTTAAAAAAGAAATTTCTGAATCTCCAGGGCTTATCCCAGGACCTGGCACACAGCATGTGCTTAATAACTCCTTGTTACATGAATACACCCATGATACATTTTGCTTCAAATGTTGCCAGTGAAAAAATTTCAAAGAGGTATGTGTATGCTCCTTTGCTTTTCTTTGACAATAAAATAGAGATAATAATCACTCACTGCCATTCTGACACTTAGCAGAGCGCTGTGCTGGGAGAATGGATGTGAAAGAATAAAGGATAAAGTCAAAGAATTAAGTACAAAAATACACAAGAGCTTTCAGACCGTCTTTGATAATAAAAGGTAACGTGCACTGAGCATTTACTATGTTCCAGGTACGGAATTATCAAATTTATTTCTCATAACAGCCCAATGAGGTAGATATTATTGTCTCAATTTTACATGTGAGCGAACCAAATTTTAGAGAGCTTACATGATTTGTCTGAGGTCAAACAACGGGCACGCCTGCAGCCAGAACCTTAATTCAGACTTTCCGAATTCAGGGTCCACTCTGCAGAAGATGCCCTATCTGGACTCATCAGTAAAGACAACGTGCTCCACTTACATGAGAAAAGAGACAAATGATAAGCAAAGGGCGAAGATTTAGTCAAATTCTCCACTTCCTCAGTTTACCTTTGTTTAGTGCACAACAGAGAAAAACAAAAAAACAGATTATTGAGAGTATCTACCTGATTGCCTTTGCTATCATTTGCCTCTCTTCTGATGAAAGGGGGCTAGCCATCGAGTAAGGTTCCCTTTACTTTTTAGTTTATGCTACAATGCTGCTTTCTCCCCAAAGGACATACGCTGGACCGTGGGATCATGGACCACCTTTCTTTTTCCCTCTATGAAGGGGACAAGACAGGCAAGAGGAGACAACTTTCCTTAATTATTTAAGTAATTAAGTTCTTGGATTCTTTTTTTTTTTTTTTAATTTTTTTTTTTTTTTAACGTTTATTTATTTTGGAGACAGAGAGAGACAAAGCATGAACGGGGGAGGGTCAGAGAGAGAGGGAGACACAGAATCCGAAACAGGCTCCAGGCTCCGAGCTGTCAGCACAGAGCCCGACGTGGGGCTTGAACTCATGAACCATGAAACCATGACCTGAGCCGAAGTCAGCCGCTCAACCGACTGAGCCACCCAGGCGCCCCAAGTTCCTGGATTCTTAAGCTCATGACCTTGAGCTATAGGTGAGTGACTGTGACCTATAATCTGAAATGAGACAGATTTCAGGGTTCTCCCCACCCCCAAAGCGGAGGCACCATAGAAGGGCTAAAAGCAGAGCACGGAGAGGACTTTAGCGCTTTACTGTGGACATCTCCAACCTCGCTTGCTTGCTCCCCACTCCAGGCTGCGACCCCAGCGTGAGTGACAGGAGTGGGGAGAGGTGTTCAGGAGATTAAAGGCCCAAGTCACCAGAGGATGCCGTCTCGCAAGAATATTTAGACATTTTCCACTTGGCAGTCATTAATATTCTCCGGCAAACGATAAGCAGAAAACCTGTTCAAAAAGGCTCCCTCTTCAGATCTTGGTACCCTGGAAGATAAAGTGAATGCTAGGGTTTTGTTTTGAAATTAAATATTCATTGGCTTGGGTTACAGCCACTTACAGTTCTTGAGAATAAAACCGAATTTTTCCTTTGTTTGAAAACGACAGTCATTTCACTTTTAAGAATCAATTTCCGTACTGCGTCAGTCAGGGTAACGCATGGTGTGATTCTTGTAATAGAACAGTCACTACTTAGAATTGAATACAGAATGGCTCCAAGGATTTCGTCGCTGGTGCCTGGGCATTTCGACATCACAGAAATCCTGAAGCCAGAAGCAGCCATGGACTAGAGGAGAGACTTGGGAATTGGATCCTGGGCACCCTTCCAGCCTCTGGGTGAGCTCTTGGCTCTATTAGTCGATAGCCGCTCCATAACGGTGCGGACTTTCAGTTTCCTAGACTGTAAAGTGGACCGCATTCTTTCTTCATGCGGGTTGCATAAAGATTTAGAGATAGGAGTTGGAAAATGGGTGACACACAGTAGGAACACAAGAATGGCAGCCATCATTCATATTTTAACATAAATACTGAGAACAAGTCACTAAATGGCTTAAAAGCCATGGAGATCTTTTTTTTTTTTTTTTTTTTTTTTAATCTGTCAGGCACTGTTGCTCGCATTTGCCTTGAATTGAAACACCTTTTAAAAGCTTTCAAAGCTTTGAAGGTTGATTTCAATGAAATCAGTTTTTATTCGAGGCGTTTCTCCTACTGTCATTCTCAGTAAAACAAAAAAACACTTACTGTCAAAACAACAAGGGCTTGCTCTCAAGCACAAAATGAGAGCAGATATATCTGCCTGATTTATTTTGGCATCTGCCTAGAAGTTAAATAGGACACCTTTTAATTTGCCACTTCTTTAGGATTCATTTAGATTGGAAAGGTAAAGCACCAGTGCTTGGGTTCAGGTAAACTTGAACTAGTTGGACTAAAAGGTGTATTCTTTACCTCTCAGATATGTACCCTTTTAAAAGGGCCAATTAAAGAAAAAACTGTGTATTTAGCAACATAAGATGGTAACATCTAATGGGGTTTTCTTTTTACTTTAAACTGGAGGAACTTAGAAATCTACCTTATTACCAAAGATCAACTAGAGGTCTGGGAAAGAAAGTCAAAGCTGTCAATGAGTTTATGCAGAACTATTAAAAAAAGTGAAGTTTTTTTTTTTTAACAATTAAAAACAACTATGAGTAAAGAGACTCAGAAGTCAAGTCTCAACTCTACCATTTGCTGGTTGGAAGTTATTCAATCTCTCTGTGTCTTTTTTAATCTATAAGTTGGGGAATATATCTACCCACTTGTTAAGGAAATTACCTGGGGCAATGGACAAAAAGCTTATAGCACCTGCTGGGCACATAATTGTGAGCCACAGCTATTATTCACAAGAGCCTGTATAATATTTTCTAGCAATTTGATCCAGGAGTGAGCATTTCTTACTGTATGAAAGTTGTGTCTCCTATATGCCCCAAATTTATTTTGCTGGAATTTCAGCCCATTCCTTCATTGTCTCAGTGTGGCAATAACATCTGTTTAATACTTTCTGTGTAACGAGGTCATACGAGGGCACGTGGGTCTGCAATTATTAACATAACCATTCCTAAACGGAGGTGTTACTTTTTGTCATGTCAATGATCTAACTGCAATCTGTGATCTGGCTGATCAACTAATTTAGATGTAAAATGAAATGAGAATCTCACACATATATACACATACATACATACACACGCATAAACATCGATATGCACACATAAACATTTTCTGTTCTTTAATACACATACAAGTCAAGGTCCAGCTCCAAACCTGAGTTTTGTCTTATGTTGTCTCATGTTTGTTGATGTGGACTGCATGGGGGAATGTGAAGAAAGATAAATGCTTCCTCTTTGGATCTCTTAAAGCAGACGACCTTACACTGAACTACGCAAACTCTTTGAAGGTGTCGATGAACCTTGGTTTTCAAACCGAGAGTTTATCAGGCTTTTTTTTTTTTAAGGGGGAGACACAACTTACAGACCTAGTCGTGGGGTCTTTCCCAATTTTTTGACTACACACTCCTCTCTCTTCGCTGCGACTGCTTCTCCAAGCATACAAGTGCCTGAAGTAAAGTGAGGATGAGCTGATCTAACTCCTCAATGAAGCTTTCCTCCTCTTTCCGCCAGGAAAACAGAGGCCTTTGCCTGGTCAGATGGATGCTTAGATAGAAGCAGTTTTGTCTTCCAATCCTTCGTCTGAGTATCCAGTAGAAACTTGCAGAATAAAACCAGGCTAAGCTGTTGTTCTCAAACATGTTTATTTGTTAACAGTTATACATGGCGTGTTACAGAAATTAATGGAAAATTTCTAAAAATTTCACTGTTGCTGAATGTATTGTACATAAAGTTAAAAATAATGTGTCCATATATGTTAACAAACTGTCATCTGAGGTAAAGTTAAAGTAGGTCTAGAAATGTACTGAAACAGTCACTTTCTCTTTCTCATCTTTATTAAAAAAATATGTGTCAGAACGCAGAAATTGAAATAAACCAAACCCACAGAGTAAACATTTTTTTTTTTTTTTTAAAAGAAGGTGCCCGGTACATGACAGGATGGGGTTTCAGGAGACACTGGGATGAGGACGAATTATAAAAAAAGTCTTGCGGCATGGAAAGATTGTAGAGCTACGGGGCATGGGGACAGAAGGACAGGTGGCGTTTCCCTGGTTTCAAAATTTAAAGTGACAAATTTAGTGCTAGTGAAGGATGAGGAATTAACAGTTGTACACACGGATTTTCTATCGGTCTAACCGGAACTGGGCAGACTCTCCAGGGCCTTTTGGTTTTGGCTCCTCGGCTCTTATTTGGAAATTCCACTGTACTCTTGGGATAGGATATGGTGGTTCTGAGCTCACCAACCAGTGCTTGTTAAAAAACAGAATTCTGCCAATGACAACGTGGATGGCAGTTTAAAATCTTGACCTTATTTCCCTCACTGCAATGCATCACATGGGCCTCTTTGTTAAGTTCAGAGCCAGTTACACTTTGGGTCACATTCAGTGAATGATGACAGGTCCACTGGGCTGTCACTCCCTGCTATGGAATGAACTCCAGAAGGTGTAACTGAAACAGCAACACTGGCCAGGCTGGCGTTCACTTTGAACGTGTCACAGGCAGCCCAAAGCATCAGTGTAATGGCGTCGTGCTTTCAAGGCAAAGTCAAGACAGCCATATTGAGGGAGAAGATATAGCACCACTTGTTAGAATCAGAATCATGGACAACGGAGCAATTGAAGCCATTTCCCCCATGGGAACTGCCTAGTGTATCAAATCCCCAGGAAACAGGATTGAACCGGTTTTAAGACGACTCTCATGGTTATCAGACCTTTCCCATTTTCCCCTTTGTGTGAAAGGATTATTTAATTATAAAATGGACGTGCATTCCTGGAGAAATCATGTGGACCGATAGGTGACAGTTATGGGGGGAGGGGGGTAAACGGCCTTTTTCGCTTTTCTGGTTCTTTGGACCTTCCACATTAGGATGACGTTGACATATATTCTGTACGGACATTTGGTCAGTTTACCTAAGTGGGAAAAAATTACGTTCCAGCCATCTGTCAGTGTCAAATTTGGGCCTTGAGCAGTGACAATTACCTTGATTTTCGATTTTCTCTTTGTGAGCCAAGTATTACCTTCTTTCAAATCACTTTTGTTTCTGTTCATATGAAGAACCAAGATACACAGGTACTGAAGTCAATCATATCAATGCCAATTCTACTTCCCAAGGTTTAAAACCAAGTAATGATAGTTAACCCCAAATCCAGTTAACCGCATGGTCCTCTAAAGTTTTCTCCTTAGTGTTAAACCACTAAATTCAACATACTGGAACATCGGGAAAACACACTTGACCTGTAGCACAATTCTCTGTAGGGCAAAAATAGAGAGATTCTTTATGAAAATCATGTGCTAAATGTATGAACTGAACACTGTACTTTTTGTCTCATCAATGTAAAAAAAGGAAGCTTAAACTCTTCTGTTTCATATACAAACAGTTCAATGATCTCTATGGGGGTCGGTGGGCGTGAAGAGATGGGAGGGAGTTTCAGAATCTAAAGGACAGGCCTTCAAAATGTGAGCATTGTCTTGTGTTCTCCACCGAGGGCGGGTGTTCTTGTGGAAGGGCTGGAGTAGACGGTGGGGTCACGTGCTCCCTTCTTGCTCACTAGCTATGGATTGGCCAACTGCTCTGCCACCTGTCCCTGAACTCCAGCTTTCCCCCATCTGCTCCACATAACATCTGGAGAGGGAGCCCCATCCATCAAGTTTGTCACATCCTGCACTCAATCTGCTACCTTCTCTACAGTGTAATGGCATTATTAAAAAGCATTTTCATTAACATTTATATTTACAAAAAAAAAAAAAACTGGCATTTTTTTTTTCATTAGAACTCCTTAAAGCCATTTCCCTTAAATATTTAAAGAGTTTAATGGTAAGGTTTTTTTTTTTTTTTCAAGTTATAAAATAAAAATCCCATTTGAATTTTCTGATGTACAAAAAGAGATAGCGATGAACAGTTGTGATCCTGGAATCAGTTTGTTATTCCGAATATTCGTGTCACCATTGTTCCATTAGAAAGTCGGTTTTAAGATCCAAAACCGCATAACCAGGATTGTACCAGAATTATTTGGCAAATGACTTTTCTTTGAAAATGGCACGTGGAGAAGACACTTGTCTGCATAGCATCACAGCAGCAAGATATCGGAAAAATAAAAAATATCATTTTATTGTACTTAAGAGTTTAGAGCTTCTTAGAAAACCAGATGCATTTTTTCGTCTTTCTCATCAATGGGATTCCGACGTCCTTTCCTACTCGCAGAATGAAGATTTGAACCGAAAGCCGTCTGTCTTCACCAGAGTGCAGAAGAGCTAAAGGGGTGTTTTGGCAACATTCTTGATCATAATCAACCACTTATCCGTCTTGTGATTTTCAAGTGAATTCCTTTCATATGAGGCTTTTCTTTTCCAGTTAGATTTCCTCACCCATATCTAAAAAAAGTCAGAAGCAATACAAAAATCTTTACACCCATTAATTTTTAAACATGACCAAGGAAAGGGGACAGAATGGCAGACCAGGCCCTGTGGAGTGATGAAAATACATCATCATACGTCAAAAGGCAAAGGGATGACGATACTGTTGTCACGAGGACATCTTGCTCATGTCTAAAAGAAGTCAGTGCCAACCCTGCTGTCACTCTCTGAGGCCTGTAACTCCACATTTGATGTCTTTACAGTGGCCAACAGGTTGAGAAATAAAAAGAGAATTATGATTTTGCGTACTGGGTCATCTTAAACCCATGCTGAGAGAGCTCAGAATATTTGTCAGGTAAGCATTGGCTTAATTTGTGATTTAATGTTGGGTATGATTTTTTATACTTTTGTGTGTTTTTTTTTTCCTCTTGTGCTGCCATAGTTATCTGCCATTGTTGCCATGAATTCCTAGTTCCCTCTTCCAAATGAGTTCTGTTGGGCAGTCGTGAATTTCTTCATGGGATGAGGTGAGGTGAAAGAATACAAGAGAGCCTGTCACGATGCCGATTTCCATGCCAGTCTTGAAGCACCTGTCATGAGCCCACATCGATGCTATTTCTTAGGTCTGTTGATCTGTGCATAGAGATGCTCCAGCTCCTATGGACAGAAGGACAAAGTGAGACCTGCTCTTTTCCAGTTAGGATTTCCTGACACAACTTGGGAAAGAGGGTTTGGGATGAGAACAGAAAGATGACAGTTTATGATGGATGACCTTAGGTACGTTTTGGATTATTTGATCATGACGCATGTCATTTTGGCAACTTTGTTTAATCACTAAGAATAACTACTCACCCAGGTCTGTCCTTGGCTTTCAAGCTGAGACTGGTTCCCCATTAGGGGAAAAGGAAGGTATAGCAGAGAGAGCTGGACGACCTGTGTGAGGTGGGCAAGATACTTATCCTTGCTGAGCCTCACTTTTCCCAACCATTACATAGGAATAATACTGTTTATCCTACAGGGTTCTTGAGAGAATTCGAGATAATCTATATGTAAAGCGTCCAAGCGCTTGGCAGGAAGAGGTCTTCAGAAAATAACAATCATCAAGAGTCGAGTCGAAAATTTTCCAACATAGTTTTATGAATGTCTACTTGAAACCACTGAAATTCTATTTCAAACTGTCTTTGGTTTCTGCAGGCAGTGAGGACTGAGTACGCTTTTGAGCAGGAAAAACAGCGAATATGCCTTTAGCTCTTAGTGAAGAGCTTCTGGGACTCATTTCCACTAAATCTCCTGCTTCAGGGTTGACCAGTCATCCGCCTGCACCCTGGAACTGGCTGTCCTGAGACACACACAGGGATTTTGACCTGTATGTGACAAAGCAAACCTTCAGTCCAAAGGCATATGGGAAATGGTGTTTAGCCTTGTTGACACTACCTGAGACTTGATGTTGAGACGGCCCGGGGTGCACTGGCCAAGCAGATCAGATCAAGACACTGGTCTTAGGCATATATAGGCCCTTCCTTTACCCTTGACCTTTTGCTGTCCACTCTTGGATATTTGCGCCAGAGTTAAAAGGAAACAGTGACATCTTAATTCTGTCATATTTCTATATTAGCCTGCCTGTTGCCATGTGGGTATAGATCCTTTCTATTTGCTTATTTTCTTCAACCATCAGATTGAACTGATATTCTGGGAGCCCTGGCTATGCGTCTGGCACCATGCTAGGTATCTTTAAGTACAGTGTCTTTTTAGCTTATCACAACAGACTTGTAAAGCAGATGTTTTATCTGTTTTGCAAATGGGAAATCATGTACAAAGCAGTGAAGCAATTTTCCATGCTCCTACAGCTAGGGAAGTTTGGAACGTGAGACCTGAAAGTAGGGTCCAGTGCTTTTTCTAGGCTACTACAACAACTGCCGTGGAAAAAAAAAAAAAAAAGAGAGAGAGAGAGAAAAGACCAGTCCTTCAATCTGTAGTGTTGTAGAGTGCTTCGCGGTTTACAAAGCACCCTCCTGTCTTATTTTATCTGCTTAACTGTCCTGGGAGTGGCTTTTCTTCTTTCCATCTCATTTTGCAGATAAAATCTGAAGGTCATAGAAGTGGCATGATCTCAAGGTCATCGAGCTGTACCTCATGCATTTAATAGATCACATTGCTTGCTTTTATTGTACGGTGGGAATGGACTAGGAGATAATTTTGTCCAGATCCATCATTTTATAGGTGAAGAATGTGAATCCTAGAGAAGGGAGCTTTTGTTTCCCTAGAATCACAAAGTTACTTAGAAACCACATCCTGAACAGAATCCAGGACTCCTGCTGTCAAATCTAAGATGTCTTCTTCTAGACCTCACTACGTCTGTATTCTTCCAGGAAAAAGCATCCGTCTATCCTTTGAGACCCCCTATTCTATAACAGGAGAGAATACCAATTTGTCCCTCCATGCTTCCCACCCATGGGACTTCATACTGCCCTTAGAAACATACAGAGTAAGTGTAATCTTTCTCCCAAATGTCTCATGACAGAAAACAGGGAAGCCCATTATTCCATATCCTACCTCTGGGTTACTGCTTGCTAAGTTCTTCTGCTATTTTACACGTGTGGACCCAGCACAGTAGGTGCTCAATGAATGAATTTGTTGGATTAATGAATGACTATGATACAGCTTCTACTCTCTCCTCTGTGCCGATCACTTTGTCCTAAATACAGTCCAGTTTGGCTTAATTCTCTCAAACTCTCAAACTCTAACCCAGCAAAATCTATAGCAAGAGGATTTGTTATGCACCTCATCTCTTCCCTACCAATGCCTTGAAATGTTTCAAATACCTACTGCAAGGCTAACCATGCAACCTTACCGTGTTTGTGTTTTGGGGGTGGGCGGGGTGGAGCAAAGGGAGAAGTAGTGAAGTCAAGTACAAGTTCTGGGGAAAAGACATGTCCCGTCTATGCTGGGTTATAGGATGTATCTTCATCATTCCTGGGTAGAACTTCTCTGCCCACTCTTCTTTTTGGATATCCTAAGAACTCAGGCCGCCTTGATCTCACCCTACAATTTGCTCTATTCTAATTTTGGAAACTAATTTATTCAACAGAGAATGACACCTAAAAACAGAAGAAGACAGCAGGCTCAGACAGGGTAATTAATGCCACACTGCATTAACTTTCTGCAGCTGAGATAAATATTCACACATCTCCTGCTTGCCGGAATTTAGTTTCAAATACCCATCACAACAGTGGTAAGGACTGCAGTCAACTCTCAATTATCCCCACTAATGAAGGGGAGCAGTGGTGTGGAAAACCCCAAGCAGCAGATAATCCCAAAGTCTGACACTGTGATGCATTATAGGTTTTGGCAATAGCTTTAACTTCCTTGTTACAGAATCTTAGACTGTCAGAGCTGGAGGGGAGTAAGAAATCATTTGATCCAGAAATTTCTGACCTGGCTTCTGGCAAGGTCATGATGGGGTCTTCAGGCTATTTTCAATATTCCAAAAGCCTAAGTGGAATCATACATTAACATAGCACACCATTGATATTTTTTGTTTTCTTTTGGCAGATCTGACCACATCTCTGCCCTCCTTCAAGGGCTCCCCAGTCACCCACAGGGTAGGGTCAAAGCTCCTTAGCTGGGCACACGAGACCCATTTGTCTCTTAGTCCATTAGAGCTAATAAATGCCCCTTCCAGACTGTGAATCAAAACCCAACCTTCAGGTCACGTAAATCATGGTTTTTTTGTTTTTTGTTTTTAAATGTCTTTATGCCTCTGCCAGAATGATCTTTCTGCAATGGATTTGGTCATGCCATTCTCCTGCTCAAAACAATCCTCCTGACTCCTTATTACCCCAAAGAAAATGCAAACCCCTCAGGATGGCACCTTTCCAATATGGCTCCACCTTCTTATCCAGCCTCATTTATTTCCATTCTCTCTCTTATGCCCCACCTTCTGCTCTTCTGGTCACCCTGGTCACATGACAGGATTTTCCCATCTCTGAGACTCTGCTCGGGCAGTTTCTTCTGCCATTGGGGCCTCTCTTTGTCCTACAATGGGAGTTTCTACTTTCAGACCCAGCTCCAGTAGAAAGACTTTCTGGACTCTGCAGGTGACATGGGCCACTCTGCTCCCACTCAGAATTTGGGCACAGTGGAGCTCACTGTGTAGAACATACTAGAAGATAACATGATGCAGTGCGGACAGAGGTCTATACAGGTCACGGCAGGGGACTAGGACTGCAGGACTCTGTGCGGGTTACTTTACCCCTCTGATTTCCAGTTTCTTCATTAGTAAAATGAGCCTAGAAATCCTCTCTGTGAGAGGTGCGGTGAGGATCGAAGGAGGAAATATACATTGATTGCCTAGCAGAAAGCCTGACATGTAAGAGATACTCCAAAAAGGTTAGGTCCCTCTTGCCTGGGGATGTGGTTTTATCCCTCCTTTGTAGAAGGTAGTTTTAGGCCTCACAATCACCTGTAGGTGGCTTCTCCTTCAGAGCACATAGGAGCCACTGTAACGGGGCTCTGTTAGGAAATCTAATAATGGCACTGGACTAGCCCAGGGAAATTGTGCAGAAAGAATGTGGGGTTAAATCTATAGAATCTGGGTGCAGGGTCCCGTGGAGAAGACACTTCCACATGTTTGCAGACGATGCCCCGTACGAATTATGTGTTCATGTACAGTAGCCATGGAGAATCACAGAATTAGGGTGATAAGAGCTTATGTTTACAGAAACATATACAGTCTGCAAGGACTTCCTTAGCTCACAGACACCATCTCACTTGGACTTCATAGTGAGGCTGTCCCCTGGATATTCCTATCTCTACTCATAGCGAAGAAGCAAGTTTCTCAGACCTTGGGGACTCACCCAAGGTCATTCAGGCAGCACGGGCAGAGCTGGGATAGAACCAGGTTTATTTGTTTGTTTTTTAGCTTTTTTTTTTTTTAAATTGCAATTAAATATGCATAGCAAAGCATTTGCCATTTGAATCATTTTTAAGTGTGCAACTCAGTGGCATTAATTATGCCTGCAGCGTTGTACAACTCTGTCATCACCCCAAACAGACTGCACCTACTAAGCAGTCTCCCATAGCCCCAACCCCTGGTAACCTCTGATCTGCTCTCCATTTCTGTGAGTTCACCTATTCTCATCTTAAAATCAACTTCACTGAGGTGTAGTTTGTAGACAATGAAATGTTCCTATTTTACGTGTACAGTCGGAGGAGTCCTGAAAAACATATCCACCCGTGTGGCCCTCGTCACCCTGATCAAGCTACAGAACTTCCACAACCTTCCCTGTGTCCTTTTCAGTCAACGCCTCTCTCCAGTGCCAGCCACCAGCACTGATCTGCTTGTGACCACTATCAACAGATTTGTCTTTTTCTAGAGTTTCATGGAAACGGACTCAGGTATCCTTAAGCCCACTGTCCTCTCCAGTACCACGTGCTCCCTCTTGTAGAAGGTCAAAGTAAGAACGGCTCGTGGCCTGACACCTCTCACCTACAGGGAGAAAAGCTGAGGCCTCAGGCTTGAGGGTTGTTTTTCCTGAAGTTTCGGAAACAGAGGAGAGCAGCCCAGGGTGCGGTCTCTCATTTCTGTGTCTGCTTCCTCACTTCCCCCAGTTGGCCGCCCCATTTTGGCTTGAGGTTTCCTATCCTGCCTTATGATGAGCCCCTTTCTGAAGCCACCTAAACTATGCTTAGTCCTTTGCACCCATTTAATTTTTATTAAGTTTATTTTCGGAAACCTTTTTTAGCTACGTCTACCAAAGGATACGTCCCTTGAAAAAATTATGGGTGGAGAGAAGACAGGGCATGCTGAGAAAGGTGGTCTTAGAGGAGAGGTCAATGTGCACCATGCAATCAGCTTGCTGAGCAAGCCCGTCTATGTCTGGGGTCAAGCCAGGGGTCGGACCGGAGCCAGACAGGAGCTAAAGCTTGAGCCCCTCAGCACCACCCTGCTGAGGCAATAACCAGCCCCAACACTGGGGCCCAGCTAAGTGGGGTTTTTACATTTCCTGGCTTTGCAAATGAAAAAGGTGGTGGTAGCCAGGGAGTGGAAATGAGGCTGAAATGAATCAAGTCCTATCTGAAGACATGAATAGAATCATTAAAAATGCATGGGTTTTAGAGCCAGAAAGACCCTAGCAATCCTAACTTCCTGTATGAACTTAGGCAAGCATTTTACCTGGGCCTCAGTTTCTTCATCTGTAAAACGGGGCTTGTAACATCTACCTCAAGGGATTGTAAGAAGTAACAAATGAGCTCAGATAACAAAAAATGTTTTAACAAATGCTGGGAGTCTTTGAACAAAAAGGAAAAAGAAAACCCCACAAAGTTTTCTGATCACTTTCAGGCTGCATGTTTGCCTTTCAGGGTAGAAAAGTCTTTAAAATACAGGATGGATTTAAGACAAATACCTCAGAGATGGACACTGCTGCCCAAATGCACTTGCTCCCTGGGATCTTGAGATGTTGCAACACACTTGGTGAATCCAGAGATGCAAAATCTGAGTTGGGGGGGGGGTTTGTCCACAAACATTTTGATCAATTCTACATTTCTCCAACAATGATGGACACAAATTATCTGCTTTGCACATGTACATCATCTTTCTTGCTGTTGTCACAAAGTAGATGAAGACGCTGAGGTTGTTGATACCAATTCTCTGCCATGAGCAGAGGGTCCTGTCCAGAGTAAAGTCCTGGTCATCAGGAGAGGGTACTGGATCTCAGGCCAATAGTCTCTGGGAACCCTAATAAAGTCAGCATATTTAAGGGGCTTCAGTCCTGTCCTTTGTTAGAATAAGGCAGCCTGGGGGAGGGGTGCTGTTAAAGATCTTATGTGAGGAGTGGGTCTTCCATGCCCTGACTGGGTGAGCCGGACAAGTTAGAAGGTTCTAGAATGTCAGCTGGAAGGATATGGGAATTGTTTTACAGAAGAGAAGACCAAAGGTCAGGAACGAAGCCATCTACCTCAAGTCACACAGCTGTTAAGTCAAAAGGAAGCTGCTAAAAACCCATGTGGTCCTGGTGGGGTTGAGAGCTCTCGAACTATATAATGTGGATGTAGGTTCAAATCCTAGCCCCATTATGTGTAAATCTTGTGATTTTAGCAAGCCATTAACCTGTCTACTTGTCTTACTTGTCATATCTGTGAAATGGGAATAATAAAAATACTTAAGAGGGTGACCCTGAAGATTGAATTAGGTGATGTTTCTGGAAGGGTTATAAACACGCTAGTAATTTTGAAATATATTTTATTAGTAGTAGTAAATGAAAGGCATGGTGATTACCTTCTGCAGAGTGATTCTAGAGACAGTGAGTGGGATCTAAATCAGAGGTCGGCAAACCATAGCCCGTTGGCCAATTTTGGTGGCTTGCTGTTTTTAATAATTAATTTGATAAAGTATTTTAAATAAAGTATTATTGGCACTCAGCCACATTCGTTCCTTTATGCATTATCCCTTGTTGTTTTCTTTCTCTAACAGTAGAGTGGACTTGTTGTGACAGAGACCTGGCCCACAAAGCATAAATGTTTAATTTTTTTTTAATGTTTGTTTATTTCTGAGACAGAGACAGAGCATGAGTGGAGGAGGGGCACAGAGAGACAGAGACACAGAATCCGAAGCAGGCTCCAGGCTCTGAGCTGTCAGCACAGAGCCCAAGGCGGGGCTCGAACTCACAAATCGTGAGATCATGACCTGAGCCGAAATCGGATGCCTAACCGACTGAGCCACCCAGGCACCCCAAAGCATAAACGTTTATAGAGTTTGCTGACCTCTGGTCTAAACGATCAACATATTCTACTGGTGCCCATTCCTTCAGTGGCTTGGACCCATATCGAAATCTTGCTGTTTAGTCTGCTTTTCTCTTTTGACCTCCAGATTCTTGAATCCAGCAGCCTCCTGCATCTCTACTTGGCTGTCTCATGGGCATCTCAAGTTCAACTCAAGTTCCAAAGTAAACCCACCCTCTCTCTGCTCAAGCATACTGTCCTGTCTAGTTCCCCAAATTAGGAATGCGGGGGTTGTCCTTGGTTATGTCCTTGTCCTCACCTCCCACTTCCCTTCAGTCTTAACGGTCTCCTGATTTCGTCTTTTAAATATTTCTGGGCACCCAGCCCACCTCTCCACCCTGGCCGACATGGTCCTCAGAGGGGCCCTTCCCATCTCCTAACTGCATGACTCCAAGGCCTTGGGGTTGGACTTGCCTCTAACTGTTATGTCCAAGAGACAGACAGATTCTTTTCTGTTTTATATGGTTCTTTGGTTTAAGGCTCTGTTGTTTCATTGTATTTAAAAATAGAGTAATAACAATAATTCCAAATACATGTATTCTACTTCCAAAGCTGACAAAGCACTTTCATGGTCATGATTATTGATGCTGGGGCAGCCTGGGGAAGGAGCTGTTATAACTAATTACCCATATTTATCCACGTGAGGGACCAGGATACAAAGGGGTTACGTGCTTGCCTAAGGTCACCAGCTTTGAAACCATAATCCAGACCTAAGTCCCTGACTCTATGCACTTCTTTCTTTCTTCTTACAAAGCTTGTGTTTTTAATTTTTTATTTTTTTTAAAGATTCTTCCACCTAAAGCATCTGAAGTTCAGCTTTCTTTTCCCTTGAACACTAGAAATCCATGAGGTAGTATTTTACATGTCTTGGATTCCCACTATGAAGATCGGTATTAAAAACATGACAACGACTTATTATTTATGGCAATATCTATTGTTACTAAGGGAGACAGACCAAACAATTCCCCATTGTTACAGATGCAACTTCGATTTGACAGCTGGGAAAGTCTGATAGGCAGTTTATTTACTTAGCCATTTAACCAAATAAATGTTTTCATTTTCCTTTCATCTCCTCAAAAGCTAACATTTCGCCCTTAAAACTGCTCCAGAAACACATCAGTGAAGTATAAATTACCTGCCATTCCCACACCAGCCATTACAATATTATTTTGGTTCTTTTTCTTTTTTCCCCCCCTGTTGACCCAGTCTTTCAAAGACACGGGATTGTCCCAGACGGGAGGGTAAGGGGAAAAATGAAATAACTGAAGATATTTCCCTTTATTGCTAAAACAGAACTGGTGTTTGAGATTGGTACTGAAGCTTCCACCTGCGAGGGCTGAGTCCGTTTGTTCTCTCTTATTATGGTGTGACGGTGTGATATGGCTTTCACTTATTAACAGATGTTACCCCCACCTACTAAGAACCGTGTGGGTATTTCTAATCAGAAGCAGCTGGAGATAAAATGCAAGGGTGATAAGAAGGACAAGACTCCTCCTTTCCAACTGTACAAAAACAGAGGGGAAAATAGAGCCACGGATGTAACTTTCTCTTCATAGTGTCCCTTCTCCAAATGTCTGGAAAGGCACTAAGCTGGTGCAGTAAGTAGATTTCTAATTGCGCAGATGAGCGGATGTGACAGGGGCGGAAAGATCACATGCAGCTTGTATTGCTGTTGATGGAGGGGCCCAGAAAGGCTCATGTGGACTTCAACTGTGGGTGTCTTAGGGGATATGTCTGCAAGGCTGGCATCAGCCTCTTGGCTTGGGATTCTCAACAGGCAATTGTGATAATGCCAAGTGGAGTGTTCAAAGGGAGAAAACTGTTTCATTGAAGATTACAGTCCAGCCCTTTTGGGGTTGGGAGCTATTTATTATAATTTATATGTGAATGTAAGCCTGCTTACTTTTTGGAAGTGAGAGGTGGCCTGTGAGCCCCCAGCTGGCATCATTCTGATTATGGGACTAGGGAAGCCAGAGAACTAAGAAATCACATTTTCCCATGGCATGGGGTTCTGGATGGAGCATCAAACATGGAATAGACTGAAGCCCCAAGACACAGTTCAGCTTGTTGGACTGTCTCAAGCTGAGCGGGCTCATAAAGATGAGGGTTTGATACATTGATCTGCAAATGGTGTAAGTCATCTTTGTTTTCTAGAAGAACTTCAATTTTAGGATGATGTTAGCTGTTATACTGACGAATGGCTCTTGTCACCTCTGGTTCATTCATCAAATTTTTCAGAAAGGTTGAGCACGTGAAATAAAACATACACAGGGGGGTAGAAAACCTCTTGGGGAATCTTTCCAAGCCATCCACCCATAATCCTCAGCTCTCCTCTTTCCTGGAACATTGACTTTGCCTTACATTCACCAGCTTCCCAAAGAGCTTTGCAAGGCTGAATTTTTAGACGGGTATTTTGCATGGCATATGTGTTATTATATGCTACTGTACTGGTATAAAATGTAGCAAAATATACAGCATGTTGAGCTCTTTCATCATAAAATCTATTAACAAAATGCACTTCCCAAACACTGTTTTAGCTTTCAATAACTGTCAAAATAACTTACATGCGAACTGAGGATTTTGAGCCTCAGCACCGAGTTATGAATGGTGAAAACTATTTACCATTTTAATGGTGCTGACCACGCTGTTCAGGACTAAGGAAAGGAACTCTGTGGGTACAGCCTTGCAGTCCTACACATTTGTGGAAAACTAGGCAGGTATCTGAAAATCGAACACATTCGTCAAGGAGCGACCTGAGAAACCACGTCTGGGCAACGAGGTGTACTTCTGTCTCCTGAGAAGGTTTGCTTCGTCAGCTCCTCTTTCTTGGGACCAAATCAGATGTATTGAGATTCAAGTGCCAGAAGCCACTTCTAGTGAATGTAAGGACACTTCTTTCAAAGTAGCTGCTGATGGAATCTGAAGTGGTTCAGCAGCAAACCACATGCTGTAGCACAGGTGCAAACAGCAGTGCGTCAAGCGAATGCTACGTGTCTCTGAGCTTCGCATTTTGCCTTTACGTTAGGAAGGGCGAGGGGGTCCCTTGTGGCAACACTAAATGGGCTGCTGTGAGCTTACGTCTATCAGTCTCATTCCAAGGCTTGTTCTTGCTTCTTCGCCTGGCTTCACCGGATGTTTGGTTGGTGACCTCTTTAGGTCTGTGGAGTGTAGGCAGATGCAGGGACACTTTGCTTCAAAGGTTAAAGCATTTGGATCCCACTGCAGTGAGAAATTATCAGGGTGGGCAGGACGCGTCCATCTCAGAATGCTGATGCTTTCAGAAACTGAATCCATGTTAATATTGACCATGCCTCATTCTATCACCGCCATCCACTCAGAACATATCATTACTAAAAGAATGGGACCGATCCCCACTCCTCACCCTAACCCCTACCTAGCAGTATACGTCAAAGGTCATGCATCCATGAGGAAGAACAAGATGGCAAATAGACACGATGCAGGGAGAAAGGGTGCAAACATCAGGAATACGCTCAGGCAGGGAGAAAGGGTGCAAACATCAGGAATATGCTCAGGCAGGGAGAAAGGGTGCAAACATCAGGGACGTGACTTCAGCAATGGAGAACAAGCAAAACAGAAAGCAGATAGCTTAAGGGTGAAGGAGATAAAAAGAACAGATACCTACCCAGACCTGTGCTATCTAGCTACTGGCCTGTGGACTTATATTATCACCACTGGGCTCCCCACTGGGCTCCCCAAATGGATCACTGTTGGATGAGGCCTGTGATCCATCAGGCTAGAACACAAGAAGATAACACTTTTTTTTTTTTTCTTTTCAACAACGGAAAGCATTAGACAGCTGGGCACATTTTCATGCACACGTATAATCAGTTATTTTCAAGGAGGCAGCACCTGCGGTTAGCGGGTGCCACACCCACAAATGCGGGACTCGCGGGAAGGACTTCATGAAAGGAACATGGCTTTCAGCTGCTCATTTGAACATGAAAGAAAGCCCCTCTCGCACCCCGCCTAGAACATGAGAGTCTATGCAGGGCTCCTCGCCCACTGTCCATTTCAGATACAGAGGTCTTAATCTTAAGGAACAACAAAACCAGAAAGAACAAGGTGGTCACTTACAGCTTCTTGCTCTTCGCTTTTGCTGGGACTTTCAAAGCCCTCCTCGAAGATGTCGTCTGTGGTAGGATCGCTGGCGTGGGATGCAGATGATTTGGACGGAGAGCTCTGTCTAGGGGCTGGGGTTGGAGCTACACAGAGACCATGCACAGAGAGGGAACATCATTAAGTGTCTGGCTGCAACCATTTACATCCCACAGGGGCCTCAGGGATCGGCTTATATTCCAGTCAAATCCAGCACTCTGCTTCCTATCCTAAGTCAGGTCGGTTGAACAAGCGAACATCTCCTCTGTACGTATTTATCCTGGCCCTCTCACACACCTGATGCTCAGGTAGGAGCAGGTGCATATGGGCGGGTCAGGCAGTGGTTCTCAAGGAATGGTTCCTGGCTCAGCAGCAGGAGCATATCTGGGAACTTGCCAGAAATGCACATTCTTAGGCCCCCACCCCAGACCTACTGGTTCTGAACCTACTGGTTCAGAAACTCTGCATTTCTACACACTCCAGGTGATAAGCACCGACCAGATTTTTCTTTCTTCTCTCTTCCTTACCGTCATGCATTTATTTCAATAATAAATAGACTGGAGGATGGTGATGCCCTCTATGTGTCAGATGTGGCCAGAAACTTCACAGACAGGATCTCCAACCCTCCCAAAGCCTCTTTGAGGTAGGAGTTATCCTGATTTTACGGATAAGGGAAGTGAGGGTGCTAAATTGCTCAAGGCCACACAGTTGGTGAATGGTAGAACCTCGCACGCGGCAGGTATTTGATAAACACGTGTTGCACGAAGATAGCCTCAGTGAGGTGGGGGGATGGATGGAGCTGCTGGCAGGTTGACAACTAGCACTTTACTTCTCACTGCGTAAGGCTCTGCGCTTTCTGTCCCGGCCTTCCCACGTTTTCCTCATCTCACTTGTTCCAGAGGTTCTAACAAATATGCCAGTTGAAGCCATTCTTCTTTCAGCGATTTCTAATTTCGCCTGGAAAACACCAGTCACTGGCTCAGCCCCAAATGAGGAAGTGGTTATGGCTTGATTTAGTAGCTAAATTCCAAATGACACGGATAAGGCCTCCCTACCATAACTGCCCAGAATTTACTAAATCTGGCTGTTTGTCAGATAGTGAGTGATTCTCAAACTTGGTGAGTGCCTTTTGCCTTGATGGATATGTATTTAGAATAATGATGCTCTTTACTTTGTGCCAGCAAGCTGGGCACCGCATTCACGGCATTCTCTAATGCGAATGCTGCAAAGAGCTGTTTAGCTATTGTTCTTTTCTGATGAAGACACTGAAGCTCAGAGAGGTGAAGTGACTTTCTCAGAGTGAAGAGCGCCACGAAACAGGAGTGCTGGGATTCAACATGGGTCGGTCTCTGCTGTGCGGCCAACTGTGTGCTCCATTTCCCTCTTTTTTTAATGTTTGTTCATTTTTGAGAGAGAGAGAGAGAGAGAGAGACAGAGCGTGAGTGGGGGGCAGGTCAAAGACAGTGGGACACGCAGAATCTGAAGCAGGCTCTAGGCTCTGAGCTGTCAGCACAGAGCCCGACGCGGGGCTCGAACTCACAAACGGCCAGATTATAACCTGAGCTGAAGTCAGACCGTGCGCTCTATCTCTAGTTGTGGTTTACTTTTGGTCCGACTGATCCTCCACTCAAAACATTCTGAAGGTGATGCTTCTGCATAAGAGGATATAAAGACTGGCTTCACTCTTTTCTTTGAAAGAAAACACTTTTTTTTTTAATTTAAAAGGAAATCTGTTTTGTTTTGTGAGACGATTATGGAGCAAACTAGTTGTAGTGAGTTTAAGTGAGATGAGCGATCTGGAAACACCCTGATGTGTGATAGCTGTTTAATACATGTTAGTGTAACTGGATTCTGAATTGTGTTTGGAAGTGGCTCATTGCTGACTAAAGGCTGAGAACCCAGGCTGAGCTGCTGTCTGAGAGGTAGACTGCTCCCACTTACCAGATGAAATTGATTGGAAGCATAATCAGGCATTTATTGACATGTCTCAGGCTGCAGAAGGTTTTCTAGAATACCTCTATAATCTACAAGAGTGGTTCTAAATTTGGGGCAATTTAAATCCTGGGGAACGTCTGGCAATATCTCGGGTCATCTTTGACTGTCATGACTAGGGGCAGAGGATGGGTGCTTCTGGAATCTAATGGGTGGAGGGCAAGGGTGTTGCTAAATGTCCTATGAGCACAGCACAGATCCCACATCAATGGATGATTTGGCCCAAAATACCAACAGAGTCAAGGTTGCAGAACCTTGCTCTAAAACACAACAGTAACTGAGCGGCCTGTTTCCTTCATTTCAATCTCTATGACCTTTCGCAAATGTCTCCCACGGGCGAGATGCTATGCTAGCATTATGAGAAGGGTACGAATGATTAGGACACATTTCCTGTCCTCAAAGAATTGAAACTTTCGTTTTATTTGTGGCTGGCACACCAGCCTGTTGAAAGAGAGCGCTTGTCGTCAAGAGAAGCTTATTTATGCATGACTCTCATTCTTCGACCATTTCATTTTTTATTCATTATTCTTCATTGAAACCCTATGAGTTAGAGTTAATAGTGAGGCCCCTGCTATGTAGATCATATGGCCTGAGTGGAAGCGTGTTGTTTATACACACCGAAGACATTCCTTTTCAGAACAGCCTTCCAAACCTGGCTGAAATGACACTATCTAATTGTGTTAGCATTAGATTTTTTCGACAATTCACGATATTGGCCAAGCAGTGATCCATATCATCTATGACAGTAATGAAAACGCCAAACTCATTGTTCCATGAGACTTTTCTTTTCCCTTATCAATTGTCAAGGCACAGGCTGAATCGGCAGACACCTTTGCAAACGGTGTCGACCAAGCATATCCATGCTCAAGTGTGTCTGGATTCTGATTGGCTACATGGGTATGGTTTTCCGGATGCTTACAGTAGAAAAGTGAGCTGGGACAGAATCACTGAATGCCTGAACTAGGAGGCACATGGCTCATCCAAGCCAACTCACATATTTTACCCATGATATAGCTGAGGTGAAGAAGAAGAGTCATACGTTTACCCAAAGACACAGCTTGTGGTAGGAGAGCCAAGTTTTGGAACCCTGGTCAGGATTCTGCAGAAAACCACTCACTATGCAACAATAATGGTGATAAAAAGACTTTAAACTCCGTGAGGTATACAATGCTTCAGTAACTGTACCACTGAATCCTTTTAATATCCCTTAGCCTAAGAGAGATGAGGCAATTGAGGCTCATGGAAATAAAAATCACTCGCCCATAGGCACAAAACTACAAAGTGATCAACCTGGTCCTTGGTTCCCAGTCTAGAGGTTTCTGCAAGGCTACCGAGTTTTCTCTTTGCCTACCCAAAGCCTTAAGTCCAAATCTGGCTTCTACTATACTAGTTGGACGAGACTTACAGCTGCTCTTTCTCTCCAAGTTTTCTCTTGATCTTAATTTTCTGTTCTAATTTTTTGTCCTTGTCCCCCAAACATCTGCGGTTCCCATTCACCCTGCATTTCCATTTCAGGAATCTGTGTGTCATAAGCAGGGATCATGAGCGAATGGATGTGAACAAATAAAACTTGAGCAGCAGAGTGACATGGCAGAAAAGCGACAGGTTTGTATTCGATGCTCCCCTTCTGCCTACCCTCCTGTTTTTGAACTTCACTACATTGGCCAAAAAGGTCTAACAAAACCTGTAATAAGCACTGTTATGAGTATAAAAGTAATCAAAGCCATTATACGAAGTAGGTATGTATATTATTGTTGGTACCTCGTACCGGGCAGCTATTATTATTGTTAGTAGTGATGTAAACAAGGAAGCCTGCTGCATGGGAACCGAAAGGAGTTCACTGACTCCAGAAGCAAGGCGTCGCTCTCACTGGATTTATGTTTCCAAAGACAGGCACTCACGTGAGTTGGTTGATGGCGTGGTAGAAGTCACGGGGGTCAAATTCAACTGGGAGATGTCAAAGTCATCACAGTCATCTGTATCCTGTGCCACCCCGACTTTGTTGAAGTAACTGGAGAAGGCCTCTGAGGTACAGGTGAGGGAGGGTTGGTCGGGTTTGCGGGAGGGCACAGGTGGAGGCTGGGCCATCTGGAAATCCTTAAACATCTCTTTCCCCATTTTCTGTCTGGGCTTCTCGGTCTGTGGACTTGACCTGGTGGAGTCACCCGTGGTTGGGACGGTCGCAAGCGGGGTGAGGGGACCTTGGAACATGGCGGCTGGCAAAGGCATAACAGTTTGTGCGGGCATGAAGGCGGCTGGCGGAAACTGCCCGGCCACAGCTGGCCAGGGCTGCTGAGTGGCAGGGAAGAGACCCGGCTGGCCCCATGCGATGGGCTGAGCCCCCGGCATCACCTGAGCGACTGGTGGCTGAGCACCCATGGCGATCTGCTGTTGGACGAGGGGCTGCTGGCCCCAGAAGGATGGGAGGACAGCGCCCATTGCAACATAACCTGGAAGGGGGTAGAAGAATAGTCAGGCACCCTAGGAAAGAACAATCCACGGATTCAAGGGATAAGCAGAAAGATAACTGAACAACCATTAAGTGTCAGGCTGTGTGCAAGGGACTGGAGACACAAAGATGAGTAAGACAGAAGCCTCTACTCTCAGGGAGCGTTCTGTCTAGAGCAATGGTCAGGGGAAACTTCTCCGGGGAGGCGATTCATAAGTGGAAATCAGAATGCAGTGAGGGAGCAAGCCGGGCAGACATCTAGGGGATAATGACAATATTGCTAGAATTGCTAAAGATTTCTGACACCAGAGCCTCGAGAGCCGGTGTGTCCCATGGGAAAAGGCAGACAACTGGACATCAGGCACATGTGGGTTTCAATCTTGCTTCCCCTTCTTCCTAGGTCTGGGACATTCTCAATCACACCAGTTCTCTAAGCTAAAAGTCAGGCTCCTTGTTGGAAAGCCAGGAAGGAAGATCTTCCTTCCAGGCATCGAAGCCGTGTGCCAAGGGAAGAAGAACCAGAGTGTCAGTTTGCGAGGCACGGGTTAAAATTCAGACCGCCACTTCTTATCTCTGAAATTTAGGGAGCGCTCACAAGCTCTCTAGGGCTCTGCCTCCTTATCTGAAAAGGGGACGTTAAATACCTTCTGTCACACAGGTCTAGTTTACAGATAAATGGAGATGATGTATGTGAGGTGGAGTTCTACACCAGACACAGGGTGAGCATTTGGTAAATGTTAGCAGTTAGTAGTATTTGAATCAGATAAAGCCTTTGAAGTACTTAATTCCTTGCTTGTATACAGCAGCCATGCAATAAATGGTAGCTACAGGTATTATTATACATGATTTCTGTGCTATGATGACGATGTCAATTTTAGGTGACTGTCTACTCGGGGGCACCTCATACAGTGGCATATGTTGGGTACTGTGAAACTCCAGGGCGTCTACTCATGTAGGTTGCCATGAGAATTGTTGGCCGTACTAAGTCCTTTCAGGTGAGATATAACCATTTTAAAAGCAGCACAACTGATACGTTCACATGGACAAAAGTAACATGAATCATTTCCACTTAGAAATGACTGTAACATTCTAGGTACAGCATTAGATAGATGCTTTACATCTTCACAAAATCCTCGCAGGGGAGGTGTTCTTATTATCTCTATTTTAGGGATAAGGAAATTGGTGCTCAGAGAGGGAAAGTACTGTGCTTGGGGCCACACAGTCAGTGCCAAGTGGGATCAGGATCTGAACTGAGGTCGTCCATCCCTGAAGCTAATGTTCTTCCCTCTGTACCACAGTGCCCCACGCAGACGGCCAAGACCAATTTCTGATCTTCGCACGGTCAGTACACCTGGTACAGTCACCCAGGGTTTCGGCAAAGTGTGGGCGGGCCCAGAGAAACTCCCACGTGCTTCCAGTGGTCCCTGCCCGTCTCAGGGGGCCCAGGGGTCATATGCATGTGCCGCTGAGCCTTGGAGACAGATGCCCCGGCCAGGCGGAGTAGAGGATGGAGACGCCGACTTGGCCTGACTTCTCAAAACCAGCCTTTTCATGGCTGTCAGAAGGAGTTTGCAGGTGTGCAGCAGTGAGGCCAGGAAAGGAGGAGTGGATGCAGGGTATCCTAGCAACTTCCAAAGGGAAGGCAGGCAGGTGCTGTGGTGCTGGTCGGGTCATGGGTGATGTCAATGACCCCGGGGAGCCCAGAGAAATCGCGTACAGAGGGCGTCACTCACGCTCCAGCCTCAGATCCCTTCAATGATGGATAAGGAATGGGGGCAGCATTTAAAGTCTAGCTGTTTCCTTGCAAGGTGACAGGAGGTGCCAGAGAGTCACAGACAGGACACATGGGCTTCTTGCTGATTAATCCAGCAGTGTGCAATGCACTTATGGAGCATCAAGAAGCAACACAGACAATATCCTTATGAGATCCCCTGAGCCCTAGCGCACTGAACTAAGAGGGGTGAAGACACAATGACGTTGACACTCCAAACCTGACAGTCGCTTACGTTGATTTTCACCTCACCTATCACCTAATAAGGCTGTGACTTAAGCCCACCAACAGACTAAGAATTCTGCAAGTGTGTTTCTTACTTTCTGATTTATTTGGTGGGGCCCAGGGGTTCTCAGTTGGAGGGCTACCATCCCTTAGGAGGTGACCAGGATATCTGGGGCGTGTATTTGGGTGTCAGGGCAATTGGCTAGAGGGAGACACTACCCGCATTTAAGAGGCGGCGAGCGTAGATATCCTACAATGTCTGAGACCAACGTGTGCAAGTTATACCACAGTGTATCTTACAACTGAGTATGGACTGGACTTTGAATTACGTGGAAAGGCAAAGTTTCATTGCACAGTTTTCTAGGAAGGTCACAACTGTGTACTCTGAGGGCAGACTGTATTTTGTTTTGTTTGAAACACTGTTAAGAGCTGCTCCCCATTTGGGAAAGCTGTGGTCCCGACAGAAACACTTCTCCTGGTGTTTGAGCCAACACCACGTTCATGCATCTGTCTGCACCTGCAGTGCCTCTCTTTATAGGTATGCACACCAGGCCACTTAGTAGGACATCTAGTGTGCTCGGACCTGGGCGTTCTCCGTATTCAGATACGTACCTTTTTATTATAAGTTAGCTTTTGAAAAGTTCCTCCTTATAATGCAGGCATCATATTGACTTTTTAAAAAGCTGTGTAGGTAAGTTATATTATCGATGAATTTCAAGAATTTGAAGGTGACATTACAAATATTTGTCATAAAAAGGGGGCACTGGGTCTGACATGGGGGAGACATGGATCTTTCAACTACCTCAAACTTGCTGCCCATTTATTTTTAAATGTTTATTTATTTTTGAGAGGGAGGGAGGGAGGGAGGGGGAGAGAGAGAGAGAGAGAGAGAGAGAGAGAGAGAGAGAGAGAGAGAAAGTGGACAGAGGATCCCAAGTGGTCTCTGCACCAACAGCAGAGAGCCTAACGCGGGGCTCAAACTAACGAACCATGAGACCATGAGCTGAGCCGAAGTCGGACACTTAACGGACTGAGCCACCAGGGCGCCACTTGATGGCCATTTTGATGAAGGGATGGAAGGTTTCAGCCTCCAGCCAGGCTATTTTTTAGTTTGCTTCCGCTCCGCCCCCCTCGTTGCCCCTGGAGGACTGTTCTAAAATGCAAATACAGTGCTTCATTGTCTTGAGTATAAGGTTCAGATGCCTTAGCTTGGCTCAGGAGCCTTTAGGGGCTCTCCATCCCATTTTCACGGGTACCTTTCCCCACAGCACCTGCAAACAAAACTCCACCTGCTCTCTCTCATCTCTGCTGGTGCTTCTGCCCGGAAAGCCACCCCCTCCTTCATGTGGCTACTCCTTACATGCTCTCTGAGAACCAGTTCAGCATCACCTGTGCTGGGCGCTTTCCCTGCTCTGGGGATTCGGCTGGTTCTCCTCCTCTGGGCTTCCGCAGTCCTCAGTGTTCATCTCCATTATGGCACTTGTCACACTGTGTTGTTATCGCCCAGTTACTCTGTCCTCCCTCATTAGACAAGAAACCACCTGCTGGCAGGAACCCTTTATTTTCTCTCTCCACCTCCTCTGTGTCTACCACAGTTGTGGGCCACATCGATGGCCCCCTAAATGCTGGAGACTGGAGAAAGTCTCTTTATAAAGGTGAATGAGTTACAGTGGAATAAATGCCTCCACTGCATTTTTCCAAGTGTACAATTAAACTCCAAGATCTGTAAGTACTGTGATCTCTAAAGATTCTACTGTCGGTGGCAGGTTTTTCTTTCACTCTGTCTTTTTTTTTTCCCCCACAAGGAACCAACAGATGGGCTGTGTACACTTTTCTGGAGAGAGCTATTAGCATGTCTCCCTGGCTTCATGCCATCTGCTTCAGACCAAAGTACAATATTCAAAAGAAAAAAAAAAAAGCAGCACGGGGTAATTGGGTATCATGTTTGGGAACTCGCAGGTCTGACTTGCTTCTCCTGGAGGGGGGTGGTCTCTGCAGCCTGGGCTGTCCCCAAATCTGTGAGCTAAGGCTCTCAGGCCACATGGCATTGTGCATGCCCGACGGCACACCTCGGTAGCAGGACTGTGGTAGCAGTGGACCTGGGGAGCCACTTGGTGTGTGCCACGGCAGCCACTTAACTGCTTAGTAACATTTAGTCATTAATGTTCAACAGTGGAGGGAGGAGGGGCCACGGAGCATCTGTTTATGCCACGGAGTGCAGATCAATCATAAATCTCCTTACTGTGAAGTGAAAGGAAACACCTGCATTACTGCCTTCCAGTTAGATTTTTAAGAAGTGTTGAAAATTGCAATTTACAACCAGATGCTTGCACCTGGGGATACCTCATTATTTGGATTAAAAAAAAAAAACAGACTAAAATATGGGAAAAATACAGGAAACGAAGGTACGCCCTGAACATTTATGCAGAACTTGTATGGTGATGCTTATTTACATCAGCACAATCGTTCGTTCATTCATTCATTTGTTCATTCATTCAAAAGTAGCCCTATTGGATGCTAAGCACTATTTCAGTCTCTGGAGATGCAGTGAAGAACAAAACAGTTAAAAAAACATCCTTGCCCTCATGGAGCTTACTGATCCTAGCAACAAGCCTCTGGCATAGCTGTTTTCAGTATCTCTTTACCCCGTACACGAGAAACTGCAGCTTGCTGAGGGGAGGGCTTGTGGCAGCTGTCACAGAGCAGGGGGTGGGGGCCAGGGCCAGGGCTCCTAATGGACAGGCTAGCAAACGTGCTGACTGCTTACTCATGTCAACGCTGCCAGGCACTGTTTTCAACGTTCTAGTACATGTATTAACTTGTGCAATCGACCAGCTCTGTAAGGTGGAATTACCGTCCCCATTTTACAGACAGGTTCCCTGAGGCTCAGAAGACATTTAGCTGAGTATTGCACAGCTGGCTAGTGGCAGGGCCTGTATTCAGACACGGTACATTCTCTGAGCCCCCAGGCCAGCTCTGCCACACACAGGAGGCCAAAGACCTAAACTTTATTGCTGGGATGTTTTTCTAAATGTTCCAAAAAGGTAAATGAAAAAATATAGGTTGGACAAGACATTTTCTTCTGCTTTAGACATAAGAGTAATAATAATAATAATAATAATAATAGCAAAAACAGCTGCATTTCCATGTGAAGCATTAGGATGCTAATAAGTTTCAAGGCGCTTAACTTTATTTTCTCACTTAATTCTCAAGATACTGTTGCAAGGCAAGTGTTATTTTCAATTCAGGTATAAAGATGAAGAAACTCTGGCTCTGACACATTAAGTAATTCACTCAGGAGTCTAACACATAAATAGACGAGCCAAGATTCAAACGCAGCCCATCTATTGTCCTGCATACCATATTAATACTTATTTATTTTTGACAGAGACAGATCATGAGTCAGGGAGGGGTGCCTGAGTCAGAGAGAGAGGGAGACACAGAATCTGAAGCAGTCTCCAGGCTCTTGAGCTGTCAGCACAGAGCCCGACGTGGGGTTCAAACCCATGGACCGTGGGATCATGACCTGAGCTGAAGCCAGACGCTTAACTGACTGAGCCACCCAGGTGCCCGAGGTTGTTTTCAATAACCATAGTATAATTTTCAAATTTGGAAATGTATTATCATAATACTCATATAATATATTGTTCATATTTCAATTTCACCTGTTGCCCTCAAAATGTCCTTCATAGCCTTTTTGAGCCCCTCTTCTAGGATCCATTTCAAGATCATACATTGTACTTTGTGGTTCTCTTCATCCTCTTACATCTGGAGGAGTTCCTCAGTCTTTGTCCTTCATGGCACTGACATTTTTGAAGAATGCAGGCCAGTTGTTTTGTACACTGTCCTTCAGTTTGGGTTTTTTTCTCAGATTCAGATCATGAACTTTGGGCAGAAATGCTGTGTGTTGTGTTCTCAGTGTTCATCAGGATGTACATAATCTCAGTTTTCTCCACTACTGGTGACATTAACAATAGTCATTTCTTCAACTGAATGGGTAAATTGAGCTTATTTATCATCACACAAATGAATTTTATAATTCTTACCCTCTATTTTTACTATTAAAAGCAATCTGTTGTTCTTCAAAGCCTTACTCTGATGACTCACATAGGTGAGATTAAATCTGAGTGGCTATGAGCACAGGCTTTAGCACCTGACATATTAGCACAGATCTCTGATCCCCATAGTTCATGTCCCCGGCTCCCTACCACTGGCTGGACAATGAGGGACAGGCAGATGGAGACCCAATGTCTGCAGAGATTTTTTCTTTAGGGCGAGTTAAAGGAGGAAAAGGCTGACAGGTGACCACCAACTGAAGTCTATTTTTGTTCCTCAGCATATCTGAAGCAGAAGCAGGCACTTCAAGAAGCAAAAATGTGCTCACTGAAATTAATTTTGCACTTCCATTCTAAAAATTGAAAATTGGAACATAATCTATTAATTTTATATTATTTTATTTTATTTTGTTTTTATTTTAGCAGCTGTAGAAACTGAATCTGGATGTGATGTGGCTTGTCCATAGTTTGCAACACGGCTGGTCAATTAGCAAGTTGAAAACCCAGGTCTTCAAGGCCCTAATGTGACACAGGCTCAGGAGGAGGCCCAGAGCAGTCCTGTGCAAGACCTGGGCAGGTCCTTAGGTGCTTTTACTGAAACATTAGGGTCGGAAGACGTGTGATTGCATTTTGTCCCACTCTCACTTACACAGAGGGGAATGGAGACTCCTTGACTAGAATACTCTGCACCCTGACATCTTCTTGGCTTCCTCCCTCACCCCTTCTAGTCTGCTCACATCTCACCTTTGCATGAGCCCCACCTGACCATAACCAACCTCCATTTACACCTGCTCTCCACATGCTCCAAAGCTCCCACACTTCACTCAACATTTTCTTCTGCCTGCACCACTTACCGTTTTTGAACGTATTACATAAGTTACTTATTTTTATGTTGTTGCCTGTTTCCCCAGTAGAAAGGAAGCTCTCTGGAGGCAGGACCTGTGTCTGGTGCATTCACTGACATACCCCAGGCACCTAGAACAGGGCCCGGCTCATGTCGGCACTCAGTGAATGTTTGTGGAGTGAACATTTCTGCCAGTTTGTTAGTTTGGGGCCTAAAGTTCCCATCACCTGTTCCAGCACATCTTCACGGATCAAACAATGAGGATGAAGCATGGGGATTCTCGACATAGGAAGGCGATACATTTCTTACGGAAAATTGTTACTCTTATTTAAGATAACATATTCTATTACACTATTCCCAAGGAAATTTTAATATCTATTTGAGGTAAGGAACTAGTCATCACCACAGTCCCATTTTAGAGAGGAGTATAAGAGATTTGATTGGGAAGCTGGTCAATTCAATATGTTTCCGGGTTACTTGCATATTCTACATTTTAAGTTAGTACCAATCTCTGTTGCTTCTGAAAATTTCATACAATGACCTCTGGGCTCATGGGGAATAACTGTAACTATTTCATAAGAGACTGTGAATTTTTACTTCACTTTGAGTAGCAGCAAGGTTCACATTTGGTGGCAAGAATTTGCTTCTAACACTATATAATTAAAATTATTTATAGAAAAAAACGCAAGAAGATTTGTATTTGAAAATATTCAGGCTCTATTTGCCATATCTAAGAATGAACTAGAAAGCTGAAGCCACCCAGATGTCAAATATGTAGCTAAAGAAGGAAAAAAAGTCTTTAAGGCTCTCATGTATGTAAAGAGCAGAATATCATCTCTGGCCACATTCAAGTATACTGCCCTGGCTACGTGGAGTGCCTGTTGCCATGGAAACAAATTAAGGTGTCTGAGATCCCACCAGTTCATACCATACCTACAATACTGTTCCTATATATATATATATATATATATATATATATATATATATATATCTTACCCTGTTGTAAAAGTAGTATATATATTTTAGAGAATGTTTGGAAAACAGAACAAATACTTTCAAAATCACTAAGAGCTCCATCACCGTCCCAATTCACTGTTGGCAGTTTTCTCTGCCCCTCAATGTCCTGTATACATGGAGAACCTCCTGGTTCTTGAGTCTCTACCAAATGAGGCAGACACCTATCAATCAGATCTCAAGAGGTCTGTGGAGAGCTAATATCCCTCACCTGCCACTTTCCTCTTTCTGGCTGAGATGGATAGGAGGAAATGAACTTGTACTGATTTGCACGGCTCTGTGTGCAGAGGGCTCCCTAGCGCTACATACGTGAATCACCTAGAAGCTTGACCTTTCCAGGTGAATTCATCTACAGCAGACTACAGATTTGTAAACACTCCCTCAGCCCCCACTGGCAGCCTCTCAATGTCACCTAGAGAGACCAGTGGTTCCACAGGTGTTCTGGCATGATCTGGCAGCTGTTCAAGTCAACCCTTTCTCTTTCTTGATGAGTGGAGGCTGAAGGAAAGGAAGCAGGTGGAAGACAGCTTACCTGAGGGTACAGCAGCAGTGCCGAAAGGTACAGAACTAAACATGTCTGCACTCGCCGGGAGTGTCTGAGATGAAGACGGGATAAAGGCATCACCTGGAGTTGCAGGAGTCTGTCAGACAGAGAGAGGCAGAAGGTGCATGAGGCTCCCAGGAACCCTGGTGCAGCGGCCATCAAGGATGGGGAGCAGCAGGTGCAGGAAATAAGGGGCAGGGGATGCTGCAGAAGCAAGCCACGGTCCAAGCTACGTATATGGTATGCAGACCACGAGGTGGTTGTACGTAGCAACCACAGAACAGGAAAAATGATACCTACCTATAGAGCAACTGTGATAATTAAGTGGGACCATGCATTTAAGTCACTGAATGCTGAAGCAATAGCAGGTGATCAGCAAAGAGTGGTCAGTACCATGACCCTTTAGTGTGAGACCCTGCCCCCTGCGGGTATTTTCAGGCCATCACATTACTCCATAATATCTGGCTTTCATCCTTTAGGGGTGGTCAATTTAAATTGACACGCGTCCACTCAGGACCTACTATGCGTCTCGTTCGGGGCTTGTCACTTAATACACGATAAATAAACAGCTTGTCTAAATGAACAATCAAGCTTAGCGACTAGAGCAGAGATCCTTGTGTGCTGGTGCCTTTTCAGAATTCTGCCTGAATCTCCACGTGTAAAGAGAAGTAAACATTTTCAAGAAGATGATAAAAAAAAAAAAAAGAAACAAAAACAAAAGCAAAAAAACAACAAAAAAACCACCACAACAACAATGCCTAAGGAGGTGCAAATGCTCAAGTGCCCAGCCTATGCTGGCATCCGAGAGAGGTCTGGCGCATGAGCTGCTGGCTAAGGTGAGGTGTGCTGAAATAAATCAAATAAATCAAGTAAATCAAAGGGGTACTGAGGGGTACTGAAAGAAAAGCATCAGCCCTCAGGGTTTTAAAGGTCCATGCCCATTTGCTGCAGCCTTTTGCCTACAAAGTATGCCTATTCCATGCCATGACATCCTTATTTTTCTTTTCCCCTTGGAATAGACTGGGGCAAGCAATTAATCCTGAAACCACAGCAATTAGACAAGGCCATTTTTAGAGCAGCAGCCCGGGGGAGGAATGGCATTGTTCTGAGGATTCTTAAATACCCATTTGTAACGCACTTGGGTTTGGGGCCAGAAACCCAAGAGCCCTGAGCCATGAGCTGCTGCAGTAAGCACTTTTGAACACAATCAACGCCCTGCTGTTTCCCACACGTGACCCTGGGCGAGTCACATGTCCTTTCTGGGACTCAGTTTGCTCATCTGTAAAATGAAGGGAGGTTAGAAGATCTCTTCAGACCTTTCTGGCTCCACGGCTTGAGTCTCTAAGTGCCCAAGATGCAGCTGTTGCCCCTGGGATGGAGGAGAGGAGCTCCTGGAGACAGGAGCTGCTGTCCCCACTGTCACGGCTGCTCTGGACATCAGGTATCGGGAGCAAGGCAGCTGTGTCTAGAGTCCCAGGCGGCAGCTGTGGGCAGCAGAGTCTCGTGCCATCTGTCCTCAGTCATGAGGGTACATACAGCCTCTTCTCTGAGACACATTTTGCCAATGAACCATAGCACCATCCCTCCGGCTGTACGACCGAGCAGCACCCAGAGGAGCTGCCCCCTCCCAGCGGCTGCTGCTGGCGCAGCTGTGGCCGACTGCCTTCTGCCCACCTCCCACTTCCGGTGAGCGGGCAGGGGAGGCTCTGGAGGGGCCATCTCAGCTCTATTCTTTGCTATGGCCACAGGGTTGCCTTTGAATGCAACCGGTTCTCAAAGCACTGGGATTCCATTTTGCTTAGGTTTTCATTTTCAAATTAGGGTTCCCAGCAGTCTCTGTCCCGTTATAAGCAGTGACAAGCAATGGGAGACACACCCTGGCTGAAACTAGAGCTGGGACTCCAAAGCTTCATGAGAAGCTCCAGGAAGCAAGAAGGCAGGTGGGAAGTGGAGGGGCGGGGGATGAAAAGAAGAGGCAGAGCCGATAAAGGAAGAGACAGGAAAAGACAGAAAGGGCCAGGGCAGAAGGTGCTTCTTTTACTGGGCTGACCACCGGGCTGTGCGGGCTCTGGGTTGGCGCTGACAAATGCCTCACTGTGTGTGCAGTCCTGTGGCCTTTCTTGCCCGTATTTCAACTAGAGCATGTGCCCCGTGCAGGCAGGGACTCATCCCGCTGACGCTGACGTCTTTCTCCACTGCCCCGCAGGGCAGCAAGTACACGCGGGGGTGGGGGTGGGGGGGTCCTGTAATCGCTGATGCATGGTTTTACTTATTTCTCCAAATAGACGCATGTATCATAATTCCTTTAAAAAGCAGCAGAGGAAATTGAGGTTTAGAAATGCTGGTTTTTCCAAACCACACAGCTAGAAAGAATCAGAGCTGGAACCCACCTGTGGCCCTCTTTTACCCAAAGCTCATATTCTCCTCACCATGCAGCTGAAGGAGGGAAGGGAAGGGAAGGGAAGGGAAGGGACAGAGGGCTGAGCGGCTGTGCATACTTACAGGGGGAGAGGTTATATCAGGAGGGGTGGACATGTCCCCAAAAAGTTCTAGTTGGGTCACAGCCTGAAAAGATAAAAAGAGAATGATGTCACCACAAGGGAAGCCAATGCTGCCGGGCGCTGCTTTAAAATGGTATGACATTTTCCATCGCGGCTATATCAACAGTAAATCCAGCTGGTCATTACAATACCTCATGACCCTAAAGACAATGTCTGGGACGCAGCCAGAATCAATTCCTGCTTCAAGGTATCCGGCAGTTTATCTGGGGCTAGTTAAGGAGATTCAGGCTTAGCACCTCCCATTACCAGTAAATACCACCTCACGCTGACCTCCCATCAAGTGCAATGCTCTCTCTCTTCTCCAGGAGATAAAGGCAAGAAGGCAGTACCCTCAGTGCTTGTCTTTTATGAGTGCACACACGTACAAAGTGCCTTCGATGTGCTAAGGATAGTGAGACATGATTTTGTGACCACTTCTCAGCAAATGTTCCCCCAAACGCTAACCTGAGAGGTACAAATCATCATCCCCATTTTTACTGATGACTCAGCTGAGTCTCACAGAGGTGACCCCGGGGTCACCCAGGGCCAGGACTTGAATTTTCTGCATATAGAGCATGCGGTCAAATGACGGTCCCTGAAAGAGTCAGCCTTTAGGATAAAAAATGTAGTTGGAAGAAAAGAAAACATATCATTTAATACCAGGAAGGGCATCGAAAACAGCCCAGTATATACACTATTAATCATTGCTACCAACTCCATCACTGTAGACACTGTATCATCTATATCCCCATCCATCATACAGGAGTGTCTGAGCAAGGCCAGCCACAGCGGCAGAAGAAACCCTTTAAGATATGCTTGGAAATTAATCTGCATACACTTCCAGCTTCAGAGACCGTAGGGAGTCTGTGGCCAGGAACCACACGGCCTGCCTTAAAGTATACAATCATATGCTTTGTGCAAAACCTGCCCACTGAGGAAAAAACTCTTTTGGCTTCTCTCTGGATTTTAAGTGATAGTGACTGAGGGACCTAAAAACATCACTCAACAGAAAGGACAGGAAGAGTCTGCCTGCCTGCCATGCAGGAAGCCCGCACTTGAATTCTTCTGTAACCAGGCGTGGCTAGGTCTCTACACTTAGTACAAAAAAGGATAGTTCTCTCCTACTGACGAGTGAGTGGGCTCTGGGCATTGGGAAAGGCCCTACATCTGATGGTATATTCACTTCCAACATCTGCAACTCCACAGAGCTGTAGTTCCCTCATCTGGATGGCAGAGATGATAATATCTCCTTTGCGGATTTATTGACAATGCTATTGACAAGACTTTGTTTGAAGTCTGTCTAAGCCTGGTTAAAAAGGTACATCGGGGCACCTGGGTGGCTCAGTCGGTTAAGCGTCCGACTTCAGCTCAGGTCATGATCTTGTGACTCATGGGTTTGAGCCCCACGTCGGGCTCTGTGCTGACAGTTCAGAGCCTGGAGCCTGCTTCCGATTCTGTGTCTCCCTCTCTCTTTCTGTTCCTCCCCCACTCGCACTCTATCTCTTCCTCTCTCTCTCAAAAATAAATATTTAAAAAAAAAGGTACAAAAGGCTCTTTTTGCTGAAAGCAGCTTAGATCGGTTAATGTACTTTCAATTCTTCCCTTTAAGCTTTCAGACAGAATAATGGTGCTGGGCACATAGTAGGGCCCTACACACACACTCATCTCCTTCCCAACGACACAGTGCTTTGTCCATACACACTAAACACCTGTTGGGCGCTGGGAGCTGTGAACAGAATGATGAGAAATGCCAAGTCCCAGACTGCAGGGAGTTTGCAGTCTGGTGGGATGTTCCAAGGAAGTAGGTAATTTCAAGGTAATGTGTCAGGGATGGTGACAGGGGTCTCTGTGGGAGAGCAGAGAAAGGGAATCAGCTAGCTTTTGGCAAAGAAGCTTAAGGAGGGCTTTCTAAAGGGAACAGACCCCATCTGAATGAGAAAGGATAATCCAGGCAGGTGAAAGTATATGAGCAGAAAAGGAGAGGGGCCTGGGAGGTGTGAGCAGGTGGGCAGCAAAGCAATTTGTACGGAGTGTGAGAATGGAGAGCAGCAGGGAAGAGGCCAGCGAAGTGGACAGGACAGGGGTAACGTTGTGGTGGGACCAGACCCGGCCAGACTCTAGACACTTGCTTATCTCCGGGAAAGAGGCTTTAGCATGTTTACAATGTTTTATGTTATTTGGCAAAACTATGCCAATCCTTATGTTCCCTCCCAGATTCAATAAAGAAATACTTGTGTTTAATCAATTCAAATGAAGCTTCTGGGCTTCCTCACAATTGGGGCTCAATGCTTTTAAAATGGCCTACAACTATTTTCAGTGGTAGGAAAATAATAAAATGAAGTTAATAATTAAGTCACACAATTTACATTTCAAATGCGTTTGAACTCGTGGCACACTTTTACTAACATCATAAATATAATTTATTGGCTAATTTTCTCCTTAAGCACAACTTTTAAAATAACCTTCAGTCTTGAGATATAGACTTTCCTCTTGCCAGATGATTTTCACTCAAGGATTAAACGAGAAAAACATGCAGGGGCATAAAACATAGATTGTTATTTCATTCCATTGGATTTGCTGTTTAAATAGAAACTTGAGTTAATTAAATTTTATAGAAAAGGGGGATTCTTATAGCCATAAAATTAAAAATAATTCTAATAACCATATGTGATTGAGATCTGGAATCATATCTATTTTCACTGCCCCCCCCCGCCATGTTAGCCCCAGTCCTTTTTATTTGTAACCTAACAAACCATGTTCCATCTGATAATATTGTTGTAATTAATCATTTTAATGACCTCAAGAGAATTAAAACTAACCATTCACATTTGTAAAACATTTTATAGTTTATAATACATTTTCCAATACATGACCATCATGTTTGACGCTCAGTGAGCCCCGTGGTGTTGCACTTTGCACGTAAGCTGAGACCAGGAGGTGACACGTCTTGTCTGTGATGTGGGAGTTAAAAGAAGCTAGGCTTGACCCACAGGCCACGCAATGCCTCGTTTGTCTGTCACTTGACAAGCCCTAGTTAGGTGGCATCCTAGATAATGGGAGTGTGGCCACAATGTTCTCTAACCAGAAGCTGCGGTTCCTAAAAGGTCTGCCATGATGGACATCCGCCTAAGGGCTCTCAACTGGAAGGCCAGCTCAATATGCCCATTCCCCTTTCCATTACCAGCACTTTAGACATCTTCAGGTAGAGATGTGGCTGTCGACGGCAGATTCTGCGGTCTTCAGGTCCCGGGTATTTTCCAGGGTAAGCAGATTGATACTGGAAGCTGCCAAGCCCAGTGAAGGGGACAGGGATAACTCGGTTGTTGAGGAGGAAGCCCCTCGATATCTCCCGTGGGCCAGCTACTCCACAGCTATTCTTTGATATGAACAAGCAATGGTTTCTGAATAGTATCTAGAGTGCTGTGCCACTGCTGTTTCAAGATGAGTCCCCTGGTCCCTCGTTCAACTAGACGGCTGCAAGCAGACTCCTAGGCCCCTCCTGCAGACAGATTCTGAAAGCGCCATTGATGAAGGTGGAGATGTCCTTGGCTGACCCCCAAAACACATTCTCACAGACACACTCCTTATGTTTTGGCATCAGGAGCTCCTTCATGCAGGAAAAGTTTGGAGCCCCTACTGTTCATCAGCTGCTGTACTGAGAGCAGGGGATATGGGCCTGCTCCCATCCCTACTCTCAGGGGCTGGTGGTTGTATGGAAAGACAAACCTATGGACAAAATCAGGGTGGTGTGATGGAGAGGACAGATACAGGGTCACAAAAGGAGGGGCCATCTCAGGCTCTTTGCACATGCTCTTCCTTTTACCGAGAACATTCAATTCCTTCCCCAATTGCCTTTCCCACCCATCCTTCCGGACACAAATTAGGGGATTCTTCTTTTTCTGGGCAGTGCTTCCTAACTCAGTTTGCACCCTGTCCCACCATCCAGAATGGCTTATGTGACACTCTTAGGTCAGGCAGGGATTCTCAACCTTGGATGTACTTGAGGGAAAATACTGATGCCTGGTTCCTACCTCTAGAGATTCTGAATTAGGTGAAGTACAGCCTTGTAACTGGGACTTTAAACTCTCTCCTGGTGATTCTAAGTGACAGCCACGGTTGAGGACCCCCTGTCCTACAGGCTTCCCAAACACCCTATTCTCAGGGGTGATAATATGCACTGGCCTATGTATCAACCGACCTGAACAAACATCGGCAGCAGACCAGTGCCCCTAGTCCAGGGTGTATCAACTGAACAGCAGCCTCGCCTGGTTTTTATTCAAGTGGGTGCACTTTGCACATCCTGTTTATGTGCCTGACCCCCTGCTATACTACATTGTACTATACTATACCAGGCTAACCTGCCCCGTCTTTCCTATGCTGTGCGGTGTGAGCTCCTTGAGGACAGAGTCTGTGCCCTCCTGCTCTACCGAACCTCTAGCATCTATCAGAGTTCCTGGGACATTCTGGGAGCTTGAAACATATTTGTTGGATGAAAACAAGAGCGTGTCAGTTCCTCTGCAACACAAGCTCAGCACGCACACACGTATCAACATACACATGCCATCTGACCTCATCACAGAGCTCACCTGTGAACATTAGACTAGACACCCCCGGAGCACAGCCGGCACCTGCCATTCACGCAGGCTGGATGAGAATATGGAAGGCATGAGAATGGCCAGAACGACCCTCATTTTAAAGAGCCCGGAGGCCTTACCTTTGTTGCCTCTAAAATCTCATCAAAGTCAGTCGGCAGGTTTCTGTTCTGTAACCACAAGGCATGACTTATGAGCATGAAATGAACAATGGGATGATGACGTGGAATGGTTAACCGGGCAGGGCCCTCTCCTTCTTACCGGGGTGGCCGCAGCAAACCGTTCTTCAAAATCCTCGAATGGATGGCCGTTCTGAAAGGGTAAGGGATGATGAATGAGGACGAAGAGCATGACACACAAATGGCATGGATTTATGAGTGAGGATGATGGCATCTGCAGTTACACCAGGCAGGAGCTGTGGCCAGTGTACTAGGAAAGCCCTGGACGTGTTCCCAGCAGAAGCGGGTGATACAACACGGGCCTGATTAGGAAACACAGCAAGGGTAAGTTTGTATGTTTCAAGCCTATCTTCCTGCGATTACAGACATTACCCAGCCAGCCTCCATGGTTGGGGGGGGGGGGGGGCAGCAGATAAGAGCACGATGTTTAGGGGCGCCTGGGTGGCTCAGTCGGTTGAGCGTCCGACTTGAGCTCAGGTCACGATCTCGCGGTTCGTGAGTTTGAGCCCCGCGTCGGGCTCTGGGCTGATGGCTCAGAGCCTGGAGCCTGCTTCCGATTCTGTGTCTCCCTCTCTCTCTGCCCCTCCCCCATTCATGCTCTGTCTCTCTCTGTCTCAAAAATAAATAAACATTAAAAAAAAAATTAAAAAAAAAAAGAGCACGATGTTTACGCTCAACATTTTGGTTTTACAAATTAAAAATACTACCATGTGCTTTAGTCAAACTCTTTGGAGCAGTCTGTGACCAGCTGGTTTTGTAAGTGCCCTGCTGCATGTTGCCCCTATGCTTGAAATGCTCTTCTTCTCACCTCTGCAAGCTCAAAGCCCAGCTGGAAGGCCACCTCTTCCATGAAGCTTTCCTTGATCCTCTGAGCTGAAAATCATCAGAGGGATGGGATATCCATTGTGCTTCCTGGAGCAGGGACCAAGCTGTATTTATTCCTGAATCCTGGCTGCTCACAGAGGAAGTGGCACATAGCCATGCTCAAGAATACAGGAATGAATGCACGTTGTAGAAGTAGCTGGCAGGTGACCAAATCTAATCGTTTTGTTAATTTTCTCATTTTACTGTTTACGATTATTGAGAATTTGGCTAAACCACCTGATACTGCTGCAATGGCATTCATTTATGTGGCTCAGCTGCAGGGGCCTTGAAGGGACACGAGCCTCTCCCATGAAGCTATGAGGCAGGCTCTAGATAAACACCCTGCAGAGTCACAAGTAATTCTAAGCTCCTGGAATGCCTCCCTCAGTAGCCTTGTGGTTGGCAGTCTCTCTGGCTTCCCAGGGCCTTAAGGTCCCTGTAGAGCTTACCAAAACCTTGCTCTTTTTGGTGCAAATGGACCACTCTGGCCTCAGTCCAGGGAACCCAAAGCACTTCACTGTGGGTCTTAATAAAGGCACGTGTCTTCAGTCCTGCCCTGCTTTCTCTACCTGCCCCCTGCCTCGACCTTTCCCAAGTGATCTCCCGAGGTGCGCTATGTACCTCCTCCAGGACCTATAGTAATAAACTTCTCTAGTACAATTTCCTTTCAGTCTTTTGTTGTTCTCTCACCATCTGATACCTTGGTGGTCTGCTAAACAAATATTAATTACCAAAGTCGCAGTGATAATATATATTATAGATAATATACATAACATCTATTATATATATGTTTTTAATCATCATGTTTTGGCCACTATGTACAAGCTAATTACGTTTTGGATGGTATCCAAGTAGTGCAGCATTAATATAAATCTGACAATATTAACACTGAAATGGAGTTATTATGCATGAACAGAAAGAACTGAATCATTTCCCACTTTGGAGGAGAGCTTCCTGTTGGCAATGAAGGAGTGGAGAAACCATCCCCCATAATCATCTCCACCCTGTCTGCAGAAAAGGTGACTGTTAGGTCAGTCAGCCCCATTTACAGAGAAGCAGGGCCAAAAACCCAATGTGGCCGTGCCTACCACAGCCACCACCACTTCTGTCCTCAACCACCTGCTTCCATCAGGCCCTGGCTTGCCAGAGGTCAACGGTGGCAAAGAGGAGAGGAAGGGCAACCACATCAGATAACCACATAAATTATTGTGATGATGATTCTATTTGGCCAGAGGTGGAGAGAGGTAGTGAGACAGTATTAGCCTAAGTGATCCTGTAATCTATGGTGTGGCCTAAAAGGTTAAGGTTATGTCGCTACATCCTTTATAAATTCACACACTTCTAGGGATTTATGGCACAGCCCCTACCATCTAGCTCTGGGTCATAACTTTTAATAAAAACATTTTTTAGTGTCCAAAATCTCATTACATCTGTCCAATATAAAAAAGCAAATGGCTTCAGAGCATGATGGATGAATTAAATAAATTTGAAAAACAGCCTGTTGTAGACTCTCATAAAACCCCCACCATATAATGAAAATGTGTGAGGATAACCAGCACTGGTGTGAGTCCGTCACTTTCCTGGTGACAGAAGAGGTGGCCTTTGGTGAGGTGTGGGGCTGCGGTGTGAGGAGGCCATTTCTATCCATTCAGACGAAGCTCGGTCTGGACGTGTGAGGTGAGCAAAGGCATCTGTCAGGAGTCACGGAGATGTGGGCTGAACCCTGGCCGTGCCACACGTGGGCTGTGCGATCCTGGACAAACCGGTCAACCTCAGTTTTCTCGTCTTTAAAGTGCGGATGATAATGCTAACATTGCCTCAGGTTTATCGAGAGGATTACTTGAGATGTGTGTGTGAGGTCTCGTTTGGTGCTTGGCACACGGTAGATGTTCAATAAACAGGAGCCGTTCCTAGTATCGTCTCAGCCTGTGTCATTTGGCCCGCTTTTGGGATGCAGAGGCACACATTTTTTAATGTTAGGAAACGACTAGTATATGACATTTGGAAAATGAAAGAGGAAGAAGAAGAAAAATCTTAAGGGAGGCCCCTCTTTAGAAAGTACCCCTGCCTGAGAGCCCAGACCAGATCCCATGTAGAAGGATGCCCCACATGTCCTGGCCCTCGTCCTGATCCCCTCAGTCCATTCTTGACCCTGCCTTCTTCCTTGAATCTCCTTTCTGGCCACAGTCTTGCCTGATCATCCTCCTGTCCTGTCACCACAAGCACCTTCCTGTTGTGATCCTGGCTCAGTCATTCCTTGGACCCCTTTCTTCCCGTCTGGGGCAAGCCTCAGGGATAGTCAGAGCATTGCATCCAGCCAGTGGGGAGATCGTGCCATCCATGCACTTCCTGCCCGTTGAGTCTCACGGCCAGGACCTGGGGTCCATTCCCAAGTCCTCCCAACTCACAGCTTGCTTTACCCACAATTACTATTAGAGTTTTCATTCACTCATCTTCAAGTCTTTTCCCCACCTTATAGATTTCTCACACTTATTATGGTGGCAGGCATGCAGCTTTGTATTCTACTTTTCAAGACACAATACCAGCTCACATTTACTCAAACCATCCACTTCCAGTGAGGATGTAACAGAAGAGGCTCTCTTGTGTTGTTTCAAGACAGTTCTAGCCTGAATCTTCATGAAGACATGGAAGTAAAGCCTCCACCGGGAGTCTATCTTCCCAGAGTCTCTGTTGGGAGCAGTGGGGACACTGTTGTCCCATAACTGAGTAAAGTAACTATTAAGACCAGACTCACGTTATTAATCTTACAGCCAACGTGACAGTCGATGAGATGGGACGTGAACACGTCAAAAAGGACGAAAATATATTTACGGCTGCCAAATCAGAACCTCGTGTGGTTCTCACCCCTGGCTGCACAAGGTAATCCTTTAGGGGGAGCTTTCTCCAAACTACTGATGATGCCTGAGCCCCGCCATCAAAGATTTGGTTGTAATGGTCTGGGGTGGGACCCCGCATCAGTCGGTTCTAAGAGATCCCCAGGTGACTCTAACGTGAAGCCAGACTTGGGAATCACTGTGCTGGGGAATGAACTCTCTGTAGGAATAATTAGTGAAAGTCCTACTGGGAAAACTGAACACATCTTGATTGATTATATAATTGATTAATTAATTTCTTTAACAAACACTCACCGGGTACTTTTCACATGCCAAACTCTGGCTAGGCACTGAAGATACAGAGACGAATAATACATGGTCCTTGTTCTTCTGAAGCTCTGAGCAGAGCAAGAATATATAATCATTCTAGTTTGGGAGTGGGGTAGGAGTGGGACAGGGAGGGTGCAAGGCATCTAGATCTAAACTCAGAACTCAGGCCAAAGCTGCAAAAGAATGAATTCAATTACCCACTTAGAAAGCTCAAGAGAAATGGATTAACCTAAGTGAGTTGTAACTACACCAAAGTGGCTACTATTAAGGCACCTAGTGATTCCAGGCATTCGAATGCATGTGCCTTTTCCTGGTGAGTGAGCTAACAAGGAAGACACACGCTAATGAAGACGAATTCCTGCTGTGGTATCTAGGGATTTAGCTTTTTGTCACCTTTAGCCAAGAGTAAACAGCTGTTTTCCTACTTCCTGACAGACAGACAGACAGACAGGCAGACACAGGCAGACAGACAGACAGACACACACACACACACACACACACACACATACACACACACCTGTTTGGCAAATGAAGAACAAAGTGGGGGTGGGGGTGGAGTTGAGATAGGGAATGGAAAATTTGATGATAATAAATGATTTCTCCCAAGAGCAGCCATGTCCCATAGAACTTTCCGTGTGTTGGAAATTTCTATGTCTGCAATATCTAATATGGTAGCCTATAGCTCCATGTTGCTATTGAGCATTTTAAATATGGCTACTGGGACTGATGAACTGAGTCTTAAATTTTATTTATTTTTAATTAATTTCAATATAAATAGCCACATGTAGCTAGTGGCTACTGTATTTACAGTTCGGCTAGCTCTCTCTCTATAAATATACGTTATTTATTTAAATTTATTTATTTTTGAGAGAGAAAGTATACAGTACAAACAGGAGAGGGACAGACAGAGAGGGAAAGAGAATCCCAAGCAGGCTCCACACGTCAGTGTAGAGCCCAACTTGGGGCTCGATCCAATGAACCATGAGATCATGACCTGAGCTGAAGCCAAGAGTCAGACATATAACTGACTGAGCCATCCAGGCACCCCAGAGAATATATATTTATAAAAACAACTTCCGGATGACTGAGAACTTTCTAAATCCTGGACATATTGCTTCCTTACACAGTCTCCTCTGTTCTTTTAAAGAATATCCCTACTTTTGTACTAACTGAAAAGATTCTGTTGGAGAACTGAATTCTTTACACTGTCTAGATGGTACCATGAAAACAAATGCATTTTACACAAAACAGCAGCCTTCTTCTGGTGTAAAGGACTTTTTCATTGACTGAGCTAGATATTTGTGGGGCTTTTTAAAGGAAATTAAGATTCATGTTTCAAGAGGAAATTCATGAAGGTTCATTATCATTACAACAGCATGGAGTGCCATTTAATGCCAACATTTTCCAGGCCTACTGAGATTTGGGGCCCAGTGGTCTTCTGGACCCAATGTCTTAATCTAATAGAAGAATCATGCTGCTTTGAGGATATGTTTCTGTAATGACCAAAAAATTGCCTAATTACTCAAAGTTGGAACTCATTTTGGCAGGTAATGGCCCTCCTTTCCACAGCTACCATTTTAGGAGCATCCCAGAGGTTGTCTGGAAGGTTAGAGGGGCAGAGAAATGCTTAGACCTTACGATGAAAGTTACGTCTTCCTGGAAGTGCCTCCCAGCGTAATACATCTGTAAATCCTTGGACAATGAAATATTTATAGCTGGCTTCCTAGAAATTAAGTTCGTCTTTGAAACAGCCTTCCCCGCCCCCACTTCTTTTTACTGTGGCAAGAACACTTAATGGAAGATCTACCTTCTTAACAAGTTCTAGAGTGTATAATACAGTACTTTTAATTACCGTCACAATGCAGGCTCTAGAACCTAGTCACCTTGCATAACTAGAACTTATACCACTGAATAGCAATTCCCACTTTCCCCTGCCCCCAGCCCCTTGTGACCACCATTCTACCCTCTGCTTCAGTGTGTTTGGCTATTTTATAGATCTCAGATTAAGTAGTATCATGCAGCATTTGTCCTTTGTGATTGGCTTATTTCACTTAGCGTAATGTGCTCAAAGTTCAGCCAACCTGCCACATATGGAAGCATGTCCTTCCTTATTAAGGCTGAAAAATATTCCATTGCGTGTTATGTACCATATTGTCTTCATCTGTCTATCCACCCCTCCCTCCCTCCCTCCATCCATCAGTGGACATTCAGTTTGAAATGGACTGACTATGCAAGGAGAAATTCAGGATGGGGACTGGAGGTGAAAGGCGTTTGCTAGTGCTTTATTCAGGTGGCATGAGAAAGGTGGACCTCTTGGAAGGTCAGTGTGCTAAGCTGACCTGACCAGGCTAATGTGCACAAACAGGGGGCAGCTGGGGCTCCAGAATCTGACTCTTGACCGTTAAGCTTCCCAACTTTACCCTAATGTCAAGAAAACCCACTTGCTTGCATTTGAAAATAAAAGGTACTTCTAGGGTGAAAAGTTTGATGTTTTTAGGCCAGGCAGCGTGGGGGAATGGAAAGAGGGATGTCTGAAACAGCAGCTTTCAGTTCAAACTGCTGCCTCATCGTTGGCATTTCCCTGAAAACATCCTTCCTCACTCCAAGTCTCAGTTTTCTCCTTGAAACCTAGGCCAATGTAGGGTTGCTGAGAGGAAACACCAAGAAGGTTGATGTATATGAATAAAATTAGCACAGTAGCTGGCAGAGTAAAATCTCAATGGATGACAAAACTACAGAAAGGGAAGGGATGATTGGAGGGAGGAAGGGAGAAAGAGGCAGAGGGACGAAGAGGAGGGAGAGATGGAAAGAGGGGGGAGGAAGGAAAGGGATGAAGAGAAGGAAGGGAGGGAGGGGGACCGAGGGAGGGAGTAAGGCGGAAGGAAGGAGGGAGGGAAGCAAGCAAGCAAGGGAGGATAGCCATGCGATATTTGCTTGGTAGGTGAGGGTAGACAGGTTCCAGGACATTGCATAGGTTTGGTAATACTGATCCTGGGAAGGGGCAAAGTCACCTCGAGGAGCTGAAGGTGTGACATGGCCTTCCTAGAACAGACAAAGCCCCAGCGGGCTCCTCCTCCGGCACCTTTCCCCCAGTGTTAACACTGGGGAGGCTGGACCATTCCGGGGGTCAGCCCCATCATTCATCCCTCCTACCGCATGCCCTTCTCCTCTCTCCTTCTCCATCTCTATTTCAGGATTCAGTTGGCAACACTACAGTTTCAAGCCCAGATATTCTAAAACATAGCCATTATTTTCTTGAGAAAATGCATAAGGATGGGGCTGGTGGCATGAGTTGTAGGCTGAGGGTGGCTTTTACAATAAGATACTCAGAGCTAAGTAAGTTTGATCTCAGTAACAGTGATGATGGGTAGGAGACATGGATTGTGACTCCTACAAAATGGTGGGTGCAGTGTCTGGGGTGCAGTGGTGATGCCAGTGGTGTTTGTCATAGACTCTGATAGGCAGTCACTAAGTCACTCCACATCTATTTGTTGAGCAGCTAGGATAAGTCACAGTCCTTGACCTTATATCATCTGAGGGAGATGGAAAAGAAAACAGACAATTATCAAATGATTGGTGTTATGGGGTAACGTGCAACATGCAAAGCCTTCAGTATATAGCGCTTGGTTCACAGTAACGAACTGATTCGTGCCAGTAACAGCTACCACTGTTGTCTTTATTAGGAAACATATGGCATCCGACCCAATCTTTGGGGGTCGGGGAAACTGGAGGCAGCCGACATTTTGAGATGGAGGCAGTGGTGGTATTGGGGATGTGACAGTATTAGTGATCATAAAGAGAGAGATGATGGTACAGGAATGTGTCTGGTGATAGCCAAAATGGGGCCAGTGATGGGCATTAGGGAGAAATGCTGAAAACACCATCCTGGCCATTAAGTTTCTGTAAGAGCACTGCGATGACTTCATGCATTTACACTTGTGGAAGCTTCCTGGGCCTGACCCAGGACCTCATCCCAAAGCTCTAATAGTTGACAAGGAGAATTTTAGAATGTGGAGTCCCCTTTCTTGTTTTAGCTCCTTTGTTAGGCTGCAAGATGGCTTTACTACTTGAGCGGCTGTCAGAGTGCAAACACAACTGCGTAGGTAGAGAGGTACAGAGAAAACCAAAAACCGAAGGGGAACAATTTCCCAAAGCTGGTAATTACTTGTTTTTAATGATCTCTTCCTTTATGGCATCTCCTTTTAAGAATCTATTATTCTAGTTCTACATTAGCAAAAACTCAAGGATTTTTCAAAACTCCTAACAAGACTTGGCATCAAAAAGGGAGTGAATTAGAATCACAGTCATGCGAAATTGGCTCCTGTCAGCAGGATGACAGGATCTCAACACAAGAGTGGGGAGGAGGGCAGGGGATCTTCTCCGAGAGTCAGTCATCTCTTTCTTTGCTGGTGTGTGTCTCTTGGAGAGGCTACTCCCAGGATCCAGATGGCACCCAAACCGTAACAAGAAATACTGGATGCAGTTGAAATCAAGCGAGAGTAGCGGAGGCTCAGGCTGAGTGCAGAGCAAATCAGAGGAAATCACAAATGGAGAGATGTCACAGCAGAGGAAAAAATAGTCAGGAGGGCTTTGCCTGCTGCTCTGACAGCCGTTCCGTGCAACATGCTTTTCCTTTTCTTCTCTGGAAGAATGCAGATTTTATGTGCTCAGGCATTCATTTCCTTATTCACGTCTTCATTCCTGGATTCGATCCTCAAGGAATTCATTTAATAATTAATAAACTTCCTGACTGCTCACTATGAGCAAGGCCCAGTGCCAACATTGCAAGGACTGAGATGCTGTCCCTTCTCTGAGCTGTAACAGCCAAGCTACGGAAACTGGAGGCTTCCAATTCAGGCTGGAGCATGAGGAGTGTCACAACAGGGGTACCCCACAATGAGCAATTTCACAGAGGGTGTACCATTTTCACTGCTGCGATGCCATTCACAGGACTGAAGACATGGCAAACGACCAAAACCCGACGTCTATTTTTGGGCGAATGGAATTGGACCTCTTTACTCATCTCTTGAGTTTTCTTCGTTGTAAGATTTGGGAAATATCCATCTCACAAGACTAGGGGAAGATTAGCTGGGGCAAGATTTCAGGTAATAGTATCATTAGCATGGCACCTGACCTCCAAATATGTGTAAGACCTCCAAATATGTGTCTGCGTCTTTGGGTCAAAAAGGAAGTCAACAATTCGGTGGAGTATTCTTTAGGAATACGATGATTTGTAGCACCTTTTGGATGGCAGTTTGAATAGATTCAGGAGTTGAAGAACTGCAGAGTAGTTGAATTAGAAGAGATTGAAGGGATCTCTGAGTCAACTTAAGCCTGTATTTTTTTTTTCACATGAAGAAACTGAGGCCTCCAACTTTTTCAAAATCATGACGTGAATGGCAGAGCTGAGATGAAACCCCAAGTTCTGACTCCTAACCTAGTTCCTTACTACCATAGCACAATTCCACTCCTAGGTGTGCACACTAAGAGAAAACAGTAAATAAATCAGAGCAGAGAAACCTGGCGCACATTTTACAACAAGAAAACTAAGGCCTCAGGGAAAGCCCGGCTTGCTCATATGTAAAACAGCGAGGAAAATGGCTACTTCATAGATCTCCAAAGATCAGGTGAGGCAGTGTTCACCTATAGAATAGACATGGAAGGCAGCCCAAAGGTTTGGAGTCAGGAAATCTCGAAGAGCATTATCCTGCACTATCTGATTGATTGTCCAACATACAAACAGCTTGCAACTTTGTGTCATTTCACATGCCCTCCTAACAGGTCTCTCAGTATATTTCTCACCCTCAGGCTCTGGTACAAGCTACTCTCTGCGACTGGCTACCCTTCCCATCCTTGTTCATCAGGAGAACTGTAACACATCCCTAGAGACTTGGGTCTAGTTACCTCTTCCAAACCTTCCTCCAAAGTCCTAAGGATGGTGATTAGATGATCCTCCCCTGGCATCGTACATGTCAAGCTTCACTGGTTCTCTCTTCGCCACTATAGACTAAGACTTTGTAGAAACTAAGTTCCTTTTATGGGAAACTGTATATTATTCATTTTTGTATTCCTAAGATCTAGATAGCCCAGTGACTAGCACACAACAGGAAATTATACTGAATTGACAAATTAAAAAAAAAAAAAACAGAATGAGGGAATGGATGAACTTGTTTATATAAGAGAATAGGAAACTGAACAGAAAGAAACTTGGTTATAGCATGACTTACTAAGCAGAGGGTATGGTAGTCCATATGGTGTTTCCAAATGCTCGGCATGTATGTGTGTGCACATGTATGCACACACACATACACACACTTGCTCGCTCACAAAGACTTGGCATTTACTATTATAAACTCTAGAAAGGATCTCATATTCACTCTGTCACTTGACCCAGTGAGGCTTTGCAGTCAGGGTAAATGGCCTTTGTTCTGATTTCAAAGAAATAGTAAGGAGATGTTCCAGAAAAAGTTATAAAAAAAAGAGATAGGCTATCCTTCTAGTCCTTCTAGAATCTGGATGGCATTTTTATCTGAATTCTTCAAGTCCTCCCCATTAGTGAGATCCATTGGTTCTCACCACTAATTGACCTTGACTAATAATGTCAATCTGTGACATTCCTCACTACTTGAAGTTGAGCCAATATCTGATCTTATCACCCTCCCCCTTAGTTGCTAGAAATTGTATCCCATACTATTTGGCCTCTCAAGCTTAATACGTCCAAAGAACTTTGGATCTTTTCCAACACATTCTTTCCTTGTCTTTTGATGTCTGTAAAGGCCACCAACTCATGCTTAGATGCTTAAGCCCTAACATGTACAAGTTACACTTGACACATCCTCTCCCACACCCGGACACCCAACCATTCACTAAGAAATGCTGTCTCCAGGCTCTGACTGCCTCTCTTCATCTTTTCTGCTGCCTTGTCTTTTGCCTAGGCTTCTGTTTTTACTCTTGCTCCTTAAGTTAATCTCTAATACATCAGTCACGACGGTATTAAAAAATCAGATCAGGCTTACTTCCCTGCCTAAAACGCTCCACTGTCTTCCATTATACTTGGAATAAACCCCAAACTTTGCACCACTGCCTGCAGGACTGTCCACACCTAGTTGCGACCTGTGTTTGAGCTCACCCTCCACTCTCCCCTTTCCCACTGTGCTCTGGCCAACACTGGTCTTCCCTCTGTTCTTCATGGACCGCTGGGACATGCCTTTGCCCGTGCCTTCTCCTGTTCCTGTTTCACTGGCTTCTTCTCATAATACAGATCTCCGCTCAGCTGTCACGTCACTAGGGAGACCTCCTCTGACCATTTCTCCCCAAGTAAAAGAGCAGCCCCACCTCTCACCATGTTATCCTGTTTGGTTTTATGGCTCGCACTCATGCTCTATTAGTATTTTAACTTGTTTGTTGGCAGCCTTCCCCTGTGGGGTGTGAGCTGGGCAAGGGTTGGGACATGGTCTGACTTGTACAGCACGTGTGCCTAGCACAGCGCTCAACACGCGGTGACACGAGACAGTTATCAGTGGAATGGGTGAGGAGTGGATGCCTGAACAAAGCAATGCACAAGTGACCAGAGATTGGTTCTAGCAGGTGCCGTCCAGTATTGCAGAAACGATGTGCCGAAAGCAACAGGGCCACTCTGTGCCTACTACTACAGCAAAAAAACCAAAACAACAACAAAAAAACTTCCTGTTTGTTTTCCGGTGCTGGACACCCTATCTCTGAAGACTAGGGAGCTAGGGTAAAATGTGGCATATGTGAGGAGATCCTACAATGACCTCACAGGCAGAGACCCTCTTTACCTGCATGTTGGCTATGTTCTAGGAAAGACCTTTTTAATTTAAACTAGTCAAGATACTCTGGATTAGGTCACAACTGGTTGAGATCATTCTTTCTGGTTTGGGTAGATCCATAAAGCCCCCAAATGTACAAGTGACTCTTGATTCGTCTCTCTCCCACACCCTGACATACAATCATTCATTAAGAAATGATAATTCTACCTCTGGAACGTATCCCAAGCAGTCCATTCTGGTCTGAAGAGGAAGGAAAGGTTTTAATATTAATATTAAGACCTCATCCCTCCTTGGCCAGGCAGGGGTCATGCAGGACAATAATAACAACAGTTAATGTTCAGATGGAGCTTCTTCTCTATGTACAGACACTATTCTAAAGTGCTTTTACTTATTAACTCATTTAATTATTGCAACGGATACAGGTGCTATTGCTATCCTCATTTTCAGAGGAGGAAACTGAGGGACAGAAGGATTAATTAACTTACCCAAGGTCATCCAGCTAGTAAATGGTAGAGCTATAATGTTCACCAAAGTGGGCTAGCTTTGGAGTGTGTGCTCTCAACTACTCCACTATGGTGAGGAGAACAAAGGGTGTCAGACGATCTGTGTTTTAAGACTAGGGAAAGAGGTAAGGGCTCTGGAAGGAGCAACCACAGTTTAGGAGCCCGCCCTGCCACAGTGCACCCCAATCTTTTCTGGAGGACCCTGGTCAGATCACACTGCAAGTGTCATCCCTGTAATTCTGACTGGGGTCATAGGGGTAGAACCTTCTAGGTGACTATGGGACGAACAACAGAAAAATAGCCAGAAAGACAAGGCTAGGAGATTGAAAACTATAGGAAAGTGGGAACGAACCAAGAGTATTGGGCTGGCAGCATACAATGGTGGGAAAGAGGAGTAACAGAGACAAGGACAGCTGCCAACATCCTGGGGAGAAGCACGGTGAGGCGCTGACAGAGCCCCGTGAGAGGTGGGAACGAGGGCTGGAGCAGGGAGAACGTGTACCAAGTGAGTCAATGTCATCTTAATAGGAGCCGTTCTTCGCATACAAGTCAGAGGCAAGGGATGCTTCCCTCAGAGCCAGACTTTATTTCCCTCTCCCCGTAGCGTCTCCACCTCAGTCTTCTGGTCCATAAAGTGGGGCAAATCATAGATGCTTTGTTCATTAAACCAGATAAACTTAGCGGAGCATCAGACTGCATTGGGGAGCTTTATAAATCTCCCTTTACATACATACACATGCACACGTGAGCCATACAAAAGCAGATCTAGGGGGTGGGGCCGAGGAAGCTGCCTTTTTAAAAGCATCACAAATGACTGCTGGGCAATGCAATGTTGGGATTCACTGAACCACATGCAGCTGGCCAAACAACGCGTGTACTCCCCAGCCCCCAGTAAGTGCTCAGCTAATGTTCATTTCTTGCCTCCTTTCTAAGTCATTGCAAAATCAGGTTTTGCCATGGCTGGGTACCGTCACCAACATATATTTTTGTATTCTCCATGATCATTCATCTCTTTCTTCTTTTTTGCAACCAGAATTTGCTCATTATTCTTGTGTAACCACTAATAATGGCAGTTAGGGAGAAAGAAAGAGCCTCTGCATGATGATTTATCCAGAAAAGCTGAATTACTGTACCAAGAGAGAATGAGTGTCAGCATCAATGGATATTTATGGGGAAACTGTATATTATAGCTGTGCTCATTAGAGATGCTGTAGTTAAGGTTCTGTGAATGTTAATGGTCTGTATTAGAGGAATAATGATAGACTCACAGCAGCGGCAGTGAACAGATACCCTGGACTACATTTTTTCACCACATAACAGATCTCCAAGTAATCTGATTTATTATGCCCACTGAAGGAGCGAGCATGTACCAGGGCACCTCTGTCTCGTGGGTAGTACTGGGCTTGTTTCCACACAGGGACAAAACTGGTACGGAGTGCCAAGAATAAGATGGACAGATGCTTCCTGCCTTCTGTTTGAAATCTCCTGTGTTGTGGTCTTTGAGACAGGGTAGCCCAGTTGGGAAGGACATTCACTGGCTTTGGGTAAGGTGGCCCTACATCCTGGTCCGCTTAAGACAGCTCCTGTTCATGTCTATTGTCCTGATGTCATTGTTAATTGCACACCCCTTTTTTGCATTCCAAAGTGACCCACTTTGGATGATAAACTAGGTCACCCTCATTTTAAGTTCAGAGAGAACTAGCTTAGATTCTTAGGGATGCCTCTTCTAGCTGTGCTAAGTGATTTAACTTCTCTGATCTTTTTTTTTTTTTTTTTTTTTTATTTTTGGGACAGAGAGAGACATAGCATGAACGGGGGAGGGGCAGAGAGAGAGGGAGACACAGAATCGGAAACAGGCTCCAGGCTCCGAGCCATCAGCCCAGAGCCTGACGCGGGGCTCGAACTCACGGACCGCGAGATCGTGACCTGGCTGAAGTCGGACGCTCAACCGACTGCGCCACCCAGGCGCCCCACTTCTCTGATCTTTAATAACCTTTACCGTAGAGAAGAGACCTACTTCTTATGGTTGCTTGGGAGAGTCCTGAAGTAGAGCATTAAGTGCCTATCTCGTTAAGTGCCTTGCTTTCTTTGGTAGTTACAAATGTTGGTTATCCCTGCCCTATAGCCATGAAACTCTCCTGTAGGTTCAGCCCTACCCCAGGCTCTCAGGTTACACTTGATCTTGTTGACATTGCTTAGCCATGGAGAATTAAAGGCACTCTAGCCCCCACTCTAGATACTGAAGTCACTCCCACCCATAGACCACAAGCACCTTCGGGGCTAGGCCACATCTTATTCCTTCTCCTATCTCTTGAAGCACTTGGTATAGTCCTATGCCCATATAACAGCTCACGATAATAATTACGGCTAACATTTATTGAGCACTTACTATGTGCCAGGTGCTACTCATATAGAGTTATACATGCATCACCTTATTTAGTCCTCAGGAGAATTCTATGAGGTAGGCACCACAGTCATTACCCACGTTTTATGAGTGAACACACTATCGGAGGTCACGCAGCTGGTAATTGAGGGAAAAAAATTTAAGGCCTACGTAGTCAGGCTGAAAGGGTCACACTTCTGTTTTTTGTTTGTTTGTTTGTTTTTAAATTTTAGGATGAGAGAGAGCAAGGAAGTGTGAACAGGGGAGGGGGGAGAGGGAGAGAGAATCCCAAGCAGGCTCCACGAGAGCCCAACGTGGCGCTCAATCCCATGACTGTGAGATCATGACCCGAGCCGAAATCAAGAGTCAGATGCTCAACCAACGGAGTCCCTCAGGTGGTCCAAAAGGCTCAAACTTCTAACTGTGATTCCACGTTGGTGCCAAGTAATTTCCCCCAGATGCTAACTGGTCATTCAGAAGAATCCAAAACATAAAGCACTTTGCTGAGTCATACAGCTAAGAAGTATAAAGCTCTGATTAACTTCAACTTTTTAAAAAATGTTTTTAAAATGTGTTTCTGAGAGACAGAGAGCAAATGGGATGGGCAGAGAGAGAGGGAGACACAGAATCTGAAGCAGGCTCTAGGCTCTGAGCTGTCAGCACAGAGCCCGACGTCAGGCTCAAACTCACGAACTGTGAGATCATGACCTGAGCCAAATTTGGATGCTTAATCGAATGAGCCACCCAGGTGCCCCGAACTTCAAATTTTGTGCCGTTTTACTCCCTCCCAAAGAGCAGGCTCCCAATCTGTGTTTGCAAATTCAATTATAGAAGAACAAAGCTTCTAATGGAAATAATCTCTTCATCTCAACACCCCCCTGCTCCCACCCATGGAATTAGCCAGTGGATTCTTTTGACAGTGGTTTTCACACTATCTTCTCTGGATCTCTTCCTTTCCAGAATCTTCTGTGCTTCAGAAAAGGATTCCAGGTGGGTAGGCCTTGAGGCTTCAACCCAGCTTCAACCACAACTCCTATTCCCATCTGTTTATATAAAAGGCTACTGGGCACAGTTCATTGCAATGATGGTGCCAGGATTTCATAAAAAGTTTGGAGACCATTCCTGCAGGAGACCGGTGGCAGGAATTTGAGCACAGCGATGGACTGATCATTGTTTTATCGAGATGTGATTTTTGCCAACACACAACTGAGCGAACAGGACACCAGGCAACTGCTTATGCAAGCGCTTATCCCCTTCCACATTTGCATTTGTAGAAAACAAGTTTCGGGAATGATTTAACAGCGAGCTGTCTACAACTCTGCTTGATTCCTTCCATTCATGACAGCCTGGTTTTTCAAACGGGGAAGAAAGAGCCAGATATCATTCAAAGTGATAATGTGACACTGCCCAAATGTGAGGCATGGACTGAGAACAGAGAGGAGGATGAAAGGGATTACTACTGTCTTTGGCAAGGACCTGAAGAGAGTGGATGGAAAGGCTGATCTACAAACACCCTTAGAACCTGGACACATAAAACAGCACGTATGTAAATGGCAGAGCTATAGGACAGGAGACAGAGCACTCAGTCCCTATTGCCTGCTTACCTGACCTGCCAAAGCTTGCCACTTCAGAAGGAGCTTAGACCTTGTGTTTCTCTTACCCCCTCCCCCCACATCAGCAAGATCTTTCTAGACCTACTACTTTCTAGACCTACTTTCTAGATCTGAATGTCATTCATTCAAATTTACACATTTCCCTCCCTCCCTTCCTCTCCCTGTCTGCAGGGTGTCACCTGCAGCCCAGACCCAAAGTAATCCTACTTGCCTACCCTTTGACCACTTTGTCCTCAGACCCATTCTCGCCCTCCCTCTGCTCTGTGTAGTAGGACAGGGGGGTGACCTTGTAAATTACATTGCCTGAGCTCCCTTGTCAACCCACTTTCACTTCGGTTTGGCCAATGAAAGGGGTAGTTGGATGCTGGATGGTGGAAAGAGGGGAGAAGCACTGAATTTCTCCCTGGCTCTCTTTATGCAGTATTCTGGCAGTGAATCTGGCCGTGAGTCTCCCTCACGGTTCTACTTTCCACCAGACAGCCAGCCCCTCTTGCCAAGGTCCCTGCGCCCTCTGCAGTCACAGTGCCCACTGGCAGCCCTGGTCCCTTTCTTTGTCCTTCCAGTCCTGGGGATGGTAGCAACTTCTGAATATTACTAATTTGGGTTGCTCCACTGTCCTCTGTTTGGCTTGTCAGCTCTTCTAACACCTTTGTAACTAGTTCTCCACATTAAATTCCCTCTATGAAATTACCTCGTGAGGGCACTGTTTTCCTGACTTCATCCTGATAGATACACATGGATAATCCCATTAGCTTCTTAACGGTCTCTCCAATAGCCAAGCCACCTGTCGCAGGCCACCAAAGTGATGCTGAGAATCACAACTCTAATAGTGCCACTCAACACCCAGCAGCACCAGTGGCTCCCCAGCCAATGTGAGTTTCTGAGCATCGCATTCCAGGTCCTTCACTCCGTGGGGATGGCTTCCCTTCGTGCCCTGTCACCTGCTCACACGAAGGCATCCTGCAGTCCCACCACCCCAGACTCTTCATCAGCCCCCGGGATATGGTATGCTTTTCCATAGTGCAGTGCCTTTACACATTCAGTTCCCTCTTCCTGAATCCCGTTCCACTCTTTCTCTGTGCCAAGTTCCTATCATCTTTTAAGACCCTACTTCCTGGGTGAAGACCTCACTGAACTCCCTTGGGCAAAGTTTTCTGCTTCCCGACTATGCTCCCAGAGCATATTGTAGACAGCTCTTATGGCCTAGAGGATTACACGGGTTGCAACCATTTTTACACATCTACCTTCTTGTGATCATTAAAATTCTCAAGCAGCCATCCTTATTCATCTTTATATCCCTAGTGAGTAGGCCACTTTATGGCAGATAGGAGGTCCTTAGTAAATGTTTGTCAAATGGATGGATGGATGAATGAATGAATGAATAGAAGCTGTAAGGGAACTTGAAAACAAGGAGGGCTCTCCAGCAAATGGAGCTGTGGGATCACAGAAGTCATGAAGGTCGGTCACTGCAGGCATGTGGGCCAAAGCCAGAGTCAGACACGTTCATCTGCGCTCATCACAAATGTTCTGGAGGGATCCCTGCATTGGTGAGAAGGCTGACCCAGCAGCTTTTAATGTCCTCACAAATTCTGAGATTCCAGGGATTTAGGATTCTATCTCAGGACAGTTTTGTTAACCACTGCATACCGAAAGCCTGTCTAAGAAAAGCAAGACAGGGCAAGCTTCTATTTCCTTTGTGGAATATGCCGATGCAGATTCCTTTCCCTTAGTTCAGGAAGACCTCCTCTTGTGTGACATCTATGTTAACGGCATTCTGATAATTATAATTTCTCTACAATGTGGTGCTTAATGAGGAAGTGAAACTGACAAATGTTCAGACTAGATTTAATTCAATTATGAAACATCTTGATCCAGATTTCAGACTAAAGGAAAAACCAACTGCTGAATTGTGAATGAAAATTTATTTGCCATGAAAGACGGGGGCTGGTGGGGGTGGTTAGGAACAGTTGTCCAGAGAATTTCTGTAATTCTTCACTTTAATGGATTGACTCTTCCTACATTTGCAGCAGGGAAACTGAATTAAATCTAAGGCAAGGAAAATCAACTGAATACTGATTGTTGGGAAACAGGGGTCTTGCACAGAAACATAGATGTTTGGAGGGTGGGAGGCAGGGGAGGCCAAATGAGCAGCTCTCTGATTTTTGATTCCTTGAGATTTGTTCTTTGGGACTCACAAATATTTTTTTCAATGTCAGGATACAGAAAGCAGTGCATAGGCAGAGTGAGGGGTCAGGAACGAGTCAGACATGGGTGTGCCTCATGGGACTCCGGCTGAAGGGGGAGAGAGGTGTTCATAGCCACCCCCAAGGACTAGCCTCAGCGTTGTTAATAAGGACTCAGAAGCAACGAGTAATGGGAGACAGAAACTGGCCTGAGTACTGACTCCAACCAGGGTGAGGAAGAGATGATGGGGGCTTGGCATTTTCTTGAATCCTAAAGGCAGTGTGTTTTAGTGGAAACTGTGTGAATCAGAACAGCTGAAGGTTCAATTTCGGGCTCTGTCACTTATCAGCTTTTTGACTGTATAGGACCTCTGGAAAGCCTCAGCTTCCTCATATATAAATGACACATCTACCTTCCAGGTGTGACTACTGAATGAGATAGATTGAGACCACAGTCTAGGCTGTCCATGGCACACAGTATCTACTCAGTAAAGTCTACCTGCTTTTTCCCCAGCTAAGTTAGCTCAGACTCTCAGTGTGCAGGGCTGGTGGCCTAGCACTGTAAGGCAAAGAAAGGAAGTGAAGGGAGCCTTGGACTTCACATGCGATCACTGGGGTTTTTACCCGATTCTCCCAGTGTGGCTCTTTTCCAGGATGCACCAGAGAGATGCAGAGCACTGTCATCCAGCTCTGCAGGAGGAAACTAAGGAGGGACCGATTTTCTAAGGACCTACTCTGTGCCCAGGGCTTGCTCAGTGTGGTGCCTTGATTACAGCGCATAGTAAACATGTTTCCATCCGGAGCACCGACTTCACGGGGCAATGCCATAACTTATTGCTGCACACTTCACCGTGGGCAACTCTAAAGCCAGGGAGAGGATGGTGGAGATAGTAACGGGGCCTCTGGGGTGCCTGGCTTCGCAGCTGAGACACCGGGAACAAGATGGTGAGGTAAACGCTAGATGTTATAAACACGGGGGAAAGTGGATGAGAGAGTGGGTGGACGGCTCCAAGGTCCACTAGTGTGGTTACCTTCTCCACATAAGAACCCCTGCAGAACCATTCACCTGCTGCTTGAATACTCCGGGGGCCAGAGACCTCACTACTCTTTGAGAGCTGTCCTTCCCTCTGAAAATCAGCTCAGATGGTTTCAGATTTCTTCCTGACAGTGAGCCCAGATGTGCCCTCTCTTGTCAGAAAACTTGAGCCTTTCTCGTAATCTTAAGATAGTCTATAAAATAACTGGAGGAATGAGTGCACAGCATCCCTTGGTCTTTACGTCCCCAGAGACCATGAAAGCAACCCCTCATCTTCATAGACAATGCTCTCACATTGCTTCATGAGTCTCACAAAAGCCCTGAGATGTTGGCATAGAATGGTCATCATTTTCACTCGAAGAGGAGTCTCAGAAACTTGAAGAGATTGGCAAAGATCACACCCAAAGGGAGGAAAGAATCTCAGGGGAGTCTGATTATTCCTTTCAATATCTGAATCCATGTCTTGTCCCCCAGAACTGAATGTGGAGTCCAGCTGGTCAATTCCACAACCTGTGTCCTTTCTATTTGCCGCTAAGCCAAACCTTTAAGACTCTCTTTCAAAGGCCGAAGAAAGTTCTGCTAGAATCCACCGATGGGTTAGTACTGATAATTATGTCTAGTACATCCACATAAAAGGATTTAAAACCAGGCAGTTATAGGGTGAAGGGTAAAAGATCTTTTTCAGCCATAAGAATATTTTTTTTTAATGTTTATTTATTTATTTTGAGAGAGAGCGAGTGTGACAGAGCTGTCAGCGCTGAACCTGACCCGAGGCTTGATCCCATGAACTGCGAGGTCATGACCTGAGCCAAAATCAAGAGTTGATGCTTAACCAACTGAGCCACCCAGGCGTCCCTCAGCCATAAGACTACTACATGAGGTGGGAAGGAGGGGAGGGGAGAAGACAAGTGCTGGTATTTCTCATGTGACAATGACATAAGGCATGCTGAGGTTTAGGTCTGTTGACCTATGAAGGTTAAGCCTCAACCAAGTTGAGCGTTGTGGGGCGTGACAGGGTCCAAAACAGGCACTTGAGCAAACTGTGAATGTGTGAGTCCACTGGGTCCCCCTGTAGAGCCAGAATCATGTTCAAAGGCTAACGGAGTGCAAAAAGCACTAAATAATGGATGCGGTAATGGGCTACTTAGCTGACGTTTTCCTCTCCACTCAGGGATGTGCCTTCCCAACAGCCCCAAAGAGGCCAGGATATTTGTCTAAAGAACACCAGAAGCATTATCATCTGGCAGAAAGAAAGGCTACCCATTTCTGAGAAGGAAACTGATGATAAATTCATCAGTTCTGAGTACCACCTAGTAGAGGAAATAAAAACTCAGGAGCCAGAAGGACCTTAATGATATGCCCAGAAGGGGCTGTGCCTGTCCAAGTCCTGCTCATCCTTCAAGGCTTTGCCCAAGTTATACGCTCTTTCCTCCCTGCCTCTCTAGTCAGCTAATATTCCCTATCAGCAAGCATCAATTCTATCAGAGTTTGGAGACCCTGGCATAAAAATAAAGCCTGTGTACAAATCTTCTAGCTGCCTTGACCAGGAAGAGAGGAAATGTATATTTCTGGGAGCGAATGGGATTAATCCTTATCTTGTCTCAGAGTCCTAGGTAAGAGTGGAGGGGAGTGTAGTATGACCCTAAGAACAAATCTGTTACAGGAAGGTAACATTATAGGTCTGGATTAGGACAAGCAAAGCATCCTAACACATTATTTGTGCAAAAGGGAACAAGAAAGGGGCTGGTAGGGCTTGGCTCCCCAAGGTTATGGTGCCTGGTGGTATAAACTAGGGTGTGGATGCATGATGTCAGAGAGGAGACTGAAGACAGAGAACTGGCTTTCTGTCTGGACCAACATCCCAACTGATCGAGACAAAACTGTGTCCCATCAGGTGACGCACTGGGGTGGGCAAGACCCAGAAGAAATGCAACGACTTCTCAAACTCCAATACACCAAATGTGACACCTTGATGAGGACACCTCTGGCCATGTAGGGTGACAGTGAGCCACCCTAGTCCAGGGGACTGAGACTCCAGGACAGAGGTTTTAGAGCTGCAATCAAGGATCCCACTGGCTTCAAGGCCTATAAAAATTTACTTGGGCACATGAGACTCCCGCCACCCACGGGGAAAGAGTATACCATCAAAAGCTCAAAGGGAGCAGAAATCCTCAGAGGAGTTACTTTAGAGAGAGTGATGATTAAAAGCGATTCCTGACCTCAAGGTGCTCACAGAGCAGAACAGTAACAGCTCACAGCTGTTGAATCCCTACTCTGCACCAAGCACTGTGTTGATTCATATTCTTCAGCTCACTTAGTCCTTAACACAAAAAACTCTAAGGCAGGTACCATTAACCCTGAAGCCAAGGCCTTTAAGAAACTCAAAGTCCAATGGCTCACATGGATTCATTAAGAAAAGGTAACAGTGCATTGTGATCATTGCACAGAGAAGCACAGAGCTCTCCCGGGGGAGCTGTTTACTCTGGGGTAAAAAAAAGCCTTCCTAGAGGAGGTGTGCAATTACCTAGCATACTTGCAATCCCCGCCTCAGTGTGAACTGTTGGCTGGTGGATTGCTCGTGCCGACAACCGACGGTAATGTTCTCGTTTAATCTAGTCCATATCCCTTGTTAAGGTTTTACATAAATGTCTCCTTTAGTCCTCCAAACAAAGCTACAAGGCAGGCATTCCTTTCTCTTTGCAGGTTACGACACTGGGGTTTAGAGATGGAAAAAGATGCTCAAGGACCCTTAGCGGGTGGCCAGGATGAGAGCATACCCATGTCTGATGCTGAAGATCAGGCCATTTCTTCTGGGGCTGATGTGTGATCTTCCCCAGTGACAGCCCCAAGCTGAGTCTCTTACTGGGCTCTGGGCAGACTGGGCTCTGGACCCGAAGAAGAAGAAACCGGTGGTTCCTAGAGTAACAGGCCACTGGGCAGTTTCCCTTCTTGTGGGAAACTTGTGGAAGCTGTCAAACTGGCTTGAAGCTGCTTAATATGCACTGACTTGGCTGTCTTTGGTTTATTTGTCTTTCTGGTTAAGGAGCAGGTGGTGAGGTAGCAAACAGCGAGATCACAGCAGAGATTTTCAGGGCACAGAGGTATCCCAGGGAATATGCACTCATCAGGGAGGCAGGTCTACAGGGGCCAGCCTGGAGGACAGGAAGATCCCAGAACAGTGAGGAATGTGGGCTGTGGGATATTTAAAGTACCTCTGGGAAGTTTAGGCAAGTGGGATCAAGTTTCCAATACACATGTTGTTTTCTCCTTAAAATCATTTAGTAAGTTGGGTTTAGTAACTCCTTTGATAGATGAGAGCAGGGAGGTGTAGAGAAACAAGGGAACTTATCAGAAGTCCTACAGGTAGTAAGAACAGGAGTTGAGATACCAAACGCAAGCATCTGCCCCTCCACTAGAGTTGATACGTTTGACTTGCTACCTCTCTCTGGCTTTTAGAAATGTTGAAATCGTTCACAGAAAAGCCCAGATGCTTCTAGGACTCTATGCGAACAGAGGGTTGGAAGCTACTGCTGGCCATTCAGGCAGCCCAGATATTTCTCAAGCAAAACCTGAGCATGTTTACTTAATGCCTATTTCAGAGTCAGATAACCAGGAAATTCCCTTTAAAAGAAAGTGTAAGGATTTTCAATTCTTTCTACAGGCAGAGTCATGTGTATATTTATGAAACACCCCTTGAGCGGCTGTGTCATCCCTGCCTTTCACATGCCAGACCCCGGGCTTGCTTCTGGTAATCCAAGGACCTCAGGAAGTTCCTGGAAGTAAGGAGCCAGGAGAAGAGTTGGGATGCTGTGTGCTACGAGCTGTTAACAGAGGAATGATAGGGAGCGGGGCACAGAGGTAGGGGTGATCTGCTCACACTTAGCAGAAGACCACAAAGTCTCCCTGAGTCCCCATAGCCTGAAGCTAAGCTGGGCTATTAGGGGAGGATGTGGCTCCTTCAGAAGCTTCAGTAGAGCTGGACCAGGGGGAGGTAGACCAGAGATCCGGGCTGAGGCTGGCATCTGAGTGCCATGCACGTCAGGCTAAGGAGCTTGGGATTTTTTTTTGTTTGGTTGGGTTTTTTTTTTTTTTTTTTTTCAGCTATTAAGCATGGAGATGGTGTGGCCAGATTGGTTAATAAATTCACGAAAACCAAGGCGGCAAATGGAGCATGTTTCCTCACGTATCTAAACCTGTTAGGGGCAAGCGAAGCAATTTAGGCACAAATTGAATTGTAGGGAGCTGTGTGATGGCAGCTGAACCAAACGGAAACACGAACAGACCAGTGTCTCCGTGACAAGAAGGCTTGACAAATGCAAAGGCCTCAAGGAGAAAAACGGCTTTTTCTCTGAGCGACACTTCACTTCACGTTCTCAACTACGTTGTAGACTCAAGTTTTTGAGGACCCCATTCAAATATGCTGTCTCATGAAACCTAACATGCGTTGGCTTTTGGGAGCAGGATTTAGGTGGGGTCTGGTGGATGCAGGATATTGGGAAGAGGAATGGATGCTGATAGGAAAAGGAAGAAATTTCACCAGGTGAAAAGAGAACAGGGGCAGAGGAGGGTAAGAATGAGCCAGAAAGACTCTCAACTCAGGACAGAAGGTCAGGTTTGAAAGGGACAACAGGAGCTCCTCTTTCCCCTCTGCCCATTCCACATTTGAATCCTCCTATAGTTTTTCTGACAGGGGGTCTTTTAGGCTCTGCTTGCACCAGCTCCAGTGATGGGGAACTCACTCCCCTAGGTGCCAGCTGTTCTAACTCTTAACAGCTCTGACCACTGCTCAGGAAGGTCACTGTCACTTTGGGCTGGCCAAATCAGAACAGTGTAAGCCCTCTTCCAACCGGTAGCCCTGGGGACTCCCATCTCCACATTTATGGTTCCTTTTCTCCAGGCCAAGCATTTCTAGGTCCTTCAGTTGCTGCCCTAGGAATGGGGTTTCAAACTGCCCTATCAATCTGACCTTGAAAAATGCGGGGGTGTCTTTGTGTCTCTCACAGGGTGGGGTCCAGGACCAACAACAACAGCCCAGAGAGTCATCCAGCCTCACAACAGTCCTGTTAGGGTCAGAGCTGGAGTTCCTGGGGGTCTGTTTTCAAAGCCTGTGCTCTTTGTACCCATCACTGAGCTGAATGAGATCAGCGGTGACTAAACATCCTAGTTCTGTTTACACAGGCCGCGGTGAAGTCCGATGTCCCCTTGGGCAAGAGTTCCCCAGTGCTCCTGAATCACGTACAGAGGCTGCCTTCCGCACGCCGACTGGATGGGGGGCCGAAATCTGGGCCTGGCCTAGCACTGGCTTGTGGCAGTGTCACACAGCTTGATATTTTCCATTTCCAGGAGTCCCACCGGCCGATGGGGTCCAGATGTAGTGGACCTGCCGGGTTCTTTGCAAGCCCACTACACGTGGCCTTTTTCTTGGTGGTCTGTCCACTGGCTGGACCCTTATACAGTCTAAAGGCCCTGGCCGGCTCTTCTATGATCCCTCTGAGACCTGTCAACCACTTTTAAATCGGATGGGCAACTCTTCCCAGGATCGAGACACTGCCCCCTTTTTGATCAGGTATAATTAAGTCTTTGGCCGGAGACTTTTGTCATGGAACAACTCAGACCTTGAGACCCCTGGACATAGTGGTTTGTGCAATTCAACTCACCGCCACGCGGGGGGCCAGACCTCGGTCCAGGTTGGCAACCCTTCCTCAGCCTCACCATTTCCGCCTTATGCCCTCTTCCCTCTGACTCACTGAGGAGTCCATGCCATGTAGGCCCTGGTAAAGCTAAGTTATAACGCCTATCCAGAAGAGGGGTTCCCTTCCTCAAGCTGTAGACACAGCCTCGTAGGAGTGCAGGTCACGGGAGCCTGGCAGAAGAGAGAAGATTTACTTACACTTACAGGTTGACTTTTTGGCACATCATAAACACCTTCCTTCTTTTGGCTGGTGGGAACCTATGGAAAAATCAAATTCGACACAGTCAAAACACTTTGATACTCCACTTTCAGAGAACAAAGCCATCACACTTCAACTTCAAGCTGGCTTAAGTGTGTGTGAGAATGGCCCCTGAGGCCTGAGGGTCCCAAATCAAAGGGGCTTCCGCCAGTGTAGAAGCAGGAGGCCAGGCTCCTTCCCTGAGGAAAGCTGGATGAGGGAGGAGTGTGTGAGTCACTTAAATGAGTGCAGGGTGTCTCTGCCATCGGGCTTCTCACGGAATCACAGGACAGATGGCTGCAGGGACCTCAGAGGTTATGTGGTGGAAAAAATAATCCTCATTTCGCCAAAGACAGAAATGAGCCTCAGAGAGGTGCTCTGACTTGTCCCAAGTGATTAAAATTAGTTTGCAGCTGAGTTTAAGCTGAGAGTCAGGTTATTTACAATATAGCAAACATCAAGGTCTCAGTATAAAGAACGGCTTCTGCTGGGATCATGGACAAGCCATCTGATATTTACCCAAAGTGTCTTCCAAGAAAAGGGACCGTTAATGGCAGGGAAAGCGCAAGACAAGAGTCGAGAAAATTCCAATTGTTTTTTAATATGTATCTGTATTTTCTTTCCTCCCTCTCTCCTTGTACTCCTCCATCTGGTCTTATCGGGCCACTTGGTAACTGTCACACCCTGAACAGGCCACAGCCCCTCGGAGCGTCACGATCCTAAAATGGGTGTTACTGGCTCTGCTTCTGATTTGGGTTACTGTGGGAATCCAACAAGAAAGTAGACAGTAAATACAGACGATTAGGAGCTGTGATAGTGTGAAGTGTTAGAATGAGAGCTTCTTTTACTGCTGACACATCATATAAATAAGGATCAGCATGTATTTTATAATATTAACAACAGTAGATAGGTTGAACGCTTTTCTAATGGGCCAGTCAGGGTGTTACACTGAAACATTCCGGATGGAGAGCAATCATGTATGCTTCCCAGAAACTAGCACAGTGTAGCTCCTACCCCCATCGGAGGCATCAGCCTGCAGTGGTCTTCTGTCTGCTAATCTGTGTTTCTTTTCACCAGACTGGGAGCTCTTTAAGAGCAGGCACAGTGCCCAACGCTCAGTAGGCATCTGGTAGATGTCTGCTGCGTAAATGTTTCATAAGAAACGTGGGGAACAGTGAAGGAAAAGAAAAAGTGTCTTTTAGGCTTGGACCAGCTAACTATACAATTAACAAGAAAGAAGAATTTGGGCTCATTCCTCGAGACCCTGTGCTATTTCCACACTCATCAACTTAGCTTAAAATCCTTCTAATAATCCTAAGAGCTCGGTGTTAGAATCTTCACTTTAGGTGGTGAAAAACTGAGGCTCAGAGATGTCAGGGAAACTTTTCCAAAGCTTTAAAGCTAGTTAAGCGGTGAGATTCGAACCCAGCTCTTTCTGGCTACCGAACAAAACATTTATTACTAACAGCCCGAACTAACATTGACAGGGCACTTCTTATGTGCCAGCCACTGTTCTGAGTATTTACATGTATTTGCATGCAGTCCTCAAGACAAGTCAGTCGGGCAAGGATGACAACTGTCACAATGTTGCAGAGGAGGAAAATGAAGCCCAGAGAGCATCCTGCAGGTGAGGGGGGGTGGGGCTAGAGCTGGAGTTCTGGCAGTTTGCGTTTTAACTACTACGCGGTATAGACAGTTGCACCTCACCCCTGGTCCCACCATTCCCTAGCTGTTTTTGATTGCACCCTTTTCTCTGACATCACATTCTACACTTGCAGAAGGTTGTGCACGTTCCTGCAGAAAACGGGAGGTCCATGGCAGAGCACGGACCATGCAGAAAGATGCGCTTCCTGAGCTGCTCTCGCAAACCCTAGTTTGCAGGTAGCCAGTGACGAATGTAATTTCTTTGCTCCTGATAACTCAGCTCCCTCTAAAAGGAATCCTCTAAGAATGCCTACAGAGTCCTTGTTAACAAGGGCCAATAAATTACCAGCCCGCACTTGTATTTTTACTGGCTCACCCTTTCCTGAGCAACACGAACAGCATTTCTGTTCCTCGTAATTCACTGCTCACTATGGGCACTTAGCAAGTTGAACCGCAGCTGACTCTCAATTATCCCTGCAAATGGAGGAGAAGCGGCAGGATGGATAAACCCAAACTGTGCATAATTGAAAAAGCTTTGCTACTTGGTTCTCCCATGGGTGACATATCAATCTGCCTGTTTGTCCTTAAAGATTTATGTCGGGCAGGATACGTTCTTGGGAGCCTTGCCTGGCTCTCTACCTGGTCGGAGCCTTCCTCTGGACTCTTGTAAGCTCTGGTACATTCTTCTACTAAAAAATAAAAGTGGCCAAGAACCTACTATGTATCAGGCTTTGTGGTTTGCCGGGGACAGTGATGGCAAACAAGCTGGATAAGGCCCCCGAGTGAATGGAGCTCCTTGTTTTCCTGGGAGGAGTTGAGAAAGTAATTGGGTTACTCACACGAGTGTCAAAAGTGCTTTATCTTATATAGGAGCTATCAACCCACACTGCAGCTGCCTGTGAGCTTGTGCAGCGCAGGGCAGGTATTTTGCTAACCTGTTCCTCATCCCGTAAATACTGGTTACACAGGAAATGTTTAAGCACTGAACATTTACCATGTATGTGTTAAGGGCAGAAGTGTTTAAGGGACAAAGACCAGAACGTGCCTCGTGTGCTGGTTCTCACCCCTGCCTGGCTGGTCCACTCTGCCCACAGACCATTTCAGTAATAGGACGGTGTAGAGTGATGACAGTTCTCAACCAAAAGGAAGCGGGAGATCTGTTTAAATTTTTTTTTAACGTTTATTTATTTTTGAGACAGAGCATGAACAGGGGAGGAGCAGAGAGAGAGGGAGACACAGAATCTGAAACAGGCTCCAGGCTCTGAGCTGTCAGCACAGAGCCCGACGCGGGGCTAGAACTCACGGACCGTGAGACCATGACCTCAGCCGAAGTCGGACGCTTAACCGACCGAGCCACCCAGGCGCCCCAGGAAGCGGGAGATGTGGTTCCTAATCCTGGCTCTGCCACAGGCTGTGAGTCCTCAGAGGGCCCCTCTGTCCTCTGAGCCTCCGTTTTCTCATGTAGCTGTGGTGGGCAGGCCAGGGGGTGCCTAGACACGCGTTGAGGGTGGCGACCACGCTGTGGTCTATCACATCCCCGTGTGCCTGGCACACACTAGGTGCTCCGTACACAATTGCTTCTTGAACAAAGGAGTTAACAGATGTCAAACTACTGTAAAAGCTATACATTAAGCACTACATGTACAGAAGACATTTTAGCTCAGTGACATACTAATAGTGTTAGAGAGGCAGTTTCAGGGTTGAGTGACATTGGAGCAGAGAGTTATCATTTTAAAATAACAATACTTGACACATCACGGGCGATTAAAAATGATTTTCAAGCCAAAGGACTCAGAGAATGTCTGTGTGCAAAGCCGCAATCTCGCCCGTGTGTTAACGTTAACGTACTAAAGAATTACCAGGTCTACAGCTGAGGCTCTGGCCTTGGGCACAGCACTCAAACTGGAGGACTTGATTTTCTTCCATTTAAAACGATAGCCATCGTAGCTGTGCTTATCTTACTGAGTTACTGCAAGGGTCAAAATCAGCTGGGGTGTAAAAAACCCTTGTGCTGCAAGGTTCTGTGTTGCTTTAAAAAGATGACTGATAACTTTTCCTGATGCGCGCAAAAAGAAAGACAATTACTGTTGTTAATCCGGTTTGGAAAATGAGACTACTGATCCTCAAAGAGAGGTTCCGTTTACTCAAGAGTCTCTCCCTCCCTCATGCCGGAGTTATAAACAGCAAAGTCAAGTGAGGCTGCAACTTTCCGCTAGGCTCTCTGACGAGACAAGGCGACCAAGTCATGTTCTGCTTTACTTAATATAACATCCTAAGACCTCGTGAACAGCATCTGATACTGACAAAGTTCTCAGGAAGTAGAGGAACTAACATTTACACAGAACCTACTACGTACCAAGAGCTTTACACCTTCACATCACTTCTAGAGGAAGATAATGCAGCATTCCTAATTTTATAGCCTGGGAGATTGGGATACAGAAGTTATGCACTTGATCCAAGGCCACAAAACGGCTAAAGGATCAGGCCCCAGGTCTGTCTGCCTCATTCCTCATTCTGGAAAGCAGGGGATGGGATTAAAATCTGAGACTACCCTGGGCCAAGCTGAAGACTTGGAGATACTGTAGTCTCCTCAGGATGAATAGCTGTGGAATAATCAGAGGCCCTCAAAACACAAAGAAGAGTGCGGCTCCCTAATCACAGCTCCTTAAAAGCTCAGCTTTATCTTTGGGCCCAAGAGCTTATCTTGTGTTGAGCAAATTGAGGCCCAGCTGACTGGCAAAGCAAGAGAGGAGAAGAGAGGGTGATAAAATATTCATTTCCTTAAACGGTACCTTCCTGCTAATGATGGACAGCCGGAAAGATCCGGAGGTCACAACTGTTAAAACAAGTGTGATTTTTAGATAGTGACTTGGAGCCTACGCAGAATCTAATCGTGAAACTGCATCAGGATATTCTGGCTGAGAAGAGCCCGGGGATTCATGCATTTACCGGGGTCAGAGAGACTTGGCTGGGAGTGGGAGTTCTGCCTCTTGGAGCTCTGTGACCTTGGGCAAGACATCTTATCTGTGTGAGCCTCAGGGTTCCATCTGTAAGGTGGGAATGAGGGTTCAAGCCACACAATCTTGTTGTGAGAGATAAGATATTGCATGTAAACCCCATTCATGGAGCCCTCAATAAATGTTACCCCCTCCCCTCCCCGCCCCCCCACAATTTCTAAGTCTTGCTGCCCTGTAAAGCAAGCGAACATGTTTCTCTAAAGAATCGCTGTCCTCTGATAGGCACTAGCTGCAAAAAGCTGCAAAGGACCTCGCCTAAGAGACTCTTCAGTCTTAGTCGCTCAGTTTACAGGTGAGTAAACTGAGGCTCAGAGAAGGAAAAGAACTTGAGTTGGTACTTGGACTAGGATTCTGAATCCACACACTGTGTGACTCAGGATGAAGCCTCTTCTCTACATCCTTCACACGAACTTGCTTCATTCTCATGCCAACGTGTGAGTTACAGGGAAACTAGTTCCCTATCTTACCACTGGGGAAACTGAGGCTCATAGAGGGCAAGTGTCTTGCACACTACCACTCAGCCAAAGATAGTTGGTGACACAGCCAGAACTGGAACCCAGTTCTCTGCTCACCTAAACCAGTTCTTCCCACACATAGGATGTCCCACACCCCCAGCCGTCCCCCATGGGGGCCCGCAGGTGCCACTAACTACGGCTTGGCTGGGATTCAGAAACTTTGCACTGAAAAGACTCATTTTGTCTTACAAGGTGCTTTTTCTTCAGGGGATGACTGGTTAATGGTTTCTTTTGGCCTCATATTCAGACACCGCAAGGTTGTAATAATTTAAAATCTGAGGGGGGCCAGGGTGGCTCAGTCGGTTGGGCATCCAACTTCGGCTCAGGTCATGATCTCACGGTTCGTGAGTTCGAGCTCCGCATTGGGCTCTGTGCTGACAGCTCAGAGCCTGGAGCCTGTTTCAGATTCTGTGTCTCCCTCTCTCTCTGCCCCTGCCTGCTCACACTCTGTCTCTGTCTCTCAAGAAGTGAATAAACATTAAAAATCAATCAATCAATCAAAATAAAATCTGAGAACAAAAATGTAAGTTTTCCATTTAAAGACAGAAACTGTGTGAGCGCTGACTTTAAACAAGACTTCAGAGCATAACTTTACACTTGCATCCAATCTAGACCGATCCAGGGGAGAGAAAGACGATTATCACTCCATGGGCCTGGTTTATACTGAGCTACTGGTAGAGCTGATGTTATACTTTGGTCATTTACAATTCTGTGCATTTGACGGAAACTGAAAATCTATTTTACTTTCATTACATAAGTAATGCGTGCCCAAGGCAGAATAGCAGACCACATAACTGAGTGAGTTAAGGAAATTAAAATCACTTATTAAATACATTAAATTTTTTCCCCTTCTTCCATGATGTTTATATTTCAAATTAAGGCTGAGTTTCTAATTAGTGACAAATTGGATGCTGTCATATTTATCTGATGTGTTGCTATGGTGCAGTTTCTCTAACTCTGATGGGCAAGCATGGGGGAGGTCCGGTGAGTTGTGCCTTCACTCACATGGGGTCTGATCGCTGCTCTAAATGGCTGTACAGCCCCCAGGAAGTTACTCAGCTTCTCTGGGCCTCAGTTCCCCCTGATAAAAGTGGGATTAGATACCTACTTTATAGCATGTGCGCGAGAATGGAGTGAGTCAAAATGTGTGTGTGAGGTTTTTCCCAGAAGCAGACACTGAAGAATATTAATTTACCTTCCCTTCAGGAGGGGTGAAACTTGGAGCTGTACTTTCTTTTATTCAATTAATATTTCCAGTGCTGTGTTCCAAAGGTGTTTGCTTTGGAGTTTGTCCTTCATTTTCAGTAGTGCTTTTAAAAGAAATGTGATGAACACATTCTTTTGAGAAGCGAAGGACCCTTCTGTATCATGGACAGCAACCCTCCAATGGGTTACTTTACTAAAATGGAATGTCTGATTCTTGAGTCAATTGAACATAGTTAAGATCCATTAACAATTAAAACAACGCACTCAACTGGCCATTAAGCATTTCCACAGCAAGGTGTGAAAACTTCTGGTCAGTTGGTAAACGCCAACCACATGAAGTTGTCTTCCATGAGCCTGAATGACAGAAAGAGCTATGTGACCATGAGAAGGGAGCGCCCTCGGTTCTACAGGCCCTTCAGAGCATTTACTGGTATCGGTGCAATGGTAAGAGAGAGAAGCGATTTTATACCTGATAAATGTTTTCTTCCGTTTCGGGATCACGGATTGGCTCGTGTCCAGCCTCAAACACAATGTACTATTACGGAGCGGCCAGAGAGGAAAGGTCAGAGGGGAAGGAGAGAGAGGAAAAAAAAGGCATTTGCAATTCAGGATACAAATCTCAGTGAGCATTAAAGAAACAGTCACAACAGAAAATACCCTCAAGAGACAAGTGGATTACAGAAACACTACGGGTGCCTTGCACACCTCTGCCTTTTCTTACAAAAATGGCAAGGGTCTGATGGTCAGTGGTACAGGAGTGATTGCATGGGCCCCTGCACATCTTTGGGGAAATGTAACTTCTTCATTCAATGGCATTTTATCTCAGTAAGGTCTGCAAGTGCTTCATTGCTGAGTGGGAATGACATCTCCTGGGAACATCTGGGATCCCAACTTCCTAATCTGGGTTACATCTGCTGCCCCCCTTTGCTTCCCCAAAGCTCCTAACTCAGCTTGGAAGTGCTCAGAAACCCCAAACTTCCGCATCCCATAAATAGCACCTTATTTTACATTCTTAGTTTTAAATACTGAAACTCAATTTCTTTTCCCCTGTGCACGTTTCAGACTTTAAAGGACTGAGCAATTTCAAATAGGGCGATAGTCTTCATTCCCTGTGAGCCAGTTGGCCAGGGCAGAGCTCACATTCTAGACAAATCCTCGCCCTCAGCATTCTATAGCCAGGGCATGCCGTTAGGCGTATCTTTGGCTTTTTTTTTTTTGTCACATATGCTAGAAACCTTTACTTTGTGTTACTCATATTATATTACTTATTTTATCCATATGGTTTTATTTTTGTCATAGCTGTACCAGCTTTCTGTGTGGAAACAGATATGTGTGACACACACACATATAACTCATAAGTTTCAGGTTTTCTTTTATGTCCTGCAAGTTCATTTTCTCACTCTTTTCTCTCCTTGGGAGTAAGTATGAGTGGGTTGGGGTTGGTGGTGGGAGGTATCCTCTTCCCTTTTCTCTGCATCTGTTTGTACACAGCACACACTTGGATCCAAGAGAAGCCATCTCTCTAGCCACACCTGGGCTGCAAGCTTGAGAGTCCAGGGATAGTTACTACCTGGGCCATCTCTAGGATCTCCCTTACTCTCCTCCCAACAGCCTCTATGGCACGATCCAGACAATCAGAGGGGCCAGAGAGATCTCTCCCCACAGCCTTCCCAAAGCTTACAGACTGCCCTTTGGGCTTGCACTCAAATGTCACCCAAACTCACTCCCCATCCCCAGTTCCTAACTCAGAGAAGCCTCCACACAAACTTGAAATATACAAGAGACTCCTGATAACATCCAGTTCTGAGAATCAAACTTTTACAGATAGTGGAGGGGGCTGGGGCAGGGGCAGGAAGGAGGAAACCTATCTCAAGATCCCATGTTATGGATGCCAGCCAAACTTCTGTTCATTTTTTATGGAAATTCACTCCTGGAGAGGCTCACAACCCGCACCCTTGGAAATAATCTCGGTCCCTCCTCCAGGCTCTGCCGTCAGGGGATTCTTCAGGGCTCTGACAAAGTGTCTGTAGCACAGGCCTCGCCATTCCTGACCCTAAAACCCCGATGGGTTTCAGAAATTACCTGGTATACAGGATCTTCAACATCCTCTTCCAAAATTGTCTACAGCAGAGCGAGTGAAGGGAGGTTGAAAAGCAGAAGATATAAAGGAAGAGGTGTGAGATTGTGTTCAGAAATCACAGGACAGTACAGAAACCAGCTCTGGGAAGGACAGGCTGCTGGGTCATTTTAGGGAGAAAACACACAGGGAAAAAAAAAAGGAAAAGAAAACTCTTGCAGCCACCCCCACCCCCACGCCCACTATCAACAACAGCAAAAGCAATTGCATTTCTTCTGTTCTCCTGCCCAGAAATCTTCCTCGGGATTCAAGATTTCACTTTCTCTCACATGTTCAGGATTTCAGAGAATAAAAGATCATCTCTAATGGCTTGCTCTCGGTGCCTGAAATTTACACGGGAACCTTTCATCTTTGTTTATTTCTACTTGGCAGCGGGAGGACAGGACCTGACTGTCAGTTTTCACATCTGTTTATTTGAAGTCCTAGTCTTCCCTGGTACTCGGGTAAATTCACAGGTATACCTGATACACAGCTTGTTCACACTGCTTATCCTTTTGTGCCTTTTTTTCCAATTCTTCTCGTTGCTTCAAATCGTAAATCAGTTGAAAGAGATCTCTCAAGTCCAGAATAACAGGTTCAGCCTGGAGTAGAAGGTGGGATGAATCACATTAGTAAGGGAATGGTATAAAGGCAGAAGCAGCCCGGCCCACTTTTGCCTTTGCCTGGTACAACCCGCAGCCCTTCCCTTTCCTATTAAACTGAGAGCATTCCGTCTTTAATTAATTCTACCTTGTTTATATTGGTTTAGCAAATTGCATCTAGGCTAAAGTTCATTTCTTCGACTAATTATATTTGCAAATTCATAATAATCATAAGCATAAAAGGCACTGCTTTTATTTATTAGTAATTCTAAATACAATAAAATTAGGGTAGGCCTTATGCAAAACAGCTATTTGTTTTCTCTTATTTTCTTTTTAAATGAGGCTATGAACACAAGGAAACTTATTTGTGTAGTGTGCCTCCATCCAGCTTAATCAGAAAGGAAAATAATTAGTCATTACGAAATACCCATTAGGGAAAAACAAGACCGGATGGGCTGGAGCAAGCTTCCTTGCTCCGAGGCTATCTGAGCATCAGCATCGCTCCGTCTTACATCAGAGGCGGCCTTCAAACACCAACAGTGTGACTGCACGCGCTGTCCCCTAAAGCTACCAGGAAAGGCGCCCTCCTTGGATGGGGATACTCACCGCCTGGGCTGTTTTTATGGCGACAAATCTGTGATTCCCTTCCTTCCCACAAACGTATCCAAAGGCCCGGTGGTCTGTGATGTCCTTTGCAATGTAGGAAATTTCATGAACAGCATGATGATGCTGAAGGGCCTATCAGAGACAAAAGGAAGAACATATTTCACGGGACTTTCCCTTCGAGCTGTTGATCAATAAGAGATGCGTTTCAGCTACGTGTGAACAGGCCCGAAGGGCTTTGGAAAAGCTGTTGGGTCCAGATGGAAGGAAAAAAGAGCTGCGCCTGCCCTTGAGGGGTGGAGGCTTTCCTCCATGGTCTTAGTGCTGTGACCAGGCAGACAAACAGGACTGCTCATACGCTGAATGAGCGTCTGTGGCCATGGCTTCCATTAAGCTTGCCAGGGCCAGTCAGTCTAGTTCAAGGTGCAGGCTTCTGCTACAGCTCTCTTTGTGACATAGCCACGTTGAAGTTCCGGCTTGATATTTAATACATTTCCATCCCCAGGGCCTCTGCTTGCTGTGGTGGAAAAGTACAGGGAGTACCGTTCAGTGTCACAGAACTATGCACTTATATGGTTACAACCCTTTTTTGACCGATGGTGACAGAGTGTCTCGGGGAACAAACACCTTCTTCTATCTTGTCCAGAGTCACCATCTGGGCTAGAGGTAGATGCCCTTAGTTCTCAGGCTCTTCCTGGGCTGGTCCCTCTGTTTGCCATGCCCGTTCTTCTACCCATTTGCCTGAGTCCTCCTATTCCCTTTCAAAAGAACATTTGAGGGGTGCCTGGATGGCTCCGTTGGTTAAGTGTCTAACTCTTGGTTTTGGCTCAGGTCATGAGGTCACGGTTTTGTGGGTTCGAGCCCCCGGTTGGGATCTGTGCTGCCAGCTTGGGATTTCCTCTCTCTCTCTCTCTTGCTTTCGCTCGCACTCTGCCCCTCCCCCACTCGCACTGTGTCTGTCTCTCTCAAAATAAATAAATAAACGTAAAAAAAAAAAAAGATATTTGAATAGCACCACCTCTGTGAAATCTTCCCTGAATGAGGCTTGCTTTTCCTCCTCTGCAGAAATAATTCCATAGAACTTCGGTCTCTACTGATACGGCAATTCCTAATGGAGTCCTCACACACAGCCTCCCTGGGTTCTTGCTTTCCAGACCTTCCTACTCTGATATATTTACCTGGCTCCTTGTCTGTCTTCACAAGATCCATCTTCCTCAACTCTGTCTTCTTAGAACCTTGTGCTATGTTTGACCCATAGTTCCTGAACTCAAGTAAATCAGGATAGTTGATCAGTAATTTGGTAATCTTTTGAAGCTGATCTTCCCACCTTTATTATCTAAGCTTCAACAAATAATGCTTGCCATCCTATTGGTGATGGCCATCTGTAGGACCATTTTCCTATATTAAACCTACTCAAAGCAACACTTAGTACTCTGTGTAAAGGCTTGCGCAGGTAGTTGGGCGTTATATGATGTGCTTAAAGTCCTTATAAGGGGCCTTTTCATTAAATTACATATTAAGAGCCTTGTATTCTGGCCACTTTGTGAGCACAATGCACTCCCTGCACCTCTCTGGACCTTTGCTTCTTCTTCTATCCAATGAGAAGTTTGTACCAGATCAATGGCTCCTAACTCAAAGCCCTGGGTCTACTTGCTTCATTAAAGGTAATAAAAAGAAGTCCTAAGCAGTTTTCAACATTTCAAAAAGCTAAGCAGAAATTTGTAACTACTCTTAATTAAGACTACACATGTGCATGCAAATGAAAATGCCAAGTTCTTTTCGAAATGTATCAGGTTTATGTTGTACTCCTTAGAATCATCTCTGAGGAGATTCTCTTTGGCATTTACTTATGGGTTTGAATAATTCAAGTAGGAAAGTGAATGATTATAAATACCCTTTTTTTTTTGGTTGGACAAAATCTTCCCCGTTACCGAGTCCACGGAAGGAGGGAGACATGTAACACAAAGGGAACTTAATCATGAACATGGTAGGAATCACTGGAGTAGATGTTCTGGAAGGTCTGGTCCTATCACCCAAGATCCTTTAGCCATTAGGACCTTGAACCACACAGCCAGTCTCTTAGGTCAGTGGACATCTAGTCTCATGATGGTCATCACCTTAGTTCCGGACTACTGGCCCTGGCCTTCCAAAACACCCATTCCCACACTGCTGCGATCTTTCTAGGTTTCTGACCTCATGAATCATTTCTGCAGTAGAATTTGCTGTTGCACCTTGACCTTCTAGACTCTGTTCACTCACTAACCTCTCTGACTGCTCTTGTGACTCTCCCTTCAGGTCGTGCCTTGCCCAGGTTGTCCACTGACTGCTGCACATCATGCTTGGTGGGTGGTGTCACTGTCTAGTCACCTAACTGGCCACAAGACAACCGTGTAATTCTAGTGAGTTCTGACCCAAATAAAGTTGGCGGGGAAGGAAATGTTTGTTAGTGGAAGACCAAGAATCCATTTATTCTTGTTTTATTAAGTGGACATGCTTAGCTAGTGGAGGAAAATTGCTCAAAGAGTGGTAGCTTTTTCATAGTGTTAATGATGTAAAATTGATGAGATTTATATTCACACAACATGGGTGTATTGATTTATAGGCTTTTGTGAACTAGAATGGTATGCAGCAGGGGAAAGTGGAAGACAAAGACATTCTCTTTCTCCCCCTTTCCTCAAAGTATTTCTCTCTCTGCATAACGTGGAGAATGTTATCCACGTTTCCTATTAAATCAAAGTTTGACGACAGTACCTTATTGATTGCCAAGTGGAATATTGCTCTAAAATTAAACTGTGATTAGAAGTCTTCCTGGTGGAATTAGATTTGGAGATGACTGTGCAAGGGTAAAATATCACCTACTATGCAAGACAGCAGATGGAGTTGCTTTAATTTATCTGGGAATCCTCATTAAGTGTTTTAAAATCAAAACATTTTTAACGCCTGATGATACCTAATATTGCCTCGCGAAGTATAGCTCTGTGCGTGCCTGAAGTGCCTAAAGATGTCTGTAACACGATCTTTTCCCATAGTTAATTTTATGTTATGTTAAATAGGATTGCTGTGAAAGTGGCTCATTTATTTGGAAACCAAGCATCATTGAGGGGATATGTCTCCACTTTCTCCAACCTCAACTGTGCAGATATAGCACAGATAACTTGGAGATACAAACACATCAGAATCCTGATAATCCCTATGGTCATATTACTGCATTCATCGTGGCAACTGCAAGAATCTTGCAAATACTTGTTCACTGAGGCTCAAAACTGCTCCGTGTCTTCTAGGAGATTTTATGAGCATAGTCAAAGTCAAAGGAACCTTGAACATCCTATTGTTTGGCTGCATTTATGAAAGGACTCAGGGTCACAGAGAGTTCTGGAGGGACCAGTCCTGAATGAAGCCCTCATTCTCCCTATGAAAGATAATGGAGCATTGATAAGAGGAAACAAGATCATGTAGAATCGAGGTCTCCACTCCTTAGAATCCTGCCTCCCCAGTCCAACAACAAAGCCATGGTCCCTGAAAAGCCTGGATGAGGAAGGGGAGAGTTGGACAAGGAGGGAGAGTTGGCCAAGGAGGCAGAGTTGAAGCTGTTCCAGATTCTTGCAGGTATCTGATGTCAGAGAGGGTCATAAATCAGAAGGTTTGGAAGAGAGGCTGGTTTGGGATCCTTTGTTAAGGATCTCAAAGAAAAAGGTCAAGACAGCATGTTCTGGAAGCAAGCTCTCATGAGCTTGTGACTATCTGTGATGTTCACTGAGCAGTCAGGCTGGAAAGATGTGGTGAGACCCTTGGCCATGGGAAATAAAGATCGTTTCATCCCAGGAGGGTTTCTGTGGGGAGGTCCTGGACATCACAAGTTGTTCTGGAGGGCATAGGGAATACTGGGCCAGAGGAGGAGGGAGCGGGGAGGAAAGGGAGAGTCTGGTCTTCCTTCTTCCACATTTCCTTAGGGAAACAGTTTGTCTTAGGAAAACTTAGTCTAGATATTGAGGTACTGCCCCAAATCTAAGCAGGTATTTGCTTTTAAAAGTAGTCTTCAATGACACCCTGTTTCTCTGCTACCACTTTATTCTTCTCCCATTCGGAACCCTCCCTGTTGTATTACGGATGAAAGTTGTTACTGAAGAATTCTAAGGATAGACCAGAGACTAGACTCCTCAGTCTGGTCTGATCTTCCTCCCATCACTGAACTTCAGGGGAGCCACGCTACAGATAGTCTGAAGAGCCCATCCCTGCTGCCTTCGGTTCTGTACTTCTGGGCCTGTATGCCACTGTTCACATTTTCCCTGTCGATCACCCTCTTCATCCCCATCACCAATCCTTCAGTGACTCCATGTAACCAAATCATACATATGCTCCCAGGCTAGTTCTAACAGCGTGCTCGTCCAGGGAACCTTCCCTGACCCCTCCATTTTCCAGTGATAATTCCTGTCCCTAGACCTCAGTGCCTTGTATTTGTTCTTCTATCTAGGGTGCTTCATTTTGTTTCACGTTTACTCATTCATCCACTTCTTCATACCATGTGTATTTACTGAGTACCTGTTATGTTCCAGGTCTCATGCTTAGTCCTACATCCATCTAGATTCTTAAAACATAGGTCCCTTCCCTGAGGACCTTGCAATCTCATAAAAACATGCAGGATAAGAAACTAATGACCACAATATAATAAGATGAGCTTATAGTAAAGGTGTGCATAAGGTGTTACATTGGCTCAGAGCAGGGATGGGGAAGGGCGTCAGGAAGACTTGACAAAGCAGCTGGCCTTGAACTGAATCTCAAAGGCTAAGGCCAGTCCCCAGAAAATCATGGGAAAGGGCAGTCTAGGCAGAAAGAACCGAACATTCACAAGAAAAAATATCCACCAGGATTCAGGGGAGTCAACAAACAAAGCAAAACAAAACAAAACCTCTGTGCACCTGTTTTCTCTCTACTTTGGGGTTGTTAGCTTGTTGAGAGAAAGATCCGTGTCTAATTCTTCTCAGTCTCCTCCCAGCTCCTAATACTGTTCCTTTTGAACAGTAAGTGCTAAATAACGTTTGATGAGCTACAGAAGGAAGGAAGAGCCACGCCATCTGAAGACACGCACTGCATGAGGTAGTTGCTCAATAAATGCTCGATGAATGACTGAATCAGGTTAATTCATGACATTTCACACAAGACTCGTTCTGTGAACAGAAGGTTTCTTATCTGATCATCATTAAATCTTTTTTTTTTTTTTCCTTAGCATTTCTATGAGCCATTTACCAATGTTTAAATGAAGTATCAAATTGTTTGGAGGGTTACCATCTGACAGAATAAATTACAGAGGAGACTTAATTTGTAGTACGGTTCAATACAACCAATTAAATACAGTATGGATTGGAAAGTCATCTACTCAGACTTTACCACTAGCTTTTTTTTTTAAAGAATAAATTCTACCCTATTTAGCCTTCATATTATTTGTGTGTATGTGTGTGTGTGTACAGGAGTGTGTGCTTTCTCGAGGCAATATCAGTCACAGGGAAAATACACACCACGCTTCAAGTGAGTTAACAAAAACAAAACAGAAAAGCAGATACGCAGATAGACACAGAATAAAAATAGATACATGAAAAATACACTGCTTCACACCACAGACAATTACAGTAGTTAAAACCTCACAAGACAAAGGCAGGCCCAGGCTCATTATAAAGGCCTTTCTCTTTTCTAACATATTTTTGGATGCGTGTGCTGCATCACAGTGCCAACGAGGCTGGGAAGCAACCTCTGTACCACCCCCAGGCGCCCCATCATGAAATGCTCAGCGGAGCTGGTCAGAGTAAAGTCTTCCTTGAGGTCCCACCCTAAAATCTTCTAGAAGGTTTAATTCAAGGACAAAACCCAATTTCCAAACATTTAGTCTGTAGCTGCAAGGGCACTGTGATAGCAGAGGGAAGAATATGGACTCTGGAGCCAAAGAGAACACAATTCAAATCTAAGCATTATCATTTACCAGACGGGTAGCTTCAGGCACCTCTTTCTAACTTTCTGAGCCTTATTTTCTCTTTTTGTACGACATGCAGAATGATAAAGAACCTGAAAGTTTGTTGGAAATATTAAACTAACTCATATAAAACAGACCAGATATAAATGAAATGTCATTTTTTTCCCCACCAGAATGAAAAAAAAAAAAAGAAAAGAAAGAAAAGGAAATACCTAGTGCTGACAGAAGTGTGGGGAAATATACTTTCTTTGGCTACTAGTTTTCTATGTGTTCACTGGGGATAATAATAATTCTCTCATGGTCCTGTTAGGAGGATAGATGACTTACGGATAGGTAAAGGGCTTGGAACAGTGTGAAACACGTAGCAGGGGCTGTGTAGATTTTGGCCATTATGGTTACTTTTATTGTTTGTGGGAGTTTGATTTGGTGCAACTTTTCTGGAGGGTAGACTGGCTGTATATTTCAAAGCCTTAAAGACATGTATAAACTTTGACCCGTGATTCTTCTTGCAGGGATTCAATTATCTGTAAATAATGTAAGATGTGTGTGGGCAAAAACTCGGACACAAGCTATTCCCCACCGTGCTATAAGAAATAGTGACAAATTAGGAATGTTTGAAAGGTTGAGCACTAACTGGTTGTAGAAATTGCATTGTGATATACGATGAAGGAATACGCGGTAACTGGAAATCATCTGGAGAAATGTTAGGAATTTTCGGCATGGAAACATAGTCACGATATTCTGTTGAATTAGAGAAAACACCTTGCAAAATAGTATGTTCAATATGATCCCGTTTTTGGAAAAAGAGCATGCATACCCATATATATGTATAAAGTGTCTAGAAGTATGTCCAACAAAATCTTAATGAGAGCTCTCTCTTGAGTGGTGGAATTACCAGTGATTTTCAGAATCTGACTTTTCACTTATTTATACTAAGTAAAAAATTATACTTAAGTTAATTACATAAATACTAAGCGTTAAATAAGTATTAGAATATTAATAAGTATACAAGGGCACCTGGGTGGCTCAGTCGGTTGAGCATTTGACTCCCGATTTTGGGTCAGGTCATGATCTCACTGTTTGTGGGATTGAGCCCCATGTCAGGCTCTGCATTGTCAGCATGGAGCCTGCTTGGAATTTTCTCTCTCCCTCTCTCTCTGCTCCTCCCCCACTCTCTCTCAAAATGAATAAATAAGCTTACAAAAATACTGATAAGTATTAAAGAAAGAACATAAGATGCTTCTTTCTTATTTGGATTCAGTGAATAATGTGTGCACTGCCGTCTATAGGTTTCTACACTCATCCTGGAGTCCACTCAGCCTCCATCACTCTCCGCCTCCACAACCGCATCTTGTCAAGTGCACCCCCCAATGTCTTTCACTCTCTCCATTTCTCTCCATCTCCACTACCAGACCCAGGTCACAGCTACTGTTTCCAGCCTGGATAAAAGCAGCAACCTCAGTCCCCACCCATCCACTTCTGAGAACCTCTGCTATGATCATCCCACCACAGATGAAGGGATTGAGAGAAAATCTCGGCAACTCTGATCAAGGCTATCTCATAGGTAAAATACATCAAAGACTGCCCAAAGGCTCTTCAGGTAAAGACCAAAATCTTTGCGAGGGCCTCTGTCCACCTCCCCAGGGTGTCTCGCCATGGCTCCCTTGCTTCCTACAACCCTGGCGGCCATTATTCAGACTCTCAGAAGCGCTGCCCTCCCACCTCAGGGTTTTGCACAGGCTACTCTGTCCACCTAGGGCACTCAACTCCTCCTTCTTCAGATCTCAGCAGAGATGGCTGTTCCCCTCTCAAGTCTTCCCTGACTTTCCAGTAGGGACCTGGTTCCCATGCCACACGTCTTCTTAGCTTGCTGGACTTTTCCACGTGGGGCAGCTGTTGAGTGTCTCACTATGGATATGGACACATACACATAATAGCTCCAGGATGGCACCAACGATACCATTTTTTCCTTATCTCATCCTGAGCATCAAATACAGTGCCTGACATAGAGCAAGCAAGCAGTACATATATATTTTTTGTTGTTAAAGTTTACCATTCTAACCATTTTTAAATGTACAGTTTTGTGGCATGAAGTGCATTCACACTGGTCTTCAGCCATCACCAGCACCTATCTCTAGACTTTGCCATCTTCTCAAGCTGACAGTCTGTACCATTAAATACTAACCCACTCCTCTCTTCCCCCAGCCCCTGGCAACTACCTTCTCCTTCCCGTCTCTATGAGTTTGTCAGTACATATTCTTAATGAATAACTTGAATGAATCTGTCAGCAGGACTCTGAATCCAAGTCTCTCCTTGAACCCCCCCACTCCAACCCACTGCCTCTAGGGATGTCTTCCTCACTAAGACTTTACTTCCTTAGCTGTTAAAATGAGGAGGCTGTATGCAGTAAGTAGTCAGGTCCTGTTTTGCTCCAGACGCTTTTTAAAATTTTATTATTTTTTAATGTTTATTCATCAAAAAAAATTTTTTTAATGTTTTATTTACTTTTGAGAGAGACAGAGACAGAGTGAGAGCGGGTGAGGGGCAGAGAGAGAGGGAGACAAAGAATCCGAAGCAGGATCCAGGCTCCAAGCTGCCAGGACAGAGCCTAATGTGGGGCTCGAACCCACAAACCACAAGATCATGACCTGAGCCAAAGTCAGACGCTTAACCGATGGAGCCACCCAGGTGCCCCAATGTTTATTCATTTTTGAGAGAAAGAGAAAGCATGAGTGAAGGAGGGGCAGAAGAGAGGAAGACACGGAATCTGAAGCAGACTTCAGGCTCTGAGCTTTCAGCACAGAGCCCGACGTGGGGCTCAAACTCGTGAACTTCAAGATCATGACCTGAGCTGAAGTTGGACTCTTAACCAACTGAGCCACCTAGGTGTCCCTGCTCCAGACACTTCTTCGATTCCTCTTTAAATTTTATAACAACATAGCACCTATAAAAGGCAGCTTCTTCTTAGGTCTCAAAACATGTTATAGACACACAGCTCTGCAGTATCTACAATAGGCAAATTATGGAAGCAGCCCAAGTGTCCACTGACTGACTGATGAGTGCATAGAGATGATGTGATATATGTATGTGTGTGTGTATATATGTGTGTATATATACATATATATGGATATGTTATATATATTATTTTTATTTTATTATTTATTATTATATGATATTATATATCTATAATGGAATATTACTCAGCCATAAAAAAGATGAAATCTTGCCATTTGCACTGACATCAATGGAGCTAAAGAGTATTATGCTAAGCAAAATAAGTCAGAGAAAAACAAATTCTACATGATTTCACTCATATATGGAATTTAAGAAGGAAAACAAATGAGGAAAGGGGGGAAAAGAGAGGGAGAGAGACAGGCATACCAAGAAAGAGACTCTTAACTATAGAGAACAAACTGATGGTTACCAGATGGGCGATGGGTGGGGGTGGGGATGGGTGAAATAGGTGATAGAGATTAAGGAGAGCACTTGTTGTGATGAGCACCGGGTTTTGTATGGAAGTGTTGAATCACTATATTATACACCTGACAATAATACAACATTGTATGCTAACTGGGCTTTAAATAAAAATTAAAAAAAGAACAAGCTACACACAAAAGAATTAACACCCAGTAAATACACAGCTCTAGAAAGATGTGAATGAAGTCCTTGCCTAAAAATAGGGAGATGAACTAGTTAACTGAGAGCATTCTAGACCTATGATTTGGACCTAAATTTGTCTAAGAGGCAAAGTGGAGCCAGGTGTGCCTAATCAATTAGCAATCACAAAAGTGACAACGAAGCAGGTTTCTGTTCCAAAGACATGAAAACCACCTTAAACAGGAAACTGGCTTCCATGTGAAACACTAGTTTCCTAACACTGGGGTTCCATCAAAATTCCACATCCCATAACTAAGGACAGTCAGGGTTGGCAGCGGATTAGACTACTGTCCTCTTTCAATTCACATCCGTCCCCCACAGCCCTTTGGTACCAGGCACTCTGGGATGACCAAGGGACACTCTGCACTCTCCAAAGTCAACAATAAGTGCATGTGTGTGGAAGGGAGGGGCTCCTTTTCTGCTAAGCACTCAGAGTAGTTTGCATATTGCGTTGTCCTAGTCTCATTTCCAAAAGGCATGTAGTGTGGTAGAAGGATCTGAATCTCAGCTTTGTGGCCATGGGCAAGTCACCTTATGTCACCAAGCCTCAGTTTTCTTCACCTGTAAAATGGGAATGATGGCTTCCTCATAGGGAGGAAATGAGGAAGATCACATCAAATGCCTAACAGTATATCTGGTAGATGATGGACTCTTAATTCTTCAGCTATTTTCCCCCGTCAACTGAGTTTAAGATTCTCAATCTACTGGACTACACAGTGTCCAATCACCAAGCATGCTTCCCTCAGGTAAGGACTTCCTTAGAGCTGACAGGATAATAGTCTTTGAGTATACAAAGGCTGGTGAGAACCAGAGTCTACTGGGAAATCAAGTTACCAGAAGAGCAAGAGAAGCTGAGAGTTAGGGAAGAGTCAGTCTCTCCCTCCCTCCCTCCCTCCCTCCCTCCCTCCCTCCCTCCCTCCCTCTCTCTCTCTTTCTCTCTCCCTCCCTCCATTCCCTCCTTCTTTCCTTTCCTTTCCTTTCCTTCCTTCCTTCCTTCCTTCCTTCCTTCCTTCCTTCCTTCCTTCCTTCCTGTGAGTGGGGCGTGGGGCAGTGGAAGAGGGAGAACCTTAGGCAGGCTCCATGCGCAGCACAGAGGCTGATGCAGGCTTGATCCCATGACCCTGGGATCTTGACCTGAGCCGAAATCAAGAGTCGAACACTTAACCAAGTGAGCCACCCAGGCGCCCCAGGGAGAGTTTCAAACGTTATGTTGAAGAACCCAGATGGTGCCATCCTGGAAAATTTAACTCTGTAGTTTTCAGTTATATAAATCAGTGGATTCCTTTTGTGGTTCAAGACAGTTGGAGGTGGATTTTGTATTACTTGCAAGTAAGATTTCTGAACAATATAGTGATCATCATTATCCCTGTCTCAGGAGGAAGCAAGCTCAGAAAGAAGTGATGTGCCCAAGGAACGGCAACTGACATGAGCTTTTAGCAAGTCTCATTGACACTCAAGTCTATGCCTGGTTTATGGTTAGTAGTATTTAATCCTGGAACTGCAATTTTGAATTTGCTTTGGGTATATATTAGGATAAAACAAATACATAAGTATAGTGTTATTAGAAAGCAAGATTTTCAGTGCAAGAGAAACGAGATACAAATACGAAAGAAATAAACAGACAATTTTAAGTTTGAATTGGAAATATCACTATGAACTCATGACTTTAAAAGTAGACTCCTACCACCGCTCACATAAAGGGCCCAGAAGCAATGAAACCCCAGCAGCAATGAACACGCCTAATGTGGCTACTTATTATCTTGCGATCTAGTTATCTATTGATCTCTAACCTAGCTAAAGAGAAAGAGTCAGAGAAAGCAAATATGGCAAAAGGGGGAATGTTCTGTTTGTTGGAACGCTTCCTAACATGCTGGAACCTCCCACTCTCCCTCCCTCTCAGAACAGGAGAAACCAAGGCCCTGGACATTTCAAGAGCTTAACTGAAAGTAGGCTGCAGACAAAAGGCCTTTATCAAGTCAACCTCAGGCAACCGTGGGTCCAAAACATAAGGGGCCATTTAACTCTCTTAGAAGTGCTCACAGCTAGAGCTCCCAGTCCCTTTGTTCCTTGTTGCCTTCCTACGGCCCGCATAAATGAACATCAGCCGGTACCTCTCTATTTTTAACAACATTTTCAAAAGTTCAGGTTGAATACATATGGGAACAACTTATACTTCTGAAACTCTGCGGAAAAAAATCCCACACTTAGAAGATCCTCTAAATACGCATAGGAATTCAGATTTTATTTTCATTGTATTAAAAAGAGGGGCGCCTGGGTGGCTCAGTCAGTTAAGCGGCTGACTTCGGCTCAGGTCATGATCTCACGGTCCGTGAGTTCGAGCCTGTGTTGGGCTCTGTGCTGACAGCTCAGAGCCTGAAGCCCATTTCAGATTCTGTGTCTCCCTCTCTCTCTGACCCTCCCCTGCTCATGCTCTCTCTCTCTCTCAAAAATAAATAAACGTTAAAAAAAAATTAAAAAAAAAAAAAAGAAAAAGAAAAGGTACTACTCTGAGGGCCTCTTCTGTGCTCTGCACCCTGCCAGGCACTCGACACATGCAATCCACACTGACTCCACTCAACAACCTTCCCTATTGTTTCTTCTCCTTTTACTGCTGAGGCGACTGAGACACAGAGAGGTTGGATAACTCGCCCCAGGTCACACGGCTAAGGTAGACTGATGCTGGATTATGGCTTGTATGCCCTGCAGCCTCTGTGCACTAAATACAGCTTTGGATGTACTTTAACTGCTTATGTTCTCATTCTCCTAAAATTCTTATTTTTATTTCTGTTTCTTTCTGCATGAAGAGGCCTAATAACCATGGTAGGTGTTTAGTAATATAACCAATGATTTCGACATTTTAGCTTATGGTGTAAAATTATTGTAGCAAGTAGGTAAATGAGTGTGGATGAATGGAAATGAAACAGCATGTTTTGCTACAAGTCACTGCAGAAATGAGGTCATTATATTTAATGGAAAATTACTTTTTGTGTTGTAACCAGTCTGAAATTAACCTCTGCTTTGGTCACAATGAAATCTTGCACGCCAGACAGAAACTTACAAAAAAGGACGCTTTGACTAAATAAAATGCAGCCAATGGAAAGAACACCAGATCAGGAGGCAGTGAGATGGCTGTATTTCAGGTCCTGGTATCTTCATTTATAAACCGAGATGGGTAACTGGTGGTGGTGGTGGGTAATATGGTTTCTAAGATCTATTTTGCTAAGACACCTGGGTGCCAGGGCAACACATGACTTTGAAAAGCCACAGGTTGGCCTCTGAAATCTAGATCCATTATAGACTATTTGTGTCAACTTGGACAAATCACCTCACTTCTCTGAACCTGGCACTCTCATCTATAACTCCATCAGATTGGGTGAGAGAACTAAAATAGATCATTCTGTTAAAATTCCTAGTATCCTGCCTGGTACCTAGTGATGCTTAAGAAATGGTACTTCCTCTCCAGCTCCAAGATTCTGTCATGTGACTTGTTTGTCATTGTCACATGGTGATTTGTGCTCTCCCAGAGTTCATGTTGAAGTCCTAAACTTTGGGACTTCAGACTGTGAATTTATTTGGAAATAGTGTTGTTAGAAGTGTAATCACTTAAAATTAGGTCATATTAGAATAGGGTGTGCCTCCTATCAAATATGACTGGTGTTGTTATGAAAAGGGGAGATTTGAACACAGACACACATATGGGGGGGAAGACCCTGAAAACATGAAGGCAGAGATGAGGGTGATGTGTCTAACAGCTAGGGAGCACCAAAGATTGCTAGCAAACCACCAGAAACTGGAAGACGGGCTTGGGACAGACCCTCTGTCACAGTCCTCAGGAGGAAGCCTCCTTGCCAACATCTTGATCTAAGACTTGTAGCCTCTAGAACTATGGGACAATAGATTTCTGGTGCTTAAGCCTCTCAGCTGTAGTAGTTTGTTGGGGGGGGGGGGAGTGGCTAGGAAAGTAATACAGCCATTCCTTTAATTTCATGACCACACCCACACTCCTTTGTTTGAGGAGTTCCCCCAAGAGGATACAGTGGTCACACAAAAGAACCTTAGGCATCCAGTCCTAACTGCTCCCTCAATAAGCCTTAATTTTCCCATCTGTAAAATGAGGGGGCAGGCCTGGCTCCTGCTAGCTTTGCTCTGCTTTTCAATCCTGGAGAGCCAACCCTTCGGTTTTCCTATTGCCGCCAGACCTTGCTGCTTAAATGAGAAGCTGAGAGGAGTGCAGTGCTGTGCAATTTACAGCTGCATCTGTCCAATTATTTCCCATTTAGCACTGTGCGGCATTTCCCCAAATACACCGCCAAACCACTGAGGTGGTGGGGCTGAGCTCTATGAGTACCAGGATCAATTGGTTCTCTCACACTAATTGGCCCCATGATTTGTTAGGCTATTGCCTTGGAAAATGAACTGTCAGTAGAAGAAATTAGTATGGAATTGTCCCCTTCATTGGAAAGGCACCAAAGGCCACCCTGTAGCTATCTTCTTCAACTCACCTTAAAATTTTAGAGGGAATATTGACATGAACTAATAAATTTCTAACCCTCGGTTCTGTCATTTGCCTGTTGAGATGAGAAAAGTAAGGCTCAGAGGGATGAAAGAACTTGCCCAATCAATGTTCAATCAATGGTGAAGTTCAGAGCTGGTGCGAGAAGTCGGTGCGATGGCAACATTCATGCCCATTTTACTACATCAGGTTGTCTCCTTAAGAGCTGTGATCATCAGGTTCAGCCCAGCTCTCTGCTCACTTATCCCTCCCCCCACCCCCACCTTCCAGCATGTGTCTGTGTGCCAGACTTGGAGACAGGTGTATGCAAATGAAGACAGGTGTAGGGAGGACCAGCTCCGTCACTCAATGCTTCCTGCATCAAAACCCACGAGCTGCTGGCCCCGCTCTGACTCATCCCCATGACTCAATTCCAGAACGGGCATTTTCTTTGACCCACAAGTTCTGTGTCAGGTGCTGTGCTGGGTGCTGGGGACACAATGATAGACCTGGCAAGATCCTTGCCCTTGAGGGGCTCACAATCTCTGGGGAGACAGTGAGTCAGGTGCTTCTGTTTAGTGTTTTCAAAGAAAACCATTCCCTTTCTTCCTAATGCATATTAGCACAGTCTGTCATAACCCTGTCACTTGCATGATCACCTGGTTAATGTGTATCTTCTCCATTAGGTTGTGAAGACAATGAAATTAGCCTCTGTATCAGTTCCTGGCTCACACGTGCATCCCCAGCACCCAGCGAAGTGTACGATCCATACTGGGGAATCAGCGATGATCTGCTGAACGAATAAGCCAACACTGTGTCCATACCATTATGAAGGCAAGAACAGGGTAGGAATTAGCCTGAGTTGACTGGTAGGAGCTGATGAGGTAAAAGCTAGTGACTGTGGGGGCAGTTGGGATTGAGATATTCCATCCTGATGGATAACAGAGAGATAGGAAGCTATAAAATATAAGCTATATAAGCTTTGAGTTGATAATCCCAACTGCAATCAGTTTGGGATTATTAGGCCATAAAGTGCTAGGGAAAGAGTGACAGAGTGAGAAGGTAGGCAGGGGTCAGGGGATTGAGGACTTTGAAGGCCACTTTAAAAAAACTGGGGTGCCTAGAATTGTCAGCTCCTTTGTCCTCGACTCTGTTGTTGACGTCAGTGACAGCTGGCTGACCCTTCCAGCTGGTTGTAGATGGAGTCCTCCTTCAGGCTAGAGAAGGATGATGAGATGAGCAGCCTCGCCTAGCTGGCTGCCATGGGACGGGGGCCACTTCCAGGGCCCTGGCCAGCCGGCCGCTGGGACTGTACGAGCAGAGCAGCAGACTTTCTGCACCGGTCACAGTCGAGCCAAATGTTTGTGAGCCACAGATGGAACCCACCCTCCTCCACCCCCAACCCCTGCTCCCTGGCCCCCAATCCATGACCCACGGAAGTTCACTCAAAATTCCCTGGCACCAGAGGACAGGGATTTTGTCTTCCAAAAAACCGAACGGCTATGTTGGTGGTAGCAGTGGTGATGGCGATGTGCCTTTATTTACTTAGCTGAGCTGGGAGTTCCGGGGAACAACGGGATGTTTCCTATGTGGTGGCAAATGGCTTTATGTCACCTATGGCAAAGTCTAGGAGTCAGTGCGGTGTGTGTGGCAGTGTCAGATGGGTCTGGATCATTCCTTGGCTCTGCTTCTGTCTCCTCCTGTATGAATTAAGGAAGTCCTAGTCCCACATCAGACCTTGGGGGCTCTGTTTGTGAGATGTTCGAGGTGGCCTCAAGACATTTTGAGGGGCTCTGGGGTTGGGTGTTCAGAGGGTGTGGGTGTGAGGTCATCTGTATCTCCCTTTTGTGCACATTTTCTACAGCAATTTCCCAGTGTGATGCAAAGGAGAGATAGGCCAAGACCAAAATGCAGAGGCCTGTCATGGCCTTTTCAGGATTCAACTGAGATTGCAGGGATATGCCACTGAGGACCTGGCCCCTGGGACTCCTGACAGGGTTTCCTTTCCCAGCTAGATTAGCTACCCATCCCCCTTCTGTCTCCTGAGCCTCTTGTTTGCTGTCCTGTGTGCAGAACACTTGCTATTTCAATTTGCAGTGACCCGTTATCTACACCCCTATCTCTAACTTGTCTGGGTGTCCCTTCATGGGCCTGCATCAGAATGTCAGCGGCTTGCCCACCCAGCAGAGCTGGTGCAGGCATCACAGAGACCAGTGGTAGAACGTGAAATGCCCCACTGACACAGTCCACCTCACCAAACTCCAGCCAGCTTCCCCTGACAAAGCCTCTTCTCAACCAAGCTTTAACCTTAGCCTGTAAAGACTTGAACAAACACTAACATACAGGCGTATCTAGCGGATGCTGGCAGGTTCGGTTCCAGACTACTGCCACAAGGCGATTATCACAATAAAGCAAGTCAGATGAATCTCTGATTTCCCAGCGCATAGAAAAGTTATGCTGACACTACCCTGCAGTCTATTAAAGTGTGCAATACCATCATGTCTAAGAAGACAATGCACATATCTTAATTTAAAAAACGCTTTACTGCTAGAAAAATGCTAACCATCATCAGAGCTTTCAGTGATTCGTGATCTTTTGGCTGGTGGAGGGTCCTCACTCCATGTCAGTGGCTGCCGACGGTGAGGGTGGTGGCTGTGACGGCTTCTTAAAATAAGACAACAACCAAGATTGCTGCATCAATGGACTCTTGCTCTCACAAACAACTTCTCTTTAGCACATGCGCTGTTTGAAAGCATTTTACCAGCGGTAGAGCTTTCAAAACCGGAGTCAGTCCTCTCCAACCCTGCCGCTGCTTTATCAATTAAGTTTATGTGATCATTTGAATCCTTTGTTGTCGTTTCAACAATCTGCACAGCGTCTCCACCAGGAGTAGATTCCACCTCAAGAAACCACCTTCTTTGTTCATCCATAAGAAGCAATCCCTCACGTGCTCAAATTTTATCATGGGATCGCCGCCACTGAGTCCCACCTTCAGGCTCCACTTGTAATTCTAGTTCTCTTGCTGCTTCTACCACATCTGTCATTATTTCCTCCACTGAAGTCTTGAATCCCTCAAAGTCATCCATGAGGGTTGGAATCAACTTCTTCTCAACTTCTATTAACGTTGCTATCTTGACCTCTTCCCGTGAATCACAAATGTTCTCAATGGCATCTAGAATGGTGAATCCTCTCTAGAAGCTTTTCAATTTGCTTTTTCCCAGATCCATCAGAAAAATCACTATGGCAGTGATAGCCTTAGGAAATGTGTTTCTTAAATATAAGAAAGTTGAAATAACTCCTTGGCCCACAGGCTGCAGAATGGATACTGTGTTAGTCAGCAGGCACGAAAACAACATTCATCTTGTACATCTCCATCAGAGCTCTTGGGTGACCAGGAGCATTGTCAATGAGCAGTGATATTTTGAAAGGAATCTTTTTTATTGAGCAGTAGGCCTCAACAACAGGCTTAACATATTCAGTAAACCATCTTGTAAATAAATGTGCTGTCACCCAGGCTTTGTCGTTCCATTTATAGAGCACAGAAAGTGTAGATTAGGCATCATTCCCAATGGCCCTAAGATCTTCAGGGGTGAAGGAGCACTGGCTTTGACTTAGAGTCACCAGCTGCATTAGCCCCTAACAAGAGTCAGCTTGTGCTTTGGAGCTTTGAAGCCAGGCACTGACTACTCCTCTCTAGCTAGGAAAGTCCTGGATGGCGTCTTCTTCCAATAGAAGGTCTTTCATCTGTACCGAAATCTGTTGCGTAGTACAGCCACCTTCATGAATTCTGAGCCAGATCTCCTGGAGACCCTGCGGCAGCTTCCACAGCAGCACCTGCTGCTTCCCCTTGTAATCTCATGTTATGGAGACGGCTTCCTTCCTTAAACCTCGTGAATCCACCTCTACTAGCTTCAGACTTTCCTTCTGCAGCTTCTTCACCTCTCTCAGCCTTCCCAAGAAGTGAGGAGAGTTAGAGCCTTGCTCCGGATCAGGCTCTGGCTTAAGAGAATGCTGTGGCTGGTCTGACCTTCCATCCCGGCCACTCACACTTTCTCCGTATCAGCAATGCGGCTGTTTCCCTTTCTTATCCTTTGGGAGCTCACTGGAGTAGCACTTTCAATTTCCTTCAAGAACTTTCCCTTGTACTCAAAAGTTGGCCAAGCGTTCGGTGCAAGAGGCCTAGCTTTCGGCCTCCTCACTAAGCTTTGTCATTTCTGGCTCTTGACTGAAAGGGAGACACGTGCAGCTCTTCCTCTCACCTGAACGCCCAGGGGCCACAGCAGGGTTATTAAAATGGTGGCCTGATCCCAGTATTGCTGTTGTCTCAGGGAATAGGGAGGCCCGAGGAGGGGGGGAGAGAGAAGGGGAAGAGCTGGTTGTGGAGCAGTCGGAACGCACACAACATTTACTAAGTTTACCGTCTTCTATGGGCACAGTTCGTGGTGCCCCAAGTAATTACAGTAACATCACAGGTCAGGGACCACAGATCGCCATGATAAATGTAATAGCAAAAAGTCTGAAATGTTGTGAGAATTACCAAAATGTGACACCGAGACACAAAGTCAGCAAATGCTGTTGGAAAAAAATGGTGCCGCTAGCCTTCCTTGACGCTGGGTTGCCAAAGACCTTCAATTTCTAAAAAACCAAAACCAAAACCAAAAAACAAACCCCAAGACATAGTACCTGCAAAGTGCAATAAAATGATTCACGATAAAATGAGATATGCCTGTAGCTTCTGACAGCTCAAGGCTGCATCCCAAGGATGACCCCGCTTAAAGTCCCTACCTCAGAAAACTCGAGGCTGCCAAAAGCATTTCCTGTTCGTTCCAGCCAGCACCTGAAGATCGGGCCCCTGTCTCCCACTAGGTACAAGAGCGTCAGAGCCCAAACTTGGGTAAAGCACCAGCCTGCAAACCTAGATTTGCTTTACATGCACTAACTGCCCCTCTTTCCATGTTTTGCAATTTTCCCAAATTACTCTGAGCTGACTCTGGGAGACCCCGGCTAGCCCCCCTCCCTTACTCTCCCTTCAAAATGCCCAGTCACTGCTATGTCAGTTGGAATGGAGCTCCTGCTCTACTGTCCATGGTCACTGAATGAAATGTTTTCACTACCTGATTGTCCAGGGCTGTTTATCTTTGATACCATATAGGTGATCACAATCTCCACCTATAGTATGAAGCCCTAGGCCCTGGGCTGAGCGGATGAGGCACACTATCTCATTTATTATGATGCTGGAATTGGAGGCAATCTGGGCAGAGACTGGGGAGCCCCTGTACAGCACAGTGGTTAGGAGCACAGACTCTGGAGTCAGTGGTCAAAGTCTGGCCTCTTCATGCACAACCTATGATGCCTGGGTTAGGCACTTAACATTTTGTGACGTCGCTTTCTTGCCTGTATATGGGGAATGACTGTCTCCGCCTCCCAGAGCTGTTAGAACTCCCCGAATTAACATACATGGCATGCTCAGCTTGGTGCCCAGAGCACAGCAAGTGCTTCATAAATGTGACACTGTTACTTCAAAGTCATTCAAAGGGTATCCCATGAGCTGATATCTTCTCTGTTTTTTGCAGAATGTATGCCCTTGCCTAGCACACATCCTGGTGCACAGACACCATTCATCAAGTTGTTGAGTAAACAACTGAATGCTGGGAATGTGTATCCTTGCTGTTACACACACTCCTGCACGCTCTTCAGTCTGGTCCCAGAAATGCACGGGGGCTGCTGGTCTGTGTCTGTATGACAGCATTTGTGCTGCTCTTGAGCGCATGCACACACATAGATACCCGCACGGTCTATGCTACGGGGCAGAAGTGCGTGAGAACTTGTGATACACAGCGGACATGCCGGGCAGGTCCATGAGCCGATGGGGCCGGCAGACATCCTTGCTGCTCTGGACTCAACTGAGCAGAAGCAAAACTTGGCTGGAGACTCCTACATTTTATTCTCTCTTTGTGTATCAGAATGGAACAAAGTGATAGGAGTTGTCAAGTTTTGAAATGAATAATAAGATGTCTTTGGAGTGAGGCATATGAAAGAGACGAGCTAAAAATACAGCCGCTCCAAGAGCATCTGGGAAGCAGAAGGATTAGCAAGGCGTCTTTAATTGCAGAACAAAGGCCCCTGCTGAAGGGGATGTTTCCCTCCCGGGTTGCACCTGCAAGCAGGTAAGCAACAGGATGAAAATGCAGAGTGTTTATTATGAATGCCCTCTCCCTACTTTAGGAAATTAATTCCCTAAAGCAGGCATCTCGCAATTTTATATCATGTGGATACAATGGGAGAAACATCAAGGGACTCAGCCAGAGCAGGGAGGGGCGCTGACGCTTTGGATCGTCTCTCCTGCGAGCCTGATGCTTTTCCTATAGGATCGACTTTAATTCTCATTACAAGCCAATAAGGAAGGCTTTATTCTCATTTATTTGACAAAGGAGGACACTGAGGCACGGAGAGATAAAGTTGCAGGCCTCAGCTCAAAGAGCTAGAAAGAGGAAGTTCTGAGACTGGACCCCCTACTCCCACCCCAAATGTCTAATTCCCAAATCCAGGAGGGTGATAATACACTGCTTCTTATACATTTCTTTCATGAACGGTCTTCTATTTGAAGCATGTCTTCTAAAATACTGATTAACTCCCCTTCTTTCCTTCGTTCCTTCCATCCATGTATTCATCTATCCATCCCTTCCTTCCTGCTACCCTGTTTTGATAAAAATCTCCCAATGCTTTCACAGGCCCAAAGCCTATAAAGCAAGCACCTCATTTTATCACTCAAGGCTCTTTGGCATCTAACAGTTAATAGCCACTTCATACTTCGATGTGCAAAGAGCTTTATAGCTTTTAAAGCTCTATCTAATTTATTATCTCATTCATTATCTTGTTTTATTATCCCCATGATAAAATGAGGATGTTACATAACCCAGAGAGGCTAAGTCATCTGCCCAAAGTCACATCCAGTAAGCAGCAGACCTGAAATCGGCACTCTCAAGGACCTTCCAAACTCTAAATGCAGGCTCTTCCTGTATCATATTGATAGAAGCAGTTAACTGCGAGAGGTTAAGAATACGGACGCTGGAACCAGACTGCCCGGGTTCAAATCTTGGCTCTCCCACTTACTAGCTATGTGACATTGGGTGAATATGTATCCTCTCTGTGCCTCCGTTTCTTCATCTGTAAAATGAGCACCACCATAGTGCCTACATCTCATGGGAGCTGTGATGAATAAGTAGATTATAATATTCAGGACCCCTAAAATAGTGTCTGGCACCTAGTCAACATTGTATAAGTATCGGGTTTTTGTTTATTTGGGTTTTGTTTCCTTTTGAACATATACCTTCTCTTACTGTCAAGTGTCCTTCTATGATTGAGAGGACCTTGTAACTGGCCCAACACGACCTAGTTAGGAGGTGGAAGGGTTAGGATTTGAAGCCAGGCCTGACTCTTTCAGCTGTGTCAAGAAGGCTTCAATTTACATCCCTTTCCCTCTGTAACATGGGAAAGATGCAGAAAAGGACCCAGGCTGATTCTCTCTATCCTGGCCTGGAATAGGCAAGTGTGCCTGGGAGAACCATGTCATTATGAGGACATACCCTCAGGGGGATAATGTTAGTATTGCCATTGTATACGTGTATTCGTTCACACCACAAAGTTATTCATTGAATGATTCCCATATGTCAAGCGTTGTACTGCATCGTAGGAGCACAATGCTGACATAGACATGGCCCCCACTCCTCCTGAGCTCAAGGTCTAGTGGGGAGCCCTGCATGGCAAACATCAGTGTGGTGTGCTAGGTGCCCTGAGAGATAAAGTGCAGGGTGACAGGGGAACCCATGGGAGATGCCTCTGATGGGCACAGGGGTGGGGCTGCATCCTAGGCGCCTGCATTCTGACAATGAAGAGAAGCAATTAGAAATGACACAATTTAGTTCCCCAGCTTTAAAAAAAAATAATAAAAATAAGTAACTAATCCTTGCTGGGCCTTTCTTTCCCAGACACAGAACGGAGAAGTTCATTCCTTGTTCAGGAAGGGAGTGACTGGGATGGGGGTAGAGGGACCTTTACTCATGTCATTCGCAGAAGGGAAGCACAGGCCAAAGTCCTCACGAGCTGATGCAAAGAGCCAGGCAGACATGTGCTAACAAGGCAACCCTGCCAGCTCTTAGCTGTGGGCTTGCCAGGCCGGCCCAGAGTCGGGCCTGGGCTCCAGGTCCAGCTTGTTCCTTCTCTGGCGTGTTCCTGAAGCCGCTAGTAAACAGCACAGAAGGCACAAGTGAGCTAGAGGTTCAGGCTGAGGTGGGGGCTCGCCATGGACTCCCTCTTTGTGTCAGGGGTGAACCTGAGATCAAGAGCCCGGGCACCTTATGCAGTGGAGGGTAATGTTCTCCCGGTCAACAGCCGTGGTCCCTAACTGGCTCTGAGCCTTCTCAGCACCAGAAACAACATATATTACCCCACAAGGCAAAATTTCTATTACTCATGGGGTGCCTGGGTGGCTCAATGTGTTGAGCGTCCAACTCTTGATTTTGGCTCAGGTCATGATCCCAGGGTTGTGGGATTGAGCCCTGTGTCAGGCCCCTCGCTGAGCCTGGAGCCTGCTTCAGATTCTCTCTCTCTTCCTCTGCCCCTGCTTATGTGTGTGCTCTCTTTCTCTTTAATAGTTAAGAAATTAATAAAAAAATCTAATGCCCAGAGAACCCAGTTCAGACTAATGCCTGGGATCCAAGTCCTGCCTTGAAATCATTTTGTGCCAGCACTGGAGCAATCTCTACTCACCTGACATGCAGCGTGAGACCGAGCCTCAGTTTCCTCATCTACAAGAGGGGGTTAATGTAACACTTTCCTTGCCGGGTGACTTTGGGGATATTGCATATAAAATGGATCTCGCATACAAAACACAGTATCAGCCTCATAACAAGCTTCCAATAAATAGTGGTGGCGAGTGAATCCCAGTCTTCAAATAATCAGTATGGTCCTGGGCAGTGACTGCACTTTCAATTTCCTCAGTGTCCTGGTCTGTGAAATGTGGATAATAAATTGCACATCACAAAGTTGTGAGTCGAATATGATGATTTCTTTAGGTACCTAGAAGAGGGCCCAGAATGTCAGGTGGGCTCAAATGCCAAGAACCTTGAAGCTGATACCTTTACAAGTTTTATTTTTCCTTTTATTTCCCCCCTTTTTGAGTGTAGCTTCTTTCCTTCACCTGTTCCTGACCTTTTCCTCCCTTCAGCCGTACTTCCAGAGGCCCTGCTGTCACACGGGCACACAGCAGGACAGCTCTGGCTGTGTCTGTTCTTCCACAGCTACTTTTAAGGGAAGGGACAGAGCCCAGCTTCGGCTTGTGAGCCTTTACAACATTTTCCCATCCACATGAGTCTGAGCAGTTCCAACAGCAGAATCCAAACGTCTTTGTTCTCGCACATGCACACTGGAGATTTGGTTCTCAGATATACCTCCCGGTTGCCTAACATAACCATCAGAGGGCCTGAGGTCAGAGTGGTTACAAGCGGAAGCGGGGGAACTTGGAATCGGCCAGCCCCACCCCCAGGTCACCACTATAAATTCACTGCCATACGGTAAGCAGGATTTTAGTTTGAGCACTTGCTTACGTCTCCTCAAGTGCTTCTGAAGCTGGTCTCAGAGAGCATCTCCTGAAGGGCCTTTCCACTGCCTGTGCTCAGTGCAGGCTTTTGTCCCCAGACCACACCACGATCACTGGATGCTAATTCCCAGGAGGCCAGGCGGGTTGCAGGTCAGGAGATGGGGCTTTACGGATTTGATTTCTGGGAGAGTAGCCTGCCCCCGCTTCTGTGCCACGGAGAAGTCCCTGCCAACCACCCTGGAAGGCGTTGTTGACAGCCTTAGACCTCAATTGCTGGCCCTGAGTGATCTGTGCTCTGTTTCCTCCCTCATCCTAGTTTTCTTCACTTGGGACCAATTGACAGCTTCCTATTAAAAGCCCTTCTTTGCGTACAGATTTCCAAGACTGAACTATGAATTCCTCCATCTACTAAAATTCACACTCTCCTCAGGCTGGGTTGACTCACTTGGCTCTGAGAAAACCCTTGTGCCCATGGATTGAGTTTACCCTGCATGTTTTAGCAAGGCAAGGACACGGGGCAGGATACTGTTCGGAGCGGAGAAAATTCAACGGTAACCTCCAATAGCTCTTCAGAGTGGGCGCGACTCACGGAGACAAGATTCTTTGTCTCTTTAGAGTGCTTTGCTGATTTGTCCCTCTGCCCTTGGTTTATCTGTCCTTGGTTCTATCTACCTACTTATGACAACATGGACCGAAGCCCACGAGGCTGTGGATGCTTTACTGTGGATCAGAAAGACGCAGGAAGTTTTTCAGTCCAGTCCTGCAGGATTGAGTGGGTTGGCATACTTACCACCCATCCTCCTCCTCTACTTTCTACTTGCCTGGATTTGGCAGGAAACTCACCTCCTCTAGTCTCAGCTGCTGTTTTAGAGGTGAGGATTAATGAGCTCGCATATGGAGGGTACCCACCCTAATGGCTGGCACAGGATAGAAGAACTACATATTTCACTACATTCAAGAAAGAGAACATTCTATGTTGTGTGGAAACCTGACTGAGTAAAAGCATGGAGGTAATATGAGGAGAGAACTCTGGGGAGTGAGAGGAGAGAGCATGGCTAATAATAGTGGGAGGTGAAGCAGAACTACCTTGGTTAAAAACAAATGAAAAAGGGCCTCAATTGCCAGGAAGAGAATTTGGGACTTGGTTTACCAGTGACCATGGTCTCATGTAATTTGTCAAATGAAAGCAAAGCTCTCATAAAAATCATTGCAAATACAGGGAGGAATAATGCCTCCTACCAAAATAAATACAGTTATGATGATGACAATAAAAACACAGATGAACATGATAGTAATCGGACCAGTGACAGCTGATACTGTTGATTGAATGTTGACTCAGTGTTCCTTGTGCCACTCGCCCTGCTGAGAACTTTGATGTATGATGGCATTTCAGTCTCATAACCGGCCTATCAAATGGGTGCTATTATCGTCTCCAGTTAATTCGTGAGCAAACTGAAGTAGAGAGAGGTTGTCCTTTGCCCAAGATCAGGAAGCTGAGAAAGTAGTGGAGCTGGGGTTCATACCCGGAACTTTCTAACCTCAGGTCCTGTGTGTTTCCCAAGTCCACAGAGTCGAACAATATCCTGTTTCAACTTCTTTGCTTCAAAAGCTTACTGTGCATTACTCTTCTCAGAGTATTGCTTTCTGAAACGCCTAAAATAAAAATACGGACGTCCAATAATATATACCTCTACCACAAGGAATATATTTAAACTCCCCATTTTAAGCAAAGGAACTTAAAGAATTAAATCTAGCAATAGAAAAATTGAGTGTCCCAACAATACTGACATAAAATTAAACCTGTATGTCCCTATTCCACATCCCCATCCACTCTGAGAGCTTCATTTTCCACCATGTCTCCTCAGGGCTTTAAACCCTCCAGTTTAAACCCTGGCACTTAAACACATTTAAACCCTGACAAACTCAGTTTGTGGGTCACCTCCTCACAGAAGCCTTCCCCAACAAACCCAAGCTAAAGTCCCTCCTTTCTTTTTCTTTTTAAACAATGTTTAATGTTTATTCATTTTCGAGAGAGAGAGCGAGAGAGAGAGAGAGAGACAGAGCGCGCGTGAGAGAGCACGAGTGGGGGAGGGGCAGAGAGAGAGGGAGACACAGGACTCGAAGCAGGCTCCAGGCTCTGAGCTGTCAGCACAGAATTTTCCTGTCTGTTTCTCCAGCTAGATCCTGGCCCCATAAGGGTAGGGGTGTCAGGGCCTTTTAGTTTTATATCCTTAAACCCAGTCTAGTATCTGGCAATTAATAGGTGTTAAAAAATGTTTGTTGAATATATGGGCCGATGCGTGTATGGACGGATAAATTAATATAAGAAGAGTAAACGGACAATGATTTATTTTTTCAGCTGTGGAAATTAAAATTTATAAACACTGCCTGATATATTGTACCCTCTAAAACCTATGGCCTAATATATTAAAATGGGTTACATTAAACCTTGAAAGCTCAGTGGCTTATTACCACACGGGCTCATCTTTGATTCAAGCTGCATGTCCCGCCTGGGCTGGCAGGGGCTCACTTCGACATCCCAACCCATAGCCTTATGGTTGTCAAGGCAGAAAAAAGAATGGAGGGCTGCATCTGGTGCTTGTGAGCTTGGCCTAGAAGTGACATCGCTTCAGTTCACAGCCAGATACGGTCACGTGGTTCCTCACTGTCGGGGCTGGATATATGGAGGAACCATGGCTATGAGGTGGGTAGCACATGTCTCTTCCATGCCTGGGGGTCACAGAACAACTAAAGGTCATGAGAACCACCAAGGCTTCCACGTGCTCCAGGTTTTGAGAAACGTCACCAAATGACTTTAAGTTCATCACTGTCTAATTTTTATTTATTTGTCCAAGACATGGTTAATTACCAACTGGAGCTTTTCGTGAATATGTTGTCAAATATGACTTCAAGGAGTTGATGTAACTCCAACCTATAAAAAAAAATTCCATTGGGTTATTCTTTACAACTTTTCTAAAGGTAAATATAGTTTCTTTCAGGCTTTGGGAAATAATGGCTCGCATCTAATTACAGTCTACTTCGTGCCAGTGTGGTTGGTCCTTTATATAATATCTAATCCTTACAGCAACCATGCAGGGTAATGCTACAATTCCAGTTTTTAAAATGAAGAAACTGAGACTCAAGAGGATTAAAATTCTTGACCAAGGTCACATGAATCATAAGGATTCAACTGGAATTGGAACTCAGGTCTCTCGGAAAACAACTCACAGAACCCATTATCATCTAACTGGAGCCCAGTGTGTCTGGAGGACAAGGAAGTGATTTGCTGGGAAAGATTCCTTTACTGTCCCTTTGACCTCTAACATCCTATAAAAACATTTTATAAGCCATAGTGGAAAAAAAAATTCAAACGGCATCTTATAAAAAGACCTCTGATTTATCACGCATAAATTATGGCTTGTTCCTTGTTTAAAGATGTGGGAAGAAAAATGGAGGATTACAAATTAGGGACGGATGTTCTATCACACATTGAGCAATCATGGGGCCCATTCAGAAAACCAGAATAATAATCAACAACAATTGGGGCAATTCTTAGGCTTATATACTAAATATATCTAGTGTTGCCTGCCCTGAGGCTCATATTATTTGAGAAAGAAAGAAAAAAGGACACACTCTAACGCTACCTTATAGATAACTCACATCGTAAAATTAACTTTGGGCTAAACGTTCTTTAACAAGGACAGTAAAATAGATGTGGGTGTTTTCTCCCCTCTGCTATTTCTCAGATGCATGGAGTAGGACAATTATTTTATTTCTCATAGTCTAAGTATCCTCCTCTCTAAAATTAGGTTGAAATTCAGGGTAGCATAATGGTTATAACTGACGACTCTGGGGCCAGACTGCCTTTTAAAAAATGGAGTCATTGGTTCATCCATTTACTCAATTGATAAATATTCATTGAGGACCTCATAAGGGCCAGAAACTGTTGGGTGGATACAAAGATGAATAAAAACAAATGGAGTCCTTGTGCTCACGGTGTCTGTAAGACATATTATTTAATATCTCCAAGCCTTGGTTTCATCATCTGTAAATTGAAGATAATAGGGCTGTTGTAGGGATTGAAAGAAATGATGCACAGGTCACTTCTTAGCATGATGTCTCAGTAAAACTGAGTGCTCAGTAAGTGTCAGCTGCTATTATTAGTAATAATAGCAGCAGTAGGGGTAATAGCAATTAGCTCAGTTCTCTAGAACACTATGAGTACTCAATAAATGTTTGCTGAATGATACGTGAATGTTAATATAATGGGTTGTGTACTACAAAGGTAGTTTTTCATAAGAAATCCATCTATCATTTATTATCTACCTATCAACATCTATTTATTCGTCCTTACTAGTTCAGGGGTCTAGAGTAGGTAGAATTTTGGTGGACCCTAAAGATATTTAAGACTTGGCCCTCAGGGTGCCTGGGTGGCTCAGTCAGTTAAGCATCCAACTTCGGCTCAGGTCATGATCTCACCGTTCATGAATTCGAGCCCTGTGTTGGGCTCTGTGCTGACAGTTCAGAGCCTGGAGCCTGCTTCCGATTCTGTGTCTCCCTCTCTTTCTGCCCCTCCCCCACGTGTGCTCTGTTTGTCTGTCTGTCTGTCTCTCTCAAAAATCAACATCAAAAAAAAAAAAAAAAAAAAAAGACTTGCGCCCTCTTCCAAGCAGGTGGTAGCCTATGGAAAAGGGGTTACAACAGGCCAAGACAACATAAACTCTGACACAAGTGCATTAGACATGCATAAATTGGCCCATAAATGCTTTCAAAACCTGCTACAGACACTGAGTGAGAAGGAAAGGGTCTTTCCTATAGGGTGGAATGGGTTCCAAAGACATCATGGGGGGTTGGAATGGGATGGGCTTTGAATCCAGTTCGGTATTTCAATCGACGGTAAATCGAAGGCAGATGCAGTTCAAGGTAGAAGAATGGTATGAGCAAAATACATAGACCTGGCACCTGTCTTGGATTCCACAGATTGTTCCAGCCGATAGTGAATGACAGAGTAGGAAAGCCTTTGGGTGCTGGTGAGAGTTTTAAACCAGTCCTTCATAAGCAGTAAGAGGTCACCAGTCAAGAGGCAGATTTAGGCTGTGGAGCCAGACCACCTGGGCTCAAATCCCAGCTCCGTCACCATTAGCCATAGGATCTTGGGCACGCTGCTTAACCTTTTTGAACCTAAGTTTCCTCATGAGTGAAATGAAGATGAAAACAGAAGCAACCTCATCAGAGTATCATGAAGGGGAAGTAATCTATGTACTTTGATGATGCCTGCCACAAAGAAAGTGCTACATTATTGCTGGTATTGTTGTTATTTTTCAGATGTTAGCACATATCCAAAGACATCCTGCTACTCGACAAAATCAGACACCTAGCGACACTGTTCATTTCTTCTTCTCTTTGTTTAGCAGCACTGACTGAGTGCTTTGTCTAGGTGCTGGGGAACACAAATATAATACACCATGGTCTCCATCCTTAGGTTGCTGAGACACACAGACAATGATACCAGCCATGGAACAAAGTATAATGGAGGCGCTGTACCGCATGGAATCAAGACGCTGCAGACTACAAGCCAGTCCTCACTGCAGAGGTGTTACAATGGGACAAAAAAACCACTATCTGAAAAATCACCAAAACATGATACATTCAAGGAATACAGTGGCACAGGGGGACGGGTGTGCAATTCTGTCTGGCAGAAGCAGGTGCCTCGTGGAAGAAGATCTGGTTAGATTGGGATCTGCAAGATGGCTAAGAGCTGCCAAGCTGGGCTGGGGAATAGGGTGGGTATGGAGGGTGCCCAGGCAGAATCTCTGAGGCCCAGGGAAAGCACAAGTAGGCATGGGCAGAGACATAGCATCTATGGGGGCGAGCGTGAGGGTGCGAGGCTAGAGAGAAAAGCATAACAGAGATCATGAACTATAAAATAACATTCAGCCCCTATCATATGCCAGACACGGTTCAAACTTTAATCCTCCTAACAACTCCATGAGGGAGACACCATTAGCTGCACCGTTTCCAGAGGCGGGCACTGTTTACAGGTGCTCAGCGGCAGAGTCACGATTTGAAAACCCTACGCCACGTCTACCCAGGCCAGACTCCATCATCCTCACCCTGGCCAGAGCATAGGGTTTCACTTCACTCAGGGACCTGTGTGCTGCTACCTCATCAGACTCCACACAGTCTGTATCCGAGCAGGATTTGAAACCAACAGTCAATCCTTTTTTGCATCTCTTTTATACACTGACTTGCTAGCAACTGTCCCCCCTCCTTTAGTGATGTAATTACTTTGGTATTTGAAAACCAGTAACAAATTAAGGGAGCTACATAATCAACTGTTACATTAATTAGTCACCCTTTGTTGAAAGGCAAACATCCTGTTAAATGTGTGAGTTAATAATGACTTCTGCATCAATTCTCAGTTTTGCACATTCGCAAAGCCTCAACTTTAGTCCCTGATGTGCAAACCTCTTTGTCTCGCCCGATAGCTATCTGAACCAAGTCCAATCATCTCCGGGCAGCCTCAAGTTCCAACAAAGAAGAGGCCTGGATTCTGGCAGAGCCATTGAAATACACAGAATGCTACAGATTCAGATAAGCAATGCATGCTGTGGATCACAGCCACGCTGTTTATTCACCCATCCAGCCACTCATCCTTCCACCTCTTGCACGTGGATTGGTCACCTACTCTACACCACTCACCGAACAGGGTACTAGGGGTACAGACATGAGAATAAGAGGGAACATTCAATGAGCATTTTCTATGTGCCAGACATCTTTCTACGGTTCCGCTTATTTAATTCCCGTAACAACTCTCAGAGATAGGCAAAGTGAGGCACGGAGAGCTTACTAACTGCTGATGCAAAGCCACCGAGCTAGTATGAGATTTGAACCCAGGCCGTCTGGCTCCAGAGCCAGTTCTTTTCATCGCTATGCCGCACTGCCTACTATTTCAGAGATAAATAAAGAAGGGCCCCTGCTCTCAGTGAGCTCAGCATCTAGCGAGGCAACAGACATGTGATGGATCACATGCCAAAGCAGTGTGTTCTTTGCAGTGACAGAAGCATGCCTACAGAAAACCGTGGCCAGAGGATCTTCCCATCAGGGATGATTCTCTCTCTGTCTCTCTCTCTCGCTTCCCCCTACCCCTTTTCTCTTTCCCACTCTCTGCCATTACAGTTGCTACACGCATGGCTAAGAGCAGAACCCAAGCCACATTATGTCAGTAACAAAGCTCAAAGTGTGTTAAGATGGCTTGAGCTAAGCTTCAACTCTTGAGAAGGGCTACAGACACCATCCTGTGGTGATGTTTTAAGAATATTACTCTGAAATAAGCTCCAGTACTGTCTTCATTATATTAATGCACTGTAATGATTCCATTCTGTAAATAGTGTTTGGAATTGACTGACATGATACCAAATTTGCACTTGCATGCATAATGCTAGTATTTTATTATTAAACTGAGCTCACGGATTGAGTGCCAGGATTTAAAACAAACAAAAATCTATAATTACAGCATATGAATTTTTCCAATTGCCACTGCCTGTTCCGCTATTTTCATCGAGAAGGCTTTTATTCTCCTCTTTTCAGAGCCTTCTTGTTTCCAGGGGATGCTGATGACACAAAGTACAGGATATCATGAAGTTGCAAAGTTCAGGGGATTCTTTCTCCTATTTTAAGTGGGGGGAAAAAAAACGGGTTTCATCTCCTGACTAGTTCATTTATTCATGTAAATGGATTTTTAACTACATATTCACGTGTGCTTAAGAGGCCAGAGAATGCCGAGGGCCTGGTGGAAACTGGGTGTCAGCTCAGTACCTTTCTGTCTAGTGCTCCAGGAAGCTCCTAGGAAGCGGCAGAAAAGGACTACGGCCCGGATGGGTGCAAGGCAGCTTTCTCCTCAAAATGGCAGGACCCAAGCAGGGGAGGTGAGGGTCACCACGATTACGCCTGGGTCTCAGAAGCCCACGGACCCAAGCCTTTGTGGAGAAAATGGACAAAATAGGGCTATTTTTAGTTCTTCAGGCTCTGCCTAATACTGAATCCCTGGGTGCTAACAGCTGGATGCTAACATTATCTAGTAAATGAGATGAGACGCTAAAAGGGAAGAAGGAGCATCAGCTGGAGGGGGTGGCGGCCATAAGAAGCAAAAAGGAGGGAGGCACAGGAAGGAAGTCCTCACTGTGGTGAGGAGGCTGTACCGAAAGACTGTGTGGTTCCCTAAATCTCCATGTGGAAAGACCTCTCGGGCCCCTGGACCGCACAGGCCGGGTGAGGATCTCACTAATTAGCTGCTCCTCCCATCCCAGGCAAGCTGTTTAACCTCTCTGAGCTCCAGCTTTCTCATTTTAAAAATAGCGTTAATCACATCTTTGGGACGCGAGGATTCAAGGAGGTCACCCTTTGCAAATTTCCCAGAACAGAACCCCGGGGCAGAGTAGCTTTGTGTCCTGGAGTTGTGGAGAGAACAGCTGAATCCTGAGACAGAGCAGGGCCAAAGGCCCTGGGGGGCTTTGTAGGGGGAGGCAGAGGGCTTATGGGCAACTGAAGGAAGGCCAGGCATGCTGGGGAGGACAGGGTGAGCAGAAGAGCAAGAGAAGCCACCAAAAGGCTTTAAGCAGAAGAGAAACTGGCTCTCTGTCTTTATATAGATATGAAAGAGGTTGCTGTGGCTTGATTTTGCAGAATGGATTGAAATGGGTCCAGAGAGGCCAGGTGGGAGGCACCTACAGTAGTCCAGGCGAGATGGAGGGCTGAGATGACAGTGATGGCGGGGGGGAGAGGGAAAGTGATGGATGGGGGGAGCGAAAGTGAGAGACCGACGGGGGCAGACCCGACCACAGGTGTCACAGGTAAATGTGGGGTCAAGCGCCTGGCGTGTGCAAATGGATGAACGGTGGTGCCAGAGGCACTGCCGTGAGGAGAAGTGAATAATGTCCTGAACACACGTTTTAGGGTCTGCAGGCTGGAAATGGTCTGGAAACTAGTACTGATCTGTGATAAGCACGAAAATGGTAGTTTAGAGGCTTCCATGGCAATGTTGATGACGCAACATCCAAAGTGTGTCCAGTGGACCTGTCTTACTGAGCAGGGCAGGGACGAGCTGAGTCCCTGCGGAGCTGACCTGGTGAGTCACGTGTGGCAAAGAGCAGGCACTGCATCGAAGAACCACGTCTCGGTCCTCGAAGGACTGGAAAAGGAAATAGCTAGTCCTTTACTACAAATAGTTAAAGAGGAACACCACTGTCCTCTATACCTGACGGTTTAAAATTTTTCAAAGAACTTTTTGCTAATTTTAACACTAAAGGGGGTCGACATTAGAACAAGTTGTGCTGGGAACTAGGGCAGGGAAGGCCGTTCTTTGAATGCACACCCTATGGTTGAGGAAAGCTGCGTGTTTCAGGGGAAATGTATGTTTCAGGCATCAGATTTATGGGGAAAGATGGAGTAGGAACAGAGCTAATGAGTTGCCTGTAGCCAGCGCATCTGCAGGACGGGGTTGGTGACGACTGCACCCAGACACCCAGACTTCATGGCATTGGGCTGAGACACAAGTTAGGAAAGGGGAGGGGACGAAGGTTGAGATTCTGAGGTCATGAGCATGTGTTACAGAAAAAGCTGGGAGAGGGCTAGGGGTGTGGGCTGTTGGCGATGGTCCGAACTGTAGTGTGAGTCCTCCCCAGAGGGGTGAGCCAGGATTTGGGAGGCCAGGTCAAAGAGAAAGCTGGTGGTCCACACACCATTCCTAGGTCACGTCACTGCCTGCCCTCACAAACATCTTTCCTTGATACCTGAGCCCATCTCCCGGGGCTGCCTCTAGGTCAAGAACCCTTGCAATAAGCTTCCCCATGGGCACACTTGAAAATGATCACAGCCACACAGGAACTGACGGGAAACCTCAGGGGACAGCAAGATGTCCATTCAACTCACCAGTTTGGTTCAGGCTACCAACCGATTTGGGGTCTTTGTAGGCAAATCTGGATATTTTGCAAATTCTTTTCCTTCGGCCAGTATACAACCCCCTAATTGATACAAAATACCTTTACGGCTAGAACATCCTAGGAATGGGGGTGGGGTGGTATGGATTAATTGGACCCTGGAGCGAATGTGGAAAAAAAATGCATTTTTCAAAAAGCAAACCTCAAAGAGCCTGGAAAAGAACAAAGCCCTTTCAAGTGCTTCTCGGTGTGTATTTTTTTTTTCCATCCCCTTGTTGTGTGCTGCTCCAGGGAGAGGTGGGAGCGGCCGCCTTCCCCCTCAGTAGGTGCCTGTCACACTGTGTTATTACAATTCTATATTTCAATTAAAGCAATGTAGCCAATTTAAAACTTCTACCGAGCACCACTTACAATGCAGAGATCTGAGGATTCAACTCACACATTTTAATACCCCACTTTTTTTTCCCTTCTTCTCGTTTTCATGTAAATCAGGTTGAACACTGTCTTTTTTCTTCTTCCTTTAATCTAACTCTCAAAATACAACCCCAATTAAACAGTCTGTGCAAGGACGGCCTCCCAAACCCAGCGTGATCTCACTGTGTCACTTTGATTTTCCTTAAAGTTTTTTCTTTTTCTTTCTTTCTTTCTTTCTTTCTTTCTTTCTTTCTTTTCTTTCTTTCCCCTTTTCTATTTTCATATCCTAATTTTTAAGAGTGATCTGATTTCCTTCCAGGGCACACGTGGGACTTGAAGCCCAGCAGGGCTCAGGTCCTACTCGTCATGCTCCTGTTTGACTGGCTTGGGGCAGAAGAGCCTGGGTGTGGAGCTGGGACCCTGAAGTGAATCCAGGCTGAGACGCTTCCTAATGTGGGTGAAACTCAGGCAGATCTCTTAACCGCTTTAGCCTCTGTGTCCCGCTCTGCCAAATCCAGGCTGGAAGCTGCGTGCTGGCCTGTCATGTCCTCTGCGGCCCCTAGTAGGCGCTAACTTCCCACTGTAACTCCCCTCCCCTTCTCTCCGGCAATAGTCATTGCATTGGGTTAACCTTTTCTAAAAGAGAAACAAGATCTTAAATGACACCGAGAGCGTCTGCTATTTTACTTGATGTTTGGAAATCTCTCTCCCCGTTCACTTATTTTCCCCCAGTATTCTCTCTTTGTAATGAACGTATGGGGGGAATTTTTTAGTTCCTTTAACCTCAACAAGACACAGGCTCATTAAGTCCATCTCTACATGGGGGTTGGGAGGAGCGAGTGTTCTGTTTGCCCAATTTAAACGCTTCATCACAAATTTTAGGTCATTTCCCGCGTTCCACAGGGTGTACGGCTCTTTTACAAGCAACAAGCATAACCCACCTTTGATGTATGTGGGTCTGGATCAGTCCCAAAGCCATCCAGTTGGTGGGGTGGAGCTTCCTCTCTGTTGCTTGTCTAGGGAGGGCCACGAAGGATTAGAGATCACAAAAATTTGAATTTTCGCTTATACTGTATGAGGCCTTCAAAGATATAAAACTGCTTGAGACATACAGAGAAGCTTCCTTTCGACTGGATGGTCAAAAAAGTGGGATACATTTAAAGGTGTAACGTTAATACAGGAATAAAGAAGTGTGTTCACACTCATCCTTCATTTGCTGAGGACCTTCTCTGTGTTAAATTCAGTGGAAACCAAGATGGGTAAGATGCTGTTCTCCTTCTCAAGATGCACAGGTGACAGAGGGACAGAACCAGGCAAATGTGGGCATTCATTATAAAGCAATAAATAAAAACAGACAGAAAGCAGGAGAGAGAACAGAGTCAGAATGATCAACGCGATGAGAGTCTCAGGGGAGCAGGGTTCTACCTACATAGAGGTGGTCAGGCTGTCACGAGGCTGGAAAGGATGTTAGGCATCAACCTCTCTGCGGTCCCTGATTCATAGACAGGCTGATTTTATAGGAAGGGGAGTTGAAAAAATAAGAGAAGCAGTTTTGCAATGTGAAAATTCAATGTATACTGTAGCCACTGCTTTTCCTCACCATTGTGGTCACTGTCATACTTTAAGGAATACATATGTTTTATAAATGCTAGCTAATATTTTGAGGGATTAAAATGTGCTGGACACCCCCCACCCTCCCCCAAATATGCTGGGCACTGTGTCTGCTGCTCCACATGTGCTGACTCACTCAACCCTCCTTGCAACGAGCCAAAGAGGAAGACACTTATTTTTCACATACTCCTAACGGGGAGGGGCAAAAGGACCTGGCACACAGTAGGTGTTCCTCAGGTTTTGTTGAATATGAATACATACGAACAGGAATCCTAGCCCATTAAATGATTTCTAAATACAATCTGCTGTGCTTCTGAAATCAATAGCCCCAGGTGTCATTTAAATGCTCACAAGCTTTCAAATCATGGATGGATCAATGGATATTACCTCCCAGGGAGGTGGAAATTTACTGCTTCCCTCATCAGACGGGCCATGTGGATAGGGCAAGGCCTGGGATTATAAAAGTTACTCTGGGACACATGGAGCATAATTCCAAATTCTGTGTTTAGGCTGACCCCAAGGTTAGTTTGCACACGAACATTTTTACACTCATGAGCTCTCAGTAAGGTGGCCACAGGTGTCCATTCAGTTATCACCTGTTTATAGAGCATCTGTTCTGTCCAAGGGTCTGTGCTCTGCTAGGGATGACAAAAAAATGAGATCAGTCCCTGCCACCATTTCCAAATTAAAACTAGGCTAACCTCTTCAAGAGAAGCGAGTGTTCTAATGGGACAAACTCTTCTAAACTGGGGCTCATCTCGGAGAACTGGAGCTCTGTTACCCTCAGAGCTATCAATAACCTACTTCTCATGGTGTATACGGCTGTTCTGAAAGGAACCAGATGCCATTCTCAGATCTATCACCAATGAGTTCTGTAACTCTGGGCTTAACTCTTTAGCCCCTGTCAGCCTCTGTTTCCTTCTGTTTTAACTAAGGGAGTCGAATGCATTCACTAACAGCTAAGGTTCCTTCCGGTTCTGAAGTTCTACACCACTGTAATGGTTACATCTCTAGAGAAAAAGATTTCATTCGTTCACTCCAAATGTGTTCCAGGAAGTGGGCAAGGCCATGAGATATGCGGCTTTATGACCTACAGTTCCTGCCCTCCCATCCGAGCCTAATAAAGCAGCGTGAACAACTGGCCGTGAAGCACGCAACAACAATGGTGACAACGATCATTTGTGTCTATTGAGTGCTTACTATGAACTAAGGACTTTATGGATACTATTTCCTTGTCACCTCTGAATAACCCTATGCTATAAGCGCTGAAGCTACGCCCACTTAGGGGTGAGGAGGTCTAGGCAGATCGAGCAGTCGCCTCAAATCACACCTTAGAAAGCTGGGACCCCAGGCCTGCCCTGGTCTTGATTATGACGCCATCCACCCCCCGATCCCCAACTCCCCACGGTCTTGATGAAAGAGCGGAAATGTGGGCAACACAGAGAAGATGCGTGGAGTCAGAGAAAAGAAAGGGCCGATACAGGGCATGGGAGAAGGAAGCCTAATCGCTGGGGCTGCAACCCCGGCAGGTTTCAGAGATAAGAGCTGTCTGGCCCAAACCGGAGATGGGTGGGCTTTGGCTGGGGGAGATGGAAAGAAATGGAATTGCGACCAAGAGGGAGGAAAAGCTGGCCAATCTGGACCCTGAGTCTCACTGGAGCTGATGACACAGTGTGTCACCTCTATCAGTTTCCACCCATTAGTGCAAGTAGCTGCCGACTCTCATCCACCCTCAAGGCTCTTCCCTCCCGTGTCCCGTGTTCACTCCATGCCTTTTTCTATAGTTAAGTCTTGGCTGAAGTGTCCCCTCCTCAAAGACCTGTCCTGACCCCTCCTATCTAATTCTGCGATCCCTGCCAGTCATTCCCTATCACATTGTTTTGAATTAAAAAAAAAAAAAAAATCACAGTACTTACCACTATCTGAAATTATTTATTTACTGACTTTATTGCCTGACTTTTCCAATAAAATAGAAGGTAATAAGGGTCATGGCCTCATCTGTCTGGTTCACTCAGGGCTTGAATCCTCAGTGCTTGTTGTAGGGGATCGATAAATTGTTGTTGAATACAGATATGACAAAATCATCTCCACCCTGAATTTAGGACGCATTTGTGGTGAGGCTGGGTTAGATGATCAGGAGTCAAAAAACTTAAATTCTGCTCCAGGCTCTGGAATGCTCCACATGTACAACCTCTACCTCTGAAACTTCAGTTTCAGTGTCTGACAAGTAAGGGTAATAATACTCCCGTTAAACACTTAGGGATAAACTCAAACCTTCCAATACATAAAAGTCTGTGACGTCATTACAACATTCTTGCTGTCACGCTTTCTGTTGCCCTAGGGGCTCAAGTAGAAAGTAAGGTTGTCTGTGTAAGTTCAGCATTCCTTCCCACCTGTCTAGAAGTCTGCTTCCAGTCTAGGAGACAAAGCAGACTAGCCTCAGGGAACTGTGTCAGACAGAGGGCCAGAGACATGCTTCTGAGTGAGGGCCGTGGTCACCCCCACTGTGAATCTCCAGGCCAGACCTCCTGAGCCAGTTCACATCCACAAGGCTGCTTACCAAGGTCTCTGTCGTGCTCCATGAAGGTCTTCTGTTAACGTCCAGTGGGTGAATCATTGCCAAGATGGGGTGGTCCAATGGCGGGCTGAGCCAGGTACTAATGTCATCTGCTGCTTGAGAAATACTGTGGGGCTTTCAAAGGGCAATTATGGGGGCGCCTGGGTGGCTCAGTTGGTTGAGCGTTGGGTTTTGGCTCAGGTCATGATCGCAAGGTTCCTGAGTTCGAGCCCCATATCAGGCTCTCTAGCCCACTTCAGATCCTCAGTCTCCCTCTCTCTCTCTGTCCCTCCCCTGCTCACGCTCTCTCTCTTGCAAAAACAAATAAACATCAAAAAAAGGAAAGAGCAATTTTGAATGAAACTACCAAGTTGAGGTAGAGGCAAGGTTGAAAAGGTCTTTTTCAACAAGGTAGCTCATATTTTTTCTCCAATTTCTTATCAGCTCAAGGGCCAGTCAGGCATAGGCTCCTCCTGAATTCCTTTGCACACGGGAGCTCTCGTGCCAGCTGTATGCCAAATGTTTTACAATACATGCCACCCAAAGAAGCCACACGGGATTAGTGTATAAAAGCACACAAACGGTATCAAAAAATTCATTGTTTTGCTCACTCATTCATTCATTCAATTAGCAGACATGAACTCAGCACCAACAATGGTCCAGGTATCGTGCTAGACAACAGGGTTACAAGGATGAAGAAATACGGTTTCAAAGCTTAAGAAAACCACATTCTAGAAAGGACAACAAATACGCAGTTGGTAAATTATAATACATTTGTAAATGAATGCTTGAGACACAGGTGTGAAGCACTAGGGACGTTACAAGATAGAATGACAGCGGTGGCAGATACAGGCATGAAGACTGTGCCACTGCGGGAGCAGGGACGAGGAGGAAGGGAATGGAAAGAGACTCATGGTCCGTCAGGCACGGAATTTGGATGACAGAGTAATTTAGACTGATGGGCTGTCGAGATGACCTGTTTCACAGCCCAGCTCTGTCACTTACTGCCTGGGTGGGGAAGGCGAGTCACTTCACCATTTTTTGGTCTCAGTTTTCACATGTGTCAAGTAAGTGCTAAATAAAAATTGGCCATTATTGCTATGGAGAGCCTACCCCAATAATCCTTTCTAAAAAATCCTCTAAGGTAGGCATTATTATCACCATTTTAAGGTCAGGCAATTGAGAATCAAAGAGTTCAAGTAAGTTGACCAAAATCACCTAATGGCATTTACTGTGTGTGTCTACTACGTGGGCAAATTGTGCTCCATGGTCTCCATGATTTACACCAAATCTGTCCAACCACCTTATGATGTGGCTACAATCATTGACCCTGCTTTTCAAAAATGGGGAAACTGAAGTACCAAGAAGTAACCTTACTTTTTAGATCAGGGGTCTCGAATCTAGAATAGGGGTTGGAATTTTCCTCTAGGGGGCCAGACAGTTCATATTTTCAGTTTTGTGGGCCACAGTGTCTCTGCTCCAACTACGCAGGTCTGTCCTTGCAGTGTGAACACAGCCTGAGACCACAGGTAAACCAATCGGTGGGGTTGCGTGGCAATGAACTTTTCTCTATGGAGAATGAAATGCAAATTTCATATATATTTTTACACATCATGAAATGTTATTTCTTTTATTTTTCCACCATTAAAAAAGTGTAAAAGCTTTTCTCAGCTAGTATTATACAAAAACAGGCAACGGGTGGGATTCAGCCTACAGGCCACCGTAGTTCGTGGACTCTGGCTCTAGATCTGGGATGTCAGTCTCTTTGGTTTGATTTTAGAGCCTCACCGATAGGGATATAACACAGACTCAAATCCAAACGTCTTGCATTCCAAAGCACATGCTCGTTCTCCTAAATGCTACCACTCGTGACGAGTATTTGAGGAGGAAGGCCAAAGAATTCAGAATGCAAACACTCTTGAGAGTGGATTTCAACTAGAGGCTGGAACACTTCCCTGCTGCTTTGGGTGATGCCTTGGTGTCACGGTAAGGAGTAGTTTCTATGGAAACTGACCGGGTCTCCCTGCCTTGGTGATCCTTGCTTAAATTCCCTTCCCTGACCAAAATATGAATGCAGAGCTGAGGGCCGCTCACTCTGTTCTCAGGTAGCCCCCCAGCCCTTCAGGATTTGGGATTTCAGACACACCGACTTTATAGGCAGAATTTGTTAGCAGACCACTACAGACCTACAAGAAGATTGAATACTGTTTATGAAGGTACATCTCTTTTATTAGGCTCAGATTCTCAATGAATGAAAATGGAATGCAGATAATGCTATTTTCTCCTTTGCTGCATCTTCTAGTTCAGTTACTGTAATTAAATAGATTCTTAAGAGGGGGTTGGCAAAGAAACCTCTTTGGGAATGTATTGGAATCAACTGGAAAAGCTTTTGCTCTCTCCTGAAGAAAAGCTCCATTTGTGTTAAAAAAAAAAAAAAAAAAAAAAAGGAGGAGGAGGGGGAGGGGGAGGAGGAAGATGAGGAAAAGAAAAAAAAAAAGCAAACCGGGATTGCAGGTTTGTAATCAGTTTTCAAATTACAGAAGATGTTGTCCTTTGTTGTGAAACGGGGCTCTGACAAGAAGTCAATCAGGTGTATTTGCTGCATCGATTAGCACTTCAGTAGTGGAGGGAGAGGGCGAGGCTTTACTCAGGGCCAACTCTCCCGGGACTAGATAAGCTCCTACACTCACAGGCATCCACTCCACTCAGATATTTTACTCTGTTTACTCTCCCAAAGCAATCAGAAGGTTCACTGAGGTCCTCCATGTTTGAGAAGAGGCTGAGAGCCCTTCTGTTGGGAGTGAGACTTAATCACAATGAGGTAAGCCATAGCGGCAAGACTGGGTAGACACAACAGGCGTTCCTCAGTCCAGATCACCTGGGTTCCATTTCAAGCTCTGCCACTTAACTGACCACCATGTTGCTTAACTTTTTTTTTTCCCATCTATAAAGTGGATATAATAAAAGAAGTATGTGGTAGGGTGATTAACATAATTACATGCGATAAATGCATGGAAAGTACCTAACAAACGATACACCTGAGTGGCTTGGTTGAGCGTTCAACCTCTCAACTCAGGTCATGATCTCATGGTTTGTGAGTTCAAGCCTCACATCGGGCTCTCTGCTGTTAGCGTGTCAGTGCAGCGCCCGCTTTGGATCTTCTATCCTTCTCTGTCTGCCCCTCCCCTGCTTGCACTCTCCCCCAAATCAGTAAATATTAAAATAATAATAATAATAAAAGAACGTACCTAACAAAGAAACGTGCAAAATGGACAGACAACATCGTCTTCAGCACACGCAGCGGCAGTATCAGCCTGGCCCCATTCTGTAGCTCACCCCCACCTTGCCGGTTCACAGAAGATACTAAGCAGAAACTAACACAGGAGAGAATGCAACTATTGCAACACAGCAATTATCAACAGTAAGCAGAGAAAGGTGCTTGGAGAGTAGGTTGCAGAGCAGACAGATGCAGGGTCCAGTCCTAGCTTAGCTACTTACCAGCTATGCATCCTTGGGCAGTTTAACACCCCTAAGCCTCAGGTTTCTCATGTGTTAAATCATGGGGGATTGGGGATTATAAAGTTCTTAGCATGGAGTTGGCACAGAGCAGGTACTCGGTATGAGGTGGGCATTTTCATCCCAGCTCTGTCTGGCAGAACTTTCTACGATCAAGGAAATGTTCTAGATGTTCACTATCTAATATGGTTGTATACAAGAAACCCTCCTCCTGTAGGTCTCCTTTACTCCCACACTACAAGCCTCACACGCTTCTGACACCAGATGTGTTATTGTGTTACCCACACCAAATGATTCTCTGTGACACCAGCCAGGTGTCTTGGAACTGAACTCAATTCTGACAATATTTACCTGCAGATGGCTCAGTCCCATGAGACTGCCCCCTGACTTCAGATGCCAATAGCAAGTCTAGGTTGTTACCCATGCTTTTGACAAGTGGCTAGAATCAGGGTCTCCGTGACACCCTCCTCAGGCTTGATTCATTTGCTAGAGTAGCATACAGAACTCAGGAAAACAGTTTCCTTACTATTTCACTGGTTTATTATAAAAAGTATGTAACTCAGACACACCCGGATGGAAGAGATGCCCAGGGTTAGGAGTGTGGGAAGGGGTGTAGATTCTCATGCCCTCTCTGAGCAAGCCACTCTCTCTAAACCTCCACATGCTCACCAACCTGGAAGTTCTCCACACCCTGTACCTTTTATGGGGGCTTCCTCACATAGGCGTGAGTCATCATTAACTTCATCTCTAGCTCATCTCCCACTGGCAGGAGGGGAATGGGACTGAAAAGTTCCAAGCTCCTAATCATGGTGTGGCCTTTCCAGGGACCAGCCCCCATCCTGAAGCTATTCAGGAGCCCACCAAAAATTGCCTCAATAGCACAAAAGACTCCCCATCATCCAGGAAATGCCAAGGGATTTGGAGCTCTAAGTCAGGAACCAGAGTCAAAGTCAAATATTAGGACAAAAGATGCTCCTAGTGTTCTTAATGCTTAGGAAATTACAAGGGTTTGGGAAGTTTGGTGCCAGGATATGGAGATATCCATATATATATCCATATATATATATATATCCCCCTCTTATATATCCATATATATATGGATATATATATATATCCCCCTCTTATTTCCCAGGTAGCCACTAGCCACATGTGGTTTTTGAGCACCTGAAAGGTATTTGGTGTGACTGAAGAACTCATTTAAATTTTATTAACTTTATTAATAATTTTATTAAATTTTAACTGGTGCTAGAGGCTACGCTATTGGACAGCACAGTCCTAGAAGGAGGATCTGAAGCTTCTGGGTCTCCAGGAAGGAAAGATAGGACTTTCAGTCGGGCTGGGCATGAAAGGCCACATCGCTAGGGGTCTTCTCTGAGCTGGCCTCTTTAAAGTGAATGGAGTCTGACAGTTGAAAGCGTGGCCTTGCTTTGGGTGATAAGGGTGCGGGCATTTCCCAAAGGGTTAAGGTGTCTGTAAGGCAGGGATCTGAATTTGGGTTGGGTGGGAGCTTCTCCTTAAAGAGCTTGATGACCAAGTCAACGAGGGGTCCTCAATGGGCCATGGGTAGTGTTAGCAGGAAAAAGGGGACACAAAAACAGTAGTTCCTGCCTCTAGAGCTCAGCTGTTATATGGGGATTCTAGCCCTTCTCCCCCTTACTCGTCCATGATCTCAGGTATCATGAACATGTCAAGGACATGGAAACTACTGTTTCTACCACTCAGCAGGCTATGTGCAAAAACTGTTTAGGGACATGTTCTCATCTTGGAGGGCTGGGCACTTGTACACAGACAGCTCAGATGACAGACCGGGACCCTCGCAGGGTCCTTCAGTCACACTGCATACATCAATGACATTATTCCAATAACTGCCCTCATTTTACAAGTGGCCGAATGGATGCCTGCAGAAGCAAAGGAGACATCCCAGTGTCTTGCTCATTCAACAAGGATAAAGGGAGCCCAAGGATGAAAACGGTTCCTGAGGCCAATATTCTCACTCATAGACTGAAGTGATGGTTACAAAGGGGGTGGGGGGAGGGTAAAAAAAAAAAAAAAAAGGAGAGATTATGGCCCAGTGCCTTTAATACCAGACTTGCCTTGAATCTACTAAGATACCTGTAATCTTTGAAATATACAGCAAGAAGAAGTAATTAGGTAGCTTTTTACAGCTCTCTATAACTGCTATGAATTAAAAGGAACACCATGGAGAGAATTCTTTTTATGTCCTGGCATATATCTTTTGGTACAAAGCAGAACTAGCATTTATCCTGAATAGAGATCTTAGTTACTTCATCCCCAGCACTGTGCAAACATCGTCCAGCAGACAGCAAAATGAGAGGCAAAGACAGCCACGGTTCTTGTAATTCATACCTATGAGGAAAAAGCCCACTGATTCTTGGCTTGGCTTCTGTTTCCTCTCTATTCTCTCTCTCCAAATAAGGAAAGGAATAGGGGGGATCTGTTTGGTTGAGAAAGCTGGAAATTGTGCAGTGAAAAGTAAGGGTTTCTCCATGGGAAAATGAACTCCAGTGTTACAAAGATGCCCTTTGGACTTGCAGGGACAAAGATGAGACCCGACTGGTTGGCCATCCCTGTCATAACATACTGTGTCATAAACATGATTGCTAACATCTGCAGAGTGCTTTAGAGTTCAACTTTTTTTAAGTTTGTTTATTTATTTTGAGAGACAGAGACAGAGACAGTGCACACGAGTGGGGAAGGGGCAGAGAGAAAGGGAGGGAGAAATCTCAAGCAGGCTGCGAACTGCCAGTATGGCTCCAACTCAGGAATCATGAGATCATGACCTGAGCTGAAATCAAGAGTGAGAAGCTTAACCAACTGAGCCACCCAGGCTCTTCTAGAGTTCAATTTTGAAACCAACACTTTTATTGACGTCATATTGGAGCCTGAGAACCACTCTGTGAAACAGGTGTAGAGTTGTAAGATTATTTTGCCAGTTTTACACATGGAAAACATGAGGCTCAGAAAGGGTCAGTGGCCAGGATCAGACAGCTGGTCAGTTGTAGAGCTGCACCGTGAATTTCTACCTTTGAATCCTAAATGCCGCTTTCTTTCCACCTGTGCAGCAATTAACATTTTTCCAGGGCGTTCTGCAGTTTTCAAAGCATTCTGACATGCACGGTCTAATTAAGTCCTTTGTGCAGCACAGTATACATTAGTCCTTACAATTTAAGAACAGTGAGTTCCGGACCCTTTGTATAATCTGCCAAGGTAATACAGCTCATGAGTGGGACCGGGATTGAACTTGTATTTCCTCCCACTGACTCTTTATTGGTCCTGAACACTAGTTCTGTTTCTAAGTTGTTTTATTTGTGTCTTCACACTGAAAATGTGTCTAAAATGTTGTAGTCTGCTCCCTTTCTGGCACAAGTGATAAAAGCCTCATGAAGATGGCAGGATTTTCAAGATGGCGTAGGGGAAGAGGGATGACAGGCCAGCCCTGCCATGTTCTCGGTGCATCTCTCCGTGACCCGCGGCTCTGCTGGCTTGGTGGACCAGAAATCTCGGCTGAGGATGCAGCCTGGCACGACAGGGCAACTGCAGTCCAGTGACTTTCAAGGATACTCAGCCAGTCAGAGAAAGAGCTGGCATTCCTCTTGATACAAGGCATATAAGTAAAGGTGTAGAGGCACAGAGGTAAAGGACTATATCCTGGATCTGACTCCTTCTCTAGCACTTTTTCCAGCTAATGAGATCACCCTGATTGCAAAACAGCTGTAGAAGAAAGACAGATGGTTGTGGTTGAGGTAGGCGGTGGTTAGTCATCAAACAGAGTCTCTGTTAAGAGTGTGGAGCTGCTGTAACAATGCCAACAGATAGGCAAGGGTGAGGAGAAGGGTAGAGATGATACTTCCAAAAAGATTGGAAGTCCGAAGAGGCCACATTAATTCACATTTGGGCAAGACACAACATGTACTCAGGTACTAACAGCTCCCAGTTGAAGGTGAAAGATTCTACCCAGGAAGGTTGCTCCATTACCTCCCTCAGCTTTGGACAAGCTATGAGACTAGTAAGGTTGTAGAAAAGACAAAGCTGCCTCCTTCCAGGCTCCAAGGGCAGAACAAGGACCGATGTGTGATGTTAACATGGAGAACATGCAGTAGACAAGCAGCAAGTGTAGAATGAATTGACTTTGGAATTAAAAAGACCCGGGTCCAAATCTTCCATCAGTCACCTCGGGCAAGTTTCTTTTCTTTTTTCCTTTTTTTTAATGTTTATTTATTTTTGAGAGAGAGTGAGTGTGTGCGTGAGTGGGTGAGAGGCAGAGAGAGAGGGAGACACAATCAGAAGCAGGTTCCTGGCTCTGAGCTGTCAGCACAGATCACGATGCGGGGCTCGAACCCATGAACCCCGAGATCATGACCTGAGCTGAAGTTGGACACTTAACCGAATGAGCCATCCAGGCGCCCCTTGGGCAAGTTTCTTAATCTCACTGTGCCTGGTTTCCTCGCCTGTGGGATGAAAATGCTAAGGTCAGCTCACGCTCTTGAGCACTTACTGTGTGCCAGGCATCGTTCTAGGCACCTTATGTGTATTACGTCATGTAAATCCTCTCACAGGCCCCGTGATGTCTGTGAGGGTTGTGAATGTTGTTATAATTATTTCCATTTCCAAATGAATAATCTAGAACAACTTGTAGACAAGTTAAATAGCATGGACTGGATAACGCAGCTGGACGTACCTCCCATGTAGTATTGTTTTGAAGGCAAAAGTTAGCACACGTAGGCAGCTGGCGCAAATAGAATCCCAGTGGCAGACAGCTTCAGCTACTACTGTCACTGATACTATCCTAATGGCCAGCTACAATGCATCTAACGAGGAGGAAGTACTGAGCTTCTCACCTCTTTGAATAAATACGCTAGACAGCTGCTGGTAGAGCATCTGTCATAACCGCATCAACATCTTTCCCAGCCTCTTAGTTTTCTAAAACTATTTACACACAGGGGCGGCCAGCCTCCTCCTAGACTTCTTCCAGCGCCAACACGTGGGCCGACACGTGCTTAATCCAAACAATGCAAGATTTATGGCATTCCTTTATTTGAGTTGATTCCAATGTGTCAGCAGATATGAAATGCAACATAAAATAATTACACTTGAAAGTGAAATGCAGGCCTAAGGATTCTGGTTGGCTATTATTATTATTATTTTTTGAATGCCAGCAGTTTCTGAAAGACTGGATTTATTGAGTGCCATTCCCCGCTCCTCTTGAACACTTAAGAGACCTCGGCATCTAGGAATGCCATTCTGACTACCTTTATTATAGACTACTTTATCAATTACCCTGACAGTTATTCATACTATACATGAATGTACTTTATAGTTGTTACATGTGCTCCATAGACAAGGTAATAAAACGCACAATGCATCTTTCTTATCAGTAAATCCTAATGGGTGGTATAAGCCAGGGACTCCTGAAGGGGAGCCTCTTAGAAGTGTGACAGAACCGAAGTAGCTTGAATTTATATATAAACAAATTAATGGAGTCTTTAATGCAGCAGGAGAAGGGGGTTCCCATAAGGAAGATTAGCAATTAGGGCAGGAAGAGGCCCATTAAATCATCTTGTCCATCCCCAATCGTGTGGGCTGTTCCCTCTAGCAAAACCCCCTTCCAGGTTAAATTACCTAAGAGACCGGGATCCCAGTACAGGCCTTGGGAAACGACTGATTGCTCAATCAATCTCCCCACTCCAATTCTTTTGGTTATATGGCAAGAGACTGGAAAAAGTAAAAAGCAAATGAAAAGTGACTGTATGCCAGGGAAGTCTTCTATCAGCCTCTTTTTCTCTCCTCTTCCTTTTCTACTCTTTTCAGTCCTTCTAAAATCATTTTTGATCTAAGACCTGGCATTTCAGGTTCATTTATCTGCATCTACCCTCTCTGGCTCTATCAGCTGTCTGTAGACACTGATGGCAAATAGAGGCTGGCATGAAGGAAGGAATGTTTTTGGACGGGGTTGGTGGCATCTCAGTCTCTGTCCTGACGTAGACATTGACTAGCTGTGTGGTCCTAGGAAGGTTACTGCTCCTCTCAGAGTTTTCTTATCTATGAAATCAGGGTGTTAGGGGCGCTTGGGTGGCTCAGTCAGTTGAGCATCTGGTTCTTGATTTTGGCTCAGGTCGTGGTCTCGCAGTTTGTCAGATCGAGCCCTACATCGGGCTCTGCGCCGGCATCAAAGAGCCTGCCTGGGATTCTCTCTCTCTGCCTCTCCTCTTCCTCTCTCTCAAAGTAAGTAAATAAACATTTTAAAACTAAATGAAATAAAATCAAATCAGGGTGTTATTAGTTAGATATGGTAAGTGTAGACAACTTCTACATTTATTTATTCGTTCAACTTTTGTGTGTGTGTGTGTGTGAGTACCTACTATCTACTAGGCGTGTGCTTAGTCCTGAGAACACAATGATGAAAACCCATGGTCCCTATTCTCAGGGGAGCATAAGGTATTGGAAAGTATACTGTCATGAGACACCCACTTCTAACATATTTTTTTATTGGGCTAAAATATACAAAATTAACCATTTTTACGTCTACAGTTCAGTGGCATTAAGAGCATTTATACCATTGTAAAACCATCACCACCAACCATCTCCACAACTTTTCCATCCAACCCAGCTAGAAACTCTGTACTTACTGACATGTGCTCCCCATTCTCCCCTACCCTGGCCCCTGGCAACCACCATGTTACTTTTTGTCTCTATGAATTTGACTACTGTAGGAAGCTCATGTAAGATAATCACACAGTATTTGCCACCAGCATATTTCATTTAGCTTAATATCATCAAGGTTCATCCATGTGGGAGCATGCGTCAGAATTTCCTACCCTTTTAAAGACTGAATAACATTCCATTTTATGGATATATTTTCCATTTTTTGTTTATCCATTAACTCACTGAACACATCTTAATAATGATTATAATTTTCGGGCTAATGCCTGAAAGCGCAGACAAGAAATATCTAATCTAGGTTGGCAGGTTATGGAAGAATCCTTGAGGAAAAGGCACCTGAGCATAGTGGTCTACAGGATAAACTAGAGTCAGCCAAATAAAGGAAGGGGCAAACGGTGAGTGGGCTGTGGGGAGGCAGAAGAAGAAAGTTCTAGGCAGAAAAATATAATAAACCCAAAAACGCTACATGCAAAGGCCAAGAAAGACAGGCACATTTGACTTGACGGTGGCTCCCTGTGGTTGTGGGAGTCGGTGGGACACCAGGCTGAAAGGGGTTTACTCCCCTACAATGGCCACTTCTATAAGGCTGTTCTCTGCACAGTATCTCTGTATTGTATCTCTATTTCACCAACATCGCCAGTATGGATCGATTAAATATCATCTGCTTGTTTAAGTAGAATGACTCTGTTTGCTTTCCTTTTCAGGGCATTAATACAGAAGCACACATGTATCAACTTGAAGTGAGGCGACCACACCATGACCTTGCTTATCACGCTGTCATATAATGGGTTGTTTCCCCGGCTGCTAAATCATGAGTCCCGGGGAGGAAGGGGGTTTCTCTGATTCATCTTGGTATCCCAGTACCTGGGACACAGTGTGTGTGTGTGGTAAATACTTGATATAAGAATTTAATTTTTACAGATGAGAGTATCGGGAAAAGGAAAACAAATGACTTCTCCAAGGTGCTGATGGAAGTTCTGGTTTTTAAGAATGGAATTTTATACTCTATGGAATAGTTAACTTGAACTCTCCCAATGATATTCACATAGTTCCATAAAAAGAGATAAAATCAAAGACAGATTTGTGCAGAAAGTACTCCGAGGCTAGATAAATGGCCCCAAGAGGTATAAGGTACATTCACTTCTCTAGAAGACCTTATCTTAGTGGCAGGAATATATGCACTGTGGGCAGAAAACCAAACTGATGAGCACCATGGGGGTACTAGAACCATCCTGAAGGAAGCTAAAAGAAAATCTCATTATTTCAGATCCCACTAATCCTGAGTTTGGACAGACCTAGGCTGCATTCCTTAGCTCCAGAAACCTGTTCTCCATAAATTATACAAAGTTATTGGAATGAAGAACATCAAAGGATAAGTTCAGTCACTCATAAACGTTTGTTGAATGCCAACTTCATTCTTCCTTTGTAACAAAAATAAGGCATATAATCAAAGAGCACTCATCTGTAAAGAACTTTAACATGCGTTCTCTTTCCCTGAATTATTGCAACAGGCCTCTGAAGAAGGCCAAAGTCATCCCATGTCCATCTCATAACTGAGGACACTTAGGCACAGAGTGGTGAAAGAACTTGTCCAAGGCTGTAGGGCTTCATGTGTAGGGGTGAATATATACATAGATTGTATTCTGCTTGAAAGTCAAAGATGAAAAATCATAAATTCTAATTATCAAGACTGTCAAGTTTTCTCTTCTTGGTGACATTTATGCATACATAGGGAATCAATAATATTGCCCTACACATAGGCCAGAGAAAGTGGAGGACCAAGGGCATAACTGGAGTCCAGATAGTTAGCAGCTTGAGAATTGATAAGCTGAGTCCTATAGGAAATCCAGTTTGAGCCAACTCTCAAGGCCCTATGTTATCATTCAGATCTGTAGGTACAGCCAAAGGAACATTGGTCTCATTAGCATAAAATATGGTCTCTATAATTATACTGTGGCCCTATTATGACTATTCTGAGTGGATAATAAACCTAAGACAGAAGTGTGATATCTACAGCTCAATATCAAAAAGCTCGGGGCATCTGGGTGGCTCAGTCAGTTGAGCATCCAACTCTTGATTTTGGCTCAGATCATGATCCCAATTCATGGGATCAAGCCCTGCATCAGGCTCTGTGCTGAATGTAGAGCCTGCTTAACATTCTCTTTCTCCTTCTGCCCCTCACTTGTCTGTGGTGTGCTCTCTCTCAAATAAAAAAATCTTATTTCTAAAAAAAGTATCAGAAAGATTAATATACATTGTTAAAATGTCTATACTACCCAAAGCAATCTACACATTTAATGCAATTCCTATCAAAACACCACCAGCATTTTTCACAGAGCTAGAACAAATAACTGTAAAATTTGTATGGAACCACAAAATCACAATTCTGGATGTCAAGCTATATTATAAAGCTTTAGTCATCAAAACAATATGGTACTGACACAAAAACAGACACAGAAATCAGTGACACAGAATAGAAAATCTAGAAATGGGCCCACAACTATATGGTCAACTCATCTTCAACAAAGCAGTAAAGAATTTCCAATGCAAAAAAAACAGTCTTTCAACAAATGGTTTTGGGAAAACTGGACAGAAGAATGAAATAGGACCACTTTCTTATACCCTATACAAAAATAAATCCAAAATGGATGAAAGACCTAATTGTGAGATAGGAAACTATCAAAATCCTAGAGAAGAACATAGGCAGCAACCTCTCTGACCTTGGCTGTAGCAAGTTCTTACTAGACATGTTGCCAGAGGCAAGGGAAACAAAAGCAAACATGGACTATTGGAACCTCATCAAAATAAAAACTTCTGCACAGCAAAGAAAAATATCAGCAAAATGAAAAGGCAGCCTATGGAATGGGAAAAGATATTTGCAAATGACATATCAGATAAAGGGTTAGTATCAAAAATCTATAAAGAACTTACCAAACGCAACATCCGAAAAACAAATAATCCAGTCAAGAAGTGGGCAGAAGACATGAACAGACACTTTTGCAAAGAAGACATCCAGATAAGTAAGAGACACATGAGAAGATGCTCAACATCACTTATCAGCAGGGAAATACAAATCAAAACCACAATGAGATACTATACCATACCTGTCAGAATGGCTAAAATTAACAACTCAGGAAACAACAGATGTTGGCAACGATGCAGAGAGAGGGGAACTCTCTTGCACTGTTGGTGGGAAAGCAAACTGGCGTAGCCACTCTAGAGAACAGTATGGAGATTCCTGAAATAATTAAAAATAGAACTACTCTATGATCCAGCAACTGCAGTGCTAGGTATTTACCCAAAGAAATATAAAATACAGATTCCAAGGGGAATATGCACCCTGATTATGTTTAGAGCACCACTATCAATAATAGCCAAGTTATGGAGAGAGACCAAATGTCCATTGATTGATGAATGAATAAAGAAGATATGTATGTATGTATGTATGTATGTATGTGTGTGTGTGTGTGTGTGTATATATATATATATATGTATATATACATATATATACACACACAATACACACACAATGCAGTATTACTCAGCCATCAAAAAGAATGAAATGTTGCCATTTGCAATGACATGGGTGGAGCTAGAGTGTATTATGCTAAGTGAAATAAGTCAGTCAGAGAAAGACAAATATCACATGATTTCACTCGTACGTGGAATTTCAGAAACAAAACAGATGAACATGGGGGTAGGGGTAGAAAGAGGGAAACAAACCATGAGAAATTCTTAGAGAAGAAAACTGAAGGTTGATGGAGGGAGGAGAGTGGGGGATGGGCTAGATGGGTGATGAATATTAAGGAGGGCACTTGTTATCATGAGCACTTGGTGTTATATTTAAGTTGTGAATCACTGAACTCTGCCCCCGAAACTAATATTACAGTGTATTTTCACCAACTAAAATATAAATAAATAAAAATTTGGAAGAAAACAAACAAACAAACAAATAAATAAATAAAATTTTAGGGGTGCCTTGGTGGCTCAGTCAGTTAAGCGTCTGACTTCAGCTCAGGTCATGATCTCACAGCTCATGAGTTCAAGCCCTGTGTCAGGCTCTGTGCTGACGCTCAGAGCCTGGAGCCTGCTTCTGATTCTGTGTCTTCCTCTCTCTCTGCACGCCCCCCCACCCGCCCCATTCGTACTCTGCCTCTTTCTCTCCCTCTCAAAAACAAGTAAGCATTAAAAAAAAATAAAAAATAAATAAAATTTTTAAAAAGCTTAAAAGTTTCTATTTTAAAATGAATAGCAGAATGTCTGGGTGGCTCGGTCGGTTAAGTGTTTGATTCTTGGTTTCGGCTCAGGTCATGATCTCACAGTTTCAGGAGTTTGAGTCCTGCATCACGCCCTGTGCTGAGAGCACAGAGCCTGCTTGGGATTCTCTCTCTCCCTCTCTCTGCCCCTCCCGCACTCATGCTGTCTTTGTCTCCCTCAAAATAAATAAACTTTAAAAAATAAAATAAATAGTACCATGCTGACAAACATAGAGTGAAACAGTATCTGTAGATCTTGTGGTACAACTTTCTAAAACATAACTTGACAAAAAAAAAAATCAAACCTTTAAAAATATACATACCTGTTGAACCAGTAATTCTGGAATTTAACTAAAGGAAATAATCACAGATGTATATAAAGGACATGCCCCAAAAATGCAGGTACTAACAATATGTTGCTTATTAAATTATGTTACACACATATGCTAGAAAGCTTTACAGAGATTGAAGATGTTAGAAAAAATATTTAATGAAAGAAAAGATATAGATAAACACAATAGGAGGTTACAAAGCAGCATGTACAAGGTGATTCTGGATGTGTAAAACGTTCTGTTTGCATCAAGAGGATTGGTAGCGTAGACACCAAAATATTGAGTTTGTTTCTTTTATTTTTTAATTTTTTAAAATGTCTGTTTATTTTTGAGAGAGAGAGACACAGAATGTGAGCAGAGGAGGGGCAGAGAGAGAGAGAGGGAGGCACAGAATCCGAAGCAGGCTCCAGGTTCTAAGCTGTCAGCCGTCAGAGCCCGACGGGGCTCAAATCCACTAACTCTGAGATCATGACCTGAGCCGAAATCAGACACTTAACCAACTGAGCCACCCAGGCGCCCCCTAACTGGGTTTGTTTCTAGATGGTGGCATTTCAGATAATTTTTATTTTCTGCTTTATGGCTTTTCTATATTTTGGAAATTTTCTACAATAAATATATGCTGTTTTTGCAAATAGAAAAGGCATTGAATATAAATAAGGATCAGGCTCTGTCAATTCTCACGGTGTGATTTTGTGCACCTGTGCAGGTGGGTGAATGTATCAGAGTGCACGGTCACGGGACAGTGCATCTGCGTACCTCAGAGTCTCAGACGCCCGCCTCAGACCCATTTACAGGGAAGATGAACTATCTTCCCTCCCAGAGTGGAGGTTATGACTGTCTTGAGTTTAGACAATTGCTGGTACAATCTTTAGCTTCAAAATTGTGAAATCTATAGTTTCAAAATAGTCTGTGCATCTCTTAGACATCATGAAAAATTCAGATCTCAGTCTCCGGAGGTGCAGGCATTTTGTATTTGAATATTGAGGCCATGCTTCCCTGGTAATTTCTTGCAGATTTGAAAACTCCTGATTTTCTAAATAGTTGAGGAAGTTAAATCCATTCTGGCAGGCAAATCCCTGTGCTACGTGACTGAGGCAGCTGCAGGAGGGTGAGTGCTGGTGTGAGCCCAATAGAATACTGGGCGGAAGCCCAAGTATGGCCGCATTCGTCATCTGATGTTGGGTCAGCAGACCGTGAGGCCCCAGGCTCAAGTCAGAACTGTGAAGTCACTGGCCTCTGTCCTCAGGGCACAGAGCACCTCTATCCTTCTCCACCTCCAAGGTTCACGGCTCCATCCAGCAGAATAGCGTTAGAAACACCTACAGCTCACAGTGTGAATGTGAGGACTGAAGGAGGCCGTGTGTGTAATTCACTCAGCAAGGCACACACAGCACTCCCTCACCACCTCACAGCTCTGCTAACCTTCTCTCATCCTTTGGAGCAAAACGCACTCGTCCATGTGTCAAGACCCTGGGTGCCCTGCATCAAAATTCCCATGTCTTTGAAGGGGCTCCCTCCCTTTGGGAAATCTCTGCTCTGGCAGAGTAGAGGATGGGTAGAATAAGGCAATGGTTTCTGTCTCCCAGGAACTTGTAATATTAGTATAGGAGTAAACACACAATAGGTGTTCGATAAATGTTTGTTCCTTTCCTTCCCCCTAATTAGATCTTACCTTCCCCTCAATTTGTATATTTTACTTCTTTTATAGCAGGTTATGCTTTATATCTTATATATAGTGGGGTACTTGATAATGTCCTTGGAAATGTCTATGGCAATAGAAAAAAAGTGACGTATTTTCACACATACGAGCACTGGAGGACAGGGATGGGCAAGATAAAGGCATATGAGGTGCAGGGAAAGATAAAGAAAAATGGGGGGAAACAAAGTACCTAGGCATTAAGGTCATTAATAACACTAGAAGGTGAGATTTAATACCTTGCATGCAACTTTTAACACATTTTATGTGACCTCCTATGCATCTAGAAGTTCAAGAAGCTACAAGAAGGACAGATGTGGCTTGAGTAAAATGGGTTATTTCACTGAAGCCCTCCACCAGAGCAGATGGAGATCCCATTTTCAGTCTTGGCAGATTAACTGCTGATAGAATTTAGATGCCACCCACAACGGCCAAAGGTCTGAGATGGACACAGATAGACAAGGAGGTGAATCAGAGGCTGCTGGACTCAACAATGAGGAATTCAGCGCAATTCTCCAACTATCTACTGGGAGCAGCTATCTACTATGTGCTACAGGTGGGAGATATAAGAACAGCTAAATCACGGGCCCTGACTTCAAATTACTCACAGTCTTACGTTTTCGTTCTTCATTTAATTACCCCCCACTTTTCATATTGGCAAGCAACCAGGGAATGCCAATGCCTAGCATGGTTGTTCCTAACATATAGAAAAGTGGGGAAAGGTACAAGAAAACAATGACTATAAGATATAAAAATGTGAAGACATTAGATCCATCTTATTAATGCTACACACACACACACACACACACACACACACACACACTCAGTAACTATAGCACAAATGATGAAAAATATACCAGAATATCATTGAATACTGAAGGGTTTCGTTCCAGGTAACATCTGACCATCAATGGAAGGCTGTACCACTCACACACCCACTTTCTTATTTTGGGCAACAACCCCGGGGTGGTATTACATATTGTGCTGCACAGGGCACCCTTTACTGACTGAGACATCTTGGCAATTTACTGCACCTTTCCAAAACTCTGTGTCATCTTTTACAAACAAGACATAATACCTCTATTCTGCAGGCTTGTTATCCAGATTGGCTAGTTAATTACTACTTTCATACTCCAGAGGAGAACACTGAGCGGGGAAGAGATTCACTGATTTATCAAAGTATGAAAGGAGATGTATATAAAGCACTTACAATGACATCCCAAACGACAGTGTTATCATTCTTAGCATCACTATTGTAGTTGCTGTTGTTGTTATCATTACAGTTCAACCTGCACTTCTGTAGCCGGGTGACAATTCTGATTCAGGCCTTCTCACAGAAAACCCAGAGTTCTTTCCATGCTGCTGGTCATGTAGCCCACAGGATCTCCTGTGCATGTTTCCCCAGACAGAACGCTCTCCCCTGCAAGGGAGGTTGTGTGGGGCTCCCACCCTGACCTAGTCTCTCACTTCCTAGGACACACATTCCTTTACTGTTCCCAGAACTATGAATGCTGCCCTGCGTGACGCCACCACTGAGAAGTACTCCAGAGAAGCACAAAGAACCATCACATCAGTGCTGAGCCTAATTACAGTATCACCCTTTGAATACAAACGGCTCTGTTAAGGAGTGTCTTTGTAAAACCAGAAGTAACTATTAAATAACCATGGCATAGTCACGGAAATGTGTTTTAAATTAAAATTTAAAAGCAATGCATGTGAGAGAAAAACAATAAACAGGAGACCCCATAGAAAGCAATCAGCCGTCTAAATAAAAGTAGAAACACCGAAAAGGACAGCTCTGATTTTTCAAATGTAACGGCCTCTGGAATTTGCATGAGAATTTTCAGAAGTGTCTTTCTCCATTACTCAGCTGACCCTTAAAACTACAGGAAGCTCCCAGAGCACGTTAATATTGGTGATTTACAATGCATGTATGTCACAGGCCCCTTTGCGAGGACAAAGAAAGTGCAGTAGGGAAATGCCCTGACCTTGCTCTACTCTTTCCTTTTCCATAGCACCGACTGCCTTCTAACAGAATATATGATTTACATGTATCTATTGCTTTCTCTCCATCTCCCCACATTAGAACATAAGTTCTACAAGGTAGGGACCTTCCTTTTATTCACCCATATATGCACATCCCTCAGAATACTGCTTGGCACACAGTAGGTACTCAATGAATATTTGCTGGATGGATAAATTGACAAAAACGTAAGAGTAGTCCTGGTTAAGTGACCTAACCTCCCTCAATTCCAGTCACTTCATCTGTAAAATGATAATAAAATAGAACAGATGGACTGTAAGAATTCAATGAGAAAAATATATGGAAGCACTTACCACACTGTCTGGCAATTAGTGCTCAACAAATGGTAGCAATAAGTAATACGATTCCGCAGAGCTGAATATTTATCTTCAAAGTTTGTAACAAACACTTCTGCATCCCATCCCAAAAGTCAGCCATGAAAGAGCAGTGAGGAAGAGCCAGAGATTATCTGCTGTGCTCAACCTGCTCTCCCATAGGGCTCATCATGGCGTCAGAGAGAGTTACAAGACTCCTTAGTAATCATCTGGAACACAGTCAGCAAAGTATGGCTCATGAACTAGAAACTTATTTTGACAAAGTTTTATTGAAACTCAGCCAACCTCATTTGTTTACATATTGTGTGAGGTGGCTTTCACAGTAGGATGGCAAAATTAAATCGTTGGGAGAGCCCATATGGCCCACTATGTTACTATCTGGACCCTTAATTAAAAGTCTGTGGAATGACCATCGGGTAAGGAAAGGGAGTCCCAGAGAGCAAGGAGATGAGCCATACCCAAGGTCACAGTGCATATTTAGGCTCTGCAACTTTGAGACCAGGGGCTCAAATATCCCTTCAGAAGCCCAAATTAGGGCTGATGACCCTTCAGTCACAGGGCCGGTCTGCATGACGACAACCTTCAACATAGTCTGACTTCCCCCACTGGAGAGCAAAGAGAGATCACTTACTTACCAGAGGCCCTAACTACACCCGTGAAGGGGAGAAATACCAACACCAGGAACTGGAAAGAACATGGGCCTTACCACTGTGCCATGCTGGGGTCAGTTCCCAGCTCTGCAACTGGTTTGATATTTGGCCTTGTGCAAGTCCCTGAACTTCTCTGTGCCTCAGTTTTCTCATCCTGGTTAATGAGAACAACGATACTCTTTTAGGTGAGTTCTTAGGGGACTGAAAGAAAGGAGACCGGTCATGCACATGCAGGTAGCACAGAAAATGTCACCTCTTTACCTCCTTAAAGACTAAAATTGATAAAAGGATCCATTAAGGGCAAGATATTACATTTCTGAGTTTACCAAATCTGCTCAAAAACATTGATGGTCTCACTTTCCAGGGTAACAGGGACATCCTTTCTTCCCTGTCGTGAATTATGCCCTGTCGGAATTATCTTACAGGGACAGCTTCCTCACAGTACCAGTTTCTAAAAATATGTTGGTTTTGAGCTATAAATTGATTCTTTATTGTGATAAATTAAAATCCAATATTATCCAACAAGACACTAAACATACAGAGAGCCAATTTTTCCCCTTAGATGTTCAGTCTCTTTGATATTAAAATGGATCTGGGGCTGCTGTCAGGCACGTGGGAGCCTGAACACTGAAGCGAAGGAGCAGAGAACATGGAGACGGTATACACAGGACAGACTGTCAGAGAAAAGAAAGGCAAAGTAAGGAGGCAGAGGGAAGAAAGAGGACATTTCCTACTTCCTGTTTTGTGAGTGTCAGAGAGTGACCCCGGTGAGCCCTGAGGGATGCTCGATCCCAGGTGCCCTGCCTACGATTTGCTGGAAGGTGCCAGGCATCACTTCTCTTTGCATTCTAGGCTTCTTCACTTGTAAATGAGTCGGTTAGTCAATGTACAAGGGACCTTCCACCCATGACATCCTAGGATTGGGTTAACTCTGAACCATGTACATTGGTCTTTCTGTACTCACTGTCTGCATGGTAAAAGGAGCATCTTCAGTATGTAGCATCTTTGTCTCCACAATCTGGCCCAGGTGATCAGCATTTCATTATAAGTTGACTTCTCAATTATCACCTTGTTCCTTCCTTCCCTTTTGTCCTACTCCTCCCTGATTGCCTTCCCTCCTTCCTTCAGTGTCCCACTAGCATTTCTGTCACATGCCAGGGCTTATTGGAGACCCTGCAGTTATAACAATGGATGAGACAAGGTACCTCGTGTCGTGGGTAGTGTGATGGGAGCATGATGGTGTGCTATGACAAGGGTGAGCAAAGGATGCTGTAGGAGCATTACAAAAGGATTTCTTAATTCTGCTAAGAGGATATAAGGAGGTCCGTACCAAAGAAGGGGCAATGCGGGTTATAATATAATATTATTTAACATCTAGAGCTTTGTATGATACCAGGCACTGTCCTAAGTCTTAAGAGATTAAATTAAATCCTCATTTAATCTTGCACCAACCCTAAGATACAGGTACTTGTATCATTCCCATCTTACAGATGAGTGAAAGAGGCACAAGGTCATTAAGAAAAATTGCTTCACAATCACACAACTGGTCAGGAGTAAATCCAAGACAGTCTGGATCTTGAATCCATGTTCTTTCCACTCTGTCCACTCTCTCTTGCCTACACCACACTCGCAAGGAGAGTGGGCTGTGGATTCAGACAGACCCGCTATGAATCCTGCTCAGAGGATGAAATGCATAAAGCACTTAGTTTAAGGAAGGATTTGGCCCGGAGAAAGGTCTTGATCATCCTAGGTGTTGTGCTGTGCTGCTGTTCGTATCACTGTTGACATTATCGGACCCTGAAAAACTTACTATGTGAAGAAGGGCAAAGGACATTATGAGTGGAGGGGTTGCTTTGAGAAAGTCACGAAAGCTGGGCAGCACGTGGTGTGTGCGGGAAACAGCAAGACGGTACCCCCAGCATTCTGCTCATCCATTGATGATACTCCCAGATCTGCCACATACAGCTGGGCAGCTTCCGGGGGAACAAGGCACAGTATAGTCATCAAAAATGAATATACTTATTATAGCAACAGTTTCCCGGCAACTGGCAATGAGTCTTAAATAAAGGCACTTTTTCCTGAATTACACAACGGCATGTTCAGAACTAAGGGTGGCCCGAGAGTCAATGTACCTACTTCTCTGTATATCTAGAGCAGCTTCAGGGACACAGAGTACAGTGAATAATAACTGAGGCTATAATGGGCATGATTCAACCAAAACCCTTTGGTCAGACCTTCCAGGCCTCCCAGTCTAGCCCTTGCTTACCTCGTCCATTTTCTCTCTCGTTGACAGCAATTACACATCCGCAGATCTAGAAAAACTGACATCTCACTCTTCCCCAGGCCTACCCTCTTTCATGACTTTCCTGACACCCAGGCTTAGGAACCACTGCCTATAATTCCCTTGGCCTGGACACTAGTCCTCTAATATCCCCAACTTCAAATCCTGTCCCATTTTTCAAGATTCAGCCCTTTCTTCCTAAATCATTCCATATATATTTTTCAGAGGGAAGAAATCATTTTTCCCTTTAAACTCTCATGGTAATTTTCATCTTTCTCTTATTAGATTCATTACTCTCGCTTTGAGCTTTTAGTTATTTATACATGTCTTACCTCCAGGGCCAGAAGTTCCTCAAAGGAAAGGTTTCAGGCTGGTTCATCTCTATCCACCAAGAAGAATTCCCCTTTCACCCAATAAGCACTTGTGGAATGAATGAATGAATGAATGAATGAGTATATGAACCAATGAAAATGGTGGCATGGTCTAGACAGGGGTTCTTAATCTTGTCTGACAAAACACCTTCTTTTTATAATAAATATTTTGTAATTCTTCCTTTATTACCTGCAAACGATTATATAATCTGTCTACACAAAGTTTAAGCACATCAAAATGTCCTAAATTATAACAAAGAAATTAAAGATGATTTCTAAGAAAAAAAATGTGAATGTCTACATACAAACGCTCAGTTATAACTACAGTAGAAGAATATAATAACACTGCTGTATGTTTACATTTTCTTATAATGAATAAATTTGGGCTTAAGAAGTGTTCAATTCAGTATTGTTGACATTCGTTTTTTGAAATCTGACATTTTTAAGGAAGGGTCAAATAAGTTGAGCTGTAGTGAACATGACAGGTACACCTGAAACTGGGTTATCAGTGCCATGTCGGTAATTCAGACATGAAGAGCATTAAATGGTATGGTTTTCCAAAACGATGAACAACTCTTGATGGGGTTCCAACGAAACAAAGTACATCTCTCTTGCTGTTTAGTTACATTTCTGGAAAATTCAGTATTTATGGATATGATACAAAAATGCTTTTGCTTTTTTGTAGAGTTAGGTTTTAGATTCATTTAATTATAAATAGGTTTGTTATCTACAGGAATGTATCGTAAGACATTTGCAAGTTGTATAGCACAGGAACACTTTTGTTGTGTGTGACTGGCCTGTCCTCTGTAGAATGTCTAATGTCCTTGGCTTCTAAAAAATTCCTGCATTACTACCTTCTCCCCCAAAAGTCGTAACCGCATAATGCCTACATAAAGTGCCGAAACACTCAGTACAGGGAAAGAACCAGTGAAGTGGAGAATCCCTGGAGTAAAAGAAAGAAAACAAGCTCAGGCATTATAAAATGTGAACTTGAATTCAGTTCTAGCTACCCATAATGGCCTTGGGCAAGCCACTATCCTACCTGTACCTTAGTAGTCTTATCTGTAAAAGGGGGCAATAAAACCTTCTGGAACTTATGGGTGTCAAATGAGACAGGACACACAAAAGCATGCTGTAAACCATACGGTCCTGCTTACAGGCTAGTTTGTAAGTAGTCTTGTGAGAATTCTGTGTACTGTTCCAGTGGCTCCCAGGGTGACAGGGATGCCCCCACAGACTCCCAGGTCACAGCATCTTATTCTACAGCCCCTTTATCTTCTTCCCGGTCTACCTCCCTAGGACGACTTTCCCCTCCTCTCCTTCAGGGGCTCCCCCCAAACCCTGGCAAAACATCCACTTCAAACTGAAGGAGGATTAGTCCTGATTTTGATGAGATACAAATAAAGTGGCATCTGGTTTTCACTGAAGAAAAAATTATTAAATCAGCCCTAAATTTTAAGCACAACCACTGCATTTAAAATGCCATTTCCCCTATATTATGAGGGACAATATTCAATCCTGGGTCAACTCCACCTCTCCCCTGCTATGCCCTAGTTATCCTTTGTAGATTTGCTGATTCTTAATCACTAAGTCACTTTATTTTTTGGGCAGTATTACTGAGCCCCTACTATGTGGGAGTCATGCTAACTAGGTAGACCACAGTGATGAACAAAAAGATATTGCTTTGTTCATCTGTGTGTTTATACAAGTGCTCAATACTTACTTTCTACAGGGAAGACTGAACACACGTGTCTTTCTCTTTAAGACCTTTGTGCATTTATAAATACTGTTTGGGTTTTTTTGGTCCTAACTTACTCCTCCGCTACCAAGTCAGTGTGTCCTTTCCTGTGAAAATTCCTAAATATTGTAGGCAAAGCTTGTTCTTAATCTCCCGAGTACCGACTACTGCATTCCCCAATGCGTCTTCGCAATTGTCAGCTCACTTTGTGAGCCTGGCCAAACCAGACTGTGAACACCTCAGGGGCAAGGACCACGTCTCTTTCATCTTTGAATCCCCAGGAAACACAGCATCACGTGCCACAGCATCCACTCGTGCCTAACCACAGGCCGGTCACACTGCCAACATTCCATCCATAAAACTCTTCCAGCGGTAACTGCACTCCCTGGACCTTCCCTCAGGAAAGGTCATCAGAATGAAAATGAATAATGGTGACAATAAAGCAGAGAGAATACTGGATCGGCTCTAATGTATATAAAAGAATGTCATTTATAAAATTTGATATTGCTACAGTCTGAATGTTCGTGTCCCCTCCCCCAAATTCATGTGTTGAAATTCTAACCCTCAATGTGATGGTGTTAGGACGTAGGACCTTTGGGAGGTGATTAGGCCATGGGAGTGGAGTCTTCAAGAATGATATGAGTGTCCTGGTAATAGAGGTTCTAGAAAGCATCCTGACCTCTTCCACCATGTAAGGACATGCAGCGAAAAGGCCCCATCTCTGAGGAAATGGGCTCTCCCCAGACGCTGAATTTGTTGGGGCCGTCATATTGGGCTCCCAGCCTCCAGAACCATGCAAAATAAATGTTTGCTATTTACAAGCCACCTCCTTTATGGTATTTTTGTTCTAGCAGCCCAGACAAAGGCAGGTATGCTATCATTCGTGCTATCTTACCAGCATCAAGGATTCTGGACCAGACCACCTGGGTTTGAATATCAGCTCTGCTACTTATTTACTGTGTGGCTGAATTTGGAGCTCAGTTTTCTCAACTGGAAAATGGCGATAATAAGGGCACCTACTTCACAGAATTACCGTAATGTACCTCAAATGGCACACGTAACAGCGCCGAATAAGTGTTGTCTAAATCAAATGAACAAGCAAAATTCACACGTGGTTATGGCAACATGATGTTACATCACCTTGAAAAGCTGATGCAGATGACCACCCTCTCTTTTGAGAAACAGATGTATTGTCGGGGTCCTGCAATATTTATGATTTTTTTATGGCATAAAATTATAATAATTCTATGGAATAAAACTATGGAATCTCTATGGAATCAGGAGAGAGAGTCCATGAGTTTCTCTGGGAAGAAAGACCTGAGGTGGGAAGGTTTGTTCGGAGTCTACAGCCAAGTCAGAGACACTCCCCAAATCTGTTTCCTTATCTGTGAAATGAAGGTGACATCGCTCCTGCCTTCGTATTCACTGGTCTGATTTGAGAACCTAGTAATGCTGACATGAAACCACTTCTACTCCTGATTTGCTACCGTTTCTACTGTTACCAATAACAATGAGTTTATATATGACATTTCCTGCGTTCTCACGGATCCTCTGACACATTATCAATACCTAGAGATCTGAAAATATGAACAGCTTTTCAATATTGATTTATTCCCTGCAACGTGCTAATAATAAAACAGAACATACTCATACACGGATTGGGATCAAGAACCCTTTGGAATTCAAGACAACGTGTAAATTGCTGCAAAGGGTCTCTTTAATTGGGATCAAAACATTTTTGACAGCTTTTGGATTTTAAAATTCTAGCTATTGTCACGTTCTGCAAATGTTTCTTTTTTTGGTTTGAAAAAAAAATGCCGTCAGCTTGAGCAGGAATACTTTAGATATGATAAACAACGAAAATTTGTCATTCCAAATGACAAAAACCCAGTTTTCCATTTCGTTGATATGTAGGACAAAATACTTCACTTAAACTCTTATCCTGCACAATTCAGTTGGTCCCATGCTGGGCAGCAACAGAGGTTTAGTAAACTGTTCCTGCTCATATCTCCAATGGACTTTGAAAAACCTCCATTTATCTGAAGATAAATTACATCAACAGGGATGACTTTAAGGAAGAAACAGAATTTTTTTTTCCTTTTTTCTTTTTTTTCTGAGAGAAGAGAAAGAGCAAGTGCCAGCGGGGAGAGGAGCAGAGGGAGGGGGGAGGGGAGAGGGGGAGAGAATGAGAATGAGAATCTTAATCAGGCTCCACAGTGAACATGGGCTACGGGCCCAAGGGCTTGATCTCAGGACTCTGGGATCATGACCTGAGCTGAATGAAATCAAGAGTCAGAAGCTCAACTGACTGAGCCACCCAAGCGCCCCAAGAAACAGAATTTTGAAACTAGTCTCAGGATTCAACTTAGATGTGACTCTGTTCAATGGTTCATCCTCTGCTTGACAATTTCTCCATCTTATGGTTGTTGCTTGAATATCCCCTAAGTGATGGTGAACTCACCATCTGGACCACCAGTACAGAAGGTGGTCCATCTAACTGACTGGTAGAAAACTCTTCTTTCTCAGAAATCAAAATTGCTTCATTGAAACTTCTATAGATCTTGGTTCTATTTATTGGATCACACAAAACAAGTCAGCTCCTTCTTCTATTACACAGCTCTTTAGAGAGATGAGCACTATTAATATGGGGTGTCCTGATCCCTACTGTCTGTGCTTCAGGCTTTAACATGTTCAGTCCTTTCTACTCGTTTTCCCTAGACTTGTGTGGAGGTTTATTAACAAGTTTGCAGAAGCCAGAGGCTATAGGAGCCTAATGTGAATCAAACAGGACTGGAGTGAAGTAAGCCAGACAGAAAACATTTAGCTCTGCCTTCCCCCTGATTTTCCAATAGGGGTCTGACATTTTTCCACAAAGTCAAATGGCTTTGAGCTGAAATAATGATTTCACTGAACATACTCATATAAGGATTGGGATCCAGCTGAAGAATCAAAAATAGCATTACAGAGTTTGGTGATCTCTTTCTTTGGGGCCAGTTTAGCCACCCTTGACTGAGGATTTAGATCTAGGTCAAGAATATAAACTACCTCTCCTCACTAGTTAAAATTTGGTGATTGGGATTTTAATGATCTGGGCACAGCTTATGTGATGGTGGGTGATATGATGGAACAGCAATGCCCTAAAATATGGCCCCTGGATGAGATGAATTATCTGATACTCTGCCTCACTCCTGCCCTTTTGGTTATACCAGCTGTCATGGTAGCAGGCAGATGGGATATTGGGAAAAGACTAGAGATGATGACGTACTATTAGGACATATAAATCTCATGGTCAGGCTTGACTCACATGACTTGTCTCCCTCCAATAAAGATGCTAAGGGATCAATGACATCTTACAAGTTTCTACAAGCCTGTAGCTCTCTGACTCTTGTGTGTCACCTGGGATCCCATGAGGCTACACCTGTGTTGAGAAGTCTTGGCTCAACATATTTTCTAGTCCTCCAATTGTCTTAGCTGCCCTCTGTCCGGCTTACTTCACTCCACACTTGCCTGCACTCCTTGATTTGCCTATGTCCTTTTTCAAGTGTGAAGTTCAAACCTGAGCACAGGTCTCCAAACTATGGCCTACCCAGGAGAAGGAAAAGCTTCCCTGGTTACAGAAGTCATACTCTTATTAAGGCAGGAGAGGCTTTCATTAGGTTCTTAATCTTGCTGCATTCAAGCTCCTTTACTACCTGTGTTTGTGTCCTCATTCTAAACTCCCTTCTCCCAAGGCATCCCCCAGGTAAGCCCACCTTTCTCTTTAATACAGAGGTCAGCTGCCCTGATATTGACTGGGGCCAACAGGAGGCTAAATCCCATCCCACTTCTGCCTCCTATAGGCTGGGTAACTTGGGAAAGTCACTTATTCTGAGAGATAACAGGTATAGAGGCTAAGTGAAAAGACTTGTGCGCCAGACTACCTGAGGTCTAATCTTGTCTCCACCAACACTTACTGTCAATAAATTACTCAACACTTTTCTCTCCTCTATATCTTCAAGTACAAAACAGAGAACAATGGGGACTTCGTGAGGATTAAATGAGTTGTTACTTACCAAGGGCTTACAACAATGCCTGGCACATATTATGTGCTTGGTGAAGTAGCTATTATTATTTTCCCATAACACTGCTGTGAGGGCAAACTGAATAATGTATCTCAAGTGACTCATATGAGCTTAGTATACAGTAGGCAACCCAAAGAGGGGACTTAGTATCACTAGTGATTTTTTATACTAAAGATTTGCCACGATAAGCATTTCTCGGGGTACAGTTCAGTGGCATAAAGTACATTCGCACTGTTGTGCGGCCACCCCAGCCATCCGTCACAAGCACCATTTTCTTCTTCCCAAACTGTAACTCTGTACTTGCCAAACCCTGACTCTTCATTGCGTACTGCCCTCCTTGCAGGCCCTAACAACCACCAATCTCCTTTCTGTCTCTATGAATTTCATTTCTCTAGATATGTCGATATAAGTGGTATCCTTGAGAAAATGCCTACTTTCTGCCTCGATGTTTGGCTTACAATTCAAGACCCCAAGATAAACGCAACATGACCCTGCTATTAATAAGGCTTAATTCCCTTTGTATTATGTCTTCAAATTTCATTCATATACTGGCAGGTGTGAGAACCTGCTTGCTTCTTCCTGCAGGATAGCATTCCATTGGATGCATGCACCACATTCTATGTCCGTTCATCTGCTCATGGACACTGGGGTGGCTTCTTCCTTTTGGCTGCTGTGAATGATGCTGCTATGAACATGGGTGTACAAATATCTGTCCTACTGTGAATTATTCAGAAGTAACTTGTCTTCAAAACCCATTTTTACTGTTGAATTATCCTCCTCCCACCCTATGGCATCCTAATAGGAGTCAGGACGAAGGGGAGGAAAGGATAACGCAAAATGACTCAGGCAAAGTAACGTGGCTAGTCGAGTTTGGTCTATACAAAACTTGAAAATGAACAAGTGAAATGCAAAGGAGGTGATCTATGTAAAGGTGTTTCATAAGCCATAAAGTGCTGAATGAATAAAAGGAAAAAACCACATCACTTAGACTCTTGCCCTCTGGACAAAACAGATCCTAGAACATTTTTGTTTTTCTCTTACCGCCAATGAACAAGGACCACCAACGTCAGGGAAGCCCTGGGGGTGAATGTGGGAGCTGACTGCTGCTGGGGGCTGACGGAAACACACACTGCCTCTTTGGTAGGTTCAACAGACCTATCAGCCCTTACATTTCCTGGTCACGCAGTGACAGATTTGTCTAAGACTGAGAACTCGTTCATTCTTTTTGATTACAGCAATTGCAGGGTGGCACAGGTTATACTCGGGAGAGTCTGGATGCTTTGACCAAGTCAAAAGACACTCACGGGTCTCCCTCTAGGATGCATGTCATTAACGTTGCCAACACACACAGAAATTTAACGTAAACTGTCACATTACCCACCACTCTTCAAAGCCCATCAATCTCCCATTAGACTACCAGGACTGTGTGACACTTTTATCGCAATCACACCGTAAGAAACATTGTGCAGTCAGTCACACTGAGGCCAAGTCAGGGAAGAGCCTCCCTTTGATGGACGATCACAGTTGATCAAGTTTGTCAGTCGCTTTATGTGTTTTTATGCTTGTTTGATATTCTTGCCCACCGAGTAGAGGCTTTTAAGGGCACATCTGTCAATGGATTCAATTTTGCAACGCCACGTGATTCTTTTACTTACCCCTGTCTTCTCATCAAAGATTTTGATACCTCCAAAGGAGATGGTTAAAAAGATTTTCTGTTTGTGTTCTCCTTTGGAACGTGCGCCAGCAACAACGCCCTGTGAAAGGAAGGACATGGTTTTTACTTGAGTGTTTTCATTTGAAGATTCCCTCTGGTCCCAAAGGCATGTCAGATACCATCAACTGATGCCACCAATCATGCACGCTCCTCTCCCTTCGCCCCTTCCATGCTTCCCTGCCCAATGTGCTTGCCCTTTCTTGATGTTTTATGGTAATACTTACCCTAACATGATATCTAACATTGGATAAACACATACCTGAACACTGCTTCACTTCACTACCCACGATTTATAGGATGCCTGCTTTATGCCTGGATATTTGGCTCAGAATTCAAAACCCCAAGATAAACACAATATGATCCTGCCATTAATAATATTTTGCTGGGCTTCATATTGGATATGGTTTTGATCTTTTAATTTATTTTTCTTAATGTTTATTTATTTTTGAGAGAGACAGAACACAAGCTGGGGAGGGGCGGAGAGAGCAGAAGACACAGAATCCATAGCAGGCTTCAGGCTCTGAGCTATCAGCAGAGAGCCCAAAGCGGTGCTTGAACTCACCAACCTCGAGATCATGACCTGAGCTGAAGTCGGACGTTTAACCGACTGAGCCATCCAGGTGCCCCTGGTTTTAATCTTTTAAATAAAGATGAGTCACAGAATATATTCTTAAATATGATTTTATTTTTTTTACTTCTGGGAAAAGTTTTCATAGGAAACAATTTTAGAGATTAGAAAGAAAATACAAGAAAATAAAATCCATTGCCAGACTGCACGTCTCATTTTTGTTTAGAAAAATATGATCATCATAGTTATGTGCTTATGGTTTGCCATTTTAACAACACACATTTTCTTTTTCCTCTACCCTTTTTGGTAGGAAAGAACTGCCAAATGCATTCCATTTATCAATACACCTGTTTTCCCACTTTTCCAAACTTTTGTATGTATATGAGTCAACGAGAAGGTAAATACCACAAAAGGCAGGAGGTTACTCTGCTCACTGCTCTATCCCTGATGCCCAGGATAGTCCCTGGAGGGAAAAGGCACGCCGTAAATTACTGTGAGATGAATGTGCTATCCAGAGTTCTCCCAAAGTGGGTAAGACGCAAGTTAAGAGTGAAGACACTTGCTTTTTAAACTAGCTTCTGTGGTGGCCAGTGACAGGTAAGCAGGGGCTTCATATTAGGGTACAGCTTAGAGGGTAAGTACATTTCAAGGGATTTACACTCAGGGTGGGGGAGTTCCTAGCCCTGCATTAGGTGTTTTGAAGCTTCGAGCCCCTTCATCACTATTAGCTTGCACTGATTGTAAGTTTAAGGCCAACTATCAGCAGTTCTAGTTCTGGGCTTTTAGGAGTAGAAAAGTCTAAATAATAATGATTTCATGTTTCCAGGAGGTAAAAGTCATTTGTGCTGCAGTCAGAACAGCACGTCCGGAACCTCAGTGAGGGAACCTGTGGCGTTAGTAACAAGGGTGACCACGAGGCACGGCGACCAGGGGTCCCCTTGAGACTGCTCAGTTATCCTCAGTGTGGGCACTGGAAATATTCTGTGCCATCTGAATATCTGGGTTATGCTTCTGGCTTTCTGCAATCTTGGACAAAGTACTTAATTCTCACTTCTACTTCCTCAAGTATAAACGTTATCCTTGCATGGTTGAGAGAAGTGAAAATTCGTGACAAGTATGTAGCACGGTGCTTGGAATAATGCAGGGAGGTCATGAAAATTTACTTCTTTTTGTAAATGGATGACTGTCCCTCACACTCTGTGGTCCAGTTCCTGTTTGGGGACCTACTAGTAGGAAATTCACCCCCTCCTGAGTCACCTACTTGTTCTCGAGCACCACACACTTGCAGACGTACAGAATGTAAGAGTTGGAGAAAATCTTAATGTTTCCAGCTGACAGATGAGGAAAATGATGGCTGGGAGGCAGGGATGGGCAGTGCTGGGGTGGTATAGGGGGCTGGCAGAGAGCTGGGACTACAACTCAGCTCTCCAGACTAGACTCCTGGTACAGGGAGCACTTGTTCCTCTATGTGGTGTCTTCTTTCTAGCAAGCCACAATCTCTCGCTGTAACCCACCCCAGCGTTGCTCCTTCAGCCCCTCCGGGCTACAGCACATTGACCCAAGATCCCTCCGTCAATGCCTGCCCTTGAAATAGTTAAAGGGAGGGACTCACCCCCAAAGCCAAGTCCTCTGTCTCTATAACTGCCCTGCCTAGTTAGAGGTTTCTAGAGTGCTCATTGTGCAGCTTGCTTTCCTGTGAATTCACTGAGGGATGATTTTAAGGAACATGGGGGATTAGCCAAAGTACATTTTTTAAAAGTTTATTTATTTATTTTGAGACAGAAAGAGAGAGGGAGAGAGAATGAGCAGAGGAGGGGCAGGGAGAGAAGGAGAGAGAGAATCCCAAGCAAGCTCCATGCTGTCAGCACAGAGCCCGATGCAGGGACTGAATGCACAAACCGTGATGAGATCATGACCTGAGCTGATATCAGGACCCAGACACTTAACTGACTGATCCACCCAGGCACCGCCAAAGTATGTTTTTGTAGCCCCAGTGGTAATTCTTATTTCTAATGCCACCGTATCAGAGACACCGTCTCTGAGCTCTGCCCCCTTTGCCAAACTGCATCTAACTCTTTCTCCTTGCTTTGCTCTTCCTCATTGGCCCTTACTGCCATTGACATATTTTTTCATTTGTACCTTTGCCTGATGGAACAAAAGCTCATTTGTGCATGGAACTCTGTTTTATTCATCCTTTGTGCCTTGTATGGAGAATGGAGCCCGGCATCAAGCAGGCACTCAAAAGGAGAAGTGACCCTCACTCGGGAAGTGGGCGAGCCAAATTTGGAACCTAGGGAAACTTCACTTTGAATGCTGTGTTCTTGCCTGGCTTTGGAATAAACTAACTTATGCTGCCACCCCTCTGCAGCTGAACCTCCAACCTCAGATATCCGGACACACACAAAAGAAAAACAATAAATCGTAAATGGAAGGACTGGAAGGACACCATCAGAGGGGAGGGGAGAGCCCTTCCTTCTTGGTTAACTCCTCTTAGGTGAGAACATCACAGCCCACGGTGGAGAGAGGATAGCACCTTTGATCAAGAGGAATAGCTTCAATGTTTCCATCTCCAAAATAGTCCTATTTAATAGTCCTTAGCTCTCAGAACTACTGTGACATCCAATAGCAATAATTCCTGGCACACAGTAGTGACTATATCATGCCCCCCGCCCTTTGCTTCCTGGTTCCTCACAGCCATCAAAGAACTCCCTAGTAGAACAGAGCTGTAGATTTAAAAAAAAAAAAAAAAAAAAAGGATGGAAAGAGCAAACACACATGTTCCGGAAGCATTTATGTTTGGGGCTGCTGGTGGTAGCTTTACATGACAAATGAAGGAGGGAAGGACTATCCATGCAGTGCTGTCTATGGGGAAATAAAGCTACGATTTTATCAAGCATGTTTTTCCTGTGAGACAGGACCCTGAGTCAAGCTCTGAAAAACCGCACTAAGTCCAAGCAAGTTTGCCAGCAGAGAGCATGCCTCGGGGTCTCATCTCCCGACAAGATTATTCACTGATGGTATGCAGAACCAGCAGAGATCAGGGAGACAGCTCAGACTGGGGGGTCAGAAGATGTGGATGCAGGTGCCGTCTGGGGCACTGTGCCTCCCATTAGCCACCGGACTTAATAAGCTGCTGTTGGAAATCTGGAAAATATAGTCAAGCATTTTCTTGGGTACCTACCATATGTGCTACAAGTTCTCTTACACATCATCTCATTTAGCATACACCATAATCCTGGGAAGTAAAAATTACCTCTCTTATTTTACGTATAAGGAAACATAAGGCCAGGGGGGCTCAAGTGATTGCCTTAAACCTCAAGGAACTAGTAAGACAGAGAAAATTCAAACAGTGATCTGTCAGATTCCAGTGTTGGGGTTCCTTCTGTTAATAATCTTTTTAAAGAGCTTTTTTGGAAAACACAGACACACAAAAAAAGACTATACAACAAAGCACAGATAGGTCAAAAGTGTTCTGCAAGCAACCAGGTGCAGCCACCAGCTCCCAGACTCAATAGTGAAGGGGAACTTCACGTGAAAATAATCACATTTCTTAACTCATGAGGGTGTTAAGATATTGAAAAATAATTTTGCACATAGAGCACTTAGCACGGTGTGCTGCATGTAGGGAGGGCTCAGTAAATAATTATTACTGGCACGACTCTTGCTATTATGAAGCAATAGCATGTGCTAAGGCACCGTGTGACGTGACGACACTGGCATCCCTAAGGGAGTCACCCACAGGTAGCATCTCCATGAAGGAATTCACACACAAAGCGTCAGGCATGCCAGGCAGGATTAACTGCCCTGTCCGGCTCCAGGGTTGCTGTGGGGATAAGATAAGGTGAAGCACAGGAAGGGGCTCTGAGAAACGTCACCCAGCGTGGCGCCTGCACGTAACGGGATGGCTGTGATCTCAACGCATCCTGGAAAGCAGGGAGGAAAATGCAACGGACCTCGGGCACGAATGGCTGAAAACCTGGGATGCTATTTCAGAAAATTCCGTGACTTAAAAAAGCTGGTCTCCAATCTCGGCCTTCCCAGTTATCAGTTATACAAGCCTTGGAAACAATCACCTTAAGTCTCATTTTTCCCAGTGAAGGGGGAGGAGGGTGGCGGGTAGAATTTAAGTATCCTCCTCTGTTCTGCTCTGTGCCCAGAGCCTGGCTCCTATGGACTACATTCCCTGGTCCTCTGGGCTTCCTGAAACTCTGGCTTCCAGCTGGGTTCCACCAATGCAAGACGGGCAGGAGATCAGAGTCTGGATGGAGACAGAGGTCAGGGTATTCCATCCCGCATCCTTTCCTTCCTTGTGCTACATCTCTGGCAGTGACTATACTTTTGCTTGGTGGGGGAGGGGATTTCCCCTTCCATCCTGCTCTCCCTGGGTTTCAGCAGATATATTTCTTCCTAGTATGGAAACAGCTTTGTGCGGTGGCAGGTTTCTGGGAGCTTCACCATCCCTTGTTACCTTACTTAACCTTACCTACCCTTTGTAAGTACCTCTTGCATTAAGTGTCCTCATCTGACCTAGCCAGGGTGGGCTCTGCTTCTTATTAGGACCCCGAGTGACATGTTTAGAGCTCTGTAATTAGCCCTGTAGACAGTGCTTCTGGGAGACTGCATTCCCTTCCGGAGTTTCAACAACCACCGTTTTGCCTGACGTCTCTGAAAGTTGACTACTTTGTAAACCAATGATGTGTGGGTAGTTACTTACTGGTACGGGCTTAAAGTCTCATTGGGGAACCAAGGTAAATTAACTGCAGATACAAAACAGAGTATAATTAAGCACTAAACGATGTCTTATAAAATACGGGGCATCCAGAGATCTAGGTTGAATTCTGGCCTTAACACAGATTAAATGAAGGTTCTGGGGCAAATCCCTTCATATCTATGAACCTCAGATTTCTTATGTGTAAAACAAAGAGACTAATATCTACCTCACAAGATCAAAAGAGAGAATATACGGGGAAATGCTTTTGTTGACTCTAAATTAAAACAGGATGATGGTGGTGTTTTGCTGGAGAACCAGTGATGGCCTACTCAGAGTCGAAATTTGAATTCCCCCTAAAATCTTTATAAGAGAAAACTCCCTAAAGCAAGAAAATGGCACCAGCCTCAAAGAGTCTAGCAAAGGAAAAAAGACTCCCCCATATTGCCTAATGAGAACAAGTGGGTCCTTTTGCAAGGCTAACAGGCATTTTGTACTTCTCTGCCTCTTTTTTCCTGGGCAGTTGGCCAAATGGAGAATCGATCATTTATGTTTCTGTTTCTTAAAGAAAAACCACTGGGAGCTGAAACGTCAGCATTCTTCGTGGCAACTTGCAAACAATGAAACACAATTGTCTAGGAACCAAGAACTCCTCAATAAGTTCAGCGCATCTGACAGGAGCCTGTTATGGCAGGACAAATTCTCAGGGCTTTGGGGACCTCACAGTTATAAGGGGTGACCGATGGGGCACTTCCATGCAGGTAACACACGCACATGCACCAGGTCAGCAGCCATCTCCAGGTCTGGTCCAGCTAGCTTGGCCCAACATTAATCCACACAGAGAACCTTCAGGGAGCACAGGCAGACTCCTGCTCAAAGCCACTTAGACCTCAGTGCTTCCATGAAGGTAGCTGGCCCAGTGAGGCTCTCTGTGACCGATGCCCGGTGAACGGCTATCTACCAGGATGCTGGGAGAAGCAGCATTGGCTCCTCAGCAGACTTACTTGTGGCTCTGGGTAAGAACCAGGTCACTGGAGATTTTCGTCCTGTCCTTTAATTACCATTTGTCAGAAGCAGATCTCCATTTGTCAGTAAGGGGGGTACTTAGCAGAAATGAAGATCCTGGCCTTCATCCCTACCACTGACTAGGGTCTCCCTGGTAAGGAAGGCAGGGCTCTATCGGACATGAGTCTGGAGAGAAGCTGAGGACTCCGGGCTCAGTCGTTTCTGCGCTCTCTCTGTAATCTGCCTGCTGGTAGAGGGGCGGCACTCTAGTGTGACTGCACGTATGAGTCTCAAGGCCTGCTCTAGTGCACCATGGGGGTTGGTGGGAACAGGAGGACTACAGTTATCCAAATGCTCCACAAACTAAGTGGAACAGTTCATCTCTTTCAAGGAAGTCCACTGTAGCCACGAATCCACGCCACATCTGCCATTCGAGGCATTTATCACTCATAAGGCTGCAATTTAGAATTCCTCCTGTCAGACTGCCTGTTTTTTTTTTTAATTATTTATTTATTTATTTAAAGGTGGGGTGGTGGTAGAGAGAGGGGTTGAGAAAGAATCCCAAGCAGGCTCCACACTGACAGCCTGGACCCGGATGTGGAGCTCCATCCCATGAACCCGGAGATCATGACCTGGGCAGCAAACAAGAGTCAGATGCTCAACCCACTGAGTCACCCAGGTGCTCCCTCCTGTCAGACTTCTTCATCTACTTATCGACCAGATTTAAGCTAAGCAAAAGAAGAGAGCTCATTATTGGACTGCCCTAACAATCTCATAATGTTGCTTAATTATGAAGAAAAAAAGAAAGAAAAAAGAAAACAGAAACATTAACCTTTCCCAAGGTGAGCATCTGTGAAATCATGATTTGAGTATCTTTTTCTAGGATACCTTATAATAGATATGTAACTATTAAAATAAAGCTTGCTTATGTAACAGCTAGAGAAGAAACTGGTACACATTTTAGAAAATAAGATTTTTAAAAAGGATGATTCCTACAGCCACACTATAGGGGCACTTAGCATCTGTTATACATCTTAAACTGCAGAGAAAAATTGTATAACATAAATAAAAATAATAGCTCTGATTTGTTAAGCAAATAGGAAAGAAAAGGCAATGGAGAGGGTGTTTTACAGATACTGCCCTAGTTTGTACTTTGAGGCACTTGGCCAATCTTGTATATTATTTTTCTTTTCTTCCTTATTTCTTACACTTAAAAAAAATGTATATATATATGTGTGTGTGTGTGTGTGTGTGTGTGTGTGTGTGTATGTATGTGTGTATATATATATAAAGTTATGTCCTGAGGAACTATTTGAAGATATTTAAAAAATTATAATATAATATTAGATGAGAAAAAAAATGTAAGACTATATAAATAGTAATTCCAATTGTATTACATATTTATAATTCATATAATATACATGAAAATACAAAGACAGATTGTAAGTTACACACTGATTTTCTTTGTGTGGTGGAATTATAGATGTTTTCAATTTTTCTCTTTATACTTGTCTGTATTTTCAAAATATTTTACAATAAACATTTGTGAATTCTACAATCAGGAAAATACTTAAGTTACGTGTACAAGATGCATCAAGTATCTTGCAGACTTCCTGCTAAATCATTTGTTTTTCAAATATTGTAAATCACTTTTTAAAAGAATGAAACATAGACTGTATGAAGACCAGAACATGGGAACAAAAAATGCTTTTTCATATGTTTTAAAGGTCATTTAGTCACATAATTTTCTTATTTTGTGTATTTTTCCCCAATTTCTTTCTTAGATTTCACAATAAAAAAGCCTTCTTTAAAGCATTTATAATCAGAAACCTCTCTATGATATCTCGAAATCTCCAAATCTTATTACATATTACTTTAAAAAATATGTTTCTTTTATGTTTGGCAACATTAATAGAAATTATAAGAATGAGTAAAATTAGCTTTTATCTTAACAGAACATCTTTTACCTATTTATCATACAGTAAAACATTTAAAATGTATTCAAAAATAACAAAGGGTTTAAGATTCATAAAATCTGAGGGACTATAAAATTTGACAATTTAACTTTTATTTTTGCAGGCATTGCACAATGAAGATAAAATTGAATAAAAGGTGATATGCTCAGAAATTACAAAACTGGGCACAGCAAAGAATTGCCAGCAGTCACTCCATAATGATTAAAATCTCTTCCCAATGAATACATGCAGTGATTCATCAGTGAAACAAGTAGTTTACTAATAAACGAATAAGTAAAAAGTTTTACCATAATGATCATAATCACCCCTTCCCTCAGTCCTATTAAACCCGTAATATTGGAAGTAAACTGTTGTTGTGGTACCTTGAGTTTCATCATGGAATCTTGACATAACTTGTCTCCCCGAGCTGCAGAAACCTCATCAATCCCGATCAGTTTGGCCTTGTACCGGACCCCTTCACCTTTAAACCTCTTTATCAAAGTGGCTTCACTGCGATCCTGACCTGAGAACAGAGAAAAGCATGATTCAGGCATGTGAGTATTCAGGTCCCACTGTCTTTAAATATCCACAGGGCCAAGATTCGGTCTCTGGTTTCACTTCTGTTCTGAGAAAGTCAAATCACTGGACCAAGTAGAAAAGAATGGTAGTTCTCCTGGATGCAAAGTCTGGCTCTATCATTTTAAATCCGGAGGCAAATTACTTCTCTCTGAGCCTCTGTTTTCTCAGGCAAGAGGAAAAAAAAAAAAAAAAAAAAAAAAAGAGTTACAAATAACTAACCCCAGTGGGGCATTAAGATAATTAAATCAGACAACATGTGTAAAGCACCCAGTACAGAGTTTGATACACACTAGGTATTCAACAAGTAATAATCACCCACTGAGTTCATGTCTGACATTCTTGTTACAATAGTATTAGCACTGAGCCTCTTTGGCATTTCCAGCATTTAATATGACTTTGGCCAGGGTCCAAGACCCTCTTACACCCCATTCCATGGGCTGTTTTATAGTGAGACTCCAGAGTAATTGCTTCGTATCAAGTAATGACCCAGGGACAATTATCAAAAAAATGGTTTTACAATATCTCTTCTGCTAACTCATGTGTGTGTAGAAATTGGCTACTTGGTATGGTGCGCCCATATCCCGCAACAGCCCTTCTCAATAATTACTAACATAATATTTTGCTAAGACGTGTCAACCAGAAGTTCAAATACATCCATATAAAATAAGGACAGTAAAGTTACTGCTAACTGAGTGCTTCACAGGAGATGTTTTATAAACTTTATGCCCACTCTTCATAAAAACTCAACCATATCCATTTTGTAGACAATGAAGATGAAGGTCATAAAATTCAAGGAGCTTGTGCAAGTTTACATGGTCAGAAAAAAAGATGAATACACCGTAATTAAAATTTCTAATATCATCAAACTTTCATATAACTCATCAGAATATGGGGCATTGCACATATGGTTCTTAAAACCTGGAGCACCCTAGTCTCCTGATATTCATCTCCTGGAACATCATTAACTTGAACTTCCAATACCTCCTCCATCAAGCCTTCCATCATTGGTGAGAAACTTTGAGCTGAGCACATTAGAGCTAACTCAGCCTACTTCTCTCTATGTATATGATGTGCAAACTAAGGCCTTTCCATAATGTGGGGCTGAGAATTATTTCAGCTGAAAATAGAGGGGGGAAGAAAACAACAGCAATGATTAACCATTGCATAATGCTTTTCTACTGAAAGAAACACAACTTGCATTTCATTCATCGATTCAATCATCCCTTACTGAGCATCTCCTCCATGCCAGACGCTATAAGTCACTGCAACAAATGTATGAGACTAAGTCTGTGCCCCTATAAGCTCAAGAGTTTGGTGACTGAAAATAAAAAATGTGTAAATGTGCATTGCGCTGGTTGTGTAAGAAGGTACGGCTTTATTTGGCCATCCTCATTTCAAAGTATGGCTTTCTCACTTGAAAGCCAACTAACCTGTCCGCCGAGCTTCAGTTTCCTCATCTGACGGATGTTGGATAAAATATCCACCGTCAGATTCATTGCGAATAGTAACTTAGAGGAGACAGTATGTGCAAAGCATGGATTCACATGGTGAGTGCTCAGAAAATGGCAGCTGTCACCACTATTACCAGCCCAGTGAATGAAGAAGAGAAGACAGAATGCTGAAGGAAGGAGGGCACAAAGGAATGTCTGCAGAACCAGACCCCTAATTTCCAGCTGGTGCTTCTTCCCCCTGTACCCTTGCTGACTCCTCGTATAGTAAAGCCTTTGAATTATAGTCCACAAAGCAGATATAACATATGCGTAATTAGTCATGATCTGTAATTGACGTAAAAATTAAGGCCCAGGGTTCTGTGAGGGCAGATTGTCAGAGATTAAAGCTAAGAACAAAGAGGACATTTTCCATGATAAACCCTGTGCAGACACCTACCCAAACAACAGGGCCATGTACGACAAGTTACCTCTCCTTGCATTATCATGGGGTGTCGGGTAGGAGTGGCCTATGGCTTACTCTGTTTCTTGGGAAGGTTTTCTTACTCTACCACGAATACCATCTCAGCCTTTTCAACCCATGATATTATTTCAGTCACTAATCAAATCCCTTTTACTATGAGGGACTTCTCCAAGCTTTACTTATAATAACCACTCCAGGTAGTATTTATCATGTTCTGTACAAAGCACGTTGTATACACCAACTTGTTTAACCTTAGAAGTAACCCTAGACGTATGTGCTTTTACCCAGGTTTAGTAAATGAGAATCTAAATGAAACATCTAAGAGGCCAAGTAACTTGTCCAAACTTACTCAGTGGGACCTGAATCCAGATATGTCTGATGCCAAAGCCCAGGCTCATGGTTTGCTTGTGTTCTGTGTTTGTGAAGCCTGTTCTCTTAACCACCATGATTAATCGCTTCTCACTCTACCTTACATCCCCATCTTTAGGTTATACACAAACTCACCTGGTCCAAATCTGTTGACACCCAATACACTGGCATCATTAAAATTCCACTGGAGAGACAGCTTGAAAATGGAACAGGGGCGCCTGGGTGGCTCAGTCGGTTAAGCGTCCGATTCAGCTCAGGTCACGATCTCGCGGTCCGTGAGATCGAGCCCCGCGTCGGGCTCTGAGCTGATGGCTCGGAGCCTGGAGCCTGCTTCCGATTCTGTGTCTCCCTCTCTCTCTGCCCCTCCCCCGTTCATGCTCTGTCTCTCTCTGTCTCAAAAATAAATAAACGTTAAAAAAAAAAAAGGAACAAATAGCTTCCGGCCTCTACATCATGTCCCGCAAATTGTCCATGAGTCAGATAGAAAGACAGCCTTAAGAAACATTTATCAAAGCACAGAGCTCTACCAAGGAGGGCGCTTCATAAGGAGACAGAGCCAGATCAGGTGAACAAGGGCAGAGATTAATAAGAAAATATTAGGCCATTTAGAGGAAAGTAGGGAGCCCAATTTAGATTAGGACCCAGGGCCAAGCTAATTTGTATGAAGGGCACTTATGCAGTAGATAATCCAGTTTCTCATTAAATGCTCCACCATTAAAAGGGTAATTTTTCATGAGTACATCTTGAGCAAGGTCTCAGTTATATTAGTTAAGAAATAAATAACAGATATCAGAGCCATAAGGCTATTCCATCAGAGGCACATACGATTTGAGAGTGCTAGGGAAAGGGTCAGTCTTCACACATCACAAGTCATCGTGCATCCCCAGACTATTTCGCTGAAAGCACCACTGACCATAGATGTCAGGATGGACAAAAGAAAGGACCTATGTTTAAGTGACATCATCATCGTCACTATCAATTATTGACCATTTACCATACCAGTCGCTGTGCCAAGATTTTACATGCAAACTCTCATTTAACCCTCACACCTGCTCTTTAACTTACAGTCTGTCACCTGCCCTATTTTACAGAAGATAATGTCAATGACCAACACCAACAGCAGAGCCTGAATTTTTTAAATAACAGCTTTATTGAGATATAATTCCCATACCATTCAATTCAATCTCTACAAGAAGGCAGCCTTGGCAACCACTCAACTATTTTCAGCCTATATGGACTTGCCTATTTTGGAAGCAAACTGCATTTCATATAGATGGTAGCGTACAATGTGTGGTCCTTTGTAACTAGCTTCTTTCTCTTATCATCACATTTTTAAGGTTCTTCCATGTTACAGCATGTGCCTGTACTTCATGTCGTTTTTGGGGGAGGTGGGGCTGAATAATATTCCATTGCATCAAGATACCACATCAGCCGATGGACATTTAGGCTGTTTCCATTTGGAGGCTATCATGAACAACACTGCTATGACACTGGTGTATCAGTTACTGTGTGGCCATAGTTTTCAATTCGTAGTATTATACCATTTCTCTCCTAGGTATAATACTGGGTCATATGGTAACTCTATGTTTAAAGTTTTAAGAAACTATCAAAGCGTTTTCCCAAAGTGGCTGTACCAGTTTACAATCCCACCTGCAAAGTACGAGGGTTTCCGTTTCTCTACCAGATAGTCTTGCCAATATTTGTGTCTTTTTTGCTTTAGCTGTCCTCGTGGGTGTTCAGTGATATCACAGTTTTCTTTTGCATTCTCCTCAGGACTAATGACATCGAGCATCTTTTCTTGTGCTCAGTGTCCTTTTGCAAATCTTATCTGGAGAAATGTCTATTCAAATCTGACACGGTCAAGTCCGGTAGCCTGAATTTGAACCTGGGTGTTACGAAAAATCTCACGCTTTTAACCATTAGGCTCTTTGGCCTCGGTTGACCTTGCACCATACTCTCTTATAGCCCTTTGACTTTTTACTTTGTGTCACAGCTATTTGTGTAGATGCCTTATGGAGCCTACAGTAAATTGGCAGCTGTCTTACTAAGTACATCCTAAACACACACACCATGCCTGATCTTCTCAGGCCTTATCCCTCTTAATCTAGGGCTACTGGAAATACGCATAGTCATCATTCTATAAATGAAGAAACCAAGACCAGAGAGGTAACTAAAATTAATGCAAGCTGAGCTGGGAATAGAATCTCATCCTGTCCCATTCCAAGACCTGAGATCTTCAATGGCAGGCAATAGGGTTTAATGGCCCAGAACCAGAGCTCTGTATTCAAAGGACTTGCATTCTGGTCCCCGCTCTCCCATCCACTCCCCTAATTGTGATGCGTTGGGCAAGTTCCCTTCCATGTCTGCCACAGTGTCTTTGTCTGTGTAGTGTAAATAATAACCATTGCTCCCATACTGGGTCATTGGGTAGGTCACAGAAACGACACATAGACAGCAATGTAGGACAGTGACTGACAGAGCTCAATCAAAACTGACCACTGTTACCTAGGTGATCATATTTCCAGTTTGTCTGGGGCAGTCCTGTGTACACCTTTTGTCCTGATGCTATTATTCCTATCGTCCTATTACTCTCAAAATTATCCCTGTTTGGACAACAAATTGTGTGGTCATCTTAATTGTATCATCATCATTTGTATAGGACACTGCCCCAGGGCATTCTTTGTGCTAGGCAATGTGCTACCTAGGTATGCAGAAAGAGTCTCCTCTCCCATTTGGGGGATGCCACATTTTAGAAAGGGACACGTATGGCTTTACAAAATATGACTGTGAATGTCATAGGGAGCTGAGGGGAAGAGAGATCACTTGTGTGGCGGGGAGGGAATTAGGAACAGCGGCAGAGGTTCCTGTCATTCGAGGAAGGCTTGGTGAGAAAGCAGGGTTCATCAAGCAGATAAGTGAGGGAGAAACTTCCAGAAGAGCAAAAAGCATGATGATATTTGGGGGAAAGTGAGTCACTGGGTTAGTCTAGTCTGAATGTTTCTCAGCCCCGGCTACGTTTTAGAATCACCTTGGGAACTTTTTACAGATTCTGGTTAGAATGGTTTTGGGTGAGCCTGGGCCCATTAATGTGCTCGGGAAGCACTGTGTTAGAGCACAGGCCTCGTGTGATGCAGGCCAAGGCTGTGGGGGCCTATTCCTGGAAGGCCTGAAGCTTTGGACTCTGTTCTCTAGGCCACAGGAGCGCTTCATGACCCTGTCTGTTCTGAGGATTAGATGTAAATAACACTGGGGCAACATTGGGGGAAGTATAAGGCTCTCACGGATTGATGGATTGACCATGCATTCTTTAATTCACTCAGTCAATATATATTGAGTACCTACTATGTGTTCTTTTTTTTTAAAGCTTTTTTATTTATTTTGAGAGAGTGGGGGAGGGGCAAAGAGAGAGGGGGGCAGAGGTTCCAAAGCAGGCTCTGTGGTGACAGCAGAGAGCCCAATGAGGGGCTCAAACCCTCGAACCGTGAGATCATGACCTGGGCCAAAGTCAGACGCTCATCCGACTAAGCCATCTAGGCGCCACCCCCCTACCCCCACTATGTGTTCTAAGGTGCTAGAGACACAGCAGTGAACAAAACATAAATACCCCTGCACTCATGGACATACCGCAGACATTTTTAATTCTAATCTAATGGAGAATCACCTGTAAAACAACAACAACGACCACCACTCCCCAAAATCCCAAATCGCAGATTCCCAAATAGCATCTACCGAGACTCTGAGTCTAGTGGGAAGGACCCAGTAGTCTTTGAGGAAGACCTGTCTCCTGTATCTGGATCAACTCTGTCTGCTGGATCCCTTCTTAGAAACAGAAATTCAGAATGGTCATACTGCCTAAACTGATACATCTAGATCAGAGCCAGAGCCAGGATTTAAGAAAAGGTCTGCCTCAGTTCACAGAACCAGGATTTCCAGGGTTACAATTTTTATTTTTAACCACATGTCTCTCTTAGTAAGATATTTTTGAGCCTATAAATAAATTTAAAAAAAGAGGTGTATTTCTGTATAATTTACCTACATATAGTATAAACATGTACCACTTATAAACTACATATTAATATTATTAGAGCTCATCAGTCTTAAAATGTTTTAGTTTAGAACCAAATATAAATAGATGTCTCATAATTTCCCACATCCCCAGCAGATTATCTTGCATACCCCGGGGGTGTCTGCATCTCATAATGCTTTCTTCCTTGCATATTTCTCTGAGAAGTAACAATTTGAAAAGTCCTCAGGGAGTCACGGCAAGCCTACAATCATAATAAGCCATTTGGGTTTCCAAGAATGGTCCATTTCTAATTTTACAATGGACAACTGGTAACCCTAGGGGGTGATATCCTTCATGGACAGTGGGGGTAGGCAGGGTGCATATCCATTACTCTTAAGCATCTGGAGGCACCCGGGAGACCCGGAGAGATGCCTCCAGGGTCACCCTCTAATCCCTGCCCCATGCTGCCTCCAAAGAGATCCAGCCCCAATGCCACCTCATCACCACACTACCAACCCTTGAAATGTCATTGCCTTCAACCTGCCCACAACAGGTGGCCTCCTCTCCTCCCATCTCATTTCTGCTTAATCTCCAGTCCTACGGGCCAGGCTTCGCCATGCCCCTTGCCCATGCTATTTCGTCTTCTCTGACTTGCCTTGTCTACTTGATAAATGTTGCAAGTATACCTTCCAATCAAATACATCGTCTGCTCTGAGGGCTGGCACTTTTTTTTTTTTTTAAGAACTCCTCCTTTCCTAACCCCCATACCCCACTGACTAAAATGAACATCTTTAACGTATCTTATAAGGCACCTCTTGAACCCATCAACCTCACTTTGGACCCCTTTCTGCCATTTCTCTCACATTCTGGCCTTTATCCAGATCCTCCAACAGACTTGCTCTGTGCAACCTCATGCTATGCTCTGTAGTTTTGCACCTGCTGTTCTCTGGGCCTGGAAGGCATTTCCCAGCCCTGTCTTTCTTCACCCCCTGCCCCTCCTCTTCCACACCTGAGGTCTCAGCACAGCACCATGTGCCCAGGGGTCCTCTGATCCCAGGGGTCTATCTGCGAGATCCCCTCTGAGAGGCATCCGCAGTATTCTCCTGATAATCCCCTTGCATTCTTGCAACTAATGATCTCATTTGTAATAACCTGTTTAAATCCAGCCTTCTCCTTAGTCTGTAAACTCCAGAAAGTCAGAGACGGAACACAGTGTTCGACTTGTTGACCAAGGTACCAGAGCTCAGCATTTTCCTAACACATAGACACAAACTGTACAATATTCCCTCACAGCATCTGTCACGGCATCTATAGCACCTCATTGACTTTATCTTCATGCCTCCTTCTCTGCACTTAACTCCACCAGAGCGGCGGCTGGGGCGGATTCATCTGTGGTTTCTGAACCTAGCATGGTACCTGACACAGAGTGGACCCACAGTGCCCAGATCTCCTGAATAATTGAATAAATGAATGAATTTATTTCTTTATTCAAAAGAGGCAAGTAGACTCCTGGAGCCAGAATCACTGTGGGGAAGTGTAAGGGGTCACTAAGCACCCCTTCCATACAGACCCTATTTCAAAGCTATTCTGTGAGTGTGATGCACAATCTCCAAGGAATAAAATCCCTAATGGGATAATGTAAATGTCACACCCATAGTTATTTTAACCGTTGCCTTTGCTTTGAGCCATTAAGGAAGAGCGTTTCTCAACCTCATCACAACCTGATCCCCTTATAACCCAGGAAATTCCTCTCCTCAGAATTTAAATCGAGGCAGTCCCCAGGGCACTGAGTAAATTCTGCGGTTTGAACAGCCCTCAAGGATGCCGTCAGGAAGAACACTGAGACCCTGTCTTGGAACAGAAGGCACTGCCAATGTGGAGGTCCCACACTGGGAATGACCTGGCAGAAGCTTCAACTACGAGGCACCTTTGTCAGAAGTCAGGATCCAGAGGAAGCAGGCAATTAGCATTTTTTAGGACAATGAGCCCGACAGCCCACAGAATCCACTAGAGTAATAAACGGTCTCTGTCTCCTGCTCCAGGCTGTTCACTAAAGACTGCTAATGGTCAAATAAAAGATATTTCACAGCCAAGATTATTTTCTCTTTACCTCCCTCCCACCCTCATCACAGATTATAATGAGCACAGCCACAGAAACTCACACAAGAGCCAAGATAAGTGGGTTTTTTTTCCCTAATGTGGTCAGCCTGGTTGTGAATTCCTTTAGCTTTTGACAGTTACAGTATTTCCCTGTCTAGCAGAGGTCAACTTCAACAAATTTCTTATACTGAGCTGAGTGTTCACTTCTATGTTTAGATACTTATACATCTAAGGAAGTGTCTCAGTCAGCTCTGTAACAAAAATACCACAGATGGGGTGGCTTAAACTACAGTTCTGGGGACTGAAAGTCCAAGATCAAGGTGGTCAGAGTGAGTGTGCTATCTCTCTTCCTTTTACAAGGGCACTAATTCCATTACAGGGGTGACCCTTGTGACTTAATCTAAACCTAATTACCTTCCCAAAGCCCCACCTCCAATACCACCACATGGGGCATTAGGGCTTCAATGTATGAATTTCCTTGGGTGGATGGCTAGGGGGGAGGGTAAGACACCAACATGCAGTCTATAATGAGGGGGCCAGAATTTAGAAGGAGGAGTAAAAAGCTGGATGATACCTGAAGACAAGCCTGTCCAATTTTCATAAACTGTCTTAGTGGATAATCGTAACACCTTGGAGACAAACACTGCAACCCACTGGATGGGAGGAGGCTGGGGCACAGGAAGCGAAGTCACTGGCATAACACCACACTGCCCGGGAGGGGCATGATGTCTAACTCTTGGGAGTCCAGTGGTGTTTTAGTAGCTCTGTAACTTTGTGTATATCTAATACTGGGAAAGTTATTTAACTTTTCTGACTGTTAGCTTCTCCATCTCTAAAACACTGTAGTTATCTGCACTCCTCTCTAGGACAGTTAGAAGGGTTATATGAAATAATACACATTTTCCTCTTTGCACACTCCCTGACACATCAGTCATTCAGTAAATATTTATTGCCTTCCTCCTCCCCAAAGAATATATTTCACATTAAGCACCGGTGGCCCAAAGCTAACACTAGCAAAGTCTATGGCAGTAGGAGTGATGCTCCCAGCTGTTTGGAAAATTTTTTTGGTTGCCTGGGAATAAGTGTGCAGTTAGGAACAGGATGTTCCTTCCTGAAGGCAACCACAAAGATCAACTTATGAATTATTAACAAAATACCCAAACTGAGACATCCTCCCTCCTTCTGCATATCTATCTGAATCACCAGGCCATCCATCTTGATGATAAGAAAGTTTCAAAGAGTTTCCCCCCTCCACCCCACCCCATCTAACATGATTCTATCCACTGCTGAAAGAGCTCTGTTGTCTGTTATGCTGTCCAATTTAAGAACAGATTGTGGGGGGAATTTCCGAGCCCAGCAGCAGAGATAACTTATTTTACTTAGAATTCTATCTTGCAATTATCCAGGTGTTGATTTGCAATGGACAAATAATTATGTATCCTGGCTGCGTAGGAGAGAATGCTGATTTTATGTAATTAACTAGCTGGGTAGTGAGCAGAATAAGGAGAACAACACATTTAGGGGGCTGTTAAAATGTGCTTTTATGAACATGGTTGCTGTCATTATTGCTAAAAGGTAAACTAATTAAGGAGCTAAAATAATATTCAAGCTATTATTCACGCACACATTCCCTTAAAAAGATGTTCTTCATTGGTACTTCTGAAAAGAGCTCTCTATAAAGGGCATCTAGAATCCACTGGCATCTTTCTGTGTAAAGCCAAGTACTAAGATTCCAAAGATTCTAATTCGAAAGGCTGGGAATCTGTATTTTCAAAGACTGGCCTCTGACTCTGAGGCTGTGTCAGATTAGAGACAACTGCAGTATAAAGCAGGGTCCGTCAGTGACTCCGTATAGATGACCTGATCCTTATGCTCTGATGGTGGGTTCTTCTTTCCTTTCATTTGAGGTCTACTAGTACTCATTTCTCTCTCTTTCTTCTTCCTTCCTTCCTTCCTTCCTTCCTTTCCTTCCTTCCTTTCTTTTCATCCCTCCCTCCCTTCTTTCTCTTTCTTTTCTCTCTCTCCCTCCCTTTCCCTCCCTTCCTTCTTCCTTCTCTTTCTTTTTCTCTCTTCCTTTTCTTTCTTCCTTCCTTCCATCCCTCTCTCCCTGCCTTCCTTCCTTGCTTTCCTGTTGGAAAAAAGGGAGAAATTTCCTGTTTTTAAGATTGTAAAGATAATCTGTAATCTTCTGTGATTGAGTCCTTCTGAACCCCTCCATGAAGACCAAGAAACTTTGTATATCCTGCTAATTCCGCCTGTCTGGGACTAACCAGTCTGGCTTCTAATCTGCAGCTTTATTTTTACATGCCTGCTTACTGACAGCCTGAAGATGGCCCGTACCACTGGCCTTTCAGGTGACTTACGGCTAGGCTTCTGTCTTTTTCCTGGTGGCCAAGGGGCAAACTAGTGTGTGTTGCCACTAATATCAGACCAAAGCAGAGAACAGGCTTTAGAGGATTTGTTACGTCCTTCTCTATCACACCTTTATTACTTACAGCGACTGAGAATGGTACGAGTTATTTGTCCCTTCTTACAGGGGACAATACTGAGGCTGCAAGAGGGTAAAGATGTGCCTAAGACAACAGGGCGAGGAAAAGGGAGAGCCGGGAGTGCCAAAAAATAAATCTAGTTACCCAGAAGAAGTTTTAAGGAAGAGATTCTGAAGATTTGGGCTGGCAAGAAGTAGGATCACAGAGGTCAGGGAAGGACACAAGTCTGAGTCCACAGCCACAGTTTTTATTTTTGTTTCTGTCACTTGCAACTGAAAGGGTCCTACCCTGGGTGTGGTGTGCCTTGGATGAAGGCAGAAGCTGAAGTAAAAAATACAACAGGCGTGGGGGCAGGGCAGGGAAATGAAAGAGGGGAAGAACAGTGTCCAGGAGAGACCCAGGTTCTCAGCTGGCTTTGACTTTCAGAAGCCTCTCAGCTGACAGCAAGTTACTTCACCTCTCTGCAAATGAGGATGTTAACACTCATCTTGTAGGATCATTGTAAGAACTAAATGCCATCACATATTTGAAGCATCCAACATGGGTGGGTCGGGCAGCTCCTGGCCAGCATCACGTGATGACAACATTTTCATCCCTTTCCTGTGGACTGCAGTCTACAGGTAGTACGTCTCCCAGATCCAGTTTTAGGTGGTGACATACTGGCTCAGGAAGGCTCTTGGGTGAGTTGCTCTCAGGGAATTGCCTTCCGCCCAAGAGAGTCACCTCACCCACAGCTGTATTCCCCTCACCTCACTCCCTGGCGTGTTTTGCTTTGTAACGCTCACAAACTTCTGTGACTCTATAGAAGTACGACTTTTAAAAAGCCTGAAAGTTCTTTAGGAGCACTTAAATACAGATTTCAGTATTTCTTTGAGCACCTGAACGGCCTAAAGTTCTGATTTTTATTACTTGATGGTGTCAGAAACGATACTTTCATTTCATCAGGGTGTTGGGGGAGGAAAAAAAATAGTAATTTTCTCTACCTTTATAGGTTCTTGGCTGAGACCTTCCTGGAATAAAAGAGAGATTAGCAGTAGAAAAACAAACACAAGTTTAATAACACGTACACCTCATGTAGTCATGGGAGAGACCCAAAAAACTGAGTAACTCTCACCTCACTCCCCACTGCCCCTGTAGCTCACATCCAGTCAAGGACAGAGTGATCAGATGGGTGGGGGTAAAAGTCCAAGGCCCAAGCCTTGACTTGCCGACTTGCCTCAAGGCCAAAGGACAAAGCAGAGCTGCATGCCTTGGCTGCAGCTGTACCACAGCCTAGCCCCAGGCTCTGCTGAGTCCTGTACCTGCACTCCCCATCGGGGCTGATTCTGGGGGCATTCCCCAATAAGCTTTCTAGAGCAAATCTCGGTCTCTGCCATTGGTTTCCTCGGAACTTCATCAAAGCCCACACAAAATCAATGCATTTGAGAAAGAGCGTTCTGAAAGACGGGGGGTTGGGAGGGTCTTGGCGTGGAGAGGCAAGCTGGCAAGTGCCTGCAATAGCCCGACAGAGAGAGTAGGAGGGCTCAGGAACCGCACCCAGGGCTCACGTTACTAGAAACAGATATTGATGTTCCATGAGACTCAGCCTAATCAAGAAGGTGAATCTAGGGCTAATACCGTCTCACCAGATGCATCTCAAAGGCCCTCGGCAAAAGCGTTGAGTGTTTGCCAGCCACTGTTGCACCTGAGTCTGCAGAGGTGAGTGGAGTGGCCGGCCACCCAAGGGCATCCTCACCACCACCGGCACTGGGAGGTACTGAGGGGTTTGCTCTTCTGAAATCCACAACTTGCCCTCCGCCCCTTTGGCAAATGCACCTCATAGCACATACCAGGGAGGTGTTTACAAAGCAGGCATTTACAAAACGCTGGAAGCTGATGACAAGTGAAGACGACTTTGTTATCAAGTGAAAAATAACAGATGCATTTTTAAACCTTTTCTATTTTCATTCTTTAAAACAACTGTTTTTTTCCCCTTTCTAATTACAAAGTGACACATGCTCAAACCTTAAAATCTGGAAAATGCAGGAGAGAAAATAAAGGGGAAAGTCACCCATGATGCATTCCAGGGATATCTACGGTTTCATTGGAGTACATACTCTTCAAAACTTTCCTAAGTGTACACGCACACACAAACACATACATTTCTCAAAAAAAAAAAATGTATTCATGCTGTAAATCTGTAGCTTGCTTCTTTCATTTGGCAGTGCATTATATATTATCTCCCATATTGATATTTTTTGTAACACGATTCTTAGTGGCTGCATATCTCATCATATGGATGCATCCGTGATTCATCGACTCAATCTCCTATCATCAGACGGTTATGTTTCCAGTTAAAAACAGTGCAAACAAATACGATATTGAGAATTCCTCATAAAGACAGTAGAAAGATGGATTTTCCCTGTGAGAATGCCTCCATGGAGTCTTTCTACACATATCAGAGTGGATGCTTCTTTATGTCCCCCTCCCCTTGTTCCATTCCAGAAAAGTGTGGGCTCGCAATAGACAAATGTGTGGAAACACCTGCAAAATTGACCTCTCCCACTGTCTTTCTTTGGGAGCAACATAGGAGGGCGAAGGAAGGTTGTCTGTATGCTTTGGATTACAAAAGAATCCTTGTAAGCTCTGGACATGGTGCCCACGGAAAGTCAAGCCACCGCGAGCAAAGAAGTGAGAAGCAGGAGAATCGGATTTATTCCGAGGTCACAGGGCAGCAGCACACAGCAGCCGGACCCGGGGGCTGGAGTTCTCACCCAATGTGCGTGAGCACTCGTAATACGAAAGCCTGCTCTTGGACCTAAACAGAGGTTAATTAAACCACAGCTGGACAAGGGTTTCTATTTTCACATGCAGCCTGCAATTGGCCAGGAACTTCCTTCTGCAGCAGCTACAACTTTTGTGGGGTCATCTCCATTAGAAAAACACAAGAGGATTTAATTGGGTGCCTCTGCTGCCAACTTGTCTGCAGACTGTTTTTTAAGGGAGATTATTTTGGTCCTGGTATATTCTGGTACAAGCAAGGCTCATGCTTTATCTTCCACCTGCCTTCTGAACAAGAGGGCTGTGTATACTATCGACTGATTAAATTATTTCTTTAGAGCACAAAGAAGTATTTGTGATGAAGACAACAGAGGGGGCAAATCAATTATTTACTGAGAAGGCTGCAGTATAAATTACATTTGATTAAACTCAGAGATAGATCTCAGTGATGGAGGTTTTAAGTGGAATGTGCAGGAACAGACAGTGACTAAGTGCCCCCCGACATCACTAGTAATGAATGCAAGGGCAGGGGCCCAGCCCTGACACCCTTGTGTTTCTAACAGAGTCAGCCTAATATTTGTCCATGCCACAAACACGTGTTGAATGCCTATGATGTAGCACTGGCCCCAGAGCCAGAGTATAGTCAGGAACAAGAGAGAGAAAACAAAGTCCCTGTTCTCCTAGAGCTTCTGATCGAAAAGGGGAAGGAAGATAATAAGCCAGTAAATAAATTATGAACAAGATGGGTGCAGATAGTGAAAAGTGTTATGAAGATGATAAAACAGTCTGATGAAATGAAGAGTGACGGGAAGGATTCGTGGGCTGGCCCAGGAAGGCATTTCTGTAAGAAATGACATTTGGAAGGAGCTGTGAACAACAAGAAAAGGGCAGTCATGCCAGGAGGGAATGTGTTTGGCCTGTTTACAAAACAGAGAGAAGCCAGTGTGATGGGAGCAGAGCAGTACTAGCGGGAGGAGGTGGGAAGTGGCTGCAAAGAAGAGGGGGTGAGGGCTCCTTCCTGTGCTGCCTTAGAAGGCAGGGCAAGCACTGGGGATCTGGTTCCAGTGCCATCAGAGGCAACTGAGGGCCATCAGGCAGGCTTGTGACTCACCTGTTGTAAAAATTTCTCTGAACGCCCTGCAGCAAAAGGGGGCAGAGTCGAAGCCCAAGTTCCTGCGTGGTCCAGGAGAGAGACGGGATGAGAATGATGGCAGCAGACAGGGAGGAGGGGTGCTGAATCAAGATACACCACAGAGGACTGGCAGATAGAGCTTACTCGTAGACTGTCCATGTAAGAAGCAGGAAAAGGGAGGAAGTAAGCACAACAGCTGAGTTGTGGCATCAGGACCTGAGCGGGAGGCAGTCACCTCCTGATACCAAGTCCTCCTAATCAGTGATGACCACAAAGCCACTGGAACCTGGTAACTTAACGTTCAAGGCCTTTCAAATCCCAGCTGTGTGCAGGGCGTGTGGGATTTAGGAAATGCGACCTCCCAGTGCCTGCTCCACCACGAGGGCTCCGGTCCCAACTAAGTCACTGTATATTCCTTATTTACAATACGAAATAGACAAGACCTACCCTGAAGTCTGCAAATGAAATAAGGAAGTGGGAAAGTGAGAGGTGCCCTCTCTGGTGAACAGGTGCCCTACCCAGAGAACTGGTGCTCTTGTAAGTTCCTTTCCCTCCAGTTTAAATTTTTAAATTTGGCACCAGAGTTCAGACCGAACTGCTTGAAAAGCCATGGTTTCTTCTCAAGTATGATTTTTCTCATACAAAAGGGGCACTTTTTTTTTTTTTTTTTTTTTTTTTTTTTACTTTTTCATTGGTTCTGTGTTGTTGCTATCTCATTGAGAGCCAAGACCTTGTCTGATTCATCAAGAGTACACCCCTTTTGAAATGTTTGCCCAGTCTCAGTGATTAAGCCCCAGCTGACTGCCCTTCCCCACATAGCATGTCCTCACAGTGGCTGCATTTACACATTATAACCCCACCCTCAAGGCCTCTTATGGTTAAACTGGATGGGACACTTGGTCCAAGCCAGGTTGGTCAGAGCCTCATTCTTGGGAACTGAAAACTGAAGCACGGGTAGGAGTCAATTTGTCCTTGTGCCCAGAATCATATCATGGGACATCAGAATTCTGGGTAGCCATCTTTCCCTGCCTGAATAAAAAAAAGGCAATCTTATTAAAAAAAAAAAAAAAAGAAGCAAAGGGAAAAGATATTCTGGAAGAAGTGACCACAGAGAGAAAGTACTCTTGGGGTCCTTACTGATTCCAAATCCCTGGGTCATCTTTCCAGAGACCCAGCTCACACATCCTCTTCCTTAAATTCCATGAGACACCTCTGAGTCCTTATTGATATGTCCCTCTGTTATGTTTAAGTCCATTCAAGTTGACTTCTGTTACTTATAACTATAAGACTTTCATTAATAATGGGTGTGAATTTCTGTCTATCTGGCTCTTTGCCCACTGCTGGTGGCAGGGACACAGTCACCAAATGGTTGCTGAGGAGAAAAGATGTGAATGGCTGCACCCAGTTTGCTGCCCCAGAAATTCTTGCTTTATGCTCAGTTTTCTCTCCCCAGCTTCCTATCTGCTAGTAATGCCACAAAAAAAGAAAGAATTTGGGTTTAGATGATTTCCCTGCCACTTTTATCACTAAGATCTCAGACCTCAACAGTCTAATTTTTGTAGTTTATCTACTTGAATGGCTTAGCTTTCAATGAATTTAACATATACGAGTGAATTATTTCCTAAACAACTTCTTTTGGTCCCTTTTCTGCCAAAAAAAAAAAAAACCAAAAAAAAAACATAGGTCTTTTTTGCTCAGATAACAAAAGCATGAATACCTGCACAGCCTTGCTGATTTCAACAAAGCACCTCCCTTCCAAAGATCTCAATGCAGTGGCAAGTGTGATCTTAATGCTTCTTAAGGCACTGTGGTAAATTTCCAGGAAAAATATGTGACAAATTTGGACATTCAGAAACAGTAGGATACAACAGATCAATGGAAAACAGAAATAAGTATTAAATCTGTTTCAGTTTAATTCAGTTAACATTTTATGAACATCTTTTATGTAACTGACATTGTGCCAGGACTCCGGGGCCACCATTTATTAAACACCTACTATGTTCCTATTAAACACCTATTAAAAACCTACTATGTTCCAGGTACAGTGATAGACATTTTCACATATATTACTTTTCATTTGGCCCATACACCAGCCCTACATGGGATTTATGACCTCATTTTGTGCAGATGAAGTGAAGAAACCTGCCCAGAGTTCACACAGCCAATAAGAAGATGTGATTCATCCAGGACTCACTCCAGCTCTGTTTGTTTCCACCTCTCTATGTGTCTTCTGCTCTACCTAAGTTGCTCCCCTGATGAGATGAGTAAGATGGAATTTTTCCTTTTAAGAGGTCCCCAGGCCAGTGGAAGAAACACAGTTTCATAAAAGGGAATTTTTCATAAACAAAGGTGTCATCAATGTCCAAAGACACCTCCAGGAAAGAATTGTGCATTCTGATGGATGGGACAGGGGCTGGATGCATGGATGAGGTGGCATTTTGACGGGAGACTAAGTGATGTAAAGGATCCTAGAGCAAATTTTTTACAGGAATCCTGACAAAATGGAAATATCCATTACTGTACACCTATTCAGTAAGGGCAGAGAAAATGGTGAAAAGCATCATAATTAAGGACCAATTATGCAATGTGTATGCCATTAATGACCCTAAGAGGGAGCTATTATTATTTTTTCAGTTTTAGAGACAAGGAAAGTCATGTTCACAGTGGAAAGGTAACCTCTTCCATGTCACACAATCTTCATTTGCCTGTTGAATATTTCAAATCCAGGACGCTCAGTAATGCATTTTCCCTACTAAACCATGTCTTCTGAAGAAGTAAAAAACAAAAAGAAGAAAGAAGAAAGAGCTACAAATTATGGGTGCAATAAATTATAAGCTCATTCTCTACCTGCGAAGAATTTACAATCAAGTCAGGGAAGTAATACATAAACCTCTGAAAACTGAAACAAGAAATCAAGGTAGAAAAACAAGTCAAGAACAATAGAAGTCATGGCCCAGGTCAGGTCAGGAATAACTGGCGTATATATTATACTGAGCAGTGTCCTAGGGGTTTGGAGGAGAGAAACAGGATTTTCAAGCAAGGTCCTTGGAAGGAGTTTTCAGGGAGAGGCGGAGCGGAAGCCTATGTCCATTCCCATGTACAATTAACATGAAGTGGGGGGCACAGAGGACCATCCTCAGCCAGAATTAAAGGCAAAATCAAGGTCATTAAAGTTGTTGGAAATGGGCCTTTACTGAATGTTGTATAGTAGTAACTGCTCCCCATTACTAGGCATCCCTCATGAGCAGGAGTGGTACTCGGCACGTTGTAGATGATGCCCACATACAGAAAAGAACCTGAGATTCAGAGAAGGGCACGAGTTGTCCAAGTCAGATGACCAGCAAGGCTGGGGGTGGGGGGTCAGCAGATAGATGTGCCTGTCTGACTCCAAAGGTCATGCTCTTTCCACTCCACTCCACTATCTGTGTGTTCTGGGCTCAGATTTTGAAGGGTGCTAAAAGCAAACCTAGGTTTTCTCTACGGGCGTTAAGGATGTCTCTGTTCAGGGACATCATTATAACATGATCAGAGCCAAGTTATAGAGAAGATGTGCAAGCCTGGTTGAAATAAGGGGATTTGGGGTGGGGAACACCATTATTTTACTCCCTGTTTTCAGGAAAGAAATCAGTGAGGAGTGAAGAATGTCAAAGGCAGCCAGTACACGGACAGTCCCCAGATTGAATAATCTGGTTCCAAATTCACTAAAAAGGAGACAGCCACAGCAAAGGTCACTGAGGAGAGTTAATGACATGATATGCGTTCACAAAGGTGAAGTCAGTAAGAACTTACTGACTCCAATGGGCCTTCTTCCATGCCCCCTTTCCGTGGCCCCTCCATATAACCGCACATCTCAGTGCCGCCTCCTTCCCGAAGAAGCTCTCCCTCTTATGCTTCCATGACTCTCTTGGTCTCCTTCTTTCCTGACATGGTAGGAAATCCTCAATGGGGGTATCCTCTAATGTTCTGTCCATGGTATTCTTTGTTTTCCCCCTTGTCAATCTCACCCTCTCTCATATGACACTCTAATCAACATAGTTAGCTCTCACACCTCTCCCGAGCTCCATGCCCACATTCCCGTCTGCCTTATATATGCTGGCACCTAAATTTCTTACAGTGATCAAGCTTTAGCAAGTACGGAAAGGAGATGACCCATTTCTCCTTTACTCAAACTGCCCTTCTCTCTTCGTGCTGGTTCCACTGCCGCCCCTGACGCCATCACGACCCCATGAAGTCTCACCAGGCCAAGCGCAAGTGTAGCAGCAATAGCCTACCCGTGCATTATAGCCACATCAGCAGCACCACCCAGCACACTGCACAGTTCTATGCAGGTCTGATGCACCAGGTGGGATTCTTGGCCATTGTCAAATCTCATGTCTAGGAGAGTCCCCAGCACAATGCAGGTAACCTTTGTCAAACAGGTGCACGCCATGGGCCGTCTACCCTTCACCCAGCTTTGGAGAGAAGCTTTTGATTTCTCCTCTTTTCGTTACCATGCCTTTTGCACCGATTCTAAGAATTGTAAACAATGTTTCTAAAATGTCCTCACTGTCACCACATTTCTGATCCTCGTACCTTATCTAGATAATTCCATGGTCTACCGATCTACCTGGTGACAATTTCTCCCTACTCCAATTCATTTGTTAGAGAACGACAAGATTTCTCTTCAGACAGTACGTTCTTATGGTGTCATTCCATTATTCAAAGTCTTTGGTGGTTCCACTTTCCTCCAAATCAAACCAAACAGTAATTTCTCATCTGTTTATTCAATATTTCATCAAATATATATGGTACACTGACTTGCTAGGCACTGGGGAGTTAGGGGTGAACCTGAAAGACAAATCCCCTGCCCTTGGGAAGATCACAGTCTTTTCGATTGGAAAGAACACCAATTTCTTCTTCCTCACTTCCTTTTGCCCTGACATAAGCTCTCTGCATCAGCCAAGTGAAACCCAGTGAAACCCAGGTCCCAGGATACATCCTACATGCCTGCACATGTGTGTATTTTCTCACAGTGTTTTCTCTGTCGGGAGTCAGAGCCTGTCTGACCTCATCTGCCAGGTCAACTCTGTACCTGTCACCTTTCTGTTCCCAGTTTCTGCCTGCCAGTCCAAAATTTGGGGTCTCACCTCCCAGTTCTCTCTTAAGTGATTAACTTAGATCCTTCCAAAATAATGTTTTCCCCTCCATCCCTCTCCCCTAGTCTATTAATTCCATTCCTGGACAGTACCGAATGTCTCTTTAGCTCACACTGAAACGTTTCTTAAGAAATAAAGATTTTAAAACGTGAAACAGGTACACACACCTTAAACCACGGATATCAACTCATTTACAAACCACAATTTTCTAACACAGCTGAAATCTAGTCACGGAGTCATGTGCCAACCTCACAGGTGTGTGTACCCTGTTAGAAGTTGCAGAGAAACTCTTCAACAAGTTCTTTTTATTATGTTTGCTAATATTTGTGGAGCCCTTAATTATGTGCCCGACTTTGTGTAAATATTTTGCAAGCATCGTCTCACTGATTTCTCACGAAAACCCTCTGACATAGACATGGTCATCCCCAGTTTATAGATGAGGAAACCAAAGCTTACAGAGGTAGAGGGGCTTGACCAAAGTTACACAGATAGCCGGACTTTATGTAAACTCAAGTAATGTGATTTTTAACCACTAGCAATATACTGCCCCCCTTAGGGAGATTACATGCATTAGTATGTAACTAGTGGATATAATATACTTAGCTAAGTGCTGGGCACAGAGTAATCATTCAATAAATGTGACAGATAAGAACTGGAGAGAGGGAAAACAGGCCGACAGATAAACGCACAAGTACAAGGCATATTCACATACACTACTGCACAAACTCCTGGCAAAAAAGAGCTATCACAGGTACTTATTATTACCCTATTTTACAAATAAAGAAACTGAGATTCTGGCAGGTGCAGGGGCTTTGATACATTTTCCCACCTAGTAACTCGGCAGGTGCAGGATTGGAATGTACGTGTTTGAGTCCAGCTCCAGTGCCCTCTGATATGACCCCATTGTCTCTTTCCTCTCCCAAACTTACACACACCTCATCTTCTTTGTATTCTGGCAATGTCTAGGAAAACAAAAGGGATCACTCTATTCCTCAAAAGGCTGGTATAGATGTGAGTTTTAGAGAGGTCATGGGTTGGCTACTTTTGCTCTCAGCCTCTGCATGGAAATCACCCACAGGTGTGAGGCTTTTGATACTTCAAAAATCCCCTCTCTGCTGGAATTTTGCAGCCTGTGGGCGGCTCGCTCTGCGGGGTCCTGGCTCCCTCATTGCTATCTGGAACACTTGAAGGAGCTGAGATCCTAGGTTCTCAGATCAAGGCAAAGGGTTCAATATGGATCGGTAGAAATGAAAGGACGATGTTTTGCAATGTGGCTGGAAAACTCTCCTCTGAGTCACTGGACGCAGTGCAGCTGGTTTCCAAAGCCTGAATTTCTTTACACTAAAACCACTAAGAGTAACGATACTGAAGCTATTGTCTGGCCAGGCAGAGATTTCTCCATAGGACATCAAACAGCAGAGCAGAACCCAATAAGTCCTATGTGAAGGAAATGCCAGTGAAGCGCTGAGACACAACCTTGATCACGAACCTAGAAGGAGATCCATTTTGAATTTTAAAACGGTTCAATTTCTATGAGTGACTAAGTGAGGTGGTTTGTGCTCACTTACTACAATGCAAATCACTCAGGATGTTTCCCGGGAAGGCCTCCCTCCCTACCTCCTGGTGTCTCCGTGACACCTGCGTGTGTCTTTTCCGGCTACAGGAGAAACAGCAGGCCTAGAAGGAGAGAATCCCTCTCTTCCCAACTCTCTGAGATGCCTTAAAAGATGTTCTTTCAAAATGACAAGAGCGGCAACATGTTTATATCTGCGGTTCCTTTTCAGGTCGGCCTCATGAGGCAGTTCTGATTGTCAAATCTTCCGCAGTGGGATGCGTGTGCAGAAGATTACTGCAGGCACTACCCGGAGGACTGAAACCTACACACTGCGTATCACAGAGGACAAGTCTTGTATGTGCTCTCTGGGACATCAGAAATGGACGTGCTGCATACCTAGGCATATGCCACCCCTCCCCCCAGAGGGCCCAGCACCACACTTATTTGATTATATTTAAAGGAGGCCACGGGAGGAGGAAGGACAAGGGAGAAGAAAAGTAAAGTAGCAAAATGGACTGACAGGTGTGCATTGGTTTCCTGGGGTTGTTGGAACAAACACCACACACTGAGTGGCTTTAAACAACAGAAAATTGATAGTTTTTTAAAAAAAATTTTTTAATGTTTATTTATTTTTGAGAGACAGAGAGAGAGACAGAATGTGAGCAGGGGAGGCGTAGAGAGAGCCAGAATCCGAAGCAGGTTCCAGGCTCTGAGCTGTCAGCATAGAGCCTGGTACGGGGCTCGAACCCATGACCCTCAAGATCATGACCTGAGCCTAAGTCGGACGCTTAACCAAATGAGCCACCCAGGCGCCCCATTTTTTAAAAAAATTTTTAATGTGTATTATTTTTGAGAGAGACAGAGCATGAGTGGGGGTGGGGCAGAGAGAGGAGACACAGAATCCGAAGCAGGTTCCAGGCTCTGAGCTGTCTGCACAGAGCCCCACATGGGGCTTAAACTCATGAACCTCGAGATCATGAGCTGAGCCGAAGTCGGACGCTTAACTGACTGAGCCACCCAGGGGCCCCAGAAAATTGATAGTCTTAAGAGTTCTGGAAGTTCAAGATCAACGTGACCGCAGGGTTGGCTCTTTCTGAGGGCTGTGAGAGGGAGTCTGTTCCAGGCCTTCCGCCTGGCTTTTGCTGGCAATCTGTAGTGTTCCTGGGCTTACAGATGTAACATGCAGATCTCTGCCGTCATCCTCAAGTGGCATCCTCCCTGCATGTCTATCTCCGCACTAATTTCCCCTTTTTCTGAGTATCAGTCATGTGGGATCAGGGCCCACCCCAATGATCTCAACATAACTAATTACATCTGCAAGGGTCCTATTTGCGCAGAAGGTCACATTCTGAGGTACCAGGAATTAGGACTTCAATACATCCATTTTCTTCTAGGGGAAGGAGGTGGGAACACAACTGTATCCATAACACAGGTGCTTTATCCGTGTTGCCTCGTTTAGGCTTCACAACAATTCCATGGAGAAAACCCACACATGATGCTTCTCTCTCCACTGATGGGGAAGTGGGGACTCACTAAGGTAAAATGATCTGGCCAGCTTGCACAGCGAGGAGGGAGTTAACATTTGACCGTGAACCCGATGGCCCACTCTGTGCTCTCCGCACTATGTGACCTTCAACTGTGGTAAAACACTCAGTTACCAGGGCTGCCTGTGGACGCTGATGACCCGTCCCAAGTTTCAGTCCTTCATAATGAGACCCTCGTCAGACAGCACAAGGGCATGTCACAGGTACAGTGATCAGAGGCTCACGGCCCTTGCTATCAGCCACTTACCCTTGAAACAGTGTGAACAGGAAGCATGGGGTTATTAAAGCCAGAACCGGCCCGGAAGTGGAGAGAGAGCCTAATTGCCAGAGACAGAAGCAGATGAGAGAGGAGAGCACATTCTGTGGCTCACTCTATGCAGCTTTCTCAAATTAAAAACGGTCTTCCTCTCAACATTTCATAAAGGCCATTTCATTTCTTTGTTACTTGGCCTGGGGCCCCAACAACATTTTACTTTAGATGAGGTCTGGCAAAAGAATTTGATTCTTATTAACAGAGTTGCCAACAATGGGAACAGCATTTTTGTATTCACCAGAAAGGAAAAACTGCAGTAATTTCGGTCTATGCAGGAGACTGTGAGGCTCTTTGCATTTGCAAGTCTAGAATTTCATGGAATTAGATCTAAAAATGAGCACTGCCCTTAAGAAGTTCCTAGAATTGGGGGGATGGGTAAAGTAGGCGATGGGGATTAAGAAGTGCACCTGTTGTGATGAGCACTGGGTGATGCATGCAAGTGTTGAATCACTATATGGTACACCTGAAACTAATGTAAGATGGTTTGTTAACTATACTGGAATTTAACATTAAAAAAAGAAAAGAAAAAGAAGTTCCCAGGAGGAAACTCATGTTTGGTTCCTTTTGCAAGCATCTTCTTGTTTGGTAGCAAATCTCTGCCTAAGAAGTTTGATAAATTGAAGGGGCGCCTGGGTGGCTCAGTAGGTTGGGTGGCTGACTACAGCTCAGGTCATGATCTCACGGTCTGTGAGTTCGAGCCCCGCATCGGACTCTGAGCTGCGGACTCTGTGCTGACAGCTCAGAGCCTGGAGCCTGCTTCCGATTCTGTGTCTCCCTCTCTCTCTGCCTCTTCCCTGCTTGCTGTCTTTCTCTCTCTCAAAAATAATAAACATTAAAAAAATTTAAGAAAAAAGAAGTTTCATAAATTGTTTCAGATGGCAGAATGGACTGCCCACCCGTGCTCCCCCCTCCCCCAAAATAAGAAGACTCCGGAGAACTGCCTGAGAAAATCCGTCTGACTTAGACTTTTGGCCCCACAATCCCCATCAGGATCCAGTCACTGGTCTATTAGACTTGGTGCCTTTCCATGCACCATCCCTTAGTATCTGTTCTTGGTATCCTGATCCAGACACAGGTGTCCTGCCCTCCCCTAAGAGGTAGCCCATCCCTGTCCGACTGCAGTGAATTAAAACACGTTTCCCAAGGCCTACTGGATGCCAAGAAATATACTGGAGACAAAACAGTGTGATTAGGACATGCTCTTTATCTCCAGGGCTCATATTCTAGTAAAAAAACTAAAGATTTAAACCACTGATAACAATCCAATAAAAATGTATTGGTTGAACTGCTGGGAGTGAGAAAAGATAAAATATTTAAGAAACTATTAAGAAAAATTTAGGCTACAAATTTCTGAGGTCCTACTATGCAGTCGTCACTTTTTTTTTTTTTTTATGCTAGTCACTTTATTTACATGTCTTACTTTATTCACATCTTCAGAACAACTCTGTGGGACCATATAGGAGAGAATGTGTCAAGCTAGTCAATGTGCTGCCTTGACCCTTCTCACTATCGGATGCTGGCTGCATTCTGAACATTCATGCCGGGTAGGCTACTTGATTTTTTTCTGTTCTGTGCAGTTAAGTTAGAGGATCTCGCGCATTTGTTCCCAAACCTGTTTGTGAGAGTTGTACTTATGACTGAACTTCACAATTATTAAATGTTGCATATATCAGTGAAACAGGAGTACAAAAAGAAAGGGAGTCGCTATGTTTATGAAAATCAAGTTCAATATCTGGAAATAGTCAAAAAGGTCAAGTTGTTAATAGAAAGTGCTACAAAACAAATGAAGTAAAAAAAGCACATGAACCCAGAAAGGATTCTACATTCTAGTGGCTTTACAATGGTTTTTAAATCCTCATGCCATTTTTACAGACGCCAAATCTGAAAATGACAAAAGACACATTTCACAGGGATGAATTTAGTTAGAAGAGTACACAGCATTTGAATGAGCAAAAGTGTACTCCAAGGCTAAGAAGAAGTCCCTATACCGAGATCGAAAGATCAACGGATGTGCATTTACTATATATTTTCAGCTGAAATAAAAATTAAAAGAGGGCATGAATAATTTCTTTTTTTTTTTAATGATTCCAGGTTTGAAATGATTACTTTTGAATTACCTGACAAACTATAGGTTCCAATCTTCTCTGCTAAGTGCTGTTAGCAGAAGATGTCTCTACTGGGTTAACATACTATTAGCCAAGGAACTCTTGGGGAGTCTTCCTACAAAGTAGGTCAAGTCCTTGCTATATAATTCTGATTATGTCAAGGCACTTATTTATGAGTTTTCTAATTCAACCCACTTCAAATAGATTCATATTTATATCACCACAAAAAAATTACATCCAATTTACAATGATAGCCTTTGCATTTAGCTTTTTGGTGAACACTAGAAAAATATTAACCATTTAGACAGCATATCTGCACTGAAATAACAGGTCCCCGGATACTGTAATGAGGGCCCAACCTGGAGAAATTCCAGAACGGCAGTCTTCTGTACAAATTCCAAGCAATGTGAATGCGTGCTCTCTGCTTAGAATTCTTTTAAAGTTTTTTTAAAAATATTTTTTAATGTTTATTTTTGAGAGACAGAGAGAAACAGAGTGCTAGTGGGGGAGGGGCAGAGAGAGAGGGAGACACAGAATCGGAAGCAGGCTCCAGGCCCCAAGCTGTCAGCACAGAGCCTGATGTGAGGCTCAGACTCACAAACTGCAAAATCATGACCTGGGCCGAAGTCAGATGCTTAACCGAATGAGCCATCCAGGCGCCCCAGAATTCTTTTAAATGCTAGTGGACAAGGGAGCATGCCGAATACTGGACACAGAGTTTAGAACCCAGAAGAATGACAAGGCCAGTAAAGCTTCATTTTCTGGAAAGCCAGATTCCAGGTTGATATTATGCATTGGTTGGATTCTCCTGCTTGAATTTTTCTCTCTGACCGGAAGCATGACACCACGGCAGCTAACACCAACCCAGGCAGATCTGGATTCAGATGCAGACATTGTCACTGTCTAGCTGTATGATTTGGGGCAAGTTACTTAACCTTTCTAAAGCCAAGTTCCCCCATCTGTAATGTAGTTATGGTTGTACGTACTTCATGAGATTGTTGTGAGAGTCAAACAAGAGGGTGTGTGTTATGCTCCTGCTGGAGGTCTGACACTTTAGTATCAGCATTAACCAACGTTGCAGAGTGTCCTGTGTTAAACAAAAATCCCTCCACAATAATCTGAATCTTGTAGAATGTCATACCCTTTTCTGGCAGGTGATACGTAAAATATGTATTTATTGTGACTGTTTGCTCTACTTCGCTAACATAGGGAGGGACTGAGTACAAAGAGATCTAGTCAAATCTGGATCCTTCTGGTTATGGGCAAAGATTTGCAAGAGAGCTCACCGTGCCAGGTAGAGACCTCTGACCTTGAAGATAAGAGACCTCCGGGGAAAACATGCACAAGTAACAAGGTTGTAAGCACAGGATGAAGAAAGTCGGTTTATCTTTCACACATGAACTTTGTCTATAATATTCATTTAGGACTGGGCAGTAGACATCCAGGCCCTGTAGTAATAATAAAAGCTCCCAAAACTCACAAACCAAAGTAGACTTTGCTTTTCTGTGACCACTCAAGAACTCAAGCACAAAATTATGGGAAAGTGCACTGGTAACAATTTATGGAAACTGCTCAGTATCTGTTTCAGAATGAACATTCCACAAAAGGCAGTCGAGGTATTATCATCATTATCTTTATTTTGTTGTAGTTGTGTTTTTTTACTGTTTATTTTCTTATCCTGACCAAACCAAGAATTGTTCCCCCCAAAGCTGTTCACCTCCAAAGCAATAAAATACAAGATATATCAGATGTTAGGGTGTCACCGATTATATGTAAACTCATAATGTAGTTATAAAATAATGTAGTTATCTGGCCTTCCCTGACTGTTCAGTTATAGACTCAGTCCTTTTTATATTTCCTTTGTGTTTTATGTATTTTATGCCTTTATTTTTTAAATCGAGACTATAGCTTCCTCCTTTATAAAATAGGGCTCTATTTGCCTTAGGAAAGTATTATAGGAGTAAACATGATCATGGGTGAAAATGTTGAAAGTCTGAACTACCACGTGTTGATAAAAGCATGGACCAATATGAACTCATCGTCATGGGGACTAGAAATGGAAACAATCACTTTGGGAAAATGTGGCAGTACAGAAGAAAGCTGAAAATAGACATACCCTATTTAAATCTAAACATACACACACTCCCTGACCCCACAGTCCCATCCCACCTAAATGCACACTTACGTGTATCAGAATACGTGTTTTAAAAAAGCTGGTGATGGAAGCACTGTCCTAAGAGATCCAAACCCAGATGCCATAGAATGGATTGTAAAAACTATGGCATTCTTACTAACGAATACCATACTTCAGTAAAAATAAACCATCTAAAATTATTTTATTATATGCAACAATGTGGATCAATCATAGACTCATTCATTGTGCGCAAGGAGATAAGCACAACAGAATACACACTGCGGGCACATTCTGTATTCTGTGTACACACTGTGTTAGCTCCCAGCCCCCTGCCCACCTCCCGGAGATAAAGGATAGATGAGAACAAGGCATGAAGTAGAACATTTTAAAAGACTTTGTTTAACCAAAAGCAATTAACTCACTTAGGTTGCTTTTAATGGAGGAGAAATGATTTTTTTTTTTTAATTTGTGGAGGAGAGAGAGGATTTCTTTCAACCTCATTTAGAAATCCTGAAATTCCATATTCAGACACCACACAGCAAACAGGCACCTGGGGTTTGGGGGGATTAGAGGCAAGCCCTAGACACCCTGTTTAACGACGTCCGGCTGCTCTCTGGGCTGTGGCACTCAAAGAGGCCCTGGCTGCTTTCGTTTAAAGGAGATTCTCGCAGAGCCAAGGTGGCTGGTGGATCAAGGCCTAAAGCAGCAATCTGCTAAACATCTCGGTGACTGTAGAAAGCCCAAAGGGCTACATCCTAGCCTTTGTACCTGCGGCTGTTAATGACTTCTAGAGGAGCAGAACTCAGGGAGGGACAACAGTAGGCAAGAAGTCAATTTCATTTCCATTCCCTGCCTGCTGCATTCTTAACACGACCCTGGGAGAATTTATGTCAGATGCAAATTGTGTATTTGTCCCTGATTCAAATGGCAGATCTAGTCTCCATTTCAGATTCATTCTTGGGCCCTTAGATGCGTTTAATGAAAAGTGGCTGTATTCACTATGAACCAATTTTCCCCTTGAGTTTTTATTACTGACATCATCAAAATAAATCACCTTGAATCCTCAATCCTATCTGCTTTAAAGGCCGGGGGGAGTGGGGGCTGAAAAACAATGAAATCTCCTTTTTAAAAAAAATGCATACTTGAAACATTTTTGTGTTCTTGAGACATTGATTAGCTATTACATTGACATGGGGTGTGTGTGTGTGTGTGTGTGTGTGTGTGTGTGTGTGTGTCTGTGTCTGTGTTTGGTGCGGGGCTGGGTGAGCAGTAGGAGGTTTTGGTTTCTTGTAAGTTTATAGTAATTTGCAGTGGCTTGTTTTTACACATAGTGAGGAAAAGTACTATTTAAACAAGAAAAGCGTTGGGACAGATGGTGAACACTGACCCTTAGGATATTAATCTGTCAGCCAGAGGATTACAACAGCATGCCAGTCTTCACAAACCAGTTCTGGTGTTTTGGAATTAATCTTTCTTTTTCTGTGTTCATTTCATCCTCGTTGAGAGGGGAAGAAAGGAGAGAAAAAAGGAAACCGTGGCCCTGCAAGAACCCCCTCTTGAGCACATGCTAGTCACCCCCTGCCTCAAGTGTGAATCCCTGTACCAACCTATCCGTCCTCCACTCCTGCTCTTCTACAGACTGGGAGAACAATTTTGTTTGCAAACTTGGCCTGGAAATGGTCAGGCCAGCCTCAGATGCCAGAGCACAGCCGAGGACACCAGGGGACCGGTGCCTCGTCCTCCTGCCCCTAGCTTCCACCTTTCCCTTCTCCCAAACCAGCCCTTCTCACTCCCTTTTCAGGACTAGTTTTAACCCAGACCTGACTTTGGCTAGTAACAATTCTCACACCATCCCCCTGACAGTTCTGATCTCTCCCTAGGTACATACACCCTAAGGGTTAAAACAGCTGTGCTGCTAATGTTACTGGCTCATGTTTTAGTGTGTCAGCAATCCAGGACTTTTTTGTTTTTCGGCTATAATAAGCAGAGGCTTAAAACCAAAAGGCAGGACTCTGAGATTTCAAGGTTTGTGGAAAGTGGGCAAAGAGTTTCTGAAGCAGTTTGGGGGAGGCCCTGAAATCATGCCACATATGACAAGGTATTTTATACTAATTTTGGTCCTGGGAACAATGACAAATGATGTCGCCAAGGTCCCTACATACACTTACAGTGACATAAGAGTCAGAGGGGTCTCTCTCCGTGTCTTTGTCTCTCTCCCGGGAGTCTTTAACCTTCCAGGCATGATCAGATGTATTCCCACAGAAGAAAAACAAGCTAATGGTGGTTGATCTCTCCATCTGAGGTTCACAGGCCAGCTCTTGCTCACACCTTCTCTCCCCCACCCCCTCTTCTGCAGCAGAACGAGCCTTTATTTCACTCCTTTGTGAATACGGGGCTGCCCGTATTAGTCATGTGGAGGAGACCTTGGTTTTTAGAAGCATATCATTTTCTGGGCCATCTTTTAGGGACTCAGGCCCAGCAAACCTTGGGTCCTTGTTAAAAAGCTTCTTGGGTAATCCTGTGATGGAGACTAGTGTGGGGACCGCCCGTACCACTAACCCCACGGGACCTCGTATCGTAGCCATTGTACAAAAAATGGAGGGGCAGTACAACACTGTGGTTCCACGAGCAAAGACTGAAGCTGGACAGCCTGGGCTCAGGTCCTAGCTCTCACACTTACTGGCTGTGTGATTTGGGCAAGTCATGTAATCTCGGTGTCTCTGCTTCCTCAACTATAAAATGGGCATCTGAGTACCTATAACGTGTGCGTTGTGATGAGGAGTAAATGAAACACTGAGGCTCTTCTTACCTGTGGCAAACGCTACCTGTCTTAAAGGTCAGCTAATATCCTGTGTGTGGGCATCTCATTTCTCTCCTCTATTCAGAGGTCAAATGTCTAGCCCTACCTCAGGGACGGTTGTCTTTTCAGAGCAGGAAACCCAGTGTCCTGCATAGAGTAGACCCTCAATAAATGTGGCCAGAAAGGGAGGGGACATTCACAAAACACAAAGATGCTGTAGGGAAAGGGACCTAGCGGTGTCACTAAAAATGTCTGGGACCCATCTACATTTGGGCCTTCTTAAAAGCAAGGCTCACCGTACAGATGAGGAAAGTGAGGCCCGGATCAGATGGACCTATGAGCTGCCTTCAAAAACCGAACTTTGGGGGCGCCTGGGTGGCGCAGTCGGTTAAGCGTCCGACTTCAGCCAGGTCACGATCTCACGGTCCGTGAGTTCGAGCCCCGCATCAGGCTCTGGGCTGATGGCTCGGAGCCTGGAGCCTGTTTCTGATTCTGTGTCTCCCTCTCTCTCTGCCCCTCCCCCGTTCATGCTCTGTCTCTCTCTGTCCCAAAAAATAAATAAAAAACGTTGAAAAAAAAAATTAAAAAAAAAAAAAACAAAAAACCGAACTTTGAGTTTTCCAAGGATCAGATGCCAGCAGCCTTTCTGCTTTACACAGACCTGATAATCAATGAGACTTCCGAGACTAGCTGATCAATGCACTTCACAACACTAGCATTGAACACTGCTCTTGAAAATGCCCATGACAATCTATTACACAACCTAATTGAGGGAATGGATTAAATGCTTCCTTATCTCTTTACCTAAAAACTGCAAACAGGGAATGGAAATACTGTACAAGGAACGCAAAGCGTGGCCTCCCAAATCAACTGGTTCAGGAAATTTCTGCTGGCTGCGTTACAATGATTTCTCTTAGCGATTTGCTTTAATTGAATATGTGCAATGCTACCTGGAATTAATACAAATACATGTGAGTGCAGCAGTGGGGAAGTCTAGCATGGGCTTTGCATCCAGGCAAATTGGGGTGGAATCGCGGCTAAGCCACTTCCTAGCTGTGGAGTATCAACTATCAACTGAATAGTAATAACAGCCTTATTAGGGTTATCGTACAAAGTTAGTGCTGCCTTGCTAATCAACACCCCGGTTAATGCTCAAGTACCTGAGGGATTGTAGTGGTAAAGGCTCAAACATCTGTAGCACATCTCATAATAGCTATTGATACTTGATGTGTATTATCAGTTCTCATAACCACTTGAACCATGAAGGAATTAAAATGCCACATCTACAGGTGAAAAAAACCACGGCTCAGCTGGGTGGACTTGGCCAAAGCTGCAGAGCTAATGAGTAGCAGAGGTGGGGGCTGGAAAGCAGAACTCTCTATCCTTACCTTCTGTATCCCAACGCCTCCGTGTGTAGGGGGGTCAGAAGGTACTGTGCTATGCTCTTGGGACACCAGGAGGAGAGATTTAGCCCTGCTCTGGAGGACCCTGCTGCCTAATAGGGAGAAGGGAAGTAAAAAGGCACAGGCAAGAGATGGCAAAATATAAAGGTAAAGTGTATCATGAGTCCCAAGGTGGAGGTGAGTACCAGGCTGCAGCAGCACCAAATTCAGCCTCAAGGTCAGGAAAGGCTTTGGGGGTGGGGAGTAGCTGAGCTGATTCTACAGGACCAGGATCAGTAGAAGTTTTTGGTTGTTTTTTTTTTTGTTTTGTTTTGTTTTTTCTGAAAAGAATGCAGGGATGAGCACTTAGGAAAGAGACAAAAACCTGAGCCAAAGTCCAGAGATACAAGCAAGCACAGCATATTAGGAGTCTAGCACTATGCTGTGCAATATGGTAGATGCCAGTATGTAGGGCCTTTTATATTTAATTAAAATTAAGTACACTTAAAAAAAAAACGTGGGTCTTCAGTCAACCACACTTCAAGGGCTCAACAAGCGTATGTGGCTACTAGCTACGGTACTGAACAGCACAGATACAGAACATTTCCGTCACCCTGCAAAGTTCTGTGGGCTAGCACGGGTGGTATTTTATCTTGGATGATAAAATGCAAACCACTAGAGTAATGGGCTGTTAGAGTAACTAGCACTTACTCCCTGGAGACACAAGGGCCTGGTTCTGAGGAGTCCCAAAGTGATGGGGAGCTGCTCAGGGTTCCAGGTAGATGTGAACCGTCAAGGCTTCAGGAAGGCTGCAGGGTGGGCGTCACATGCCAAGGCAATGGAAGGTTTAGAAACTGTGACACATGCACACAGTTAAACCAGGGCACAAACTTGTACGGGTGGAGAGGTGTGAAAAGTGAACACATACGAGCTGGAGCAAGAGAACTTCTACTGTGCACGAGAATCAACTCCGAGGCAAAATCAACTCCGAGGTTATGGGCGGAGAAAATGCTACCATCACCTGGGACTTGAAATGGAGAAAGGAGGAGGTCTAGGCCCCTTTACCTCTCGCCTGTGGCACATTCCAAAGGAGACGCCTGCCAGGCAACTGGATGCAGGAATCCCAAGACCATAACTAGTTTCCAATAATGAGCTATGGACCAGCTCTCCTGGAGCCATGAAACATTCTGTGCACCAATCACTCTATTGTGTAGGGAAAAAAAAAAGAATAGAAAACTGAGTACCTGATCCCTCTCTTCAGAGATTCTTAATTTCCAGGGGAAAGAGGCAGTGCTCTCATAGCAATGCCAAGATTAGGAACACAGAAGTCAACAAGGGCTAAGGAATGTAGTGAGCATGAGGAAAGGAGAAATAGGGGAGGTTTCATGGAGGAGACATGGCTGGCGTGGTTCTAAAAGGACAGGGGCAGGGATCTATCTAAGGATGGAACAATTTTCCCTGCTTATCTCCACTTTTTCTCACCAGTATTTAAAAAATCAAGACAACTTTTCCAAAAGGAGCTAGGAGTCCACATAAACAGAAGTAAAGACAGTGCCAGTAACCCTGCTTCCCCACATCTAGGGCATCCCCTTTGGTTAACAGGGGTCCTCGGTGCTAGCGAAGACTGTCCCCTCTGATCCAAGACAGGAGAATGTGGGTGAGAGCCCTCTGCAAGCCACAGGGAAAAATTATGCTTGTCTGATTCAGGCAGAAGCTTAAAACATGTTTTGGAGAAAAGAGATTCCTTTAATCAGATGAGAAACTAGTTTAGGGGTTACAAGGTATCCATTGACCTCCTCTCATTCATTCTCCCCTCTGCAGCTAGACACATCATCCGGAAACACCCATCTGATCGTGCCACCCCCACCCCCACCCCATCCCTGCTCTCTGCTTTAAATCCATCTATGGTTTCCTAGAGGATAAATCTGCAAATCCTTAGCCTAGCAAACCCTAGGAATTACGGGTTTCATAGTAAAAAATGCAAAGTTACCAAAAATAAGCTAGGCCAGACTAGTTGATTCCACACGGGGAGGATAATTCCATTTTCCCTCATCGCCACCAGAAGTTCAGTCTTTTTGAAGTCCTCCTGCCCCATAGGACCGCACTTGGGTCCTGTGCTCTATTAGGCTGGTGCTCATCGATGCACATGGGTTTGTCATGTGCTCCCGGTGGCTGGCACCACACCCCAACACGCAAACGCACATGTGCACGCACACACACACACACACACACACACACCTGTGCTCGTTAAAATCCCAGCTTCATGGCCTGTTTGAAAACTACCCACTCAAGGACAGCTCCTCCCCATTTCATCTACTTACACTCTCACCCACTAAGCCTTGAAAATGCGATAATCTACCAACATAGCTGAGCACAAGTAATGTACCAGGCACCAATGGCACAGAGATAGATAAGCAGGCATCAAAACATTTGCAAGCTTACTGGCTCTCCTTCAGAAACTGTCCCAGCATTTGGTCACTTGTGCGGATCCTGACATTGTGATCCTCTTGAGGCCACCAAGCTCTTGCCCACCCCTGGGTCTTTCTTTAATTATACTGTTTCGTTGCCCCAAACACTCTTGCCTCTCTCTATGCCAGGCTAACTCCAGTGAAACCTCTAGAACCTGGTTGAGATGGCATTTATTTGAGGAAGTCTTTAGAGACTCAAGGCCCCCATCCCCAGCGGAGCTAGAAACCACCTTTGTGGTTCTGGACATTCCCTCTCCTGGCATTATCATGCCATTCCGTAACTTCATCTTGGGGCTACAGCACTGGCTACAAAAGGAGAACGCGGAGAACAGAAAATCTAGAGTCCCAAAGGCCAGTTACGAATTGGCAATGTGCAAAGGACAACAGAGTGTGGAGACTGTTAACATTGACGTGCCCCTGCATGGATACCTGGGCAGAGAGAAGGGAGCTAGTGCACTGCTTTTCAGTGAAAATCTTCAAGTTATATCAGAAGAGCACAGACATGGGGCGCCTGGGTGGCGCAGTCGGTTAAGCGTCCGACTTCAGCCAGGTCACGATCTCGCGGTCCGTGAGTTCGAGCCCCGCGTCGGGCTCTGGGCTGATGGCTCGGAGCCTGGAGCCTGTTTCCAATTCTGTGTCTCCCTCTCTCTCTGCCCCTCCCCCGTTCATGCTCTGTCTCTCTCTATCCCAAAAATAAATAATAAAAAACGTTGAAAAAAAAAAAAAATTAAAAAAAAAAAGAAGAGCACAGACAGGGGCACCTGGGTGGCTCAGTCGGTTAAGTGCCCAACGTCGGCTCAGGTTATGATCTCGTGGTTCATGGGTTCAAGCCCCGCATCGGGCTCTGTGCTGACAGCTCAGAGCCTGGAGCCTGCTTAGGATTCTGTGTCTCCCTCTCTCTCTGACCCTCCCCCCCAAAAACAAATAAACATTAAAAAAAAAAGGAACACAGACAAAGATAAACAAAGGAATCCTAGAGGAGGCAAAGGATGAGAATGAAACAAACCTTTATAAACAACCTCTCACATGAAGGGCCTTTCGTAACATAATCTTGTTTAAATCTTCACAACAGCCTAAGGAAGTAAAAATTATCCTCCCCTTCTTAGCAATGAGTCTCCCTACACTCACCAATATTAACACAGCTAGAAAGTGGTATTCAAGCACTGAACTTAACAATGTTGTCGCCCACATAAGCAATTCCAAAGTCATGATAAAGCAAGGCTTCTGAGTTTTCTCCAGAGTGAGGTAGATTTCTCAGGGCCTCCCAGCTAGGAAATTATCAAGACACAAGCCTGTATTTCTTTTTTTTTTTTTTTAATTTTTTTTTTTTTAACGTTTATTTTTGAGACAGAGAGAGACAGGGCATGAATGGGGGAGGGTCAGAGAGAGGGAGACACAGAATCTGAAACAGGCTCCAGGCTCTGAGCTGTCAGCACAGAGCCCGACGCGGGGCTTGAACTCACGGATCGCGAGATCATGACCTGAGCCGAAGTCGGCCGCTTAACCTACTGAGCCACCCAGGCGCCCCACAAGCCTGTATTTCAAGAACGCCAAGGTGAGCCCTTTTACTTGTGCTGTAAATCCCTAAGCAGACTCCCCAAACAGTAGATTCCAGAAGAAGACACCATGGAGGCTGGAAGATTTTTATCCCGAGAGATCTAGTGTGGAGCTGGGAGCCACAGCTCACAGCCACTGAACAGAGTAACTGGCCCATGGAGGGCACAACTCAGTGACTCTCCATCTTGGGCGCATGGCTGCTCCACCAGGACCAGACCAGGTGAACCCAGGTCTCTGCAGGTGGCGTCCAAGCAATGGCACTTGGGTGTTCTGCCAAAGTTTAGGGAATCACTAGACTAAATCAAGTGGTAGGAATCACTCAGCTAAAACCTCCTCACTAAGCAATCACATTAGAATACAAACTCTCTCTCCTACATGTAAGTGTTTCTCTAAAAAGAGCCCCAGCTCTCGAGTACAGGATTAATACGGGAGAATCAAACTCATGAAAACCCACCCAGTGTCCAGCTGGCCAGCACTCTTATGGAAGCAGCGCCCCGTCCTCCAGTGTGAAGTATGCTTATTTATTCTTATTTCTCTGGCAGGTAAGCATTATAGGGATATAAAAGAGTGTATCGTAAAAAACATTATTTATTAGTAGGCCAATAGATTTCCATGTGAAGCAGATTTTACACATTCCATTTTCCACTGAAACAATGGAATGTTACATGGCTAATAATAAGGCACGGGCCTTGATTAAACACCCAATCCATAATTCAATAAAGAGGTTGTGCTGACATAATCAGCAAAGAGGGACCCTTATGAATATCCAAATAAGCCAAAACCTGAAATGCACGAGTCAGCACTCACCCCACAGAGGCAAATTATTTGTAAACTGTGCAAAACATTTTTCTTCCAGGATCCAACTTCAAGAATTTTATAATTAGCAAAGTTTCTTTAGTGGTGTAAAGACATACTGTAGTCCAAGCAAAGGCCAGGAGTCTTAGGATGATGTGGTGGGAAATTACTCTGTTTCAGTTACAGAAGGAATAATATATGCTCTTTAATGGAATAACAGACCGTCGACTGAAGGAGTCTCAAAAAGTTCTAGAAGCTTAGCTCAAGGCTGCTTGATTTTCATTTTGTATAGAAGTGCCAGATTTTGATAGCTACTGTCACCTCCCAAAAAGGTGTCATCTGAGAGATCCCAGGATGTAAATTTTTCATTTTTTAAGTCAGAGCAGCATAAAAAACTTCATCCTGTACATACAATTTTAAAACATGCACATTAAATGCAGCACATACTTTTCTGGGACTCCCCAGACCAATGTGTTTGTTTTCCAGAGACATTGTGAATCTTAAAATTGGTTGCTTCTCTTTTTCCTTTGACCACCAAGAAGCTCAGAATCGACTATCACACCAAACAAATGGGACCTTGTTGCATGATTTTATCTGTCATTTATTTCCTTGTTTTCATCTTAGTTATCTAAATTCTGTATCTAAATATCTAGATATCTAAATATCTACATTCCTTGTAATGTAGACATCTCTATAAACCCCCTCACATCATCTTTGTAACAAGGTAGCATCTAAAAACATAGCATTTAACTTATAAAGCATCAGATTTTGTGCGGCAAGTTGCACATGATTCTGCAAAGTATGTGCACCAAAAACATAAATGTATTCATGGGCTCCTGGCACAATATACTGAAAACTGGGACCTTTTTAGGACATCTGGGCCACATGGCCAGTGCTTAGAGAGTAAACTTCCCCAGGGGGCCACACTACCCTTGGTAATTTGCTATTGTGTCCTTGACATCCCCAAGCCAAGGCTGGGGACTATTATAGAAGCACTTATAAGAAACTTCTGGTAGAGAATAAAACCTTTAATTTCTGATTAAAGTTTCAGTGGGGGGTTGGAGGGTTGCTAGAAGTACAAAACCATTATTTGGAAAGGAAAAAAAGTCCTCTTTGATTAACTCAGGTGCATCAGTGGCTACTTCCAGAAACCAAAACCAAAACCAAAACCACTTACCACACTTACAAAATTGGCTATGTTGATCTCCAAAGAAAAGGAGTCTTCTGATCTCTAAGTCAGAGAGCACCTTGCCTCCTTAGGTTGAGCAAGCATTCCTATACCCTGTGTGCATACATCAATTTGGTCCATGCAATCAATACAGAAGCGGTAAAGAATATTGGCAGGAAAATCAATGGTGATAAGTCTAGGAGCAAACCCTGAGAGAGAAATTAGAGAAATCAGAAGAGGGAGTATGGGGTCCAAAGGCCACAGGCTGTGGAGTCATGCCAGCTTATATCCAGATGCCAATTCCTTGACCTACAGCTGTGATTCTGGAGACATGATGCCTCCTTGCTGAGCCCCACTCTGCCCGTTCAGCTGTATGAGCCCTGGCCTACATACCGCCAGTGAGGTCACAGACATGACAAGGCTCTGGAAACAACAAGGTGGTCAGCAAATTTAAGGAACTGCTATGAGTAAAATTTTGTAGAGAAGGAATCCTTCCATGGGCACTTCTTGAGATTGCAGAGGACTTAATAGCCATGTGTTAGAGGCAGGGTAAAACAATTTCTCAAGGACAAGCTATTCAATTCAACTCAGCCAGATTTTACTGAGCACCTACTATATTCTGGACATTCAAAAAGAAGTCAGGGATACAGTGATATACAACATAGACATCCAACAGTGATAACAATATCAACAATTTTAAGCGAATATGCAAAACCCCATGAAAGGGAAAGTCTTGGGTGTCATGGGAACACATCTTACCCTAGCTTGGGAGGTCAGAAAAGACTTTGTAAATGTGTGTGTGTGTGTGTGTGTGTGTGTGTGTGTGTGTGAGAGAGAGAGAGAGAGAGAGAGAGAGAGAGAGAGAGAGAGAGAGAGAGATCTCCAGGGAAATAATCAAAGCTCCGGGGCTTTTATATCACATCAACATTGCTTCTACTTGCTACTTGCTGGTCTTCGGATTTTCTTCAATTTTGGTTCTCTCATTACCAAAAACTGTTCCATCAACTTGAAGAAGAATCCTGGGGCATAGGCCTAGACTTTACTCTTTGCACACTCCCCCCTCATTACTGCTACTTCAATAAAAATAATCAGAGCTAACATTTGTTGAGTCTTTCCTACGTACCATGTACTTTGCTAACCTAGAGCTTACAATTTTTCTCAGTTAATCTTCATAGTGATGGCATAGATGTAGTTACTTATTTTCCTTTGGTTTAGGGATCGAGAAATGGGGAGTCTCACAAAAGTGAAGTAACTTGTTACTTGTTACACCTCCAAGGAGGGGGGAAGAATGGGAAAAACAGAAATTCCAATTGGGGCTGTAAGACTCCACTAGACCCCCATGTCCACTCCACCGCCCTCGCTCTCGCTCGTCTGGAAGGCCACAGTCATCTCCTACTCACCCCTCTTCCTATCTCCTTTCCTACCCTCTGCAACCTACTTTTCTCCCACAAGAAATTTGGAGCTGGTGCCACAGGAGCTTCATCCTCCAAGTGGTTCAACCACAACACATAATAGTTGACATTTGGGAAATCATATAACTGCAGTCCTCTAACAACATTTATCAGAGGAAAACAAGAACACGGTTTCCTTTCAATCAAAGTGATGAAACCTTGGGAGCACAGATCCTTCTCTTCCCCGGGGAATGTAGCAACCTAGTTATCTACTCAAATTATTCTGACCTTCCAAGGCCAAGTCCTGTTAGTCCTTCCTAATCCAAAAATAATTAGTGGATAACAGACCCTGGCTTGTTGAGACAGAGTTATTTGTAAGCAATCTTGTCTGGAGCAAATGATTTTGCAGGAATCACTAACCCTAATAGATTCTCCCAAGCTGTTGCCACCTGCTTTCCTGAGCCCCCTGTCACCTCTGACAGTGAAAGGGCAGGCAGGTCACAGTGTCAGGCCTGGGGACACAAAGTCACCGCCACACTGTCACTGGTGAGGAGAATTAGGCTCACCCACCAACCGTCTGGAGAGAAGACTGGATAGACGGGCAGAAGCATTCCAAGGAGGTAAACGGCAGAGCGATTAAAAAGACAAGGGCACTTATTCAAAACAGGGGTACTTGGCTGGCTCTCAGAAGTGTTTCAACATTTGTTGGCAGAGAATAGCAAAGGGAAAAAAAACAAAACAAAACAAATCACCAAAATGGCCTTTGATAGCCTCAAGGATCCTGGAGGATCCTCAGCATTCTACAGCAGCTGATGCTAGAACTGAACTGAATTTAGTGTCCGAAGAGGGAAAGGAGCCCAAAGCATAATGTTCAAATAAATGTCCATCCCTATTCAATATCTGGAAGCAGGAGCAGACCCCAAAAGGGAGGCCACCTTAGAGCAGTGGTTCTCAAACGTGAGTGGACACGAACAGCACCTGGAAGGCTTGTTAAGAAACGGATCCAGCGAACTCCTTCCCCAGAGTTCCTGGTTCGGCAGATCTGGCGTAGCGGCCTGAGAATTTGAGTTTCTAACCAATATCCAGATGGGGCTGATCTTGTGGTCCAGGGGCTACATTCTGAGAACCATGACTTCACAGAAGAGAAGGAAAGGCAATGAGGGAAGAAGCCAGCATCGGCTATAACCAATATGTGCCAAGTGCACATATTGCATAAGCATGCCCTCACTCATTTTTTTTTTTTTGAACAGTTAAGTAATACGTTTTATGTTTTAACTGAAGTATAGTTGACCCCCAGTGTTACATTACTTTCAGGTGTCCGACATGGTCATTCCACAACTGTATGCATTAGACTCTGCTCGTCGCAAGTGCAGCCATCAATCATCTGCCACCACGCAATGCTGTTACAATAGCAGTGACCACACCCCTTACGCTGAATCTTTCATACCCAGGAATTACTCGTTCCATAACTGGAAGCCTATATCCCCCATTCTCCTTTACCCATTTTTCTCATCTCCCCCTTGCCCATCCCCTTTGGCAACCATCAGTTTGTTCTCTGTATCTGTAGGTCTGTTTCTGCCTTTGTTTATTTTGTTTTCTAAAGTCTGTATATAAGTGGAATCGTATGGTATCTGTCTTTCTCTGATCGACTTATTTCACTCAGACTAATATCCTCTAGGTCCATCCATGTTGTTGCAAATGGCAAGATCTCCTTCTTTTTTGTGGTTGAGTAATATTTCATCACATACATATTTTTTTCATGTTTTGGGGTATATACTCAGGAGAGGAATTACTGGATCATATGGTATTTCCATTGTTTTTTTTGTTGTTGTTGCTTTTTTTTTTTTTTTTTGAGAAACCTCCATACCGTTTTTCACAGTGGATGCATCAGTGTACATTCCTATCAACAGTACACAAAGTTCATTCAATTTTAATAAGCATGAAAGCAAGTTTTATAAACCCCATAATACAGATGAGCAAACTGATGGACACAGGGGTAAAGTGACCTGCTCAAGGTCACCCAGCTAGAAAGGAGCAAAATGCAGATCAGAATCTGGGTCTTCCAGGGCTACCCAGGTGACCCAGTACATTACGCATCTGACTTCAGCTCAGGTCAATGATCTCACAGTCTGTGAATTCGAGCCCCGCATTGGACTCTGTGCTGACAGCTCAGAGCCTGTAGCCTGCTTTGGATTCTGTGTCTCCCTCTCCCTCTGCCCCTCCCCTACTCACACACATGCTCGTGTTCTCTCTCTCAAAAATAAATAAACATTAAAAAAAAAAAAAACTAAAAAAACCCAAAAATCTGGGTCTTCCAGACCTTAAAATGGCCCTGTTTGTTCTTAACACAAAACAAAACAAAACAAAACAGTTCCAGCTCCAGGTGGATCTCAAGAAGACCCATAGTTCCTAAAACTACTGTGCCTTCTGTAAAATGCTACTCAGACCTTTCTCCCAACGGTCAACAATTCAACCCACCCCACAAGTCCTAATTGCCCCAATCCAAAAGACCTGAGATGAAATGCACCAAGAAATGGAGACCCACCACCCAGAGATCACCCCAAAAAGAGGACAGAGAAGCTGAAGCACACATTGAGGGTCTCCAGGGTGGTGTGCTATGTTGCCTACTGAGGGACTCTAATGACTTAATTGTCTATATGCGGATATGGGAATCCTTCAGAACGGCAAGTTGTTCTGGTACAAAGGACTGTGCATCTGACCTAAGGTCTGCGGGCAAGTCCCATAACTTCTCTGAATTTTGGAACTATTCATGTCACCTGAAACTGGAACTGAAAAAATGGAACTATTCGTGTCAGCTATAGGACTTCACCTGACTCACGAGAGCCTCAAGTGAAATAATGCAAGTATGTATCCGTTTGGTGAGTTGATAGCTGCCTTAATGCAAAGTGACAGGAATCACAAGTGATGGGTCACTGTAGGCTAGTGCCAAAGGGGTTGAAGGTGGGTGTTCCTCCTTGAGAACCTGACTCTGGCTTTTCCACTTTGCGATTTTACATTTTGTCAAGTGATTAGCTTCCTGGCCATAGTTTCCTCATGTGAGATATGGAGATGCCCACACCTGTGAGACTTCACAGCATGGTGCAGTGTTCTATCTTGTTGTACCTGTGGCACACTTTAAGATCTTAGAATTTGTAGGGAATGATTGAAGGTATTTAATAATTTGAAATAGAAAAATCAGCAATAATTATGGTCCAATCACCGTATAGTCTATGTTGGGGTCTCATTCACTAGCCCTTCCTTCACTACTGTCTCATTTCCCGAGGACCGTGCCCCCTTAGCTATTCTTGAACCACAGCTCTAAGGCCCATGTCCTCCCTCCTTGTCGATGCCTTGACCTGAGGCCCCTTTCTTCCCCCTTGCTCATAGAAAGTAAAACGGTGTTTCACAATCACCATTCAATGGGCTCCACTCAAAGTTCTGTGCCACAGACACCTCCATAACAAGGGTTGAAAAATGAATTTTCCATTTTGATCAAAACATTGGCATACAACTTTGAAAGGTTTAGAGTATACCATCGTGCCTGGACCACTGGTGGAGAATAGGTGGAACATGAAACCTGGTCCTCACGGGGTAGAGATGCTCAGGTCACTGAGCCCTGGTTTCCTAGTTGGTAATACATGGACGGTAATGCCGAACCCTGCTGATCTCCAGGGTTGTCGTGAGAATCAAAAGATGTGGAATCGAACAGAGGACCATAGTGTGATAACGGCAAACCACTGCAAGACCTAAAACCGTAAATATAATAACTACTCTTGGAATCGCACAAGCAGCGGAGCACGGTAGCTAAGAGGGCATCGATTAAAATACAGGCACTGGACCCACACTCGTAAGTGGAAGATCTGGGATCTGAAGCCACCAGATGTGGGCCTTTGGGCAAGTGATTTAACCTCTCGGGCCTCAGGTGAAGCAGGATATAGGTTGAGTTAAAACAGGGAAAGCATTGGCAACAGTGCCGGACACGGTGAGGGCAAGCTGCTATCGCCATTACCATCCACATCATCCTTACTTCTCTTCCTCACTATAGCACTGTCCTCCTGGGCTCCGTGTCCTCCCCCTGTGGTCTGGCAGTGCCCACACGGGGTGCCTTCCCATCTGTTCTCCTCTGAGGGACACAGCGACAGAGATGATGGGTGGGTGGGGTAGGGTAGACTTCCCTGGATAAAAACTTCACAGTCCCATGATCATGTGCATTTTCAAAAGCACTAACCAGCCAACTAGTCAACCTTTTCTATATGGACTTTAGGAAGATTTCGGAATTTCCTCTTTGAGTATTTATCAATTTTCACAAAGACAGTCATGTAAACAAAAAATACCACAGTGTAGGGTAAAATAATTGTAACTTGAGCCAGACCCAGGTTCAAATAATGCATCCAACAGTTATTACTGATATGATAGGATATGGTCAAGTGACTTAAGCTCTCAGTGCCTCTGTTTCCTCATCTGCAAATGGGTACAATAGTCATTCTTAGTTCACAGGGCTGTTATGAGGGTCAAATTAGGGTTCATGTAAAGTGCTTAGACCAGCCCCTGGCACGCACAAGGATTGCTGGATATTTTATTCTGTAATGTTTTTCCTGATGCTTCAAAGACAGTGACAAAAGGAAAGGCTTTGATGGATGATGCAAGAAGCACGAGCAATCCCACTCTATGATGGCCAGGACGTGCTGTGTCCCTTTAGAAAAAAACCCTTTCTCTCCTTAGGTCTTTGTTAAAAAAAAAAAATCCACTACCATTTTAGGTGTGCCCAATTCTTTCCTGACAGGGCCAGCCCCATGAGCACATCTCTAAGTCTCAGTGCCAGATTCAAATTTTCTTACCATCTGAAACCCAGTGGCCTGTGAGCCAGCGGTAGTTGTGAGCCTGCAGGGAACGCAATTCCACGGGCAATGTGGTGGATGCACATCTCCCAGCCAGTCATCAAGAAACCATGGGACACAGCCACCTCCATTGCTGGCTTTGTAATTAGCATTTAAGATGCGACCAACATAGCACCCTAAGCCTTTGACTGCAGACAGACGGCAGGACGAGAGGCTTGCTGTCATCCAGGTGTCCGTTGGTACATAAATTAGTAACAGTGGGAGGTGTAAATAACTTGTAGGGTCTTAGGTCTTAGTATAATGGGTATAATGGACAGAAAATGACTAATGAATAGACAATGCCTTCCCAAGTCGCACCTTCAACTGGATGTGGGGAGATAATTGACTGTCGCCTGATTTCGGCTTCCCTGTCTCTCTGAATCATGGTGGTGCTACTGTTGACAAACATGGTCATTCTTTCGTCCACTCAACACTGATTCACCAAATATTCACTGAATCTAGTAGAAGCCAGACTATAATCTGTTGGGTCAAAACAGCAACGTAAGGTTCACCATGACCGTCTATCCTCTTTTTCTTGCTCTTACCATTTAGAACACTCCTCAGCTTAGGGTGTCCACTGATACTAAGAGATTGTATGTTTACTCCCAAGGGGACTTTTTCTGCTTTTGTTCCATGCCCACTACTGAACAGCAACACATTAACAATAATAAAGACATCTAGTGTTCATTGAGAACTTCATGTGTGCAAGGCTGAGCCCTGAAATGCACCCTCTTGTTCATGTTTCCCAAGCGTGGGATGGCTTTCTACCACCACATTCCCATTTTGCAGTGAGGAAACTAAGGTGGAAAGCAGTTAAGTAGCTTGTACAAAGTCTCACTGCTGGAGGCACTGCAGTCCAGGACTGAATGCATTGCTCCCTAAAATCAGAGTCAGACTTTTCACCAGAGCCTGAGCTGCTTCAGCCACCGGCAAAGTGGAAGGAAGTAGACTTTAAGTCAGGATATCTCCTAAATGGGCATGTAGCCTCAGCTTCAGTTTAAATGCCCATGACATGGTAATAAAGGGGTGTTGTTAGGATTTAAAGAGACATATATTTGGAATCCCCAAGAGCCACATGCACGTTTGAGGACTGGTGGTTGTTACCAGAAACAATCCAAGTACACAACTTTGTAGGCGGGCAGTATGGCTTCAAATTTCTATTAACAGATAATTATGCCAAGTCAAACAAGCCAGACAAAAGAGAGTACGAGTTGTAAGAATTCATCGATAAGAAAAAATGAAAGGTAATCTATAGAGACAGAAAGCAGATAGGTTGTTATCTGAAGACAGGGAGGAAGGCGCAGGAGGGAGGGATGACAAAGGAACAAGGAAACTTAGGGAAGTGATGGGTACTGAATTACCTTGACTGTATTTCAAAATGGATCACACTATATGCTTCCAATATGTACAATTTATTGCAGATCAATTGTATCTCCACAATGCTGTTCTTTAAAAGCGTTTCAGGCACGTGAGTGTCAACTCTCTATTTAAAAAAGGGCCCATTTTATCTGCACTAGCTTAGTGCTCCTATTCTCACAGGGTACCAACCCTGAGCCGGAGCTGAGGGTGCAGAGCTCCCATCTCAGCAAAGCTCTCTTTTGTCTCTCAGTCTGTCATGTGGGAGGAGGAGATGACCATGCGGTGACAATGGGAACAGGTGGGTACTTGGCAAGTCGGGGAGCTTAGCAAACATTTTTTGATCATTTGATGGAGTATCACGCAACATAATGAGGAGAAGCTTTTGTTAACTAAAGCGTTTTTAAGAATTCTCAGTCTAGTCCAACACTGATCTAGACAATTTTGTTTAATTAAGGTAGTTTTTGAACTGTGAGTCAATGGGCATTTTTCAAAGGGTCAACCAAGCTAACTGGCAACGGAGACTCCAGAATACACACTTATCACAACAAAGGCAATTGTTCAGGTAGATGGGGAATTGAAAATATTTCTGACTTGCAGACACATCATAGCAAGTGAGGAATCAAAAATATATGATAAATTCCTTTTTGCTTGGGGAAAACACGGCCTTTATGTAGTCTGAAAACTCACTTTTATTTGGTACTTGAAAGCAAGGAGAAAACATACATGACAATAATTGACATAAGTAATAAGTTACCATTTACTGAGGATTTATCAAACGCCAGGCACTTCCTAAGCACCTCATGAATACTGGCTAATTTGATCCATACAACAAACCTATTATGTAGACTGCTATCATTATCCACATTTTAGGGATGAGGATACAGAGGCACAAAAAGCTCAGTAGCTTAATTGAAGCCACATGACAAAAAGTAGCATATTTAAAAAATGCTTATTTATGAATTTTGAGAGAGGGAGAAAGATAGAGGGTGAGCAGGGGAGGGACAGAGAGAGAGGGAGAGAGAGACAACCCCAAGCAGGCTCCACACTGTCAGTATGGAGCCTAATGCAGGGCTCAAACCCACGAACCATGAGATCATGACCTGAGCTGAACAAGAGTCAGATGCTTAACCAAGTGAACCACCCAGATACCCCCCAAAGTAGCATTTTAGCTACTACTAATAACAGCTACTATTTCTTTAGCACTTACTATGTGTTAGACCTTTACCAAGCAGTGTATGTGATTTCTTTAAAAAAAAACAAAAAAAAACAATGTTAAAACCACACCATGAATGAGGTACAGCTATCCCCATCTTATAAATGCAGAAACTAACGTTTTAAAATATTCGTCCAAGATCTTACCCAATTAGTTACTAATAGAGCCAGATTTATCTAATTTCAAATTCACAGACTACTCTTTAAAGCACATGGGTTTACATCCCCTTTGGATATCTTCCTCCTCTCAAGTTAGAAAGTTCCATTACTCAGTTATGGGAGACAGACACACAGACTCCAAAAGGCTGAAGGGAATAAAACACCTGTTTAACTATATTTGTATATCTTAGAGTCAGTTATTTCTAAAACCCAGGGAAGGAATGTACACTTACTCATGGGAAATGCTTTGGAAAGCAATAAAGTAGATTAAATTAAACTATGGTTTGAAGGTGATGATTTAGCAAACTGCAGTGGGTGTTAGTAAAAATGAAATAGAAGATCTCTTTGCATATTATCTCCCCAAAGAGTATCGCGTAAGGAACGTTCTTTGCACAGAAAATAATGAGAATATAGTACATATAATAAACATAAACTACAATAAATGAAAACTTGCTTTTCCCATAAACTCTGTCTGCCAAACCTACACCAATAGGTGGAAAGATATTAAAATATGATTTGGAAGAAATGAGAAGGGATGTAAGCAACTTCTAGCAGGCTTGGGTTCATTAACATATCCCTCCTCCCTTGTATTCCTTCTAGTAAACACTAAACATTCACTAACACCCACCATGTTCCAGCGCAAGGGATGTGGAGCTGAAGGAGAGGTCCTCGCCTCAAGGAATTCATGGTCTAGCAGGGTGAACAGATAAGAGTCCTAAGGCAAGATAACTCAAGAGAGTATAATGAAATCTCTCAAGACCTTCCTACTGTGTTAGAATAAAATCCAAAAATGCTGTGCATGGCCCCTAAGGCTGTCAGTTTAGAGCTGCATCTTCTACTAGCAACACATTAGGGATATTAGCCTTCTGTCCTTCCAGTACCCTATACCCTTTCCCCTTGGCACTCTGTGTTTCCTCTACCTGGAATGCCCTGCCCATCCATACTCGGGCTCAACACACACATACACTTTAAGCATCCCTTTTCCTGGAAGAATGAAGGAAGGGTTCCCAGAGGAAGTGATGTGCCCGCTGAAATCTGAATGAGGAGATGAGGTATTTCAAAGTCAAGAGAGAGGAGAGGCAAAGGCAAGACAGAAGATCCAGCGGCAGACATGCTGACCTGTGGAAAAGCAGGTGTACTGGAGGAAAACAGTGAAGCACGGGGTGCTGGCGTGTGTGGGGTGTGGGGAAAAGACAAGAGCCTCTGATGGGCCAAGGTAAGTCCCCTGATGGGTTGTGTGTGCTACAGGAGTCCCCAGAAGGGGGCTAAGTAGGGCATTGGTCTAACAGACATTTGTTTTGAAAGAAAAAGTCTCAGGCTGTGTTTGGAGGGGAGACTACAACTGCCTAGATGAGGAGACTGAGACTGGGGAAAGGGAAAGACTTTCTAGGATTACAATTAGTGAGAATGCCCCTGTCCAGAAACTACCACTGTACCAGAGTCCCCATCCACTCCTGGGGGAGGCTTTGGTTAGTGTCCTTGTTACCTTGTTAACAAGTCTCTTCCAAAGCAAAATCGAAAGAAAAGTGGGGCTCTTCCACCTTTTAATAATTTCTTCTCTTGGCAAAGTGAAAATTCTGACTTCCAATGTGTCTTAAGAGGGGGATTAACAAATGGGTACCGTTTTGAAAATTCGTATATAGGGTATCCCAGCAAGGAACAGGGCAGCAGGAACTGCCTGGTGCTTGACGCAAGCCACCCAGGGGCTGCTAAGGAGGGGTGCTTTGTCACCTCTTAAAGGCTGGGAAGAAGCTGTCTCCTGATGGCCCAGCAGCCACCATTAATGGAAACAGCAGGGAAACATAACTCTAGACATGCCTGTGGTGAGTAAGGGAGAGAATGACACGAGCTATGCATGGGCCATTTCTTCACTTCCTGGTGCAATAACAACCCTGATTATGGTGAAATCATGGGTTACTGAAAGAGCAACTATGGGTGTTTGCAGAATAAACTGGTTGCTACCAAAGACTCAGAAGTGAGAAAAACAGACATAGGGATTTGGAGACAGAAGTCGAGGCCCAGCTGCAGTTCCATGACCAGCTCTGTGACCTTGAGTCAAACATCTCTCGTCTCTCAGCCCAAGTTTCCATGCCTGTCAAATGAGGAGAATGGGCAGTCTTTCGCAGGATGGCTTTAAAGAACAAGTGACATAAATGCACTTGAAAAATGTCTAGTGCAGGACCAAGCAGTGCTAAGGGGTCCAAATTTGCCCAGGTTGCTATCTAGGGCTCCCCAAGGCTACTTATGGGGAGTGCAGGGTCTGAAGGGAGGTCTGGCCGAGTAGAGCATCAGGGCTCAAGAATGGAAAACACACAAAAGATTCAGGGGAAGTCCATAATCTGAAGTCCCCAAGAGAAGGAAAAGAGAAATGAGGCAAACCCAATTGTGACTTGCCCTCTAGCAGATTAATTTGTTATTTATTTGTTTGAACAAACATGTATTATGTACCTAGTGTGTGCCATATACTAAAGTCAACTCTGAATTCACAGAAGATTCCAGACTGAGCCTTCTCTCAAAAGGTTCGCCACAGCTATTATCCCAAGGCAAGCACCATGTGGAACGAGAGGAAACAGAAAAGGCTATTAGCCTGAAAAGCTTGGGAGGGGAACTTTAAGATAGCTTCCTCAAGAAACTGATGTCTGTGCTGAGTTTTATAATCTACACAGGAGTCGAGGAGGGCTGGAGAGGTCAGAGGGACAGTAGTGGGCACACTGAGGTCAGTGGAAGTGCTTCCAATAGGACCTGGGAGGCAATGAGTCTGAAGCATCTTCCCGAACGTGAACGTGGACATCTTCCTGTAGACATGAGCAGCCAGTGAAAGGGTTTAAAGCAGGGGAGTAACACGACTGCTTCAACTTTCCAGGGAGGTGAGTAACGAGCGGGCATCAGAATGAGAACCCCAACGTTACATCTTGCTCTCCTCTCAATCCCCATATTAACTGCCTAACTGACCTCCAAATCAGATCAAAGTCTAAAAACTGGGAAAACATGTGAGCACAAACTAAGATTGCAATTCTTCTTAAATTTTTTAGAAGTTTATTTATTTATTTGAGAGAGAGAGAGAGAGAGAGAGAGGGTAAGAGAGCGAGTGAGCACGAGCAGGGGAGGGGGCGAAGGAGAATGTGAGAGAATCCCAAGCAGGCTCTGCGCTGTCAGCGCAGAGCCCGACGTGGGGCTTGAACTCACGAACTGTGAGATCATGACCTGAGCTGAAACCAAGAGTCGGACCCTTAACCGAATGGGCCACCCAGGCACCCTAAAACTGTAGTTCTAAAACTGGTGGGCATAATAAACTATCACGTCATTTCCTGAGCCAAAACCTTGGGTTCTTGTCCTGTCCCTGCCATTAGCAAGCTGTGTGGCCGGGGCAGGCCACCCAAACCTGAGAGCACACCTACAGGTGACTGCCACTGTCATGGCTATTAATTCTAACAGGATCATGTAAATCAAACTGATACTTTATTTAATTGAGGCATTTTTTCATATTAGATCACCAGAATGTCTTTAGGTAAAGAACTCTACCTCTTTCTGAATGTTGTCCCCTAGGGGATCAGACATTACTGGTGACTATGCCTCCCCGCTCTCTCCTTTACTACTTTTAGGTGTTTCAGAGCTGTAGTTCTGCCACCCTCTGTCCTGAGGTCAATCTATTTGCATCAAATATTGTTGAAGCTGCTGGAAAGCATTTACTCAGCATGTATTTAGTGACCTACTACTATGTATGTACCAGGCATGGCTGTAGGCACAGGGGGTAAAAGTCAACATGGTGTCAGCCCGCAGGTAACAGATAATTTAGTTTGTGATGGGGAGGAGAGGAAGTAAACAATGATCAATCGCAAACAGAAATAAAAAATCTAGTGTTGGGTGCTATGTGTTATGTAGGGTCTGGAGTCAGGATGCCTGGGTTCAAATCTGAGTCTGCTGCTTTCCTGGTCTAATTTGGGGGAAATGCTTTCTGGACCTCAGTTTTCACACAGGGGTAAGGACTAAATGAGTGTATATAGGCAAAGCTTAGGACAGTGCCTGGACCTTAACAAGAACTAAACCAAATGCTAGCTAAATTTTTTATAATTGCATTTGATTAGACCAACAAGTGATTTCACTTATAATTTGGTAAACTAACGCTTGAAGGTGATGATCAATAAACAGGCAAGATAATAGAATAAAAACAACTCATGTTTATACATCACTTTCCAATTTCCAAAACATCTTCATATATATTCTCATTTGATAATCAAAACAATCTACCTGAATGGGTGGGCAAGGAAAGAAATTTTTCTTAATGTCTTAATTGATCACTGTGTCCTTAGTACTTAGCCTAGGGCCAGGTACACAGCAGGCATGAAATAAATGTTTGCTGAACTAACAAACATGGAGGAGAGAAACGAGGCAGGATTTACTATGAGACAGCCATTGTGCTAGATGCATGACACACATTTAATTCAGAGAGCTTAGGTGGTTCCCTCAAGGCCACACAACTAAGCAAGAACAAGGGCTGGGGTCTTAACCCAGAAGCCACTGCTTCTTCTGCAAAGCCACTGAAAAACTGCAGGGAGACCCCCTTGCTGTCACATTTCTGTAGCTTTGTCAGTGAAACCCCCTTCCCGCCTGGCACACCATGGGCATTTATGGTAGGCATGAATAAGCATTCATTCATTCATTGTCAGTCAAAACACACACCATATGTGCCTACCGTGCTTTCCTGGAGCCTAGGGGTGTGAGTGTGTCTACTGAATAATGGTTATTTATCAACTTCCAAATCCGTCTAGGAGCCACTCCATTAAGACCCAGTGCACATCATGGCACCACTAAGCAGTTTCTTAGATTCTATAAGCAGGACTATCCCAGATCAGAACCTTTCAGCACTTGTGCATGTCAGCTGGTTGTCACCTTCAACATCCCACATGATCTGGCTCCTGTCTACACCTGCAGACTTGACTTGACTCTAGCCTTCACTCAGTGCCTCAAGGGCGCACAGCTGTCTTCCTGTGGGGTCTTCTCACAAACTCTTTCCTCTCCCAGAACACTCTCCATGCCCTATCTGTGTCCTTCCTTAACCACCTGACTTGAAATCACCCCTCAGGTCTCTACATGTCATTTTCCTGGACTTTTATACCTGCATTAGGACTCTTTCATACACGCTCTGAGAGTGCACACTATATTTCAAAATTCAAGAAAGACGCATGCCAGGACTATTGTGGGAATGGAAATTCAGCATGTACAAAACAGACCAAACTCCCTGCCCTCATGGCAACTTCCCTGGCAGAGAAACCAGCATTTTCTCCTAAAACTATGGTGACTGTAACAAATTATTTGACCATTAGGGGGCTGTCTTTCACGCTCTGTTGCAAGATGCAGGAGAACACGGGCTACCTTTGGGTTCAATGCTGAATCTGCAGAGTCTAGCACGGAGCCTGAGACCTGGCAGATACTCAGCAAGTTAGTTCTATGACAGATCGGTTGAGAGGCGCTTGGATGGCCCAGTTGGTTAAGCATCCCACTCTTGGTTTCGGCTCCGGTCATGATCTCGTGGCTTTGCGGGTTCGAGCCCTGTTTTGGGCTCTTTGCTGGCAGCAAGGAGCCTGCTTGGGATTCTCTCTCTCTCCCTCCTTCTCTTTCTCTCTCTCTGCCCCTCCCCCACTTGTGGGCACTGTCTCTTTCTCTGAAATAAATAAAAAACGTAAAAAATAAAACTTAAAAAGTTCAGATGAAAGAGAAATGCCTGCATGGATGAATAAATGAATGCAGTTGAAATTTCCAAAGTGTCTTCAACAGACTGATTTCAAAACTAGGTTAAGGAAAAGGAAGGCATTCAAGCCACCACTGTCACAAATTCAAGGAATCCGACATCCTTAAGGAGCCCCTTCAATATCTGATGCGCAGTGAACATATATCTGCCAAGCAGAGGTATTTCAGAACAAGCCGCAAGGTAGTAATTATCTCCCCCAATATTCTTATAAATAGTTTTAGGCAGCCCTCTACCCATCCTGGTTTCATTACTGGGTTTCTGGGCTGAATGTGAAAGGCAGATTTTTTTTTTTTTAAGCCTTGGCAATTTGGAGGCTATAGTTGGCTTGTAGGGACTATGCCTGCAGGTGTGGAAAAAATACATTTTGCAAACACAAAAAAATACAAGGGGGTCAGGCGGAATCCTTTGAGAATGTGGCCTTACATCTTTTTATTTTATTTTCCTGAATTTTTGATGAGGACAGATTTTTGTTGGTATGCTGCCCATTTTAATAGCGCATTGGAATTTGGCAGCTCTATGTGGGAACCCATTGAAATGCAAAGAGAGGCCAGGACTGTAAGTAGGATCCCTTTACCTGCAATCACTCTGGAAGAAGAGCAAATGTAAAGTGGAATTAACTAATGAATTCCCAGTTGAATCAAGATTAGAAATTGAAGGGAGGTAGTTTCATTCAATGAAATACGAATTCTGAACAGCAGGCTTCAAAAAGAAAAGGTATAGTAGCTACACCCTTCATTTGGGTAAGCACTTTACAGTTTGGAAAATCTCTCTCTCTCTCTCTCTTTTTTTTTTTTTAAATATTCATCCATTATTTCATTTCATCCTCACTGAAGCCCTGTGATTAAGTTATCACACGGGTTGGCAGCAATTATCTTTTTTCTGTACAAATCAGATCATGTAATACCACCACATTACTAAGTTCAGAGACACCCTGTTGCTTTCAGGATGAAGTCCAAAGTCCAGGCTCACCATATCTGAAATAATCCACTTTCATGGCTATGTCTTCTGTCATTCATTCACTCCCTGGTACTGAGCATGAAGCACAGCCCTTGCTTACTAAGATCTCCCAAGACAACAAGGGAGGACAGATAGACCATCAATTCAATTGCATCCATATTAGGATGCATGATGGTAGGGGGCCCTGAAGGAAAGGGGGTTTAAGCTGGTATCTGTGTGTTAGGCGGGTGAAATGCAGAGGAGCAGTTTGGGGTGGTAACGCAGGGCTAGATTCAGGCACAGGAAACAGCGGCTACAAAGGAGCACAAGAAAAAGCATCATCCCCCCCAGGGACAGCCGCACAGAATAACCCCCCACAACTGCTCGCGCTTCCAAGATTTGGACAATCGATCAGAAAGATCTCCACCTTCTTTCTCCATGAGATGAGCTGTTATTAACCCTTGAAGTCCCCTCTCACTTATTTCCCTCTCTGCTTTCTCTGCTTCCCCATGAAGCTTTGCATGTGCATCTATCTCTTCTCATTTGACCCAAGTTCCCTGAAGGCAGGAGAGGTGAAATGCGGAAGCTGAAGCACAAGTGCACGGGGGGCTGAGGCTGAGCAGGGACCCACCGCCTGAGACAATGAGCAAGGAGGCCTTGGTGAGGTGGGAATCAGTCACCCATGAAACTGGCTGTCGCCATGCCGCCACGTTAGTGCTCTCAGTGGCACATGTGACAGTGATAATGGCAGCAGACCAACACCTGGGCCAGCCTTCAAGCTACGATGACCAACAACAAAATGACCAATGGGGATCTTCGTACCACCTCCATTTGACAACTAAGAAAGGCCACCCCCGGTGATTCATCAGTGGCACAGCTCACCCTATTTGGTGGACTTTGCAACTGGATACACTGTCTCTGTTCCAACCCAAACCCATATCTGTGTGTTTTTCATCTCTGAGTCTCAACGCCTGCTTGTTCGAAGGACATTATATAACCTGTTCTGTTCTGGTCAACTGATCTAGACAAAGAGGCATGCCTTGCTAGATGTGGCTTGACTTCATCTTAGAGCAGTGCTTTTAAAAAGATACCAGCAAAATGCTTTTTTTTTTCCCCAATGGAACAGCACTTGGAAAGACAAAAATCTAAAGAAAAAAAAAGAAAGATAAAACACAGTTCTTTTGAAAGAGACGTAGGGGGCACTGGGCACCATTTACCCAAGCTCCTTCTAGACCTCCTGACTCCTGAGGTACCTCCACAGACCTAAGGTTCCATAGAACAAGAAATGAAAACACCAGCCTAAAGAAGCATCTAGTGTTGGTATCAGCTGGTCTACAAGGTTAGCATTTGATACAGATCTGGAACATTAAGGGGAAAGACCTAGATTTGGAGTCACCAGAGTTTTGATTCCTGACTTGGGCACTTCCTGGATGGCATGATCACAGGGAAGCCTCTCAGCTTCCTAAACCCTCAGCTTCCTTCTGTGGGTGGGAGGGATCAATAAAGGCTTTGCCGGGATTGTCCTGTGGCTCAGGTAACAGGTGGGTAAAGTATTTCATGCGATACGCAGGCAGCAAATAAAAGCTGAATTAGCATTTGTGATTAAGGTTGACCGTGCCACTTATTTCCATGTGCTTTTTTACCAAAGTAGATTTTCGTTCATTGTGATCAGATATATGCCCAGAAGGCTCTGAAAAAATGGCATTCTTCAATCCCCACCCCCATTAAAATACAAAGGGCAACACTAATTTTAAAGAGCTTTTGATGCAGTGAAAAAAAAAAATGATTGAAACAATTCCTTAGATGAGCTTCTCACCTTTCCAAAACAGGGCTGCTTTGTGGGGAATTAAAGCCTACCCATTTGAGGGTGTTAATGGAGTGCCTGAGAAAAGAGGCACCTCTCTGAAGGCATCAGGACCCTTCGGGGGTTCTCTTATTAGTGCAGCGGGCCTCAGTTACTGTAAAACACGGGGAGAAAATCTCCGGCACCCAACACAAAAGAGAATCTGTGACACTGTCTAATGAGAAGCAAAGTCCCTCTGAGCCCTAGGGAGCAAAATCTTCCAGAAAATTGGGTTTTCTGGCAGTCTACCTCAATAGCAATTGGCTGGTTCAGCCTGATGTCACTCACTGTACTTTCCAACAATTATTTTTCGTGCACCTTCAATGTGGTGGGCATTGAGCACACAGAAATGGACAAGAGCGGCATGGTCTTAGTCAAGGGGCAAGCAGGGGGTGGGTGGGGTAGGAAGGTTCTCCCCACTGGAGCCCCAAAGCCAGAGTCTTCTAACAGACATCAGCTGCTTTTCTTAGTTGGACACAGAGCTAAGAACAACTGATCAACCCCCCAACACCCCCCCCACCCCCCCAGGAGCCAGGTGTGACCTCCCTGGCCTTACAGATGTGAACACTGAGCCTGGAAAGAGGCAATGTCCCTCAGTCAAGGTCACACAGCTACAAAGTAGGTGGCCCGAGACCGCCTGACCTCAAAGCCAATGTGTTTTCACCAGGCTTGCGTCTCCAGCACACTGGTTTAACAAACCTAATTTCGTTAATATGTACAATGTCTCCAAGCACATCCAAACAGTACTGAGCAAATGACTGTTGCAAAGAGAAATTAGTGGCTCTACATTTCGAAACCACATGTCTTTATTGGCACTTCTCTTTCTCTCTCTTAATGCTCGCTCCAATACCAATTCACTTTATCCTTTCCAATGAGCATTTATCCAATTTAAAGTCAATGAAAAATAATGTACATTTTTCAACAAGTTTACATTAAGCACTGCAGAAGTGCTTATGTGCTATTTAGTGCTGATGGGGCTGGAGCATGGAACGCATTTGAATAGGTCTTTAATTGAAGTCCAAAGGGGTTAGCAGGAAGCTGGTTTTGTTCTGTAATTTAGGTAACTAAGAGCTTGTTAGAAAGGCTTTGGGGGAGTGCAGGGAGAGGCAGGAAGAGGCAGGGAGAGGGGAGGAGGGAGAGGGAAGGGAAGAGATGCTTAGCTAAGGGAACCAGAGGTGAAGCTATAGAAGATGCAGTCTGCTGTCACCACCCTTTCTCCTGCCTGGAGGATGATTTAAATGGTGCCTCAGTGTAGCACAGAGCACCAGCAGTCAAAGGTTTCGCGGTCAAAGTCTGGGTCCTATTTCCAGCTCCGTGAGCTCCTGACTCAGAGTGCCTCGCCGGTAAGATCTGGGACACGGGAACAGTCTGAGATTCTGTGCAAAATGGCAGAGACCCCAACACAACCATGCTTACTTCCACCTCTCCTTTGTATTTTAATGTTAAAATTTCAGCACCCAGGGCCATCTCTTCCCATTTGCTCCTCCTCTCACAAAACGAATTGCTGCCACTGTGTGCCAGGCTAAGTGGTGCCCAGTTTGTTCTTTTCCACCAAAAAACCGTGTTGAAGCTCAGGTCTGAGTTTCGCACTGTTGGTCATGCTTCTGAAGCCCAGTCCCTCATGGTTTGTCTGCAGGGCTGTGTCCACACACAGCTCAGATCGGAGTCTCAAGCAAGGAGCTCTATCAAGAGGCAGGGAGGAGCAACAGGGAAGGGGTGCCTGGGTGGCTCAGATGGGCGAGCGTCCAACTTCGGCTCAGGTTATGATCTCACCGTTCGTGAGTTTGAGCCCCGCATCAGGCTCTCTGCTGTCGGCACAGAACCCGCTTCAGATCCTCTGTCCACACCGCACCCCCCACCCCCCCATCCTTCTCAACTCTCACTCTCTCTCTAAAAAGTGAATAAAACGTTTAAAAAAAAGAAAGAAGGAAATGTGCAGGTGTTTTTAAGTCAGAAAGATTCTCCTTTGACCCCTCTGAGTTTGTGTGTCAGACACAGGCATTGTAACAAGTAAGTGACATGCTGTGAGATGTCTGACACATAGTGGGAAAGCTAATGAGAGCCACACTTACTTTTATTAACAAATGCTGTTTGCCGCAGATATCTTGGAAATATAGACGATAAAAGTTTGGGCGCTTCAGTTTATGAGTTTCCCCCAAAGGAAAAGCAGGAAAAACGTTTATGTCCATTTATAAACATAATTTAATGCATTATTTTACAGCCTCTCTCTTTCCAATTGGAGCTTAACATGCATTTGTTAAGCATGTTATTTCCTTGGGCAAGGCTTCAAGTCTTGAGATGGACAACGTATTTATGTCTTAAAGGGCCTGAATCTTCAAAAGTTTAATATAACTGGGGTTCAAAACAAGTTGATGGCTGACTTGTCCCGTCAGGTGAAAAGTGTCCACAAAGGTCAAAAACCTTGAAACTGACATAAGACGTTCTTGGAAACGGAGCTAGGAAAATACTTTGTGTCTTACTTTGAGTTGCCCTAAAGGGGGCCCTGAAATAAGAATTCCAGTGCAAGTAAGTGACCAGGGAAATGCAAGAAACACTGTGAGGGGAGTGAGGAGGTGATATAAGAAAGGGGTTAAGCCAAATACCCAAAGTAGAAAAGAGGATAAACACAGAATGACCTCAGAATGATCTGACCCAAAGGGTGAAGGAGCTGGGGTATGTATACACTAACTCCCGGAATCACTGGTCAGCGGCTGCTCCCAAGAGATGTCAACAATCCTGACCAGGAGAATGGCCTTCCTCAGTTATACAAAAGTCCCCGCAGAAATGCAGCTATGGGCAGCTGGCACAGGAATGGCAGAGAACAACGGATATGGTAGGGCCCTGGCAGTCTGTGCCCTTTCCTAAGGAGGCTTCCTGTCTAGATGCCATGGGCCACGCTGTTCCCTTAGCCAGGAACAACAATCATCTTGACGTTCTCACCAGCTTACCCCTTCTTATCCTCTGGCAGCCACCTCCTTAGACACAGGTTTTCTAACATCGCTTGTTTATGGCATCATACTAACACCATCTGCATCTCCATCACCTCCGTGGTTGAAGCATCTGGAACAGAATCTGGCCCGTGATAAAATAACAAGTCCTCTTACCTGAGTGCTCCTGGATGGCACATACCGTGACAAGAGCTCTCACTGCATTTTCTTTTTCTAGTTTTCATGATATCCCTTTTTATTAATTTTCATCCTCATTTTACAGATGAGGAAACTGAGGCCCAGCGGAATCAAGAGCAAAAGACTGAGAGCTCGAATGTGGCAAGATAGAGATTCAGATCTAGGACTGTTTGATTCTAAAGCCATGTCTTAACCTAGGTGGGACTGGGACACAGACAGCTGGAGGGTTATAGAGGGTGCGTCCAGCAAGAATACAAGGAATTCTGAGTCCACTGTAGGCTCTGGAGACAAATGCAGAGTGTCGCAGGAGCCCTACGGGAAATACAGTTCAACTGCTAGTTCCTCCTTTGCGAAAGTGAGTTCCACGTGGCAGAGCCCTTTGAGACTCCCTCTCCTATGCCCAGCGCATCACACAGCGCCTGGCACACAGTGAGGGTCTCACGGGGGCTAGAACACGCTGAGGACATGACTAGGAGGTAAATGGCAGAATGAACCGAGGGGATGCCCAGGACGGGAGCTCTGAGAGATGCTGATTCCACATGTAAGTGGCATCACTGCACTCAGTGTCTCTGGATTGGGTTTGTACTCTCTGGACCAGCATTTACTGAACATCATTTTTTTTTTTTTAAACAATATTCAGAAAGCTCAACCCAAACCATATGCTGCAAACACACACACTTTTTTCTTTTTCCTCCTGTTTAAACACGGGCTCTCCCTCTGCTGTAAAAACCATCTAATCAACTGGGGAAGTTTGTACCTTGCATTAAAACTGGGTATTAGCAGCAGCAGAAGCGTCCCTGACAAGTGTCCCTCCACTGCGGGGTGCGCTTGTTGCCGTCAATAATGCCCTTTGCCTACTCACGAGGGAAGATGGATGCCTGGCGGTCAGCTTTAATTCCACTTCACACCTTTGTTTTGCGAGCTAAGAGGACCACCCTGTAATATAACTCCTATTTCCTGTCACTGAGCTGAACACATCTGACAGCTAACATTTTGCTGCTTTATTTGACCTTAATCTGCTCCTGAACTTTGACTACTGTTATTGGATAACCAGCAACTGCAAAGTAGGAAAAACCAACGTGCATAATGCTTAGTTCACAACACTGTGGGAGGAACCAATGTGTGCAATGCCTAGATCATGACACTATTGCCCTCTTACTGTTGCTTAATTCAGTGGCTCTCAGTTGTTCCTCTCCTCTGGTTCCCTTTCTCCCCCTACACCCACATCCTCTACCTTCCCCTCACATGTACCAGGTACTCTCTCAGTTTACCTGGCCTAGTGGAATGTAAGCCTAACACAATTTCATAGGAAAAGGTATTTATAGGATTATAGAAAAGGCTCATCGCTTGGACTAAAGAGACCTAAACTGAAATCTCAGGTTAGCTTCTTACAAATGGCGTGACCTTAGCCAAATGACTTAACCTCTGAAAGCCTTGGTGTCCTCATTAAGAGAACTGAGATAATAATGTCTAACTTCTAGGATTACTGTGAAGATTAAGTGGAAAGTTAGGAAAAAATATCTGAACCAGTGCTTAACAATTTGACCTATGGTAGCTGCTCTCATTAGCACTAGTATTAATATTAATAAGCATTGTGTTGTAGAATCATTATTGTGTAATTTAAAGACATAACGCTTCCATTAATATTTTAGAGAACAATGCCTATTGCTACAATGTTACAAGATAACCAAAACCGTACCTGAAAAGGACAATAGGATAGGACAGTCAGTTAACATTTTTTCTGCCATAAACCTCTTGAAAATAAACTATTCTACTGGGTAATGATAAAACTCTAAATGATAAGTAAAACATTCCAGCCTATGTACTGTAGATAAAGTGTGTGGGAGCTTGCTTATCCCACTTGTTGAGGGGGGTGGCAAGGAGAATGAGGGATAGTGCATTCGTAGTAACTGTTATAAAAGCCTCATGCCTCCTAGACAGGTCTCACCGGTGATACACCAAAGGCTTCATTTGTCAACTTGCTGTCTCAAAAAATAGTCTGCGTTTTGAGGAACACTATAAGAAAATATACCCAAACACAGGCACACACTCACACACACGCACACACTCACATACACACGCGTATAAAAGTTCATTTCAAACCAAACACGCATCACTAAATTTGATGAAAACACCATGAGGTTGCAATCAAATTCATTGGTGTTCAAAAGGAGGGCAAAGCAGAGTGTGAAACTGAATAAAGGAAACCTCATTTTAAAGGCAGCCAGGAGGCCAGAAGGGGGTGCTCTCGTGCACTACCACTCCCAGACCCAAATAGGAAACCAGGAACTCGAGCTCCCAAAGGGAAGAAACCTACTTTAACACCCCAGCAAGAGGAAGATTTTCTCCTTGCCCAGCAACAGTCCAGCCAATGAGATCGTCACAATTCAGCCAATGAAAAGCCACTATACTTTGGACTTCCAGTTTAGACCAATGGACTTTGTTCATAACAGGCTCTACGGACTCCCCCCTTCCCTCTATAAAAGATGCTCTCTTTTGTTCTCCAGACTTGCCTATGGTCTTACACTAGCTTGTGTGTCTCAAGTTGCAGTTCTCCGCTCTTCCCACATAAGCCCATTTAGCTGATAAAATAACTGGCTAAGTTATTTTTAAGGCTAACGACAGTGTTTACATTTCAACAAGTACCAAGTCTAATTACCAACAAAAAATATTTAAAATATAAAAAAAAATGGGGCCAAATGAAATCGTTTTCACTGTCTGTGCATGTATATGAATACATGAATATACAAACGACACATTTTACTACCAACCCATTAAAGTTAAAACATCAATCTTCATCATATCAATTTCATAATATTAGACGCTGCCATTCTAATCTGGTATTGATAAGAATGAACAAGGCCTGGAATTTTACACCTGGGTGCATTTCATTTTGTTTCTCTTCAGTGACAGAATTCAATATGACACAGCTCAGCGTGACAGCATCAGGCTGGGACTGTCACCTTAGGGGCTTATACATCTTTAAAATTCTCACAAAAGTGAAATTGACTGACAGTGAAGCAAAATGATGCTTTTAACTTGAGTTGGGAGATCAGAAAAGTCAATGAAAACATTCGAGTTCGTTTAGGCTCTTCAGTAAGGGATCTTTTGGAGAAAATGCAGCTGGCTTCCAGGTGCTATACTGCTGCCAACTGGTGGGACCCTGTGGACAGTCTTGAGGGAGACCCCCGGACAGAGGCCATGGCATTAAGAGAGGTGGAAGTGACAAGGCAGCTATTGAAAAAGGAATCTTTTTTCCCTTCTCATTGTATCAGCTAGAACATGAAGTATAGGGAAGAGGGAGAGATGGCATTCAAATCCCTGCCCCCACCTTACAGATGGGTGATCCAAAGATACCACTTAACCACTGGGTGTCTCCACTTAGTTATCTGCAGACTAGGGTTACAGAAGCACTTGCTTCAAAGGGTTCTGGAAACGTCAAATCAAGAATGTTGTATGTGGCCCCCTGACCCCTCCCCTCCCACCCTCCCCAGGCTCTGTTGGTCAGGATGCTCTCCTCCCTGCACCAGCCACTGGCCTGAGGCCCTAAGCAAGCCTGCTTCCAGGTCATGAGGGTCCATCTAGATGCAGGAGTGGACCCTGTTGTGGCGAACCTAGATGGGGTGCATCAGTGGCTCCTAGGGGATGTAATCCAGCACTTTGAAAGGTGGAGCTTCAAGTTGGTGAGAATGAAGGTGGTGCAGGCACCAGAGAGCATCCATGGTCTGGCCCACGCCTCACGGGCCATGATACAATACAATGGATGAGGCTACTCTCAGCACCCCCTGGGGAGACCACAATGTCCATATCAGTAGGAAATGTCATCCATACCAATGACTCCAAGGAGGGGCCCAGAAAGATATGCAGCAGTGGCTCCAGAGCAATGAATTGGTACACTGGGTAGACGAGGGCCACCACAGCAGCACCTCCCCAGCCTGAGCCCCAGGGCCACCCAGACCAGGTACCTCCGTGGATAAGAGCTTGAGCCTGTGCTCTGCCCATCCATTCCAAATCACCTCCCACCCCGCCTTCTGCCCTATCCTAGCCCAGAGGGGTTTGAGCCAGCAACTTTATCAGCCTTTGAGTATCCTAAGCCAGCAAGAAATCGGACCAAATCCTTCCTGTAGCCAAGTGCCAGACAACCTTTGGGGATGTCTCCCAAAGTATGTAGTGTGGTCTCTCCCAAAGTGGGGGCAGGGACATTTAAATTCACTCTGCTGTGCATGGAGGTGGAGTGCTCACAATGTCTTCGGCCATCTCTGAAGCAGGAATGACTCTTAGGTAAAGCAGCAAGCAGTTCAACAGTAAAAATGAAGCTTACTATCTCAAAAAAAAAAAGTTGTATGAGAAAAGTAAATTCTAAAGGCTATATAAAATTAAGATTTTTATCACGCAATTATCTATGCAGTTTTTTCTTATTGTGATCAAGACCATTAGTACAATGAGTCCTCTACCCAGGCTGCCTCAGAGAACAGATACATGAAATAATTTGAAGAGCAAGTAAGATTTGGTGGTTTGCTCCCGAAACTGATGTTCTCTATGTGACAGCACCTTGCCTCTCACCATAAGACCACAGAGCTGGAAAGATGTCTGGTCCAACCTCCTGTTTTACAAATGATCAGATGCTCAGTGAAAGGAACTAAAGTGGTCCAAGTTGTAGACAGGGGCTGAATAATGACAATAGATGATTATGATATAAAAACTAAGCCATAATTACTGGTAATATTAACATGGACAGACCATGTTGTTACTTACGAGGCACATTCATATGGACTCTATTAGATTTTTATCTTCTGTGAGAGAGAGTATTATTGTCACATCCATTGTAAAGAAGGGGAGGAGCACTGACCTTCCCAAGGTCAAGTAGCTGATCGGTGGCAGAGTTTAGACTCAAGGCTCGATCTGACCTGAATCTCAGATCACCTTCTGCCAGCGTGCGCTGAGCTACAAGGCACAGAAAAGGTAACACTGAGGGCCTGAGAGTCTGGCCAGTGAAGTGTGGCAGGAAGAGGGCTGGGCAGGGGGTTGCCACAACCCGGAGAATGAGAGGGCAGTAGAGGCAAGCGGGTGGGAGATGAGTCAAAGCTCTGAGCTGCCAGGGGCCTAGGACAAACGACTTAGAGCAGCACTGTCCAAAAGAAAGAGAAAGTGGGCTACAGACAGAATTTAAAATTTTCTCATAGCCACATTTAAAAAGGTTAAAAGAAACAGGTGGAGTTTTACTAGTACATTTAATTTAACCTAATGTATCCAAAATATCACCATTTCAACATGTGATCAATTACAAAAATTATCAGTGAGATATCCCCCATTTTTATTGCTGCTGTTCTAAGGTGTCGGTGTGTATTTTACATTGATAGCACATCCCCATTTTGACTAGCCACACACTGGCCGCATGTGGCTAGTGGCCACTGTAATGGTCAGTGTGGATACAGAGGCTGGAAGGGGGTCAGGAAGCATAGGGTCTTGACTTCTGGGCTCTAGGTAGATCCAAAACGAGGAGGAATAAGAAAACACTTTTGCTACAATTTACTTGGGTCTATAATTGTACGAAATGCAGGCTCCACCCAGAACTCAAAAGGAAGCCTGTTGCATTAGTACACCTTCCCCCTCCTTCCCTCCTCCGGTACAGAATAAAAGAGTAAGCAGGAAGCACTCAACCCGTAGAATAAAGCTTAGGTGGCATTACTCTCCAGACAGGTACGCTCTTTCAGACCCTGTTGCTTCGCTTAACAAAATGAGGTGGTTTGACAAACCCAAAGACCCTTCTGGTATTTTACCTTTTTTTTTTTTCTTTTGCTTATTGTGATGGTCATTTTATGTGTCACCTTGACTGGGCTATGCCCAGATATCTGGTTAAGCATTATTTCTAGATGTGTCTATTAGGATGTTTCTGGAAGAGATTAGCACTGCAGTCAGCAGTGTGAATAAAGCAGAGAGCCCTCCGGAATGCAGGTGAACCTCATCCAGTCTGCTGACAGCCTGAATACAACAAAAGTGTGGACAAAGGAATGCCCTCTCTTTCTCGGACTGTTTGAGCTGGGCACTGGTCTTCTCCAGCCCGTGAACTCAGACTGGTGCTACGGCACCAGCTTTCCTGGGACCTCCAGCTTGCACACAGCAGATCATGGGACACCTCAGGCTCTATAATCAGATGAACTGGTTCCTTATAAATCACCCTCTCCCTCTCTCTCTCTCTCTCTCTCTCTCTCTCTCTCTCTCTCTCTCTCACACACACACACACACACACACACACACACACATCTTATTTATGTATATCTGTGATCCACCTTTTCCATAAACATCCACCGTTCACTGAGCGTGTACTATTTAGCAAGCCCTGTGCTAGGCACTGGGGGCTTAGAGACCAGTGACACAGTCCCTGCCCTCAGTAGCTACAATGTAGTAGGGGAAACAGATGTGCAAAAAGGTAACTGTAAAGCAGAGGGCTACAAAGGATAATGTGATCAGGGAGGAGAGAGTGAGAACATTTGACCACCCTTCATTTAGAGGAGGATCAGACAGGGCTTCACAGAGGAGAGATGTTGGTTGTCACGTTGCACTTACTAAGTCATAATTTCTTTTCCCAGTTTTCTTCACCAGTGTAAGCAAGAGCCACCCAGTGTGGCCACAGTGAGTTGATACATTCCACTCCAAAGCAAGGGAAGTGTACGAAGGAGAGAGCTTGATTTCGGTTTCAGCTTGGAAAAACCAAACGAAACAAAGCCCCGTGAAAATGTGAAAATCGCTTTGAGGATTCACGACATTTGCACATCACAGGAAATGCAGGATTTCAGACTGGGAGATGATGAACTAAATAATCACTTGAGTGTCCCTGATGTCTCAGGACCCCATAACAGCCTCCTCCACACACAGATTTGCCCTGCAAGGGTCCATTTACCCCACAGAGACTGTTACATTTGGGTTCTGATCCTGAGCTGCGATCTCACGGCTTCCCACACTGCGATGGAGGCATGATGTTAACTTGATGTGAAAAATGCAGGGAAAAAGCAATGTTTTCCAAATCAGATGGAAAGGAAAGGCAATCAGAGAAGAATCTGCAAGTAGAGGCTTAATAAAAACAAAGAACCATTTGTTCCCCACGAGGACTTGCTAGAACAAACCAACTGTTTCCATATTTGACACTGTACTCAGGGTGTGGGGGGAAAAGGAAACAAAAGCACCCCCAGGAATGGCAGCCTGGGCCTTCGTAGCTTTACCTGAGCACTCTGCACCCTGAATTATGTCCACTGTCAGCTTCCTAAAGCCAGAAACTTTCTGAGGGCACAGTCTTTGAAGTTTGGAAAAATGTCTTTGTGTCGGCCCATGAATTTTGCGTTCAAGCACTCTTTATAGAAATCTATCAAATCCCCATTAATCCAGTGTCTAGTCAGCTCTGACGGTCTCTAATGAGGGTTCTATCACCTTTCTGAGAAGGTCATCCCACTCCTGATGGAAACACAATGATCACTGAAAGTAAAACACTACTTCTTTCCTTCTACAGTATTCATCCCCAACCAGACCTGGCAGACGCTTGGTTTCTTCTCCACTCTCTTTGTTCTGCTCAAATTCAGACTGGTACTGGGAAATGTCCATGTATTCCAGAAAGTCCCTTTTTGGACAAGGCCAAGCCCAGAATGGCAGCTGTCTGCGAAAGGACAGGTGGGTGAAAGAGTCTGATTTGCAGTCAGCACGTCCACAAGAGGCTCCCAGATCCCTCTGGGGTCTAAAGTGCAGGGCCAAAATGATTAAAAAAACCAGATTAAGTCAGACCAGAGCCGGGTGATGGAAAGGAACTAATCATAATTAATTCCACAAAGAGATGTCCTTGGCACGTTCTCAGCGTTTTCCACATTCCCACTGTGGTCTGTTTGCATGGGGAGCTGGGACCCTTGGAGAGGTTAGGGAGGAACGATGACCTTTAAAGACCTAATACATGGGCTTAGGTTTTTTTTTTTTTTTTTAATTTTTTTTTAACGTTTATTTATTTTTGAGACAGAGAGAGACAGAGCATGAACGGGGGAGGGGCAGAGAGAGAGGGAGACACAGAATCGGAAGCAGGCTCCAGGCTCCGGGCCATCAGCCCAGAGCCTGACGCGGGGCTCGAACTCACGGACGGTGAGATCGTGACCTGAGCTGAAGTTGGACGCTTAACTGACTGAGCCACCCAGGCGCACCTTAGGTTTTATTCCTCCATTTACTAGCTGTGTGACCTGGGGAAGGTTACTTACCCTCTCTGATCCTTTCACATTCTTCACCTATAAAATAGAGTGACTGTTCCTTCTCTGTGGGATTGCTGTATGGATTACATAAATGTTAAGGTCCTCAGCATGGTATCTAGAGCATACCAGGTAGTCAATAAATGTGACACCTTTATACAATTATATAATACTCTAATTCCATTTATATTTATTTACATTACAGCACCATGCCAGTCCCCATAAGGGACACAAAGAGCTATGGGAATGTCCGGATCTCCTAGGACGGCATTATTTTCAAATATTCTCTTTAAAGTAAAACATGTTCTTATTAGAGGGCACACTGCCAATTTGGGCTCTGGATGAGATTGTCACCATGGGTTCAGGCAAGCAAACAAAGTCCCTAGCCTTCAGGAATTTTCAATCCAGTTTGGGGGAAAAGGCATACTCAGAAATACCTGTAATAAAGTGCAAGATAATAAGAAACGGTATATTTATAATCACCCCTTTGATTTATATACCACTTCATAGATGACATTTCCCTGCAAGATAACCTCGTGAAACATTTTACTGTCCTCATTTTTGCATAAGAGTATCCTAGGCAAAGTGATCTTTTCCTTCCTGTTTGCTTCCATAGCCCACATGTTAGCACATTCCCCAGTCTGTACTGTGTTCACAATGACTTACAAACGAAGTAAATGAGAGTTGTGAAGAGAGGTGTGAATTACTACGTGGCAAAAGAGGAAGCTTTCTTCACAACGTGGCTCTGGCAGTGATGAAGGGTGCCTGGGCCTCTGCCCCCACTCCCCTCTCAGGGTGACAGTGGCAGAGCATGAGGGCCTTATGGAACCAGTAAGAGAGTCCTGCTCTGGCCTGGAACTCAACAAGGGGGAAAGTAAAGCTTTGCATGCTGCGGACAGGCATGGACAGGAAAATTCCTGGCCAGTAAATAAGCTAAGTGAATCATACTCAACTTTCTTTCTTCTATCACACAGACATACGAGGGGGGCCCCTAGGGTGGATAGTGATTGGAAGCTGATACATCAAACAATTTCAGATTTTGGACATTAAAGGATCAGTGAAATTCTAAGAGAGAAATAACTCAACTCTCAAGGACCATGACTGGGTTGCCATTTTTATACTTTACCAATCAACAATATTTTACTTATTTAATTTAATGTTTATTTATTTTTGAGAGAGAGAGAAAGAGACAGAGAGAGACACAGAGTGAACAGGGAGGTGGGGGCAGAGAGAGAGGGAGACACAGAATCTGAAGCAGGCTCTAGGCCCTGACTGTCAGCACAGAGGCCAACATGGGGCTCGAACTCATGAACCACGAGATCATGACCTGAGCCGAAGTCAGACACTTCACCAACTGAGCCACCCAGGCGCCCACAATCAAAAATATTTTTAAGAATGTATCTACTATGATTGTCATTTCATAAAATAAAGGTGCTTCAATACAAAAATATAGAAGGATCATCTCAAAATAAAAGATAGAGCCTTTATATTTAATCAATATGGTTTTATAAATCCCACATTGTTTTTCTGAGTTTTCTCACTTCAGGTTAGATCAGTTCAGATTAGGCAAACAGGTGCTTTAAAATTTCTTTATTTTGGGGGGCGCCTGGGTGTCTCAGTCAGTTAAGCGTCTGACTCTTGATATCGGCTCAGGTCATGATCTCACAGACATGGAGTCTGAGCCCCACCTCAGGCTCTGTGCTGACAGTGCAGAGCCTGCTTGGGATCCTCTCTCTCTCTCCCCCACCCCACCCCCGTGCCCCTCTGGTGCTCTCCCTCTCTCTCTCTCTCTGCCTCTCCAGCACACTCTCTCAAAAATAAATAAACTTAAAAAACAATTCTTTATTTGGAGTAACACGTACGTGTCTCCAACACCATGTGTGGCTGACCCACCCTAAGGTGACCCCCAGCGAGTCATGCCCTTGTCGAATTTCTTCCTTTTGAGTGCCAGCAGGTCCTGTGATTTGCTTCTAGTCAACAGGATATGGCAGAGGTGAGGGGTTGGCCACCCACGCCCGTGATTACATAACGTCTCTGATTCCATCTTAGCATACTGAAGACATACTCTCCTGCTGGACCCGAGGAAGGAAGCTGCCACGTAGTGAGAGGGCTGCATGGCAGGGGACAGCAGGGACTCCATGTGTTGAGGGCAGCCTGGATGACAGTTGGCAAGACAAGGGGAACCTCAGTCCTCCAACCACAGGAACTACGTTCTGCCACAGTGAGCACCTAAGCTTGGAAGAGGAACTCAAGCTCCAGAAAGGAGCAGAGCTCAGCCACCACCCTGTAGCCTTGTGAGACCCCGAGAAGAGGACTCTGCTCCACTGGCCCAGACTTCTGACCCATGGAAACTGAGAGACAATCAACATAGTGCTTCAAGGTGCTCCGTTTGTGGTGACTTGTGATGCGGCAATGGCTAAGTAACGCACGACACAACGAGATCCCTGACGGAAGATCTCAGACGGCCTAGAATGGCTGTCTGCACATACACGCTAGGAAAGAAACAGTCCTGATTGAGCTAGACTGGCCCTGTCCTGATTTAAAGCAGTCAAGAACAGCTCTCTGTTCTTCAGGCCCCCCAAACACTGGAAAGCATGCAGCTGGAGCTCCAACACGGTCACCTTCATAGATCCAAAGGTTCTCTGAGGGGTTCCTTCAGGCTGTGGTCACACTGCAGACCCTTCGGAAAAGCCAGGAGGAGCTTTCAAGGACACTAGTGTTTAGCGTCCATAGATGGTGCACCCTGAGCTATAAACCAGACATTCAGTTGCACTGGCCTCCTCCTGAAACCGAAGACAAAACTTCCCAGCAGAGCGGGGTGGGGTGAGGCCAGAAGTGGGGAGGGGTGATAGCTGTCCCCACCAGGACCGACAACTGCACAACATACAGATTTCACAAAACCTTCCCACCCGTCGTTGCACTGGATCCTTTTAGCGACATTTCTTTTACCCAAAGTGAGTGATGTTATCAGAAAATCCTGATGTTCTGGAATCAGACTATCCAGCACACACAGGGCTGGATTCTACCATTTACGGAAATCCTAACCTCCGTGTCCTGCCCTCCTGAGCTGATAAGGTAAGAACTTTGAGGATGACAGCACAAGGACAGTAATCTGCGCCTTCTGTAGAATCACACCCTCCTTACTTTGGCCTTGAGAAATAGAGACATCATCTGTGCTCGATTTTCCCAGAGAAGGATAAACAAAACGTACGCATCTTTCTCTTTCCGGTCTCAAAATGCCCAAGACATCATCTCCTAACCGCAACATTACCCTCGGCTTCATATTTAAAGGACAGAAGTGGTCTCCCCTAAAATGGACGGTAGTTAAACTTCGATTTTTATTTGTTTCATAGATTATTTTTCCTAGCTCCTTCCACATGAATTCCTCTTTATTTTTCTTTGCCCGGAGTGACCGTTTGGGAGAAACAGGCCAGGAACTAGCATTTATTTATTGCTTTATTGCCTTCCAAGGGCTAAGCACTGTTAGGCCCTTTACAAATGTTTTCTCATTAATCCTGAAAACAATTCGGTAAGAAAAGTATTATTACTGTTGTTGTTGGGTTTTTTTTTTTTCTTTTCTAGCTGAAGAAGGAAAGGGTGAAGGGGTGAGGGGTGAAGGAAGTTGCCTGAGATGACTCAGCAGAGCTGTGAATGAGACCCAAGTACACAGGACTCCTGAGCCTGTCTGTGCTTCGCCCTACTTTTTTTCTTTCCTTCCTCCTCCGTTCCTCTCCTCAAATACATGAACAAATCTCTGCTACTAGGCATAGAAAATTCTGGTCCTGTCCTAAGGAACATCAACGTGGTGAACAATATCAAACTCCCCGGAGTTGTGACAGAGAGAAAGAGGGGCAGCGGAAGCACAGAGAAGGTCACTGATACCGAGCTGTCAAGGCCCACCCGACTGAGCTTAGTCCTCCAAGCAAGTGGGGGACAGTGCGCAGTGAGCTTCAGGTGACACAGTCCAGAAGTAGGTGAGTCGAGTAGGATGGAGGTACGGCCAGCTCAGTGGTCGGCATGCTGGGGGGGCAGAATGTGAATAAAGGACTGGCATAGGTTCATCTAGAGAGGATGCTACGGAGTCTGGACTTCATCGGCCACAGCACAGGCTCAGTCTGTTCTTCTATAGACTTCCAGAGTGAAGACGTTCCCATAGGCAACCCATTCTCATAGGTGTAAATGTAATTCAGCTCACTGCCCTGCACACTTGTAACTCTATTCCCTGTTTTCCACCCTTAAGAAGTGCAAGAATCAAATATCATGGCAGTTAAGGAGAGGAATAACCCTATCTCCAGTCTGATTTTTCTTTCAAGGAGCAAGGAATTTACAATGGATTATATTTTATTATTAATAACAATGGCCTGTAACACACTTCACACCTGAGTCTGGGCAGAACTCCCCCAAACCAGATACTTCCTGGGGCTTTAAGGCACCTGCCTGGCTTCCCTGTGGAGCCTTGCAGACTTACTTCCTTCTGAGGCTAAGACCTCAATAATGCTCGTTCGGGAGAAGATTCCCAACAGCCGCCACATGTACAACTCTTCACCTAAGTCCCCTCTGCCACAGAAATCTCTCTCCTGCTTCTGCTGGCAAGAAACTAAAGGCAGGTGCTATTCAGAGTATGATCAGTGCAGCCACTTGTTAGGGAAGCATGAGGGAGAAAGCACCGAGAAGCCAAGGGGAATAAACACCATCCAGGACAGTGCAGGTTTCCAGAAGCACATTCAATGACCACCTCATGAATTAATTTTATGATGAAAAGAGAAAGAAAATAGCTAAGAGAAGAGGTTTCAAAACAGTAAGCGTTACAGAAGAGGGAGTTTTGTGTGGTAACTCAAGGCTTCTGCCCACAATGACAGGATCTGCCAGGATCATGTGGCCCAGGTCCTTCCCCAGAAGGTGGAAATTTGCCTTGCTGGCTTAGAAACTGACAGCAGTTCACTGTGGCTCCATGTCTGTAAGCTCCTCTTTGACCTACGAGGGACCAGACTAGAGTCCTGTCTCTGGTCTGTATGCTCCGCAGAGCTAGGCATTCATTAAGTAGATGGAGGAGACGGCCCATCACGGCATGCACCTCCTCATTAGCAGCGTGGACGGAGGCCAAGCCCATCCCTGGCTGTGCTGCCTCAGCAGGCACTGGGCAGAGGCGGGCAGATGCCGTGGGAACACTTGCGCCGTGGTGGAGCTGTAGTAGCCATGCAGAAAGGTCTTCGGTGGATTCTGCAGGGGCGACCCCGCTTAGCGGTCACCATAAGGCTCTGCGGGATGCACTCGCAGCTTCACTCAGTCACTGTGCCCAGTCACACCCCACCAGCCCAGAGGGCAGGGCTGGATTAATCTAGCACCACAGCCCCTGGGGTGGGCGAGCCATGACCCACAGCCTTCCTCCTTCCCACCACCATGCTCTTTCAGGCTAGGCAGTGCAATACTGTGGAAAGAACTGGCTTTGGAGTCAGAAAAACGTGGGTTCAATCCCTGGCTCCTCCCGTTGTTAGTATGCGGCTTTGGTAAGTTACTTCTCTCCGATTCTTGTGATACTACCTTATTCTATGTACTTCCAAAGCTCCCTGCTTTCTGCTTAGAACATTTTACTGTTCTAGCCAGTTTGTAATTACCCCAACTAGACTGAAAGTGCCTTAAAAGGCAAGTACCGCCTCAGGCTTATGCACAGTCTTATTCCCCACTACCTACTCCAGTGCCTGGTACTAACTGCAATTCAACAAAGTGTATGGAGACCAACACTGAATCACTACCTCCAAGGATTGCTGTGGAGTGTGGAAAGAACCTGGCCACCGTCTAAGCCCTTAATAAAACCTGCTTCTCTTCCTGTGGCCCGCCCTCGACCCTGATGACCACCTGAGCCCTGCTGGAATTATGGCCATCCTTGATTGCAGCCCACCACATGCAACTGATCAACCCCTCTGTTTGAAGAACAGGGCCAGTCTATTTCCCGCCTTGGACACTGGTGGAAGGCTTGCTTCAAAAGGGTGAACTACTCTGAGTGAAGACACTGCCAAATAAGCAGTCAGTCCTGCTCCTGTGTCCCACCGAACTCCACCCAGCAGCCAGGGCTGCCCTGGGCATCTGTGCCACCCTGAGTCACATCAGGGTCCACATTTCTCTGGATAGCATCTCCCCTCAGAACAGGTCTGGAGCTCAATGTTTTCCCTGGGGCCTGTTTAACATAATCACTGTGGTGGAAGGAAGGAAGGAAGGAAGGAAGGAAGGAAGGAAGGAAGGAAAGAGAGAGAGAGAGAGAGAGAAGAAAGAAAGAAAGAAAGAAAGAAAGAAAGAAAGAAAGAAAGAAAGAAAGATTTATTTGTTTGTTTGTTTGATTTTTATCCCCAGTTCCTGGCCCAGAATTCAAAATCCCTTGGAATTCCCTGAGTGACAAGATTGTTCCATTATGCTGACAAGGTGACTCTTGTGGGGCCTCAAGTTAGCTTAAGATGGGGCTCGTCACCGCAAAGGCAAATCACATGATTAGACGGTTGGAGCTGTCAGCTGCTCCCCTGCCCTCTGGGGAGATGGGGCTCAATATGTAGCCATCGATGTTTTCAATCATGCTTGTATAATGAAACATCAATGACAAACTGAGAAGAATGAGGTTCAGCGAGACTCCTGGTTGATGAACATAGGGATGTACAGGAGGGTGTCCCAACTCCACAGGGAAGGAAGCTCCTGTACCTGCCCCTCGGCCATCTTGCTGCCCAATGTCTCTTCATCTGGCTGTTCATTTGGATGCTTCATAGTAAGACGATAATCACAAGTGTACTGCTTACCTGAGTTCTGTAATGTGTTCTAGCAAAGTATGGAACCTGAGGGGTCATGGGAACCCCTCAGTCTGTATTCAGCCAGGCAGGCATCAGTGAGGACTGCTTGGGGATACCTGGGGTCTAAAGTGGCACAGTCTTGTGGGACTGAGCCCTTTCTTTGTGGTGTCTTTGCTAACTGGATAGTTTGTGTCAGAAGTGAATTGACCCAATTGGTGGTGGAGACTTGGTATTGAAGTATAAACACCAATTCTACCCTTGCCCACCCATCCGCACGCCTCACAACTGGCCCATTCAGTTCTATCCAACAAAGCCTTCTTGGACACCCAGCTGCACCAGAAGTCAGAGGCATGAGGGAATAGCTTTACCAGCCACAGTTTTTGCCCTCGAGGAGCTCATGACCTAGGTTAGAACAGACAACAGACAATTTAAATATAAACGAAGTCACAGGGTTGGGGCAGAAGAGTGTGGAACTGATGGCAAAGACAGGGCTATAGAGCTGCATTCCCAAAGAGCACAGCCACCAAAATGCGCCAAAGACCTTGGTGGACACCTCACTGAAGAAGATATACAGATGGCAAATACGCATCTGAAAAGATGTTCCATGTATGTCGTCAGGGAAATGCAAGTTGAACAACGAGATACTACGACACAACCACTAGACTGCCCCAGACCTGGAACCCTGACAACGTCAAATGCTGGCAAAGACGGGGAACAAGAGGCACCCTCATTCACTGCTGGTGGGGATGCCAAATGGCACAGCCACTTTGGAAGACAGTTTGAAGGTTTCTCACAAAACAAAACATACTCTTACCATCTGATGATCCAGCCACCTCCCAAACTTTATGTCCACACAAAAACCTACACATGGATGTCTATATCACCTTACTAAAAATTTTCAGAACTGGGAACCAATCAAGATGTCCTTCAGTAGGTGAATAGATGAATAAACTGTGGTACATCCAAGCAATGGAATATTACTCAAAGGAAATGAACCTTAAACGCCTATTACAAAGTGGAGGGAGCCAGTCTGAAAGGTCACAGTGTCTGATTCCAATCATACAACACTCTGGAAAAGGCAAAGCTATGGAGATAATAAAAAGATCAGTGGTTGCCCAGGGCATGTGTGCTGGGGCAGGGGAGAGATGAAAAGGCAGAAGAAAAGATTTTTAGGGAAATGAAAATGCCCCATGTGATATTATAAAAATGGATATAGAGACACCTGGGTGGCTCAGGTGGACAAGCATACAACTTGACTTCAGCTCAGGTCATGATCCCACGGTTTGTGAGACTGAGCCCTGTGTCAGGCTCTGTGTTGTTAGCACAGAGACTGCTTTGGGTTCTCTCTCCCTCTCTCTGCTCCTCTCCCCCTGCTCTCAAAATAAAAATTAAAAACATGGATATATGTCATATATTTGTCCAAACCCACAGAGTGTACAATACCAAGAGTAAACCTTAAGGTAAGCTATGGACATTCGGTGATTATGATGTATAAATATAGGTTTATCTTTGGTAAGAAGGTACCATTTGGATGAGTGACAGTGATAACAGAGGAGGTTATGCATGTATGAATAAAAGGGGGTACACAGAAAATCTCTGTACCTTTCTCTCAATTTTGTTATGAACCTAAGAGTGCTCCAAAAAAATACAGTCTTTTAAATAAACCCACAGGTAAGTGGCAGCAAATTCCAGAATGTCCAGATGCAAATCAATCTCTCTGAAAATCAAGATTCGTTAACACATTTAAAAGATCAATGTGGAGGAAATGATGGGTGTTTTTGTTTTAGTTTTTCTTTTTTACGAGAGGAATTTTCAGAAGATTCCTAGGTTAAGCTCTACCATACCTTTTCATAAATATAATGTATAAGACTATTTACATGGGATCTAATACTGATCAATTCTTAGTCCTCATCTGACCCTCATATGCCAGTAGCAAGGGGCACTTTTGGTCACTCTCACCCCCCCGGAAACACCTCTTGGCCTCTCACTCTTCTGGATTCTCCACGCTCAGTGGCCACTGCCACCCAGTCTACTTCAGATCTCCCAACCTCTAAATGTTGAGATGCTCCACAGCTCAGGCCTCAAAACTCTCCTCTTCTCCAACCAAACTCCTTACATAGGTCCTGTCCTCTAGGCTAACAGCTTCTCATGGCATCTCTTTGACAAAGTCTCTCAAATCCCCATCTCCAGCAGATACCTCTCTCCTGGACTCCACATGCTTTTATTTACCTGCCAATCCTCAACTATGCTTGGTATCCACTCTTCATCTCAAACTTAATGTCCACACTAGCATCCCTCCCAGCTTTGCTTCCTTCAGGGAAGGCAAACTGGTACAGCCGCTCTGGAAAACAGTGTGGAGGTTCCTCAAAAAATTAAAAATAGAACTACCCTTCGACCCAACAAGAGCACTGCTAGGAATTTATCCAAAGGATACAGGAGTGCTGGTGCATAGGGGCACTTGCACCTCAATGTTTATAGCAGCACTTTCAACAATAGCCACGTCATGGGAAGAGCCCACATGTCCATCAATGGAAGAATGGATAAAGAAGATGTGGTTTATACATACAATGGAACACTACTTGGCAATGAGTTTATATATACAATGGAACACTACCCAGCAATGAGAAATAATGAAATCCTGCCATTTGCAACAACATGGATGGAACTGGAGGGTATTCCATCATCCGTCTCTTTAAATGGCAACTCCATCCCCCCAGCTCTCAGCCCCAAACACATGCTCAATTGCTCTTTCTCTCACAGACCAAAGCAAAACTCCTAAGAAACTCTGTAGGCTCTATCTTTAAAATCCATGTAGAATTTGTTTCTCAACCTCTCCACTGCTCCAGCTCTGATCTAGGCTGTATTCATCTCCCACACTGTCTCCTTGTTTCCATGTGTGCTTCCTCATCTCGAATGATTCTCAACTCAGCCACCAGGACAAGCCTCTGAAAAGGCAAACCGATCTTGTTACCCAAGAGTGGTAAAATTATGTCAATGTTTACAAGTGAGCAAACAGGCTTCGAAAGGTTAGGTAAACAGTTGCACCACCAGTAAGTATAGGTGGTAGGACAAGAATGATTTAAACCCAACTGCTGTTAAATCCAAAGCCCATACTTTTAATCATGACCCATACTGCCAAGAAACCATTCCGTGCTTTAAATGCAAAATACACTGATATCCTAAGCCTTAGTGGAATTGAAATATACCACTTCACACAGACAAGATTTCAAAGTATAATATGAACGCAATCATTTATTCACTCAACAAATACTGTTAGAATGTATTATATGCCTGGCACTAGTCTAGACCCAGTGGGTGGTTCTGCAAAAAATACGAATGAGATGGGGCACCTGGGTGGTTCTGTCAGTTGAACGCCAACTTCAGCTCAGGTCATGATCCCGTGGTTCATGAGTTCCAGCCCCGTGTCGGCCTTTGTGCTGACATCTCAAAGCCTGGAGCCTGCTTCAGATTCTGTCTGTCTCCCTCTGTCTCTACTCCCTCCCCACTCATGCCCTGTCTCTCTCTGGCTCTCAAAAATAAACATTATAAAAAATTTTTTAAAAACACAAATGAGAATCATCACAGAGCCTGTAGTCTAATGACAGTGACACACAATGAAACAAAACAGAGAATGGCCAGTGGTAATAAGCTATAAATAGTAATAAAGTTGAGTAAAGAGATAGGGAGCAAGAGAAAACAACTACTACCAAGAAGCAGAGATGTGGATGTTCTTAATACACTGAAGCATCTACAAGGGGCTAGCTACGCTGAATAATGGAGGGTGAGCAGCAGGAGTAAACATGACATCAAACAGGGAACAGTTAGAAGCATTACTTATTGCCTGCCATGCAACCCGAACTTGTTCCTGAAGCATTGAAGGGAATGCTTCTAACATTTCATCCTACTAACAAAGCATCTGTAATAATGCCTGGCTCATACTGTGTGCTCCTATCTCAATATCTGGGAGTATAAGATCTGCCCTCTGTTCTTCAAAACAGTCTTCACTGTTCTGGGCCATCTGCATTCTGATACACATTTTAGAATCTGTCAAACTACACACAGATGCACCCACACATGCTAGGATTTTGATCTGGATTGCACTGAATGTATTGTATCACCTGCAAAAACAGTGGCAGTAATATTTATGAAGATACTAAGAAAAGATTTGTATATAGAATACACAAAGAACTACATATCAGTAAGAGAAAGGAAAACCGCTAGAAATAAAAACAGGACAAAGGAGAAGAGCATGTGACCTGGAAGAGAAAACCTGAATAGCCAATAGCCATATGAGAGCAGCCTAACCTGGAATGTATTCAGGCCAATGCAAATTAAAATAAAGATGAGGAACCATCCTATACCCACTAGATTGGCAAAAACTAAAAGTCTAACAGGACTAAATGACTTAATTATTGCTTTTTATATGGAACATAGAGAATGCTCATACCCTGCTGGCGGGTATATAAATTGGAAAACCCCACTTTAAAGTATAATTTGGCAGTATTTACTAAAACTGAAGATGCATATTCAGTAAGATCCAACAATCTGGTCCTGGATATTCTACCTTGCAACAGCCTCTCACATGAGGCCAAAGGGATAGATAAAGGAATGGTTATATAAGCTTTTTCAGTTATGGCCCCATATTGTAAACTACCTAAATGCTCATCATCAGAAGCCTCAGTAAATAAATATTGTTACATTCATTTAAGTACTAAGTATCCATTAAAATGAATACATTAGAGCTACTTATATCAACATGGAAAAATCTCCAAAAAGAAGTTGAGCCAAAAAAGTAGAGAGAGATGTTCATATTCAATGTGAATGCATTTTTGTAAAGTTCCAAAACACCGAGCACCTGAAGAATGTTTTGCTTCAGATGTAGAATATACAGCAAGAGTTTAAAGACCTTCTAAGAAATGTTTAGCAACAAACTCAAAATACCAATTTCCACTTAATGAAGGATGACATGGGTTTAAGCAGGAGTACCACAGAGGGCGCTGCTGCGGTCTGTAATATTTTAATTCTTTCCTTACAATGTTTGTTTATTTACTTATTGAGAGAGGAGAGAGACAGAGTGTGAGTGGGGGAGGGACAGAGAGAGAGGGAGACACAGAATCCGAAGCTGGCTCCAGGCTCTGAGCTGTCAGCACAGAGCCCAATGCGGGGCTTGAACCCACGAACTGTGAGATCATGACATGAGCTGAAGTCGGACGCCTAACCAAGAGAGCCACCCAGGCACCCCCTGTACTATTCTAATTCTTAAAGAAATAAATATGAAGTTAATAATGCAAACATTTGAAGCTTTGCTGAAACTGAGTAGTGGGTATACTGATGTCTTCTACATTATTCTTTATATTTATCTATATGCCTAAAATACTCATAATTTAAAAAGCAACAACTAAATAAAACATCAGGATGGTTTTGCTGGACTGTAAGTGAGATGTTTTCAATATTTTGGTGGTCATCGGCAGAACTATATGAATCTTCCTGAAGTTAGGCTTCTGCTTCCTTGCATGAGTAAACCACACTGCATTAGGTGAATTTGCCTTTTTTCCACATGGGGTCACTTTAAGTTAAATAGAAATCTTTGTTTTGGACTCTGTCTGAAATGAGAGATGACTGGGTGCCCCAAACCCATGTCCCTAATCATCAGAAGGGAAATTTAGAAGAGACTGACAACGGTTCGAGCTGTGCATAGCTCCCACCTTCCTTATTTGGTCTTTGTAGTCAAGACTTGTCTACTGAAGCATGTATGTCCCCTTCCTAACACAGGAAAAATGTAGGACTATTACGTAGACTTCTGTATTTTGGTTCTGAACTCAATGAACACCCAAGTAATCTTTCTCATGATTATGGATGATTTCTCCAGCAACCTAAAATTGGGCTCTTTGACTCTCATTCTGACACTATGCATGCTATCTTTTTTATGCAAGCTAACCACTATTCTGAAAATATGCACACTATGACTTAGAGTCTGCTTTAACCATTTGTTTTGTTTTCAATATTGGAGACTGGAGGGGGGTGGGGATGTTTTCCTAAAGACGAAAACTATCAACCCTTCTGAAAAAACAAAACAGCTGCTCCAGATGCTAAATGAATTGAATGGCATCAGAGATATCAAGCATACTTATCTAATCTTCAAAGAGAATGTCATCCTGATAAGGAAATGAGATCATTAAAATTAAATAATTATATAGAAGTGAAGAAGTATCATTTCCAATATTCTAATTTGGATTTGCAACCAACAAACTCAACCATGCTATTTCTCTTTTCTAGATAAGGAGATTTCTGGAGGCAACATAATATCCTTATACAGGGCATGAGCTGTGAAGCCAGATAGACCAGGTTCAAGTCCAACTTTGCAAATTATTAACTGGTGACCTTGTGGAAGTTACTCAACGTCTCTAAATTCCAGTTTCCTCCTTTGTCAAATAGGGATAATAAAAGTGTTATAGGATAATAAATGTGTGTTACGGGAACCTTTGGAGAATTAACTAAGATGATGAATGGAAGTACTTAGAAAAATGCCTGTCACATAATAAACATGAATTAATAATTATCAGTATTATTCTTAGTTGCCATAAATATTAGCTAGCATTATCATCATCACTTGACACACATAATTGACACGTGTGAGACCTGGATGGTATTTTCAATAGATCCTCAAATCAAAAGTCCGTGATTCCTAGAACTCAAATACAGAATTAAAACTTCCAAAACGAAAGCCCAAATAACAACATACAAAATATTAAAGAATATTCTTCTTCCCCAAATTGGGTTAGCCTAGGCATCTTCAAAATGTTTGAGCGGAAGTAGAATGGATGCCTTCCCTGACTCTCTAAGACAGAGTTGGGCATTTCCTCCTCTGGACACCAATGGTCCATGCTTCTAATACAGATTTAGCCATACCATATTGTCCTGCATGTTACTGTTCCCTCCATTCAGCTGTGAGCTCCACAGGAGAGGAGACCGTCCTTCAGGTCTGTATCCCTACACCAAGCACAGTGCCTACCAAACTGGGTGGTCCATGAATATGTAATGATTGACTAGGAATGAGGAAGGACACAAAACAAGTACTTACTACCTGCTGTGTCCTAGACACAGAGCTAGGCACTCTACTACTTAATTCAGTCCTCATAATAACACTGTGAAGTAGGCACTATTAGTCACCACGTATTAAAGACGGAGAAACAACGATTCAGAAAGAAGTCACTCAAGGGTACGAACTAGTAAATAAATGGTGGTGTTAGCTTTCAAATTCATTTTGTTCTAACTTTAAAACCCTTATTCTCTCTACTGATCTTCATCACTCACCTTACAGAATGAATCCTGTTTGGGGAAAATGGAAGCAAAGTGGCACTTTTAGGATGATGTATGGGACCCTAGAAGGGAAATATCTGTTTCTGACCCACCCAGCCCCCTCCCTGATAGTAGATATCAAGCCCTCTACGTCTTTGTTGCTTTTCCTGAGTTTCTCACCCATTGGCTCTGTGCATCATCTACCGAGGCCAGCAGAGTTGCTCTATTTCACTTAAAATGACCTCTCCCGATTTCAACCCTTTAGCAGCCTGAACCCGAGGCATGACAGAAGTCTCTGGACTCTGAGGTCTCAGCATCCTTAGAGGCCACTGCCAACCATGCCCCATCAGGGCATGTAATTCACAGACCGCCTATACCCCAGGTTTTTATACAACATGCAAGACTGATAATGAGATTAATTGTCTAGGGGTATGATACACCCATAAGCAACAAATCCATTATCACTCCCACACCGCCACAGCTGATACACTTTCCAAAGGCAGTGTATCAGCTGCCTTTTTTTCCCCTGTATAAACTCCACTGAAACGGGCATCAAAGACAATAATAAACATGGTGAGGATCTCTTCATTAGCTTCATCAACATTAGTTTATTCATTCAGCCAGTCATTTATTCAACAAATATTTATTATACCACTGCTACCTGCAGAGCTCTGTGCGAGGCAATGGGATACAACAATGATTAAGACAGATGGTTTCCCCACCCCATGAAGCTTATGTTCTTAATATACTGTTTGAGCTCTAAGAGATAAAATGCACCTTAGAGATTACCTAAACACACTCTCCCAGTTTTCGGGAGGAAAGTGAGACCCAGAAGTCAAACAGCCAGCAAATGGCTGTTTCTCTGCCATTCCCAATCAAAATCTCTTTCCAATACACCAGATGGCGCCCATCTGATGAGCAACATGTGAGCTGACATTTATTAGGCGCCATGAAAGCAGGGACATTTCAAATGGCTTGGCATTCAAAGAATGGAGTTTTTTTTTTTTTTTTTTTTTAGTTCTCAATTCCATTGTCAGCAGCTCCACCAGAAGCAGTGGAAAGTAATTTGACAGTGTAGTACAATTGCTTTGGAAAGACAGCAGGAGCCATATAAATTTTTTAGAATGGGACTGTCATTAGCATGACCATGTCCAGTAAAATGTTCAGCAGGCAGCTGACGTTTCTGAGGAATTTCAGTTGCCTTCCTTTGTCTCCTTGAAGGTTTTCATTGCATGATACATCACTAGTGGAATTGTGTGGGCCGACTTGAGAAAGGGGAGCATTTTTAAAAATAAAGCTGAGTAGGAAAAACAGAAACACACTGGCACCCACCCCTGAGACTAAAAAGGAAAACCGTGTGCCAACGCTCAAAGTTGGGATCCTACTTGAGTTATCATGCTGCTTCTCCATGCTGCCTTTTATCCGCTTTTCTCCAGCAGCTCTGCCCACTCAGGAAGGCTCACCCAACTCGGTAACCTGGCTTTGAGTTTCTGCTCCTACTCCTAACAAACTTATTTTAAACCTGCTGCTGTCAGGTGAGTGGCAATGCCTCCTCTGCGGACTAGGAAAAGAAAGAGAAACTGTATACGTGGATGTGAGTGGGGAGGTAGGGCACTGGGGAGCTGATTCATAGCTTTGAGAGCTGTCAGAACAAATGTAGGGTTCACTGCCAGCCACCAAAATGGGCTGATTTAGGAGAAGGGTGGGATGCATGTTCACCACCAATGACTCCGAGGTCAATGGCACTGCAACAGAAACAGTAAAGGCTCAACAATCCACTAGAAGGATGTGTGTGTGTATATATACATATGCCTTGTCGTAGGTACAAGCCTCATTAAAGAACACCCCTGACTCACCAAGCTCACAGTCTAGTACAGTAACTCTACAGGTGTGTACGTTAAAAGCGCCCATTAAAAAAAACTTTTAAATATATAGTCACTCAAGGTCACCCAAAACCTTGAATCATAATCACTTTGATCAGGACACAAGAATCCCTATTTTAGCAAGTTCTGCAGACAGTTCCAGTGTGCATTCTTGCCTAAGAACCATGGTCTATAGTTGAAGAGGGGCAGCCCTTTGTGCCTACCCTCATTCTGATTCTTACCAGTTCCAGGGCCTTGGGCCTGTTTTTTAACCTTTGGAGCCTTAGCGTCCGTGCTTGTAAAATGAGCATAATGAGGCTAAGACAGAACATTTTTTGAGTGCCCCCTAAATGTCAAGAATTGACATTGTGTAAAGTGCTATAGTTATTTCTTGACTTAGTCCAGAAAATAACCTTATCCAGTGGGTGCTATTAACTAAAATAAACTAATATAAAGCATTTGTTACTAGTTTTCAATTGCTGTGCAACAAGGAAGCACAAATTTGGCAGCTTAACACAATGCCTGTTGATTATCTCACGGTTCGGTGGTTACAAGTCCAGGCAGACTTGATGGGGTTCTCTGCTCAGGGTCTCTTCAGGTCAAAATCAAGGTGCTGGCCAGCTACGCAATCATCCGGCGGCTCTGGAGAGAAGACCACTTCTCAGTGCAATTGGCTTGTTGGCATAATTCAGTTTTGTGGTTGCAGCTGCTCGCGTCCCTTCCACGGGGACTCCATCTTTAAGACACAACAGCACCAGGAACCTCCCGTGTGCTTCAAACCTGACTTCCTCTTCCGCCATCAGTCAGGCAAATCTCTCTGCTTTTAAGGGCTGATGTAATCCAATTAAGCCCACCCAGGTGATCTCCCTTCTTAATGTAAACTGGGAGCATAAAATAATGTAATCACCAAAGTGGCATCTCATCATATTCACAGATTTAAGGGATTAGGGCACAACATCTTTGGGGGGCCACTTTGGAAATTCTGCCTGACATAGAGCTATGGTGAACCAAATGAGTAAAAAGAGTGTCAGGGTCTTAGTTGTAATACTGGGTGACACTCCCACTCCGCCATTTATCACCTGTTTGTACCTAGGCAAGTTACTTAACCTCTCTGGGCCTCGCTATCTCATCATAAGTCTAATGGAGGATGTTATTATCTTGTTTACCAGGCAGGAGGATTTACAGAGGTCACACCTGTAAAACTAACCAGGACAATGTGTGACATGTAGTCAGGGCTCAGAAATGGATAGTAGGGTCTGAAAACAAGAGATGCCATTTTGTGGCATCACAAGTGATGCCATCTGCATACATATTGATCACTTCTACACACTGAGGATGTACTGGGGATTAAATATGAAAAAGAACTTAACGGGCCTTGCAGAGATCCTGGCCCAGGATGTACATTAGTTCTGCTCTTCTCCGAGTTTATGGGTTAAATGGTGGGGTGTCATCTCATGTAAACATCACCACGTCCAGGTCAGGAAGATGAGTTATTATTACCCGTGTGTATTACAGGTAAGAAAGTTTCAAGTAATTAATGCAGTGCCCCTAATTAAACGAGAGCTATACCGTCTTAGTCACTAGTTGGGTGATCTCCATCCAAAACTTTGCAGAAACAACTGCCCTGTGCATGGCTGAGTCACGTCTGCTGCATTCACCACCGTAAGCACAATTTAATAGCTTGCATTTTAATCCCCTTAACACTAACCTCACAGAATAGTGTAGACTCATCACAATGCCAGTGTCCCACCTTGCTGCAGTGTGCACAGCCCAGAATTTATAGCCCACTTCATTAGGAGTACACACAGAGCCTGTTAGCAACATCTGTCTAAGTGGAAGCCAGCATGTCTCCTCATCTCCTGACTTGCATTATTCTTAAGATGATTAACTCACACGTGGGTGCTATGCCCTAGTATCGAGGTTAACATCTTGAGTTCAAAGGTATTTGACTCTGGACGCTGAGAAATCACTCAGAATTTTACAGCAAAGAAGAAAGCAGAATTAAACTGGGGATACAAAGGCTTTAACTAAGCTCTTTAATTCTCACTTGGTCTGCAAGGGGGGGGGGTGTTGTCTAGTTTGTTTGTCATTCATTCATTCATTCATTCATTCACCTGTTTGCATAGCAATTTATTCATTCATGAGGGCATCCATTCTTTCGATGTATCTTTTTCAGTTTGTTCTTTTATCAAAGCAAGGCATTCAGGGGCGCCTGGGTGGCTCAGGTGGTTGAACGTCTGACTTCAGCTCAGGTGATGATCTCACACATCATGAATTTCAGCCCCACACTGGGCTCGCTGCTGTCAGCTTGGAGATTGCCTTGGATCCTCTGTCCCCCTCTCTCTGTGTCCCTCCCCGATTTCATGCTTTCTCTCTGTCTCTCTCTCTCTAGAAAATAAATCAAACTAAAAAAAGAGAAGCAGGGCATTCAAAGGTAACCAAGTGAAGTTCTTGTGCTCAAGGAGCTCACAGTCGAGTAGGAGGAGACATGTCAACAGGTCAGAAAAGTGCTACAGGAGAGTCCCAGGAGCCTAGGGAAGGAAGGGCCAGCCAGCAGTCACTCAACCAGCACCTTGAAGGATAAGCACACAGAATGTGGACAGGCAGGACTGGCTGAGAAGCAGGCAAACGGCTAGAGGAATAAAACTACCAGGTGTGACTGAAAAATGGTGAATTCAATCCAGATCTTCCTTGTCTTACAGCGGGGTCACATTCTGACAACTCACGGTAAGACAAAAATTTCATAAGGTGAAAATTTATTTAATACACCTAACCTGCCCAACATCATAACTTACCACCTACCTTAAACATGCTCAGAACACTTACCGCAGCCTACACTTGGGTAAAATCATCTACTGCAAAGCCTACTTCATAATAAAAAGTTGAACATCTCATGTAATGTATAGAATAATATACTCAAAGTGAAAAAAAGAGCACTTGCATGGGTACAAAATGGTTGTAAGTGTATCAGTTGTTCACCTTGGTGATTATGTTGCATGGACTGGGGGCCCCCTGTCCCTGCCCAGTGTCACAAGAGAGAATCATACCACGTATCTCTAGTCTAGGAAAACAGTCACAATTCAAAACCCAAAGTAGAGTAGTTTCTACTGAATGTGTGTTACTTTTACACTATTGTACAATCAAAATATCACAAGTCAAACCTCTGTAAGTTGGGGCTGTCCGTGTACCAAGAACACACCTGGGATGCAGGACAGGGATATCCCAGGGAAGAACCAATCACCAGTGTGCTCTTTTCATGTCATGCCAGAGTTTATCTTTGCCTCTTACAGGCACCGGAAGTCGAAGACAGATTTTCGTCTAGAATGGGAAATCTTGGTATCTGAGTAAAAGATACCTCTGTGATCCCAGGGTAGAGGGAGTCAAACTGAAGGGGCAAAGGGCCGGTAGGAGAAAGAGGTCATCGGCTCTGCCAGGCCTGCAGGTCTGCCTGGCGAAAGCACAGGAGCCAGATCCCCAGGGCTGCCCCACAGGGCTCTCTATCTTGGTGAAATATCCTGTGCTAACAGGGTAGCCACTAGCCACATGCAGCTTGGGAGCACTTGGAATGTGGCTGGTACAAGTGAGGAGCTGGATTTTAAATTTAAGCAAATTTAAGTGGCCCACACGTGGCACGTGACAAGAGTTACTGGGAGCACAGAGTTAGAATTTGTTCGGATGATCCCATCTCCATGTTGCCTTTCAGGTGCTCTAGGCTCTGAAACCTTTGGGATGAGAGAGACTGTCTCTCGAGGGGCATTTTTGGGCACTTTATTTACTAACTGTCACTGGATTTGAGTTCTCTGAGGGCATAGACTGTGTCTTTCCTGTGTGAGTACAGCCAATGTGCCGAGCACGGGACTTGACCCAAAGAATGTTTGAGTTGAACCAGACACTGTCCAGATAGTGAAAGGCAACTTTTCCACACGGGGAAACAATTCATCTTCTCTTGCAGCAGCTTTACGATTAAACACAAGCCACTGAGGAGACTTTTTTAATAGCCCAGAGGCAAGCCGGATAGAAAAATAAATTATCCTTGCTACCTTTACCATTCATCCAAATTTCTTTACTTCTTCTATCAGGGATCTATGGAAAGTAGATTTTCTCCTGCTCTAGAAATGCCTCTCTCATTTTCTACCACTAACTAGCTAAGCAAAGGCACTAAGTATAAATGTTCTAACATCAAAAAAAAATTTTTCTAATATCCCAGACTATAATAAAGACTCTAAGAAAAAAGTTAATAGCTCAAAAACTAGTGTTTGATAGCACTTCCTGGTTCATGGAACATTTGCTCATACACAATGGGCTTGATCCCAACAATAGCCTCATAAGTTTCAAATCATGATTCCCATTTTACAGAAGAGGAAGTAAAGACTCAAAGAGATTGTCCAAATTGTTCAAAGACACAAAGGTTCTAAGAGGTGGAATGAGATTTGAAAACCAGATTTATTCTAAGAAGCCACCTACCATGTGTAAGGAAAATACTTTAGGCCAATGTAAACATGAATTATATGTAGATCTTGAAGAACAGATTCGATTCTGACATAAAAAATTTTAAAAAGAACAAAGCATTTCAGGAAAAGGACATGTTCCACCTGTTCCGTTTTTGGAGGACTATACCTCTTTTTCTTCTTCTTCCTTTTTTTCTATTTATTTACCCAAAAGATTCTTTCATTCTGAAAGAGCCCAGATCAATTAATTAGGTTCCTCTTCAGACAAAAATGCAAACATGCCACTTCACTAATAAATTCTCTGCCTTCTGATTCTCAAAGACTTTTATTGTCTGTCAGGTCATTTGTCACTTAACTAATTAATTCATCCATCCATCCAACCAACAAACTTTTAAGGAGCCCCTGTTGTGAGCCAGCCCCTCCACCAGTAACTCATAGATGAGAAAGGAAACAGCCTTTATCCCTGAGAAGCTTACTTGTCTCTTGACCCTGATTATTTTGAATTGAACCGTTACTCATTTTTAGATTTCATTTGTCTTTGGCAAACTGCGCCCACCCCCCAACCCACAGAAGAAACGTCTTTATACGCAGTGATGACAAACATTTATTAATTGGTGCTAGAGAAGAAAGGAGAACAAATATATTACTATTTGCTGAGCATTTCTTAAATCCCTATATTGTGATAAGACCTGAGACAGGGAAAATGAAAAGGACAAAACAAATAAAAGGAAAAGGCACAATAAGGGGTTGAGAATCTGATCAGGGAGAGAAGACATTATAAAAATAAATTTTAATAAAACAAACAATAATACAGTTGAAAATGCGAACTGGAATCCCACACAACACAAACATTAAATCACAGTTTTATTGCACACATTTACTGATCACCTACGATGTGCCAGGTATTAAGTAAAGTCTTCAGCAGTTTCCATACGTCATCTGACTGTACACACCAATCCTAAAATGCCAGCCTATTTATCCCTACATTATACATGAGGCAAACCAAGCCTCAGAAAACGTGCAGTTGACACAAGTCACAGAATAATGAGATACACAAAAACTCACACTCACACACTTCTGACCTCATGCCCTCTGTTGATTCCACTGGACAGCATTGCCTCCATTGTTAGGGTTTAACAAATGAAAAGCAAGAATGATGAACATGGGCTAGAGAGGTGAGGAGGATGGGCTTGGAAAATGAAGGATGGATATGATACTACAAAGGAAATTAAAATTTTAGTCATTAAATTGAGCTTACTATTGCAGATTCAACTTGTGTGATTAAACCACAAGGACCGCTCTTACTATTAATGCTTGGTTAATTATATCAACCTTCCCACTGGGATTTTCTCTTGTTCTAGGAAGGGTCCTATTTAAGATAAATGCAGACCTCTCCCCTTCTTGCATTCCCTGGTAGGATTTTCCCAGCTGTGCACATCTGGGTATATCAAATAATGGACAGCAGTTACATATGCGGGTATCTGCACTGTATATGCTAAGCAAGAAAACTGGGGGTGGAATGCAGAAATGTGGTAGAGATACGTTATTGATCATGGTATCCAAAGCACTTAGCAAGGTTCCTGGCACAGATTAGGTGCTCAATAATGTGTACTGCATTATTGAACGTAGCTGCTTTTATCCGTCTTGTCAACGATCAATCAACACAATCTCTGCCACACAACAGCCAAAAAGGGATACACAAATATTCAGGGTAATTGGGGGAAAGAAGAAGAACAGCAATAAAGAACTGAGAAATACTGTTATGGCCTTGGTCAGTCTGCCCCTTCCTTCTCCAGTCACTCTCTAATTGAGACATACAACCTCTGTATGAAACACCTAGGTTCCAGTGTCTTGAGTCCCAAGTCTATCAACCAGAGCAGAAAATTGATCTTCAGACTCAATAGCAAGTGGGGGTTGGAATTGGTCATGTTTCCACAGACCTAATATCTGTTGGGCTTAGAGCAGGATCTGGACAGTAACTGAGTTACTAGTCTTCCGTGGGCATGGCCAGTGCACAGGACTATACAGCCAAGTTGGTTAGCAGCTGTATAGTCTTCCTCATCTGGAATGGAAATGCCACCCATTTATACAGAGAATTCTTCTGAGTCTAGTCCTTGCCAGATCCTGTCATGGGAATTAAAACCTTACTTCCCTTCTGTGAGCTCCTGAGTTTTGCCACAGAAAAGATGCCATGGGGCTTGTTCCTCTAAACTGTGGAACATCCCACACCAATGGCTTATACCTTCTGCTGCTAGGCCCCATCTATCATATTAATCCCTTTGCATTTTGATACCTGCTGAAGGAAAGCCCAGTCTTCCAAGAATTGTATGGATACCACCTGTTAATGTCTTCAGTCACAGTCAAATCATTTCCCCTAATTCTTGTATTTCTCAATCTTAAAGTCCTGGAACATCTCATAGAAGAGCCTGCTTGAGTTATGACAACCATATAGTCTTAGGTTTGAAGGAGCTGGTTTATCTTTTCTAGGTACTAATTATGAAGGATATCACAAGTAAATGGTTACAGATTTATGGACAAAATTGTTAAAGGCAGGAGTTTGGCATATTTTGTAAGCCGAACTCCAAGGTCTTAGAGATAGCAACCTTCAACTTGCCCAGAACTTTTTCTAAAAGTTAAAAGCATCTTTACAGGTTTTTCCCCCCTTTGAGGATTCAGAGCATCTTGGTGACAAAGCCATTTTCAGGTGCTTCTCTTCTGCCTTTAATCTTCTAACTCTGGGCCAAAGGGTCATAAAGGATTTTCCTTGGGCACAGACATAAAGAGACAAAGAGACTCTCCTGGAGTGGGAACTACCATGCCCCTTTCGGTGGGGGTGGAGGGGATATATCTCAGAGGGCTACTGGAGGTGTCTGCCTTTCTAAAGGAGGTGTTCATAAAATGCACTATCTTGGAACCTATTGGCCCTCGTAATTTCCTTATTCTTCTCAAGGAAAACAAAAACAGGAAGAAAATAAAAAACTGAACGCATACATAATGACAATAGCAAAACACATAACTCCTTGGGTCTACACGTAACCTTTTGCTGGTTGTTTTGTAATTTTTAGATATTTCTCTATATAATTTAGTTTTTTCTCCAGCACATTTAACATTTTTTGAAGTCACTTATTATTAAAAATTATAATACTTACCAAATACTAAAGGCCATAATCTACTGACACTCTTAAAACAACTTTTAATCTGATTTTTATTTATAAAAGAGCCAAAACATCCTCTAAGCATTTCAAAACACGTTTAAACAGTACTATGTTTTTAGACAATCTCATTTGTTCTTCCCCAGAACCACGGTTCTAAGCATAATAAACCAACTGGAAAAATTCCAGGAAGGGCAATTTCAGATGGGTATCCTTGGATCATTATTATTCTGGCAGCAGGATTTGTGTACTTAGTAGACACTCAATAAACACCTGTGGAATTGACTTGAAATGGACTGTTATCAGCTGCTACAGTCCTAATGTGGGTGCTGTGAGGATCCCTTTGATGGAGTTACTGTAGTTTTAAGTGTGAGCCATCACGCCTGCTAATGGCACTAATTATCTGCCAGCTAAATGGAAAAGATAGGATTGACCAGCCATGACAGATCAATACTTACACGTTTATTATTATTTTTATTTTAATCATTCTTAAGGGCTGCCTTACTTGGTATAATTATGAGTGGTCCCTGAAATCACTGTGAATGAACAGAGCAGCTGAGATATAGTTGGAAAAAATCCACAGAGGATTAGTGGTTAATGGTGCATCTCTCCCATGAACTTTCATGCGCACAGTAGCTTTGCCCAACACATTTTGCCCCCAACTCTGTGGCTTTTTTCTTATGACTAAGCTAACCAAATTCTAAATATCCACCAGGCTCCCAAGAACTAGAATCTCAATCTCTCTGTCTTTCTCTGTGTGTGTATAGGGATGTGCATGTTTTGAGGGAAGGGAAGAAGAATGTGGGGAATGGGGAGGAGATAGTCAACCACGTTCAAACCCAAAGCCCTGGCTCCCCCCCAATCGTTGTCCTTGCTCTACTGCTCATAGTGTCTTCTGTTCCTGCATCTATCCATCTCTGATCCTCAGCACTGCCATTTTGCATGTCTGGTTTGAGGGTTGAACCAGGCAGTTTCTGATCCTCTGCAAGGTTTTTTTGGTTTTTTTTTTTTTAGGTATTTATTTTTGAGAAAGAGAGAGAATATGAATGAGTGGGGGAGGGGCACAGAGAAAGGGAGAGAGAGAGTCCCAAGGAGGCTCTGCACTGAGAACAGAGAGCCTGGTTTCGGGCGCAAACTCATGAACCTTGAGATCCTGACCTGAGCCAAAGTGGGATGCTTAACCCACTGAGCCACCCAGGCCCCTCGATGCTCTGCAAGTTTACTCCTTGTTCAGTTTCTGTCATTATTTGGGCCTGTGGAGAGGTCCACTGGGAGAAGATCGATCCTGGCTCTGACTACCAAACAACATAAACTGTGTCGATGGAGGCTGCCCCCATACCATCAAGAAATCCTGAGAACTGGACAGTAGCATGATTTATCAGGGAGGCAAACAAAAAAGACATCAGCTTTGAGAGTGTGCCTTTCTTAAGACACTGAGATCCAGCCCATCCACGTTTTCTGCTATTCTTCACAGTCACCTTGCATGTGGCTTGTTTTTTTTAACCAGTCTTAAACATACTCCATCTTCAGATTCCTTCAGATTCCTCTTTTCCTTCATCTGTGCTGTTTCCTTTACCTGGAATGTTCAGCCTAAGGCTTCTCCAACCTGGGAAAACTTTCCAGTCGCCCAAATCTATTTATTTCCTTTTTGTGAGTCTTCTCTTGGACTGTTCTCCAGCAGTTGGCTCTTCCGTGTCTCAGTCCAACTGCATTTTCAGTCCCATGGCCTTTAAAAACCCTACATTTTAATTACCCATTTTCATGTCTGATTCCCTGACTAGACAACGAGCTTACCAAAGGAAAGGCACCATAATTTTTGTCTAACACCTACCACAATGCTGGGCATATTCAATAGGCACAGTAAATATTATACATCTTTGATTTAAAAAAATGGACCAATGAAAGAAAGATGGATAGATGGGCAAATAAATGACTGAACAATCAGTCTTTGTTCCATGCTTCATAGTTGAGTATTACCACCTAAACTTCTACTGGAAGTCATGCATCACCAAAACTGTGGTAGAGAGAAGGCTAGAGTGAGGATGACAATCTCCAGCTGAAAACTCTCTCTGGAGAAGTATTTGCTGCATGGTTAACTTTTGACCAGTAAAAACACTATTAGTTTCCCTGCAAATTAGGGACACAGCAACTGCGAACCTTCTGTTTACTTTCCACCTATGGCTTCAAATAAACACCATCAAACGTTACCTATAACACTCTAGGTCTCCATTTCTTCCTTTGTAAAATGAGGATGATACGTAACGCTTGAAATTTTGTCTGGAGAACAAAATGCTGTACTTCATGGGGAAGTATAAAGCCAGGGGCTGATCACTTAGTAGTCAATAAATCTGCCTGGTCCTCCTTTCTCTTGTATTACCTTGAGTCTTGAACCTGACCCATTTTCTGTAGCATACTGCTATGGCAGAGAATGCAGGGCACCCCCAAATCCCTAGGTACACAGCCAGACCACACTTCCCAGCCTCTCTTGCAGGTAGGTGTGTTCTACTCAAGCGGAAGTGATGACTGTCACTTTCAAACCTGGCCTATGAAGACCCCTGTGGGTGCTCTTCTCTTCCCTTTGTCTTTTCTAACTGTCTAGAAGGGAGACTAGCCCCAGGACGGTCCCTTAGACCAACTTGCAATAAATGGCAGAGCCTTTCTTAACCTGTGTTCCCAAATGACTGCACAGAAAAGAGATGCTCACGAAGCAGTTCATCTGCCCTGTACTATTACGGGAGCGAGATGTTAACTCCAATTTTTCTTGAGTGATTACATATTTTGCACGAGAGTGGCTGGAATTCCTCTAATACACCCTCCTTTAGGGCAGGATCCACAGCACTGAACACACCACACAGTAAGAAAAGTACCTGGCAAATAGCATATATTCATTAAATACTTCTAAAAGAAAAGAGTGTGTGTGGGGGGGGGGGGGGGGTAAGCATGACTATCAGCTAACAAGTGCCAGTGCTGAAGATGTGTCCTTGAATTTGAATTCACGGACTTGCTCAAAAGTGACTATAAAAACAGTGTTCAAAGTATTATAGTTCCTGGCTTTCCTGCCGTGTAACTCTCAGCACATATTGATTTTGAAGCTCAAATCTTTGCAATTCCCTGATAATGCTATTCCTCAGAATAATGAAGCAGGAAGGTCCCCTACGCCCACAGTTGTGCTGCTTGTGTAGAAGCTGTGATTTTCTTTAACTACAGGTATCTGCGCCTGCTCAGGTCCTCATTATAGTGTATGGATGTTATTTAATCTCTGATGAATCTTTCCCTAACACTCTTCCTCCTTTTTAGGAAACCCAGTTGAGTTTCTTACAGATGCCGTATTGGCTTCACTATCATATTTCCCAGGATAATTCTCAGAGTTAACCTACCTGATTTCTGCTGCCCCTCAAACAAGAGAGGTATGGTAAGTTCATGATCCCTAGATGTGGGCACTGCTAAGTCAGACCATCTACAAAGGTTTCAAGTGGGGTTTCAGGCTTAAATCAGTTATTCAATTGTCAAGTGTCTACTGAATGTCTTCGAAGAGCTTTTTGCTGGTGAGGAGTTCATGGTCTGGCTGGGAAAATAAGACAAATAATCAAGGGACCATAATAACCGAACTTTGATGTGGACTTTGGATGTATAGAGAAAAGTGTCCAATCTTCTGCATTATGCCAATTTATTTACTCCATTACTTATTTGTTTATTGAGTGCCATGTCCCAGGTCTTATTCAAGGACATGAGAATATCTCCATGAAATAAAACAACGTTCCCCACTCTCATGAAGCTCTTAACCAAACAGTTCTACTTATAATTTGATTCAAACACACCATGCCTTTTCCTGACTTTGCACACACATTACCCTTCTACCCAGAATGCCCTAGTGCTCCTTCCACTACTCCCTTCCACCAACTCAACTTTCTGCATCTGACAACTTCTAGTTTCATTCAGAATTCTGCCCAGGCATTTCCTCTTCTATTTGTGCTGTTCTGATAGTCTATGTTTTAGATTGAAACATGCCCTGCATTAATTTTCTCTTTTGTATTTGTCATGTTATAATTAGGAATGTATAGATATTTAGCTTTATTTACCTTTGGGTCTCAGTGCCTGCAATCAGGACTGACACACAATAATTTAGGAAATTTTTGCTGTCCTGAACTCAACTGGAAAGGAAGAAGTCAAAGCTCGATAAAATAAAAGTGCTTACCCAAGACTACAGAACTAGATCCATGTCCTTGTTCAGATGAATCAAATTCATTGCCATGGACCATGTGGTTTGCAAGAGTTTTTCATGGAAGCAAATGTCAGTTCCTCCCTTCAACTGGCAGAATACAGAATACCAATCTATGTTTGGTAGGATAATCATTTATGTCAATAAACTTTCTTTTTTTTTAAAAATTTTAATGTTCATTTATTTTTGAGAAATGGAGAGAGTCAGAGCACAAGTGGGGGAGGGGCAGAGAGACAGGGAGAGACAGAATCTGAAGCAGGCTCCAGGCTCTGAGCTATCAGCACAGAGCCTGACATGGGGCTTGAACCCATGAACCATGAGATCATGACCTGAGCTAAACTCAGATATGTAACCAGTTGAGCCACCCAAGTGCCCCAATAAACTTTCAGTATCTTTTGTATTCAGGCTACAATTATTAAGGAATAAAAATATGTAAAACAAAGGAAGTATCTACGTAAGGATATAATGACCTAGGGGGAGACCAGTAAATGTAGCAAAAACTATAATATTTATCTTCTTCCTTTTACCATATAATAAAATCCTTTAAGGGAAAATTTAAGAGAGTTCTTTTTGAGACTTTCCTGTTGCACAGCACAAAAGGCTGGGTTCCAATACAGTTCATTTAAAACAGACTCATTCCAGCAAATCTTTCCAAGATTTTCCATTTCCTCATATTCTAGAAAGAATCTACAGCTTTTCACAACTTGTATTTGCTCATCATTATAGAATATTGGGCCCATAGCTGAGATACATTCACCAGCCAAGAGCTTTTCACTAATTCATTATTTGGTAAATACACTTACTTAATTTTTTTTGTCCCAGTGAATTTGCCAAGTGCTTTATACTCATAATTTCAGGTAATCCCTTTAAGGAGAATACTTCTATTCCTCATTTTACAGATGAGAAATCTGAGACCCCTGGAGGTGAAGTAACTTGACTAAAGTCATCCAGACAGCATTTTTCAGGTCCAGTATTTAAACTTGGGTCTTTGTGGTTTCAAAGTTCACATTCTTTTTACCGTATCAGAGTCTAGAAGCGGTATGTGTAGTGGTGGTGTATATTTGCGGGGAGCAGGGGTAAGGGGTAACATTAGTTGGCTGGAAAAACAAAATGTGGTATCACTGAATTTACAGAAAAGCCATATATTATTTTAAATGAAGACCATGAGATGTGTAGTTGACCATATGTCACTCTGGGCCACCAAAAATAGCACCCATATCTTAGCAATGTGAATGACTGTCCCTAGAATATGCAAGCTTAAGTAGTCAACTGTCTGTGTAAGCGTGAAATATCTTCTGGAAGTGAAAGGTCTTGCTGCAAGAAGAAAAAGAATGGCTTTGGGGTTGATAGCTTACATGGCCATTCCTGAAAAGCCAGTCACTACAGTGCCTTGATTTCACTGTTGATCAAAAGTGTCCTTAGAAGCTACTGAAATGGTAAGATTTATGGAATATTTTGTGAGGATGTACACAGCTACATCTTCTATCCAGATGGCTCCTTTACACCAAACTTTTAAAACTATCTAGCCTGCCAGAGCTGAATAATTTTGTAAATCAAGTATCTAAAGGTTTAGTGTTTTATATAGCCACTGACTGACCTCAAGAACACTGAAATGGCCACTAAAAAGTGTAAGCACACTCTTGAGGAGACAAAAAAGAGACATCATTAGACAAATGCTTATAACTGCTGCCTCCTTGGTTTTCTCATTAAGGACTTTCAGTTCAGTTTCAACGGAAAGCAAAGAAAAAAAAATCTTCCCTTTTAACTTGCTTATTGAAATAAATAAAAAAGATCTGTTTTTCTTCTGGCCTCTGAAACCCTTTTCTTCCAAACAAAACCTGCTGAGAGAAGTTTTCTTTCTTTCTTTGGAGACAATGATTTCAGAAATGAAAAATGCTGGAATTCTACATGATCAGAGGATTTGGGAGGGAAGGGCTGAGGTAGAGGCCTCTAAATGGGAATGGCCTTTGTCCTTGGAGCCCTGCAGCCTGCAGGCTCCATGGAAACCTCCTGGACCACAGGCCCGAGAAGGGATGAACAGTCATTGGGTGAGATGAAAGTGAGGCACACCGGAGCAGACTTGCTTTCCCTTTAAGTCCTTAGGGATAATCACAGCCATTGTTCCCCAGTATCAGAGAGTCCAAGACTTCAAAGAAGGGTTCTCTATAACTTAAAAGCATAGATTTAATAATAGGGGGAAATTCCATTTATACCCAATGTAAAGATACATTCATTTATCCTTCCCTTATACTTAAAAAAACTTTCATCCACCGCTGACTTAATTATCGGTGGCAACCTGGCCCATGGCCCACATTCCCCTACTTGATTCTGTGGCAAGGTGGATAAAATTTCGGCTGAGTAAAACCAGCCCTGCAGTCTAAGTATTGGGTTAAGAACACATGTAGCTCACCATGAAGGACCCTATATGAGGTGAGGGTTCTTATTCCACTTGATTATTATTACTGATAATAACAACAAACCTCATGACAATTTCAAAGATATCTTTAAAACAGTGAAAAAACTGCATTAAGAAACTTTTATTTCCATGAAAATAAGAAGGCAAAACAAATCTAAAAATCATGATGACGATCTTCTTTCAGATGGACTCAGTGAAAGGCTTATGGCTCTATTTTTTCCAAATGTTCATTCATTTATGTACCCGACAAAGAATTAGTGAGTACCTACTAAGTGGCAAATACTGGGTCTCACCTAGTGGAAATACATTGTGATGAGCAATGCACCTGTTTTGGTCACTGAAAAGAAGGGCACCCTAACCAGAATGGGGGCTGATATCAGAGGCAAAGGATCAGGGCTGAGAGGCTCTGTGTAAGGCCCCATCAACAAATAGCTGGCTATGAGTGGGGTAGAGTTAAGAAAGAGGTGGAGCGGGTGGTAAGCACATCACTAAGGAGTTTAAAACCATGCTAACCTGAAAGACTGGAAAGCAGGAGAGTGGCAGGACCAGTTTTGGGTTTTAGGCAGATGAAATCAGACAGCCAAGGGCCAGGCAGATGGATGGATGGATCAAGTGTGAAGGGAGAAAGAGGCCTGTGGCCCATATGATGGGGACCCAGGTCTCTTTCAAACAATGGGAAGGTGAGAAGCTCTTTCTTCCCTCCCTACTGCTGCTTCTCTTATGAAGAGCAGTGAGTTATTAGATCCTTGAGACTGTGAACAGCTGTGAGGACTGGAGCTCAGCCCATTTGGGGTTCTTCTGCTTCTGGTTCTGCAAGAGGGGAGTGAGCAGACTGGTGTGTCCAGGGCAAGTGCTGTCCTTGCACGTGCTGGGAGAGGCAGCACAGAGGGGACAAGGAGGGAGGGCTCTGTTCTCATCCCTGTGACTGGCTGGGTGACTTTCAGCTCTGCAGACCTCATTTGACCCAAGTAGGACTCCAGGTGTAGACTTAGAGGACAGGTAGGAGGCAGCCTGAGCCATACATTCCAGCCCAGCTGGGCCAGAAACATGAGGATATTTTATCTTTATCTGGTTCCTGTGTCTGGTTTGCAGTTGGCTCAAAATGCAAAGGGAGAGGGCCATGGATAACCAACCTTCCCAGAGATTCCCCAGTATGAGCCCAAATCAAACAAATGGCCTTGGGGATAAGAAGGAGGAGAGAGAAATACCAGACATACTCAAGTTTGCATTTAAAATGTGGCATCACTAGTGAGTAAGGGCAAGCAATCTTTCCAAACAAAACAACTGAAACACTTTCAAGTTGAAAAGAGGAAACCCTGTAAGTCAGCACTCTTATTTCTGTATTTCTTGATATTGTTAGTATATGTATTTTTCATACAAATAATTATTCCATTTCTCTGATGAAAAATAACCGCTTAAAGGGGGGTACCATGTTTGGATACCCTTAATCAGTGCATTACCTGATAGGACATTTATTAAGGATAAAACATTTCTTTTATCCCAATAGCTGCCTCAGCAGTTGTTAAGATGAGAAGGGGGAGGGGAAAGAAAGCCTTTATCATTTCCTGATCTCTCTAGCAAATTGCCAATTTATGCACAGAATATTACAAATACTACTGAATTATTTGAGCCTGGAATTAATTTAGAGAATCTTCTCCTTCTTTGAGTGCCCAGGGATTTGGCTTATCTTTATTTGCTGAAGGAACCATGCCACTGAAAGCAGTCCCAGGATTATTTCAAGTGAATGGATAATGAAATCGCCCAGCTTTCTAATGGTTTCCAAATTCCATGACTAGCTCAGGATGCTCTTGTGGGTGAGTTCATCAGCCAGGTCCTTTCACTGTGGGTGATGCACACCCAGACTCAGAACAGGAGCTTCTGTGTGGAGTAATTAAAGTCAGTGAGCAAAACCCCAGTGTCACTGGGGGTTACTGAGGCTGCTTTGGAAAATGGAGAGAAGATATTTCATCCTTCAGACAGTATCATTATGGGTAACATACACAAAATAATCAATTACCAAAAGCGGCTATTTTTTAAATAATCCTTCACTAGTGTGAAATTCCTTAATCATGTCAGAAATCATTGCTCTTGCTAGGGCTAAGACTGTGCCAAACAAGGGGAAAGTCTTCTTGGCTTTAAAAGAAGGACAAATTCAGGACGATTAACAAAGAAATCAAATAAACTACTGTTTTACACACAGTTTTCTAGGTAACTAATCTAGGTTAGCTAACCTTCTAAAAACCCTCGACTCACCCAGGCTGGTCAGTTGTGGAGCCAGTAACCACATTGGTTACTTGCTTCCTTTTCCTTTCTTGCTAAGCCATGAATACTTATTGTGGAAAACTTAATGTAAATACAGAAATGAAAACAAAATGTATGCTTAATCTGCAAAGGCAGAGATATACACGTTAAATATTTGGAGTATTTCGCTTCCATCATTAATTCTTCAACTCTTATCAAATATACACACACATATAAAACTGAAGACAAAAGCTTTCATTCTGCTTTTTCACTTAGATTGTAAGTATAGCGTCAAGTCCTTAACTATTTAAAAAAAAAAACTTGGGGCGCCTGGGTGGCTCAGTCGGTTAAGCGTCCAACTTCGGCTCAGGTCATGATCTCGCGGTCCGTGAGTTCGAGCCCCGCGTCGGGCTCTGTGCTGACTGCTCAGAGCCTGGAGCCTGTTTCAGATTCTGTGTCTCCCTCTCTCTCTGACCCTCCCCCGTTCGTGCTCTGTCTCTCTCTGTCTCAAAAATAAATAAACGTTAAAAAAAAAAATTAAAAAAAAAAAAACTTATGGCACACAATGTCTATTTCCATAAAATTGGATGCAAAAGACTATTTTGTTTTAGTTTATTTATTTATTTATTTTGAGAGAGACAGAGACATAGAGAGAGAGAGAGAGAGAGAGAGACAGGGAGAGAGGAAGGGAGGGAGGGAGGGAGGGAGAAGGAGAAGGAGGGCAGACAGAGAGGGAGACAGAGAACCCCAAGCAGACTCTGCACTGTCAGTGCAGAGACTGAAGAAGGACTCGATCTCACCATCATGATCTGAGCTGACATCAAGAATCTGATGCTTAACTGACTGAGCCACCCACTCACGCTGAGACTACTTTACAAAAATTTTTTTAACTTTTTAAATTTATTTTTGAGGGACAGCAAGAGACAGATCATGAGTCGGGGAGGGGCAGAGAGAGAGGGAGACAGAGAATCTGAAGCAGGCCCTAGGCTCTGAGCTGTCAGCACAGAGCCCGACGTGGGGCTCGAACTCATGAACCGTGAGATCATGACCTGAAATGAAGTCAGAAACCCAAAAGAGTGAGTCACCAAGACACCCCCTGAGACTACCTTTTTAAAACTATTGACTCCCAACACTCAAAACAGTGCCTGGCAGATAGTAGGTGCTCAGTAGACAAGTGATATATGGATAAATGAAATATAACGAATGAATGAGCAAATGAATAAATGAATGAATGCACGCATGACGAATGAATGAGCAAATGAACAAATGCATGAGTATATGCGTGAATGAGTGCATGAGTGCGTGGTTCTTCCCTGAGAAGGTGAATGTTCACCCGGACAATCACTGCGCTTTTCTAAGAAACCAGTATGTCAGCAGCAGGCTCTATTATAATAATTCCTTGAGTTAATAAAGTCTGAGTCAAACTTGGTTATGAACGGTCTTAACTCATCTTATTATATACTTTATATACATAGTCTGTGAAACGCAAACAACACATCTCTTCTAACAAGACAAATAATACCCAGCTCTTCTGGAAAAAAAAAAAAAAGTACCAAGTCTTTTTTTTTTTTTAATACATTTATTTATTTTTGATAGACAGAGAGAGAGCACAACTGGGGTAGGGGCAGAGAGAGAAGGACACACAGAATCCGAAGCAGTCTCCAGGCTCCAAACTGTCAGCACAGAGCCCGACACGGGGCCTGAACTCACAAACCGCGAGATCATGACCTGAGCTGAAGTTGGACGCTTAACCGACTGAGCCACCCAGGTGCCCCCCACCCTTTTTTTTTTTTAATACATTAAAAAAAGTACCAAGTCTTAAGAGCATTCTGGTCTCTTTTTCAGTTTACCACCTAAATCAGAATATTACCCCTGCATACTCATAAGCCCCTCTCAGAATATTCGCAATAATTCTGTTGAACTGGCATTTCAAGGCATTAAAATATACAGATGTAAATATCTACTGATTAAGAATTAAACCTAAGATATCATAAAACTGCAGTGTTTCAAGGGGCTGCCATTTTCTGGCTATTCAGCTCTTTGGGTGCAATTTTAATACATTTGCCTTAATGTGCAATTTGTGAAATGTATATCTTAAATCAGCAGTGAAATGAAACCAACATCATTAATTCTACAAAAATCAGGGAACTGCCACATGTATTATCCTGCCTTATGCAATGTTACCAGCATGTTACCTCCCATGCTGGATATTACCATCACTCGATATTATCCCTTATTACTTTAAAGGCAATTTTACATTTCACATCCAAATTAATGGCTAATCTCAAGAGACTTATTATGTTTAATTACTTTTTATTCTTGAATCCTCCCTTTCTCCCTGCACATTCTTTCCTTAAATGATGGTCAAAAACTTGCGGTCTAATCAGAGAGCACAAGAGTTGTAAAAATGTGGAAGCTGACTACAACAGAGGCAAGATCTCGAACAAATCTCTCTAATTTCAAGAGTAAACTAAAACCTACAAAAAAGTCATATTTGATCAGTTTAAAAACCTGGCAAGCGACAAAGTTTCTAGATCCAGTTCTGTCCTTAACAGGTCATGTCCGTAAGCAAGTTACTCAATCTCTCTGGTCCTCATTTTCCATATTTATCCATCACAGCTTCTCTGTGCCATAGCCAGCACCACACTCCTACACACAAAGGGTCCATCAGGCCCAGACTCTGTCTCTAGTCTTAGCTGGATCTACTTACTTGTACCTATCTAGCACTCAAGTTTCTAGATGTCATTGGTCTTTTCAGATTCTGAAAGACACTTTAGTAGTACCCAGATTCAACTCAGACTTCCTTGACCAGGTGGCCTAATTTCTAAAGCAGCCATTAGTAATCTCTCCCATGCCAGCAGCCACTGTTCCTAGACTGGACCTACTCTGATGGAGGCAGAGTTTATACCACTGAATTCAGAATCTTAGGGCTTGGCATTGAGATGTCCTTAGGGGGGGTGCGTTGGTGGCTCAGTCAGTTGAGTGTCTGACTTTGGCTCAGGTCATGATCTCACGGTTCATGAGTTCAAGCCCCGCATCGGGTTCTGTGCTGGCATCTCAGAGCCTGGAGCCTGCTTCAAATTCTGTGTCTCCCTCTCTCTCCGCCCCTCCCCTACTCACACTTTGTCTCTCTCAAATAAATAAATAAATAAATGTTAAAAAAAAAAAAAAAAAAAAAAAAAAAAAAAAAAAAAAAGATGTCCTCAGAAACCTGGATCTGGGCCCTGAAATCTTACCTGAGTTTCCTTCAGTGGCAATCAGACCTGGGATCAAGCATTCCCAGGATGACTTCCTTGCCCCCAAATCCTATTTTCCTAACCTGAGATATCCCCCTCTCTCGGTCACAGTGCTAGCTCTTAGCTTCTGCTGGATTGCCTTTCCTAGAAGCTCAACCTTCTCTAGGGCAGGAGCAAGACTCGAGCCCCTTTTTGGTGGCCATGGTCCTGCCCCCTCCAGACAAATTGCCCAGGCATCATCAACACTCCCAGCTGCCTCCATAATACTGAGTGTTACCTCCATTCTCTGAAACTGTCCCCTCTCAGGTTCTCTGGACTTCAGAGTGCTGAGTAAATACTGCTTGATTCAGAACTTAAAACTATGCCCAGCTTTTTTTTTTTTTTTATGTACCTATGGTAAATAGGGTACATGCATTATCTCTTCTCAATAACCCATATAAGGGATGTACTACTATTATTCTACTTTAAAGGTGAAGAAACAGAGGTCAAGATGGATGACCCCAGGTCCCACGGAAGTGAGATTCAGAACTTGGACCTCATCCAAATCTCTTCTGTGCTGGTCAAATTCTCTTTCTAGTTTTACTAGTTTCCTGTGGTTGCTGTAAAAAAACTACATCAAACTTGGTGTCTTAATACAACAGAAATTTAGTGTCTTAGACTTGTGGGAGCTGAAGACTGACTTCGGTTTCACTGGGCCAAAATCAAAGTTATCAGCAAAGCTCTGCTCTCTCCAGAGGCTCTGGAGGGAATCCTGTTCTTGCCTCTTCCAGCTACTGGTGGCTGCTTGGCTGGTGGCCATATCACTCCCGTTTTCTTCTTCTACTATGTCAAATAGCCCTCAGCATTCTTCTTAAAAGGATACTTGTAATGGCATTTAGGCCTCACCTGGATAATCCAGGATAATCTCTGTATCTCAAGATGCTTAATTTAATCTCACCTGCCAAGTCTCATTGAAAACAACATTCACAGGCTCTAAGGATTAGGGTAAGGGATTGGGTGGGGAGGTCATCATCTAGCCTATGACATTAGTAAACAACCCTATTCCAGAAAATATTGACTTTGGGGGAGGGGCATTATGAACATAAAACTCGTACTCCTAAGAGTGAATTTCCTGGGTTTCCAAATAAGTTGCATGCATTTCTCACATCCATGATCTCATAAATTCTTCAATGCAGGAAGAAAGCAGACATCAGTCTGCTCATGTTACAGTAAGGGAAATTGAGGCTCAGGGGGAAACAGATTCTCACCAAGGGGTCACAGGTAAGATGGAAGCAGGAGAAACGTGAACCCATAAAGTGACTATGACAGCTTTTCCACCTGCCCAGTCACCATCCTCTCCAGATCCTTCTCTCCCCACCAACCATTTCCTTTCTCATTTCTAGGAGACAGACATGTCCTCTCTCCTGCATCCAACCACCCAAGGAGTCACGAGAGTATTCTCTGTACTCCACCTCTGTTACCCAGACCTGTGCTGTTTGTCCTTTTAACACACTGAGGTAATGATTTCGATGAGCTTTTCTCCCAAATCACTTTCCTCATCCATAAACTGCATTGCTTTCTCCCCTTGTAATTATTCTACATTTTTGTACTTTGAACTACATTTGCCATCTGCTAGCCCAATTACGCAAATGATCCAAATCCTTTTGAATCTGGTTAAATTGTTCAACTGGATTTGCTCACTCTCCACTTCTAAAATCATCTGTGAACCTGAATGTGACACAGCAAGTCATAAATAGATGGGAGTGGGAAAGTGGGAGGTGTGGTGAGGGTGGGGGAGACATGTCAGAATGGTGTCTGGGAGAGAAAGGGAGGGGCAGGCATGGTGAGGAGGGTGAATTCTGTACAGACTCCCCCAGGAGCCAGAGAGCTAACTGTATCAACCTTGAAATGTGCAGGTTCAGCACCTTTGATGTCTCATTTTCTCATGCTACAAAAAATGAATTCTACTTTCCCACTTCCTTGGAAGATGTTTGTGAGGATTAATGAGAGGGTTTTGATTAAGCACCTTGGAGAGCTACACAACACAGATAATTGACATCTGGATGATGGTACACATTTAGCTGTTGTGTAATAGAAACTGAAGTCAAAACTCTCTGTGCCACCATTCTACCCTTTGGTCTCTGCCTTCCCTGTGGAGGGTGCTCTTTGCATCTGGGCCCCCGTTTGACTTCTTTCAGTTTATGAATCATTCAGCCTACAAAATATATTAAGCACCGACTGGGGAGATAACACAGACCCAGCCCTTGTTATCAGGCAATTCACAGTTTAGACAAGAGGCAGACCAGTAAAGAGGTGATTAAAACACAGTGAAATGAGGACTGCAGGGACGGAACCAGAACACTCTAGAAGAAGAAAGAAGAAAGTTACTAATTTAAACTGGGGCTTGTCCGTCAGGGCATCTGACTCCAGAATGAGTAGCTGGACTAAGTTGGCCTTGAAGGGACAGTACTCTGGGCTGAGCAAATGGCATGTGCACACACCTAAAGGGTGAGAGGGCGGCGTAAAGTTCCGAGAGGTTTGAGGTCCCGCTGGTTTGTGGTGAGCAGAGGCAGAGCAGGGCAACAGTAAGAACCGGCAAAAGGCAAGAGTAAATGGCGCACGTGCAAAGGAACTGTAATTTGTAATTTACTTGGGTCACCATGAAACTAGTGTGCAAAAAGTAATAAGCAGATTATTACTCAGTTTTAAGAGAAAGCTTTCTCTCTGCTAATTGCTGTCAACCATCTCCGAGCCCCCGTGATTCTGCTGTAGGAAACAAATGGTTAAAACTACACCAGGACATCCAGCACCATCTTACAGGGCCTTACACATTTCAAGATCATCAGGTTTGGGTTTAGGTGTTTTGGTTGGGTTGGGCTGGCTTTTTCTTTTTTAAATCTGTCCTCCGTGTCTTTTTATTTGCTAATATACTGAGGAACAAAGGCAGTGATTTAAAAAAATGCGAGATGTTTGCAAACCTCCAAGTTTGTTGCTGAGTGTCAGGTCAAGACTGAACGCAACCTTAGAAGACTTTCAGAACTCCCCGACACAGACAACAGTGAATCCCAGGGGCACAGAGAGCCCCGCCAAGCAGCAGTCTTGCCAGCCTGCTAGGTTGGGGCAGAGACTCTGGGATGCAGACGAACACCACTCCTTCCCCCACAGACGCTCACTGAGGCCTACTCCCTTCACTGGGAGCCAGACAGTACAGTAAGCAGACCTCACACAGCACTTCATTTATTCTTCCTAATAGCCCTGTGGCAGGGGCTCTTCTGGCACACTCATCTAACAGAGGATGAAACTGAAGCCCACGTTGTTCAATTTAAGCTATTTACCTAAGCTGAGCCTTCTCCCCTCCCCTAGCAAAATGGAGAGCCACAATTCAAACTTAAGCCTTTCTGTATTCAAAGCCTCTAAGCCGGGGCGCTGAAGCATTGAGAACTAGACTGACTTAAGAATCAGTGAAACGGCATACCCCTCAAAGTCCCTGAGACGACACAACACAGAAAAGGGCCTGTAGATGATCCTCTAACCCAATCCCCTCCATGGTTCAGATAAGGCAACCAAAGACACAGGGAAGTACCATCAAAAAGTGCAACTCAAGCTGTCCGTCACTCTTGGTTTTTCTCACATTTGCAGTGATCTCACTGTACACCTGCCACGATCACTCTGTGGTCTGCTCAGTAGATCCTGGCAGTTTTCAGGCCACACCATGCCAGCTCTTTTGGTTACAGGGGGCTGGTTTCTACTCTGGAGGCTGGTAGCATGGTTAAAGGAGCCAGGTCTGGTAACCACCACTCTGGGTTCACATGCTCGCTCTGCCATCTTCTACCTTGTGACCTTAGGCAAGTTATTTACCTCTCTGAGCCACAGTTTTCCTCTCCATGAAATGGGGCCATAATAAAAGCAATCAAAAGCAATTATTATGAGGATTGAGTTACTATGTACAAAGGATCTGGGTCAGTGCCCGATATGTAGTAAGCACTTAATAACTGTAGCTACATTTATGATTACTACTCCTACCCTCCTAATCTGTTCATACACACTAGCAAACTCTGGCCCTCCGGAAGCTTGCTGCAGCCTCCATCTGCCACGCCGGCCTTTGCAAGAAACACAGTCAGCCTAGACTTAATTCTTCATCTTGAAACCCTTGGGGATCTGGCATATATTTTCTGAAAGTGTGGATAGAGGCACACTCAATGACTAAATGATACTCGCTTTCTAATAAGAGGTGCTAGAGGCTAAAGAGTTCTTTCAAATGTCCCGGAGCCCCTTCCTTTCTTCCCCCATATGAGGTATCACCTTCTAAAATTCTCAACAATTTACTTATTTAACAAATGTGCTATTTATGTCTGCTCTCTGCTTCCGGCGACTGAGCGTAAGCTCCATGAGGGTAGTGGTCCCATCTATTATGGTGGATCCCAACCAGCTGGAACTCACTGAAATGTTAGTCACAGCCAGAATCTGGCCTCCCTGGGGAAGCCATAAAGAAGGAAGAAAATCCAGGTGATGCCTGGATCAGTGGGCACTAGAAAGCACCTGATTGAACACTTGCTGACTAGTGAGTGAGGTGTGAGACATGCCATGTGCCAGCAGGGTGACCTTAGACAAGCCCCTCCCACCTCTGTAAACTCTTTTACCTGGAAAATGGTAGTGTTATCACAGATGGTAATGCAGAACATTAAAAATACTTCTCCAAACTGAAATGTTATTTCATTTATGTATGGAATGATTGGGACACCCAACATTCATTCATTCACTCATTCGTTCGTCGTCACTCATCCATCTAGTTCCTGCACCGAGCAAATGGAAATCAAAGAGGCACAGCCATGATCATGAAGGGGTTTACTGGTTGGGGGAGGAAGAGTAAAGGATTTGGGGGAAAGGGGGTGGTTTTCAGCCAGTAAACAGAAGAAGTAACTGTTAAAACAGATGGGATCCAGGAATGAACGCCAGAGAGGCAAGAAAAGGAGGCAGCTGGAAGGGGTGAGAAGCTATTCAACGTGTCTGTCAGGCAGCTTGTATCTGTCAATACTCATAGCCACCCTTGTCACTGAACATTATTATTCCCATTGCATCAATAACGAAACTGAGGCTCAGACAGCTTAAATGACTTACCCAAGGTCACACAGCTTTATGTGGCAGAACCACATTTGAAGCAAGGCGGTTACACTGGTATCACATCAGATACAATCATCAGCAAAGCAATCCAAGATAAGTTTTGTGTCTCTTACTGAACTCTTAGCAACCTTGGTGCCACGTGATTTAGCACCTCCGGGCCCAGGGCCTGTGTTCCTGCCCCAAATGCTTCTCCCCAGGGCTGGCCACAAGGATGAAAGTTGAACACCCAGCTCAAGGGTTTGCCCACAACTGCAGGCAGGCCACCAAGTAGGGCCGCTGGCATTGCTAATTAGCTGGCAAGTCTCCAGAGGAATTTTCTCTCTTTTTTTCAACAGTCAGTCCTTTTAGTCACACATCCTTTCAGCTCTAACCCAGAGCTCTTTGTAGGAAAGTCATTTGCATCTCTAAGAGTTTCATTTGCATCCAGTCTGACCACAGGGGCTATGCTTTCCCCTTTGTAAGGTACTGAACCCATAATGTAAAATGTGATCAAGAGGATCCCAGAGCCTCTTCCCGGGGCTGCAGTGGCCAGGAGCACACCATCCTCACACCAGAGTGCTGCTCCCAACCAGAGTGGATGAGGGGTGGTCCCTTAGAAGTACTCTCTGATCCTAGAAATATGGGTACCACCTCCCAGGGGTCTCAGAACATGACAGACTTGAACATGGTGCCCTCACCCAGGCAGCAAGAATCTCACGAGCTCCACACCTGTGCCAGGCCTGGGCGTGTGCTGGGGCGAGGGCTTCTTTTCCTTCAAGGACATCACGGCCTAGGAGCACCTCTCACTGGCATCCATCTGTCAAGAGCACTGTGACCTGGGAAATTAGTGGACCCGTTGAGTCTAAGTTTCATCATCTGTAGAATAGGAAGATAACACTTTTTTCCCTCTCAACTGTTGCAAAGATTAAACGAAATGATTAACATAAAATGCTTTGTGCCATACCTAGTCTGGGCTCATTAACAAGAGCTGCCCAGAGCAGGGACAGCAGGTGGTAATACTAGCAGTGGGGTGGGGGAGGGGTCACAGTGGAAGGGGAGTCTCAGGAGCAAGAGCAGCAGTGGTGGCAGTGTTCTAGTACATGTGGGGACGGTCACAACAGTAGAAGGAATAAGATGCCAGACTTCATTGATGCCGTGAGGGATGGAGAGAAAAATTCTATCTCAGAGGCAAAATACACGGAAAAACGGCATTTCCTTTGGGTTTGGAGAGAAAAGCGACAGAAGGGGAGATGGACTGGGTGCCCTTCAGGGAGAGCCAGCTTTTGTTCGGATAGTTTTTATTACAGTTGTTACCTAAACAGTGGTCTTCACAATGTTTTCAAAAGAAGAAATGGGGACTCACAGTGATTAGGTCACTTACTCAAGATCACAGCTGCTTGATGGTGGGGGGGGGGTGCATTTAAGCTCAGTTGTGCCTCATTCTAAGGTCAAGGTCATTGCCCTACAAGGGGCAAACTGTGGCTTATCAGGAACACTGGTTCCCTGACAGCACCTAAACCCCAACTGATCCTGGCCTGGGAGAAACCCTCTTTTATACAGTACAAAAGAGCTGGGAGCATAGTTTCTGTAGGTATCATGCAGCACTTAGCATTTTGCATTAGACCCAGCCATTCAAATGTCTCCCCTCTCAACCCCCAATCAAACTATGAACTCTTTGAAGGAAACAGTCTCTCCTCTGCTATACCACAGCACCTGTTTCCATAATACCTAAAATAAAACAGACTTACTTCACTACATATCTATTGTCCACCTACTAAGTGCTTGGAGCTCATGTAGGTGCTTGGGACATTTCAGTGAACAAAACACACAAAAATTCTGGCCTTCGTGGAACATTCCACCAATGGAAGACAAATAATAAACAGGAAACATAATACATAAGTACATTAAACAGGTTTACTGAATAAGGTAAATGGATGAATGAGTGAATAACAGAAGAGAGGATGGGTACCCGACCTGCCTCTGACCCTTTTAAATGTGAACATGATTATATTTTCAGTCATGAACTCCATGCCGGCATCATAATTTCCATACGCTTGTCTGTGATTTTACCCGATTTCACATCAGTCCTGTGGAGAAGGTAATTATAGAATCATGTGCCCTATTTTGTGGAGAGGGAGATTGAGGGTCAGAGATGCCAAGTGCCTTGAACAAGGTTGGATCTCTAGAAAGTGAGGACCCCAAAGCATGGAACTTAGATATTGAGAATAGGTCTTGTGATTCATCTACACCCCCCCCCCCCCCAACCCTGTCCCCACCACCTCCCAGGTGCTCACCTGACTGAATTTCCTGCTATAGAAGGTAAGGCAATGTTCAGCTTTACTCTTGGGCACGTCTCTGATAACCCAATGTTGTAGTCTTAACATGCTTTCTGATCACCTACCCTGTTTCTTCCTAGCGTATGTATAAATATCTCAGTGGGCAGTATCAACAACAGAAATTCAGTAACACCAAATCAATGGCTCATGTATGGATGGTCTCATCCGTTTTCCCCCAACCTCATCTGATCCTCCTGATAACCCATGGAGGTAGGAACAGCTGAGACTGTTGTGACTGATTTCATTTTGCTGATGGGGAAACAGACCCACGCTCTGGGAGATGCGGAGACCGGTCAGAGTTCATGTGGGTGCTGCATGGAAGGGCCATGATAGGATACCATGCTCCTCTCCTACCTTGGTGGGCTCCCCTCCTCCCACAAGCCCCATGCCCAGCCCCCAGACACAGTGGATTTGCTCCAAACATCTCATTCACCTCCCAGTCGCCACTCCCTTCCCGTGAGTCAGCGGCTGCCATCCACGCTCCTCATCTTTATGCGGCTGAGATGTGCAGGATGTGCGTTCTTGTGTGGAAACCTGTAAAATCTATTTATGGACCTAATTGTCAGTTTTCATGAGTGACAGACATACAGTGCTTTGACTACCCAGCCTAAAGCGTCTGTATCTGACATTTTAAATAGAACCCTCCTTCCCCCTCCCTGTTCTTTTAGGAAGTAATTTGAGATAGCAGGTATTTTTAAATTCATATATCTTTAATTATATCTACACAACTGTCAGAGATTAATGATTTCCTCAATCTGGCTCTCCTTAAAGGAGAATTTGGAACTTACGCAACACTGAAAAGAGCTCCGACGGATACGCCGTCAGTAACAAAGACATTCGCAGGCAAGGCTTTTGGCTTGAGTCAGTTCGAGTTCTCACTGTAGATTAATTTTGTGCGACGTTTCTATGAATTATGAAAAAGCAGCACTCATGTGGACGGCAAATGTAAAGAGATGTAACCATGTAAACCAATAAAAAAGCATGTGGCAGACGGAGAGCGGGCTCTGTGTGGAAATACTCCCCTGCCCCCAGAGAAATAAGTAACAATAGGTTTCTGGTGGTATCCGTGTCTTTTGACTCCAAAAGAAAATCTCACCCTCCTGTGTAAGCAAACTCAATCTAGAAGCTGGAGGTCAGGGAGGACTTCAGAAAGAATTTTATCCAGCTCTCTTGTTTGATGCCAAAATGTCTACTGTGATAAAACTCAGCTAGCAAAGATCTGCTCAATGTGTTTTGGGTGCCAGGCATCAGGCAGGCCAGGGGCACGTGGTGGGCACAGGCATGTCCCCTAGAATCAAAGGGCTCCTAATGTAGAAGGAATGAAAAAACAAGCCAAGAAGCACCTGCAGACAGTGGAAGAAGAGAACTGAGGGACAAATGCCTACTGCTATCCGAAAGGGGTTGCAGAACACTGGGCACAAGTCTGCCTTCTAACTTGTGTGATGCTGGGCAGCTTAATTTCTCTTTCTTTCCCAGTATAATAGGATTAATAATATTCTCCCTTTGTGGGCAGTAAATGAAATCTGGCTCTTGTTTCCTATGGCCGTCTAATTTCCAGTGCTCCATGAACCCTGTGCTCCAGGATCCCGAATTTCTCACCATTCCTCCAAAACACTATGACTTCTTATGCTTCAGTACATGCAGCCTCTCAGGTGGCACATGCATGCCTTCCTTTTGTTTAATAAACTCCTATTCAACTTGTATGATCTAGCTTGAATGCCACCTCTCCCATGAAGCCACCTCTAATCTCCTGGGTACATTTATCACTCCTCTAACCCCTGGCAAATACATCCGTTGAGGTGCTTATCACACTGGACTAGAGTTTCACTGTTTATCCTCCTATCTAGTTTGTGTCTCAAGAAATATATATGTTTTATATCCTCAGGGCCTGGCTAGTGATGGGTCCATAATAGACAGGTGCTCAATGAACTTGTTTAAATCAACAGTGAATGAAGTGATAAATGTTCAAATAAATGATGAGTAATTGAGTAATATGTGTAAATACTTGGTAAGTGTTAATAAAAGAAGCTCCTTTTTAATGAATGCTAACTATGTCCCAGACACATAGTTACGCGCATATAATTTCAATCACTCACAATATCTCCACAAGGTAGACTTGTTCTAGTAAATTTGCGGCCTGGGTTCCAACCAATGAGAACTGTCAGTGACAACACCATCAGCTCTTGAGACACTCTCATGGGCTAAATGGCAGCCCCCAAAAGACACTGTCATGTCCTGGGGCTCCTGGATGGCTCAGTCAGTGAAGCATCTGACTCTCGATTTCAGCTCATGCCATGAACTCACAGTTCATGAGATTGAGCCCTGCATTGGACTCCATGCTGTCCATTCAGGATTCTCTCTCCTCTCTCCTCCTCTCTCTGCCCCTACCCCACTTGGGTGTGCAGAAATGCACGTGCACATTTCTCTCAAAATAAATAAATAAACATTTTTTTAAAAAGTTTTAAGATATTGTCATGTCTTAATCTGTGGATCCTGTGAATATGACCTTATTTGGGGGCAAAAATTTGTCAATATAACTAAGTTAAGGATCTTGAGATAAGGAGATCATCCTGGATCATGTAGATGGGTAACTTAATGACAAGTGCCCTTAGAAGAGACACATAGAAGAGAAGGCTATGTGAAGACAGAGCGGAAAGAGGTGTGGTCACAAACCAAAAATCACCAACTGGAAGCCAGCAGAAGCTGAAAGAGGCAAGAAACAGATTCTCCTCTAGAGTTTCCACAGGGAGAGCCACCTTGCTGACACCTTAGTTTTGGACTTTTCTCCTCCAGAAATGTGATAGAGTGAATTTCTGGGGGGGTGGTTTCTGTGTTTTTGTTTTGTTTTGGCCACCATGTTTGTGGTAATTTTTTATAGCAGCCTCAGAAAACTAACTCAGAGAGGTACTTTAATGTCTATTATAAAAATGAGGACAGCGAAGTTGAGAGAGGGAGGGTTTTCTCCAAGGCACAGAGCTACTCATCACCAGAGATGAGATTCAGATCTGAACCTGTCTTATTCCAATGTCTTTGTCATGAATCTCCCATGGGTGGCATCAGAGACGCCTCCCATGGTTCTTTAGCTTGAGCTTCTGACACGTGCAGACGCCAGGCCCTCCTCGTGGAGATCCCCACTCACTGGATCACTGGGAGAGCAATGGCACCTGCGTTTTCTGACAAGCCCCCCCAAAGTGGTTGTGCTACACGGTACGACTGAGAAATACCAGCACTGAAGGGTGGGGCTTTCACCCTCGCGGTCCCGTAGAAATGCCTACTTGGAAACACACATGATGCAACACAGAAGGGAAAATGGGAAGAATGAGCCAAACCCCAACATGAAAGCTGAGCTCTCGTTCTTTTGCACGGGCACCCCAAACTCTCCCATGGTTCTGCGCCATAAGGGAGCGGATGGGGCTTGGGGAAACAATTAAATAGATGGGTTGGTTCTGAACCAAAGCCATCCCAACTCCCCATAGGTTTTACTAAATCATTTATAATTCCAAGAAGCTGAAGTAAATATTTAATATTTGATTCCTAATCCATAAATATTTACATGTGGAGATTTCCCCATGTTTGACAAGCCCACCAGAGGTTTTACACTTTTAGCAAGTGTGACTAATGAAACCTTTCAATTCCCCTCCCCACAGCAAGCAGCATCTGGCCACTCCTTCAAGAGTTCTGAGGCAGGCAACTGTCTGTGTGCACCCGAGGTGCAGCTAGGAGCACTGAGAGCTATTAAGGGATTCAGCTTTCAACTCCTTTGGGGAAAGAGAAGAAATAGGCACCAAAAAAGGGATGGGTGACCTGAGGGGGGCAGGGGGCAGACTGTTGCTGCTTCCACTAAGTACCTTGCAAAGATTCCTGTGGTGTCCTCCATTTGTTAACTTTATGGCCGTTAACATGTCAAATGGACTTCCACTGGGAAAATATTGATAGAATTACTCTAGAAAATCCAAGAAACTCTCTCTGAATCTTTTCTTAGAAATTCTAGAATTATTGGAATGACAAAGGTAGTCTCTCATTCATCTAACCCATTCACTTGAAATACATGTAATATACTGAAATATATTTATATTTATATATTTATATAATATATAATGAAATATGTTTATTAAGTTTCCTCACTCTATTAAGTGTACGTGGCATGCTGCTAGGAGTTGACAAATACAAAGACCAGCTTTCTTCCTTGAGAGGTTCTTACTCTGTTCCTAAGTGATTTGTAGTAAAAAAAGGTTGCCACTCATTAAATACCTACTATGTGCCTAGCCCTCTGTTACATTCTAAACACACATAACCTCTAACTCCTAAAGTCTTTCCATTATAGGTGAATAAAGAGGCTCTGCAGGTTAAGAAGCTTGTCCAAAGTTATATTTCTCATATATTAGTGGAGCCAGTTTTCAAACAAAAGCTCAGTCAAGGACCAATCAGACAAACTGAGCACTTGCCAGCTATTCAAAGAAGGAATTGAATGTGGGGAACCCTTACAATGGTGTTGGAAGGGTTGAAAAGCCAGGCAAAAAGGAAGTGATCCAAGGATTAGTGAGCACCGGAAGCTGCCACCAGCCCTGGGAATAGACCAACAAGAGGAGAAGGTGCTGTGCCCAGAGCCCAGGAGGCAGGGGCTGTGTAGAGGTGGCTAGAACTATGGCAAGGTTGCCCTGGAGGGCTGCAGACAGGAAGACAGGAGCCATCCTGCAGGACCTGGATCCACAGGATACGTGGAGACGGCCAGAGCCACAACCAGGAGCTAAGGGAGGGAGAGAAGGGTCCCAAACGTCCCCCTTTGCCACACCTTCCCATCTCCCACCAGTACCCCCCCCCCCACATTGGTTGGGCCAAGCCTGAAGTCCGATATGAGGGGAACTTATGTAAGATTATGACTGCAAGGAGCAGCTCCATGGGATACAGAAGCACCCTGCCATGCACATGTGGAGAATGAACCTGACAGCAACAGGCACATGACCAGCCCTGCCTTTCTTCTTAGCCCTTGATCTTGCTGACAGAAAAGCTCTCTACTACTGGAAGAGGCTAGGATCCAGTCTTAGAAGATGCCATCGCTCCCCATGTGACCACAGGCCAGCCACACATAACCCGTGTCTCCACTGCGTAAGAACATCCTAGAGTTGCTATGCCAGTCCCCACCCCCTCAGAGACCTCACTCAAGGGTCCTGCCAGATGGCACCTATAGTGGTGCTTTGTTGACTTCCAGGCCCTGGCGTGCTTCTGCTTACCCTGAACCACCGGGTTGGTTTTCTTTCACTTGACAATCTAGTATATCCACACTTACTCCCATCCTCCCTTTGGAATATTCCTTTCAACTTCTTCCCCTGAGATGCTTGGTGCCCCTGCCCCAGCTGCCTTGCTTAGCTCTTTTCTTTCCAAGGATACTTCCCAGGGGCGGAGGGGGGGGGGGGGGCGCCTTGGAGGATTTCACATGAGGAAGTGCCTGCTGGTGGGGGAGGGGAAGGTTAGGGACGAATTGAGGTTGCTCAGTAATCCTCTCTAAATCACGTATGGCAAGATGTAGCAGACAATCATTTCTTGTGACTGAGACAAGATCAAAGGATTAAGGGGGTTTTGGTAAAGAAGGGTTGGCATTTGGTCATCAGAATTATGAAAGTCAGTCTGCTGAAAAGAACAGCGTGCTAGGCAAAAGTCTGATAATATAGCCTAGGATCCCTTTGAAAAGCCTGAGTTCTTTCAAGGTGAAAGGCAAAAGAAGGCCAGAGCACTGTGTCTGTCCATGCAGGCACCTGTCACATGCCGGGGCTACAGACAAGCCCCTCTCTGAGCCTGCCCCCTTCTCCCTGCACACTACCCCAAGAGATGGGTGGCCACCTTCTGAGCCCTTCAAGCTTTCGCCTGATGGGAAGAGCATCACCCACCATTTATGGGGCACTGAGCCCAGGTCAGGCACGTTGCTTTGTTCACCATATCATATTATTCCTCATACAGGAATACAGCATACGAACCATACAGCAGGCAGAAACATTTTCATTTTATAAATGAAGGCACTGAGATGCAGGCATCAAGCACTTTAATTTTTTTTTAACGTTTTATTTATTTTTGAGACAGAGAGAGACAGAGCATGAACGGGGAAGGGGCAGAGAGAGAGGGAGACACAGAATCGGAAGCAGGCTCCAGGCTCTGAGCCATCAGCCCAGAGCCCGACGCGGGGCTCGAACTCCCGGACCGCGAGATCGTGACCTGAGCTGAAGTCGGACGCTTCAAAGACTGAGCCACCCAGGCACCCCTCAAGCACTTTATTTAAAGTTACTCCAGGGTCACCTGGGTGGCTCAGTCAGTTAAGCGTCCAGTTCTTGATTTCGGCTCAGGTCATAATCTCACGGCTTTGTGGGTTTGAGCCCCGCATCGGGCTCTGCACTATCAGTGTGGAGCCTGACTGGGATTCTCTCTCTCTCTCTCTCTCTCCCTCTCTCTCTGACCCTCCCCCACTCACACTGCCTCTCTCTCAAAAGAAACTTAAAAAATAGTTACACCATTAATAATAAATTAATAATAATTTATTTATTAAATTAAATTATTCATAAATAATAATTAATAAAATTGAGTTTGTTGAGTACTTACTGTGTGCCAGACACTGTGCTAAGTAAGTGCTTTACATTTAAGGCCCAAACCATGGCAAGCACTGGTCTCCTCGATCAAGGATTGAACCCAAGAGTGAGAGAGATGGACACAAACTGCCTATGCTCACAATGTGCAGTAGTGGGAGAAGCGGGATTCACACCCAGGTCTCTCTCCCGCTGGAGCTCTTAATTACTATTCATCATCTGCTCAGTTGCTCACGCAACAAGTATATCCCGGGTACCTACCACATGTCAGGCACTGGTGGAGGTGCGGTCACACTGCCACAGGCACCGCGGGTCCTCGTGGAGCAGACGCCCTGAGCTGGGACACAGCAGGGTGCCGGCAGACAGTTCCTCCTCCAACACTCATTGCGTAACTTTGAGCCACGCACTGCGCTTGGCCCTGTCACACCTGGGCTGTCTTCCCAACTTGCACTGCCTTAGTCTCTGCCCCTCAGCTCTATAGGGCAGGGTCTGGGGTGGTGGGGTGCGGGTATGGCCTCAAACAATGCTTCTGAAGCCTGTCACTCCAAAATCTTTAGGTCAGTCACCCAAAGTGGAGTCAAAGTTGACAAACGAAAGCAAAAATGCCTTTGTAAGCCTTTCCCCAGAAAGGTTAAAAGTGACACCATCCAGTTGGTTTAAGCAGCTTAAGAGACGTAGGCCGGAGGGCTGAGTGAACAGGTGCCAACTCAGCTCATTAAGTCCCCAAAGTTTTCATCTTTCCCAGGCTAATTGGCATTAATGCGTGGGGTGCCGGATGGCTATTAAGTGGGTAGCTGCAGCAGGCTCTTTAAGACTCAATACCTAAAGGAGTTTGGGATCAAAGACACAGAGCATGACTGTACATGAAAGGCGGCCGTCTGAGCTCTGCTTCTGTCCCCGTGGATGTTTACTGCACCTTGGGGAGCGGGGGTGAGGGTGGGGCAGGGAGGACGGCTGTTTTTTTGGCAAAGCAACTGCTTCGTGGTGTTATTGGGAAGTAATTCTCATTCTGTGGTACAATTATCTGTCAGTTTCCTGACGATCCTCAGTTCTATAAACCATGTACTGAGTACTTGCTCAGTGGCAGGTACTGAGATACTAGTGGGGTCTGCAAAGACAAACTGGATCCCGTCCCTACCTTTGGGAGGCACACTCTGGTGTGATGACAGACTCGGGTTGCAGTAAGTATAGCACATCCTGAGAGCTGCTATAATAGAGGCCAGTGCCCAGAATCAGAAGAGCCCAGGGGAGGGCCTAACTATCCTTGTTCAGCTGGGTCCAGGAAACCTTCCTGCAGGAAGTGACATCTAAGCTCAGTCATTTTGACAGTTGTACCCGTTCAGTCCATGTCTCACTACTTTGCATACTGATCCCCTCCCATCACCCACAGCACTTACTGTCCATTATATGCCCCTAACTCCTGAACAGCCCAGGGGTGACCAATGTCACAGGTGAACTGAGCCTCACAGATTTCACTCTGCCCTGGATCTGGAATGAGGACCCTGTGACTCCGTTTCCCTTGAGATTTTGAATGGAGAAGCCAGTAAAGCTGGCTATGAGCAAAGTGACCAAGGCAAGCCGTGAATGCAGAGAGAGAACCAAGAAGTGGATCTGGATCTGGGAAAAAGCAAAGTAACTCTGGAGAGATGATGGGGGATACATGACTGCCTGACTTTTCAGTGCTGGGCTCCAGACCCTCAGGATGCCCAGCCTTCCAGACAGCTTCTGTTATGAGCGGGTTCTGTTCCAAACAACAAATGATTTTGGAGGAAGGCCAACGTGAAAGCTGAGCACGAAGCCATAAAGTAGCACGGTGTGCTTGCGAACCAACAAATAACATTGAGCACTAAGTTGTAACCTCCTAGAAGGCAGGAAAGGGGCAGGTGGTGTCTCCCCCTTCCCCCACCTGCAGCACAGAGCTAGGCAGGGATGGACGTATACATGCAGGCTTGCTCAGCCCAACTCCCACAAACCTTACAATTCCAAGAACCGGCCATGACACATAGGACGTTGGTTTTCCCATAGTTAGAAGAGCAGCAAGCTAGCACATATATGTGGAACGCTTTCCTGAAGCCCTTACATGGATGATTGCATGTGGTTTGAATTCTCTCCCTAAGAGACACGTTCCAGGGCACCTGGGTGGCTCAGTCGGTTAAGTGACTTTTAATTTCAACTCAGGTTCTGATCTCACACTTTGTGGGATAGAGCCCCACGCTGGGCTCATGCCCACCCCTCCCTTCCTCTCTCCCTCAAAATAAATAAATAAACATTAAAAAGAGAGAGAGAGAGAGAGAGGTCCCATCACTCCCATTTTACATGTAAGAAAATGAAGGCTTACAGGACTTAGAAACTGCCCAAGATAACTGCCATTAATAAATGGCAGAGCTGTGAAGGATCAATTTGGAATTCTGAAGGCAGGGACACAATCACTAGGCTATGATGTGAGGAACACTGGCCTCACCAGTTGTTGTGAGGGTTCATGGAATCTACTTAAATAAGCCCCTACGCAGGCTGGCCATCACAAATATGTTCTAGAAATGGGACTCTGTGGCCTTCTTGGCACTGGTGGTGGAGCAGGGGCATGATAGGATGGGCATTCTGCTTTTGCCTGTGACACAAAAAGAGGTGTGGAGAGATCACTTGGTGCAAAGAGGGCCTCTTCCTTCTCAGGCTACCAATCCAACAGCTGCTTTCAATCCCCTTTTTGCAGGCCTTGCAGGCTGCAAAAGGACAAAATGTTCTGGGGACTGCTAGACTAACTGGCCAGAGAATCCAAGGTCCCAACTTCAATCAGCACCTCCTTTTAACCAGCATGTGTTCACCCTTGCCTGAGAGGCATATGGTGACACAGAGGGAAGAATCTGAATTATTCCTTACACCGCACGGCAGAAGACTGAAGAAGTTAGGAGGGTTGAATTATTTAGGTACCTTGGCTATCAGTTTGGTGCAATGGGGGGCCATGAGGATGCATCTTGCTGACTTGCAGGAAAACAATCCCAACCGCTGCACTCAGAAATCCATTCCACGTCTCCACCAAGACCATGCTTCCCACAGGCTGCTCCAAGCTAATGACTGAGCAAGCATGGATACTCAGGGGCCCCATCCCAGGAGGCAGAGCCTCCTCTGATGAGTGGCTTTGGCTCAAGGACTCCACAGTGACCATGACCTTGCTGAAATTTGAGATGCTTCCACCTTTCCTTCCTTCCTCCCTTCTCTCCCTCCTTCTCTCCTCCTTCCTTCATACCTTTCTTCCTTCCCTCCCTCCCTCCTTCCCCTCTCCTTCCTTCCCTCTCTCCTTCCTACCTTCAATCTCTCCCTTCTTCTCTCCTTCCTTCCTCCCTTCCCTTCTTCCTTCTTCTCTCCTTCCTTCCTTCAATCTCTCCCTCCTTCCTTCCTCCCTTCCTTCCTTCCCTCCTTCCCCTCTCCTTCCTTCCTTCAATCTCTCCCTCCTTCCTCCCTCCCTTCCATTCCTCCTTCCTTCCCTCCCTCCTTCCCCTCTCCTTCCTTCCCTCTCTCCTTCCTACCTTCAAGCTCTCCCTCCTTCCTCTCTCCCTCTTCCACTGAGGCTCAAACCTTCATTGTGGTCTGACGGCTCCCCTGGCCTCCTCTAGCTCCCTTTCCATGTCTTCTCACAGGCACGATGAAGTCCTTCCATCTCTCCCTGTCCCTACCTCCTACATCAGATTGGAACCCCACCAGCCCTGGCTCCCCCAGCTGCTGCTGACAGTGGAGCCTGGTGAGTAGAGGCTGAAAGGCAGAACTCCAGGCTCTGTTGTAAAAGGAAACACAGGACACAATGTGGATACAGCGGAACCACGTACTAAACAGGGGCCCTCGAGATGCAAATTTCACACTGTTCATTTTCATCATCAAAGTTACTGGGTACAACAGGCATTTTCTGAATATACCAACCTCTATAGCCGGCTTCAGAAGGATTTTAAAGATGATTTCACCCATCGAGATGGATAATCCTTCAGCTTTGAAATGGAAGATCATAATGCTTTGCCATCTACTCTGATCCCAGAGAAAATGGACCGGTAAAAGAAGATGATTTCAAGGTTTAAAGCCCCCCTTCTAACCCAATCTGCTAAAAATTAAAACTCAGCAAGGCATAGTTAGACAACTTTTCCACCTGTCATTCTTATGAAATAGAGATACTAAGTAGGCCCCAAGTTTTCTTACTGAAAATAAAAATAGACGCTAGTGTGGTAGACAGAGTTCTAAGTCTAAGCAGGAGCTCCATCCCTCACTCAAGATTTGGGCCCTGGGCAAGTCGACTCCTATGAACTTCAGCTTCCTCTTCTAGGAATCAACATATTATTATCTTAAATGAGTTACGGCAAATAAAACACACAGAACAGTGCCTAGTGTATGGTAAGTGCTCAATAAATATTAGCTATCACACCATTCCTAATAATAGTGTCATTATCATTGGTCTATTGTGCAAATTAATTGGGGCAACAATACCTAGCATTTTTCAGGCCTTCGCAGAATGTTAATTTTATTTGAATCTAAACCAGGTGCTTCGATACTTTTTTAAAAAAGTGACTAATGCAAGTTTCCTATTTAAGAGGAGAGGGTAGGGGGAAGGGGGAGGAAGAGAACGAATATGCAAGTAAGGTCTGGGATAGGGTGTTTGTCTTCATTTCCTTTCAAGATCTTTAGTGCAGTTTTTGTTTGATTGCAACCATTTCTGATCCTTCTGATGGATATGTGTGCTGTGCTCTCAAGAAGATAAAAAGAGAGAGAAAGAGAGTGAGCATAAAGCTATATACACACAAGCAATGATGGATGCCAAGGACAGAAAATTTCCAGCAGACCTGGTCTATAAATTGTCATTTAAATTTGCAATTTAAAAACACTGTCTGACTTTTTGATTTAGCTGACTGTATATGAGAGACAAATAATGGAATCCTAATAAGCAATGTTTAAATGACATCTCCAGTCTCCCAGACAGAGAGGGCGGCAGGAGAATTCTAAGAAGAGAAAATAAATCTACCAAGAATAGGAAAGACGACCAGAACTAAATAGTTGCACTAATCACTTGATGACAGATACCAGGAAAATGTATTTTTGGCTGCTTAAAATTCGAATCCTTACAGACGAAGGATAGGCCATCAGCTGAAAACCCCTAAAGTCATTGTAAGAGGACCAGGCTGAGCTTGGTTTTTACATTTCATCACATTAAAACAGATGAACCAAAAAATCAAGGCACTAGGACAACATATTAAAGTTGATAAAGCTGAGGTTAAAAGATCTGAGCTGCAAACATCGCTCAAGCAAAGAGGCATCCATCAGCAAATCTTAATTCCAAGGCTTTACTGGCGTGGTGTCCCCCACTGGTGACACACCCACAAACAGGGGCCCACCAGAAGGTCTACTTCTCTTTCCACAGCAGGGAAGAAGTTAGCACAATCCCCCAGCCACGAAACGCAGAGGATAAACATTTGCATCAGTTCAGGCATGAAAACAGAAATGAATCATCAACTACCGAAAGCAGTTCTGTGTGCCACAGCTTAAGTGAGATTTGGCAAATTTAGGAAGGAGCCATTGAAAAATGCAACCATGACAGAAGGTTTTGGAAGGAGGTCTTGCGAATAAAAGCTAAGGAAAAGGAGACTGTCCAGCTTTTTAAAACGGATAATTCCAAAATTTAGAGTGACATGGGAATGGCTTAAATTGTAAGATTTTACTGAAAAAGTAATGCAGAATCAAACACCCAGGAGGATCACACAAGAATGCACGTGTTTGCATGTTTGTATGCACACACGCATGTGCAGAAAAAAAAAAAAAAGACTGAAAGAAAATAAGTCTGAATGTTAACTCTTCTCACTCAGAGCTGGGAGTTCAGAATCCTCTATGCAGTGCTTGAAGCAGCCATTGAAATCGACCCGCATTGGCAAATTACACAAAAATCTATTTGCAATCTATAACTTAGAGAGCAGGAGGAGAAGCCACAGTAATCATTACTTTAAAACATCAAAGGAAAACTAATGGAATATAAATTACTGATTCTAGGAAAATGTAGGCCAAAGGCCAAAGAATTACCTGTCTCATCTAGGCTACTCTATTGTTCAGCAAATGCTTAATGAACACATACTATGTGCCTGGTCCTACAAGTAATAGGAAAGAATAAAATGTGCATACAGAGCTTTTACTCTAGAAGTAAGGAGAAGCAAAATTTCCGATCTGCTGGTCTTCCTTCCACTGGAGGACAAGGTAGGATTTATTTTTGACAACGAGGGATTTAAATCTAATGGGTAGACAATGTCTGTAATAACATAAGGTCTTTCACAAAGCACCCATTGAACTAAAAAAAAGTAATGAATCGGCACTCCAAGAATCTTTATTTAATTGCACCACCTCTGGGAAGTCCTTGGATAGCTGGTTATCTCTGCTCTGGGATTTCAACTTACTGCAATGAACTATAATTATTTCTCAGTTGCCTGTCTTTTGTACAGATCTTAAGTTCCCTAAGCTCAGACTTGTTTACAATCTTCTGTGGCCAACACTCTGCTTGGTTTTAGCAAACACCCAGAAGAGGAAAGAAGCAATGAAGGAAGGAAAGAGGGAAGGAGGAAAGAAAGGAAGGAACTCAACAATCATTACACAACCTCTAATAAAATTAATTTGTGTTGACAATTCTTGATTTGATTAGCATTTCTTGAACATCTACTTTGTGCTAAAGGCTGCAGTAAGGACCTTCACATATGCATTCACTCGTTTCTATTTCTACCATTTTGAACTCCAACCAGGAGGTTATTTACTAAAAGCCACTTTGGTCTACAAAGCACATAGACTTTGAAATCAAACTGTTCAGCTTTAAATCCGCACTCTGCTAGTTTCTAGCTTTGGACAGGCTAGTGAATCTCTAGAACTGTAGGTTTTCACATATGCATGTGAAAATACGGTGAGATTAAATATTTAAAATGCCTGTCTTTTCCTCCTTATGGAAATGGTTTTATTTCCTACAAATGTATATTGCCAAACTCCTACTGTTTAATCATAGCGTTTAGCCTGACCAAAAGCCATTGGGTACTTGGCTAAGATAGCAAGAACAAGTCTTGCAGAGCCTCATGAAGCAAGGGCTAAAAGCGACCTCAGTGAGTTGCACATTTCCCACCTGCTATCAAGCATCAAGCCACCTTTTATAAGCCCGACTGGATTTAGCACTCATGGCTATCCATCACGGCTTCAGTCCAACGTCCAATGTCTTTAGCACATGCTTCCATATCGCTGTTAATAAGGGATACGGGGATGATCATTTTCCCAATGATAGGGGTCCTGATCCTTTTTAGGATCACATAATAAGAACATTTTTCATTGTGGGAGATAATTCCCCTTCCCGTGCACATTTGTCAAAGGCAGTTTCCAACAGTCCCGTACATCATCCTGAAATACATGATAAGATTCAGGTCTGCTATTCATCATCTGCTGGGCTTCTTCCAATGCGAGTTCCTGCATGGCTTTTCTTGCCTCTGGTTTAACAATCGGAATGCAAGTTCTCCCTAGAGCAGCACCGCCAGGCAGGGGAATTGAAAAACTCAAGCGATGACAGCCCCCAATCTGAGGGAAGAGAATCTACAATGATGATATATAAATTCTTTATAAAAGTAAATTGCAAATATTGCTGCCACTTTACAACAGGACAGAGACCCCCAGGAATTGAGCTTTCACTGAAGTTTTATTTGATGGCCACTGCTGGAAAACAGCATAGTACAGCAGAAAGATCCCATGCTTTGGATTCTTCAGAGCTAAGTTTAAAAATTCCTGTTCTTCCATGCACAAGACAGGTGACCTTGAACATATTTTGAGCTTCCATGAGTATGTTTCCTCATCTGCAAAATGGGGGTATTACCAACCTCACAGATTCTCATATGCTCATTGTGTTCTCTGCCTGCATTTAGTAATCGTGCAATTAATGTCGTTTCCCATTTTTGGCACTGACAACTCTTCAATAAATTCTCCCTGTCCCAGCTTTGAGAGGATATAATGATCCCCAAGACACAGTCCCGGCCATCAAGTCTCTGCTTAAAATACAACCTAGTGAGGAAGGGAGGTGTGTAAGTGCAATCCTACTTGATGCAAGAAAGACATAAAAGCTTTATCTGGATTAAAATTAAAAAAAAAAAAAAAAAAACAACATGTTGAGAATCATGGGGAAAGGAAGGCTTAATTCCATGGGAAGAAGAAAATGCTAAGAAAGAGCCTCATAGAAGCACCATCTGAGCTGGATCTTAGGATCAAGTAGGCCTTGACAGCCAGCTAAGAGATCAGGGCGATTTTTTTCCAGGTTGAGAGAAGAGAAAGAGCCGGAGAAAACCCATGCATGTTCAGGGAGAGCCAAGCAGGTCAACACGCTCAGAAGGTGCCAGGTACATAGGAGGCGCACGTGATACTTGCTAAATGGATGAGTTAGGCACAACGGCAGGGTGTTGAGAGCATAGGTTCTAGAGTGGTGGCACTGACTTTGTTTTAGTTCTTTAATTTCTACTTCCTCATCAGTAAACATGGGATTTAAAAGAAAAAAAAAAGAGCTTCCTCAAAGGGTTGTCCAAGAGAAAACACACGGAAAGGTTTAAATACACTACCTGACATTTTATAATTGCTGATAAACAGTAGCTACCCTCATCACCAGCATTCTCATGATGATTTCTGATATGGGAATGCCCACTGGGAGGTGAATTGGGCCAATGGTGATACTCATAGCTTCAGGGCATTTGCAAAACTGGACTGCTTGTTCCAAACTATGATCTAGAAATGCATTTTGATGTATTCACAGTTCAAAATCCTCATCTTTACCTTTTTATATCTGGAAAACATAGAATAAATGGCACCGTCTTTAGAAGGGAAATGTTTCCCCATCAATCATGTGGAACCCTTGTATATGGCAACCTCCCCCCTGCCAGAGAAGAGGTGTGAACACCCAGAGTTTCCTCTGCCTTTCCAACTCCCTTTCTATCTCTACCGTCTGCCATGATTCCCTCCTCCTGCTGTGGCCATTTCAACCTAACAGTGCTTCTGCTGGAATCTGTAGGAAGATGTCTTTCAGTGTGAGCATTACTTGGTATTTGGTAAGAAGACACACAATTCAGTAGGGAGCTTCTTAGTCCAGTGGTAAGCACGCGGGCAGGCTCTGAGATCAGAGAGATCTAGATATAAATGGATTCCTTTATTTCCAAGTTTCATGGACTTCAGGCAAGCTATTCGTCTGAGCCTTAGTGGACTCTCCTATAAAATGGGAACACTTGTCTAAAGGTGGTTTTCGAGCTTAAATGAGCCAACATTTCACCTCCACCACACCCTCTCTTTTGCCTTTTTTCTACGTGTGCTCTTTTGATGGACTATGCAGAATCACTCCGTCTTACAACACATGCACTCTGACCATCCTAGACACTTTGTCTCATAGGAAAGGGTGCTGATATCCCAACACACATAGGAACACTGTCTGCTCATTCAGCAAATCATAGTGGATAATAAAACCTCATGCTCTGGGGCATTTGCTGATTATCTGCAAAGATAAAGACTTCCAACCCCACAAAGGTGTGTACCCTTACCTGACTCACAGGACTTGGAGGAATAAGAGCTTTGTTCTTCTAAACATCAAAATTCAAGCCCAGCCACTGCCACAGGCAGCACACTGAGCTTAATGAAGCAGTGGCATGAACTAATATGGCAAATCTTATAGCTTTACTACCAATATGGCCCACATCACGCTAAATTATGGCACCAGACGTGATTGGACACACATCACAAAAGAAGAAGCAGTTCACAGAATGGTAGGAATTTTCAAAGCCACATAATAAGAATCTCAAGAGCCAGCATTTAGGGGAGATGTTTGTGTTTTGTAATTTTCTTTCTCCTTGTGCAAATCATTCTCTCCCACGCTTTATGATAATCAATTCAACAAACACTTATTGAGTACTTATCATGTTTTGAGTGCTGTGCTAGGAATTCGTGGCTAATGGCAGAGCCAGAAAAATAAGCCAAAAATTATAAAGGAAACATGGCAAGTGTCGTGTTTCGAATGAGGATAGGGTACTATGGAACCCCCTCACAAATCCAGCTAAATGAGGCTTTCTTAGTCATGAATTCATTCATTCACTCACTTATTCATTCAACCAACATTGTGGCATACCTACATCCTTCAACATTGTACTTAGTGGTAGAAATGAAGTAGATAACAAGACAGACATGTTGCCATCACAGGACTCCCAGCCTAATGAGTGATACAGAAGACAAAGACAACTAAGCATATACTATGGTGAACAAAATGAGACATTCGAGAGCACACAAAACAGTCATGACCCACAACTGGGGGGCTGTGTGTATGGGTTACAACAGGTCACCGAGGCATTTCTGCAGACAAGAATATCTAACCTGAAACTAAAGGATAAGTGGAGTTTGCTCTGAAAAGAATAAAGGAAAACACATTATTTGGAGAAGAAACAGCATTTACCAAATTCCAAATGTAAAAAAAAAAAAAAAAAATCACATGGTATGATCAGGGAACTGAAATTAATTCAGTCACACCACCGAATGGACTACCATTATGGAAGAGCACTGAGAGATGTGACTAGAAAGATAAGGAAGTATCAGACCAGGCAAGGCCTCTTTTATGCTACAAGGAGCGGGGGAGTAGGGGCTCTACCCTGAGGGCACTCAGAGCTGCTCACTGAGGCGTCTGAAGCAGAGGTGAGACCTGATCGCATCTTCACATTAGCGAGTGGTGTCCATAACAGCAGAAGTGGAAAATACTGAAAACCTGAATACCACTTAGGAGGGTGTGAGAACAATCTAGATGGCAGAGAGAGGTAGCCTGCACTGCACTTGGGAGAGGGGCAGCAAGGAGAGACAGAATGAATGGCTTTGGGAGGCATTCAGGAGGTTACAGGGGCTGATGGCAGTGACTAATTCAAAACGTCAAGGATGATGGCGCAATGACGGTTGCTGGGTTTTGAAGGATGACTAGGAGCTGGCCAAGTGAAGAGACAGGGTGAGAAGGATGACCCAGGTAGAAGGAGCAGGAGTCACAGACATCACAGAAAAGAGTCCTGGGATCTAAGGCTCAGTGTGGCTCAGGGTGGGAGGAGGCAGAGTGACACAGCAGGAGACAGGGAGCAAACAGCAGTGGGCTTGCATGGTGTGCTGTCCCCTGTGGTACTGGGGTACTCTGTGCTGCTGGGATTACACAATGCATTCAAGGAGGAAGGAGGTATGAAGAAGGGTTTGAAAAAAGCCTGACATCTTAGAAGGGAACCAGTTAAAATGAGTCCCTGAACTAAGTCACCAATGAAACCTGAAATGAGTTTGTCTTCAGGGAATGACCACAATGAGTGATGTGTCCTGTAATAAATCCAAGGCCATGTGCTCAAAGAGACTACAGAAGTCCTTCCCCACCACACATCATACAACCTGACAGCCAGTCTTACATAAAGAACTGGACTTCTTGACCCAAAACGGTACTCCCTCCCTCCCTCCCTCCCAACACCTCAGCCCAAGAGCTTTATGGATCAGCCTCAGAAAAATTGACGTCATCTTTTAATTAAATCCTTGATTTTGAATTTCCAAAGCCCGCAAATCACAGGGTCAGTAGAGAACAATTAGCTCACCAAGATCCAAAACATTCTGCCAAGACAGAATGGTGCCGTAAAGTTACATGATGTGGCTAATCTGTTTCCATGCCTTCCCCAACCAAAAAAAGAGTGTAGCCCCTGTCATTTTTTCAGATTCCTCAGCCCTCAGAAATGCTTTGGTGACCCGTTGCAACCCATACACACAGGGCACAGGGCACAGGGCAAACCCAAAGCACGCTTTCAGGGAAGACCTCACAGATACTAATATCCGGCAGCCCTAGCACTTTCTAGCTTATGCAGACAAACCACCTGACTTAGGGCAAGTCTCCTGGCCTCCCTGAACATTATTTTCTTACGTGTTCCATGGGGTGATGTAAGATTTGGGTTCATTAGGGGCAATTTATCTACAATGGCTAGCACGCAGGAAGCACAAAATAAATGACATCTATTAATAAATGTTTGTGGCTTAACAACATGTTCCATTCTCCTTTGTATTTCCTGTTGACTTCTCTGTTATTATTGAAGCCAGCATTCATTTGAATATGGTCCAAATCCTTTTTCTCAGGGATTCCCCCACGAGCCTCTGGAGAAGAGGGTACCTTCTACTTTTCTTTATGTTCTAGAGCACTAGGAGAAGTGCTGCCTCTTGGGGCTGGCAGCAGAACTGGGGGGGCTGGGAGGAAAGGGAAAGTTTCCTTTTCCTCAGTCTATGCACAGAGAATTGTGGCAGGCAGGGGCTGCAAATCATTCACTTGTGTAATCCTCATTGCAACACTTCAAGATAGGCATCATTATCCCCATTTTATAGAAGAAGCTGAGGCTCAGAAAGATAAAGTAGCTAGAAGCACCTGGGTGGCTCAGTCAATTAAGCATCCGACTTCAGCTCAGGTCATGATCTCCTGGTCCACGGGTTCAAGCCCATCATCAGGCTCTGTGCTAATAGTGTGGAGCCTGGAGCCTGGAGCCTGCTTCAGATTCTATGTCTTCCTCTCTCTCTACCCCTCCCCTGCTAGCTCTTTCTCTCTCTCAAAAATAAGTGAACATTAAAAAAAAAGAAAGAAAGGTAAAGTAGCTAGCCTGAGATACACAAGTCGAAACTGTGTGAAATCTTAAAATCAAACTTACTATCATCTAATTCTAAAGCATGACCTCTTCCAGGAGTCTTCAGTGTAAAGAAGAGGGACCAAACATACCAAGAAGTTAGTCCTAAGAAGGTAAGTTGTCTGCAATCTGAGGAGCTAGAGGAACACCAGCCCGGGGACCTGTTCCTGGGTTCCAGCCCTGACTCTGCTCCTGAGCAACCAAGTGAAAGTCAGCAACTCCTTCCGATGAGAGCTCATCTGTGAGCAAGAGGTTCCGACTAGCCCCCAAATGCTAACTCCTAAAATCCTTTCATGTTCTTCGATTTCTAGAGAACTTTCTCATGTTTCAGTATATAGAGACTTCTAGAATATTGTGGCCTTTGTGTTTATTAAGATGAAAATTCACTTGCTTTTGGTAAGGAAAGGCATGAAAAGAGTTTAGTAAGAAAGAATTTTCTTAATTATGATGAGCACACAATATTTTACTTTTTTCTAAAATTTTTTTAACGTTTATTCATTTTTGAGAGACAGAGTATGAGCAGGGAAGGGGCAGAGAGAGAGGGAGACACAGAATCTGAAGTACGCTCCAGGCTCTGAGCTGTCAGCACAGAGCCTGACGTGGGGCTCGAACTCACAAACTGTGAGATCATGACCTGAGCCGAAGTCGGATGTTCAACCGACTGAGCCACCCAGGCGCCCCGAGCACACAATATTTTAAATAACAAATAGAAATTCAGGTTAAAAACAGAACATACATTTTATGAATAGTTGTAGGCTGAGAATGAATACAAGTAGCCAAGTAGGGAAAAATCTGTCTTTTTAAGGAAGGATGAGACCTCTAAAAACCAGAAGGACCTTCTTGAGGTAGAAGTTCTTTGACTACAGGAACCAGCTGCAGTCAGTCTACTTTCCAGATATTTCTCTCTCCTCACAGAACACAGCACAGGCAGGGTTCACAGCTGGAGCTGGATAAATACTTGTGGACAAAAAACCTAATTAATTAATTACTGCTTCATCTAGGTTTCAGACTTGGTCGAGCAAATATAATTTCACATCCGTTTGGTGCCTGAAGAAACAGAAGCTGGAAAAGTGGAAGTGCCCTGAGGCAGTGGAAGGACCTAGAGCGGCAGGCCTGAGGTACAAGCCCAGGCCCAATGTCCTGACAGACTGCGGGCAGCTTTGCCACAGGACAAGAGCAGCAGGCAGAGGCGATGAAACAGCAGCTCTGCACTACAGGCTTGATCAAGAGAATTTTTTAAAAAATTAAGTCCTTGGGGTACCTGGGTGGCTCAGTCGGTTGAGCGTCTGACTTCGGCTCAGGTCACAATCTCGCGGTCTGTGAGTTCAAGCCCCGCATCAGGCTCTGTGCTGACAGCTCAGAGCCTGGAACCTGCTTCAGATTCTGTGTCTCCCTCTCTCTCTGCCCCTCCCCCACTCATACCCTGTGTTTCTCTCTCTCTCAAAAATAAATAAAACATTAAAAAAAAATTAAGTCCTAAGGATCCAATCAGATGATGGATATGATAGCACTTTATAAGCTCCTAATTGGTAAGCCAGGGTTAACAAGATATTTTCTGGAGGTAACTGCGTAGTTGAGGGATTAGACCCTGAGTATGGCATCACTGAAACCATTCCTTAACCAGAATTTTCTAAGAAACCTCCTGAGAGTTCACACTTAGGCATACAGCCATGGTTCAAACTCAGCTTGATGTGGCTCCAAAGCTAAGGTATCTGCCATAGGACAACCAACTTCTCCTAGACTCCTCAGGGCTTTGATTGCTGTGGCCAAATCTTTTGAGGAGGAAATAAGGTAGCATTTTGTTGTTGTTGTTTTGTTAACTAATGGTCCTTGGATTTAATTCTCATATAAATATAAGGAAAGTGAATAAGTTTATTTCCACATGTTTCTAGAGGATCAGAAGACAGTGCTGAACTGTGATCTCAGAAGAAAGAGGGCAGAAAAGCTAACACTGACCAGGCAGCTGCTATGTTGCAGATCCCTAGCTGGACCTTAACCCATGATTATCTCCCTCCCCCTTCAGATGACATGTATTACACACACACACACACACACACTCTTAAAAACAGGGTTCAGGGGCGCCTGGGTGGCTCGGTCGGTTAAGCGTCCGACTTCGCTCAGGTCATGATCTCACGGTCCGTGAGTTCGAGCCCCGTGTCCGGCTCTGTGCTGACCGCTCAGAGCCTGGAGCCTGTTTCAGATTCTGTGTCTCCCTCTCTCTCTGCCCCTCCCCTGTTCATGCTCTGTCTCTCTCTGTCTCAAAAATAAATAAATGTTAAAAAAATTAAAAAAAAAAACAGGGTTCAAAGAGGCTAAATAACGGATCTCTGGTTACGCAGTAGAGAAGGAAAAGAGTCAGAATTTAAAACCAGGTCAGGCTCCAAAGTTAGTGCTCTTCCTACCACACTAAGCTACCAGACAGCGCCTACTGAAAAACTCTAGGCAATGCCCCCAGAAACGTCTTCATGTGCTCATCCTGGGACATATACCTTTACCACAGTCTTCTCCTGGGTGGCCTAATGCTGGGTTTACCCGTAACAAGAAGTGTGTCAACCGTTCTCCCCTTTGATGGCAGGTAACGAACCTGAAAATATACATTCTCGTCCTTCATCAAATTCCACTCCTGGAATAGGCACCGTTTGACAAGCTATATGTGTAGTGACACAATCCAATAAAAATGAAATGAAGAAAACAACTTCATTTCTTACTACTTTCAAGCTTTCCCTTATTTGAATTGTGAATACTCCAGTTACATCTCATAAATGGCCTGTGTAGAAATGCATTTTATGGTGAAATGTGCCCCTTTGTGACTTGTATTGGAAACTATCTGACTTCATTTCAACAGCCTGGGTTAAAGAACCAGGGTGGTAGGTTTGTGAGAAATTCTAAAGGGCCTCTTAACTTTCTTTATGCCACTCTCCCTCATGATAGATAACCCACATGGTCAGGTATTCTTTTTTAGGAAATAAAATATCTGCCCCAGGAACCATCTAAATCTTGCCAAAGGGGGAAAACTCTTCTAGCCTGTAATATCATGTAATAATCTGAGTAATGTCAAATAACACACAAAAAAATAATGTCAAATAACAAAGCAGGATACAAAATTGTATGAATAGTATGATCTCAAACACATATCCTGAAAAGGCAGTCCAGAAGGAATTAATTTAGAATGAGAACAGCAGTTATTTTTGATTAATGGTAATATTCATGCTTACTTTGTTTCTTTTAATTTTCAGTAATAAGCATATGCAGCTTTTCAAAAGTCAAATGAAATTACTAAAAAAAAAGAAAAACATACATTTTTCCAGAAAGAGGCTTAAATATTACTCAGTTTCCTTAGCAACAAAAATCATTGTATGAAATTATAAACTTTAAAATACCAGGCACAAAGATTGTTCAAGAAAAGAAAGTTATATGCCAATCATGCTGATGAAGAGAGATATCAAAGTCCTAAGTTAAATATCAACAAATCAAATCCATATACAGAAAATAATACATCATGAACGAATAGTATTTACCTCAAAAATGAAGATTAGAAAAATCCAATAGTAAAATCTACCACAATATAAATTATGAGGAAAAATATGTAAATCATTTAAATAAATTTAGAAAAAGCATATGATAAAATTCAACCTGCCAATTCAGGATTTATAAAAAAAAAAATACTTCCTAGACAACGATACATGAATGAAAACTAATAAAAAAATCTCTAGTAAGAATTTAAGTATCACACTTACATGAAACTTTAAAGCATTTCTATTAATTGAAGATCAAGTTAAGGATACCTACGATCACTAAATACTGTACTGACTGACCCAGCCAATGCAATAAGACAAGAAAAAGAATAATTACTTAAGGGTTAGAGAGGAAGATAGAAACCTACTTAAAAGGCTGTATGTTGCTTCCATGGAAAATCAAAGAGGAGTTGGAAGAATTAGTTAAAAAGTTTAGTAAACAGTATTATAATCAAGATTCAAGATCAATAAATAAACTGTTAATATTTCCTTTTCAAGTTCTACTTATTTTGATCCAGTCAGCAACATTTGCTTAATGGAATAGTGTTCGACAGTGGAAACTGAAGAAGACAAAATAAATTAATCCTGTTACAGACACATTCTCTCTCTTTTTTAAATGTATGTACATGCTTTCATGGTGCCTTGACTTAAATAAGTATATCAAGAATGCATAGTGTTCATCACTGTTACATAACTACAAACAATTGTAAAATCTTACTTCAGGACAAATCAGCTATGTACTTTTTAAGGTCCCCTTGTTCTAGAATGGGATAGGAGACAACAATATAATATAGACAATGAAGACGATGAATATGAAGAAGAGGAAAATGAGGGGGAGGGAGTAGAAATGGGAGATGAGAAATAGAGAAAAGAGGGAAATGGATAAAGATGACAGGGAAGAAAGGGGGCAAGAAGAAGTAAGGAGAGAAGGATAAAGGGGAAAGGGAAGGAACAAGAGAAAAGGAAGAGGAAAAAAAAAGTAAAGGTGATTTTTTGATCCTGTAATACACCAAGTACTATACTAAGTATTTAATTCACCTTATTTCAACCATTCTTCATAGTAAGCCTGTGAAGTTTGTAATATTCTATCCTTATTATAGGAGAGAAAACGGAGGCTCAAAGAGATTAAGTAACATTGTAAGGTCATACAGTTAGGAAGTGGCACAGCTAGAATTTGAATCCAAGTCAGCCTGCCCAGACTCCATGGTATTGGCCACTCACTAGCAGATACTCCTTGCATATGTATCATGCTGATTTTAGAACCATGTAAGACATTAAGATGAGGAGGTTCTAAAAAGGTCACCTTCATGCTCCCATTCCAAATCTTCAACTGAGCCAATGTTCTGGAAACCCAAATCCTTTCCTTAGGATGCCCCTCATTTTGCATGTTAAGATTAAGAATGAAAAGATATGCAGTAAGATACAATTCTTAATATATTAAGCATTCAAGAGCACAAGTTTCGTGGAAAGGTTAAATCTGAAGCAAAAATATAAGTGTCAGTTTTCACTGAAAAAGCATTTGAGTTCTAGTACGTATCATGGTCTGCAATATTCCCCCCACCCCCTTCCCGTGTAGCAGTTCTCCCAAGACCTGTTTTCTCACCCATTTGCTTTCCTCCTATTATTCTCAGCCCATGATGCATAAAGGTTGACATTAAGTTTTAGAAAATAAAATAGACTACTTCCAAAATATCTGTGTTTCAAGTAAACATCCAAAGCAAAATTTACAATCCTTCCTGAGGTTTTGGCTGTCCAGGAGCTGCACATGTATTACATTTATGTCCTGTGCTTCCTACAGAGTGTTAGACACGTGTCATCCCAAAACATGACCGGGCCGGCACAGCAGTGTCTCAAAACAAATCACTGCCTATACAAAGCAACTAAGTGCATCCCGGTTGGCAAGTCCGTATTGACAGATTTCAAGACCTGAAAGAGAACTCTATTAATCCTCTTCCATGCAGCTCAGAAAATGGGGGAGAGAAAGAGCTGAAACCACAGGGAACAGGCATGCACACGTGTACACACACACACACACACACACACACACACACACACACAGCATGAAGTTGCTTACACCTAATTTCAACCAGGAGACAAACACACTGAAAGGCATGGTCATAAAGCCATAGGGCCAAATTCCCCAGAAAACCTGAAAAGTGATAAAATTACTTTATGATCAACCTATGCGTGCCAGTCCTCATTAAAAGATATGTATGTGACTCCTCTGGGTCAAGCACTTTCTAAGTGTTGGAGTTAAAGGGTGAATGAGAGGTCCAGTTCTGAAGGAATATATAGTACAACTGAAAAAAACACAGGGCATTTTTAATAAAGTGAGATACTAACAAAGTGCTATTGCAGCAAAAACAAAATAAACCAACCCCATGTGGGGAGTAAGGTAAGTACTAACCTGAAGAATAAGAGGGAACCAGTCTAGGAAAAATTGGACAGCAACATAAGTATTTCAGGCTGGATTAATCATCCAGTGGTTCTCCAAGTCTGGTCTCTAAAGCAACAGCATCAATTGCTGTTGGGGAACTTGTTATAAATAAAGGCTTGGACCCTACCTTAAACCTATTGAACCAAAAGCTCTGGGGATGAGACCGAGCAATCTGTGTTTTAACGAGCCTCCCAGGTGATTCTGGTGCTGCTAGAATTTGAGAACTTTGCAACAGTGAACTACAGTAGACACAATGCTTGGAGGGTAAACACGGTTGGATGGGGGGCAGGGCGCTAGGCAGAGATGTTGCTGGAAGGATGGAGAGAAGGGATATCAAAAAGGTCTTTATATGTTATGAACATAATTTTGGGACTTTACCCAAGCAACAGGGGAAAGCCATTAAATATTATACTACAAGTACAGAAAACAGCAAATTAAGTTGGCAACCATTAAAAACCATATGCCATCATGAAGACAGTACTGTACATCATTCCAGAGACAAGGCACTGCACAGATCAACAGCCAGTTAGGAAGGAACAAATCAACCCTACCTTTCTTTCTGGAGTCTTTCTTGGCGCTGGTTTTCACAGCTACTTGAAGTTCTGTCTCAGTTGACATCCTACTAAATCCTTAGTCCACTTCACACAGATCCCAGGCCTCGGCCAGGCTCATGGAGGATTCCTCTCCAAGAGAATGACTCCTCCCTTCAGAAACAATGCCCCGAGCTGCACATTTCATTCACTCCTTCCGCGTGCTACAAATCAAGGAAGAGGACGTTTAGAATCATCACCCTTTTGAGGTTAAAAATTAGTGGGAAGAGGGGAAATGAACAGTCAGATATACAAAAAGAGGAAAATCGTGGTCTCCCTGTGGAAACTGCACACACAATTTCATCAAGTCATTGGCGGGGTATGCAGCGAAGGGAATGAGAGGTCTATCTGAAAAACTGTCTCTCAAGCTAGATACCTAACTCAAAATAGATCTTTTAAAACTGGATTTTCAAGAAGGACAAAACCCAACTTCTTGTTTTCCATGTTTCTTGCTTTCAAGCACTAGATGCCACCCAGAAAATATAGCAAAGGCACATTTTCTGAGCAACCCCAGGGAGACATTTCCAACAATAGGGCACCCATCCATCAGCCAAGCTTGATCAGAGCCTTGGCAGCTAAAGCAGATCATAGGGAAGTGACCTGTGGTCTGTCCCTCACTGCCAGGCATCAGAGGGGACATGGAGTTGACATACAATTGGGCTCCAAGGGTAAGGTGACAAATGGGGCTGAGAAACTTTCCAGCAAGCCAATTTTTATGTCAGTTTTTTTCCTGGGCTGTAAGAGCAGACAAGCATTTAATGTGAGGAGAAAAAGAAAAGAATCAGGCAGCCACACAGTCCCTTCATTCTTTCTTTAATAAATATGCATTGCACACTACTAGGTACTATTAAGTCCCGACACTGTGCTGGGAAGAGATAATAATGATAATAATGATAATACAACCACTTCAATTACAGCTAGTATTTACTATGCACTTACTATACACTATGCCCTTAGCTACTGCTTCACATACATTATCTCATTTGATTTCATTTAAATTGAATGAATGTATTTCCTGTGTCAAGTCAACAGTCTTTCCCAGTGACTATCTATCGGATAGCTATATGTGAGAGTTCAGTTGAAAATAAACATTTCACTAGTTATCCATTTTTAAAGAAAATTAAGATAAAGCTACTAGAAATGGATCTTTAAACCGTGCAGCCAATTCTTAGCTCATCCCACTTAGCTAGAATGCTTGAATCCAGAAAGGCTGACCCTGAATGCCAGTTTCCGTTCAAAAAGAGTAGTAAAATGAACCTCTTAATCATGACAACTAAAGATGGCTTAACTAGAAGATCTAATATAAAAGTCACATAAAATATGGTACGGTTTATGTCCTCTAGATTCATCCATGTTGTTACAAATTGCAAGAAATGATTATGCTATGTGAAGTAAGTCAGAGAAATACAAATACCATACGATTTCACTGATATCTGGAATTCAACAAAATAAACGAAGGAGAGACAAACAAATACACTTTTATAGACAGAGAATAAACTCGGGGTTGCCAGAGGGGAGGGGGATGGCGGATGGGTAAAATCGGAAAAGAGGATTAAGAACACACTTCTCGTGATGAGCACTGAGTAATGCATAGAGATTGAATCATTATATTGTGCACCTGAAACTAATAGAACACTGTGTGTTAATTATACCTGGATGAAAAAAAAAAAACAACAATGAAATAAGTAAAATTAGAGTAAGGCTCGATAATGGGGAAATTCCCACCTCATCCAAAGATACTTGGTTTGTTTATTTGTTAACAACCTATCTACTTAAAAAAACAAAACAAAACAAAACAAAACAAAAAAAAAAAAAACACTGGCCCTGACTGAAAGGAGACTGAGGTACAGGATACAAAGCCACAACCAAGGAAAATGGAAAACTGTCTTCCTAGAATGGGGTCCATAAAATCATACACAGAAAATGAGAACTTTTCCTGCTACCTTTGTGCCATCTATGTGGACCACACCACTAGCCCTCACGCCCTTTCTTACCTCTCTCCCGACAAAAGACAATGCTCCAAGGGAGCTGACAGAGCCACAAACCTTCATCACTCATGGACATAATTTGTTTTATTAATAATACTTATCATTTCACTGCAATGAATATCTACTAAGAACGTACCATGGGCCAAGTGCAAATGCTGGCTCATTCGTGTCACAAGACATCAACTGTGCAACCACACTGGCTAAGAGTACAGATTATTTCTGTCCTCAAAGATACTCAGAGGAGAAGAGATGTTAGTCACGTAAGGGACTGTAATACACACAACCAGAACTAAAACAAATACCAGGTGTACTGGAGAACAAAGGAGCAAGCATTCACCTTTTCTTGGAAGGTCAATGAGACCTCTCAGAGGAGGAGCCCTATACTGTGCTGTCTTGAAGAATAATTCTTATATCAAGTGGATAATAAGAGGAAGGACCAAGGGGCACTCAATAAATACATGTATAAAAAATAAATGAATGGTAGTTTCAGGCAAAAGGACCAGCTGTGCGAAGTCAAGGAGACTTGAAATCAACAGCCTAACTGACAAAAGGAGACATAAGTCTAGTAGGGAGGTGGCGTACTTTCACATCTTCCCAATTTTTCCTTGTGCTGTTACTTTTCTAGGGACTCTTTCTTCTCGAGTCTGCGTTGACATTCTATTGACCCCTCAAGGTTCAGTTCAAAGAAGTATCTTAGGCAGAAAGGTTTTCCAATCTCTCGATTACAAAGAATCTCTCCCTACTTATATTATGATCTGCTTTTTGGCAAGCTGCATAGTTTCAGCCACTTACAATCAAGGTCATATTGAGGAAGTTACCAACCCTTCTTGGCCTCAGTTTCTATATGTGTACAATGGGGGTAACAGTATCAACTTCATGGAGTGGCTGCGGAAATTAAGTGTGAACACACACATCACATGTTTGGAAGAGGGTCTGCCACATCTCCTGGAAAACATGTAGTAAATGTGAGGTGCTAATAATTTCCTGTGTTAACTGCTCAAGGTCATTTGGGTGTATGTGACTACAAGTCCATCCTATTATCCTCCCTTGATAGAATAGGAAACTAAGGCAGGTTAAGTCTGCTCTGTAAAGACACTGCAGGACGAGATAGAATCTATCTCTTGTCCATCGTGCTTGTTTTGCACACAGTAGGTATCGAACACATAAATAATAAAAGGAGCTGAAATATATAGATTTTACACAATTCCAAGCATTCTTAAAAGTCCGTATATAAAACTGGTTAGGAACTGGGCCATTCTTTCCCCTTCAACTTTGTATAAAAAGCACAATATAGCACCTCTCCCTATTCTGTGGGAACTTCCAGCACCGCTTGTTCGACAAAACTGTGACTGTGTTCAAGTGTTATAAAGCATTACTTGTGGATTTCTGAAGTACATCCCGTTATCAACAATGAAAGGAAACCAACAACATTTCAAATAAAAACTTAAATATGGAAGCTGCAGCATGGAGAGACCATACCATGGCCCAGACTCTGGCATCTCCTTTAATTTTCCAAAAGCCAGAGGTTTGGAATATGCTGTGAAGTAACTCCAAATTATTTAGGAAATTCATTTCTTTGTAATTAAGGAGATTAAAGTCCCCCAGGGCCAGAAACCACGTGGCAACTCAAATCATTTTCCCCCAGTAAAAGCTGAGGGACCCTATCAGTTAAATTCAGGCTCGCCTAGAATTTTGAAATGCTTCAATAATGTTTCTTTGCTCCACACAATCTGCAGTAATTTAATATTCCTGAAGTGTGTCAGGTTTTTTATAATGAGCTCTTCAAATCTAAATGTGAATTATGTAACATTCCACTACAGACTTTCTGTCTAGTGAACTGCTTCTAAATGTAAAATTCCGTGTTCAGTGATCGGTGGGGGGGGGGGGTGGGGTGGTGGGGTGGATTGCAGTTTGGGGAGGCACGAAAACACCAAACCACAAAGCAGAGAAAACAGAAAGGCCTTTAAAAAACAAAAAAACACAAAACACACACAATCAAGCACAAAGGTTTGAGCAGCTACAACAGAGCAACATAGTAAAACACCTCCTATAACACAAACTCGTGCTTTCTCTCCCCCCACCCACCCAGCTCATATGATCCTACAGTAGAATAGCTAACATTTATGAGGGCCCACTATTTGCCGGTACTATGCTATGAACTTCCTTTACTGAATCTTTCAACCACTTGAAGAGTTAGATATTATTTTTTGAAGTTTTTAATGTTTTATTTATTTTTTAGAGAGAGAGAGAGAGAGAGTAGGGGAAGGACAGAGAGAGAGAGAGAGAGAGAGAGAGAGAGAGAGAGACAGACACAGAATCTGAAGCAGCCTCCAGGCTCTGAGCTGTCAGCACAGAGCCTGATGCAGGGCTCGAACTCACAAACCGTGAGATCGTGCCCTGAGCCAAAGTCGGACACTTACCTGAGCTACCCAGGTGCCCCAAGAGTTAGATATTAATTTTCATTTAACAAATAAAGAAAAGCAGAAGCCAGTTTAGTAGCTTGTCCATGGTCACATGGCTATTAAGGGGCACAGCACAGGGCAGGGTATAAACTACTCTTTTTCTCCCTTCATTCAGAATACTCCTAGATGCCCATCAGCTGGTGAGAGGATGTAACAAAATGTGGAATATCCATACAAAGGAGTACTAGTTCAGCCATTTAAAGGAATGAGGTACTGATACATACTACAACACAGATGAACCTTGAAAATATCATGCCAAGTAAAAGAAAACACAAAAGTTCACACTGTTTGATTCCATTTATATGAACTATGCAAAATAGATACATCCAGAGATGGAAAGTGGATCTGTGCTTGCCAAGCACTGAGGGAAGCAGGGAAAGAGAAGCACATGCTTCGTGGGCACAGGGTCTCCTTTGGGGGTGATAAGAAGGTTTTGGAACAAGATAGAGGTGGTGGCTGCACAACACCATAAATGTAATAAATACCACTGAATTGTACACATTAAAATGTTTAATTTTATTTTATGTGAATTTCCCCCAAATCAAACAAGACTAAAACAAAATAACCTCCAAGCCAGGTCCCACAACCAGATGGAAGCCTTTGTGATATGCTAAGAACACTGCAAATTTCAGTCTATAAGGATAACCCAGGGGCGCCTGGGTGGCTCAGTCAGTTAGGCGTCTGACTTTTGATCTCAGCTCAGGTCACGATCTCACAGTGCGTGAGATCGAGCCCCGAGTCGGGCTCTATGCTGACACTGTGGAGACTGCTTGGGATTCTCGCTCTCTGCCCATTCCCCGCTTGCACCCTCTCTCTCTCAAAATAAATAAATAAACATTAAAAATAAAGATTAAAAAAAAAAAAGGATATCCCGTAATTAAAACATAGATGAAGAGAGTCTTCCCAGAAGGCAGGTCTCTAGGTTCATGTGGCAGCAATCGCGGGGATTAAAAGCTGCCTGCCACTACCCGCACAGTGATTTTGTGACCTGGGCATTTTAATCAGCTTTATCCAAACTATAAAGCACCCAAAACAGGCCATTTATTAACAAGGTGCAAAAGTTTCCATTGGGACAGATGAGGAGCCTGTTTCCTCATCAGTAAAATGGAAAGACCATCACCAAGTATGTAACATGTGGAAGATCAATGAGCAGTCAGGGCAGTAGGTGGGAAGATCTGGGCAGTCAGGAAAAGAGACATAAATCTGCTTGTCTTCACATAAAGAAACACAGGACCAAGAAGGCAGAGCACAGCGACATTGTTTTGTTATGTGGGGAAATCGGGGTGGTGACGAGGTGACTGGGTAGAAAGTTATGGCAGAGGGTGATACCTCTCAGAGTACAGCTTTCTGCATAATCTCCCCCATTTGGAAGCTATCGTTCTACATACCTGAAAAAATAAATGAACAGGCGTGAGAAGTAGGGGGAAGGCTACGACTGGACGTGGATTGAGACAAATTAATCCAACTGTATCTCACATGAACATCACAAACACAGTCGCTGAAGGGGTGAGAGAAAGAACTAATCCAAATAATTTATGAACACAGAATCTGACGGTTTACATTCAGTCTTGGGCAGGAGTGTAGCAGGAGGAGCTTCAAAAAAAAACCCCGAAGTAGCCTTTTTGTTGTTGTTGTTAGTGTTCTGGGCCAAGCAACTGCAAAACTATTTTAGATGTATTACAGGATTGGACAAAGGGAGAAAGGCTTAGATGTTCTTGGGAGCCAAGTTCTCGCTATAAAAGAGAAGACATTAAATTATGGAAAGGGGGAAGCCAGGAAAGAATACTGTAGGGATAGACTGGAAATTGGTGATTTCCAGCAAACTCATGATTTATAAAATATACATGCATCTGTATATGTACGTACGCATACATGCATTTATATAAATATATTTCCCAGCTCTGTCCACTGAACGGGCCTAGAAGCAAAGAGACCCAAGTGACAATGTGGTACGTAATACCTAGATGTTGGTTTACTACCATTCTCCAGTAAAAAGACCCAGGGATTCTTAGAGAAATGGGTGATGGCAGAGCTAGGGTAGGACAGGTGTAAGATGAGCCTGAAATATCTTGTTATTCTATCAAGTAAGGAAGGGCTCAAGAAAAACACAAACAATGGGTATATGTCACGAGGATACAGAAGCCATCTTGGAGGTGCGATCATCGGCCTAATCTGGAATAATTTTAACACCAATGTAATTTAAGGATGGTAATAAATAATACACCACTGGGAAAAAAAAACACTCCATGAATCCATAGTGATAACAGATAAAAGGAAGAAGAAAAGCTGTCTTGCTTACAGAAGAACAGGTACTGCCTGGGATATACAGAGGGAGTGTGGAGCATAAAATCAGCATTTTGCAACCATCAGAATAAATCTTAGTTAGGCAAGAATCATCCATAAATGCTAAATCCAGGGAAACTTTTGATGAGAAAACATTTGCACGTCTTCAAGCATCTTCCCACCTACCGCTTATACTTGTGTGACTGATTATACAATGAGAAATTGAACAACACCTCAATTAGGTTATTAACATTAACATTAACAAACAGGGGCAGATGGAGATCATGTGATGCCCTCACTAGAATACATCACTACCATGTAGTATTCTTGCCAGGAATCCAGTCAGATCATGTATTTAAAAATGAAGGGGGGAGGAGACTGTATCCTTCAAAAATATACTGATAAAAGACAAAGAGAAGCTGGGGAAATATTTTATTTTATTTTATTTTATTTTATTTATTTATTTTGAGAGACAGAGAAACAGAGCACATGTGGGGAGGGACAGAAAGAAGGGAGACAGAATCCAAAGCTTGCTCCAGGCTCTGAGCTGTCAACAGACAGCCCGATGCGGGGCTCAAACTCACAAACCGTGAGATCATGACCTGAGCCAAAAGTCGGACGCTTAACCAACTGAGCCACCCAGGCGCCCCGGGAAATATTTTAAAAGAAACTAAACAGATACAACAACTAAATGTAACACCTGTATAGGATCCTGTACTAGAGCGAAAAGAAATATTACAAAAGGGATTACTAGATCAACAGACACGTTTGAATATAAATGACATATTAAGTAAAAATAGTATATCAATGTTATATTTACTCAATTTGATAATTTTCCTATGGTTATGTAAGGGAATATCTGAATTCTTAGGAAAAAGGGCTAAGATATGTGTACCTTGCCTTCAAATGATTCAGGAAAAAAATCACATACATGTATGTATGTACATATGAGCGTGTGTGTATGTGTATATCCATACACATAGAGAATACACAAATAATAAAACCAATGGGATAAAATATTAGCAGTAAGTGAATCTAAGTAAAGGGTATAGGACAGTTTTTACGTATTTTTTATACCTTTTCCTGTCATTTTGAGATTATTCCTAATTTAAAAAAATTCTAAAAAACCAGCTCAGACCCTGGCCCATAAAGGTATGCAACAAAGCCAGTTCTGGCCTCTCTTTTAAGTTCAAACGCACTCCAGCTCCCTAGATGGCATGCTTTCCAATTCCCAAGGCTAACTGAGGTTAAAATTAGTTTATGGCTGTCAGTTCTTATTACAGATTCCAACTTTACCCCGTATCTGCCTGACTTGGCGGAAGCCTCTGGAATGCAGTTGTTTTGAGCGGCTCTTTTTCTTCCTGAGCTCTGGACATCCTCTCTATACTATGCCTCTATGCCATTATGTGGCCACCAAGACTTTTCATCTACCTGCCCCCCAGGTCACTGCAAACTCCTTCATTATGCAGCCGAAGCTAGCCCTTCCCGAATCCTCTCCCTCTCCATCCGTGAGGCTATAGACTTAGCCTGTCAAACCTTTTTCTATTTTTCAAACATGTCAAGGGCTACCTGATCTGATCTAGCCCATTTGGAAAATGCCTAAAGTCTGCTCATTCTGCACGTTTGTTCTTTTCAGAGCCAATAAAATAGGAAAGAGTGAGGTTTTGCTGGAAGCCAAAGGCAGTATTTATTTGAAGCTGCTGGACGCATCAGAAGTACAAGTGCTCTAGGAGATTCAACAGAAACCTACTCAAGGAGACCACCTCTGTCACTACTGGAAAAGACCACCATCCCCACAGCACACACAGCTACCACCTGTTCTGACCACAGAGTTCAAGAAAAATAATACTCTGGCTTGAAACTCTGAAGGCCACAAAGTTCATGGATCGACAGCCCGACTGTTGACCCACCAGAGGCTGTTTTGCCCTAACGGTGTGTAAGAGAGGGGAGAAAAATCAGAGGTGGGGGACATCTCTTTATGTCTTCATTATGTTGTCTGGTGATTATGTTTACTCCGCATTGTGAAAAAATAGAAAAGGAAAGGAACCTCAACTTGCAGAAAGCATTCTAGGAAGTCATTCTAACAGAATACAAGTGAATAAATGAGGAAAACTGGAGTGACAGGAAACAAATAATTGGAAATAAAGGCGAGGGTGGAAACAAGGATAGGGCACCAAAAAAAAAAAAAAAAAAAAAAAAAAAAAAAAAAAAGCCGTATAGTTGTAGGAGAGAGGCTATAATGGTGCCTACAAGATTCCTGGAGGCCAAAGCAAAGAGGGAAATGTGATCAGTTATACGTTTCACAAGGTTGATGCTCAAATAAAGCCTGCCCCCCTCCCCCACTTTGAAGCAGAACTAGAGAATGAAAAAGACCCATAAGCTTTCATAAAAGCAACACTGCGTGGTGTCACAGACATTAGCATCAGCACTGTCTCTACAAAAACTCTAGCAGGGAATTTTCAATGTAAACTTTTAATTTACACTGAGAACACAATACTAAAGCATAATTTAGCAGTAACAGTTTTAAAGAGGGTGAAAACAATGTGACCCAAGTCATGTTAAATTCTCTATGAATAAAGCATGCTTTCTTTTTCTTTCTTTTTTTTTTTAATTGAAGAGAAAAATAAGTGGGATTTTGCTATACAGCTATCTGGTGGTTTGACTTTCTAAGGTAAAACCTGGAATTAAAAAGGAGCCTGGGTCACTCAGTCGGTTAAGCACCCAACTTCAGCTCAGGTCATGATCTCACAGTTTGTGGGTTTGAGCCCCACATCAGGCTCTGTACTAACAGTGTAGAGCCTGGAGCCTGCTTCAGACTCTGTGTCTCCCTCTCTCTCTGCTCCTCCCCCACTCGTGCTTATTCGCTCACACTCTCTCTCAAAAATAAGCATTAAAAGAAAATCTGCAATTAAAGAAAAACAATATAAACAGTTTATCAGTTTACTCATCTGTAAAATGGGATGATGCTGGATATCACTTAAAGAATTAGGTGAATGGGAATACATGAAAGCTAAGCAAAAGCTCTTTTGGGAAAATAAAGTGCTATGTTCCAGAAGGCAAACACTGTTATCATTCAGGTATTGGTCAACCTTCAGCAGGGGATAACAGGAGGCACAAAATGTGTTTCTTTAATCAAATTCAAAGCTAACAAATGTCAGAACCAGGTTTCATCAATATTAAAGGAATTTATGTGACAGCAACAAAGCATACTTACAAACATTTCATTTAACTAATGGATCACACAGTTTCATTAAGTATTTATTGCAGCATGAAAATTCATTACAATAAACTCTTAAGAGTATCAGAAAAAAACCAAATGTATAAACCTAAAATGATTCCATTAGTGTTTTTAATACTTGGGGCCCCATGTCTACCCAACATTCTAAAACTCCCACCTCTGATTCTACACAAAGGTTATCAGTAGGTAAAAAGAACCTAAAGCAGTCAGCTGTCCCAGGGGCTGGGCTAGAATCCCACCTGACTCTACCACTAACTGTCTATATAACCCTAGGCACTTAAGCTATTGACTATTCTGAGCCTCAATTTCTTCATCTGTAAAATGGGTATCCAGTAGACCCCATAGTGTTCAGGGAATATGCAGCCCAGAGAGTGCTCCAGAAAATCCACGGGAGTGAAAAAAGAAAACTGTACGATGTCTACTCATAACTATTTCTATCTAAAATGGGGGAAACAGTCTATTACTTAAATATGCAGATTGTATGTACTTGCGTGTAAACCGATATGTAAGAATTTATACACTGGTACAGGGTGCAGGCTTCAAAAATTATTCACCGATGGGTGGTAATGACTGGCAGGTGACAGGGGGCCCCCAGTGGTTTAGCTGGGGTGGCGGGGGGTGACTGACACAGTTCAGGTGTTTTCAAGATGATGCTAGCCCAGGAATCATGCCAGGAGTGGAGGCCAGTGACCCTGGAGGCAGGAAAGCAAGCTGGGAAAGCCTGCATCGATGGAGCTGGTACGTTTAAAAGCTTATGCCCTTCACGTTTCCTTCCCAAATATGTTGTAGGCAAATGAATCTTCAGAAAATGAAGTAAAGAAGCAAACATCTTCAGCACACAGCCATTAAATCAGTTTCTATAAATCAAATCAACTCAACACACACTTCCTAAGCACCTACTCTGTGCACTGCAGCCCCAGGGCTAAATGGGGGAGGGGGGGCAGAGAAACACACCCTTCCGAGGGCAGGGCACCTTCATCATGGGCGTTTCAGCCAGGATGCTGTTCCTTACTTTAGCCCCACCAGCCCAATGGGGAGGGGGACCACACTGTTTCTTCGCTCTTCACAAACTGAATGCTCTCCACTATCATCCCCGTCCCCTCCACTGTGTGTTTGAGTAACATGGAACTATTGCTATTCCCTGGGGTCCTGCAGGAAGAAAAGACAAGTTTTTAATGAGGCCCTCCCAGCCGAGGGGATCTTAAATAAACAAATGCCGCATTCGGCAGCTTCACCTGCTGATTTACCTGAAATATACACTGCCATTGTTTACTCTTTTACACAAGCTGCATTTCATTACCTTCAAAGTTGACAGTGGGAAAGACAGCGACACTGGCCAACATCTGTAAGTGGCAACCCGACCGAGCATGCACCAGGTCCCCAAACTGCCTGGCCTGGAGGGTGGTCCTGGGCAGGGCTCACCCAGAAGCTGTGCGCAGTCTGCCGACAGTCAGGATCAAAATGGCTGTTGGTCGGCTCCTCCTGGGACAGCCCTGCCCGTTGGCTGCCAACAGGAGCCCCCTCCTCCCTGCCCAGAGAGCTGAGAGATGGGTGGCACGCTTTCTCCCTTCCCCGACATCCGATTTTAATTCTCCTCTCTCTCTCTCTAACACCTCATTTTTACCACCCTTCTTTTCAATAAAGGGCCCATCATCTTCCTTTGCTTCACTAATGATTTGCTAGTTCAATCTCAATTACCGTAAAATGGGATACACGGATGGCTCAAATTTTCTCCACAAAAGGATCTGCACTTGACTGGAAGCAACCCAATTTCCACAATTATCTCCCTCACAAAAAGCACACACAACAGTGATAACCGTGGGGCTCTGTTTTCCTGAAGCCATAAATAGGAATGGATGTTCTGACAAAGGAGCTCTTTTTTGTTTGTTTCTTGATTTGTGAATGTATTTATTTGAACCTTCTCACAGAAACATAAAAATTCAATCACACTTGGCAAATACTGAGCAAATCACCGACATGGAAAGCTGTTTCCTCTCTGTGCAATTTCCTCCTTACTGTTAAACCCAGTCAACTCCTTGAATCTCAGTTCAAACTCCCTTCCAACGGGTAAGGCTTCCCTGACCACGTGCACCCTTCCCCGTGCACACCAACCTGTAGTGATGACAGAGGCTATAGAGCAGAGGCTCCCAAACTTGGCCGCAAAATGGGATCACCTGAACAGCTGCAAAGACTATGGATGCTTGTCTCCCATCCTGGGATTCTCATGCAATTGGCCTGAAGTGCAACCTGCTCACTGGGAGGCTTAAAATCTCCCCAGATGGCCTGAATATGCAGCAAATTCTGGGAAGCACAAGCGTCTTCAGGGCCAAGAAGGATCCACTCCCTAGTCTCTGCATTTGGGCCCAGTACTGACCCCCCGAGTTTGAATGCATTCACTGCAAAATGAGACGACTCTGAGAAGACATGCCTGACACAGTGAGTATACTACATGACATAATCCACATAAAATGCTTATCACATGATGGTAAGTGTTCTTGGTAGGTGGGGAAAACGCCCCGCCCAAATTTGCACATGCCCTAATCATGAGAATATGAGTTAGGTGATTTAGACAGTAAGAACTTAGGCTTTTGAACAGATGAGGTTTTGATAAGATTTGAGGTTTTGAACTGAGGAGACCCTGAAAACACCCTGTGCATAGTCTGCATTTGGACTGGATGCGAACCTTTGGGGACCAGAGGGTGGACTGTGATAGAATCACGGGCCCCACAGATGTTCACTCTCTAACCCAAATCCTAGCCGAATGCACCAGGAGTTGATTCCTCACCCAAGGACAATTCACTGGCTGACTAAGCAGGCACACTTGGCCTGGCACAAAGAATTAGATCCAGACCAGGCACGTGAGAAGACATACATACTCTCTCTCTCTCTCAACAATCTGAACTCATTAGTACAGATTCTGTCCAGTGTTAATGGGAGTAGGAAAGAAAAGACACATGGGGGCAAGCCAAGAGACAGAAAGGGACTGACTGAGCCAAATCATGAGCGAACAGAAGTACAGATTAAGAGAAGCCACCGAGTAGAAAACACATATATAATTAACAGAGGGAAAGGGATCATTTTCAGTAGTAGCAGTAACTGAGGGTACCCAAAGGCAGGGAGTGAACCAAGCCCTATGCAACGGAAACAAGCTAACCTGGTCCTGAGAGATATCCAGGCTCGTTCCTGTTTGAAATCATATTCCAGTCTCTGGGAGGCCAGGCTGTGTGTCGATTTTGAGGCTGCAAAGAGATTCCTCCCTGCCTCACTGCAGAGCATGGCCGCACAGCGCCACAGCTCTCCTCACTAGGAGAGGCTGAAGTATGCTCACCTACACCTCTCATCTGAACCCTGGAATACATCACTATTCAGACTGGGGAGCTGGCCAAGACACAGAAACATGGGCATCATGCTCTCACAGACTGGCCTTGGGCTTTCAATCATGGCTCCACGAAGTCCCAGATGTGTGAGCCTTGGCAAATCCCTTGAAGTTTCTGAGCCCCAAATGCTATCTCTGTAAAGCTGAGAAATTGGTACCTTACCCCTAACAGTTGCTGAGGAGAAGAAATAAGCTAATGTAAGCAAATTGACTGATACTACAGGAGGTATTCATTACATATTGTTCACCATCCCCTCCCTCATTTTCATTTGCATTTAATTCTTTGGAAGGAGAAGGGAAATTTTTTTGATATTTCCTATCGTCTACACCTATTAGTTTTCCAATACATGCCTGTCAAAATGAATCAGGAAACAATTACCTAAAACTATTTCTGCCAGGATATGAAATCCGGCATGTTAACTTAACCTGACCTGCAGTCTCCAGTCCAGCACCCCTCCCCAGACTCACAGCTTGGTTCCTCTTCCTCACGTGAACCAAGGGCTACAGCCACACCAGGTGGGTCAGCCCCAGGGCACACCTCGGTCATCCAATGTCACACCTCACCGACTCTCAGTCCATACTTTGAGGTCCCATCAGGCTCAAAACAGGACTATTCCAGAAGAGTTAGCGAAGGGATTATTTACACAAAGGAAGCTGTGTTCAAGGGAAGCCCCCAAAGGACAGTGCAGTAGCACAGGGACAGAAGAGCAGAACTGTTCCCTCTCCTGGGCATGAAGGGGTGAAAGACGGGAGAGGTGACTGGAACCAGAAGGGAAGGTAGAAAAAGTTGTCTTGAAAGGATCAGTGACCTTCAATCTAGAATACAGCAGGCCCGAGGCAACTCAGCCAGAAGAATGCCAAAAAGTGGATCAAAACATAAAGACTTCCCACCCCTCAGCCTACTGCTGGAACTCAGCACTGGCTACCCTGAGAAGAGGCCAGGGAGCCAGGAAGCCTGTGGATGCAGTCCACACAGTTAGCCTTCCAGAGAGAGGGGGGGAAGGCACAGAACAGCAGAGAGGGCCCCTGGAAAGGGAAGCAGAAGACAGCCAGCTCAAGGTCTAAGGGGAGTCCCTCCTCCATGAAAGATGTTCTGCCATAGTCCATATTCTCCAAAATTCCTTCTTGTCTCTTTGTGACGGCATAAAATGGGAAGGGAGAAACGGGAAAGGAGAACAGAACTGCATTCATGAGAACCGATGACAGCTGTGGTCTGTGCTAAGTGTCGTACCTTCCTCATCTCATTACTCTGTTCTAGGGTAGATTTGGATCTAGAACCCAAATGCACCAGCCTCCAAACAACACAACGTTTCCATAAAACCATACTGCCTTGCGTAAATCATTTTATCTAGCTGTGTCTTGTCCCTTTATGAGCATGAAGGCTACCAAAGGGCATAGATAGTCTTCTATTTCTCTTGCATATTTCCTCTTGCCCTGGGTATACTGATGAGATGCAAAAAAGTCCCACAAAAATAAATCACAGAATAAATAAAATCACAGAATCTTTAAAATCCCCACAAAATTCTCCTCAGTTTAAAAATAACCTGTTTTGCCATATATTCAGAAGCTTCTTTTCCCTCTTTAAACAGACCCTTTTTTTTTTTTTTTAACACACATCTCATATTGGGATTCACAACTCATCACTCCCACAAGAAATACCCCCAGGCTCCTTGTCTATTCAGGCAAGCACTTGGTAAATTTGGAAAACAGTTTAGATTAATTTCTGCCTGCCAAGTGTGAGGATTCTGGGTAGCCTTCTCTTATGCAAAGTTTTAAAAGCAACATTATGCTTAATGAAAACAATAAAATGATTAATAATATAACCGTGGCAGCTCTGTATATCTGACATCATATGTGTGTAATATTACCTGGTGAGTATTTCTAAAAGCCCCCGAGTGCCTTCCTGACGTTTTATCATTAACTTCTTTTGCCTTCTCTTCAGGGTAGCAAAGGTGAGCCAGTGTGAGCTCCATGCGGAGGTGGAGGCCTGAGGCCCAAACAACTGGCTTCGTCCACACTACACTCACTTCCCATTTTCATTTAACGGGAAGACAAGATGCCTTATCAGAACACAGCAGCGGTGAAAGGAAAGGGTTTCCAGCTTTTCTTAGGAGCGTGCCCTTGGGTCTCCACTTGATGCATTCATTTGACATTTCCTTTCCCATGAGTGTCACAGTTGGACAAGTACTTTCCTTTGCACACACTCATCTCATCTTCATGACAACTCAGGAAGGTACGTCTTGCTGTCCCTATTTTACTATGGCTGGACAAGGAGAGGAGATGGACCATAGGCTTCCCAGAGAGGAAGTGTTGGAAATCAGATGGAATCCATGTCTTCTGATTTCTAAGATCTTTTTTTGTATCTTGCAAATACCTGACTCCTGGGTGTATATTATGCTTCCTTATAGATGATCAGCTCTAGGGTTAAAATTAATACCATGGGGAGGGGAGTGGAGGTGAGGGTGGGGTGATAGTGAGAGGGCAGGATCTGTTGCTAGTATGTTAGCTAGTCCCAACTCTCCCCTCCGGGTCCCAGCTGGCAAGACCACACCTCTTACACTATTTGCTGATTCTAGGCCATACCTCCATCCCCAACTGCTGAATCTCGATACCTTTGCATCGCCACCTGGACCACGGACTGTTGGGCCACTGACCCCAATGTGAGGTCTTTTCCCAATAACGATGAGCTTCGGCCTTTGGTCATTCATATTTAGAGTCTAAATTAGGAGTACTGTTTAGGGATAAAAAGACCAAGACAATGATAACAGAATTAACACTCAATGGCTTCCAACAGCCAAACTGGTAAACGAAATACTCCTGATTTTTCATTGGGTTTAACTATAAAAAGTGAGCCAGTCATGATTAGGTTCTCATTAACTACTGGTTTCCAGAAGGCAGCCAGCTAGTCCTGTAGATAGTCATTCACTCAACACTTGTGATTCTCTAGGTATTACCAGCTAATATCCAACCAAAAAGGAAGGGATATATGATCAGAAGAAGCATGAAAAGATCTCTTCCCTCAGGAATTCCAGGAGGAAACACCCACAAAAAAGCACGAAGTTAAAAAAAAAATGGGGATATCAAATACTCCTTTGAAAAGTATCATGAAAGCTACAAATCCCTTCCCCAAGCTCAAGTCAAGAACTTAAGATGTAAGGTAGGGATTAAAAAAAAAATTCAAAGGTGAAATGTAAAACCAATATATTTTAAAAACACAATTTAAAAGCCGTCAGTATGATGTGCAATGACTTTTCATCTTTTAACTTTTATCCCACCATTTTGTTGGCACATTGCCATGAAATCACAATAAAGTAAGTTGCTTCTAATAGGATTTTACAGCTAAAAAGTACTTTCTCATCTGTGTGTCCATGTAAAATTCTCTTAATAACCTTGGAAAGTCACAGAATAGGAATCTTGATCGTCATTTTAAAGACTGAGAAACTATGACTCTACACAGGCAGGTATGTTCCGGAGAGCTCCAGTACCTGTAAGCGGCTGTGTCCAAGTTAAGTTTGAGGTCCTTAGGCATCCAGCCTCCAGTTTTAAAGCTGGACAAGATCTTGGATATCACCTCAACCCATGGCCTGGAGTCTGGATTTTGGTGATGAAGAAACAGGTCTTAGAGAGATTGAAAGGTTTGCCCAAAGTCACCCGGTTAGCAAATCACATGGAACGATTAGCCAGGTCACCAGATTCCTAGTCTATTTCTGCCACTATAAGCCAATGCATACACCATTCATAACATCATGGAAAGTGCTTCCATATGATTTCCTATTACTAGACAATTTCTAACATCATTCACTTTCGCAGGATTCCTGCTCCAAGAACAAGTTATTTTTGAAATTTCAAAAAGCACATAAGAAACCTTTAAAAGAATTAAAGAGCAGTGAGACTTCTGCACACACTGTAGAAGGAGCCCTCTGTTCAAAACATAATTTACCAAAGCTCAGCTTCACAGAGTGACATTCCAGAAAGCATTTTCCTAGAACCTGAGGCACAGGCGAGAAAGAGCTCGGAGAACCATCTCCTACCCAGGGGAAATAACCTCAGCATGCTAAAAGCAAACAAAACCTAACAACCTGAGCAAATTAATTTCTAATAAAGAGCTCTACTCAGAGATGAAAAAAAAAATTAAATTAAACGTTACATTACCCATGTGGTCATGTTACAAAGCTCAGCTCCTGGAGACAGCTGTCCTGGCTCTTGTAGAAGCTCAGAGCCACCCCACAAAGAAGAAAGGACAAAGTACGCGGCTGGGATCACAATTACAGAGTCGGCAACTGCCAGAGAAGAGGCTGGGCAAGGCATAATCACATGGGGAGAAGCAGTTACATGTTCAGCCATCAACATCACCAGGGCAAAGGGCATTCAAACACAGGCCCCCTCTCCTCCGAATGCATTTTTTTACTCATTCAATCAACACATCGTTTAATTTCCTGACTATAGGCTGTTTGCTATGCACTGTTCAGTTCTGGGGTTGCGGTGTTTGTCTTAGTGGAGAACGGCAGCCGGTAACAAAGGAAGAAGTCAAGTACACAGTATATCAGATGTCGGGAAATGCTATGAAGAGAAATACAGAAGGGGAGGGGAATGAGAAGTGCTGGAAGGAGGTACATTTTTTTAAATGAGTAGTCAAAGGAGTCCTCACTGAGATGATATTGCATCATAACTTAAGAAGGCAAAGGTGCGTGCCATACAGATCGCTGAGGGAAGAACATTTCAGGCAGGAACAGTAAGCCCCAAATCGCTGAGGCAGAAAGAAGTATTTCTGAAGAGCAGTGAGGTGGCTAGTATGGAAGAGAGGGAAGACGGAAGTTAAGGGTGAGGGCAAGAGCTGGAGGCCAGAGCCACAGCCTGGAAACACAACCACAGGGTCTTTGCTCTCAAGGAGACTACAATCTAGCAGTAGTTCTGACCATAAGGTTTGGTTTGTCAGAACTGGCTTCCTCAGTTACTAGTCATGTGATCCTGGGAAAATAAAACTTTGGTGAGACTCCATTTACTCATTTACAGAACCAGAACAATAATAATCTCATCTCGTCCATCCCACTAATCTTACTTCTGAATCATCCCTTAAGATGTTTTCAAAATGCTACAATCCCGTGTGTTGTCTCTCTTCCTCCACAGAACCACCACAGGGGTTTAATATTTTCATTATTTTCACATTACAGACAAAAAAAAACAGACACGGAGGGTGAAGGTCTTGCTCAAGAAAACACAGGCAGTGTTACAATAAGGATTTGAATGCAGGCCTTTGTGATTTTAAAAGCCACAACCCTGAGTTGCTTGTGTTGTGGGTCCAGGAAATGCATGGCTAGAAGTGAAGTGTGGTAATGGGAAGGGCCACACGGCCATGTCATGGCTGTGGCTGCCCTGGAGACAGTGTGTTCTGTGGCACAGTGGAACCAAGTGTTCTCTCCCATCATGAGAGCTGGGCAGTCCACGTGGGGAGGCTCCCCAACCCAAGGGTACCAAGATTAAACCTGACTTCTCTTGGTGAGTCTGGGTTCCAGACGCATGATCATGCTGGGAAACTGAGGCAGCCATCTAGGTCATTGAATCTCCGAGACTTAGAGAGTCAAACTTCAAGGAAAAAAAAAAAGAGAAAGAGAGACAGAAAGACATCAAACTCTCTTGTAGCGATCTCAGAATGACGGCTTATTCCTTCTCAAAAGGAAGACTTCCTGCCTTCAGCCCACCTGAAGGAGAGGAAAGTACATCAGTTACGCTGTTCAGCACATGTTTATGGCACTGGACCTTGTTCCCAATAAATTAAGATTCAGTTCAACTCATCACAAGGTCACATTTTCTGGTTGCTTTTCTCCCTGGAATGTCTCACATCATTTATTTCCAACAGGATCTATTATATCCAGGTCAAGATCACCAGCGGACGCCTCAACTCAAGCCGATTTAACTTGATACTGTGTCAGTATGCTGTATTTATACATCTTTCTCTTTCTTCTCAATTGACTTGAAACAATGGCAACAATAGCATGATGGTGATGACGAAGATAAAAATCACAGACCATGAGGTAAAGTTGGTCTCAAGCCTAATTACTGGCTCTAAACGTACTGCTTCTTAACTTGTCTGAGCCTAACTTTCTCCTCTCCAAAATGTAATATGAAAATTTGCCTTGTTGTATTATCATACAGGAAAAAAAGTATATAAAGGTACATGATAGTTTCTCAGTAACTGAGAGCTATTATTCTCCATTAACATGAAAGCCAATAAGATTTACATGGCATTTTTCCATCCATGATTTCATTTGATCCCCACAACAAACCCCCAGCCCTTAACTTGGGGTCTTCCACTTGGTAGGTTGCTCAAAAGCTAGAATCTCAAACTAGGGTAAAATTAATTAATTAATTAATTTTTTAATAGGAAATTTATTGTCAAATTGGTTTCCATAAAACACCCAGTGCTCATCCCAACAGGTGCCCTCCTCAATGCCCATCACCCACTTTCCCCTCCCTCCCACCCCCCATCAACCCTCAGTTTATTCTCAGGTTTTAAGAGTCTCTCACGGTTTGGCTCCTTCCTCCCCTAACTTTTTTTTCACTTTGCAGGCACCTGCTGTTTCTGTGGAAAGAACACTTAGACTAAACATCAGAGTGGGGTAGAGCCAGTTGAGGAGAAGCCTTTAGGGTGTAAGAACACAGGTTTAGGACTGGTCTGTGCCCATCTCCCCTGCACAGCTCTGAGCAAGCTGCAACTTCTTAAGCCTTCCCAGAGTCCCCAGAGTCCCCACCTTGTGACGGTCAGAGGCCCCCAAGCACTTTGTCCTCCATGGCCCTTTCCACCATAAAGAAATGTTAAAAATTATATTCTGGGACTAAAAGGTCATTTCTTTTTCTGATTTGAAGAGAAATCAAAACATTTTTGTGGGCTTCTTAAAGTACTGTGAGGCCTGAGGCACGGTGCTGCCGTGCTAACAGCTAGGTCGACCACGGTTCCTTCGCCAAAAAATACAAACTGTTGGCACCTACTTCCCAACACGTTCTGAGCATTAGTGGTTTAACCTGTAATGCGCCTCGCACCACGCATGGCATCCAGCAGCCACTCAGTGGCTCTTAATATTGTACCATTGTTACTACTCAGAAAATGTAACTTAGCCATTCTTCAAAGAAAACAGGATTATGAGCCATTTGGAAGAAGAGGTGTGAGTTTGTTCACTCTGTGACTTACTCTTTATCAACGCCTCGAAATCTCCCAATAGCTGTGCAACATGGGCATCACTCAATAGATGCACATACTGAATAATGACAGTGAGCTTAAAAGGAAACATCTTCCCACCGAAGAGATACTTTACGGAAACTGTCTTTATCTGCTATGAATTTTTTGAAAATATAAAAATATCAGAACACTTTAAAAAAAAAGTCAATGCCCCTGGTTGTATGGGCTGACACTGCAGCTGGGGCACAGAGCTCTGGGAAGTCCGCTGCACTTGGGAAAGCCACGCGTGGCCCTGCAGATCTCACTCCCAACAGAGACCTGGCAAGTCCTTCACACTACAAGCCCCAGCCCCCTTTTACTACAGCAGGGACCTATGAGAGGGATGATGTGAGGCTCAAAGATTCCCTAAGCAATTTCCCAAGGTTTCCCACAGAACTCTATTCCTTAAGAATGCTTTTTAAAAATAAGTAAGGGCGGGGCACCTGGGAGGCTCAGTCAGTTAAGTGCCAGACTCTTGATTACAACTCAGGTCAAGATCCCGTGGTTCATGAGTTTGAGCCCTGCATCAGGCTCCACACTGACAGTGCAGAGCCTGCTTGGGATTCTCTCTCTCTCTCTCTCTCTTCCTCTTTCTCTGCTCCACTCCTCTCTCAAAAATAAATAAATAAATAAATAAATAAATAAATAAATAATAAATAAATAAATAAATAACCTAAAATAAAAAATAGGTAAGGGATGGACAGATGGAATGAAGGACAGATGGAAGGAAGGTTGGGAAAATCCACAGTTAAATAGTTCTGAAAGTACTTCATAAGACAGTGGTCCTCAATCCCTTGAAAAATCATACCCAAGATTAGTATATTAAGATCTTGGAAAGATCTTTTAAAAGGAAACCTGTTTTGCTTTTATGACCAGAAGTTCCATAATGTGTTTAAACCAAAATTTTTCCCTGGCATAACTATAAATATCCCACCTGATCTAGGAAATGCCCACCTTGGCCATCTTTCTATTCTTTCTCCTTCTGGGTCTTTTCACATTGTTCCTTCTCTTGGTTCCTTCTTATCTCACAGGTCTCTTCTGAAATGGCACTTCTTTCAAGTGCCCTTCCCAGATCACCCACCCGACAGCAGCCTCCCCAGGTCCCTTCTGCCAGTCACTCCCTCTCATTTCCACCTCTATTTTACAGTAGTCATTTCATCTCAAATATATCAATAATGTGTGTTGTTCACTGACTGTTGAAGCCCTCAAGGGCAGGACATTTTCCTGACTTGTTCATCTTTATGGCCACTCTGATGAGAATAGTATAGTCAAAGAGAACACCTCAATAAACACTGGCTGGATGGCTGGCTGGGCTTGATTGGTGGGTGGGGGGGTCGGGAATGACTGGATGAATGAGTGGAACATTTAACTATGATCTCTGGCTTCCCCAACTGTGTTGGAGGACTTAGTATTTCAAGTTCCTCCCATGGTGTTATTTGAAGTACAGAAGCTCTAAAGACACTCTGTATTAAGTATTTACCAAATGGCAAGGAAATTTTCCTGGTGTTGGCTGCACTTAATCTTTAAGACTGCTTCACGAGAGAAGTGCTACCCTCCTAGTGTAAAGATGAGACAACTCTGGACAAAAGCTGGAATCCCCTCCTGGCAAATGGTGAGGCCTATTGCCAGTCTCAGCCAGGGCTGTTTCTACTGCCTTATGAGCCCGTAAGCCAGAAGGAAACAATGGCTCTCACTACTGCCAAAGAAATAAGACTGCAAAAGAAGCAGGGGTGAGGCAACAGGTTGAGGTAGTCTGCACATAATTCAATTCACTGTGTATTAGCGTATGCCTGGAAAACAAGAAGCATTTCCTTAGTTGGTCACTTGCTTAAAAGAGCCTAACTTTAGATCTATACAATGGCTGCCTTCTTTTTAATCATATCTCTTGCATTTTCTTTGCAGCACTTGTTCTAAATCATCTCTATACTAGACAATCAGGCACCATCCGCTTTCCCCCTCACGTGAAGAGCTTATTTTCTCTTGGAGAGCAATTACCGGACAAATGCCAGTCTACAGAAGGTGTTTCTCCAGCAGCAGCATCTGTCTCCTTGGCAGGCTCCTCAGGCAATTTTACTGGTAGCATTAAAATGGCCAGGGGGTCAGTCAGAGCTCAGCTGCCCACAAGCTCTCAGGTGGCCTACCAGCCTCTGCCCAGATGTCTTGGAAAGCAGAAACTGGTTTGGACACACCTCAGAAGTTGCAGATCAGCCAAAGCCAACTCTAGCTTAGTCAGAACCATTTGGGCCAATCCTGGTTTCTACTGGGAGCCAAGAAACTCCCATGATCCTCTTTGCTAAACAAACTGGCAATAACCACCACCCGTATAAGAGCACAAGCCACCAGGTTCTGAGGTAATAGGCAAAGGCATGCTGTGGTAGGCAACCTCTACAATGGCCTCCAGCAATGCCAGCCTCATGGGATCCATGCCTTTGATAATCTCCTCCCCGAGCGGGACTGAACACAGTGGCTCATTTCTAATAATCAGAATACGGCACAAGCGAGATCACTTCATAAACTAGGTTACGGAAAGACGCTGGCTGCCCTCTGGCTGGCCATCTCTTGCCCTCTTGTTTGCTTGCTCTGACGGAAGCCAGCTGCCATGTTTGTGAGCTGCCCTATGGAAAGACCTGTGTGGCCAAGAACTGAGGGAGTCTGTAAAAAACTGGGGCCTGCCAACAGCTACTGGAGTGAACTTGGAAACCGATCTGAGCCTGGAAATGGATGCGGCAGCCCTGAGCAACACCCTGCCTGCAGCCTTACGACGGAGTCTGAGCAAAAGCACCCAGCTAAGGCCACCCACTGAAACTGGAACCACAAACGTTTGCTGCTTTAAGATGCGAAGTTTGGGGGCAATCTGTTATGCGGCAATAGTTAGTAGATGCTTTTAAAACAGAAAACAGCCCATTTCTTTAAATCATGTCAATATAACTACCTTTTTCAAGTTTGCTTAACGGTCACCTCCATGGGCCTACTGAAATTTACAACTCACTTCTACCTGCTTCCCATACAACTACACTGCACCAGCTTTTCCGATTTTCTCCAATCTTAAACGTTCTCTATGAACACTTTGTTACTCAAAGCGTGGTCACTGAACCAGCAGCATTAATATCATATGGGGGTTTGTTAGAATGCAAATCTTCGGGGTCACTCCAGACATACTTGGTCAAAATCTGCACGACAGGAAGATTTCCAGCAGATTTATAGGTCTATCAACATTTGAGAAACATTCCATCATTCTGGTCTTTCTTTCAGATTTTCTTATTTACTCAATTGTATTGCTTCTTTTCTTTTTCTGTCTCCTACCCTCCCTCCTACCCCAGTGAAAAGTGGGATATGGAAGTCATTGTTGATCCTGATTGCCACCATTTGGAAGTATCCAGTCTGCCTGCAAACACAGAAATGAGAGACTCGGGGCCCATGCTTATGCAAATTTTTACAACCCATGCCTCTGATCTATGCTTGCTTGAACTGGGTTTCTGTCTCTTACAGTCAGGAGTATTTTGAAATGGCAGGCTCAGAGCCATCAACAAGTCCCTTGCCTTACCTCTCAGTTTATCACTAGTGATGAGCTGACTGGAAGAAAGCTCTCACCCAGCTGCAACTTTAAAAAATCTCAGAGATGATACTCCCAGACCAGCTGACTAGAGCTGAATGCTAGATTGATTCCAACCATGCAACTGTGCGGTGTCGAACCATCTCTAGGAGAAGAAAATGGGATTTTTTTTTTTTCTGAAGAAGGGGAGAGAAGTGCTAAGTAAACATAGTATCAGATGCTCATCTGCATTTTACAAATTTATGCCCTTTAGATGATTTTCCTCCATCTGAAATACCCTACATAAAAGCCCTGATTGGGGCACCTGGATTGGTTAAGCGTCTGACTTTGGTTCAGGTGATGATCTCACAGCTCATGAGTTCGAGCCCCACATCGGGCTCTGTGCTGACAGCTCAGAGCCTGAAGCCTGCTTCAGATTTTGTGTCTCTGGCTCTCTCTGCCCCTCCCATGCTTGTGCTCATTTTCTCTCTCTCTCTCTCTCCCTCTCTCTCTCAAAATAAACAAACAAACATTACAAAGTCCTGATATCTCCAAGACCTCTGCTTACCTCCATAAGCCTGGCAAGTTCCTACTCAGCCTTCCAGAATCAGTTCCAGTTGCCTCTGTGAGGCTCTAACTCCCAGGGGAGATCTTACCCTGATCTTACTCCCTGATCTTACCCTATTCTTCCACTCCCTATTGAGGAAAATAATTAGTAATTTAGAGCATTTTGACTCAATATGATAAATGCGTTATTAAATTTCCAACTTTTTATTTACCAATGAATATGAAAACAAATGAATGATCTTCCAGTTGTTGAGCCTCTGGATTAAAGACTGAGGAGATAGGGCACAGTTTGCATTTTGCACAGCATCTTCACATTTTGCATATTCATTCAGACAGGACTGTACGGCCGCACTTTTTTTTTTTAAATTTGTATTTATTTTTTTAATTTACATCCAAGTTAGCGTATAGTGCAACAATGATTTCAGGAGTAGATTCCTTAATGCCCCTTTCCCATTTAGCCCATCCCCCCCTCCCATCCCCCCTCCAGTAACCCTCTGTTTGTTCTCCATATTTAAGAGTCTCTTACATTTTTGTCCCCCTCCTGGTTTTTATATTATTTTTGCTTCCCTTCCCTTGTGTTCATCTGTTTTGTGTCTTAAAGTCCTGTTATGAGTGAAGTCATATGATATTTGTCTTTCTCTGACTAACTTCGCTTAGCATAATACCCTCCAGTTCCATCCACGTAGTTGCAAATGGCAAGATATCATTCTCACTGCCACACTTCTGTTGGGTTCTCTGCCTACCCTTCAGGGCAGCGCAATTTGCCGACAGCATGTATAAAAACAGCTCTCCCATCAAGAGCAGACACGCAGACTCAATGCCCACCTGTTTTGCTTTTGTCCCACATCTCCCAGCCCGCACTCTGAAAAGACTGCAGGGTAAAGGGCTCCATGTCATTAGCAATGGAGAGCCCCACCTGTCCCTCTGTCTGGGGAAACTCTCAGGGGGTAGTGACAGAACTTATTGAATCACCTTGTCTTTTTAGAAGTGTTGCAAGGCCCTAGGGCGGCCGCTAATTACTAGGCCTGTTACTATGGAGCGTGCTCTCCCCTGTCTCCAGGAACAGCTTGTTTGGAGAGAGTGGGAGAGCTAGGGAAATGGGCATCTTCAGCCTGGCAGAGCTCACGCTCCAGCTCCCCAGAGCTAGGATCAGCAGCTGAGGACTGGGGGAGGGCAGATCTGGGTCAGAATCGGCAGCTGCAAACAAGAGCAATTGGATGACTCTTCTGTGGCAATTTTTCCACTCACATATTTAGAATCCAGGCACTTCCTCCACATTACTCACTGATGAATGACGCCTGCTTATAGGATAAGGCAAACTGAAGGCATTCAAAGCCCTCCCTAATTCCCCAGTTCCTTTCTCTGGGTATTGTCCATTTCTTACCAAATAACTCTCTCTCCCCCACAATCAAATTCAAATACTTTGTGTGACCTTTCTGTGGCACATGAACACTCACGTTTTCATTGGTGCACTGACGTTAGAAAACTTCTTAAACCACATTGCCTTTTCTCCTTGTCCACCTCCCTTAGAGATGCCGAAAAGGCAGATAATCTCTTAGCCTCCCTTCTGGCTGGAAATGGCAATGTGATCCAGTTCAGACAAATCAAGAGTCACGGGGGATGGCAGTATCTCGCTTTGTGGGAGTTATTTCTGGGAAGTTGTTTTTTGTTTTGTTTTTACCTCTGATAAAAGAAAGGAGACAAATAATGAAAGCTCCATTGTACCATCCTGGCTGCCCTGGTTTCTTCCTGTTTTCAGTGAAGTTATAGAAGGATGTGATACTTGCTCCTAAGGCAGCCATCCTGGGACCATGAAGCAATCAATCAATTTTGATGGCATCAATTTTGATGGCACAGAGCAAAAAGAAAGAACTTGAACCCTGATAACATCTTGGAACTACTGTACCGATAATGGGACCACGCACCTCTGACTCTTTCTTATAGGAGATAACAAAATGACTTTATTCCTGAAGCCAGTGTTGACCATGTTCTCAGTTTTCTCTTACTAACAGTCTCACGTTCCATTCAGGGTACTTATGCTAACACCTCTTAAACTTTATAAGGTCACACAGTGACTAATGAAAGCGTATTGATTTTCTCCATAAAGACAGGCATAGCTCTTAGTCTTGCCTACAGTTTCAGGAGCCATCACCCATGGTCATCCCCCAAACTATAAGTCTCTGCTCACAGAGAAACCTGTCCACAGATTATGCATGCAAACTACAGGATTCTATCATTAACACTGATACATACAGTGAGAACCCCAGGGCATTTTGAGTTCCTGTGTTTTACGAGATACGTGTATCATCATCATCATTTATTGAATGCTTACTATGTGGAAGATCCCGGGGCACTGTTCCAAGCACTCGACACATGTAATCTCATTTGACTGATAAACTGTAATGAGGGAGGTATTACTACCGTCTCCATTTTATAAGAAAGAAACCGAGGCTTCAAGTGACTAGCGAATTGCCCCAGGTCACAGTGCTAGTAAATGATGAAGGCAGAATTTAAACCCAGGCAGTGTGACTGCAAAGTCCTTCTTCTGACCTCTCTTTTAGGCTGCCTCAGTTTTGTACAGTAGACACACTCTGTATTCTAATGGGAAAGTAGATTCATACAGTCTAGAAGCTGCAACAAAATGGACTGAAATATCAAGCTACAATGCTTGATCAACTAAAGGTATCGGCTGTGCATTTTAATTAAAAAAAAAAAAAAATGTAAGCTGAATTCCTAGACAGCTGAGTGTCCTAAGGAAACTATTCCATTTGTGGTACTTAGGGTTTACTTAGATTTAAAAACTAATCTGAATATAAACACCAAGCGCTTACCACGTGTCAGCCACTGTTCAAATACTTTATGTACATTATTTTACTTAAGCTTCATGATAAACCTATGGGGCGAGACAATGTTATCCCCATTTTACAGATGATGAAATTGAGGCATAGGAAGGTAATGTGTAGAAGAACACATAGCTAGGGAGAAGTAGTGTCCAGATATCAACCCAGACAGAGGCTATACGTTGAGTCACTATATCATACTGACTCCAATTTCAGCCCTTGACTTGGATTGTTTCCATCCAGAATCTGAAAATTTATAGAAGCATTCACATTTTACTGAGCTTAAAATTCAGGCTTCCCTCTCTCTCTCAAAGCTAAACATACATTAAAAAAATCTTTTAAGATGGTGAGGGAGGTGCCCGGGTGGCTCAGTTGATCAAGCGTCTGACTTCGGCTCAGGTCATGATCTTGCGGCTCCTGGCTTCGAGCCCCATGGCGGGCCCTGTGCGAAGAGCTCAGAGCCTGGAGCCTGCTTTGGATTCTGTGTCTCCATCTCTCTCTGCCTTTCTCTCTCTTTCAAAAATAAACAAACATTAAAAATAATTTTAAAAAATCAGGCTTCCAACATGCAGTGATAATCCAGTGGTTCCTACTTGGGAAGCAGGTCTCATTCCCTTGGGTTTGACTTTCTAACAGCACATGTGAGGGAGTCAGCCCATTCTGACTCCTCCCCTCTGTAGTCATTACCTTGGGAATCTTAATCAAACAGCATTGACCCTCACCTCTCGGTAGACCATACTCAATCTCCATCTACCATCATGACCACTCCCTCAACTCCCAAGCCTTCATGTCCAGCTCTCCACAGGAACGTTTCCACATAGACATCTAAAGGTCACTTCAAATCCGATATTTAAATACACTGGGAATGACAGGATTTTAGCAATGGAGGAGCTATCAAAGGTAGGTGGTATATTGAAAAGGTTATGTGTTTTGAAGTCAGAAAGCACAGGGTTCAAACCCTAGCTCTGAACCCATTTCTTCTGTAAAGTGGAAGAGGTAATTGTCACTTTCCCTTAGGCATAGAAGGATTAAAGAGAATAATGGATACAAACTTGCCTAAAGCACAGTACCTGGCACTTAACCGGCACTCAGTAGATAGTAGTCACATTTACTACTATTATCATCATCAACACAATTTTGTGCATCCACTGAATACATGAATATCTCCACAATACCCATGACAGATGGCCATCCAGGCTCTGCTAGAACATTTCCAAAGATAGAGAGCTCGCTCACACCATCTCCCTAGGCAGCCGGTTCTATTATTGGACAGCTCTTACTGGCACAAGTCTTTCCTAGGTTGAGCCAAATTCTGCCTCCATGACTTCCGCTGGCCCCAGCTACGTCCTGTAGAGCAGCACAGCATGGTTCTGCTCTCTTCCACACAAGAGGCAGCTCTGAAAAAAGCAATCATGTCCTCCCTACTTCCTCTCCTCTCCAGGCATTCATTCCCACGCACCCCCTCCCATGATGTGATTTCCATATCATCAACAATGCTCACTACTTCCTCAAAGTGTGGTGCCTAGAGGTACAGCAGTCCAATCCCTGGTACAAGTCAACACGGCAACTTCTAGCAATGCATTTGAAAAGTCATACTGTGATTTTCTTAGTGCACGGTTAAGTGTCACGGTCACATCATTCACGGCTTAGAGTCAATTAAACTTGTAAGTCTCCTCTCTTCCTGTTAAAAAAAGATCACCCACCCCTTCCGACAACTTGACATACCCTGTACAACTTTGGCCAGAAGGGGAACACTCTGAATCTTTTTTTTTTCTTTGCCTATTATATTAATAGCATCCTTCAATTCTTTTTTAATTTTTTATTGTTTATTTATTTTTGAGAGATAGAGACAGAGTGTAAGTGGGGCAGGGTCAGAGAGAATCCTAAGCAGGCTCCAGGCTCCGAGCTGTCAGCACACAGCCCGATGCAGGGCTCGAACGCATGAGCTGTGAGATCATGACCTGAGCTGAAGTCAGATGCTCAGCCGACTGAGCCACCCAGGCGCCCCTTCAATTCTTCATCCAAGCTATTGCTAGTCTTTTCCCTAAGTCTGCTCCAATGTTTTCCTCAAATTCAACACTAAAGGCTTCACTCAGGTTTGTTTCCATTCATTTTAAGAAATAATTATTCAGTGAGAGAGACTGTATTAGAGTCTTGGGATATATAAAAGAGTCTCTGCTCTTAAGAGGGAGGGAAAACAGGCACATAAATGAAAAAGATAATACAGCGTGATAATGGCAGTGATAGCAACTGGGAAACACTAGCCCAGAAGTGGCTCACACAGGTGGCTGCAGATTAGCATCACCTGGAGAGATTTTAATTGGCCACACCCCCAGTCAATTAAATCAGAACGTCTGTGGGTGGGACCCAAGCCTCCTTACTTACAAGACCCCCATGTGATTCCAATGTGTAGCCAAGTTTGAGAAGCAGTAGCCTAAACCAGTGCAGTTCTTCTCAAGCTTTAACATGCATACGAATCAACTGGGCTCTGCTAAAATTCAGATGCTGTAGGTCTGAGGTGGAGCATGAGATTTTTGCAATTTTAATTCGCTGCCAGGAGATGCTAATGTCGCTGGTCCACATACCACTGTTGAGAAGCAGTGGCCTGGGATACATCATCTAATTCTTCCTAAATTCCCTCTTCAGTCTTGCCTTCTTACATGCTGGAAGTTGAAGTTGAACCTTTCATCCCAGCTGATTGAAAGAGACAAGTAAATGGTAAGATAAATACAGCGATGGTTTGACAGGAGCTATGAGGGCCCAGAAGAGGGCACTTAATCAGACAGGGGGTGGGGGTGGCCGAGGAAGGCTCTCCCAGAACAGGCTATGATTTCATCGTGTTATACAGAGGAAAGATACCAGACCCAGCAAAGAACGGGGCCTAGCCTCAGAATCGTGGAAGGAAAAACAAAACACAAGGCACATTTAAGGAACAAACGTGTTTCTTAGTCCCCACAGATTCCACCACTCATTTAGCAATGTTATCTGGCCGGGGGCCTCCTTTCCCCTCAATGGTGATTTGAACTATTAATTGACTTTTCCTACATTTAAACCATACCACCAGAACCAGACCGTGACCTCCCCAAGGCCAGAACTGGGTTCAACTACGTTGTGTCCAGCAGGATATGCTGCCCACGTGAGATCTCAGAGTATGTGTGTAAAACAAAAATTATGGTTTTTTATTAAATCGGTTTTTCATTTCCAATACTTTCTTTGAAGCACAGATTGATGTAAGGAGTTAAAGTTTACTTACCAAGATTTGACATACCGAGAAAATGATGTAAGCCAGTGAGATTGGAGTGGAGAAATACAAGAGTAATTAGAAAAGACGAATGCTTCACAGAGAGGTGCCCAGTAGTGTGGTCAGTGAGGATGGTCGGTATTTGTATTTGCAGGAGGTTGGTGGCTCTCTGAGAGCCACACAGCCCACCCTGTTCAGATGATTGGCGTGGAATGGGGAAACGTTACTCGTGTTTGGGGCAAATGAAACCGCAAGGAGCCAAGAAAGAGAAAAGTCAGCCTAATTCAATCAGACATTACAGTCAGCCCTGGTTAATGTGAAACAATTAATACAATCCATTTTTATGCAGATTAAAACATTCAAATTAACAGGTCAATAGCACTCATATGTTCTGAATTTGGGCTCCACCAGAGCCAGGTGAACCGTTACGTGAACCAATCTAGACTTCATTACGGAGGAGGACTCCGGTTCTCAGAAATTCACACTGAACTCAATTTGGAGTTAATCGCTCACATTTTTCTCTCATCTACCAGATATCCTAATTTAAAGACAGATCTGCTAGGCTTTCTTTTCTGACAAAAAGACAAAGAGAACATGAATTATTCATCTGTGGTAAAGGTATCATTTTATCTGTTTATTTTCCAATTAGGTAAAGTCAGATAAAGAAGCAGTCAATAAAACCAAGAGATTTTCGCCCATTGTATGGCATTAAAAGTAGACCGTGTTAATGTGGGTCTTGTAGTCCATAAAAAAACATTCCATTAGCTACGTGCATTGGAGGGGAGGGCTAAGAAACAGGGATCACTCACAGCCTAAATGGCTTCATGTGGCAGGGCTCTGAAGGTCCTGTCCTCCCTCCTGTGTCTTCCTCTGTGCTGCAGCCACCCTCCCTCTCAGCGTCTAAGCCTCTGCTCAAGACTCGCCCTGGTTTGGCTCTCTTCTCCCCCATTCCCAGCAACCCTCCAGTTATTCTTGAGGACAATGCTCCACACTCTATATCCCATGAAAAACTTTCACAGTTGCATCCCCTGTCCACTACCTTCAACACCTGCCCAGCATGGCGCTGGTTCCCCTCCTCCATGCTCTAGTCGCTGTGTGTAGCTCTGTTCGGGTTTCAGGTGATTCCCTGAGAACCCGCTGGCACCCTGCCCTCAGACTTGTAGACTCCCAAACTGTGAGAAACGAATTCCTGTTGTCTACAAGCCACTCAGCCCGCAGCACTTTATTTATTATTATCCTTCATACAGCAGCCTGAACTAAGACAGCCAGCCACTATAAGTAGGTAACAATAGTCGTTGAAGTGAATTACTAAAAGTAAACTGGAATAATGGGCAAACCCATCCTCATATGAGGTCCCAACCCAGAGAACACACTCCTCCCCTAGAGAAAGAATCAAGAACTAATTGGACCTCACTGTTCTTTTCCAAACCTGCAACACGAGGGCCACATCACCGGCCCATGATTTCTTCAAACGTTTTTCTGGTTCTTTATTTCCTTGTTTCTAAAATGAATTTGGGCTAAATAATTGCTTGGCTTCTTTCCAGTATTAAAGGTGTGTGAATCTGTCATCACCTGCAAATGATTTCATTTACTCAACAGGCACTTATGAGAGATTTCTTCGGGCTCTATGCTTCCGCTGGGCATGGACATAATGAATAGGACACACTCCTTTCCCTCAGGGAGCTCAGTCCAGCAGTGAAATGTTTGGGGATAATTAACCCTGCACCATAAGGTGACCACTCTGGTCCTTTCCATAATTTCCCTTAATATTCAAAATGTCGGGCTGTGTATACTCAGTCTACCTTACTCTGGTCAGCCCATGAACTGGCCAGTTCTTCCGTGGACAGGAACTTTAAGACATCTAGGCTCAAGATCAAACAAAAAGGATAATGCTCACATTCTGCCTGATGCAGACATAAACTCTGAAGGTAACAGGAGGCAAAGGAGGGCAAACTATGACTTCATCCAACTTTCCCCAAAGTGACTTCTCCAGAAAACCAGCCCATGGAAGTGCTTTGAAAAGCACTCTCTGGACAGGTGAGTAGAAGAAGCATGGGGTTAAGGTCTCTCTCCAATCCTGGACTTGTCAGAGCCTTTGATGTGACCATGCCCGCTGTGATTGTTGGGAAAGTCAGTCTTGTGCATGTATGTAGTACTTAAACCCCGGGTCAGCCATATAGGAATGTGTTGGGCCTGGAATACGGGCTGACAAAGAGAGAGTCCACACAGTCTGTGCCGGGCTTACCCCCTTGCATGGGAAAGATCTCCCTGCTGCAGCCTCTGTGTGCTCTCCTTTGTTCTGTTTAAGGGTGTGCACCCAGCTTTCAGTATTTCAGACTGCACAGGGGATGGGTCACGGTTCTTCTACTGAGACAGAGATGGGTGTGTGTAGGCCAAGGGCTCTGCTTTGACCACCAGGGGACCCACTGGTCTTGGGAGACTGATGCCCGGTATCGAAGCTGACCCTGCTCTGTCTCCTCTCTGTGAACGCACTACTGATCCATCTGGTGCCTGACGGTGCTGTATTCCGTGGTGACTATGATACGAAGACACAGTGGTCAGAAGTGTTTGGACTTCTCATCCCTGGTGGCTGCCAGTGTGATGATCTCTGCTATCCTCCACAAGCAGGAGTCCTCTCCTGGTACTGGTGCCTGGTGTTCTGCTCAACACTCTCTACGAAGACAGAGCAGGCAGTGCCTTAGTCTGCTGGGGCTGCCGCAACATACCATACAGTGAGCGGCTCACCCAGCAGTAAGTCTAGGAAGTCCAAGATCAAGGTACCGGCAGATTCCGTTTCTGGTGGACGCTGCTGCTCCTGCCTTGCAGAGAGCATTTTCTTGCCACGTCCTTACACAGTGGAGAGAAAGCAAGCTCTCTGGTGCCTCCTCTTACAAGGGCACTAATCCCATCGTGAAGGCACCAGCCTTATGGCCTCATCTACATGTAACTGCCTCCTAAAATTCCTATCTCCACATACCATCACATTAGGGGTTGACTTTAACGTAGGAATATCAGAACGGAGACATTGAGTCCATGAGCGGCAGTGCTGCGCAGTCTTTTTGCACAAGAGGCCATCTTTACAAGAAAAACGAGGTGGGGCTATGTGCCCAGGATCACATTTGGGAGGCCTGCTGAGCAATCTAGAGTATGGGCCCTCAGAGAAGGCAGAAATGCGCATCAGTCTCCTCCAGGCTTACGCCACGACTGCCCTCCTGCAATCCAGCCTCCTGTCAGGGAGGCATGTGTTGCTAACTTCTGTGACTGTGGGGACACATCTGTCCCTGACCCACAAGGAAACTATCTTCCAGTCCTCTGGAGCTATAGACAGGGTCTCTTCAGGCCTGCAGTCAAGCCTGCTCATCAAGCCCCAGAAATGATTAGCTCCGCTGTGGGAGAAGTAAGGAGCAAAAAGGCTAAGCGATCACTAAAATGACGCTATGTGTCAGAACACATCTCCTGTGCCTTGGCAAGGAAAGGGAAATGTAAACGCTAAGAGAAATGGCGATAAGCTTGCCAGAAAACGGAACCAAAACGGGAAGAAAGGGATTCCCATCCTGTGGACAGGGCAGCTTCTTAGTGGCCCCCTGAGATGTATGTGGCCAAATTACTTACTTTGCCAAAGTTCATTTTCCTCAAAGTCAAAGAGACTAAAAATTGAAAAACGTGAATGTTGGGGACTGATGGGCCTGAAATTCAGGTCTCAGTTACCTTTGGGATGTTTAAAAACAATCTTCAGTGACATATTTTAAGTAGGGTCTCTAAGGACCCCACAGGTCCTATTTGGGGGAAGGTATCTAATCATTGCAAACCACATACTATTGAGCCTCCTGGGTCTAAAAATATACATATCTTGGCATTCCCAGGTTGTCTGCTACCCATGATGGCTGGTGCATCCTGCAGGGTGATATTTCACATAGCTGCCACCTAATCAGCCACAGGGAGCACATCTTTCTAGCTTCTGAGAGGTGGCTGCGTTCATGAATTTTCTGGGTAGATCACATGATTTCAAAAACAGAGAAATGCCTACCTCTGAAGAGAAGGAGGGAGGCTGAGGGTAGGTCTGGGTCCAAAATCTAGGCCAGGTCTAGGATAGCATGTGAGTTTTCATCCGACTTGACAAATCTGATCAACTGGCAAGTGGCAACCTGGAGGGCTGTGCCACAAGAAATTTTGAGGCTACACATTGGCTCATGGAAAAGAATGCCATAATAGATTACAGGTGTCCACTGTGGAGGTGGGCCACATGGTTTCCAAGAAGGCAGGTGGTTGGCATTATCCCAAGGCTAGAAGAATCCTACACACAAGCACTATATTCCCCAGTAATAAGGACTTTCATATGCCTCAATGAACTATATGCCTATATCATTTTCTTGGTCAGGTTTATTTCAATGTTTCAATATTATGGACGCAAAGGCTTTCATGGAGTTTAGATGATTCGCCTAAGGTCATCGAAGTAACAACTGGATGTGCTCGCTTGGGCAGCACATATACAGAGTAACAACTGGAAGTGCCAGGATTCAACACTCTCTCTTCTGACCTCCTACTTCTCTCTGCCTTCCACCAGTTTCTATACCTGAAGACCAAGACAGGATTCTTGTTTTCCTTACTGACTTAAAACTACTGGGGAGAAAACTTGGGAGGTCGGACACCTGTTTGAAATCACAAATACCCATGCAAGGTATGAGAGAGGAAAGAATCTAAGTATTACTTTGCAAATTAGAAATCTCTAGGTTAATTCTGGCTATTCTAACAAAATTAATAGGAGTATTAACTTATGGTGAGTGATAATAGGCTGACATGAAAGGAGGGCCTTAGGAAAAATTATTAATTTTGACAACACTTTTGGAAACAAATTCCAAATTCCATCTTCCTGCATGAGAAAATTTCTGGCCTTCCAGTATCCTACCTTTCTGTAATTCTGTAATTCATATGCTTATCCATTCCATAACTTCTCCCAGCCCAGCACAAGGTCCCACAAAGCAGCCAGAGCCCATTGTAAAGAGAGCTAGATTCTAGTCAAGAAAGAGATGTGGCTTTGCAGGCCAATCAATCCCAGAGTCAGGGAACTAACTAGTGTCCCAAGAGAAATGGATCCCAGGCAGCCTGCCTTCCAGACTCCTCCTCCTTACTTCCTGTCAGCCCATGAGGAGCCCCTGAGAACACACAAACTGTGTCCCAAAATACAAGCTAAAGGAACACAATTTCATATTGCTTTCTAGTTCTTGGTTACAAACTCAGGGACACATGTGCTTTTACGGACCATTGCTTGTATTTTATACTGGTGCTAGTTTTGATGCACATTCTCTCTTTCCAGGATGGCCTTTCTGCTTTTTGCATATTTAAACAGTAACTCTAACTGTGCAGGCTTGATTATCTGCCCCTTTGAAACCCTATCTCCGGTGTCATCAGCAGTTCAACTTGTTGTTATGTTTAGATTTACATGGTTATGTATGCATCATGTTCACTAATTCCAGGATGACCTGCAATTTGTCTCTTCCAAAAAAAATATAATAAGAATGTGTACCCACCCCTCTATATTCAGAGGACACCCCTTAATAGCGAAAGAGGGTGCCTGAGTGCTCAGCATTAAATCTTCTAAATAGTGAAAAATCTACTATTAAATAATCTGGAAGAGGTCAATCAATAAAAATAACTAAATAATTGATGGTGTTATATTAGGTTAAAGGATAACATATGATATTCATTAACCCGTCAAGAAATATCGCTCGAGTTAAACCACATCTCTCAAATGAGCATTTCTGGTGTTAATTCAAAAGGCAATAGCAGTCACCCAGGAGATGTTTTTAATGTTTTATGCTTTCATTGCAGTGGTGTTTATAGAGGGGTGAGCAGGGCAATAAGGATCATATTTAGGAAGGCAGCTCAATGACAGCTAAGGCGCTGAACTACAATCAAGCCATCCTCCTTCGTGTAAGCAACCTGGATGGCTCCAGTCTGGCTAATCAGCTTGGCTGGGAAGGAATTGACAAGCTTATGGAAATTTACTGTAGTAGTAAAGAAAGTACTTTACTTTTTTCTTAAAAATACAATAAATTTTAAAAAATTAAAAAAAAAATAGAATGGAATAGAATAGAATAAAATAAATAGAATAGAATAGAATAAAATAAAATAAAATAAATAAAATAAAATTAAAAAAAATAATAAAATAAAATATCCCAGCTCTTGATGTTTATATTGCCTCTGGCTCTAAGGTGCTCTCAGATACTGCTGCATCACCAGGTGTGTGTGTGTGTGTGTGTGTGTGTGTGTGTGTGTGTGTGTGTGTATGTGTGTACTACCCAGGGTTCTGGAAGCAGTACAGCAAACAGAGCACACGAGTTCCGGAGTCAGAAATCTGAACTGCATCCCTGCTGTAGTACTTATTAGCTGGGTGATCCTGGACAGCTTGTGGACTCTTCTACTCACCTGTCGGATGGAGAGAGTAATAATGACCTCGAAGTTTAATGAGACAACATCCACAAAACATCTACCCTCGAATCTGTCACAGAGCAGATGGTTAACACAATTTAGGCTTCTTTCATTTTTTTCCCGCATTTGGCAAATGAGAAAACCGAGTGTCGATGTGATGTGCTTCTGGAGAGCAGGGGCTTCACCTCACTGTTCATTGTGTCCCTGGGGCATAGGAAGGTGCTCAGCATAAAGGCGGTACTCAGGAAATCTTGCTCACGACTGCCTGGCTGCCCTTGACCCTCACACCACTTTGCAGCGTGTTAGAAATACATGCTGTTTCTTAACAGGCCATGCAGAGTGACCCTTGTGTGACTTGGCACCTGCTAAGCATATGCTGTTCCCTCCGTCAGAAACAGCCCTCCCTCTCCTCTTCCTAGTGAACGCAGCCTCATCTCTTTAGCCATCTAAAGAGCCTTTCTGTAAACACCCATCCTTTTCATCTCCGACTCCCTCACCCCTGCCCATCATTCATAAATGCTGGCACAGAAACTGCTAACAATAACAGTAACAACGTAACAGTAAGAACAAATATATGTACTACAGTAAGTACATATATTTGGTGTGTGCTTAACTATATGCCAGATGCCATGGCAATTGCTTTCTGAGGACTATCTTAATTTTATCCGCCCCCAAAAACCCCACTATTCAAAAACTCTTATTATTCCTATTTTACAAGTGAAAATTATTGGCATAGAGATGTTAAACAGTGGGTCCAAGATTCCTAAGTCTCTCCCCAGTAGGGAGCTTTCACCATGTACTGGCAGGGTGACTGGGGCCTGGCTCACTAACTCAATTTCTAATACCCTTCTCTGTAACCTGTGCCCATTCAACTATAAAGTGAAATTCCAGAATCCTGCTTCCTTTTCAGTTAGGTTTGGTTGTACACCCCAGTCAGAGGCAAAGAAGATGTAGATGAACACTGCCCTTTCCCAAAAGCCTCAAAAGCCGAAAAAGTTTATCCCTGCCACCACTGCTCATCTCCTTCGGCTCTCCTCCTCCCCCCTGATTTGAGATACATATGAGAAAACTGGAGCTGCAGCAGCCACTCTGCATTTATGAGGAACAAAAACTACACAGTAAGGATGATGGAGCAAACAGGCAGAGGACCTTGGGTTCTTGATGACTTTCTTGAGCGGATTTACCAGCACCAGCTTACTCTCCGTGTGGGATTTTTATAATTAAAAGAAACATATTGCTTGTTCAGGCCAGGTTTTGTTGAAGTTTTAGTTATTCACAACCAAGCCCGAGGATGCAGAGACTTAACCTCACTGTGCCTCAGTCCCTCAACTGACAAATGAAGGAAGTCATAGTATGTGTGTCTTCTACGGTATCGTGAGGACTAACTGATAATGCCTTTAAAAAAAATTTTTTTTTAACGTTTATTTATTTTCGAGACAGAGAGAGACAGAGCATGAATGGGGGAGGGTCAGAGAGAGAGGGAGACACAGAATCGGAAGCAGGCTCCAGGCTCTGAGCCGTCAGCACAGAGCCCGACGCGGGGCTCGAACTCACGGACCGTGAGATCATGACCTGAGCCGAAGTCAGACGCTTAACCAACCAAGCCACCCAGGAGCCCCTGATAATGCCTTTAAAGAGCTTTGCTCGAGTCTGGCACATAGTAAGAGCTTATTGGGTATATATTATTATCATCATACTATTACCACTATGACTACCAGTCCTAGCTAAGCAGAGACTCATCCCTCAGGAATCCCAACGCTCAGCTTGCCTTCTTTATACAGTCAGACTTCCAAGAACTCCTCTCTTTCACACATATAAATGTGGTCAGATAAATCACTCATTCCTCTCTGCGACTTCTGTAGAATGCCTGTAAGATTTCCTTGTGTCATCTGATGTTCAAACCATCCCTGAGATGGACACAAGGCAGGGATTATTACACACGGCGAACAGATTAAAAACTGCAGACTCAGATGGCTCAGGGTCATGGGGCTAATTTTATTCTAAATTTTATGGAAGTGAGAAAATTATCTAGACTTCTTACTCTGTTCTGTGAGGCCCTGCTTGATCTGACCTCTGCCTGCCTCACACCAGGCATGCTGCCCTTTTTCTGTTCCTCAAATATCCTGTACTTTTCTCTGCTTCAGAGCTCTGTCCTTGCTGGTGTATCTGCCTGGGATTCTCTGCCTTGTTCTTTGCACAGCTGTCTTCTTCACCTCCACTGGACCTCAGAGATATCCTCTCTGTGGACCCTAATTAAGGGCCTGCTTCCTAGATCAGGGGCTCTCTCAGTCACCCCATTGATCTCCCTCATAGCTGTAATGGTCTGCTTGTATGTTTATCTGTTTGCTTACTGACCAATTCCCTGTCTAGCAGGTAAGCCTCTTTAAGGCAGGCACCTTGTCTGTTTCGCCACCATCGTCCTAAAACTAGAGGGAGGGAGAGAGGGAAGAACTTAAACCGAAGCAACAGTCCGAACTTCACAGCTGGGAGACCTGGGTTCAAATCCCAGCTTTGCCACATAACTGCATATGGCAAAGCAAATCACTCAGCAGTTCAGGTTCCCCACACCCTCATATCTAACACGAGGAGGATGATACTTACTTGACAGGGTTGTTGTCAATGTCACATGTTAACATGGGTAAAAGATGTAGCCCTCGACCTGGCACGTGCATGCCCCATAAACCCTGGATTCTTCCCCTTTTCATGTTCCCTCTCTCATATCACCTGCAGGGGTGTGGTGCGGGGAGAGTTGTGCCCTGCACCCCCAGCTGACACAGACGAGAACAAGGGGCGATGGAACATAGTGAGAGCAGCCAGTCCTGCCCTCGCCACGCTGCCCCGGCTCCCTACAGACTACGGTCCAGTGACTTATCTGGAGATCGCAGACAGTATTAGTACCAGCTGCCTAGTGTTGCTGTGGGAAGGAGATAAATTAATATGTATTAAGTGCTTAGAACAGATCTGGCACACAGCAAACTCTCAAAAAACGTTTGCTATGATTACAATCTTTTGTCTATGTGGACCAACGTAAACAAATTTGGTATTTTCAATTATCACCGAATGTCTACTCCGAAACAAACGAGAATCCTGATACCGCATCCTGGGCACCGCGCATCGGGCTGGGAACAATAGGACAAAGACGGGGCTCCAGGAGGTAGCGAAGGGCGACATAGCTGGGCCAGGTCTTTGCAGAGGAAAAGAAAATAGTAACAGGTCCACGGGCCTTGGGTTCCTGTTGCCGAGAAGTAGTGACAAGCAGGCCAAGGGGCAGCTGTCCTGGTGGGTGTGAGTGAGGTAGTGAGGCCCGGCCAAGGTCACTGTGGCGAATGTGCAGGGAAGATGAAACTGTGTGGTCCTGTACGAGGTAGGGCCTGGAATGCAGCTCAGAGGACACCCGTCTGGAGTGGACTCCAAGCTGGGGACTGAGGAAGCCCAGATGTGAGAGGGCAGCCGCCTTGTTCTCAGGTCCCGCCTGGGGCTCCCTCCCTCCCCAGGGAGGGGCTTAGCTGCTCCGCCTTTGTCCTCATCTGCAAAGTGAAGTGAGGATGCCCTGTCCCTCACGGGTTGCTACAAAAATCCCTGACTTAATGCCTTTCATACTGTGAGCACTTAATAAATGATAGATAACCAATAATAAAAATAACGGCAAATAGTTATAAAACCATGTGTTACAGGGTTTCTTGTACTTTACAAATATGAATTGATTTCATCCACACAATAAACCTGTGAGGAAACACTATTAATACGAAGAATGATGACGATAATATCATAAATAGCACTTCCCACAGGCCAGGCATTATCTTAAGCTTTCTATATATTAACTCGTACAACAGCCCTGTGAAGCAGGTGCTATTACTGTCCCCACCATACTGATGAGGATGGTGAAGGAGGGACCGGTAAACCTGCCTGAGGCCATCGAGCTAGGAAGACTGGAGCCAGGCTCCTCACTCTGCTTAGCTAAGCTACCTCTCAAAGGATAAAACCTCATGAAAATCCTAAAGAAGGTGAGGGGAGACTGTTGTCCTTCCTGTTCATAACTGAAGCTCTGAGAGGTGAGGTACCACATAGCTGAAAACTGACCATGTCTTTCTGGTAACGATAATCAAACCACCACCTGGGGATCTGTGGTCCAGGACTGTGTCTATTTCTCCACAGTCTTTTCAACGATCCAATAAGTTACTCAGTACAAATCTTTTCTCACTATTCTTCTAGGCTGGGCTGACATCTGTAAATGTGTAAACTTAAGAACTTAGGGCTTCCTGGCTTTCTTCTGGAGACAAGCTATGTGGGGCATGGACAAGAAAAAAAAAAAAAAAAGCACAGCGTTCCAAAGCAACTTTATGTGCTCTGATAATTAAAAAGAACAAAATACATCTGACCCAAAGTGGGATGTAGTCTGAACAAAACTGGGTCTTCAATCATTTGGAAATGCTAACACGCCGACTGCCTGATTAAACACAATTTGTATTGTCAATAAAAAATGCAAATGACTATTTTACTGGCAAATACAGCATTAGACTTTGCTTGATATGAGGATTAAATTGCACTTCAAGAACAATTCAGGAGGGCAACTTATAAATGAACATCCCCTCCCTTTGTCCTTAGGTTCTGGAGGCCAGGATGGGAAATACAATAACAAAAATAATTGCCTGCCACTGTGTGCCATTTCATTTAAAATAAAATCCATGCCAGGTTTGTGAAGTGGAGAATAATATTTAAGCCCCCAAATGGGTACTGTAATTTAGTGCATAATTCCTTGAAATTTACATGGCACACTCCCACTCATCTGAATCAACTGATAAACTCTCTTTTATTTGTATTAAAGGAAATGGGGATTAAAAGGTCGGGAATCCACATAGTGTAGATGGTGAGAGCATGGGCACTGTTTTAAAACCTTTTAGTCAGTCTGGCCCAGAGCTAAATCAAGTATACAGGAATTATGTTTGACTGCAAATATTCCCCAGCTACAGAGAGGAGTAAGATGCACAATCTGAATTCCACAGAAAAATATGGAATCACAGATGTTGCTTTTGAGCATCTTTATTTCTGAAATTACAAATAATCATTGTTGGCATCTGCGAGTGGAAAAACTAAAAAAAGCAAAGAAATACCTCATCACTGCATTATGATGTGATAAAACCTCAGGACGGCAGGCAGCCGGCAAGGCATTAACGCAGTTGTGCATTTACATTCAGAGATGCACATGTCATTTTGGTTAAACATCATTGCCTAATTTTCGAAATTTCCCCTTGTTATTTTTCCCCCCACATTTTTCACATTAACTTCAAGTAAGACAAGTTTATGCAGCCTCTAATACCTTGTTATAGCTATTGTCGTTTTCTTTCTGAAGGCTGGGATCTATTTTTGGAGCTGTTGGTAAACATGACTAATCCAAGAAGAAATTAAAGAGGGATTGTGGCTGTACAGGATGAGTAAACAGAGAACCAAATGCATGGATTTGGTTCCACTGAAACTGGCCATTTACGCGAAATTTGGATTCTGAAAACATAGAAATAAAGAATGTCCCGGGATAATGCTGCTCAAATATGCTAATGATCTAAAGATATTCTGAACAACTTCCTTGGAACTCACCACAACACTAGGGACTCGTTTTAATTACCACATGTCAGGCATTGTTCTACATGCTTACATATTAACCCAGTTAATCCATACACCAGTCTTAATAAGTAGGTTCACCTTTTCCATTTTACAAATGAGGCATGGAGGGGTTAAGCAATTTGCCCATGATTACATAGTTATAATGGTTGGGAGAGGTCGGCTTCTGAGTCTGAGCTCTTCATCATAACATCAAGTCTCTAGACGTTACCTCTCTATGTATACCCAATTCAGTAAGAGAATTTCCCCAAGCAATGCGTATTTGTTATTTATACATGTAGTTAAGTACACAAGTAAATAGATATAATCCTCCCATTTTACAGATAAGGAAACAGACTCAGAGGCTAAATGACTGCTCCTCAAGGTCCCCCTCCCAGCACATCGTGGGGCAGGACTGGAGCCCTGAAGGCCTGTCTCCTTCTCCAACACAGCACTTCCTCTCCCCCAGGGTACCAGTCTCTCGAAGGAGCGTTCTCAAATGGAGTGCATGTTAATTCACTCCTAAAGGATGTGGATTCTCCAACTATTCAGTGCCCTGTGTCTCAGGGCCTGGCACACAAGCACAAACTCAAAAAGCACTTGAACCAGTCTATCTAGAATCCAAACTTCTCACCAAATGCACAGCTAACACTGCTGCAAACCACCATCAGCTTTCTCGTTCATTACCACAATGACTCCTCACTGCATTCTCTGTCTCTGTTCAGGCTCCCCTACAATTTATCTTCAAAAGCATTGGATTCTATTAGGATATTATAAAGCTCTCTATGAATTTCCTGCCTGACTCCCTTAATTTCTCTGACCTCCTTGGCTACTGTTTTCTTTCTCCCTTACCCTGTTCCAGGCACTCTTGCATCTTGCCACTCTTCAAATGCACAGGACATGCTCCTGCCCTTTGAACATACTGCTCCCTCGGTCTCAGATATCATAACAGTAGGCACCCATACCTTCCTTGGAGTATTTGCTCAAATGCCACTTTCTGAGGGAAGGAAGCCTTTTATGATTTCCCTATTTAAAATTATAAACCCCACCCCTGTGCTCCGGATCTGCCTCCCCTATTTTCCCCCCATAAAACTTTTTAATATACCATGTAACTTGCATGTTAATTTTGTTTATTGTGCAAATTTCCCAACTACACTGTAAACCCCATGCGATGACAGAGACTGTTTGATGTACTGTTGGACCTTCAGCACCTAGAACAGTGCCCGTGGCAGGAGCAGGTACTAATGAATTTGTGAGTGAGTGGAGAAAGAAAAAAGTGCTTCTTCACTTTTGGGCTGCCATGAGTACCCTTCACAGATCAGGAGCACGCAGATTCGCTCTGCCCCAGGAACTTCCAGGATTCCAAGGTCTTTCCGTTCATGCTTTTTCCCTCCTCTTTTCCCTCTCTATCCATCCCCTTCCCTACTTGCATTCCTTACATCCCAATTTATAAAAAAGACAGTTTTACCTGAAAAACCTAACTCCTGTAATATAATCAGGAACAAAGACCCCTTGTTCACTGTAGATGGTGGCTGTAGGTATATAAAAAAACAACAGGTATGCGTCCTTCTTTACCATTTCAATCCTGTCCTTCCAGGGGCCTTCTCAGTATCTATCTGGTAGCCTGAACCTGAGCATCTGGATATAAAGCTCAGTTACTTTTTACCATTTCTTTTCAAGAATTAGAAATAGATTGATACTTAACATAACCTTATGAGGCAAATGGAGCCAGTTAAGCACATGAATGGGATCTGGCTCTGCTTAAGCATTCTATAGGAAGCTAGAATCCCATATAAGCCTGTAAGTCTTCACAGAGCTATCATTCAGGGCACGATAATGTGATATTGCTCAAACGCAGTCTTGGGGGTCCACAGTCCTGTGTGCTTGTCATGGTCTTGCTTCTGACAGGTGCAGGGGCCTTGGACAAATCTTCTTGGCTTTATAATCTCAACTATAAAGCCACCAAGAAAGCCCACATAAGTCTACTGAATGGTACAAATGAGATATGTCTTTGCAAGTAGTTAATAAACTCTAAGTGTTTAGAAGCTATATTATTTTGGCCCAATGACTAACATGTTTTAAGCCTCAGTTTCCCCATCTGTCAAACAGGGATAATGAATAGTTTATTGCTGAGTGAAGGTCAAATGAGAGAAGCCTGACACACTGTCCCTACTCATCACATGTCCATCCCCATAATTTTCCTGCCCACTTCCTACGGACTTAGGAAAACAATAAGACTTCTTTCTTTAATAAACCGTTTTCAAAGCCTTTAACAGAGTACTCTGTTGCATTCTTATTACTAGATTGCTATTTCTAAAGGTACACTTAAGAACGTAAAGTGGGAATAAGAAGTGACTACAGACCAATGATTTCAGGCTGACACGTTAATTGAGCTGGTATATTTAAGGTATTAATAGTCTCATTTTAAAAAAGTCACCTTTTAATCAAAGGCCAACCAGTATTTGCTGAACATACATGATGCTATATTAGATGCTATAGGAGTTTTCAAAAATCATGATTAGAAGTATATGTTGAATGCAAAAATTAACACATGATCCCTTATCACAGTCCTTACAATCTAGTTATGACGAAATGACACAGAGTGCCAGAAAGTCAAGTGTTAACAAAAGGTGTTAATGTTTAAGCAATAAGATATGTTATTTTGAAGCAGCACTTAATTAATTTTCAAGCAAGCACCAGGGAGGCAGAGCTCTGGAGCTTTGCGGGGATAGTGGAGACTGAACAGAGCCTAAGTTGCTTGGGATTCATTCAATGGATTTGTCCCGTGATGGAAATTTCAACGCCGGTCACTCAGGCATGTTTGGAAGAGGCCAGAGAGCAGAAGCAAAATCCTTGTATCCTTCAAGTTACCCCCAGTGGAAAGGGATTTGCATAGCAGGCACTATTGCACATTTACCCTGGTTTGATTCATTTGAAAATGGGAAAAAGAGCTAAGACACCACTTACATGACTAAGCCCTTCTCCAGAAAGAGGAGACCCCAGACAAAAACATGAATCATAAAACTCTGGAAATCCTGACATTGGACTAAGGCAAATTAATGCTGGTACACAAGCTCATTCTTCTTGATTACATTTAAAAGCATGTGCCTGTTGTCAATTTGCATGCGTTCTGTGTTGGAAAATAAGCACCCTGGATCTAATGAGGAGCAAACAGGGAAAATCCATCGAGCTGCCGCGGCTCGGGAAAACCTCCGCATCTGTGTGTCACGGCCCGTAAAGTCTGTCTATCAGATACACTGTACTTGAATTGATTGGGCAGCCAGCCATCTGTATTGATTCCTGCGGCCACCGAGGAAACACAGCCACTGTAACCGTCTGCTAGGCCACGTGGAGACACAATCTACATTTACTTCCATTCCTTCAGAGGCTGCGTGTGCAGGCTACATCTGGCCAGCCAGGCTCAGTATGTAACAATAGTTAACATTTACTGAGCGTCAGTCCGTCAATCTCTCACCCGGCCTCGAGCTGCACCAGGGAGCCCTCAAAACCACCCTAAGTGGGTACCGAGGCAGCAGAAGCACAGACAGGAGATGGGGAAGGCTTCACAGCTAGGAAACCAGCACCTGAACTCTGCACTAGGAGGTTCCTCCGGGCGGAGTCACGTCCTGAGCACCCACTCGTTTTACTTCTTTTCATCCCCTCAGCAGTTCTGGATGTCGGGCATGAAGATCACGGGAAATGGAGGCTGGGAGAGGCTGAAGGAGCTGCCCAGGAAATGCCACAGCTGCCGACATGCAGCCCTTCCCACGCCCAGGTAAAAGCATCCGAGCTTCACACGGTAACCCTCAGTAGCTCCATGAGGTGACTGCTGCCCTCCACCCACATTTTAGAAACGAGGAAATGGGGCTCCTGGAAATCAGGAACTTGCCCCAGGGTACACAGCTGGTAAGTGCAGAGCAGAGATGCTGCCGTGGGTGGTTTGATCGGCGTGCATTTGCTTATTAACTCCCGTGCTGTATCTCTGATGCATCCCTGCGTCCAAACCCCCCCCCCCCCCACCTGCCCCTTCCATTTCAGTTCCTCTCTCTGTTCACATGGACGGAGCCAGCCTGGTTCATGTACTACTGTGCATCTCAGAGGAAGCTGGGAGATCATCTGCCACCAAACTTTGGTTTCAGTACTAAGCAGACAAGCCATAGGGCTTACTTCTGTGCACTGTGGATATTTCAACTGTCCACTCCATGCCTGCAAATACCTGTATCAAAAAAACTATTAGCTTGGCATGAATACCAGAAACCAATTAAAATAAACAAAGGGAAACCCCTTCTAATCCTTTAGGTTCTAACCCTGTGAGTCAAAAAAATGTGATTTTTAAATTCAAATGTTAAGCAAAGGCATATACAGGAGACAACAGGTCCCTAACCAGAACTCTTAATTTTCCATTAATTAATTAATTAATTCATTCATTCATTCATTATTTATGGTGGGGAGGGGTGCTATTAGACTCTGAACTAGGTTAATTTCTTTTAGAACAAGAAAACAGATCTCATCTGATGAATCTAATCACAGCATTTCCCAAACCTTAGAGTACAAAACTCCTGAGAAAGATTATTAGCAAGAATAAAGGGGCATTTGGGTGGCTCAGTCAGTAAAGCATCTGACTTTGGCTCAGGTCATGATCTCACAGGTCATGAGTTTGAGCTGACAGCACAGAGCCTGCTTCGGATTCTGTGACTACCTCTTCTCTCTACCCCTCTCCTGCTCGTGTTCTCTCTCTCTTTCTTTCTCTTTCTCTTCCTCTTTCTCTCTCTCTCTCTCTCTCTCAGAAATAAATATTAAAAAAAAACAAAAAAGAAATGTTCACCTATCCAATGGTCAAAAAGGCTTGGGGGAAATGTTGTGTGTAAGAAACCCTTTTCAATGATACAGAAAACCCACTACATTGTAAAAGCCCTTAGGAACTCTGAGGTAATGATATCTGTGGGACACTGTTCAAAACTACTTAGTGTTGAGAACATTCTCTGGGTACTTTATGCCAGGCATTATTCCAAGTGTTTTCCTTGATATGCCTCATTTTATCCTGGCAACAGCCTTATAAGGCAGGTACCATCAGTATGCCCACCAACAGGTGTGGAAACTGAGGGAGGATTAAATTAACTTGCTCATACACAATTTGTTCCAACCATTTGCAACCATCTAGAACTTCTCACAGTAAACCTTGCTTTTCTCACCTCTTTGCTTTGTGGTGGGTTATTTCCTCTACCTGGAACTCACTTCCAACCATCTTACCTGGCTGGTTCCTACATATATTTTGAAACTCTGCTTTTTTCCCCAACATTTTCTATTACCTCTCCCTCCAAGGTGGGTCAGAAGCTCCTTCTTTGTGCCATCATCACAATTACCGTGCTGTATTGTAAGGATGTTTTTATGTGTCTGCCACTGTATGAAGAGCTCCTCATGGTAGGACTGTGTTTTGTTATCTCTTTATCTCCAGCACCAGGCATGGCACATGGCACATAGCAATTGCTCAATAAACATTACCTAAAGAAATAAACTCCCTAAGACAGTGAAAAAGTTTTGCAAGGAAAACAAAGTTCAAGGAGGACACTAATAACAATAGCTCTGATTGACTGAGATCCCTCTGATACGTCAGCCACTATGTTGAGCTGTGACACAGGGCGTATCATTTCACCCTTACCAGAAGCTTTTTAGACATTTGGAAACGTTATCCCCATTTTACAATGAGGCAAACTGAGGCTAAAGAAGGGTAATTCAGACTCCCAGTGTGCAAGAACATCATACTGCAAGATCGACAGAACCATGATGCAGACCCAAGACCATCCAATTGCAAAGCTCCCACTATCCACACCCGGGGTTCCATGCTGACAGTATGGAATTTGTATATCTGATTCGTTTTGTAACCAGAGCGCTGAGATCTCTTCTAGAACATCATTCTCCTAAGAACACTGTCTCTGCCCAGCCTCTTCTCTGTTAAAGGAAATGAGCTAAGATAGCCTTCAGCTATGCCATCGTGGTGATGGTTGGAAAAATTAATCCTGTGCCGTTCTGCATTTGCTGCTTGTGAATCAAACTGTGAAAGCTAATTTAAAAACTTTCACACTTGGTTTGAAGGAGGACTGTCAGCGCTTTGAGAATGCTAAATTGTACACAATTAGCTCAAGTGGTGTGGGTTTAGGCATCCCCAGTAGCCTCTCAGATGAAAAGGCACCCATGGTCACCCCGATGAACCCAGGGGAGAGTGAGAGAAAGTTCCAACTGAAAGAAGTATAGAGACATGTAGCTGGTTCATGATAAGATCGTGCACTGACCTCTCTGTCCCAGCTTGTAATCCCATGAAGATGGAATGCCCTCCCAGGAACACCTATGCTTCACCCAGATCAGGCTTCGGGACATGCAGACCTGGGGTGAATTTCCAGCTGTGCCACCTACAGGCTGCATGGCTTGGGGTGAATTACGTAAGATACCGAAGCCTTTGTTTTGTCATCTGTAAACCAGGATTAACACTACAGTCGTCATAAAGCTTTGCTAGGATTTTACAGTGTGTATGACACAACCCCTTGCACGAAGCCTCACGGGGAAGAAACCAGTTGGTGTTTGTTGTTGTTATCATGCACTACCCCAAGAGGACAGCGACCACAGATGGTCTTATCCACCTTGCTGTTCCTGGCATGTCTGTATTATTTTAAGGCCCCATCTTTTTCAGGAAGACTATTTTCATTATCACTAATAATAATATTAGTGATAATATAGTTTGAACTCTGGATGGGTCACATGCCCGACGCCGTGGCAGAATATAATGAAAGTAGCACTGGGCTGGACCTGGGGACCTGTGTTCCCATGGCGGATCTACCTCTCCGACTAGGCAGGCGTGCCTGTGTAGACCGTGTGCTCTCCAGGCACAATACTTAGCATATAGCTCAGGATGTAGCAAATAGAACATCACTAGTAAATGGTTATGGATAAATGAAGAACATATTTGAACCTCCATTTAGTTTCATCTGAAAAACGAAAATACTAATAACTGCCTCTGAGAAAAAGAACGCCAAGGTTCAAGAGTGAGCATGAGCCAGCAGAGGTGACAGAGAAGCCACTGCCTCCTCTCCAGGCTCCAGCACTCCCAGCAAGTCCATGGTCAGCAACATCACCTCTCCAGAGCTAATCCTGCATCCCAACCCTAAGACCTTACATCTAAGTGCCATCCAGTGTCCGGTCATCTGACTCGGATATTCTACAACCTTCCATAACTACCAAATGGGAAAAAAAGACTCAGTGAAAGAATTTTCACAACAGCAGTTCAGTCTTAAGGCAAAAACAACTGTAATTAGCTGGCGCCTTCCTAACGAGGAAAATATGATTAAGACATACCATTGTTTATGAGCAGGGATGAGACGGTTATCATGTACCAGGCCCTGCAATTACTGGGGGCCCCTGTGTGGGATAAAACTCTTGCATCATTTTCCCACTTGCATTGCACCCTACTCCCCACAGAGTAAGAGCCATCCTAGGGCATAACTGATTAAAAAAAAAAAAAAAAAAAAAGAGAGAGAGAGGGGGAGAGTAGCATTTGCTGAGCTACTGTTGTAGGTCAAGAACTGGCAGGCACTTGAGAAACATGGCTGGTGTGGGCATTATCATCATTGTTTAAAAATTAAAACCCTGAGGTTGGGAGAGGTAACTGGCCCACAGTAACTGCACAGCTAGAAAACGCAAGTGGTAGGTGAGGCTGGAACTTAAGGCCACTGGTGCCCAGACTGCGTTCTTTCCCCCACAAAAGAGCTTAACTGGGCTGAGTAATGCTTAAATCATGGCGTCACCATAATCAGCTCCAGTGTGGCTGCTCTTACTGATTTCAGAGAAGGGAGGGGATGGAGGTGGAGTCTAGGTAGTATTTCAGCTCCAACCTGATTTCACAGGGAGGAGTTTGAAAGCCTTCTATACATTTTACTTGAAGAAGGAAAAGTAATTTAACTCACAGATACAATTAATATTTTTTATTTTTTTAATTTTATTTTAACATTTATTCATTTTTTTGAGACAGAGACACACACAGAGCATTATTGGGGGAGGGACAGAGAGGGAGGGAGACACAGAATCCAAAGCAGGCTCCAGGCTCTGAGCTGTCAGCACAGAGCCCGACGTGGGGCTCCAACTCACATACCCCAAGATCGTGACCTGAGCCGAAGTCAGACGCTCAAATGACTGAGGCACCCAGGTGCCCCCAGAAACAATTAGTATTTTAAAACATTCATCCTTCCAACAAACAATTAATGGTTAAATATCCATCCAGTCATCAAATACTGAAATGTCAGTTCTCAGAAAGACCTTCTTGGCCACCTCACGTAAAACAAAACCCCCATGCTTCTTATCTCTGCTTTACTTTTCTACTTACACTTTCATTATTGTAATACACATACAGACGCCAATTTATCAAGTCATTTATAAATTTAATTTATGTATGATGACCTTAATGTCCCAGAACAGGAAGCTCTCCTTGGATAAGAATTTTTTTTTTCAGTTTTTTTTTTTTTTAATATTTATTTATTTTTGAGACAGAGAGAGACAGAGCATGAACAGGGGAGGGGCAGAGAGAGAGGGAGACACAGAATCCGAAACGGGCTCCAGGCTCTGAGCTGTCAGCACAGAGCCCGACACGGGGCTCAAACTCGCGGACGGTGAGATCATGACCTGAGCCGAAGTCGGCCGCTTAACCGACTGAGCCACCCAGGCGCCCCAAGAATTTTTAATCTGTTTTGTCACTGCAGTTCCCCAATAACCTGGAACAATGTGTGGAGCACTGGACACCCTCTGAAATATTTGCTCAAAGGGTGAATGAATTAAAAGCTGAAGGAAGGTACAGAAAAGTGAAGAGGTCATTTTTCTCACCCATATGTCAAGTCCTCAAAATATTGTGAGTTGTCTTTTGTTTTTTTTTGTTTTTTTAGTCTCTACTTCAGACTGTCTATATATGCCATCTACCTCCTTCAATTATTCATTCAATTATTTAACAAGTATTTATTGAGTGGCTGTGCTGTGCCAGGTGCTTGGATCCTAGCTGTGAACAAAACAGAGGTCCAAGAAGCTTACGTTCTGATGAAGAAAACCCACAAGTAAAATATAGCTTCTAGAACATCAGGTAGTGGTGGAGGGACAGCATCAAACAGGGTAAGGAGAGAGAGTGACGGGGCAGGCAGGAAGGTGGGGACTAGTTCAGTTAAAGGTAGATAAGGCCTCTCTGAGCAGGTCAAGCTGTTAACAAAGACAAGATATGCAAACCAGGAGGGGACCCGGGGTCAGCAGGACAGGGACAAAATCCACTCCACTGCATCAACACGGCCCAAACATTCCTCATCTTAAAAAAAAAATTTTTTTTAATGTTTATTTATTTTTGAGACAGAGAGAGACAGAGTGTGAGCAGGGGAGGGGCAGAGAGATGGAGTCACAGGATCTGAAACAGGCTCCAGGCTCCCAGCCGTCAGCATAGAGCCCTACGACATGGGGCTCGAACTCAGGAACAGTGAGGTCATGATCTAGGCTGAAGTTGGATGCTTAACCCACTGAGCCATCCAGGCGCCCCCAAACTTTAATCCCTGACTCCCCCCCCACCCCCCCGGTACTGCAGGAATAATGGGCAAAATGGAGGAAGATAGTCACAAGTTACAAACTTACTGTTATTCTATTTTAATGTTTATTTTTGAGAGAGAGACAGAGAGAGAGAGACAGAGAGAGGGAGGGAGGAGGAGCAGAGAGAGAGAGGGAGACACAATCTGAAGCAGGCTCCAGGCTCTGAGCTGTTAGCACAGAACCCGATGTGGGGCTTGAACCTGCAAACTGTGAGATCATGAGCTGACCCAAAGTTGGGCCCTTAACTGACTGAGCCATCCAGGTGCTCCCAAACTTACTGTTATAACTAAGTCCTAGGGATGTAAGATACAGCATGGAAACTCTAGACAAGAACAATGTATCATACAGTCGCAAGTTGCTAAGCGAGTCCACCTTTAAAGTTCTCACCACAAGCAAACACTTCTGAGTGGTGGTGGATGTTAGCTAAACTAGTTGTGGTGATCATTTCACAATGTTTCCATACATCAAATCGTTAGGTTGTACACGTGAAACTAATACAATGCGGTGTGTCAATTATACAGCTCAGTTAAAACAAGATTCCCGGCTGCTTTTCATGCTTCAGTTTTCAGTACTTAGATGGAAAATATAAATGGCCAGGTTCAAATGTGTAAGAGATGTGTGTCATGAAATACAAGACCACCCTGGGAAAGCTGTTCTGAAGTAACAGTACTTGCACTTTTCCAGACGTCTGAAGTAGTTTTAAACCCACAACAACAAATCGGTTCCCTCACTCATGAGACGAATAGGTTGCATTACATGATTTCTATGATCTCTTCCTGTTCCAATTTGCTAAGATTCTATTGCTATGAAACAGCCTCATAAACCCTAATTTGCTACACAAGTGAATGAGATAATGGTCATCACCATGATTTTTATCATTATTTCAATGATCCACTTTGGCTCTGGAGTTCAGAGCCCCCAGCATCAACACATTCTTCAGACTCATTTTATTTCAGTTGACTTCAAGATCTCACTGAAAATGTAAGCTGAATGGTAATTTCATTCCTAGAGATGTTTTGTTGTCTACACCATAATTTAAAGGCCCATTCTTAATTCTGCTAATTATCAGCACTAATGAAAGACAAAAATAGCATAGCTAACCAAAAAGGCCTATCCTCACTTGGTTTTAAGCTGTATTTTTTTTAAGTATCAGATCAGATCTGCTTTCCCAGTCCTACTGCCGCTAAGTTCCCATAAAAACAAGCTTCAGGGGGCGCCTGGGTGGCTTGGTCGGTTAAGCATCCGACTTCAGCTCAGGTCATGATCTCACCGTCCGGGAGTTCGAGCCCCGCGTTGGGCTCTGTGCTGACTGCTCAGAGCCTGCAGCCTGTTTCAGATTCTGTGTCTCCCTCTCTCTCTGCCCCTCCCCTGTTCATGCTCTGTCTCTCTCTGTCTCAAAAATAAATAAATGTTAAAAAAAAAAAAAAAAAAAAAAAAAACAAGCTTCAGGTAAACAAGGGATGCAGGGTAAAGTGAGGGGGTTACCACACTGCTGTCCACGGATGGGCTTCGGGGCTCCCTGACTCCTCAGATACCACATCAAAACTTCCTGGCTTCCAATCTAACCCCAAGGAAATGAACTGAACTTGAAAGTTTCCCAGATTCCCTCTTAGATGGAGCATCTGGCCCTTTGATCCCCATTACCTGTAGCAAGCTGCAAGGGTATTCAGGGGGAGCACAGGAAAATAAATTCACCTCAAATGACAAATCAAAAGAGCCTAAGGGAGACAAGCGGACACTTTCAACATTTACCGAGTGTTGCCCCCGTGCTGGGCAAGTTGCTAGAGATGGGTACAGACTTTTCCCTGCCCCCCACCCCCTCGAAGGTCACTGTCTGCTGTAGGAAACAGGCCACCAATACATTAAGAAGTCTGCCCAACTGCTACAGGGCTAAAATAGCTGTGGAGGGGCTAGAGAGAGAGCTGACAATGGGGCAGTTGTGTCCAGGTTTAGAAGGTGAAAGGAGACTCTACCTGTAGGAGGAGACCCCTGATCCAAGGCTTCCAAAAGAAGCCGGCACCCGGGTGGCTCAGCGGGTTCAGCGTAGACTCCAGCTCAAGTCATGACCTCACTGTTTGGGAGTTTGAGCCCCGCATCAGGCTCTGTGATGACAGCCCGCAGGCTGGAGCCTACTTCAGGTGTCTCTTCCAGTCTCTCTCTCCCTCTTTCTGCCCTTCGCCCACTTATATGCTTGTTTGCTCACTCACTCTCAAAAATAAATAAATAAACTTAGAAAAAAGAAAGAAAGAAAGAAAGTGGTGGCAAAATGCTTGAAGGGTAGCTGTGAAGTAGGAACTGATATTTAATGTGTCAGCCCCAGGACTGTGTATCTTGTAACTATTGCCTCATGTAAACTCTTTTTTTTTTAATGTTTTTATTTGTATTTTTGAGAGAGTACAAGCAGGGAGGGGCAGAGAGGGAGACAGAGGGTCTGAAGTGGGTTCTGCGCTCACAGCACTGAGTCTGGTGTGGGGCTCGAACTCACAAACTGCAAGATCATGACCTGAGTCGAAGTTGGATGCTCAACTGACTGAGCCACCCAGGTGTCCCTACCTCAGGTAGCTCGAAAGTACACGGAGCATAGGCTTCATCAGCTTCCTGTGTGGGTGAAGGAGTTGAGGCCCAGGGAGGTGACATACCTTTCCCCACATCACTCCCCTGGCCAGAGCCAAGAACGAAAACCAGCAAATTCCCAAGGAAACCAACTTGAATACCTTTCTCCCCCTATGCAAATATGCCTTCTCCACGGTGTCTTCTCATATCTGATTTGCAGACAACTCTCTCCTTCCTGCCCAACTTAAACCAGTTCTGCAAACCTGACCCATGTCACTTGGCTCTTTTCCTCTGCAAATGCATCTTTTAGTTACCAGTGGTTTGGGTTCTTTTCTCTCTCCAGTAACATTCTAAAGTTCTACGGAGAAGAAACCACAGCTGCTGCCCTTGGCCAAGCCCCTGCGTTCTTCCACAAAACTGTTCCCCAGCCCCCAGAGGCAGAGGTCAGTCCAGCCAGCTGTAAGAAAGTCCACGAGAGCCAACATAAAACTCAGACCCATTTCCTTCCCACCTGGAAAAGAAAACCTTCAGCCCCTCCAGTTCTGGGTAAGCAGTCCGGACCCTCCCCATCATTCGAACGACCCAAATGCCTTGTACCCTTCAAGCCTCTTTATTCATGACCCTGGGTCCTCTGAAACTTTTCTTTGTTTTCACTTCTCTTTCATGCTCTGAGATATCTATCTTCCATCCCAAACCATCACACGTCAGCAGTGATCCCTCCCTGACCTTGCTTTTGTAAAATAACCACCACATTTTGGGTGAAACCAGTTTTTGTCTCATGTGCCAGGATTCTGTGCATGAGGCTACAGCAGCACCCACACCGCCTGAGCATCCCACACTCTGCCTTTAATTTTCTGACATTAAGCTTCCTCCGCTCGACTTAAAGCCCTATTTCTAAATCATGGAAAGCTGTGGCACCTTTTCTCTAAATGGGTAAGAGGGGGAAAAAAAAAGGAAATTCCTTGAAGAGGGTCCTCAGGGCTTTGAAATGTTTGAAAATAATCTCTTTTCCATTAATGCACAGAGTAACATATTTCCCCCGCTGCTAAATGACACCTTTCAGGACTGATGATTAACATATAGTCTACCACTTAGGCCCTTCCAGGAAAAAGCAACATGCATTACTTCAGTCACTGCACAGGAGCTTTGCATCAGCTACTTTCAGAGGACAGGGAGGATTTTCCCTCCCAAGGGGAAACAAAAATAAAAGGTATGAACAAAAATGAATTACATCTATCTGTACTTTGTCCAAGGGTCACCACATAGGGATACACTTTTACGACTAAAATACTGACTGAAGCCTCTTTTCCTCGACAATTATGTCTGTGGAATCTCACCATCACGTAGCTATCCTTAGACAGACGCAGTTATTCATGGGCAAGAAATGACAGGCAGAGAATACTTCATCTCCACGCTAGTACACCAGTGGAACTAGCCTGGGTATTTACAAATGGACCTAACTCCTTAAACAGCCACATCGCCAAGAGCCCAGTTCTCTTTCTCTTAGCCCATGCTGGCACATCATCCTGAACCACTGCCCTGGCTGGCTATCCTCGATGGAGAATTTACCACACAGGCTCTTGTGATCTGCGAAGCATCCATCAAGTCATGTAACCATGTTCATGAGTCTGACGTTCTTTTCATTGGTGGGGACAGTGAGGCACAGAGAGGTTAAGGATGGACGTTAGGTCCCACCAGCTTCCAAGGGGCACAGCTGGGATGTGAACACAGATCTGTTTGATTCCATCACTCAGTACGACTTCTCTGATTGCCATTATCATCCATCGATAGAGCTGATGTCTCCCATAGGTTCAAGGCTGTGTAATAACCAGCCACAGGCTAATGCCCGTTTGACTGTGTTAAGTGTTCGGTGAAATGTACACAGGAAAAGCACAATGCGGAGACCTGAGGGAATAAGTTTTCTTTGTACTCAGATCACCTCTGTTGGATGCTTCTCCGGGAAAGAGGCAGTAGCTCTAAGTTCCTGCCTGGCTGAGCCAATCAAAAGCATGCCTCTACCTCTGACTGGCACTAAAAAGGGACAATGACCTTGGGAATGAAAGAGAAGTAAATCCCAAATTCCAGGTGACTCCACACAAAGTCAAAACATCTGGCATCAGGTGCCTTCAAAGGAAAATATCTGCTGCAGTCACACGCACTAACACTGAGGTAGAATGAAAGGCCTCTCAGTGGATGATTCTGGTAAACTTTGCAAACCACAGCCTGTGGGTCTGTAAACTGATTCTATGGATTCAGCTCACTTAGACTTTCCTAGAGATTTCCTGAGCATGCCAGGAGCCAGAGATACAGAAATACACAGGCCAAGGCCCCTGACCTCACAGAGCCAGAATGAGGCAGAACAGACAGCGTACTGAGGTGATCACGCCAGCACCCCACTTCCTGTACACCCACTATGGTCTGGGTGCCGTGCTGGCTGCTTCATGTTTATCTTCTTAATGTTATGAAGAGACAGATGCACTATGATCTGCAGTCTACAAATGACAAAACTGGGCTTCACAAAGATGTTATTACTTGTTCAACTTTCAAAAATTAGTAGACAGCAGATCTGAGACCCAAACTGCAATTTTTCAGACTCCAAATACTTCTCCCTTAACCATTACATTTTCCAGGCTCCATGCTCAGAAATAATTATATTGTAGCATTTGTGTAAGGACAACAACAGAGGTATTAGTAAGTCCAAGGGGAGTCACCAAAGAGAAAGGAATTCATTTGGAGGCACAAAGGAAAGGCAGGGCATCATTCACAGGGCCTGATACCTAAATCGGGTTTTGAAGCATAAGTAGGAGTTCATCAGGCAGATAAAGGAGGGATTTGAACGTTCAAGAAAAGAAGAGCTCAGGCATCCAGAGGCATAAAAGACAAGAGCCCACTAAGGTATCGCCAGGAATCCTGCACACCAATTATATAAAGTGATAACAAGGATAAAGATAACAGTTAGCTGTTAACGTAGGCAGGAAACAGGCTAAAGGGTCATGCATATGCACATATGAACAAACATTATATAAACACACACACACACACGCACACACACCCCTTCTTATGTGATTTTCCCAGAGCAGGGACCAACTTGAGTTTTACTAGACCCCTGGTGTGAGTAAAAACAAGCAGAACTCAGCTAAGGCCATCATTGACTTTCATGGGGCCATTCAGCTGCAAAGAGCCCAGTCTGCTGACACTGAGCTTGTATAAAAACCTACACGTGCCTATTTGTCATTTCTCCCTACTCAGAAATAACTACTTGGCCACCTAGCACATAAAACGTGGCATGTTTTGCACCTGTCATTTTCTAGGGGGTCTAGCAGCAATCAAAAAGGAAATGAAGCAAAGTAGAGAGAGAATCAAAGCGAAGTGTAAATGTGAGTACCTGCGGTGCCTATGCATGGAATGGAAACTATCAAATTTGAACTCCTAAAAGGACGTATTGCCAAATGCAAGGAGGAAGCAACCCTAGGCCCGGTTGACTCTGTCCGATCCAACAACACAGACATGGTGAGGTGGAAATGAACTAGGAAAATTCTGATGGAGACCCATTCCACTCCTCTGTGTATGACATGGAGTAAATCATTTAACCCCTCTAAGCCTCCATGTGTCATCTAGAAAGAGGCACAATAATATACCTAATGTCATGCTCCTGATCAAGATTACATCAGGAAATGCACGTAAAGGACTTCAGCACAGTGGATGACAAACAATACTTAAATGGCAACATAAACCATGTTGATGCTAATCTAAAAATACTTCTGCCGAAAATAACGTTTTTTAAAAACATGAAGGGTCTAGGCTTGATTAGGGTTTACTAACAACAGCAGCTCTGGGATATGGAGCACTCATAATACCTTGCAATGTTGCATTTAAGTTTCACAACCACTCTGTGGAGCAGGCACAAATATTACCTCCATTTTAGAGGCAAAGAAACCAAGGCATGGAATTACATAATTTGCCCAAAGATAACACAAATAGAAACTGAAGGAGGAAGATTTAAACTCAGACATTCTAGTAACTTAGAGCTTTTTTGATGCATCTGTTTAAAATTAATTACTTCCAGGGTATGATGGTTAATTTTATATGTCAACTTGGAGGGTGTTTTTGGATGAGATTAACATTTAAATTGGTGAACTTTGAGTAAGCAGATTGTCCTCCATAATGTGGGTGGGCCTCACCCAACAAGTCGAAGGCCTAGTTACAGCAAAAAGACCAGATTCCCCAAGCAAGAGAGGATTCTCCAGCAGATGGCCTTCCGACTTCGTCTGCACCATTGGCTCTCCTGGATATCCAGCATGCTGGCCAACACTGCAAATTTTGGACTTGCTAGACTATAACTGCATGAGCCAATTCCTTATAATAAATCTCTCCCTATATATACACACATCCTTTTGGTTCTGCTTCTCTGGAGAACCCTAAGAAAGGAACTACACAGGAAGAACTAATACATAGGGTTTTGGTTTTCTGTTGTGGTTATTTTTACCTTCCAATTCCTTGTATTTTCTACCCCATTTATTCAGTAGGTATTTTCTAAGTGCTTCACATGAACCAGGCACTCCCCTAGATTACAAGGTGAAGAAGAAAGATACTCTGTCTTCTAGCCTATTCTGCCTATGGTTTTCCATCCCTATATACCCATGTATCTCCTCTCTCAATTATAAGACCCTTGAGATTCATGACTAGCCTTTGTATAAACAACAAGTACAGAGTTTCAAATAGACTATACAGTAAATACCCATCAGTGTTGGCAAAATGAATACACTGTATGTTTGCCATTGTTTTTTGTTGTTGTTGTTTGTTGTTGTTGTTATTGTTGTTTTTTACCCTTTACTGAGTATATGCTATGCTGGATGCTCAGCATTCATTTCTATCTCATTTTGTCACAATTTAAGGAACAAAAAGGGAGACACCAGGAAGTGAGGTGACCTGCTTGAGGTCACGCCGAGTTATTCACACCCAGGTCTGAGTCCAAAGCCAGTGGACCTCTCACTACGGATGCTCCCTTTTGCAAACGATAAATAACAGATGAAGCCCGGGATGAATGAGCACCCCCGGAGCTCCAGGGCCCTTCAGCCAAACTTCACAAACACACAACTTCATAGCTTGCATGAGGCAAAGTATAAAAATGAAGGCAATCGGGTGTTATCTATAAACACCTCAAAGCTTTTCCTTTCATTTAAAAATTCTCTAGTAATTGTTTTTACCACAGTTAATCATAAAAACGAATCACCTCAAATTTTTAAAAGAAATTCTCCTTCAAGATGTGTCAACTTTGTGCCATGAATTCATTTATTATGAGACCACATGATGCCTCCAAGTACCGCATTTTATTGAAACGTGACTTTTTTTTTTCCACTCTGTTTTGATTCCACATCTGAAAATCGCTTCTATCAATCTTTCACTGGAGCCAAACATAACTGTTTTGCTCACTGAAACATTAAATACAGACTCAGGGCCCAAGAATCAAATTAAAAATAAAATAAACTAGTATCTGGCTGACATTCATAGCTTCATATCCAGGGAGACCACAGATTTGAGAACAGTTGTGAACCCGCTTCCATGATAAAAATCAATCAATCCTAATCCCTTTGCATCTTATGTCATTTAAAAATCCAAAGACTTCATGTGGGCTGATTTTTCTTTTTGAGAATCAATTTTAGAAATTGTTGACTACACTGATTTTCAAAGGGGCGGGGCATCTTCAATGAAACCGCCAGACTCAGTTTGGTCATTGATTGGGATCGATGGTTTTCTGCATCAGTTGCTGCTGGGTTGGGGGTGGGGGTGGGATGCACGCCATATACTTACATTCCCCATAATGCATCATTCTCTTTCTAAACAGTGGCAGCAAACAGGCACATCCAATATTGTATTACTTTCTTCTTTCATTCATGATGATGTCTCACATGGGCCCTGAGAGTTGGAAAAAAGAAGCATTTCCCAGGTTCTAAGGATGAAGGGAACCCTAGCCAATCCATCATGCTTTGTCTGCTAATGATAGACTCATGCATAAGAGCTACCATAACTAGAGAGGGGCAGCAGGCATGAAAAGGAGTGAATCAACTGTCAACGGCTGGGGTCTGAAGGACAGCAAAGCTGTGATTAGAATTTTCAATCAGACTTCCATGATTCATCACAGTACGGGGTGGGGGGATGAGAGAAGTTTGTAGAGGCATATTCCTCCTTCAACCCTGCCTTCCCTTCTTCTATTAGCAGAGTTAAGTCGTAGGGGCCATGGAAAACTCCGTCTTACTGACCCAAAGAATAAAACTTTAAAAGATCTGCTAACATGGGGCAGATGAGTGCTGGGATTAAACATCTCTCTCCCCACAATGCCCAGATTAATGTCTCTAAAATACAATTCTGATCTTGTCATGCCTGATCCAAGAACTCTCATGTCTTCCTTCTCCCTCCCCCTTCCTCCTCCTCCTTTTTCCTTCCTCCCTTTCTTCGCAACTCCCTCCCTCATTTCCTAGCTTCCTTCTGGATTATCTTCCTATCCTTTCCTCCTCCTTTCTACTTATCTATGTACTTTCCTTCCTTCCACATCTATTAAGCACTTACAAAGTAAAATCATTTCCTGATGGAAGAAATCACAGCCTACTTAAGGGGGACACCCACACACAGACAACCTCAGCATAGTGTGAAATAAAATAACGGTGGTGTGAAACACAGTGGGATACTGGGGAGTGAGTTCCTACAAGCTTCCCAGATGAAGCGGCCATGTGCTGCCAGCATAGGCAATAGCACACACACACGGCGGCATGAAGACGAAAGGATGTGGCGTTCTCCAGGAAGTGTAGGTGGATCAATGGTGCTGAAGCATCGTTTATGGGAAAGTGATATGGAATGAGTCTGGAGAGGTAGGCAAGCCCCTGTTAGGAGAAGCTCCGTACCTACGAATTTTATGAAGGCAATGAAGATAAACAATAGGCATTAAGCAGAAGTGGTGGTGGTGACTAGATTTTTAATTAAACCTCCATAAACGTGCACGTGGATCCTGCCTGAGCACACTATTTGAAACTGCAACCCCACTCCCAGTCGCCGCCCTTGCTACTTTTTCTCCATTGTACTTGTCACCATGCAGTACTGGGTTCACTAAATTTTAGTTATTGTCTATCTGCCTCCAATAAAATGTAAGGTTCATTTTGAGAGCCAGGAGCTTAGTCTCTCCACTGTTGTATCCTTTGGACACAGAAAACTATTTAGCACGTAGTAAATATCCCATGAATACTGTGGAACAATATGGTCTTTTTAAAGACAGCAAAACTCAATCATCTCAACATTTTATCTGGAGGAAAGACTTCGTCCTTAAAGAGGATACCTCACTTAAAACATGCCCAGTCTCAACTCCCTGCAGAATGCCGGTGAAATGCCTACTTTAAATGTAGTTACAATAAAAAGTTGTGGAAAGAACTTAGAACAGTAACTGACATATAAAAAGTCCTCAATAAATTTCAACTATTGCTTTCTGGCTTTGTTGATATCATATCAATCCCCCCTGCCTGGGAAGCCCATAAGAACAAGGACTTTTCCTTCCATTACACAGTAGGGGCTCAAAGAATGACTTGTGATTCATCAGAAATCTAGACCATCGGGGCGCCTGGGTGGCGCAGTCGGTTAAGCGTCCGACTTCAGCCAGGTCACGATCTCGCGGTCCGTGAGTTCGAGCCCCGCGTCAGGCTCTGGGCTGATGGCTCGGAGCCTGGAGCCTGTTTCCGATTCTGTGTCTCCCTCTCTCTCTGCCCCTCCCCCGTTCATGCTCTGTCTCTCTCTGTCCCAAAAATAAATAAAAAAAAAAAAAAAAAAAAAAAAAAAAAAGAAATCTAGACCATCAACCCAGGGAACTCTCTCTTTAAGTCAGAAAGTGAGCGATTTCCCTAGCGTATTCTAAGCACCACAAGAAGCTCCTTTCAGAGAGAAAGAAGTCCTGGGAATGTCATGTGCTTTGCAATCATTGCAGTTTAGAGAACCGAAGCTTAGCGTTGACCAGTGAGGTTCCTCGAGCCATGTATCCATGCTTCTTGGGAGGACTGGAGATCATCTTCCATGACACTGTCATACAGCTACCATAGCAAATTAGAATGTTGCTCTGACATTTTGACTGCCTACCACAGTAGACCATATGCATCTTAAAAGAAGGATCCCATAGCTGGGGAAGAAGTAAGGTGGAGAGTTAAGAGCCTGGCCTCCAGGGCCCAACTTCCAGATGTGAATCCCACCTCTGACATGTTAATCTCTCTCTGCCTCAATTGCACTTTGAGAACAATAATGCCCCTACTACCTCAAAGGGTCGCTATGAAGATTCACTGAGCCAATGCTCAGTGAACTGTGCCTGGCACACAGTACATTGTTAAAAAATGTTATATATTCTCATTGGCACATCTTAGAACATAAGAGGTACCCAAACAATGCTTGCTGAATTAACAATATACACATATCTGAATTTCCTTTTAGTTGTCCACAGAAAATGATTAAGAAAGGGGCTCAGGCATAACTCAACCCATATCCCTGCTCAGAGATGTTAACAACTATACTAGTAACTCAAAAGGCACTCTGGCTGGTTTGATTTGAGGCATAGACTTTAAGTACAAAGGCTCAATTCTTCTCCTGTGAAACTCAGCTATCTCCCGGGGTTGTCTTGTAGCATGTTCAGGTAACATTTGGTGTTTTACAAACACTAGAGCGCTATAAAATACTTCATTGATATTACAAACAGAGACGCTCCAGGCACTCAGCAAAAGAGAGGGTTAAAAAAATGGGATTCAAACTACTTTGTCTTCTTACATTTGTGCAAAATTAAAATGACTCTTTGCAGAATCCAATTTGGATAAGCCCATGTCAATACTACTGATACAAGCCATCACTAATGACAAGATTGATAGCTCAGGAGGGCCAGTCATTTCATGTTCACTGTGCATCATGCTTAATTCGCCAAAAGGAGTTTGTGTGTATAATTAATATGCTTTTCTTCCCGGCTTCATCTGGAAACATGTAAAGGGTCTCTAGGGAATTCTGTAAGTTAGAAACAATTAATAAAATAAAACCACTTAATTAAAGAGAATAATTGGAGCCTATTTTATACCTGAAAATGGAGGGATAAAAATCACTTTGGAAACACACTGTCGAAAAATTGCTGAGTTTTTAAAGAAAGAATAACGTGTAGATGGAAGACATGTGAGTCATGATAGGGGACTGATTTCCCAGGCCCTTTGTTCCGGAGTGATTTAAATCCAGCTGACCTGACGTGCACACGAAATGCAAGATTACTGACCGTACAATGGCAAGTGCCATTCTTGTGTACAAAAACTTCATTTCTTATCATTACTATCCCAATGCACAGTTAGAACACCTTTCCTGTACGCATTATAGGGATCCCTCAGTAAAAAGCAGCCGCTCTCCCCATCTCCCAGAAACGCCTAGTCTAGTCAGGAGAAGAGAAAAGTCCCCACACAACTAAAATGCAGAGGGACCAGCACTACATGGTAGCAGAGGACATCATGGAATAGTGACAGAGAGCTCCCAAAGCAGCCTCGAAGAAACAATGCTTTCCGAGGTCATGAGTTCTCAGAAAGAAATGAGCATTTACAAGCATAGGAAGAAAAAATGCAACTACACATATAACATCATGTACTAAGTCACAGACACGTGAACATACGCACTGTTCTGGTAAATTACATAAAGCTCAGCAGGTCCCAAGAACCAAGTATATGTTTCAGAGCAGAAAGACATGATGTTAGAAACCAGGTGGGGAAAGAGCATATACATGGAATAGAAAGACGAGTTCAAATCACATAATCATGTTATCGTGCATGTACGCAGCATCTCTAGGAGCTCTAGGAACACTTGAAGGTGGTACACAGAACTATGGTTCCCAACTACCTGTATCCCTCCCAATGAGATATGTATTCAGCCACACCTTTTGCACCTCAAGAGAGATGAAGAACATTCCCTGCCCCATTGTCGAGTTTGGCCATGTGACTAGGTCTGGCCAATGGAATAGGAGTGGACATAAGGTGCAGAAACTTTAAATGCACTTATACAACTTTAAATGCACTTATGTTGTTCTGAACTGAACAGACTTCACATTTCAGACCTCTGCCATGAGGATCACATGGCTCACAGGAGGCTGCTCCCAGAGCCTGGGTTCCTAAAATTAAAAGACTCTTGGAAAAGAGCTAAGCAGAGCTGCAGACAGCCTGGATAACTACTGAAATGTGGGGGTGGCTTGTTACCAAAGCAAAAAATCACCAAAGAGGAAGTCATGCAGGTAATGATACAATAATCAGAGAAGAGCCATGATAAATATATGCATGGGATAGTATTGAAGAACCAATAACATATGTAAAGACGCTTGTCCCGTATTAGGCAGTTAATCAATGCTTGATTCCTTCACCTTGGACCTTGCAGAAAGCGGCAACAGTCTTGAAGTTAAGCAATTATAATGAAGGTCATGCCAAAGCATGAATACATTAATTTGCTCCATATTAGACACCTGCCATCAGAATTAATTGGACATATTCTGGCCTGGCTCTACCTCTATACTCTCATCTGTAAAATGGACAGAGAAGCTCTGTATCTACTTTAAACAGCAGCTCTCATCATTATAGTAATCTATGTGGAGTCCTTAAAAGAAAGCCTAACATCATATGTGCTCAATAAAGGTGTGAGCCAGTCATCATTTATTACTGTTAACATTCAACAACTAATATAATACCTGCTGCAGTTTACCAAGGGGGGCGGGGGGTAATACCTATACTTCCTCAAAGACATCAACTACAACACACCAAATTTTATTTATGTTGAACTGAACGGATGACCCACCCAAAATGTATGTATGCACATGCACACAAACACATAAACACACACATGCCACACACGTGCAATCCTTTATCTTTTCCTGTTATGGTGTCTATCGCCATCTCTGAATAAGTAATATGAGAAGCTGTTTCCAAGTCCTTCGAAAGGTTTCAGTGAAAAGGCACAGTGGTGAAATATTTGGACTAAGCACAGTGTAACTCACCAGACAGGTTACTATTTTTTTGTTTCTTTGGTAAATATCTTTACAATGAATTTCCAATGTGGTTTCACAACTTCAAAATATTTGCTTAGGTCATTAAAAAGCAATCACCATGAGCTTTTGAAAGTTTATTCATTCATAAGCAAAGTGGATCTATTTCCTTGTCTTGAAATGGTGGGTTGTCATCGGTTTGTTGTGCTAGTGACTTTAACATCCAAGTCAGTGGTTCTTAAACTTTTGGAGGTGACACATCCACTTGAGACTGATGAAAACCTTGGACACACTCTCCAGAGAAATGCACATCCAGAATCCAGAATCCCAGTCACATTCTCCCCTGAAGCTAACAGAGGATGCGATGGCCAGGGTCGGTGATGGAAAAGGTGTGTGGAAAGGGGGGGCACCTATAATATACAGCAGTTCCCGATTCAAAGTAGGAGGGATGGAGGCCCCAAGAGGTTTCTCCCAGAACAAGTTTCCAAATGCCCTGTTTAATGGGGATCGGTGGGCCAACTGTGCCTCAATTTTTACTGTTCAGTTTCCTCATAAAATTGGGGGTATAACAGCTCCCCCACCAGGGTGGTGTTGTGCAAACCAACGAGATGATCCATGGACAGTGCTTGGCACATTATAAGCTCTTCCTAAGTATTAGCTACTGCTTCTGTGTTAGGATGCAGGACACTGAGGCCCAAAAGAGGAACAAGTTGCCCAAGGCTACACAGCTCGTCAGTGGTACAGTGGGATGAGACGCTGAGGGGCTTCGGGAAGAGAGCTTCCAAGTGAGCCAAACGCTACAGTTAACAAACCAGGGCATCTAGAAATAAGAAGTGCTCAAATCAGCTGATATTTGTTTGTGGCTCAGCTGTTCTACTGCACCAGCTGCTCCAAACTTTCAGACGTGTCTTAGCACGGCACAGAATCACCCCACCCTATATTCATCCCATCAGCCTCAAATCTAATTTCAGTCCTTGAGAGGTTGTTGTTTTTTTTTTTTTTAAAGGGGGGCTAAAATTGAATATCCATTCCTATTTATAGTAAAAGGACATTTCCTAAGAAAGTGCCTTGTAAGGATTCAGATCCTATTTCCTCAGCAGTTTTCCCGCTGGCCATTTTGGGTCTATTTTGATTCCTTTCCTGATTTAAATATGTCTCAGAGGCACCAATTGCTGAAGGGAGGAGAAACTTCTCAGTGGGTCCATAGCCATGGGGTGTGCCCAGGGCCAGCATTAAGGGAAAGGGCCCGAGAGAAACCAACACTGCCCCAACTTTGGAGATGGGGAGAAAATCATCTCAATGGTGAATGCCAAGTATATTTCTAGGAGAGTACTGAAGAGCTAGCCCAAATCTAGACTCCAAAATTATAACATCAGTAGCATGGGAAATTATTTAAAATCAAAAGACGAACCATCAAACATGTGGTCTAGAGCCAAATTGGGACAAGAGACCTTGGTTACTGGCCCTACGCTGACATTTTCTAGCTGGGAAACCTTGGGAATCCCCTCTGCCCTCCTGGGCCTCAGCTGTCTTATATAACAGGAAAACAGCTAGACAGAGACAAGTTATCAGATTAAATGGCCTATAAAGACTTTTTCAGCTTAAGAATCAAAGCGATAGAAGAATATTTATAGTAACATATTTCATGACAGGACAAAAGTGGAAACCAGCCAATGCCTCCCATTACCAGAGGAAATAAAGGAATACTCTTAGAACAAAATACTACAAAGCAGTGAAAATAAACTATATGTATGTGTATCAATATCAAGCAATCTTAACCATTAAAAATAGGGGGTGCTTGGGTGGCTCAGTCAGTTAAGCATCCAACTCTTGATTTCCGCTCAGGCCATGACCTCATGGTTCATGGGTTCAAGGCCCACATCAGGCTCTGTGCTGACAGTGCAGAGCCTGCTTGGGATTCTCTCTCTCCCTCTTTCTCCCTCAAAATAAATAAATAAGCTTTAAAAGTACATATAGTGAGAACCAAAGGCACAAGAATATTGTACAATATGATTCTATTTATATAAAGTTCAAAAGCAAACAAAATGAAATTGTTTGGGGATACCTATACAAAGGTATTAAGAAAATGATTAACATGAAATTCAGGCTAACAGCTACCTGGGGAGGGGTGGGGAGGGGAATGCTGTCAAGGAGGAGACCTTAAGAAGATTCCAGAGACCAATGAAATTCTATTTTATGGTCTAAGGAGTAGATACCTGGGTTTTTATTTTATGTTTATTTTATTCTTATTCATTAATTGTCCCCATAAGGGTCACAAACTCTTTTGAACATATTCTACGTATCACAATAAAAAACAAGTCTTAAAAGGACCTGACATTGTAATAAAAAAGGAGTACTGCATTCCAACCAAATACATGATACACTATTAAACCCCATAATGGCTTGACAACACAGGTCATATTGTCTTCATTTTGCAGACAAGGATACTGTGGTTTTGAGCAGTTCAGGAAAGAGGAGGGGCCACAAGCCAGAGGAGGTGTCTTTGACTGCAAAGTCCATGTACTTCCTGCCGCACCAGGCTTTGGGTACACAGGGGAAGGAAAATTACTTTCCCCAGGTTGTCCAGGAATTTATAACTAAAAGGGGAGGAGTCTAGAATCTGGCCCTGAAGTTCAGGTTCCTTCTAGCATGACTGGCTAAATTCTATAAAACGTAAGCAAGGAGAAACCGGTATTTACATGCTAGTTCCAAAAAATATATACTAAGCGTCTTCAGTTTATCTATCCCCTTTTGATCTGGTTTGCATGAGGTACGGAAATTTATCTCATATGTGTAGCAGTGGAAAGGTGTACAAAAAGATAGGACTATGCTAATATGGTTGTCTGCATATAATTTTCATATCCAAATGTGCCCTGCTCTTTGCAAGATCAATTTTCCCCCAAGGATGCTTTCCTTCTCCCAGCCCCAAATAGCAAAATGGTGGTACTCCATTTTCTGATATCCACGGATTTTCTAATTTAAACAGTGTTATTGTCTCTGCTGTTTATGAGTTTGTTTCCCATCTCAAGAAACTTCAATCCACACATAAGCTACAAATGTGTTTCCTTCCATTTTTTTCCATTACTCTTAATTAGGTAGTAAAATACAATCCACCTACGTGAACAAGATGGGTAAAAGAAAGTAATAGCTAAATGCATTTTTCATTTCACACATAACGATTTGTAAGCAGACAGTCAGAAAGTCCCCTGAAGCTAACCACACAGTGCTTCCCCCAATGATGGAGGGTTTCGTTGTTTACATCCATCACTGAGCGTCAGAGCTGAAAGGGACACCACCCCATTATCTGGCACACTGTGTGGCACATGGCAGCAGCTCATCAAATGTTTGCAAAGTGAAGAATAACGGCTCATAATTATAGTGGCTAATACAGACAAAGAAAGCTTATCACATGTCAGATACTGCTTTAAGCATTATACCTACATAAATGAACTCCTATTTAATTCTTTATAGTAATCTCCAAAGGTTGGTATTGTTATTATCCTCACCTCAAAGACAGGAAACTGAGGCTGAAAATTATTATGGAACTTTCCCAACATTACACAGCTGGGGAGCAACACAGCCGGGACCAGGCTGTTGGCTCTGGCATCTGTGTTCTTAACCCAATGCTACTCTGAAGATCTCTGGGAAGAGATGGGAAGAATGTAGCCCAGGAATGTAAAATGATGATGTAAAGGTCACACAGAGCGGTACTATGGAAAATACCAAGAGCCTAAGAGTCTCAAAGACAGTTTCCAATGAGACCTAGGTGCCTTCCTCATTAGGGGACACAAGAAACACATCTGTCCAGGGACTTGCTGGGGTTGGGCGCCTGTGATTTGGAGACTGTAGGACTGGTGTCAGTCTTGTGTTTGCATGTTTCCAGCCCCTGCTCTGGAAAATGAAGCCAGTAACATCCACCGCAGCAGACTGCAGTGAGAATCACATCAGTGAAACAGCAAATGCTCCCCAAGTGGCACCTACCTAAAGAAACCATGGAAGTTTAGGTCTAAGTATCACGCCACGCATTTGCCTGCCCACTGAACATGGGCAAACTTACCCAAGGGGTATATCTGCTTCGCACAGATCTAGCAAAAGGTTTATACTGGAAACACACAAAGAGAAAGGTTCCACGTCGGGGCGGGGGTGGGGGGTGGTGGTGGTGAGGGATAGGTAAGTAGGGAGTAAAAGGATGTCACTTAGGAATCTACAAAAGTAAATATTTACTCTGTTCCACTGTGCCAGAATATGCCCAAAAGAATTAACTAAAATTGAGGCAGTATTGCTTAATGGTTAAAGCTTGGCTGATGGAGCTCCACGGACCTGGTGTCGCACCCTGCCTCCTCCCCTTGCTAGTTGGGCAATGTCTATAAGGCCTTAACTTTCCCCATCCCTGCTACAATTGCTATGAAGATTTATCACAATGGCTGGCACAGAGACAGAGCTTAATCAATGGGAGTAAAAACCCAACAAACCATGGGATGAAGGATGGACAAGAAGGAGATCCAACCCTCCCTCTGGGGTTGGTACCCAACAGTATTGAGATGATACAAATTATTTAAGAAAAACAAAAAAACCCTGAAAAGTCAGGAAAACATTTTTCCTCTACATGCCCAAGTACTTAATATTCTCTACATGCCCAAGTACTTAATATTCTTAATAAACATTTTCCTTCCTCATAGTTTACCCATTCACCATGAACACAAAACTTGTGGATGAGAGATATGAGTGATACACATGAACGTCCCCATGAGTGGGCCTGCAAAGTGAACACAGAGGAAATCTTTGTAGAACTACCACTTATACAGCGTGTAATTCCCTGCTTTGATTGTTAACAGCCCACTGAATTCTCAGAACAGTCCTGTGCTCCCAGAGGCAGTACAGGATCTAAGCCTGGGCTCTGGACTTAGGCTTGGGATGAAATTAAGGCTCTGCTCTGAACCTTCCAAGAAGACCATCCAGCTAAGGAATCCTGGAGCCAAGTCTTGAATCCTGGAGCCTGTTATTCCATGTTTTAGCACTATTCTCAGCCCTCTTTCCAGGCATTCTCCCTGGCTCAGCATTTGATCTCAGCCCCTGTGATGAACAACATTCCGTCTGCAGTGACCAATGACTATCATATTCCCTGATGTCACCTCACTGACAGGACAGGCTTCACTGACAGCCCCCAGTTACAGACCCATAACACCATCTTCTTGCCTCTAACACTACGCTCAGCAAACACTGTCTGCTTGTTTCTCGGTTTCCTCACCAAAACGTGAGCTCCAGAGGGCAGAGATCGTGTCCTGCCAACTGCTGCGTCCTGTTACCAAACATGCGTCAGCTGCTTAGGAAATGTCAGCTGATAAATGAAGGAATGGGTACCATCAGGAGAGGGCATGATCGAATCACAAGAAAGCTGCATGCAAAAGGACAGCTGAACACAAAGAACACCTGCATTCAAGTTGCAGATTTGCCGAACACTGGCTTTTAAAAATTTTTCTACAGCACAATAACCCTTCTCTGGATTTCTGTTTACTCATAAAGAAAAAGAACGTAGTTGCACTTGACTATTTCTAAGTTACCATAGCCAGGTCCAGTGTTTTGTGGTTTAGGAAAACCATTGTTTATCTGTGTTTGTAAATCCAGGTCTAATTTTATTGGGAGGGGGTGGAAAATGAATATGAGAGAGAGAGAGAGAGAGAGAGAGAGAGAGAGAGAGAGAGAGAAAGAGAGAGAGAGAAAGAGAAAGAGAGAGAGAGAGATTTAAAAGACAAGAAAAAAATCTCTGACCTTGGACAAGTCATTTAATCTCCCAATGATTTCCAGTTTCCTCATCTGTAAATCGAGAAGGTTGAACCAGGTCATTTCTACCATCTTTCTTGACTTTAACTGAAGTGCCTTTTAATTCCACTTTCCTCTGCAAGCTTTGAATCCTGACCTAGAAATCCACTGTACCTTGTAAATGTTTTTTATGGTCCTTTTAAAATTCACACTATTGTGGTGGTCAAAAGCCTAGAGAATGAATTTAAATCTCAAGTTTTTAAAAGTGACTTCAAATACCTTCCAATAACACTAAACTTTTGTGCTGTTTCAGCATAAATCTTGGGAAGGGCTTCTATCCTCTGACTTTTTTATAACTCTGAATGCAGGCATACAGAATAGAGCCATCCTGGTTAAGACTGGTCATAGCTCTGGCAGGGCAGCCATGGGAGTTTGGGGAATAAGAAGCAGCTACATGTACAATTATGATGATAGGGGATATATAAAATACCATCATTCATCCCCCACTGACCCGGAACATTGTCCCTCCTGCCAGTGTGGATTCAAAGAGACCAATGTGCCTCCTTAGACCTGGACACCTAGTATAACAAATGTGACCTTCAAAGGAGGCAATGTAAACAGGGCTCGGGGATGCCCGTTTGTGGACTATCCCATATCCAAGAGCAGACAGTTATAATCACCACAAAAAGGTACCTTTCATGGCATATGACCATGGATGTCCTGTTAATGCATCATTTTAATATACTTTTTACACCCAGGTAGCCATCCATCTACATCTACTGAAATGTCTGCTATGTGCCTATTGTTCAGACGCTGGGGTAGAAAGGAATAACAAAGACTCTCAGTCTTTCTTATGGAAATACATACTTAATATTTATGAACATACATATATAAATACCTAAAAGCATACACTTATGGAAGCTGTATATACATTTCATGACAGCTAATTGGTTTCTCTCATTCATCCAACAAATACTAACTAACTGGGGACCCATGACTTGGCTCGCAGTCCCAGGCTACAGGGATGCAAAAAAACAGCACTGCCCTCCCCTGACATCCTAGAGGGGAAGTCATTGTGTGGACAAGCATTTGCCACAGTGAGGCTGGCCTTTGCCTCTTGTTGTACACACTCAGGAGATTCACTTCATTCTGTCCTTAGAGTGCTGAAGGGCCTTGACTGAACACACTTTAAGGCAGCGATTCTCAGTCGGGGACTGTCTCACTCCCCAGGGGACAACATGTGAAGACATCTGGGGTTTGTTACAACTGGTGGAAGGAGGGGCTACTGGCATCTACCCTGTAGAGGCCAGGCACACCACTAACCATCCTACAAGGCACAAAATGTCAATGGTACTGAAACTGAGACATCCTAAGGTGTGTTTGACCATTCTAAAAATAATATGGTTAAACTTTAAAAATCAGGGATATTTATAGAATTGGAAACATTTAGAAGCCTCTGGTTAAGTTTAAAAAAACCTACAGAATGGAAAAAAAACTATTCAATTGAATTTGCATGAAAATAATAAACATGTGCAGGAATCCATTAATGTTTGCTTTACCCAGGAGGAAATTCTGGGACATTTACAAATTATGACAATTTCTTTATATATGTCATAAAATGGTGTGTTTAATATCTCCCGATTCACCTGGGGGAGAATGGTGCTTGAGTCTGCCTTTGGTTTTCCACCTTGTGGGGCCCTCTGTTTAAGACCTCACATCTCCCACTTACAAGAAGAACTTATCTCCAGAAAGACACATGGGCCCTGAGGCCTAATTCAAGGTTTGAGGAAGGCTGTAACTCAGGCATCAGACAATCAATATTCCAATTTGGAATTTAGCACTTTGGAGACAGAATGTTCAGAAACACACATAAAGGATCTGCTTATGATTGAGGCCCAAGTCATATTTATAATATAATCACCTAGTAAAAACAGTAATGACCTCCGGCTGACTTTACACAGCATGCTTTGGCACACAAGCTCCATAAAAGGATTTTCACAGACCTTGCCTTCAAGAAAATACATTTAAGTTCCTGGTTTTTTTTTTTTTCTATCAAGACTAAAGAGCCCAGACAAAAATACCATTTTGCTTTCAGAGTGCCAAATACACAGTATGTATAGGAGATTATCTTGTAATAATACAATAATGTCCTCAAGAACTCTTTCTGCTTATACATGTGACCTTTAAGGTGAATATATAATACACTTTTGGGTTCATCCTCTCTACAAGCAAAAAATGATCTCTCTCACCTTCCATGGCTGCCTTAAAAACATAAATCAAAACACCCGCTGACTGACATACTCAGCTGCTAGTATGTTTGCTCACCCCTCTGTGTCCTCCGACCAGCTTCCACAACCCCTTAATGATGCTCAACAGTGATAAAATTTTAAGAACGTGTAACTGGGCTGATAAGCCAAGTGAGCAGTTAAGGGCATATACAAGTCCCTGGAAGGGAGAAAAGAAAGTATGTGTGCGTGACTACACATGTGCACACGTGCACCCACGCACACGTAACGGAAGCAGTCCTGGTACAACCCCCAACCCCTCAGTGAAAAGTATTTGTATTTCATGGGAAATGAAAGAGAATAGAGCACAGCAGCTACGAGCGCAAAGCAGGGTGAAGAGACTACAACCTTGTAAATTTCTGTACCTCCCAACTGCCTATGCTCTACCTCTTTTACCTATGATCTATTGTTTCTACATCTGAAAATTACTTCCAGAAACTACTAGCGAAAGTGGATGAAAAGAAACAAGGAACTGCAAATTCTGGTCCAAGCAGAGTAAATCGGGGAAGGGGGCTCCCCCCCGACCACTGACATAAGCATGAACGTATTTCAAGAATATAATCTCTAGGTTCTTATAAAATTCAGGTTCATTTTTTTTTCCCCACTGCAAATTACGTATCTTTGGCGCCATTCTGAAATGCGGATCAGAAGATACTTAAAGGATTATTAAAGAACAATTGGATATAATTTTCTAACCTTATTTCAGACCCTTCCAGGAAGCATATCCCAAAGGGATAAAAGAAGGGTGTGCTTTTTTTAAAAGCCAGTAAAATTCTCGATGGCAAAGCCTTTCTATGGTACACCCAGGGAGATAGGTCCCTTTGTTGGAATCTGAATTTGCCGATACAGGCATGCTAAGTGTGCTCATGACAAATTAAAACATACAAGCCAACCAACCAACCAAAAAACAAAAACTTTGTTTAAACAGTAAACATTTGTTGAATAAATGAACAAATGGATTATTTTATGATCGATGATAAAACTAAATGTTTTAGCAGGAAAGTAAACAAGAAAAGAATAAACAAAAAAGTCCTGGGAAAGGATAAGCATTTTTGTCAGAAGCTATTATAAAATAGATCGCCTAAGAGGACACAGTTTCATAATTTCAATGCCTTCACTGACAAATCAAAAACATGTAAACCTGTATTAATTTCTAGTAGGCTTCTATATTAAGAAAGGTATTATTTCTTGCCTGGAAAGTAAGTTTTGGTAGAAGTGAATGATCTTACAATTACCATGCTACTAATATTTGACATACAAGAAATTTATCCCAGAGTAAATCAGCTTTCCAATTACGCTCAATAAATTCAGAGTTGCCTTATCTGGAAATTAAAAATTAAATGTTTAAGTTGCAAAGAGCTTAGAGACCCAGTCCCTAGGGACCCAGTTGATTCCTTCCTCATGCCCAGACTACTCCAATACTCTGCCTCTCCTCTCAGATGGGACAGCTTGGCCCCACCCCAAGGATCTATCTGGGTAGCTCTCAAACCCTGGCTTCATAGTACAGTCATCTATGGATCTTTTATAAAATACTTGGGTGACACTCCCCCCAGACAATGATGTAATGGCTTTGGAGCTGGCCCATGCACAGGTATTTTTTAAAGAAGATTTAATGTGTAACCAAGTGCTTGGAGGGGCTCTGCCTCATCCCAGGAACGTAGCTGGAACCCACCCTTTAGAATTGGCAAGCTGAGGGGTGCCTGGGTGGCTCAGTTGGTTAAGCGTCCGACTCTTGATTTCCACTCAGGTCATGACCTCATGATTCATGAGATGGAGCCCGGTGTTGGGGTCTGTGCTGAAGCCACGGAGCCTGCTTGAGAATCTCTCTCTCCCTCTCTCTCTCTGCCCCTCCCCAGCTCACTCTCACTCTCAAAATAAATAAATCAACTTAAAAAAAAAAAAGAATTGGAAAGTTGAAAGCCCCTACTTAAATTCTCAGAGGGCTCAGCACCACATCCTGTCTCAGCACACAGGCTTCTTCCTGGTTTCAGAAACACTAATCCTAATGACAGTGCCTTCATTTAGCGTTTGTTCCACCACCCTGATTTACATACAGGTCTGGACCCTTCTGGATCCCCCTGGCTGCCACAGAATGGCACACATAGCAGCTAATGAGGACAAAGGAACCCTCAGGGCATCAGTCTTGAGCTTGCCCTAAAAAGGAGCCTTCCACATAAGAAGGTGGCTCTCCCTCCACCACAGGTACACACGCTTGGTGACAAGGAGTCCTTAGTGCTGCACTGAGTGCTTCATCTACAGGATCTCACTGAATCCTCACAGCTGCCCTCTATGTCAGGTGACATTATTAGCATCACATAAGGAACTGAGGTGATATCCTTGCCTCAGGTCACAGAGCCAGGAAGTAACAGAGGTGGGGCGGGAATCCAACTCTGATGACAAAGGCCACTGTCTTAGTCTGTTTGGGCTGCTGGAACAAAATATCACAGACTGGGTAGCCTATAAACAACAGAATTTTATTTCTCATAGCGCTAGAGACTGGAAAGTCTGAGATCAAGGTCAAGGTGTTGGTAGATTCCAGTGTCCAGTGGGGCCCACTTTTTAGTTCACGGACAGCCTTCTTTTTGCTGTGCCTGGGCTGTGGAAGCGGGGAGGGGTCTAGAGCTCTATCATAAGGGCTCTAACACCATTCATAAGAACTCCACCCTCGTGACCTCAGCACCTCCCAAAAGCCCCGCCTCTAAACACCATCACAAGGGGGAGGGGGGGGGTCAGGTTTCAACAAACGAACTTGGGGAGGGCTACAGCAGCTGTGCTCCAACCCCACTTTGTTTGTTAACTACACAGCAGCCAACAGTTACATGGTGCTTGCCCTGTTCCAGGCCCTGCTCTAAGCTCACGGCATGGACTAACACAGTTAATCCTACCAGACCCCTAGGAGGTCCTTCAGACAAGGAGACTAAGGCAAAGACGTGCCCCAGGTCACAGAGCTAGTGAATGTTAAAGGCAGGATTCTAATCCAGGCAAGCTGGCTCTAGAACCCAAACTCCGAACTACTCAGTCCCATTCTCTTCAACCACCACACCTAGCAGCTGCAGTGACCCTCTGCCAAGACTCAGCGCACAGCAGCACTGTGTGGACAAGGGCTGCTTCCTCCACAGGCCAAAGCTACCTGAATGTAAGAGCAAGTTGTAACCATTCCCATATCCTCTGAGTCGTACACAGTACCGGGTATACAGTAGGTATTTAATAAAGAGTTGTTCAACCCCTACATTCATTCTTTCGTTCAGTAAACACTTTGTGTGCTACCCACCATGAGGTTTCAAGGATAGAAAGACCAAGTGATCACAGCTCCCATCTTCAGGGTTTATGTTGTAACTGCAGAGCCACGAGCACAGCTAAATGCAGTATTCCACAATGAGCATGCTAACAGAGGCATGAACTCAGTGCTGGGGATGTGCTGTGAGCAATTCAGTAATCACACAGGAAGCTCAAAGTCCCCTTACATTATGGCTCCACTGTCTTGTCTTCCACATACACCCAACCAGTCTGCTGCTTTTCTTAAATATTTTCCCCAAACCAACTGCTATGCCAGAATGGACTCCAAAACACTGCAGTTTTGAGATATGCAGCTCATGGTTGAGCCCTTTCCACTCCCAGCCCTGCGATTTGTTATTATGCCTTCAGATATTTACAATGACTGTCTCCACGGCCAGGGAATCGAGCACATTCAATGAAACCTAGTCTTGCACACCGCTGGGAACTGTCACCGTGATGTGGGTGTTGCCTGATGGAGTAGTTCCTACAATGCCCCAGCATATAAATGTCCATCAGCCTCTCACAGGTATGTATAAAAACTCTGCCCTTTGTTTCTCACCATACTGTTTAGTATGAGAGAATCAATGCAAGAATTGAAGCTCCATGAATGTAAGGATATTTGACTACTTCATTCACTACTATATCCCAGTGCCTAGAACAATGCCTGGAAAATATTGAGTGCTCAATGAATATTTGTTGAATGAATAAACACCTATTTCTTTACATGTTTGTTTCAAGTTCTTTGTGAGCTGCTTAGGGACAGGAATGGCTTCATATTCCCAGGACCTAGCAAAGTGCCTGTTACGCAGTAGATGCCTAATAAATGTTTCATGAGTGAGTGGATGAATGGATGGGTGGATGGAGAGATAGAAAACCATTCTAAGATAAAGAGACTCATCAAAACACAAAGCCTACTGAGAAATTACCATCATTGGCCAATTTTATCAAGGGAAAAGAGCACTGTCTTGCCTAATGGTTCGTTTCAACAAAATTTTGGTTAAACACATGCAAGAACCTCAACGAATTGGAAGATATGAATTTCATCATGGAGTCTGACACAGAGGCAGTTTGTTGGCATAAGGAAGTGTTTCTCAAAGGTGGTCCAGGGTCTACCGACATCAAATTCATCTGATGATCTTATTAAAAATGAAGATACCTGAGCCCCACTCCTGGTCTATAGAATCAGAATATTTGAGGACAGGTGCCCAGAAACTGGCAATTGTGACAAGCTACCCAGGTGACTTTATATACATATATAAATATATACGTATGTTTTATATACATACATACATATATATATATATATATATATATATATATATATATATATATTTATAAAATCTTCAGTTCCAGCTCCTGACAAGGGTATATTTGAACGTCAGAAAAAGGGACGTACCTACTAGGCAATGCAGAGGCCTTTTTCCAGTAAGTCCTCACTCGAACTACCTAGAAGACTCCCAATGAAAGACAGTATAGTTGACAATATGTTACCTAAGCCACTTCTATCAGTCAGGGCCCCAGAAAGACCTAGGCAACATCTTCAAACTGCATAGCTTTAGGAGAGCTCGATAAAGGAACCATTTGCAAAGGTGCAGGTAGGGTTACAGGGTAGCCATAGGGGACAGTGCAGTACTTCAGGGCTAGGAAACAGTAGGAGCTGCTACTGGAGAGGCCTGAAAGAAGGGAGAAGGAGAGGTTAGCAGAACCCGAAGACAGAGAGGCTGGGTGGAGAGGCCCATTCTACAGGACTGTGACCACCAGTGGAGAGAAGCAGCCAGTCTGTAGTGATCCTGAAGCCAGGGAGATGGAGAACAAACCTCCCAACTTCACTTGTTCTCCCGCCAATGTTCCCACTGGCCAAAGGAATCAGGAGCTTCTAGATGCTAATAGCATTATATCAGTCAGCCTCCCAGGCACACAGCAAGGTACAGGCAGGATCTGGAGGGGCCAACAGAAGATGCCCAGCACAATGCCTCCCCCCCGCCCCCCCCCCCCCCCCCCCGGCAATCTCTCAAGAGATTTTAATACTGGCACTCCACATATGTGACGACTCAGCCTGGGGGGAAGGTGCCTCCAAATAACTAACAAGGAGAATAGTTGCTCTATTATCACTCACAGTCCCAAGGTTAGTTTGACAATAACAGCGAAGACTGATAATATTCCACTTCTGCCTAAAAATGACAGGGAAGCAGTCAGCAAAGAAATCAGAGGAGTTATGGAGTTGAAGACCTAGTTTAAAACCTGTGGAACAGGAGCCTCAAATGTGAATTTCTTTCTCAACTATGAAATGGGTATAAATAAAGCCACCCGCTCTGACTGCGCTAGTATGTCTCCCATAATCATCGCATGAGATATTGGGTATTAAGTGCCTTCATGAAATTGCCAAGCCCTATAAAATGTAAGTTATAACTGTCCCACTAAATACCCTACAGATGTGCAGATCTGTGCATCAGGAGGAGGGAGCAACCAATTTTGTTTTCACACTTGGATGATCTGTGCCCAAATCAAAGGCAAACCACAACATATGCTTTTGTGCGAGTTTTCTTATTTTTAGAAATGCATTAGGGAGAAGAAGGAGTCACTGGAATGTACAGAATTTGGCAATGCAGCACAGAATGCCTCAGCAACTTGGAGGTGGGTTAAGAACATATGTTTAACAGCCTTTTTCATAAACCCAAAAGGAGAATAGGGAAGATGTCACTGCTTACTAAAATTGTTGCTACTTCAAGTACTCCCTACCTTTGATTAGCTTCCCTTTTAAAGTTAATTAATTGTAGTGGAATGAAAACAAAGCACCGGAAGCAATGTCAAAAGACCTGGCTTCAAGATGCTGTCCCCATAACCAGCTGGGCTCCACACCTTGGGGTTTGCAGCTGACCTGGAGCTTCCAGACTGTGGTGTGGGTGGCTCTAGGGTGACTTTATACAGTTGTTTCAGGGCCTCACAGGAGGTCCCTGCTGCTGAGGACGGAAGAGGTGATAAGGAGGGTCTGCCAGCCAAGAACCTCCTCCCAAGTCTCTACCAATCCCATACAGTGAAGTTACCTGTGAAATCTCCTTTTTGAACAAGTTCCCACTGCTTAAAACACAAAACCAACAAAAGCAACTTTGAAGTAGATGATCTCTAAGATTCCTTAAAATGTTGCATAAGACAGTTTTATGAACTCAATCGTATCCCACCGCAGCTGGAGCTGTGAAGCCAGGAGGGAGTATTTACCCACATAGTTACCACGTATTTACCTTCCAGCTCTAAAGCATGAAGTAATGTACTTAATGAAGCTACAAAGTAAGAATCGTCTACTCAGAGTGAAATTAATCCTACGGCTCATAGGCAGGTTTGTCACATTTTTTAGAATACAGGTAGATTGGGTCTTCTCCTCTGAGGCATGGTTTAGCTGCTATCACAATACTTCCATCATGACATGTTAGCAACTGCCTATGGTTGGAAACAGGCAAACCAGCTTCCATCATTCAACCAAGCGGCTGCCCCGGGGTAACACAGACAATGCTGTTTGCTTGTTCACCAGCTGGAACAACTTCCTCCCAAATTATGCAAACGAGGACAGATTCCGCATCACTTGTTAGATAAGGGCTGACCTCCAAGTCACATAGAGAGTATGATTTCCCACTCCCAGCATTTTGCCGACAGGGAAACTGAAGACATAGTAGAAAGAGATTAAGGCTATTGAAGAGGGCATCTTTTGGGATGGGCACTGGGTGTTGTATGGAAAGCAAATTGACAATAAATTTCACATATTAAAAAAAAATTAAAAAATAAAAAAAAAGAAATTAAGGCTTTGCGTTACAGGTCAAGAACTCATTTTCAACCTCCACTACTCACTAATGCTGTGACTTCGGTAAAATATGTCACCCTTCAAATCCCAGTTTTTTAATTTGTCAAGTGGAAATGATGACATTAGTTCATATGTAAATCCATGCGAAGCTCTTAAAAAAGGTGCTTGCTGCATAGTAAAGAATTAATACTAGCTATGATTATTTTATTCATCAATAAGTTACTATGTGCCAACCACTTTGCAAGGCTTTATCATACCATGCAACAAATATTTACTGAGTACCTACTAAGTGCCAGACACATTCACCATTTTATTTATAGCCCCACAACAATGCTGTGAAGTGGTATGATTATTTCCATTGTCTGGATGGGAAACTGAGACTTAGGGAAATTATTAACAAAGCTTTGGCTGCCCCAAAGCTATGAGGCTCTACCTTTTCTTGAGGCCACTATAAAGCTGATATGGTTACATAAGCAAAGCATCTAGCCCAGGGTAGGTCCCAGTAAATAGTGCCTACTATCATTAATATAATCATTTATGTTAAAATACTGCTTGGTACCTATCCTGTTCCCCAAATATCAACCAAGCACTACCTTTGTATTTTTTACTGTATCTAACTAACACTTGTGTCTTTACTTACTAAATAATTTTTTTAAGGTTATCAGTATGTTTTAAATTTAAATTTTAGTTGGTTAACATATAGCGTAATATTGGTTTCAAGAGTAGAATTCAGTGATTCATCACTTACGTACAACACCCAATGTTCATCACAAGTGCCCTTCTGAATACCCATCACCCTTCTAGCCCATCCCCCACCTCCCTCCCTCCCTCTATCAACCCTCAGTTTGTTCTCTATCTTTAAGAGTCTCTCATGGTTTCTTTCCCTCTCTTCTCTTTCCTCCCCCACCTTCCCATATGTTCATCTGTTTGGTTTCTTAAATTCCACATATGAGTGAAATCATACAGTATTTGTCTTTCTCTGATCAACTCATTTTGCTTTGCATAACACGTTCTCGCTCCATCACATCACTGCAAATGGCAAGATTTCACTCTTTTTCATGGCTGAGTAATATTCCATTGTATATATACCACAAATTCTTTATCCATTCATTAGTGGGTGGACATTTCGGCTCCATCCATAGTTTGGTATTGTAAATAATGCTGCTTGAAACATCAGGGTGCACGTACCCCTTCGAATCTGTATTTTTGTATCCTTTGGGTAAATACCTAATGGTGCAAGTGCTGGATTGTAGGGTAGTTCCATTTTTAGTTTTTTGAGGAACCTCCATTTTGGTCCCCAAAGTGAGTGCACCAGTGTGTATTCCCACCAAGAGGGCAAGAGGGTTCCCCCTTCTCCACATCCTAATACCTGCTGTTTCTTATGTTGTTAATTTTAGCCATTCTGACAGGTGTGAGTGATCAGTATTTCAGGTAACGCACATAAACTGCTTAGAACATAGTGATGCCGGTAATGATGTTTACTATTGTTACTATCATGTGCCAACACTAGGGATACACCGGGAAAATAGCATAGGCCTCTCTGCTCATACAGGGCTAAGTCTAGTGGGCAGACATGCAGACCAGAGTCAAGCCCACTAATGAATGTGTTACAGCAGGAGTTAAGACCGGCATCTGTCTAAAAAAAAAAAAAAAAATCAAGAAAGGCTTCACAGAAGAGACAGCCTTTGCTTTACAAGGTGCAGGATAAAGAGAAGTTTGTCCAACACAGTACTAAAGGGCATTCCCGAAAGAGAGGCGGTGTCAAAGTCCTCCTCAAACCCTCAGCCCTCGCACATGCATAATAGCTTACTGATTCCATCTGAAATGTAAAGAATGATGATTATGAATCCCTGTATTTCCTCCAAATTTATTTTTCAACCCTAAGATATCTTCATTCCAGAGATTTGGGGCGGGGGTGGGGGGGGTGGGGAGGAGAAGAGAAATTCTCTTGAGTAATCTGCTTATTGTAAAGAAATACAACCTCATGTTCCTTTGTCATTCCCGAAGGGATGCTTCTACACGACAGGCTAATCACCTGCAAAATTACCGCAAGGAGCTGGTTCTTAGTTATGTACAAGCAGAACAGCATTCAAAGCATCTTCACATGGTTGGTTTTATAACTCAAGAAAGACTGCTCTGATTTAGCTTATTTTTCCAATTCAAACTCAGAAGATAATGGAATAAATGGGTACTGGTACCTGTCAAATGAGAGGGAAACAGAAATGCAGGAAACAAGCCTTGGGTAATCAATCCAGGCTTCTTACAACTAGTCATGAAGATAGTGTAATCATTTTGGAGTCCAGAGAATAAAGCATAAGGCTCTTGAGTATCTTTATATAGAAGATGTTACTCTTAAAATACTGATGATGTGTCAATGTCTGTAGATTAAATGCTGCCTTGTATCACAGAGTTGTATACATCACTCATGCAAATTGCTTACTGTGTTCTCTCTCCTTTCATATGGATGATCTCTATTTCGTTCAAGTCTAGGAAACACCCCCGGCACATTCTAGCAAAGCTTTCACTGAACAATTTTTTGTGAGGAAACCAGTCTCCCCACTATTTTCTCCTACATGCGCCATCTGCCTTGGCTAGCCTACCATGCACAGAGGCTCCAAAACCCACTGAAATAAATCTGTGGTGTCTGTACAACCGATTCTCAAAAAAACATGACTTTGTAGCTCCTCTCTCTGCCCATACCGATCCCTTAATATTAACAACTGGACATTGGTTTCAAGATTCACCTCAGGACTGATGGTATGAAATCCAACTTTTAGCTCACTGCTTCTCCTGATCTAACGATAGCCCCTGGTCCTGGGGTGACCTAACCCAAATCAGATGCTGAAGGCGGATGTGGCTGCTTCTTGTAGGTCACAACAAAGAAGCTGCGGGGTGGCACTTTCACTCATTTATACACAGAGCAGAGCATATGCTCTGAGACTGAAGTTTGTTATTATGTCTCTAAAGTATATGGGGTATAATAACACTTTCATTCTCCTCCCTCCTCCAGTCCAGAGACACACCCACAATGCTGCACACCTAATCTGAGGATGAACCAATATGGTAGCTTGCTGTGTGTGGTTGAAAAGGTCAATACCAAACCAACATCCTCCCACACAACAGCAGAAGAGGAAACACAGGGAAGTGACTGGGGTCAGACAGAGACCCCACTCTGCTAGTCACTACTGTAAGCCACTGGTCAACTTGCTTCATCTTGCTGAGTCTGTTCCCTCTTAATGAGGATGAGTCCTTACTCCTGACACTGATACGGGGCTCCTTCATTCATTCTTTCAACAAATATTTATAGAGTGCTCTATTAGTTTTCTATTTGCTTCCCCAACAAATTACCGCAAATTTAGTGCCTTAAAACAACACAACTGTATTATTTTCAATGCTATAGAGGCCCCACAAAGTTCTCAACGGGCTAAAATCAACTGTCAAGAGGGCTGTTTTCCTTTCGGGAGCCACTAGAGAATAATCTATTTTCTTGCCTTTTCCATCTTCTAGACACCATGGATTTCTTGGCTGTGGCCCCTTCTGATGTCTGCAAAGCCAGCAGCATGCAGGCTGGGTCCTTCTCATGGTGCCACCTCTCTGGCTCTCCACAGCCTAGAAAAGGTCTCAGCTTTTAAGGACTTGTAAGATTAGACTGAGCCCACCTTGATAATCTAGGATAATTCCTCATCTCAACATCCTTATCCTCAGTCCTATCTACAGAGTCTCTTTTGCCACATAAGGTAACATATTCACAGATTCTGAGAATTAAGGCACAGGGACCTCTGGGGGAGGTCATTATTCGGCCTACCACAAACACACACTGTATCCATCAGTGAACAAAAGGAAAATCCCTGCTTCAGAGAGTACATATTCGAGAGGGCAAGGGCAAACAAGAAACATAAAAAAGAAGCCAAGTATTCAATCTGTTAGAGGATATGAGTGTATGAGTGTCATGGAAAAAAAGCATAAGTAGAGGAAGTTGAAAGGGAACAGGAGTGTCAGAGTTGAGAGGCAGACTGTAGTATTAAAGACATTCTACAGTAGTAAAAACTGCAGTATTAAATAACATATATTAGAGACCGTGAGCTGCTGGCCAGAGGGAGGAATGCATGATATTAAGGTTATGACAGACTTGCAGTTATTGAAGGATTATAAAGTCTTTAATTATCAAAAATGTATTTAGAGATACTAGCACATACTAGTTCCTTTTTCCCTTCCAACAGCGAGGATTCTTCTATGAAGAAAACCTCTTCAAGTTTGTTCCCCTAATTCTTACAGTGGAGTATCCTGGCCCAGGACACAACAGGCTTTGTAGCAAAGTGAAGAGTGCAGAGGTCCAGCTCTACAAATTGGTGGCTGGGAGACCTGGAGATGGTATTTTTCCATCTTTGCACCTCAAAGTGTTCATGGGTTCACTGGCTCTTGCCCCTGGAACCTCGTGTTATTTAGACAATATAGATCAGTAAGTATAATCCAAACAGGCATAAAGATAAACCAACAGACCAAATATATACAACAGAAAGTCCAAAAACAAACTCTTGCATAGATGGCCAAATCATTTTCAACGAGAGTGCCAAGACCATTCAATGGGGAAAAGACAGTTTCTTTGACAAATGGTGTTAGGAAAACTGGATATTCACACACAAAAGAATGGAGTTGGACCATTACCTTATATCACATAAAATATTACCACAAAATAGAGAAAAGACACCTAACCATAAAACCAAAAACTATAAAACCCTCAAAAGAAAACACAGAGGAAAAGCTTCATGACATTGGATTTGGCAATGGTTTCTTAGACATGACACCAAAAGCTCATGAAAATTTAAAACTTCTGTGAATCAAACGACACCATCACTGAGTAAAACAGCATGGGAGAAAATAAAATTTGCAAATCATCTATCTGATAAGGGGTAATAATATCCAGAATATATAAGGAACTCCTATAACTCAACAACAATAAAAAAACGTATCCAATTAAATAGGGTCAAAGCATTTGAAAACACATTTCTCCAAAGAAGACATACAAGTAGACAGCAAACCATATGAATGAAAAGATGTTCAATATTAGTAAGTGTTAAGAAAACAAAAATCAAAACCACAATGAGATACCATCTCACATCCACAAGAATGTTTACTTTCAAAAAAAACAAAAACAAAAACAAGTGTTGGAATGGATGTGGAGAAATTGGAACCCCTGTGCAATGTTGGTGGAAATGTTAAATGGTTTATTTACTATGGAAAACAATATGGTGTTCCTCAAAAAAACTAAAAATAAAATTATATTAGCCAGCAATTTCAATTCTGGCTATATATCCCAAAGAATTGAAACCAGAATCTTAAAGAGATATTTGTACACCCCTGTTCAGAGCAGCAGGATTCACAATAGGCAAGAGGTAGAAGCAACCCAAATGTCCATCAACAGATGAATGGATAAGCAAAATGTGATGCATTTGGATAGAGTGGAATATCATTCAGCCTTAAAAAGGAATAAATTATGACATCCGTTACACCATGGATGAAACATCAGAACACAGACTAAGTGAAACAAGCCAGTCACAAAAAAAAATAGCATATGATTCTACTTATGTGAGGAGCATCCAGAGTAGTCAGATTCATCAAAACGAAAAGTTGAATGGTGGTTGCCAATGGCTTTGGGAGTGACAAATGCGCAAGTATTAAATGGGTATAAAGCTTCAGTTTCGTAAGAGAAAAAGCTCTAGACATTGGTTGCACAACAATGTGAATATACTCAACGCTTAAAAATAGTTAAGATAGTAACTTTTATGGTATGTGTATTTTACCCTAAATTTTTTAATTAAAAAAATAATAATCAAAGATCAGTGAGGAGATATGTATGTGTCGGTTTATAAAGCATGTTAGAGATGTATTAAGTATCATGTTGTCTGCGAAAGTGAAAATTTGACTTCTTTGTCAATTTTGATAACTTCTATCTCATTTTGTTGCCTGATTGCTGATGCATAGGGGCACATGTACCCAAATGTTTAAAAAAATTTTTTTATGTTTATTTATTTTTGAGAGAGAGAGCACAAGCAGGGGAGGGAAAGAGAGAGATGGAGACACAGAATCGAAGCAGGATCCAGGCTCTGAGCTGTCAGCACAGAGCCTGATGCAGGGCTCGAACCCACGAACTGTGAGATCATGACCTGAGCTGAAGTCGGACACTTAACCGACTGAGCCACCCAGGTGCCCCTACACATACCCCAATGTTTATAGCAATGCTCTCAACAATAGCCAAATTATGGAAAGAGTCTAATGTCCATCAACTGACAAATGGATAAAGAAGATGTGGTTTATATATACATATATATATATATATATATATATATATATATATATATATATATAATGGAATACTACTTGGCAATGAGAAGGAATGAAATCATGCCATTTGTACCAACGTGGATGGAACTTGAAGGTATTATGCTGAGTGAAACCAGTCAGAAAAGGAGAGATATCATATGTTTCCACTCATATGTGGATCTTGAGAAACTTAACAGAAGACCATGGGGGAAGGGCAGGGGGAAAAATAGTAGTTACAAACAGAGAGGGAGAGAGACAAACCACAAGAGACTCTTAAACACAGAACAAACTGAGGGTGGATGGGGGGTGGGGGAGAGGGGAAAATGGGCAATGGGCACTGAGGAGAGCACTTGTTGGGATGAGCACTGGGTGTTGTATGTAAGCCAATTTGACAACAAATTATATTTTTAAAAAATCACCTTTTGGTTTATCTGTAACACATTCACTCAGCAAATATTTACTTGGCAACTACCATATGCTAGCCCTTGGCCAGGTCTTCATGGCATGGAGGTAAATCAGATGTCACCCTTGCCTTCAAGGAGACTCAGTCAAGTTCAAGAGTCAGAGACCAAGACCTGGAATTACATGTCTAGATGTGCAGAATCCAGAAGCAAGAGACAGAATGACACTCAGAGGAAAGAATAAATAGCTCGGTGAGGGCGGAATTCAGGCTTTCAGGCATGGGGCTAGAAAGAGAAGGGGCTAAAAAGTTACTCGGTTAGAACAAAGTGCAATTTCACTCTAGCCATCTGGTAGTGTTTCCCATTCATGTTGTCCCCAAAATGGCAAGGTGCCATGGAGACTACCAAATGGCGCTTCAATTCACCGCTGATTTCACTTTGCCTACAAAGAACGGATGGTTCACTGATCACTTCCCTTGGTAAGGTTTCAGTGTGTGCTTAGCCACCTCACATTCCAGTCAGTTTGGAGCATGGGTTACAGAGTTCACAAGAGCCACGGTTTTGACCCAAAGTGTCTGTCACCCCCTAGCTATGAGACCTTGGGTGAGTGACTGACCTGGCCAATGTCTGTAAATATAGTATAATAAGGGGGCTCCTATCTCACTGGGTTGTTGTGTGGTTTCAATGAGGTAATGGACGTCAAGTGCTTCCTTAGCACACAGAAAGCATTTCATATGAATGGTATTCATCCATTTATTCATTCTTTCACCAGGTATTTAATAGGCACTGTTTGAGACATTGGAGATCTAAAGAGATTTAAAGATAAATAAGGCACAGTTCTCCCCCCTCCAAATGCTCCCAAGCTAGTGGGTCAGATAGTCATAATTACACAACAGGACAACAACGTCAACTGGTTTACTCTCCACCACTTAGGGCCTTGAAAAACGGGGCCTGTGTAGTTTATCTCCATAAGAAGGATGGGACAGAATTCCTATGGCTTTAATAGAGTCTACAAGAACCTAATGACAGTCCTGGAAAACTAGTGACAAAGAGCCAGAGACTGAATGGAACCTGACACAAGTGCCATATTCATTACCCTGCCATAGAGCCTGTGAGAAATGGAAAGAGCCCTGGAGATCAGTGAATGGACAACTCCACCCCACATGTGACCAAACGGAGGCTTTAAAAGACAAAACGAGTGGCCGGAGGTCACTGCATTAGGTTGGGTCCTTGTTCCTGCGATAATGCTCCTGCCCCACACCGTGCAGCCCCATTCCTCCTCACCTTCTCTCTTTACATATGTGTGTGTGCTTTGTTCACATGGTCTTCACATCAGTTTTCAAATGAAGAGAAGAAACCAAAAACTGTCTGTTAGTGACATCCCTTTTTAACTCTTAGAAGCTAAAGCCTAGGCAGAAGCCAGCTGCAGAACAATCCTCTTTCTTCTTCCTTCAGGAACACGTTCAGGGGCTGCCTTCTGATGGCACTTGGCTATATGGCTCCAAGAGGCCAAGTGAAATTTCCCATCGGGCTGGCCCGGGAGTGGGGAGGACCATGAAGCCAAGTCTCAGGGATCTTGGCAGTGGAATCAGCAGGATCAGTGTAACCCTATTCCCTAAAGATATTATCTGGATCTCCACTTTTTCCCCACGTCAGGCTGAGAGGAGGGCTTTAGGTTTGCCAAAAGTTTGACTCTGGCTCTTCCCCTCAGTAGGAAAGAGACTCAGGCAAGTCACTAAACCTCTCCAAGTAATATCACCCACCTCTGTGAATCATCATGAGGACAAGATGCCATGTGGAAAGCAGCAGCATGGGGCTGGGGAAAGGGCACCTCTTCTATGACGGCAGCTAGGCAGACAGGCAGGGGGTGGCTAGTGTTAGTGTTAACAGTGCTGTCAGAATTACATCTCATCTCAAATGTATAAGGAAATTCTCATGGGCCCATCTTTGACTTCTGAACTTCATAACTTCTGCATTTAGTGATAAAATGTACTATTGCCAAATCACATCGTCTACTGCCAACACACACACAACTCATCCCTCTTCTAATCACCATAGTAACGCAATAAACCTATGAGGAAACTATGGATCAGGGGTCAAATTCCTGGCACCAGGTCATTCCACGAGACACTCAAACAACAGATTTGAAATTGGGTGTCTTCAACTAAGCCCAGGATCTATGGGCTATACTCACCCCTGTCCTTCTCAAATCATATAGCAGATTCTAAACAAATGCTGCAGATATCTCTTTCCTCTCCACTGCCAGCATATTAACGAGCTGCTGGAACCCCTTCCCCATTCCCACCCTTCTCCCTCACACAGTTAAGGCCTCATAGCCCTGCAGACATTCTCCCTTACACATTTCCTTGTGGGGCATGTGCATTCATAAATGTGATTATTTCCTCTCCCGAATAAATAAAACTTGAGATCACAGATCTTTCAACAAAGATTTCCTTTCACACGTCCACCCGATGTTTGCTAAACAAGAATCCCATCCTTAGGATTCTGCTGCTGTTGGCCAAACCTGCAGCCCGTATTCACCCCGAACATTTCCATCATCCTAGACAGTCTGGTTTCTTGTGCTAAAATTATAACTGGTTTCCCCTCTGCCAAAGCCCCACAGGCCATTGGCATTTCATGCTATTTGTGCTTCCCGGTCCTTGTGTGGGCTGTTCTGAGCCATATTAATGTGATCTCATTGAACTCCTCAAGGCTCCTTTGTCCCCACTCTTCTCTCTCTGGCTGCCTTTGACTGTGCACCAGCTTTATGCCCAGCTCAATGCTCCCTCCCCTCTCCTGTGTCTCTCCACCTTCTGCAACTGGTGTCCCACCTACAGTTGGCCCGTTATCTCCATTTACTTTTGTTCCTGCTTCCACCTTTTTCTCAGAAAGCCCTCTTCCCTCCCCTTGCTTCCCTTTCTGTGCACTTCAGACAAAGGCAGCCCTTTCAGAGGGGAGCTCAGCTTCCTATTCTCACAGCTCATTTCCTCTTCTGGATTTCTTCGTATGGTTTTCTTTTCCTTCTCCTTTATCCCTCATTACTTTCTTCACTTGCCTTCTCCATGACCACAAATCTCGCATTGTCACTGAATCCTGCTCCCTCTCACAAACTTCTCTTCCTCTCACCCACTCTGAAGCCTCAACAACATTATTTCAAAATGTGCCACCGGAACTGTATTGCTTCTTTTATTCAGGGCCCTTGAAGCTGTTCCAGCTGTGCGTGCCTCCTTTTAACGTCATTCTTTTAGAAAAATGTTCAAAGATGTTCGCTTTTACACCACCAGGGTAACTATCAATTCACGCATCAACTCTTCGTCCTATTTTACGGAGAAGACAGGGCTGGCGCCTTGTTTTATGTACCCCAAAACACACATCCTCTTTTCACGTTCCTGTTGTTGTGGTCTGGGCTCCAGTCCTAATTATTTTTCTCCTATTCCCCTAACCCACATCCCTGACTTACTTCTTGTCACAACTTCCATCTGCCCGTCACACCCTCTACTCTTGACTGATCCCAAAAAGCAAATTGATCAATTAACTCCCCAGCTTACAAGGCTCCAATGGCTCCCCATGACTTTCAACATAAAGTCAAAAACTCTTCAGCATGGAACACGAGGCACTTCCTAATCTGGTCCCTGCCTACCACCACAAGGTCAAATCCCTCTCCTCACTGCCACCCACTCCCTCTCCTCACCACTACCCAAGCTCACTAGGGGACAATACTATGGGACCACTTTGCACCTGTGTGGGTGCAGCTATGGGAAACACACCATGGCAGGTCATGCTGCCAAGCCTCTAGAAGGATATCCTTCTGTGGGGAATGCCTTTCCTACCTCATTACATATGTGATAAACTCTTATTATCCTTCATCTTTTATCCTATTATCCTTCTAGCCTCAACTCAACAAAAGAAAGGAAGGACAGAGGGTGGGAGAAAGGGATACAAGGAAGGACGGAAGGAGCAACGGCAGAGGACACTCTTGACCAAAACCTGTTATCCGTGTATCAATTATAATTAAATTGTTCCCCAAATGAAATGTATGTAAGAAGCCCTACACTCCCCTGACACAGTCATCTGGAGGCCCAAATGCCCCAATATAAACCAGCATCATAACAACAATAGAAATAGTAGGGGCGCCTGGGTGGCTCAGTCGGTTAAGCATCCGACTTCGGCTCAGGTCATGATCTCACGGTTCGCGAGTTCGAGCCCCACGTCGGGCTCTGTGCTGACAGCTCAGAGCCTGGAGCCTGCTTCACATTCTGTGTCTTCCTCTCTCTCTGCCCCTTCCCTGCTCATGCTCTGTCTCTGTCTCAAAAATAAACAAACATTTAAAAAAATTTTTTTTAAAACAATAGAAATAGTACCTAATACACCATATTCCAGAAGACATATACAAGTTCTTCACGTATATTAACTCACTTATGCCTCAGTAAATGATGAGGAAACAAACATGGTAATTAATTTGCTCAAAGGTATAGAGCTTTTAGTAGAGGGCCAGGGCGGAAACCCCAAAACCAATGTGTCAGCTTCAACAGCAATACCACATCTGTGGTCTCCTATTTTCAATGGTACTATTCACACATATCAAATTTTCTTTAACAAGTCAGTATCTCACACGCTCACTGTCTTATTACAGACAATGAAGGCTTTGGCCCTGAGTGGCCCTCTTAAGTAGACCATAACATTCCTCCCGAAGCCCATCGTGGTGAAAAGGATATGGAGTTTGAATCAGAAGACCTGATGGGATTCAGCTTCTATCTATGTTGCTCATTAGCTGTGTGGCCTTAGGCAAATCATTTAACTCGGGCCTCAATTTCTGCCTATAACGGAGATATTAACACCTACCCTCATAGGGATACTCTGAAGTATAAATGAGACGATGCCTCTAAAAATATTTTGCAAAAGGTACTCATTTCAATTCTATCAGCTCTAGTCAGACACCAAAATAACCACGATTAGTCTCCCGATAGGAAGATCACCTGGAGCTCCTTAATTCACGAGACTAAAATACTGCAGGCAGGTGCCCTGAATTCATCCCAGGGCTGTGAATAATCAGAGCCCTGGCATTCAACCTTTTTCTTATCCTGTATAAAGTTACTCCTCCTTTCAAATCTTCCCTTTGGAAGGGACCTGCAGAGACAATTTTCAGCTTTCTCCAAGAATGAGACAAGGAGAAATCAAGGAGAAACAGAAAGAAATCCAGCTTTAGTCCTTTTCAGTTCATTTGGTCAGCCTATCATGAATGCATACTTTTTATCTTATTTTTTGCTCTTTCTCTCTTCTCCCAACTTTCATTTACAAACCTGAACCTTACTTATGGTACCAGCTGATGCCATGGAGGAAATCTGCTTTCAGGACATCCAAATTCCCAGGTTTCCTCCTCCAGCAGTGGCTACGTTTCCTTCTATGTCTGCATGCTCTGTGGCTCCCACGACCATCCCCTTGGCATCCTTCCAACCTCTAAGGATCCAAATGATCATTTCTTATAAATAGATTAAGTCTTTCAGCTCTGTTCCCAGTGACCATGCTTTTTCTTCAGCTGTCCAGAAGCTCGACTGATCCCTACCATAGCCAGCCAGGGGACAGAGCTGGCATTTGAACCCAAGTCCCCCACCCACAACTAACGCTCATTCCAGAATAATATACTGGCAATATGTTTTTGGTTCCGGAAATGTTCATTCGTTCACAGCTATTTAATAGCCCAACACTATGCTTGGCACTGGGGATACTCCAAGAGGCAAGAGGGATACAAAATACACTCAGAGGTGTGGACAAAAAAGAGGCTGCAACAGAGGTATCTGTTACTTCTTCACGATACAGTTTTCTGGAAGGATGTGACACTAATGAGTATGCTAACTCACAAGTGTTTATTATAGAATCTATCATATGAGCTGCCAAGTCATGTTGCTAGCTGCTGTATCTTCCAGATCTAGCTCCCTGCTTGGCACATGGAAGGAAAACTAAATATATCAATTAATTAATGCTTCCATAGACTTAGTTATGCTCAAATCTCTAAGAGCATGAGTCCTAGAAGTTTCATAGTTCATTTGTTTACCTAACAACCAACATTTACTAAACATATACTATGTGCAAAGATATGTTGTGGGAAACAAAGAGGATGTAAGATGTTCTTGACGAAACAGATGTGTCTTGACACTATCAGATAAAAATAACTTTATGTAAGATGTCTGAAGCATTCATCTATCCATGCATTCAACAGTGTTTTTAAAGGTAGATGAGCGTACACACACACACACACACACACACACACACACTTGGTGTATGGAAAGCTGCATTTTGAAAGTGAAATACAATGTTCATAGCAAGAGTAACTCTGATCACAAGTCTTATCATTCATTTGCTTCTCCTAGATAACTTTAGTTCAGGCTCCACTTATTTCCTTAATGATTTTTAATAAAGAAGAACAAGCTCTTTTAAGTGCATTTTAAGGCCACTTTCACCCAACAGAAGTCAGCTCAAACTCCCTACATTTAAAATATGTAATGAATACTCCTACCTATTGGGCTTATTGTAAATGTATTCACTCACTTATTCCCGAATTCAATATATATTGGTTCAACATCCACTAGGTTACCCAAGCGCTGTGATAGCTGCCGGGTAAGACCATGCTCCTTGCCACCTAGCTCACAATATCTTACAGGAAAAACATCAATACATCATTACATTTTAGCAAATCCACTGGAACAAAGGGAGGAACTCACTCTACCCAGAGGAGTTTGGACAACCAGAAAGAGATAGTTTGGGAAAGTTTTGAAAAACAAGTAAAAGTGGTGAAGAAGGTAGGGAAAATGTAGTCCAATTATATGGAATAGCATTTCCAAACCGTGATTTGTGAAAGGGCCTAGCATGTTCAGGAAATAGACAAAAGATCAATGAGGCTCAAGAAAAATTGTGCATGGGACAGGGAGATTGAAAGACACAGAATATGAAGTCACAAGCCCCGTGCTAGGGAGTACTGTGCTATCCATTAAACCAGGGAGATTTGTTTTTACTGAAATTTCCTTGAGGGAGAGTTTGGTGCTTGGGAGTATACAGTCCTGGAGCCAGAATGCCTGGGATGCCCATTCAGGATCCACGACTTCCTGAGCTGTGTGACTTCGAACAGCCTAACTTCTCAGCTTTAGTTTCTTCTGCAAAATGTGGATGGATAAAAATAGCACCTACCTCAGGGGCACCTGGGTGGCTCAATCCGTTGAACATCCCACTTCTTCGGCTCAGGTCATGATCTTACGGCTCGGGAGTTCAAGTCCCACATCTGGCTCACTGCTGTCAGCACAGAGCCCACTTCATTTCCTCTGCACCCCCCTCTGCCCCTCCCTCCCTCTCTCTCTTTCTCTCTCAAAAATAAACATTAAAAAAATAGCACCTAATGCATAGCTCATAGTGTTACTGTGACAGCTAAATGAGCATTTAGAATAATGCCTGATCAGTAAATATTTGCAAGATTAATCCATCTACAGCAAAGTCATTACTGCCAGTGATTCATTAAAAGAATTTTTGGTTTTCTCAAAGTTCTACTTCAGCCTAAGGATCTGTTTCATGATCCAGGCAAGCATTTCAGAAACTGCCCACACCTGGTGCTTATACTAATTACCAAGGACATAGATCGGAGGTGAGAAAACTCTGGCCTGTGGACCAAATCTGGCCCAATGTCTGTTTTAATAAGTTTTGTACTGGAACACGTCTATTTGTGTATTGTCTATGGCTGCTTTGGAGCTACGACACCAGAGCTGAGTCACTGCAATAGCCTGCCAGGATATTTATCATCTACAGTGTTCTTTGCTGACCCCTGAGACAGATAACTGAAAGAGAGAGAGAGAGAGAGAGAGAGGAGACATACGTACAGATATATACATGTATCTATAATCCAGAAACTTGCTTCAGGAATTTGCTCCTTATCCTTTCCTGCTCTGCCATTAGTTTAGACTAGTTCAGTTCTCAATGTTCCACCATCTTGAGGTCTGTATGTATGAGTGAGTGTATCCATCAGGCTTTATCTTGTGGTGCAATGAGAGAACAAGGTTGAGACCATTATCTCAGACCTTGCCACATTATTAGAGCCAACAAAGGTAGAGCTTTATTCAAAGCAATCATTTCGCTAACACGGTTCATTGAATTACATCTCCCTTTTCCTACAAGACTGAGGTCAGACCCAATGGGCACTGCTCTGCAAAGACAATACTGGGGAATACAGAGGGCTTCAAAAACTTCAGGCCACCATCCAATGGAAACACGGCTATATTAGTCTCCAGTCTCAAACTATAGAAACAGCCTTTGAGCTTGGCTCAAATATGAGAGATCTTAATTGCTGTTTACTGAACCTTAAACCTTGACGAAGTAGGTTACTTTCAGGTCCTGAACTAGCTTCAGATTTATCCTTTCCTTAAGGAACTACAAGAGAGACTGAGATGTATGTGCCACAGCTATGTTATGTTAGAATTAGGGGTTAGTGCAGAAGGAAATGCTTTTCAATGGGCCTTCCCCACAGATGCCTCTGGAAAACAGTGGTTGACCTTGCCTTTAGAGCAGTATGGTGTAAAATGGTTTCTGTAAACACTATTTTAATAAGTGTTCTATAAGAACAGGGAGGAGTGCCACATCCATAAAAGCTCAAAATGCTGAGTTAAAAATGTTAAATATATGGGGAGCCTGGGTGGCTCAGTTGGTTAAGCGTCTGACTCCGGCTCAGGTCATGATCTTGCAGTTCATGAGTTCGAGCCCCACATCGGGCTCTGTAATGACAGCTTGGACCCAAGACTCTGCTTCAGATTCTGTGTCTCCCTCTTTCTCTGCCCCTCCCCCCACTCATGTTTGGTCTCTGTCTCAAATATAAACATTAAAATAATTTTTAAATATATTTCTTTCCAGCAGGACTTCTCAGAGCCTTTAATTGGTACATTATGAATCTCCGAGAGGAAATTCAAAGGAAATAGGAAGCGTGGGGTTTCCCAAATTTAACGTGATGAAAGAAAGCCATTATTGGTCTGATTTTCCTTGGAAAGTAGCTTGGGAAAAGTGGTCTTTAGATTACAGAAAAGTTTCCTGACAGATGTGACCCACTTTACATACTCTCCTAGAGAGCATTTACTCATTAAAAATTGGTTAGTTTTGCCATTCCACTCATCCAAGGAGCAAACAATAACCAATAATGGGTGTTGAATCCTACATTATGACTCAGTACCAAGGAGGACAAATTTCTGGGGAAGCAGGCTTTGCAAACCTCAGCCTTACAAACTGCCTCCAAACTGGTATGGATGTCACATGCAATGAATAACTTCCAGAAATGGATGTCCCTTGAGCCAGTTCTACAAACCAAGAGCTGCTTTATAAGGCATTGCATTTAATCTTCAGAACAACTCTGTGAGGTAATTATCGATTATTTCCATTTTGCAGATGAGGATTTTGGAGGTCAGAAAGTCCATTTCCCAACTACAAAAGAACCAGCACTGAACCCATGTCTGTCTGGGTCAGCTTCTACTCAGGTCTCAGAACCACAAGTACCTGAATCATGAGTGCCAAGAGAACTTCCTGTGAGGACTGAAATGCTCTTTACCCATGCTATCCAATAGCTCTACTAGCCACTAGCCACATGAGACCACCAAGCACCTGAAATGTGACTAGTATGACTGAGGAACTGGATGTTTTATTTTAACTAGCTTAAATGTAAATGGCCAGGGGTGTCCTGTGGCTACCAAGTTGGGTAGATCTAGAGCATTCCTTTCTTAAGCACGAAGACTATTTAACTCAGTTTACAGAAACACCAAGCTATCAGTTTTCCACTACCCATCTCCAGTTTCATATTACATTACTAACCAAGGAGCCAACAGATCCCAAGGACAGTAGGTTAGAGGAAAAATGGGTGTGGGGGAGTAGACTGGCAAATACAGTAGAGAAAGGAAGAGAAAGCAAGAAATGTAGAAAGACGAACACAAGCTAAAGGAACATAGCAAGCAAGGGGCATTTCTTGTAGGGCCCCAGCACCGGAAGCATTTTAAGAAGCTACAGGGTGGCTAGGCAAAGGCACAGCAAGAGTACAAGCACCCAGAAGACTGGGGTTATTCGGAAAATATAGCGCACTGGCTCTGAGCCACCAGGTCACGTTTCCCTTCTTCTATTTGCTGTTGCTGGAGCACAGAAACTTTGGATGCTCAAAACATTAGATGCAGGATTTAGAAAAATCCATTTAACCTAGCGTCTCCACATTGAACCAACCACGTGAGTGATGTATAACTGTGTCATGAACCACTTTCAAGGGTGAGGAGCCAGATTTTCTTGGGCCCTTTGGGAAGGTGTGGGTATTTTTCAACTTTTCAGGCTAACCTTTGATAAATTCCAGGACACCATGTTTGGGGGTAGGGGGAAAACACTTCTAGTTGTTAATTTTGTATTCTGACCATTTGAATGGTTGATGGTAAAGTAAATGGTTGGTTGCTCTTTGACTTTACAATTTTAAAAATTCATCAGATTTAAAAATTCTAGCAGATGCCAGAAATGCATGCTAGCACAGAGGGTAAAAACATGAGCTTCAAAATCACTGTCTGGTTCAAACACTGGTTCAACTGGTTCAAACACCTACTTCAAAGGTATGTAACCTTGACTTGTGCTGTGTGCCTTGGTTTTCTCATCTATAAAATGGGACTAAGATTCGAATCTACCTCTCAGGGATGTTCTAACTACTTTCAGAGAATGAGACTGTAAGCCCTTCTTATTGAATCAAGGACCCAGCTCCTCTAATGACCGTGAATAAGTCACTTGTCCATAACAAGTCTGTCGGTTTTTTAATCTACGGAATGACAATAACAATTTTTTCCCTATATGTGTGTACCTTATAAGGCTCACTTGAGACAATGTAAATAAACATGCTTTAAGCAATATAGTAAGAATTGTTCATGTTATATAAATATACTAAATCTGTTTTCTGGGGCCAAAAAGGAACTGTGTATTCAACACAAATCATAAAATGTTAGAATTAGAAGGATCCTTAAAATCATTTTATCCAATGCCCCACTCCGGTGGGGACCGAACCCTTCACCCTCAACATTTTTAGCCTACAAAATGGGAAAAGGAACACATTGTCTCATATAAGCCATTTCACATTTAGACATTCCTTGAACCGAAACCTGCTTTTTTTCTAACCTCCACTTGTTTGATGACAAACAGAAGCATTCTAATTCTCAATCCACATGGCAGTTTTTAAAATCTTTGAAGATGGTGATTACGCGCCACACTCCCCCCACACCCATCCCTGCCAGCAAACAAGTGTTTCAAAGTATAAATGTGTCTCGTTGTTTCTACTACTTTTTTAATTCTTTGAGGGACAATCTTCCTTTTTTCTGGACCACTCAGCATTCTTCCCCCAGACACACTCTCATCTGATCAATCCCCATACTGCTGACCTTTATAGACTCTACTCCACATTACAGACACGGGAGGCAGGTGTGTCCTCACATACTTGAACTTCCGACTGGTCCTCCAAAGAGCAGGGACAAGAACACAAGATCCACTATTTCTTTAGCTACTAAATTCTTCAGTTAATCTGCCCCAAGACTGAGCAGACATTTTGACTGACTTACTGGTAATCTGCATTCACGTAAATCGAACCCCTCCCCCACCTCCTTCATAAGAATGGGCAAAGAGTCACTACATCCTATTTTGCTATTAATATTAATGGTTTGCGCCTAAGTGCAACACTGTGCACTTAGTCCTTTTAAGTTTTACCATGTTGACTCAATCCATCCTTTTCATGTGTGAAGATCAGGTTTTAAGCCTGCTATTTTGGCTCTCCGGTCTCTGCTTCACCTGCCAGTCAGGCAGGCATACTTTGTCCCCTTTCTCCACCCACAGAGGAAACTGTTCACAGCATAAACAATTTGCATGTGATTGCCCAAGTTCACCAGAGATATGAGATACTTAAGGCTGTTCATTCATTCGTTCAGTCCACATCATTGAGTACCCTCTTTAAGCAAGGCCCACAGGCAGGGGAGGGAATTGCAGAATGTAAGAGACACGGTCTCTGTGCTTGGGGACACTTAGAGTCTTCCACAGGTGAACCATGTGGATATAAATAACTCCAATGTGGGGACTGATGCTGGTGCTGTGGAGCATGATCAGGACAGCCATCCAGTCTCTCTGATGGAGACTATCTAGGAAGGCCTGAGAGGGGAGGGCAAGGAACCAGAGCCTTGACCTATGAGGAGGAGCTCAGCAGGAAGTGTTGGGGACCAGGGAGATAACAGAAACCTGTAGGGAATGAGTTTGTAAATGATGCAAGTGACAGAACTACTTTTTGCTTGTTTGGGGATATTTCTTTTGTTTTTGTTTGTTTTTTTAGTGTTTTATTTAATTTTGAGAGAGAGAGAGAGCAAGCGAGCGAGCATGAGTGGGGGAGATGCAGAGAGAGAGGGGGACAGAGGATCGGAACCAGGCTCTACAGCAGCAAACCCAATGTAGGGCTCGAACTCATGAACCGTGAGATCATGAGTTGAGCCAATGCCAGACTCAACCCACTGAGCCACCGAAGCGCCCCTGGGGATATTCTTCTCCCTTCTGGAAGCTGTGCTGAGCAGCAGCCAGTATGCTGCTACCTGTCCTCTACAATCCTCTCCTCCAATGTAAGAGGCTCATTACATTTCTGTCTTTTCATTTGGGAGTTTATAATAAAATTTATTTCTTTTCTATCGTAAAATGCAAAGCAAAGACACACCATATTTACAAGTCAGGGAGGCAAACTGCTAGCCTGTTTGCTACTTCAGGCCACTAGAGGTGCTGGCCCGGGCTTGGGGACAGGCCACACAGAGGCTTTTCAGCACTTCCTGGGTTTTGTCCCATTCCTCGCCAGGGTGCCCACTTCTATTTCATTTTCTACGTGGCCTTTTATTTCCTTTGAACACTGATTTAGAGGATGGGTTTGGGTTTTGAATGTGTGCTCTTCCAAAATTGAAGTCCTTCAGCAGAAGAAATGCTACCCGACTCCTGGCGGGACTTTTGTTTATAAACAGGCTTGTCAGAGCTCTGCCCTCAGATCCAGTCTCTCCTGTAAGCTTGAAATGATTAAAAATGGTTGCAAAAGCCAGAGCTAAGGAACTTTTCTCCCGTTCTTTTCTACTGTAAGTCACCTGCTCACCATCAACATCATTGCCGCCACCCAGAACCAAAAGGCAATGCAATTAAGAGTGACTGGTTTGTACAGCAAGGGTCCTTTTCCTTTGTGGAGGATGAGGAGAGGTTTGTGGAAAGGGACTGAGTTTCATTCCTCTTTGTTTTCTCAGTGCTGTGCATAGCACCAAGCATATAGCAGGTGCTTAATATTAATAAATATTGAATAAGAGAATAACATGATGAATGGATGGATGGCATAGTTTCCTGATCTCAAAATGAGATTGTCCTAATTAAATAAAATTTTAATATTAATTCAAACCTGAGGTTGTAGGCTTATATCATTTTGTAAAATAAATCAGGACATTGACAAGCATATATACTTGAATAATATGCATTAGCTTTAGAAGGCAGGCCAAATCTGAGAATCCTAGTAACCTACAGAGTACCTATGACCCAAATGCTTCTGATGAGCTCACTGGCATAGTGAACACGGTGCTAAGTACCAGAACCCTATCTATGGAACCTAGAATGTCAAAGCTAAAAAGCTCTCATGTTATGGATAAGAAAAGTGCAGCTGAGAGAAGTCACAGGACTCATCCAAGGTCATATAGCTGATAAACTTCACTGCTTGGACTGAATTTATTGTTGCTTCCTCATCAAAGCTGAGCATTTATATATAAGGTAGAAAAATAATATGCATCAGCTTGAGCCATAATAGACATAATGGACTCAATTAACTCCAAGGTTTCTGCCTTGCAATGAAGACCCAGCAGGTCTAAGCCATCGGGAGCCAGAGCTGAATTGAAAAAGATAATTGTGGGGCACTTGGGTGACTCAGTCAGGTGAGCTTCCAGCTTTGGCTCAGGTCATGATCTCACGGTTCATGAGTTCGAGAGCCAATGTAGGGCTCTGTGCTGACAGCTCTGAGCCTGGAGCCTGCTTCAGATTCTGTGTCTTCCTCTCTCTCTGTACCTCCCTCGCTCACACCATCTTTCTCTCTCAAAAATAAATAAACATTAAAGACAATTTTTTAAGAAAAAAAAAAAAAGGAAAAAGACAATTGCTCTACAATGGACAGTGCCAGATTACAAGGGCTGCCCTACTTCCCCAACATGTCAGGTATTCACTGACCGAATGTGGGGCTTCCTATGCCCAGCACTCACTGTACTCAAATTACTGGTAGTTTCTGGGGCACCTGGGTGGCTCAGTCAGGTAAGTGTCCAACTTCGGCCCAGGTCATAATGTCACAGTTCGTGGGTTCGAGCCCCATGTCGGGCTCAGGGCTGACAGCTCAGAGCCTGGAACCTGCCTCAGATTCTGTGTCTCCCTCTCTCTCTGCCCCTCCCCTGCTCACTCTCTGTCTCTCTCTCACCTCTCTCTCTCTCTCTCTCTCTCTCTCTGAAAAACAAATAAACATTTAAAAATATATATGGGTAGTTTCCAATGGATTAAGATATAAGAGGGCCTTTGGAATTATCACTAATTTCTTTCAAACTTCAAATAGCAGTAGTGTTGGACAGCTCCAAGGGCTCATCCCTGTGAGGGCTCACCTCCCAGTATGAACTGCTGAAGATGTGAACCACCATGCAAGAAACAAACAGTGCATCAGTACTTGTATGTTTAATTTTCAGGTTAATTTTTAAACCAGAGGTGGAGAGAATGAAAAACCGATGGGCTTTCAGTCCATGAAGCTGTTATGTCTAAACACTCCATCCAACCCACCCCTGCCACCCCTCAACCTCTGTACCAACAATGGTGCTGGGCACATAGGAGGCACTTAATTCAAGGGACTAAATGAATAAAAGTCATGAAAGGTCACCTGACCTGCCTATGAATTCCCCCTGGAGGTACCAAGCTAGAGGGCTTTTCTACAACAACACAGCAAACTTACACGTGACACTGTATGAAGCAAGATGACTTAGGTACTTCATGCTGATACGAGGCTTTTTTTTTTTTTTTTTTTTTTTAACAAGTCACCAAGAGTGTTTTCCCCATTGTCTCTAGTTAACAGTAACATCTTACACTGGTCTACTTGGGAGACTTCCCAAGCGCAAGCCCTAAATTACCTCATGTAGCCTGGGCTGTTTATGTGAGACACTTCTCCTTACATGAATCCACCACATTACCATTTAGTGATGCTAAGGAAAGAGACGCAATCACAGCTTGTGCCCATCTAGGCACATTACACAATTCATACACAGTGCAATCACGAAATGGGATTTATTCAGTCCCTGGCACTGACGTTGATGTGGCTCAAACCTAATTTTCTAGAGGACAGCACAATTCTCATTGATTTGGGGAGACGTATTCACATTGTCTTGCTTTGCAGACTAGCTCTCCCAGCGTCCATGCAAAAACAATCTCAAAACATTAAAACACCAGTGAGGACAGGACAAGCTCTCTTTTCTTTTTTAAAAGCACTTGAATGACCTTACCACCAAAAAGGCTACATTCCGACATGATAGGAAATAACACAGCATGGCCCTACCACAAGGCGCTGAATAATCAGAAATGTATAAAAGGATTCCATTATAGGCACAAAATAATTTACCTCTCCACTCAACTGCAAAATTTTGGCATTTCATATACATTAAAATGAAATCTCCCAGAGAAATTACTGAATTTACTTTACATGGTATAAGGACCTAAGGAATTTCACCATAACTATACAGGGGTCCCCTTTCAGATATATTTGTATCTCTGTTTTTGTCTTTCCCTGTACAGTCTCTAAAATGTGATGCAGTTTATCCATACAGTTGTCAAATATCTAATGAGTGTCTCATTGCAAAATAAATTTCTTATAACAAAATACATGTATGAAAAGGTACCTACCCTCAAGGAGCTGACATCCTTAGGGGAAGATAAGACACACAAAAATGCCCACTCGGGGGGCACCTGGGTGGCTCAGGTAAGCATCTGACTCTTGATATGGGTTCAGGTCATGATCTCACAGTTCATAAGATCAAGCACTGCACCGACATTGCGGAGCCTGTTTGAGATCCTCTCCCCTCCTCCCCCCCACCCCGTCCCTCCCTTACTTACATGTGGCCCACTCTTTCTCTCTCAAAATAAATAAACATTTAAAAAAATTGTTTTAACGCCCACTCTGATAAACAGTATCATTTGTGAAAAGTATAGTTAGAACAGAGAAGGACAAACCCAGGAAGACTTTTTGGAGAGAGAGGAGAGCATGTGTGTATAACTGCGAACTATATACTAGTCATTAGGTGTTCCTGTAGATGAACAAAATACCACTATGCATAAAATCAGAGGTTACAGTGAGCAGGGATCTTAGGGATCATTCATTCAAACCTTACTTTCTCAGTTGAGAATACGCAGGTCCAGAGAAGTCAAGTTAGTAGCTCAAGGACACACAGGTCTTCTGACTAATGTGGTATCAGACCCCACCCATGTGTTCTACCGTCTCCTAGGATTCCCTGCAACACAGCCCATTGGAGCTTCCTTTCTTTTAGCTCCTTGTTCAGGTAACTCAAGTCAGCACAAGTGACTCAGCAAAGGTGACCACCAGGTTTTGCTAAGACCGCGCTCCATGTTTCTGGTTCTTTTGCAGAACTTGTCTATAATTCCATGTGGAATAAAACAACACTGAAAAGTAAGCTGTGTTCATGGCATTGCCTGCATCATTGTACAATAACTACTGACTAGTTAAAAGTTGATAATATATTAAGGTGACACAATATCTGAATTGAGTTCTCCACCACCACTCCTGCCACAAAGAAAATGAAGTAAAAATACATACATAAAAAAAAAAAGACCCCTAATTTCATGGTACAGTAGATGTTAGGACAAGAAACGAACTTATACCTAGGAGGTCAATCTCATCTTAAAGTCGGGGAATATTAATTTGCTGATATACTTGATGCTGGAGAGCTTAAAGGAAAATTGACATAAATGGTACTACAAGATTTCAGCCTCTCTCATGAGGCTGAGCAAGAACAGTAAAAAAGAAAGTGTTTCAGCCACCATATTTTATTATACAAAGGGCTGAATCAGAAAATTGAAACATTAATAAAATATTTTCTACGTGGATTTTGCTGATGAAATAACTAGCTTCATGCTTTTATGAAGATCTGATAGGTTACGGTCACGTTTAAGGGCAGGGAGTCCCTTTTTGTAATTACTATTAGGGATGGTTTAATTACACCCATAAGTCCCAAGATACTGCTGCAATACACCAGCTGGGGACTGAAGTGCCCACTCTTCACCACATTCCTAGATTATCTGAAGTCTGACGTGTAAATCCCATCGGCTTTGATTCAGATACTTGTACGAAGGGCTTAGGCAATATATCTTTTGCCTTATTCATAATGAAAAATAATCACAATAGATGCATCGATTTACTTACCTCATTCACTCTCTGGGGCATAGTTACCTACTTCCCAGAGAGGAGAAATTAGCTTGTGAGCATACTGCCATAAACACAGAGTGAGACCAGACACGACCCAAACACCACAATGCTTTCATAATTGGAAGACAGGGCCCTCCTCTGGGTAAGGGAACAGTCCCAGTAAACGCTAGAAGCCTGCTCCGTGAATAGATAGCAATTCGCAGGACAGAACAATCTACCCCTCCCCAACAAACCGGCTTTCCTAAGAAGACCACTGAGGGAACCAAAAATGTTTCAAAAATACAGTGCAGCAGGTATCAACTGTATAGCACGCGCCTGCCTGCCAAACATGTGTTGGCCACCGTGACTCTCCTCTGGGGAATCATCCTCTTAACTCCGGGGTAGTCCACGTAGTTTGGTGGGGAACTCACCTCAGCGCCAGAAGTGGGCCTGCACCCAGAGCTGACCAGTGGGCATGAATTCTACCTCCCCAACTGTAACTGCAGTGACTGAGATTCAGGAATGACAAGTCCACTGAGAGCCAGCTCTAGGCCATTCTGTGGATCTTTGGGAGGAGACCCATTTCTATTTCTGCCAGCATTGCTAGGCGAGTAGGATGTAAACATAGATGGTCAGTGGCCATGTTTGCCGCTGCTCTGGGAGAACCCAGTGACAAAGCCAACAACATGGAGAACGCAAAGCAGACCTATGTAAACAGGGCTCTAACCGTGCCCGCAGCCAGACTGCACCCAGATTTGGTTATGTAGACCAAGAAATTCCCCTTTAGACTGAAGTCATCCTAAGCGAGACTCTTGCCACTGACGACATCAACAGTCCTTAAATCAGCAAAATTTGAAATTCAGCTTTTTTTTTAAGTTTATTTATTTATTTGGGGAGAGACAGAGAGAGAGAGAGTGAGTGTTGCACATGAGCAAGGGAGATGGAGAGAGAGAATCCCAAGCAGGTTCCACACTATCTGCTAAGACCCAATGCAGGCTCTATCCCATGAACCGTGAGATCATGACCTGAGCCAACATCAAGACCCAGACGTTTAATGGACTGAGCGACTCAGGTGCCCCTTCTAACTTAACATGGTAGCTGGCATGTGAGATGTCCTCTACAAACCCTCCATCAAAACAAAAAAGAATGTATGCATAGAATGTAAAAAGTCAGTATCTTGAGTCTGTACCAGATAAAAGAAAAGTCCAAAAGATAAAGCTAAGGGTTTTATAGATATGTCTGTCTAAACAACAAACCCCAGCCTAGGTCCACCCTACTCTGCAATATGGTAGCTATGAGATCATGGGGCTATTCAAACTAAAATTAAATAATGTTACAAACGGGGAAAAAAAAGCAGTTTCTCAGACACAGTAGCTGCATTTCAAATGCTCAATAGCCATGCATGGGTAGTGGCTACTATATTGGACAGTATAGATATAAAACATTCCCATCCATCATCGCCAAGAGTTCCAGTGGAGAATTCTGGCAGTAACCCTTCCCATTTCAGATGGGAGACGCAGTCACTATACTAACCAGAAAATCAAGGTACCACAAAAGACTGATGAACAGAGATATTCATCAAATAATTATTTATAATAAAAAAGGATGAACAACAACTAAATATACAAGGGAAAAGTTGAATGAAGATTCAAGTCTGTAAAAAAATAAAACTGATTAAAAGATGCTTAGAGAGCATTTCTTTTTTTATACAAGCTCATTTACTTTTGAGAGACAGAGACGGTGCAAGTGGGGTAGGGGTGGGGGGGAGGAGAGAGAGAGGGAGAGAGAGAATCCCAAACAGTCTCTGCACAGAGCCCAACGTGGGGCTCAAACCCACGAACCATGAGATCATGACCTGAGCCGCAATCAAGAGTCAGTCGCTTAACCAACTGAGCCACCCAGGCGCCTCTAGAGAGTATTTCTTAAAGAGATATGGGAACAAGGTGAGTTGTCCTTTTTTATTTAACAAAAAATAGTGTATTGACAACATGAACTCAAAATGTGTGTAGCAAAAAGAAGACATAATTCTATTGCTTATTTTTAAATGTTCTCTGTGTGCCAACTAATGAGCTACAGGCTTAATATGCATTCTCTGGTTTGATCATGAAAATATCAGATAAAATAGGCAATATTTTTTATTTCTATTTCACAAGTGAGAAAAATAAGACTCATCAAGATTAAATAAATGAAGAAGCCTAGAAAGACACCCATTTCATCTGACCTCAACCTCTAGCCTGTTTACCTCTACAACTCAAAACATTAACAGTGACTGCTTCTGGTAGAAATATTGTGTGTGACTTTTTTGTCTTCCATATTTCTTGTGTGTTTTCCAATTCAATAAATAAGGGATTATTTCTTAGGGAAAAAAAAAAATCTCTGAAGGAAAAATTCATTAGGGGCACCTGGGTGGCTCAGCCGGTTAAGCGTCCAACTTCGGCTCAGGTCATGATCTCACAGTTGGCGGTTTCGAGCCCCGCATCAGGCTATGTGCTGACAGCTCAGAGTCTGGAGCCTGCTTTGGATTCTGTGTCTCCTTCTTTCTCTGCCCCTCCCCCACTCATGCACTGTCTCACTCTCTCAAAAATAAATAAATGTTGGGGCGCCTGGGTGGCTCAGTCGGTTAAACGTCCGACTTCAGCTCAGGTCATGATCTCACAGCCTGTGAGTTTGAGCCCCGCATTGGGCTCTGTGCTGTCAGTTCAGAGCCTGGAGCTTGCTTTGGATTTTGTGTCTCCCTTTCTCTTTGCCCCTCCCCCTTTCATGCTCTGTCTCTGTCAAAAAATGAATAAACGTTAAAAAATAAATAAATAAATAGGGGCGTCTGGGTGGCTCAGTCGGTTGAGCGTCCGACTTTGGCTCAGGTCATGATCTCACAGCTTGTAAGTTTGAGCCCCGCATCAGGCTCTGTGCTGAAAGCTTGAAGCCTGGAGCCTGCTTCGGATTCTGTGCCTCCCTCTCTCTCTGCCCCAACCCACTCGCATTCTGTCTGTGTTTTCTCTCAAAAATAAATAAACATTAAAAAAAAAATTTTTACATAAATAAATAAATGCAAAAAATTTTTTTTAATTCATTAAATGTGACTATAGCCACTATATGGTTAAAAGGAAACTGCTGTACACAATGGATCCTTGCTGAAAACGGGTTAATTATGAACACGAGAAGCTTTCATATTCTGCTGAAGCTTCTGTTCAAATCTAATTTCTCAAAGTATATTGCTAGACGCTAATGAAAACCCAAAGAGACACACGCATTCAGGAGATGGATAGCCAATGAATTTTCTGTTGTTTTTATAGCGAACAACTTTTTTATATCCTAACATTTTTATGCCAGCTATGAAAAAGATAAATAAATATTTATGACATTCACTCAATTCCACAGTAACTACTAAGTTGCTCATGTTCTCACTCTGGTTTGAAATGTGCATATTTTAGAGGCTGGGAGTCAAGTCTCAACCCTAAACGAGAAAGCCACAGAACGCTGTCATTTACAGACCTTAAAACTACTCATTTGACTCACTACAGGGATTTGCCTTGGTCTCAGGATGTAACAAACTTAACCAAGGCAGCTGTAGATTCAAACACACGCAAACCTCCCTGCTGCCCAGCAAACAGATAACACCAGGATTGCCATGGACCCTGGTTTTGCTGAAGTTTCACACGTATCAGAAGCGTTTGATCAAGAACAACAGAAAAGATGACTGAGGAGACCCACAGAAATAAATGAGGACCGATTTCCACCATTCAACTATCTTGCAGAAACTTTCCTTTACCAAAAATGGCCCAATTTACCTGTTGGTATATTGACTGAAGTTCCCACTTGAGAGAGATCTATGTAGTCATAACATAATAATTATAAAGAATAGGCCAGAATCCACGAATGACTGGCTCATGAGTGAAAATGAGCCCACAGGCCAGATATATTAGACCACAAATGTCTCATTGTTGTTGCGTAACTGATTTAGTGGCACATTTTTAAACTGATGGATTTCACATTTAAAAAACAGATGTCTAGCTTTTCTTGAAAAAGCTGAAGACCTGGTTGCTTTGGTCCAGCATTCTCTTACTGCAACCATCGGCTAGAACTGAACAGTGGCTTACCCAGTGCCCCCCGACCCCTCCCCCTGGACTGTTTCACTCAGTAATGTCAACTACACTGCCTTCATAGGCACCTGAGCTCGTTGGTCTGGTCATAGGAGGCACCTGAAAGACCATTCAAATACACCACAGCTGACACACACCCTCATTTCACCTAAATAAATACAACCACTCTTCTCCTTGGACTGCTCCTTCACCCTGGGTAACAGAAGAATGGTGAGAACAGCCGAGAAGGCTACACAAAGGAAAGGCTGTTTTACCACCACCCACCCAACCACAATCTCAAGGCTACCAGGGACTCCATGAACTGGAGCACCTGGGGACGTTCACAGCCTCAGCTGCCCTGGCTCCCGCCACCCTGCCACTTTGTGATCCATTCACACCGACTTACTTATGGCTCCCCATACACAGAGGTGCCCATCTCTACCTTTATCTACCCCTGACCTAGAACATGCCTCCTTCCTGTCTCTGTTGATTTGTGTCTTCCCTGGTAGACTGTACACACCACAAGGACAACTACAGTTTCTGTCACATTCGCCCAACACAGTACCTGAAACATATTTACTATGAGAAAGATCCACTGGCAAAGTCCAACTCAACTTCAAATTACTTAGCTTAGATGCTGACCCTTCCCTACCCTGGCAGACTTCATCCCTCAACTAATATTACTTTTTTTTGTTGTACTGGGCCACCACGTTGCCATCTGTGTATTTGTGCTTCACAGACTAATCCTGGATCTTGAGAAGAAAGCCTACGTGTTTTATGGCTATATCCACGGAGCCCGCCATTGTGCCAGCACCCTGCAGGGGCTCAATGAATACTGAGTAAAATGGATGAAGGGATGGAACACGAAGTACTTCCTCATAAACCATCATTCCGCATAATGGACACAGAGGTAACCATCATCCTCCTCGTCACCATCCCCTTCTTGGTCGCTATCACCCTTGCCACCAGCGCAGCATCTCCATTTGATAGGACAGCCAAGACCCACGGCACACAGCTTTTCGCAAGGGAGCCAAGGTCCAAATGCATGCCTCTGTGTCTCACACAGCCGAAGTGCAGCCAAGAGGGTGGAAAAGACCAGCACCCCAAGGGCTGTGAGTATTCTACGTGCTGCCACCTACTCTTTCACACCCTCCCGATTTCAAACCCAAATGAAACGACTGCTGGTTTAGATCACGTCCAAGACATAGCTGCCATCGTATCAGTAACCTGTAATGCACCTAGAAGAGAGCTAGCTGGGTAATGTATGCATAACTCAATTCTGGTAGTGACATGCTTGACGTCTTTACCCACAGCACATATCTCATATCTTCTTTCTCTGGAGTTTTCTGTAAGTTATGGATTAATAAACTTTCCCTAAGAATGCAGCCTTATTAATCTTGCAAAATACTCAGAAAAAGAAAATATTTTATTATGCCCATGTAAAGTGAATTATGATAAACAAAGTCCCATGTGTGCTGACAAGAAATAAAGTTGCTTTCTGCAGCAAATTGTATTTGTGATCCTGGTCGTTTCCTCTCCAGTCAGATGTGGAGTAAAAAAATAACCACCTGTATGTATCCTGCTCTGTGAGGACAAGAGCGGCCATCAAGGTCACAGACAGATGTGACCCAATTTCTAAGGGGAGAAACAGAAAATTAGCACAGTTGGCCTTATTCAAGCCCCTCCTCTTAAAGCTGGAAAAAAAAAAAAAAAAAGCAGAGGCAGAGAGAGAGGAGGTCTGTCATCATTCCGCTGTTCTCTTCATTACATTGAGGCAGATCTTTCAAAGGCTAAAGCTGTGTGACCTCCTGGAATCTATCTCACTTGTCTGAAGGTAGAGGGGTGAGGGAGAGAGGAGCCACCATTTGTGGCATGTACATGCGCAGGCACCGGGCACTGCTCTAATTGTGCGGCCACATGTTCCTTAATGGACAAAACAGGCTTCTAAGAATTCAATTTTCAACTGAGGCTCTGAGAGTTAAGGGACTTGTCCATGGCCACAGACCTAGTTATTAGCCAAACCTTGGTTTGACCATCTGTAAAATGGGGATTGTAACACTCATCCTATCTATCTGATAAGATCAAAAGAGAAGAGAAGAAACCTGAATAGTTTGTGTGTGTGTTTACATGAAATGCTACAAAAATGTAAGATCACCGCAGCTGGAGTGCAGGTTCACCCGTGGACTTCTTCCTTCATTCCACCTAAATGTTGAGTACTTAAGTGCTTGAAGTAACCAAAGATTCAGACAGAAAGCGACATTCACTGTAAAGCGAAAAGCAGTGGCACCAGCTCCACTATGAACCCCTTGGCGAACCTGCAAGATGGGTGCCAGCTCTCCAACCTAAACAAAGTCTCCACATCTGTAGAACGAGCGTTCTGTTCTGCCAGGCTACAAAGGAATCCAGCTCCGGCATTGATTCCAGAAGAGCTGTGATGTTCACTACCCTAGAACTGTGCCTTATTGGGCCACATTTCCACTCCTTCTCCCTATACAGACCTCACAATCCCTCATCCAAATCTCCTGGGTCTGGTCTGTTCAGAGTGCAGATCTTATTTTGCATTTTAGAAAGGCAGCATATACTATGTCATACACTTACACTTATTTGTATTGTCTCTGGCTAGGGCTCCCCACCCCCACAAATTCATTAATACTTCTCAAGCCATATGTATGACTATTCATACTCAGAGGGACCAATAAAGATTATAAGTAGCTCATGTCAGATCAGATCAGGTTTTGCCACTAAATGAATGATAAAACTATTCTGACTTTTCAGAGCATTCTAGATTTGGGGATTGCAGAAAAGGGACTATATGGCCCTACTGTTACTGTTCTACTCACCAGGGCAGGCACTCATCACTGACAAGGCTCTACCTGGCAAGACAGAGATTGAATGCCAGTGGCTACTCTCAACATTCTGCAAGGAAGGTGGGATGGGACGGCGGGGTAGGGAAGCTAGGGGAAGAACGAGGGTTTCACTTCGCTGTTCTTGAGCTCTGCAATATCAGTAAATACTTTTGTAAGAGACTAATTTTTCTGGCATATGAACTAGTCCTTTGCCTGCTTTTCTCTGATCCACTCCTGGCCCCTTCCCCTGCTCTGCTGGGTGTGGCAGGAAGCCTGTCCCAAGCACATTTCCCAGGCTCCCTTGACAACTGACTTTCAGTGAGGTTCACTTAATGGGAAAGCCTGGCAGGAGAGAGGAAGTTGGAGGAGAAACTAGGGTATCTGTCTCCCTCTCTCACTCACTTTCTGCTTCAAGGTGGCATACCTGGAAGTGGCCCAGTCTCCTCTATGGTTCCAGCCCATTCCCGTGTGGGACCTATTCCCACCATGCAGCCTCTGCTGTTTCCAGCAGCCACGGATCCTGGGCTCCAGCAACAATGCACCTTCCCTTTGTGCCTGCAGATCTAGAAGCAGCTTCTAGTCTTTGTGGTTTGCTTCTTTGTCACAGTTTCAGCTCTGCCAACACATTTTTCACTATATGAAATTTTTCCTATTTAGTTTCCTGTATTAAGTTCTTTCTGCTAAGGTACCTGGCATGTGCCTCCTGACGAAGTGATCACTGACACAGTGCATACTGTCACCATTAATAAGTTCTGCTTATCCTGGAGATGTGGCTGCTGCAGTTTTGGGTGTGTCCAGGGACAGTCCACAGAGACGCTCTTCACCCCTGACACACACTGGTTGGCAGAGTTTCAATCTTTATGCTATAATTTTACTTGGTTTTTGTTTGGCAAAAATATGTATTAGATTTTATTTATCTTTTGTGTTTTTTTTTAATTCCAGTTAACATACAGTATAATATTAGTTTCAGGTGCACAATATAGTGATCCAACTGTTCTATACAACACCTGATTCTCATCATAACAAAATGCAATTCTTAATCTCCATCACCTGTTCAACCTACCCCCCTCCCCCCATCCACCTCCCCTCTGGTAACCATCAGTTTGTCCTCTATAGTTAACAGTCTGTTTCTTGGTTTGCCTCTCTCTCTTTTTTCCCTTTGCTCATTTGTTTTGTTTCTTTCTTTTTTAAATGTACATCCAAGTTAGGTAGCATATAGTGCAATAATGATTTCAGGAGGAGAATGCAATGATTCATCCCCTACATATAACACCCAGTGCTCATCCCAGCAAGTGTCTTCCTTAATGCCTCTTGCCCTTTTAGTCCATGCCCCCTCCCACAACCTCTCCAGCAACTGTCAGTTTGTTCTCTGTATTTGAGTCTCTTATGTTTTGTCCCCCTCCCTGTTTTTATATTACTTTTGCTTCCCTTATGTTCATCTGTTCTGTATCTTAAATTCCACATGAGTGAAGTCATATGATATTTGTCTTTCTCTAATTTCACTTAGCATAATATACTCTAGTTTCATCCACATTGTTGCAAATGACAAGATTTCATTCATTTTGATTGCTGAGTAATACTCAGCAATATATATACCACATCTTCTTTATCCATTCACCAGTCTATGGACATTTGGGCTCTTTCCATAGTTTGGCTATTATCGATAGCGTTGCTATAAACATTGGGGTGCACGTGCCCCTTTGAAACAGCATACCTATATCCTTTGGATAAATAACCTAGTAGTCCAATTGCTGGGTTGTAATAGGATAGTTCTATTTTTAATTTTTTGATGAACCTCCATACTATTTTCTGGAATCTCTGCACCAGTTTGCATTCCCACCAGCAGTTAAGCTGTAATTTTAAATCAGCTGCAGATAACCCATGAAGCGAACAATCACCCACGGTAACCTATGTTATTACCATGGGATCTGATAAGGAACTACAAAGTCCACCTTATGACTGCTCCCCAAATATTTCCTCCTCAACTGAAACAATGTGTGAGAGAGGGAGTAAAGCACATTCTAGCAACTGTGCAAAATCCCACTGCAAACTTTGAAGTTGAGAGACCTTTTGTTGTTGTTGATTTCATGCAACTCCCTTGATCTGATGAAACCAGAAGGACAGAAAAAAAAAAAGGAAAGGAAAGAAGGGAGAGAGAGAGGGCAGTACAGGAAAGGCACAGTTTGCGAGTAAAAGGAGACAACAGAAACATTTGTAATGACAGCAGAAGGCCCTTATTTTGTTCTCAAAGATTCAAAATAGTTCACTAATGGGACAGGACACTCTTCCCTCTACTGCAAAGGAACTATGGTAGACATTAAAAACTAGAAGTAGTAAAAATTTAAGGTGAACTTTCTTGAAAAGCCAAGCATATGAGGCATGAAAGACACGTCAACAGTGTCCTTGAGAAATTCTCAACCTTCAGAGGAACCCAGAGAAACAGACAAGGAGCAGAACAATTGAAGATGTAATGAAGGATGGTGTTTAGTAGAGTCTGGGGCTCAAGATGCCTGAGAAAGATACACATGCCTGGGGAAGCAGGCAGAGGGAAGCATCAAACGTAGTTGAGCCTATGTTGTAAGATCTGTATTTTTTAGAAGAGGGCAATGTCAGTCCATTCTCCCAACCCCCTTCCTCCTAGCCATGTTGATTTATGACTACTGGAATTAAGACTTCCTTTACCACTGATACGTTTGGAGCAGTCAAATATATACAGAATGGTATCTGAACTCACTCATAATGGACCCATGGATATCAAAGAGGAAATATAGTGTTATCAGGGTAACCAAGTGGTCAGCTTCTCCTTCCCTTAATTTTGCTTTTATGACACATCCTCTTTTATATCAACCTATAATTACCACAGCACATATTAGCTTCACTCCAGAAAATACAATGCAACATGATGACAGGATGTGAGAGAAAGAAGAAAGAGGTACCACACTCAGCAAGGGAAGAAGAAGAATTTGAAATTTTATCCACATCAATGTCATAGAGGTAACTTCTGCAGAGAAATGGGTATCTCCACTAGGTCCTAAAACATACATAATATTTGAATGGGAAAAAAATGAGTGGGAGTGGGCTGATCAAAGAATTAATAACCTAAGGAATTCCAGAAAAAGAGACATACAAACAACAATGAAGAGAGGCAGACAGAAAAAGATAGCAATCAGCAGGTAAGCATCAAGGCCATTGGTAGACATCTCTCCTGTTGTCCCCATTTTTGCAGATATAAGTTATAATTTCTATGCAGAATAGTGATTGCTCAAATAAAAAATGCTTGAGTATTTCACTGTATTATCATCATAATATATCTGAGAATCTTAAGTCAAGATGGTGAGGAAGAAAGAATACCGACATGGGTACCGGAAGATCTGGATCTCTATCCCAGCTCACCTTGATGACTGGACACATCTTCTCATTTCCCTGTAGCTGTGGCTGCTCATCTGAAGGTTGCAGTAACATTCACTGACCTGAGATGCACCCAGAAAGTAGAACCAGACTGTAGCTATCGGCCGTAATTTGGCACTCAGGCAACTAGAAGACGACAGCCGGTCTGAAATGCCAGACTAGTGTATCAGGAGCCAGACTCTGGCCCCCAGCCCCTAGATCATGTTAGTCATGCTAGACAGAGTGTCTACCCCGGAAAGGACTTCGCCACCCCCTCACACTCCAGGGGGAAAACAGACATCTTTCAAAGATCTCTGCTATTTGAACAAGGGGACTGGTTGCTACTTGGCTTGATCGAGTCCTAGGAAGCCCCATTCCTCACTTTTACATCTCCACTGGGCCACTGGGACAAAGGACATCCCCTTGCCAGTCAGTCTGTGAAGGAGGGTGGTGACCCTGTCAAGGGCAGTGCTAAGCTTCCCACAGCCCTTTCCTTGAAGCTGTTCTGGGTATCAAATGAAAGCACATAACTCACCTAGTACTTTGTGAGCACTCTATGAGCACCAGCTTTTCTCCTCCCATCCTAATGCCCCACCATCCAGAGCAAGAAATACAGGTGGACTATGATGAAAACATATAATTAGAAAATGTAATTTTTAGAGACAGCATTTACAATGGCAACTACAAAAATATAAAGCACCCAAAAATAAATCTAACAAGAGGTTAGATACCTTTATGAAGAAAATTACAATCTGTACTGAAAGACATTAATAACTAAATAAATGGAGAGGGGTAGCATATGTATGGGTAGAAGGGCTCAATACCATAATGATATCATCTCCCTGAATTAATCTATAAATTCATTGTAACTCCAATGAAATCTCAAGAGTATTTTGTGTAACTTTAAAAACTAAGTATAAAATGTATATGGAAGACAAAAAGCCAAAAAAAAAAAAAAAAAAAAAGCCAAGACACTAGTGAAGAAGGACATTGTAAGGATTTGTCCTGCCAAATGTCAAGGATTATTATAAAGCTTTAATAATAAGCTATAAAATAATAAAAGAAATGTAATGTAGGCAAAAGAGTAGACAAAATATATGCCTGAGGGCGCCTGACTGGCTTAGTTGGTAGAGCATGCAACTCTTGGTATCAGGGGGGTTGTAAGTTTGAGCCCCACACTGGGTGTAGAGATTATTTAAAAATAAAATCTTGGGGCACCTGGGTGGCTCAGTCGGTTGAGCCTCCGATTCGGCTCAGGTCATGATCTCACAGTTTGTGGGTTCAAGCCCCGCATCAGGCTCTGTGCTGACTGCTTGCTCAGAGCCTGGAGCCTGCTTCAGATTCTGTCTCCTTCTCTCTCTGCCCCTCCCCCACTCATGCTTTGTCTCACTCTGTTTCTCAAAAATAAATAAAATGTAAAAAAAAAAATTAAAAAAAATAAAAAATAAATAAAATAAAATCTTAAAAAATATATATACATACACACACACACACACACACACAAACGCATCTAGAAAATGATCTTAAGTGCCAAGATGACTTTTTTCCACATGGAGGAAAATTAGAAATAAAATAAATTCCTACCTCACCACACACACACACACACACACACACACACACACACACACACTCCACATGGATTATAGAACTTAAATGTGAAAGACAAAACAATAAAAGTTTTAGGAGATAATAAAGGACAGTATCTTTAGGACATCAGAGTAAAAAAAAAAGAGTTTCTTAAACATGACATAAGAAGTACTAACCATAAAAGAAAAGATTGATAAATTCAACTACATTAAAATTACTAAGATAGCAGAAGGTTGGCAAGAATCCAACTTCTATGTGGTCTATAAATCTATTCATCTTCCCAAAGGAATAAATTACAGTAACCTTTTTGCATTCACTGCGTTCTAACAATACACACCCATAGCTTAGATTCAGCATATGGCTGGCCCATCTTTGACTTCATCCACAATTGGATTACCGGAACTTCTGGTTTAATTTTAATGTTTGAATGGTTGTGTTTTATACTGAGAACTTCTGTGAGCATGCACATGATACTGCTCAGAGTAAGTCCTCCAATCTCAGACAAGCACGATCGTGTGCCATCATCACAGTGCATGGGCACCCGTAGGCACTCACGAGGGAATGGCAGTGCATGGCATCTCTTCCTCACCCTGTGTACACTGTATGCATTGCCGATGATCAGTCATACCCAAGGCTGACTCTCACTGTGCTATCTCCTGGACTTTACTGTTACTCCCCAAACTGCTCGTTGAAACCTGTACGGGCAAAATCAAAGAGAAAATCAAAGGGGTGGACTCTCAGCCATGATCAACATAAACCTCATGGGAAAAGCTAACCTACTATCTCCCACATAACCATGATCTCCCCCAGTGAGCCTACAAGTTTTCCACTTTGTCTTTCCATTCTTTCTACCATGCACCCCTCAGCAATGTAGTAGCGTTTACTGTACATGTTGACATGTATACATGAATACAGGCTAGGATAACATAAGAAGGAAAATGTCTCCCAAATATGACATGTGTTTCAGATGGAGCTTTTCCAAGAAGATGTCCCTCACATACACCAAGAGAGATGCTTGCATTGGCATGACTGTGCCTAATTGTCACACCCTGTTATTGACAGTAAATTATTTCTTGGGGCCCTAAGGATAAACCTTCAAAGTATGTAGTGTCTGGGTACCGAGTAATTAATTACATTGTAATTTACAAATATCCTTTTTGATTGAAAACACTTGTAGTTATTTTTCTTCTAATGAAGTGGACAGCTTTACCAAATCAATAGGGCAGATTTGGGTAAGTAGTTATTATTGATTCCAAACGATGTCAAGAAAACACAAAAATGACTTTTAGTCGGGGCACCTGGGTAGCTCGGTTGGTTGAGCACCCAACTCTTGATTTCCTCTCAGGTCATGATCCAGGGTCGTGGAATCTAGCCCCACTTCAGGCTTCATGCTGAGCATGGAACCTGCTTAAAATTCTCTCTTTCTCTCTCCCCCTCTGTCCATCTCCCCTGCTGGCTCACTCATTCACTCACTCACTCTCTCTCTCTCTCTCTAAAATAAAAATAATCAAGAAATGACTTTCAGTTGATGACAGTTACTATTCAATTACAGATCCAGTTTACAAGACAAAAAACTATATTGTCAAGATCAGTGAACAAAGGAAATTCAATACTGTCAATACAAAACCATTACTTCACCCCAATCTTTGTATGCACATGAACTTAATGTACTACGAGAATGCACACAATTCAATTCAGCAGAAATTAATTGAACATCTACTATATTCCAGACACTGTTGTTAAAAGGAGAAGCCACACTTCCTTCTTTGAGAAGCTTGTAAATGTCCTTTATTCACGGAAAATTCCTAGACAAATCAGCTCTTTCTTATTATCTCTATAGTGACCAGCTAGAAATCAGGTAAGAATTCAATGGAATTCTTTTTCTTCCCAAAAGAACATTCAAAATAATTATATGAAATGATAAACACCAAATTTACGGCAGTTACCTCTGGCTGAAGGAAAGAGATATGACCAGGAAAAGGTTACTAGGAGGCTTCAACCTCATTTGCGTGGGTTTATTTCTTAAGTTGAGTGGTGAGTACAAGTGCTTTCGCTATCCTGTTACTTCCACTTCGTCTTAGGTCTTATATATATATACTATACTACATTTCAAATCATACATATTGCTCTCATGATAAAATTAACCCCTCTTCTTAAAACCCATTAAGTGATTACCTACAAACATGTTCCCTGGTCTATCTCATAAGACTGAAAAGGGCTCCTTGAAATCAGAGGTACTATGGCAAGCAAACTGAGACCTTAATAAGTTAAATGACTTTTTTTTTTTTTTTAACTGGAGGAAACCTCTGACGCTTTACTATGTCAGTAAATACCATGTCTTAAGAAGAGTAAGATATATAATTCAGTGATTTTCAAACATCTTGGGGCATGGGACATTTTTCTCTCTGAATGTTCTTTCTTTTGAAATACTCATAACCATCTTGGGGAACACTAATGTTCCCTGGAACACGATCTTGAAAATGCTCTATAAAGTAATCCATTTCAGCCACATATTGTACATTACAGCCACAGCGAACTATGCCTATCTCCAAGCCAATGAGGAACCTTCATGCCCACCTGTCTTTGCCCACACAGTTCTCCCAGTTTGGATGCCTTCAAGCCCTGAAAAACTCCTGGTCAAACTTCAGCTTCCAGATGAAATGCAATCTCTTCTTTGAAGCCTTCCCCACTCTTTCCTTTCTTCAGATATAATAAATTACTTTTCTGGACGCTTTCAGTGCCACGCAGATATTTTCTGTACCATATCTCACCCTGCGTCAATTATTTATGCATGAGGCAGGATGCCTAGATGACAGAGGCTGTACCCCTGCATCTCGATACTGTTCACAACGCTGAGCACAGAGTCAGGGCCAGACACAAAGTAGGCGCTCAGGCAATATGTGTTAAATGGACACAGAAGTGGTGCCTATGTGGGTGACCTGAGTCAATTTCCCAGATACTCTCCAGGCTTATTTGTTAACTTTTCAGTCTTTACTAGCAAATGTGACACTAACAAGAGTAGATATATTGGATACAAAGACTGAAAAAGAGACAAACTGAGACAAAAGAGGGGGAAAGGATGGCTTAACTGATGGATGGTGAACCAGCAGATTACCAGGGTCTAGTCAAGAAACAGAGAGACTGGGGTGCCTAGGTGGCTCAGCTGGTTGAGCGTTCGACTTTGGCTCAGGTCATGATCTCATGGTTTGTGGGTTCGAGCCCCGCATGAGGCCCTCTGCTGACAATTCAGAGCCTGGAGCCTGCTTTGGATTCTGTGTCTCACTCTCTCTCCATCCCTGCCCTGCTCTCTCTCCCCTCAAAAAAATAAACATTAAAAAAAAGAAGAAGAAGAAACAGAGACTAACCAACAGAGAGAGTCAAATTGCTATGAAGCTCAGAGCTTATACACGGGGTTGGTCATTTTGCAGATGCACTGTAGGTGGTCGACACTGACTTGAAGTCACCCTGAACTGTCACATCTATCTGTGAGGGCACTCCTCTCATTTTTATCCCCTAAGCTAAACAGCCCATCTTGGCCATCACAAAATCTGTATCATTTTAGCTATGAGTTGTTCTATTCAGCAGAATTGTATTTCTGTTTTCCTTTCTCTTTATGAGCATCCCCCACTGGCATTGCAGATTGGTTATACATCAGGTTCAAATAAAAAAAATAATAATAATAAAAGCAAGCCAGCAATTTCTCTCCAATAGAATATGCTGCATATTTCATGAAATAGAAGCCAGAGGAGTTTTATGATTCCTGAACCAAAACCTTTCCATATCTGAAAACTAAATGGAAGAAAAATACAAAGAGCATCTCACAGAAAAAGAAACCCAATCATTTGCTCTCCAACCTAAGCAAAGTGTTGAAGTCATTAATCGACTTGTGTGTGTGTATGTGTTTCATCATGGACTCATATCCTGCTAATATGCATTTCATAGATTGAGTTCAGTGCTAGTTTCCATGAACATGAATGTACTTACAGAAAAGGGGTTTTCTTTTCTTTTCCTACGGACACTTTTTTTTTTTTTTTTTTTTTTTTTTTTTTAGAACAGAACATCTGACTGGCTCCTGCTCTTAGTCTTGCAATATCTCCCCTCCACTCAATTTTTATTTATATTTCAGGTCACTTCTCTATCCTGGTATAGAAGACATTCTGGTCTAGAAAAAAGAGCACTGGACAAGGAGTCTAAGAATTCTGGGTTCCAATGGTGTCTCTCAGCTGTAAAGTTGTGTGTTTCCTCCAACCTGATTCATTTTCCAATCTGTAAACAGGGAGACTTCACTATTCCACTACCAGAATCCAATCAAGCAAATAGTCACTTTATTTTCCTCAAAACAATTGCTGAAAAGTACAGTGCCATGGAGGTTTTAGCATGTTATGTGTACTTCACAATTCCCTTCAATTTCTAATAAGCTAAACAAAACAACTTTTGCCTGGAATCCTAAACTGTATCTCTTCCTCCCCATCTCCTGGTTAGGAAAAGGAAAAAAACAACAAACAATGGACACTGTTAGAATACTTAAGCCTCAGGACACTGGTAACAGAGAACTTTTCATTATCAAAGGGGAGAATTTGGATCTCATTTGAAGGATAACGTTAACAGCTAAGTAACATTACATGCTAACTACTGTTCCAAGCACTTGGGTGTCAATTTCCATAATCTTCACAACAATCTTAGGTAGCAGGTCTGTTATTTTGTAAAGAAAACTGAAGTATAGAGAGGTTAGAGAAGTCAGTCAAGGCCACCAGCTGGCAGGGCTGGAGGAACTGGGGACTGAACCCCGGTAGTCTTAGCACCCAAGTCCAGACTTCCACCCACCTGTTATACCACCTTTTAATGTTATAAATCTCTGCTTATCACAGCTGGTAACAGACAACAGCAGTAATGCTATCTCTGCGTACCTGCTTACTGAATATTTTAACAGCGCAAACGGATGTCAACATACTGACCAAAACTCTCATCAAGTCGCAAGTGTTCAAAACATCGACCATCAGCCCAATGCCCTGTTGACAACAGAGCAACACTCACTTTATGTTCTCAACATCTGACACTCAGAAAAACACGCAGCTTGCTTCTACAGAAAGTCTATTCCATTATTCCCTCTTAAGTTTTACAACCACTGTGAAAGACAGCTGGGACTGCCTCTCCACTCAGAGACAGCATAACACAGTGGTCAGGGCAGACCCTGGGACCAGGATGCTTGGATTTACTTTTTTTTTTTTTTTTTTTAAGTTTATTTACTTATTTAGAGGGAGAGAGTGCAAGCTGGGGAGCAGCAGACAGAGAGGGAGAGAGAGAATCCCAATGCTGTTGGCGTGTGGCCCAACATGGCAGCTGAAGCCAGGAACCAGGAGATCATGACCTGAGCAGAAGTCAAGAGTCAGAGGCTTAACCAACTGAGCCACCCAGGCATCCCCAGAACTCTTGGATTTAAATCTCTAGTTCTGTACCTTATTTGTTGTGTGACCTTGGACCAGTTACCAACTCTCTGTGTGCCCCCCCCCCCCATTTCCTTATCAATCAAATGGGAATGAGAATACAGCTATTCACTGCCTAGGGTTATTTAAAGATTAAATAAAGGAATGCATGCAAAGTACTTCAAAGGGTACCTGAGTCTTAGTAAGTGCTCCAAAAGAGCAATTATTCTTATTATTTTTATTAATAAGACAGGTGACTTGCCCAACATCACAAAGTCAGAAAGTGCGTGGACTGGACCTTGGCCTTCTAATTCCAAAGATTATCCTATCTTCTTAGCAGGACTGCATGCTAGTTACCGTCCTCCTGAAATCCTGTTACATGCCAAAGCGCCCAATTGGGGCAGTTTTCTCTAAAAAATTGCTCAAAGATCACATAGGTAATCTGCAGTATTGTCCTCGTTTTGCAAATGACAAAACTGAGGCTCTGAGAGGTCATATGACCTATCCTCAATTCCTTAACTCAACCAGTGCACATTCTTTGCCACAGTAAGCCCTCAACAACGATCGGAAGTTCCTGACAACAGCCTTCCATGTAGGCAATTTTTTAAAGTGCCATCCAAAAGACATAAACTGTGATTTTCTTGCTTTGTTAGCTTTATTAGTTTGAGAGAGGGATTAAATTCCTACAAAAATAAAATGTTTGACTTGAGTGAATTATCAAAATGCAATGCTGCTTCCATTAGATGCTTCATCTGCCTGCAGGGTGGCCCCAGGCACTGGAAATCCACCAAATGCAATTTTTAAGAAGGGTACTATCAGGTACCAAAGCCAGACACCCACCCACTGAAGGGAAATTACTTTGGAAGGCAAAGGGGAGTGAAGCAGCATATTCCTCTGGGGCCTGGGGAGAACCAGAACAATAAGCGATAGCATCTCTTCCCCGCAGCCTCCCACAATGGTGTATCTTACAACTGAAACATACTGTGGAACAGCTTGTGAGAGGAGCTTCATCAACAATAAGTAATTTTTATTCAGATTTTATTGTTGAATACAATGAACATGATTAAATGTTTCAGATATGCCTATTCAGACCTTAAGCAAACCACCAAGAAAAAAAAAAAAAACTACTAAAAATCATCTTCTAAATCTGCTTTAGGAAGAGATTTTAATTGCCAACTTGATGCTTAGAACCGAATTCCCACTGGAGAGCTGCACTGCTCCCAAGAAGACAGTAACACACGTTTGCACTTCCCACCTCGGCCTCTGCTCTCATCCCTGCTGATGCCCTTAGCGTCGCCAAATAGTTACAATGTCAGTCTTTCAAGTCACTGCATTTTGAACTTCCGAAACCTTTACGAGGGCCTCTGTGTATGGAAAAGAACAATAGCGCTTCAAAAGCCATGTCTGTGCGTTCTTCAATACTCCATTTGAATGCTGGGGTTTCAATCAAGGACATCAGCAGACAATTTCTGATTGCTTAGAAGTTGACTTTTATACGGCTTTGATTAGGTTGCCCTTCTCAATAGGAAATCAAGAAAATCTTTGATCCCTTTCAAATTCCAGAATTGTCACCAAGCCTTGTCAGGATAGGAAGTGAAAGAGATGGGGGAGGGGGGTGTTGTGGAGTGTTCGTTCCTACTCCAGCCCAGCTCTCCATCTCTGGCCCCTGAACATCTATCTCCTTGCCCGTGCAATTCAGGGTTCCATCCAGAATCACTCATCATTGAGATAATAAAAACAATGGGTGCTAATTCAGGGGGTGGGGATGGTTTACAATTTTATGGATTTCCTGAAGACCTATAATTGGCACATAAATGTACAAGCGTGAACCGGATAATTAGGGGGTTCTGAACGCAAGCCACCTTTAATTTATATGATTACTTGAAAACATGTTAACTGTTGTGAAGTGTCAGAGGAACCCCCACAAGGCCTTTATTCGAAACTATCAACACTGCGAAAGTGCGTACAACGGGCCAGCAGGAAGGGGAGGGGGGGGGGGAGACGCGAGAGCTGATCCTCGCTCGGGTCCCGGTGACTCGCTGGAGCTTCATATTAGCACCCACCTCGGAGGACTTGCTAGCCGGACCGCCCGCCCAGCTCCCGGGCAGCAAAAGACGCACTCGATTCCGCAAGCTTTCCACTCGCCGATTTTTCGAAGGATCTAAGCCCAGGCGTGCGCAGGCCTCCAAATGCACAGGCAGGCACCGACCCACGCCAGCACGCAGCCAAGCTCGCAGACACTCGCGGGAGCGCACAGATGCCCGCGCCGGGGCGCTCTCCGCTCCGAACGCCGCCGAGCCTCCGGCGACAGCCGGAGCACGGTCGCCAAGCGCCCCCGGCCTCCCAACCCCCACCCCATTCCTTCAGACTCTCCCTGCCCAGGCGGAAGTGCCCAGGCCGACCCCCAACAATGAGGACTTGTGCGATGCAGTTGGGGGGAGGCGGGTAATTTAGAGTGAAACATACACAATCTGGCGGGTTCGGGAGAGACCAAGGCAGGAGCCAAGTGGCATCAGCCTCTGCAGGCAGCTTTCCCTCGTGCCCACCCACTCTTCCCCCACCCCCCGCCCTGGTCACCAGCACCACCATCAAGGGGGGATAAAAAGGCGCTTTAAAAAGTGCGGAGAAAAGACGCGCCCTCCCACCAGGGGTCACAATAATACTCCGCGGGACGCAACCAGCCGGGGAAGGAGAGTCCAGGCCACAGCAACCACCTCCGTTTTGAAATTTACTTTGTACGCTCATCCCAAGACGCCTTTCCGACGCGCGACACAATCTCCCCCCATCTCGGACTCCAGATCCAGGTTCTCTCGGCGGCTGAGCCCTCCTGTTAGGGCTTCTTTGTGAGCCAAACCACGGCGATTTTAAAGTTTCCCCGTAGGAAAACAAACAAACCCTGAGCTCTGCTTCCCAGGCACAGCGTGGAGTCCTGAGCAGAAACCAAGAGCGGCGGGCTGGGGAGAAGAGCTATCAGGGTGGCGGGGAGCCTGGGGAGCGGGACGCAGCGGCGGAGAACGGAGTCGACGGAGGACCCAGGAAGGGCTGGGATCGGGAAGACGCAGGGCCCAGCTCTGAAGGTGTCTGCGAACGGGGCAAGGGTTAGAGGGAGAGACCCACTTGTTCGACAGGTCGCGGCAGAGCCACAGCTCAGCCGAGCAGTAGGGGAAGAGGGTCCGGCCCTGGGACGCCGCTAGCGACGCAGAGAGAAGGGATAGGAAGCACCGGGCAGGTTTTGGAGTGGGCGAAGGAGGGCTCGTGGGTGGAAAGAGCCGGGACCGCAGCAGTGAGGAGGGAGCAGGGGGTCTCCGAGAGACACAAGTGTTGGGCTGAGGCCGTCTGGAGAAAGGCCGCGCGCGGTCACAAGTAGGGAGGCTGGGGTTGGTGAGGGAGAGCCAGAAGGAAGGAGCAGAGGTCGCCCCTTGTCCCCCAGCAAGAGGAGGGAGCCAGCGGAAAACTGCAGTCTCCATTCCCTCCGCACCCCCAGCCAAACTCCCGCGACGGGCGTCCCAGGAGCCCTCCTCCGCGCCCGGGGCGCCAGCGGAGCCGTCCGGGCGCCCTGTCCCTCCCGGCACCTGCCCGCTTTGAACTCGGGGCTGGGCTTGCCCCCGCCTCGCCTCACCTCGGCTGGCCGAGAGCATCCTCCTCCGTTGCCGCAGCCGCCCAAGAAGCGGCTCCCCATGCCCGGCGGGCCGCGGCACTCAGGCGCGCTCTCCAGCCCGGGGAAGCCCCGGCGAGCGCCGCGCTGGGTCCATCCTCCCCAGGAGCCACGGGCCCGCGTCAGCGCAGGGGGAGGAGACCGCCCCGCGCGCCGCCCCGCCTCCTCCCCCGGCCCGCGCCCCGCCCGCCCTCGCGCCCGCCCGGCGCCCCGCGGCGCCGCTCACCTGCCGGCTCCCCGGCCGCCCGAGGCGCGCCCCTCTCCCGGGCCTCGCCGCTCCCGCGCCCGTCCCCGCTCCCGTCCGGGGGCTCTCTGCGCCGCCCGAGCGCGCTCGGAGAGCTTAGCCGAGTCGCGGCGGCGACGCGGAGGAGGCAGAGAGAGCGAGCGAGCGGGGGCGTCGCGGTTCGCGGTCGCGCCTCCGGAGCCCCTGAGCTCACCCCGCATCCCCGCGCGGACGGAGGCGAGCCGAGCCGAGGGCTTGGGGCTCCCGCCCGGGCCGCGCCGGCCGGGAGCGGATGCGGGAGAGAGGGGGGTCAGAGCTCCCACAGTCTGCTTTCACAAAGTCGCCAGCGTTTTTCGCCACCATCGCCACCAGCAGCAGCGCCCGCCCGACCTCCCTCATGCCCCTCTAAATGTCTATTCTTTTATCCAAGCCTCCAAACTTAGGCACTCCCAAATATAAACAGTGCCAGCGGGGGGGGGGGGGGGGGGAGGGGGGGGAGGAAGCGAGAGGCTGGGCCGCGAGGGCCTGTTGCCCCCTTGCCCCTTCGCGGGAGGGGGCGCTAGTTCCCAGCGGCTACCCCTAGTTTGGCAGCCCTCAGTCTCCGCTGAGGCTTCCCACGCGAAGCTGGTTGGTGGGGGAGGGGGGGTGGGCTGGCATCGGTCACGGTCATGCCGTCTTCAGTCCCAGGAAGGAACTCAACGCCCCTGAGAGCATGTGGGCCGCAGTTTAGCTCCAACTCCGAGTTCCCATCCGCCCTCCCCCCTCTTAGAGTACTCGGAAAAGACAATCTGCAGACTCGAATACGGGACTGGGACTGGCGCGGGAGAAGGCCCCAGCCAGTACACAGTCCGTTGTTCCCTGCTTAGTTGACAAAGATCTGCCAAACCGCAGAACATACTGTGGCGGTCTGGAAATTCTTCTACCCTGACACTGGGTTCAACTCCAGTCAATGCCTGATGTGGTGTAACCTATTTCCAGATACCAGAATGCCAGGCGTGGGAGAGAAAAAAGTCAAGTGCTGCCCCCACTGAAGCAGGGAGGGAAAAGGGAAGGAGCAGGCAGGCAACAGTTCCTCACAAAGTTGGTTTTTAGGGGCCACACTCCTGTCCTCCAGCGGGGTAATAATAAAGCTAATGTGGCAGATTTGGGTTTTGTTGTTTGTCAGCGCCCCCCCCCCTTAGTTTCTGTCACTCACCCATGAAAATTTAATGAAGCATTTAGGGTTATTACCCCCAGAGTCAATGGGCTAAAAATATTTAGCCTAATGCACTCCTTGTGGAGCCAATACGTCCATGGCTGGTACATGCAAAGTCATTGAGAGACCCTCCCTTTCTGCACAAAATTCACGACCCATTAAACTTATTCTGTAATAACAGCTTCTGTACAAATGGAAGCCCTAGCAAAAGGAGGCTGTCACACACCTCCTGAAAAGATAGCAATTTACACAGAGACAAGAAAAATTGGTGAGGTCATTGGCAGGATGCAATCTTGGGAGAACAGTTGATCAGAGGAAACTCCCAGCAAGGTGGGAGGGAGGGGCCACCCTTGGTTCTACTGTTTCTATCCACTTCTGGGTGTGACCAGATCTAATGGCCAGGAACCAGAGAAAGGCTCAAGTCTCTCCAACTTTTCCAAAGTTCTAGAAAGTGGGAAGAGTTGCCACTGAACACTTAGAGTTCATTTAGTGGGAAGTTTAGGCTCACCGAGCAACTCTATAAAGATGAATAAAACACTTCAGTTTCCTCATCTATAAAGACAAACCTCAGGGGCACCTTGGTGGCTCAGTCCCTTGAGCATCCAACTCTGCATTCCCGCTCAGGTCATGATCCCAGGGTCATGGGATCAAGCCCTTCATGGAGCTACACGCTGAGTTTGGAGTCTGCTTGAGATTCTCTCTCTCTCTCTCTCTCTCTCTCTCTTCTCTTCTCTTCTCTTCTCTTCTCTTCTCTTTCTCTCTTTCTCTCTCCCTTTCTCTTCCTCTGCCCCTCTCCCCTTCTCACGTGTGTGCTCTCTCTCTCTAAAATAAAAAAAAAAAATTAATTTAAAAATTAAGATTAAAACAAGGTAGACCTCAGTCTGAACTCCATACAAAGAAAACACGAGACATGGACAAATCAGAGAAGTGATGGTTGAAATAGGGGAAGGGAGTGTATAAAAATATTATGCGCTTCAGGTGTCTGAGACAAATGTCAGACTTTAGGTAACTGAACACAGGTCTAACTTTTCACTGACTCTACCAAAAACCACTGAAGTTTCTCAAGGCTTTGAGGACAGCCACAGGACATCAAAACCATTTACCTGTATTTTAAGACCCTGCATATCACAGTTATTGCCTTCCCGTCTCCTCCACCTCCTTCTATTTTCCAATGGGGTTAGGATTACGGACTTTGAAGGGAATGCAAAACACTGAGTTGGCCACGTAATGGAAATGGAAGAGGCTCATGTAAAACTCTACCTCTATTCAATGTTGAACAAGGTCCACCACGGAAACTAGGCAAGTTCCCGCTAAATCCAACAGGGGCAACAAAATGCAGCTGTTCTCAACTCCAGGCTGGAAGACAGTGTCACATATAGACTAACCACATGCAAGCTGCTCACCAAGGACTTTGTGAAGACATTAGTAGTCTTTTCAGTTAAACCAAACCAAGTCTGAAAGCACTGTTTTAAGTTATCATGCTAAACGTATCAAGAAAGAGCTCATCTAAAAGGGTGTTTTTTTTCTTTTCTTCTCTTTTAATAAGAGTGTCATTTGTACTAAGTGTGGCATAAGGAGAAAAATCAATAAACATTCCTTTATCATCCAACAGCAAAGTACTAAGAACAGCAAAGATCTATGCATTGGTTATTATGTTCCAGACATGGCTCTGGGTGCTTTCCATACATTAATTCATTTCATCGTCATGACAGCTCTGTGAGAGAAATATCCCTTTTAGTTTTTTAAATGTTTGTTTATTTTTGAGAGAGAGAGAGCACAGGAGAGTGAGCGGGGGAGGGACAGAGAGAGAGGGAGAGAGAGAATCCCCAGTAGGCTCCGTGCTGCCAGCATAGAGCCCGACACAGGGCTCCAAGTAATAAACCATGAGATCATGACCTGAGTGGAAATCAAGAGTCGGACGTTCAACCGACTGAGCCCCCGGGGTGCCCTGAAAAATATCCCTTTCAATGGGTACTGAATAGACTATGGACTTTGGAATCTGATGGCCTGAGTTATTTTTTACAAGTTACTCACCTTTCTAAACTTCAAAAGTCTCCATTCTACAGTGGTGATACCTGCTTCTTGAGACATCTGTGTGATGAGATTGCTGTAAGCCTTAAGTGAGATAATGTAGTAGACAAGGCTAGCACTAAATATGTCACCCAGCAAATATCGGTCCTCTTTCTAGAATAATGCCAAAATAGTTCATTTTAAATCAATAAGCATTTATGGTGTTCCTTTTACATATCAGGCACTGTGCTAGGCAATGGGAATGATGATAAATCGGAAACAGACCCTGCCTGTGAGGAGCTGTGAGACAATGGAATGAAAAAACCAAGGGCATGGGCAGGCAGGTGGGCACAAAGGAGTTTCATTGAATTTCACATAATTCATCCTAATGCACATGATTCTCAAGCTATGCAGAGAGGTAGCCTAAGTACTGTTTGAGATTGACCCATGATTGAAAACAAAAACAAATGTCAGTAAAAATAAATTCAATTAGCAATAATTACTCCTCCAATGAAAGGAATGAAAAGTAGCTCATTTTTGTGTATTATGTATTGTTTAAAACTCAGTTTATTCCTATAATTTTTTTTCCAATATACCTCTCTTTGGGTGAAGTATAATAAAGTTGTGCGGTAAGCTCTAAGGGTTTCAAACACGAGTTATTATATAGCCACTGTTTATTAAATAGTTTCTAGTGCTCACATATGCCAGGAATATGCTAATATTTCTATACACATAAAGCTCTCAGATTAATAAAATTTTGAATAACGTTCAGTAGGAACATTGCTACCAAGCTTACTAGAGACATCATGTGTTCAAAGTACACTAATGTATAGAATGCACAAAATTTCAAAGGTTAATACCTAAAGTATATAAGCCTCTTACAGTCCCTTTCATTCAAGTTCATGTTTACACTCAGGTTCCACTTCTTTATTCAAAAAGCGTTTTCTTATTGTTTACTCTATACCCGGAACAACATTAGCCTTTGGCAAGGCAAGAAAACAAAAAGCAAAGCAAAACAAAACAAAAACAAAACTTGCTCTTGAGCAATTCATAGGCACATGAAGGAAATATATCATTACACCGCATTCCAATAAATACTATGGTAGTATTAAGTACAGCATGCTAAGGGAACATCACATACGGGCACTTAACACAGGGTAGGATGTTAAGAAATCCTCATGAAGGAAATGATGTCACCTGGGAAGGTAACTGAATAACCAAAAAAAGCAGGGACAGGTATTTCGGGCAAAGAAAAGAGAATGTACAAATTCTTCCAGGATGCTGGATGGTGGTGGCTATGGCTGACTCTGGGGAGGCAACATAAATTTTAATGGGTCTCGTTTGCCATGTTCAGGACTTTGGACTTTAGTGTGAAAGGGGTCAAATGTTTTAAAAAGCAGGAAAAAAACATTGTTCACCCCTTACATTAACCACATTTCAGGTACCTTTCTTACATGCCCTGAACTCAAGTAAGATATCCAATTGTTATTTCTTTTTTGAGGTCAGAAAAGAACATAAATTTCTGAAAGCCTTCATCAAAACAGAGGTCCCTTCTTTTATGATACTGGCCTGCCTTGATTCCAGGGAAAGGTTGTGTGGCAGTATTATTACTGAACTTGACTCTGGTTTACAGTTGCTATAAATAGCACTCCTTTTATTTTTTCCAAGGAGGGGGTGGAGGAGACTAGCCATGCTGCAATTGTATTTATGCCACCAATCTTTTCAACTAAATGCACAATAGAAACAAAGCAGAGAGCTGAAGTGATCATCAAAAGGCTCTTAAGTTCCAACACAAACCCCCAATTTTTTTTCACTCATAAAGTGGATCCTAAGGTGAGGTTAGTGCTTGAAAATAGGGGAAGACTAGAAGCTATCAGAAAATGACTGGTTTCTCATGCTTGGGGAGCATGAGAGCAGGGAGGAATCAGCATACCTTAAGATACAGTGTCATGCATTTTGTGGTCACTATGTTGAAGGTATGACAGATACTTGTTTTTTGACTCTCTCAGCCATTCCTCTGTCTTTGGTAAACACCACTCCGATTTTGTTGGGGAACCATTCCCCCATTCGATGGTATGTTTTTCCCCACTCAGTTTTGGTAGAGCTGACCCTACCTACCTCCAGCTCCAGGGATAGACAGGAGCAACATGCTTCTTGGCCACAGTTCAGGGATGGTCCAATAGGTGACCTGTGTACTTACGCTAGAGCAACTGGGGAAAATGCTTTCCCTTTACCACTGGCCTGGAAATTGGACAGATGGTAAGCCTGTAGCTGTAAGAACCCATCCCATAAGAAAGGTCTTCAGAGAATAAAAGAGAGAGAGAAGAAAACAGGTAAGAAAAATAGAGATTTATGAGAACACTGTTGAATGACTTTGGTTTAGCCATGCCTGAAGTCAACTACCATCCCCCCACCCAGATTTTTCAATTATATGAGCCAAAACGTTCCCTCTATTACTGAAACCAGGTTGGATTAGTTTTCTTTTCCCACTTTTGACGAACACAATTCTATCATACCAAGTATTGCATTATGAACTTTCTTTATATTAATCCAATTTAATACTTAGAGAATCCCCAAAAAGCTATTTGTATATTGTTATACTTGGCCTTATTCAGAGAAAAACACGAATTCACATTGTATAGGTTAAATCAACTCAGAGAGGTTAAATATCTTGCCGAAAGTTACACATACTATTAGAAAAGGAAAAATTTAAATACTATTTATAATAGCACATTACAAAATACTTAGGAGTAGATTGAACAAAAGTCATGCAAAGTTTTTGCACCAAATCTTACAAAGTGTTGATGAAAACAATTAAAGAAGACCCAAATAAATGGAGAACCATACAATGTTCATGATGTGGAAAACTCGATGTTGATGTCAATTCTCCCCAAATGGAACTATACATTTAGCAAAATCCAAATAAAATTCCCAGCATACTTTTTTAAAGAAATTTCCAAGTGAATTCTAAAATGTATATGGGAATGCAAAGGGCCTTAGAATAGCCAAAACACTCCTGAGAAAGAAGGGAAAATTTAGAGAGCTTATCCTACTTGATTTCAAGACTTACTAAAAAGCTGCAATAATTAAGACAGTATGGTCTTAGCATGAAGGATAAAGTAATCAGCGGAACATCAGATAAAATCCAGAAACAGACCAACACATATGTGGTCAATTGATTTTTTTTTTTACAAAGTTGTCAATGCAATTCATTGAGGAAAGGAAAGTCTTCAAAATATGGTATTGGAACAATCATATGGAAAAAATTAATCTCAATCCCTTCCCTATACCATGTATAGAACAAAATATATTCACTAAAATAGTAAAGATTCTAGAAGAGAATTATAGAGTCTATCCTAATGATTTAGAGGTATGCACATATTTCTTAGAAGACAAAAAAAATCATTGAACATAAAAGAAAAAATGATAAATTAGACTTTATCAAAATGCAATATATGTGATGTTCAAAAGACAGCATTAAGAAAATCAATGGCAAACCACAAACCTAAAGAAAATATTTGAAATACATATCTGACAAAGGGCTTAAGTCTAGAAAATACAAACAACTCCTATTAATTAATAATGAAAAGATAAACAACATAATTAAAATGGACAAAATGCTTGGACATTTTACCAAAAAAAAAAAAAGAGAAGATATATTGAATAGCCAATAAGCACATGAAAAGGTGGGCAACATCGTTGATCACAAAGAATATGGAAATAAACCATAATGAGATATCACTCCACAAACACTAAAAGGGCTAAAATTTGGAAGTCTGACAACATTCAATACTGGTGAGGATACAGAACTCTCACATGTTTCCAATGAAAATGTACAACAATGTCACCGTGTTGGAAAATGACCTGGCGCTTTCTTATCAAGTTAAGCATACATGTACTCTTTGGGCATTTACAGGTATTCCACTCCTACGTATTTACTCCTGAGAATAAAACACGTACACACACACTTATAAACACATGTACACACAAATAAACATATATACTAGAAACTTTATCGCAACTTTACTTGTAATAGGTCAAACTGGAAACAACACAATGTCTTTCCACAGTAGAAGGGATAAATAAGTTGTAGCATAGTCATACAGTGGAATACTACTACGCAAGAAACAAAATAAACTACCGATAACTACAGCAACATGGACAAATCTTTTTCAAACGTTGAATGAGAGAAACTAGAAGAACACTGTCACGATTTTGTCTATATAAGGATCAAGAACAGGCAAGATAAATCTATGACGAGATAAATTAGAACACTGGTTGCCTCTGTGGAGGGGGATTGTCTGGAAAGAGGCACAAGGTACTTTCTGGAGTAATGGAATATACTATATCTTTAATGTAATGTTGGTTATATAGGCAAATACATTTGCCAAATACATTTGCCAAAACTGGAAATCAGACCCCACTATCCTTATGGGAACCCCTCCATTATGGCCCAACACAGCTATTTGTGCTAATGTTGCAAGTCCTGAATGAAATGTTGTACTCTCAACCAAAGAGTACTCTCTGTTATATAAGTATGGCACTACCAAAGCAATGAATGCGTGTGTGTGTGTGTGTGTGTGTTTTAAGTATCCTTTAAAGTGCATTAATGCAAGAATGGTTAGGCCAACATAGAGTTCCCCTCACAAAATGAAGGTACTATCTAGCAATGCTGTGGGTATCACCAGAAGGTAAAGAATTTCCTGGCACAAGAGTAAATCAAATATAGGTTGGATGATGGCTTAGCAAGAATGGGATAGAGAAATCCAAGCTTCAGATGATGGAAGTAAACAGGGGAAAGGAAATCTTGAGCAGTAAGACCTTTAAATTCTCCTTCTAAACTCCAACAGTTTATGATTCCTTGAAGGGTTCTCAAAAAGCTCTGAAACCATAGTGATACTTCAAATGGGTCTCTTCTCCAACATCCCAGAAAGCCAATGAGAGGCTATAACTCGACCCTGGATGGCCTAGCCTGTGTGGTTGAATCTGGATGAAAACCTCACAAGGAAAAAGTCACCACTCTTTCCTGGAAATGTACTGATGCAAATCACACTTTATAAAATATTTTTTTTAAATAAAAAGAATGTAATTGCTCACTGAATTGTAATATGAATGCAAATTAACTTACTGTAATTATACTGTGCAATTTTCTACTTTAAAAACTTAGAAAATGGAAGAGACCTGATAAGTAATTTGAACTGTAATTCTTCATTGCGTTCCTTCATTATGCAATGGTTACCATAAGCAATTTGCTCTGTTTTAATGTAAAATGTTTTTACTTCATACCTTTACCTTGGCAGGACTCAAACGAGACCATTCAGTATATACAAATACCCGTTTTCCCCCCACAAGTACATTGTAGAAATAATCGAGATTAAATTAATACAGCACAAGGGAATTTGTGAGAGATTCTTTAATATATTTTCACTTTGGAACATTTAGCACATTAAGTATCTCTCTATCCTATATCTGCAATGTGTTTTAAATAATCAGGGGATTCCTCACCAAATAGGAGTCGGATGACCAGCATTCATGCTTTAGTGGCAAGGCTTTGGTATAGAAGTAAGGAAAATGGGTTTAGTCTCAACCCTGCCAGTAATTAATTGTGTGACCTTCCACATGCTGGCCCTCAGTTTGCGCATATGTAAATCAAAAGGTCTGGCTACGTGATTTAAAGCCTCCATTCTAGCCCTTACAATCCAAGACTGCTCTGTTGTCACTCTTTGCTTTGCATTGTTTAAGCAACATGAGTGACAGTAAATGAATTTCTTATTTAGAGTTAATGACTGTCTGAATGAACCACAAGCCCTCTGGTTCAATCATTCATTGCTAAAGAATGTCTAACGCAAAGATCGTCTGTGATGATGCCAATGTAAAAAAAATAATAATTACCTCTTTCATGCTAATAATAATTTGCACGTGTAGTTCCCTCAGTGTGGTTCCTGTTAACGGCAAGGAGAACATACAGACAGCCAGGGATCTCATTAAGCAGCAGCACAGTGTAATGGAAAGAGAGGTAGGTAAAGCTTGGAATCGTGAGACTTTGGTATTTCCTTTGGCTAATAACCATACCAGGCCTCAGTAATTTCATCTTTTAGACTGGGTGCCCTCAGCTACTTTCCTGGATGTTCTTAGGATCAAGCACATAATGAATGGAAGAGACATTTGGTCACCTGTATTTGTAAATGTCTCATTTAATGCTCTCAGCAAACCTGTGAAGGAAATGATCCTCTATTATCTCTATTTTCCAGCACACACACACACACACACACACACACACACACACACACACTCACACTCACACCTACACAAAAGTAAAAGTAAGAGAAATTAAGTAATTTGTCCAGGGCCACAGCCCATGACACTTGTCTGGCCTTTCTATTCAGAAGGGATAGTAACATCTCTTCACCTTCCAAATTCCCATATCTAGGTAATTCTTTTTTTCTCTCAACATAAACGATGTTCTTAGAAAAAGGGAACTCTTTCATCTTTGCGCAACCAACAGTACCATGAACCTCTATTCCTCAGCTATAAAAATGCAATAAAAGTGCTCTAAAGGACACTCTTTAGTTTGCTCTTTGGATCTCATCTCACCCATACCCACCCCGTTTGTCTTTTCCTAAAAATCCAATTCCAATTTGGAGAAGTATGTGATTTCTCAGAGGTGCTGTCTGTACCTTAGCTCTTGACTGGAACACATGACTTAAGCTAAACCACTCAGCACCCCCTGAATCACCATTCTGGTAATGACCAGAGTGGTGGTTCAGGGGTTAGCAGAAAACCTATCCAATCAGACTTTGACTGGAAAACAGAAAGCAATTAAAAACAAAAATCCTGTAGACCAGGAAGCAACAGTGTAGGCTCCTAAAGGGAATGGACTTTATGATGAAGCTGGATCCAAAGAGGTCAAAGCAGAGAGACCAAAAGAAATCATCCTGTCATATCATGGAGTCACTGTCTAAAGGCAGCATTACATTAACAATAATATGATCCAATATATCATTTTGATCATATAAGCCAGCATTGTTCGTAGTTTTTGTTACTTCTACCAATACCGTGCCCTCAATGTAATGAAGTCATGAATGAGAAAGTGTAAAGGCTACACAATCATAATATTTAATAATGGTGATTAGGACAACAATGACATGATGATGGATTGAAGGAGATGAATGCCTTTCAACAAACATGGCTCCGGAATTTCATGTAGATCAGAAATTTGTCAGTTGTAAAAAAAATAAAATTAGTTCATTTTACTGTGTTTCATCTAGATTCATTTTATGATCTTCTTCTAGCAGCATACTCTTATTTATTCCTGATCAAACCATAAAGATGATATATCTTTTCTTGACCATGTCTTCTACACGCTTGCCTCCATTCTTTCACTCATGCTATTTCTTCCTCCAGGATTACTTTTCCCCATTCCCATTTACTGAAATCTTTCACAATGTGTAGGACCCAGTTTAAATGAAGCCCCCCATCTTTCTCCCTTTTGATTCCTTTATATATTGTGCTTACTTATAACCCTGATCTCTGCCATGTATTGGAGCCATTTTTCACATGTCTGGATCCCCCATAAAGACTATAATCTCTTAGAGTAGATGCTAAGCTCCTTATAAACAGCAGAGAGAAAGAGATGTATGTGACACCTGTCACTGCACTAATTTCAAGGGTGATTCAACTGATGTGCCTGTAATTCCACCAATGAATAGTCATCAATCAAAAGCATATAAGGAGCACCTTATGAAGAGATGGAAAGTCTTTATAATTAGGAATGCTTAGACTTTGATCTAACTGGGAGTTATGAAAAAGGGCAGGAGAGTGGATGACAGAGAAGGGAGGGAAGGAAGGGAGAAAGGGAGGGAGGAAGGGAGGGAGGAAGGGAGGAAGGCAAGAAGGGAGGGAGTAAGGAAGGGAGGAAGGGAAGGAGGGAGGGAGGAAGGAAGGAAGGAAGGAAAGGAGGAAGGAAGGAAGGAAAGAAGGAAGGAAGGAAGGAAGGAAGGAAGGAAGGAAGGAAGGAAGGAAGGAAGGGGTCATTTCAATCTGGTTCCAGGTGCTATCATTTGTTCTCTCATCTGCACAACTGAATCACATTATGAATCCCTCTCTTATGGGCATTTGTTTAATGCTTGTCCCATCAACAGACTTAAAGCCACCACTGTAGTTTCCTTGTGTCTCTTTTTCCTATAGCCAGCGCTCCCCCATCCATGTCAATTTACCTCCAACATGTAACTCAAATCTGTTCACTTTCATCATCTCTTCTGCCATCACCTTAGACCCAGCTACATGATCTCTGGCCTAGTATTGCCTTTTCCCCTGTTTTTACTCTTGCTTCCCTGTGACCCATGTTCCACATATTAGCTGCAGTACTATTTTAGAAACATCATTCAGATTTTCCCATTTAAAACACATCAATGATTCCTCATTGTATTTCAATTTCCATAAGTCTTCATAAAGGCTTTCAAGTTCCTCCATGATCTGACCTAGGCTCAACTCACTCCACTCTCCCCATGCTTATTATACTCCAGTCACAGTGGCCTTCATTCATTTCTACACAACCTCATGTCAAAGCCTTGGCAAGGAATATTCTATTTGCTTGAAATGGTATCTTCTCACCTCTCCAAAAGCTTCTCCCCAGGGCCCAGCTCCTATACATTCATTGATGCTAGCTTAACTGTTACTTGTTTAGAGGTCTGACCTTACTCCCGTCCTTCATGAGGTTCCTTTGTTAAAATCATTCAAAACAATCACCCTGTAATTTTCCTTCAGAGACCTAATTACAATTTAAAACTGTGGGGGATAAGCTTAGGAATCCCCTGAGCTTACACCAATGGGTTAACAAGGCATAAACAAATACAAAGCCATAGGAGGTTCACACCCGAGTTTGGGTAAACAAGAAAAGGCAACCAAGAATAGGGAGGTGCAAAGGCACCCCAGAATAGAGAGAAGGTTTAGAGCCCCCAGAATAGAAGGAGAGGGGCAAAGGCCCAAAAATAAGGGCACAAAGGTGCCCAATACATATGTATATGAAATAAACAAGATTAGATATTCAAGGTGGAAGCACTCCCAATTTAGTACTATAGGAGAAAGCTGCTCTCACAGGAAGAAAGGACCAAGTTAGCTAAACAGGGAAATTGGGCTATAGACCACTGCGCTGCAGGTGTAGCAGCCCAGAGTGGAGATGATTAACAAAAGAAAAGGTGCCTGAGTTTATTTCCCCTACCTGTCTCATCCCTGAGGCTAGCTAAGGTAAACAGAGGTGATGCCTCATGTCCACTGTAAACAACCTTCCTCCCAACTGCCCGGCCCCCGGATTTTGTTTTGTATGAACCCAACCCCCTAACCCCAAATATCTTCAAGACCCCCTTTCCCTCACGTCCACAAGTTAATGTTCACAGATTCAGTTTCTTTGTACACATCCATTGCCATGTTTATAAGCTTTCTGATCCTAATAAAAATGGAGCAAGGACCCTTATTTGGGGTTCTTGTCTTTTCCTGGTCATTAGCCATCTCTCACTTTCAGTCTTGCATCCCACTCTTTTGCTAGACAAGAGAGAACTTTAGACCCAGAGTCTATGACATAAAACTATCTATGTATAACCATATATGAAGTATAATTATATTTTATAAGTATATTTTGGTTTAATGTCTATTTACCCTAGTAGACTATAAGCTCCACAAGGGCAAAACAATGTTTTTGTTTGTTTGTTATTTTTGTGTTTGTTTGGTCACTATAGTGGGTTGAATGGTGGTTCCCCAAAATATATGCCCATGACTTAATCCCCAGAATTTGTGAATGTTACCTTATTTGGAAAGAATCTATGTAGCCTTTGTATCTCAAGTTAGGATGTTGATATGAGAAGATAATCCAGGATTATACAGGTGGGTCCTAAGTAGAATAAAAAGTATCCTTATAAGACACACACAAGGGAGACACAGAGAAGAGCAGGTAGTGTGACCACAGGGGCAGAGATTGGAGTGAAGTTGCCACAAGTCAAGGCACAAGAAACTGGAAAAGGAAAGGAAAGGGGTGGATTCTTCCCTAAAGCCTCTGCAGGGAACACAACTGTATGGACACCATGATGTTAGACTTCTGGCCTTCAGAAATATGAGAGAAGAAGTATCTTTTGTTTTAAGTCACTATCTTTATAGCAATTTGTTACAGCAGCCCTAATAAACTAATACAGTCACCTATATATTCCTGTATTACTTACATTGCTGAGTGCTGACCAGTGATTATGGGCTGAACAAATACATGAGCATTCATAGAGCAAAGATACACATGTCCATCATTGTATACTGGATCTTTCCATAGTGAACCGAACACAGTAGGCCCTCAAAATATTTATTAAATTTCATTTTATAAAGATACAGGCATATGAAAAATTTAAAGCTTAAATATGCAAAAGAAACTTACAGATGTAACTAGACCGCCTTCTTCTTTTATAAATGGTAACTGTAGAATTGAAAAAGGTTATCTGACTTACCCAAGGTCACTAGCAAGCTCAGGCTGAGGGAAATTGCATTTATTTATGTATTTCCTATATCAACTTCTACTAGAGTATCTTCCCTAAGTACAGTTACATTACTCTAATTAAAATCATTTGATATGTTGCTGCTGTCTTTAGTCAGACTCCAGCATTCATTGTCATTAAACTAGTTAGTATGTGTAGTTCTGTACTGATAATGAAAGAAATATTGAACTAAATCCCAAGAATTACAAGATAAAAATTTTATCCATTCAAATTCCAAGGAATCCAAGAGGGAATATCAACACTAGATAGACATTTACTATTACATTTTACTTGATTTAATTATGATTTCATTACTGGTATTCAAATATTTAAGCAGCTTATCAGGCATTATCTCTTCATTTAACAATTTACCCCAAAATATATTAAAATGCATAGAATAAACCAACTCACTTCAGTACTAAGGTCTTTCCCACTTAATTTTTGACTTAGGGTTTAACTCCACTTGAGGAGTCTCTAATGATTATGGCTTAAATTTAACGTTTTCCCATATATTACCTGTGCATGGCAGAAAAGATTCTATATGCATCTGTCAGTAGCAAAGGAGTATCTTGAATCGATCTTTCTTTCCTTCCTCTTCCTCTGTATGGGAACACAATATAGCTCTGGAAATTAGAATTTCTGTATTTATTTCACCAGATCTGATTGCATGATCTTTGGCAACTAGCATAACCTTTTGTGCACCACTCACCCATTCACATATCCAGCCACTCGGGCACTAATTCCATAAGTATTAATGTGAACCTATATCATCTGATTCCAAGACACATGTGCTTTTTTGTCACTGTGTCCCCAGTCATTCCATCCTCAGTGTAGATGCACCATTAATACCTGTCAATAAAATGAACTGTACAATGACTCCTAGAATCTGGTATGTTATTTCCTTTGGATTTATTACATGTGGCTAAATTTGGAGAATCCCATTGTAGGCAGAGGAATCCCAAAGGTCATTTAGTGAAGTTCCCAGCTGTAGACTGATTTTTAATTACACACACCTATATAACTTATCCATTATATCTTTAAATATCCTTGGGACTGGAGCCTTTAAAATCTCCCTTGGAATCTATTTCTCTGAATAACCATGCCCGGTTCCATTTATAGAGTCCATTTTTAAAAAATCATTCACATGTTCATCTATTAAAAAACAAAACAAAACCTGAGTGTTTTCCATGTGAATGAAACCCTGTGGTAGGCGTTGATGATAAAGAAATGAAAGACAGGTGCTGTTCCAAAGTAACAGAGTAATGGGAGGGAAAGATAAGAAAACAGGTAGATTTTTAAAATAGTGCCCTAAGTGCTATAACACAGGTAACTACTGAGTGCTTTAAATGCCTCCCCACCTCCCCAGATAGAGGTGTTTAGAGTGGGAAAGTGATCAGCAGCTTCCAAAGAAAGCTGTGAGTCCATTAGGACAAAGGTCATCCCATGCCTTAGCCACTCAACCCACCAGATTCTTCACCACTCAAAGGTTTTCTCCAACTAATTCCTTTCTAGTGACACAGATCACCCTGTTAAGATTCTCAAAGAAGTTCCAAAGAGAGAAATCCTTATGAAGATTTATCTCTCTCTGGGCAACCATGTGGCTACTGCCCAGATGCTATATAACTATTGTGCCTTTATTTGTGCTCACATTTGCACTGAGTTTGTTACAGCCTCAATGTATTTCATTAGTTTCTAGGGGAGGATTTGCTCCTTCTGCAGGCTTTATTTTCAGGGAGGTTACGAAAAAACCAACTTCCCAGAGAAAAATACTGTATGATGATTACATATTGTGAAACCCAGGTCTGATTATATCATGCTCCTATTTAAAATCATTTAACTGCTCTCCAGTGCCTACAGGAGAAAATCGAGTGTCTTTAATCTGGCATGGGGAACATCGATGGTGAGCACTTGTACACTCTGTAGCAGTATCTCTTATCAAGAGGACATCACACAACAGAGGCCACCAGGCAGAACCCCTTTAGGTTATGGCCAGACGACTCATTGAAGGGGTCAGTAGAGAAGTGATAAGAGCTGATCTACATTTTTGGAAGCTTATTCTACATTCCCTGAATAAAGTAATTTTGCAGCAAAATTCATGTATAACTCCACTTGCTTCCTCAATAATGAGACAGACCACAAATTAGAAAGCAGAAAACAGGGAACAAAAATAAGTAAAAAAAAACATTTGCAAAGCACTTCCTTAAAAACACACCTACAAAGGATTCCAGGATGTTTACCATTACTTCCGTTAAAGCATCCATCTGAAGGTTTGCAGTCAGCTTCCTGAGTTACCCCAGTAACAATCCATTAAGTATTCTCTTGACAAATCCTAAATTGGCCAATAGTTTGTAAAAACACCACTCTGTGTCCCAGCCATTGTGCACGGTTGCACTGGGGTGAATATGTGAATTATTGTAAGTGTATGTATATAGTTATCATCATACTTTTCTGCACCCATTTATGAAGTGTGGCTTGAATTCAGTGATCTCATTTTTTTTGCTTTCTGAAAAAATAAAATACAGAATGCAAAAAACTCAAGCCAGTTAAGAAAGGACACAACTACTCTTCTCCACGAGGCAATAAACTAGTTATATGAGAAACACCTTCCAGTTACTTGAAGAGTTAGATTTAAAATAACCCAATCTGTAACTAATAACATTTCTGTATTGTATGAGTACATTAAAATACTCATTGGATTTGTCTCCTTTGATGAATTAATTAACTCAATAGATATTTATTGAGCATCTCTTAGACATGACAAAAAGTGCTGCCTAAAGAAAGTAGGTATTACCTTGCCTTCAAGGAGCAGGGTATTTACATTTATTGTGAGGTCTCAGTCGCATAAAATAAAAACCCATATAGGGCACAATTTGATCTGTCTTATTCCCTCATGCTATCAAGCCAGTACACACACACACACACACACACACACACAGACACACACACACACACACACACACACACACACACACACACACACACACTACGCTACATTGATTAAGAATTGGCCTCACTCTATTATTGACCCCCATTCTAAATCACTAAGCCTCATGTACTTTATGCTCCAAATGTTAGGTCCTTATCATCCCACTTCTGGTGTTAAGGTTCATTTTCCATAGGAACTTTTATTCACACTTTTTTTTCTTTTGCTCTACTTCTGAGTACAATTTTGATTCCTCTTGAGCCAACAGCAGCTCCACTTGTCTTGGATAAACATTTTGCCATCTGAGGTGGGGTCCAGAGGACTTGGTGGGTTCAGGAGGGGAGGGACAACTCTTCCCACACCACCAGGTTATAACAAGGCCCCATTTAACAGCCCAACGTAACAATCCTGCATTTCAAAGGAGAAATGTATAAATACAAGAAATTGGATCAACCATGAATCCTAAGTCAGGATTCTACTTGTTCTATGGTAATATAAAAATACTGAAATATCACATTAAAATCATGACTAAGGACACAATCTAGGTGTGCCATCTTGTGAACATCCCTACTGCCACCATATCAGCTGGAGACCCCACCCCCATTTTAGCTTTACCATTTTAGCTTCCTTTGGACCTGACTGCATAAATGGTTCCCAGGCAGAGGGTGGATTATTTAGGTAACTTCAGAGATTCTTTTTCAATCTGACTGATGGCTGTGAAATAGCCAACTAGATAGCTATGATCCCTTCCTTTAGGAAGCTTATTATCCTGGAGTAAAAGACATGTTGAATATTAGGTTCATGGATATATTCCAGGTAGTGTTTCACTAGGGCCTTCTAGTACAGGTCCCTAAACAAAAATTGTGATAGCTCCTTATGCCTCTAAGATTCTTTCAATAGGAGAAACGTGCTTGCAAATCACTCAGCAGAAGGATAAGACTGAAATATAAACAAGTAAGGGAGAGAGGCCACGCTGCCTTAAATTCACACTAAAGTATAAATGACCGACATTGGATATTGTTTATGAATAAAGCTCTTGATGGAGAAGAGTTAAAGAGGAAGATACACTGGGTTTTCAATTAGAGGAATCATGGAGGAAAGAAACCTGGTGTTAGGAGGGGAGAAATTGCCTCCTGAATAATCTGGTTTATGCTGAGTCCTTTGTGCATATATATACACACACACATATATGTGATGAAAATAAGAGTAAGTTTGGAATCAAAAGTTCTGGGTTCTTGTTTGGGCTCAACCACCTCACTCTGGGCTCTGAGAAAGGTCTCTAATCTCTTTGGGATTTAAATTACTTGTTTTTAAAAAAGGGATAACATATTCTGCCCTAACACCTCACAAATTTATTGGGAAGGTAATATTGATCATACCCATGTAAGGTGTTAATAGGGCAAGAACACTGTTCTACTGCAATGGAGATCTCAAATTATCTCCAAAACATGAATGAAACAAGTGCAAGCTGGGGCACTGATTTAAAGTAATTGGACCAATCTTTGTCGGTCCAGTTACAAAATTCTACCCTCAGACTTTAAAACAATGATTTTTAATTTACCTGAAGCTATGCTTCCAGATTAACTGGTTAATAATAACTGATTAATCACTGATAATTCCTTTATGCCTTTCAAAGGAATTATTGTGTCACAGGGCTTATCTCACACTTTTGAAATAAATGTGTTCCAGTAGGAGTGGCTGGTTTCTGTTACCCAATTGGCGCATGGTTAACATATGTGATATATATTTCACTTAAAATTTTTTTAATGTTTATTTATTTTTGAGAGAGAAAGAGAGAGAGAGAGAGAAGAAGAAGAAGAAGAAGAAGAAGAAGAAGAAGAAGAAGAAGAAGAAGAAGAAAGAGGAGAAGGCAGAGAGACAGAGGGAGACACAGAAGCTGAAGCAGGCTCCAGGCTCTGAGCTGTCAGCACAGAGCCTGATGTGGGGCTCGGACTCAGGAACCACGAGATCATGACCTGAGCTGAAATCAGATGCTTAACTGACTGAGCCACCCAGGCACTCCTGTATATTTCATTTAAAATACCATAATGCTTTTTAAACAATTATGCTTTTTAAAGGATGTATTGTTTCATTTTATATTAGTCACTATTTAATTGTGGGTCATGAAACCCAGTGGACTCATTAGGTCCTCAGGCCAGCACTCATGACAAGTCTCTCCTCCTTGCTTTGGATGGATCAGCTAATTCTAGACCCAGACTCCACCAAGACCACACACTTTCCAGACATGCCTCTGCATTCACCCCATTTTGGTAGCCCCCCACTTTCCCTCTTGTCAGCTCCCAGTCCTCGCTGAGAGGTTAATTTACTGAGGAACATAGAAGTTAAGCTTCTGCCCACAGACACATGGAAAAAGGTGAACCTCTAAGATTTGAACTTAGACATCGAAGGCACCAAAGCCCAAATATGTTATTTCTACCTCATCCTGCTGATATGTAGAGTATCTGTTTCTTTATAGCGAGACTCTTTTTTAGTGGGAGAGACTTGGGTTATAGTATTCTATTAAAAAAAAAAAAAACTATGTTAAAAGATGTTTTGTGATGTGTAGGACAAAGAGGGCTATTTAAATTGAAATCATTTTCCTAGTATCCAAGATCTCTAAATCTCGTGCACATTAAGTTTGAATTAACACTAACAAGGGTCTAACAGCTTTGATGCTGTGTTCTTAGATAATTAAATTCTTAGAAAATCATTCCACATTTGAGGGAGAAGCGAAGGACACAGTGAGTTCAGTCTTAATTCAAAGTCACTTACACATTGTTACCTGCTGTTTCCAGGCCTTCACAGAATCAGCAGGGAGGATTTGATATTAAAAATGAGGGTTTCTCTCTTTCTCTTTCCACACCCCCCCCCTTCTTTTAGGCCAAATTCTCAGGTGGGGGGCATAGTGGAATTGTCAACTTGAATTTTTCCTAAGCGGTCACTTTACTTTGGCATTTATCATATGCTAGAATATCCAGGCTATTTTGCATCCTGAAACTGAGGTTCTAGCAATATTCCTTCCTTCAAAACTATGCTCCACGTTGTATGTATGAAGTGTTTTATAATTTATAAAGCCCTTTTTTCATCCATTATCGCATGTGACCCTCAGACCCACCTGCAGAATTTAAAAGATGACACGTTCGTCTATGTCATCATCGGAAGAGATGGCTGTTGACAGGCCTCATGAGGTGACATCTATATTGGTAGCATTTTACATCCTAAGCTAACATTTGACCTTTGGGACTCAGAGTCATAAACTAAATCTTGTTATATCTGAGCAGGCTCGGGAATACTGACTCACAATAACAAACCTCACAAGAGGCTGAGGAAGACACTGGGATTCCAGCTTAAGATGTTAAGATAAGAGATAAAAAACTGCCAGTGGGTGATAACTGTTAGGTCAGTATGAGCAGGCGTTTTGTTCCAGGACTGCTAGGTTATCAGAATGCTGCTTGGTTTCCAAGATGAGAAAGCAGAAACTCAGGGAGGTGAGATAAGTTGCCGCGAGCAATCTAGGCGGTTAAGTGGAGAAAACAACTTGAATGCTCCACCTCCACCCTAGGGACTGAGCCAGCACCAAGATGGAACTGGGGTGGGGAGGGGGTGGCTGGTGGCTCTTTGGCCAAGCCTCTGTCCCTCTCCTGGTAAAGGCTCTTATGGGCACCATGGACCTTATCCTCATATCTTTCCTTAGTGTCTTTCTGTGACCGTTCCCCACACTTGGATTAGTAAGGTGTCACTTCAGCTTTGTTCTGGTTTAGTAGGGAGATTATTTTACTTTAGGGCAACTTTGCATATTTCTACTTTGATCTCATATGTACTGGTTTAGATTTGGACCCTCAGACAGTAGCCTTACTTCCTAGACGAAGGTGGTACCCTACAACCAGCTCTGCATACCAAGTTATAACCCTTTCCAGTAGGTGGGACAGCAATTATTACCCCCATTTTTCATTTGAGGAACCAGAGACTCAGAGAATTTTTATAACTCAGTTGAGGTCATACAACTTGCAAGTAGAGTTTCCAGATTTGAAACCACACTTCAGGCTTTAGGGACTGTGCTCTTTCTACCATGTCATGATGCCTATGGGTGACAATAATCATAATACTCACTGAGCACCATTCTAAATATTTTAAATACGCTAACTCACTGGGTCATGACAGCAGCTCTATAAAGCACCTCTCACCATTATTATTATTATTTCCATTTTATTGATGATGAAATTGTGGCACAAAGAAATCAACCAAGAAGCTCAAAATTACAAAGTGAGTAAGTGACAGACCCAGGATTTAAACCTCAGAGTATGTGCTTTTTACCATATTCTTACAAGTAGAAGAAAGAAGACTACCCTGGTGGGGGCTTCAGGGAACACTGGGAGGGTCTTGGCTTGGCCAGATTATTTTCTTTTCATCCATGGACCAATGCTAAAACTCCAACACGGGAGCCTCACTCTGATTTACGGAAGGTTTTCCAGCTTCTAAAAATGCAAATGGTCACTCTTGTTAATTACTCACATAACAAAGTAATGGGACATCTGAGGACATGAAGGTTTTGTGAATGGAGACTATACCACACCAGGACCATGTAGAAGGAGAAAGAACTAATTACTCTCTGGGATTCTCACATCCATCAGTCTAGTCGTTATTGTTAATTCAGAGAATGGAATGATGTCTGCAATACAATGCCACTTGTAGTGGAGAAAAAAGATTTCAAATTCTGGAAGGAAGGAGGGAGGGAGAGAAGGAAGGAAGGATGGGTGGAGGAAGAGAGGAAGGAAACAAATATTGTATAAGTAAAAGTAAACTGGTAGAATTTGGGACTTGATTGACTGAGAAGGAGTTAGAGAAACTAAGAAAGGAGAGAAACTAAGAAGACACAGGCTTGGGCCATCAAGAATCTTATTATCTAGGAGATGATAGTTATATCTATGAATATTTATCATTCGTTTACAGGGTGTTTTCTTTTAATAAATGAGAACAATTTCCAATTATATTTTTAATTCTAGAGTTCATGTTCAGTTCTACCACTTGAATTATAAGCAAGGAAAAAGTTTAACCGTACACAAAGTTTCTGTATTCATATCTGAGAAAATTTGCTAAAATACTTTTGAACAGAACTCAAGAAAATGCTTCTGGCCAGTAAGCCATGAAAACAAATCCATTCTGGTTAGTCAGCGAATCATCCACGTATTTGTATTTTGCAGCTACAAGAGCCTCATGTTGTTTTACTGAAACTGGCCCTGCAGTATATTATCAGAAAGTACCATGTAGTTCTGCAGGCTTGCTGATCTGCAAGAAGAAGGTCGAAGAGTGGAATGAATACCTTAAACCACAACTCCAACTTCGTAATCTAATTTCTTTGAGTCTTCAGACATGTTCTTACAAAAAAAAATAATAAAAAAAAAGTATAGCGACAGAAATCAATTTTCTCATTTAATCAGCTTCTTTGTTAATTCAACCATAAATTATGTGCTAGAGAAGTCTAATCACATTGTATATGAATCTTGCATAATTTGCATTAATTACAACCTAAGATGTAAGTGCATTATGTGGTATTGTATGTATTTTTAGTTTATCTCATAAAAAAAGAGTTATAGCTGTCTGTGGTAGACATAACTTATTTTCCCAAACACTGAAGAAGAAAAACAAAATCTTACTGATTAGTTTAGGAAGTGGTCTCTTTTGGAACAGATTTTTTTAAAACTCTACTAGTGCTTGAATTGTTGCTAAAGCAGCTCCTCCTAGATGTGCACAGCAACCCCCGCCCCCCAACCCTGTCTTTCTAGTCTCTCTTGCAGCCCAGAAGAGAGAACACCTACAAATCAGTTACCTTGCTTATTGCCAATCTCTGGTCAAGTTTACTCTGCTCAGTCAGGACTACTATTCTCTACACCCTTAAGTGACTGATAGTAAATGTGGCTCTTGTTCTTTCCTGTTTTATAGTCACAGGGGTAATTCCCAACTGTCTCAGAAGTACAGTTATAAGGAAAGAAGTAACTCTCCACGAACCAACAGGATAATGTGCTGATGATGATAGACAGCTATGCAGATAAGAGGAGAAAGTCACTTTTGTGGCTAGAGATTCCAGAGTATGATATTTTGTTCATTCTTTTACTCATTTAACAAATCTTTACTGTATGCCTCTCATGCACTAAAAATAAAGTTAAGCACTGGGAATTCTAAAATGAATAAATTAAAAAAATTCTAAAATGAATAAACAAATTCTATCTTCAAAAAGGTCAGTTTGTTAGAGGAGGCAGAATATAATCAAATTGTGTCAATATTGTGTTGCAGATACTTTAATAAAAATATGAGAAAGAAACATTAATTGATACAAAGGAGAGAGAGGACAACATCTTCCCATAAGGGGAGGATAATTAGGGAAAAAGGGGAAGATGGGTCTTGAAAGAAGAAAGGGGATCACAATCCAGAGGAAGAACCAAGGAGATCTCAGGTAGAAGGAAAAGCATGTTCCAAGATAAGGACCATTGTTCGTTATGTGCAAGAAACTACAAACAGTTTCTAGGGGGTAGCAGTGATAATATTGAACAGGAAAGGATGGGTGAGCTCATGGGGCACCCAAATATACCATGTATATGTATCAGATGTTTCTGTCTACCTATCTGTCTGTCTATCTATCTATTGTGTATATATAATTTAGTTCTCATAAACCCGAGGTTGTAATATTTATTATCCCAAGTGTATAGATAAGGAAACTGAGGCACATGTTCCTATCTAAAGCCACATAACTGGGAATTAATAGCAACAAAATCTAAACATATGGCGCCTGATTGTAGAGTCTTATCTCTTCATCATTATGTGAGAGTTTGGACATTAGGCTGTGGGAAGAGTTTCAAAGAGAGGAATGTTTTGGCAAGAGTGGGTTTTATAAAGGTCCTTCAAACCCGAGTACAGACAATGGATTAGAGAAAGATGTCTGCAGGCACAAAACCCCATAGCTGACTGCTATTCATCACCCAGGCAATATAACCAAGACCTAAGTACAGAAAATGGATTAGAGAAGGATGTCTGTAGGCGCAAAACCACATAGTAGACCAGTATTCAGTATTCATCACCAAGGCAATATAACCAAGACCTAAACCACTGCAGGTGGCATGGTTTTTCCAGCACAGAAAGGTGATTGACCCAAGGTGATATAGCTAACTAAGTCAGGATTGAAAACCAGGGTCTGGACTCTGTTCTACCATCCGGCACCATTCACAATCCTGTTAAATACGGAATTAAGAGAAAATACCCTCTTTTCTAATGTGCAGTTGGGACCCGGAGTCACAGAACTCAGAGTTGGAAGAAACCTTAGGCTGATTCAGTACATCTGTCTTCTCCAGTTAGAATTCCTTGTAGAGCATCACTGTCAGATGATGTTCTATTCTTTGCCTGAATTTATTATCACAAAATGTCTTTAGAATGATTAACATCACTTGCTCAATAAACATTTATTGAGCCCCTATTGTGGTCGAGACTTTATGTTTGATGCTGCGGATACAATGAACAAAAGCAAACAGGGGCCTTGAGGAACTTACAACCTAATATTAAAACTTGTTTCCCTATAATATCCACCTATTGTTACTAATTCTGTTCCCTAGAATTATAAAAGGAAGCTATTCTCTTATGCACTGCAGCATTTCAAATACTGAAAGATTTGAAAGCTCTCAAGTGTTTCTTAGTTTTTCTCTTTTCTAAGATAAACATTCAGTTTCTTCAACAGTTTTCTTCAACAGTTTTTCGTATGAGACAGTCAAATCTGCTAATAACTACTCAGTTTGTAATGAATAAACTGCTAAGCATTACTGAAAAAAATACAGCATTTCTCACTATGTCAGTCCAAGACTGATGTAGAAACCAAATCAGTTATAGTTTGGAAGATTATAGATATTAGTGACTTTGAGGCATCTGATCACCAGGGATGGGTGCCGTATTAGAATTCAAGTCATAAAGTTAAAATAAAATGCCATATTACACTTGCACTTATGCTTTATATGAAAACAAAGTAATTATATACATTTTAATAATCAGAGGTCTCTGGTTTGGAAACAGTATTAGGAAAGTAGTTGGAGAAATCTTCCCTCAATCTTCCAATACAGACAGGAAATCCAAAAACTCGTAAAAGCACATCAATAACCAATGTCAAGATAGTGACAAATTATTCAAGAATTGCTCATTCACAACAAGCAATGAACTGTTTGAAAATGCAATCAGTGTTCCCGGCATATCATCTGATTCTAAACAGGATGCTATTTAGCCCTTCCCAGCTATCTCTACTCTGATTCCCAAAGGTAAGATCTGTTTCACCTTGAAAACCGGGCAGTCCTCCTTCTCCTAAATGGGTTCCACTTTTGAAAGAGAAAAGTAGGACCCAGAGTGCCCTTCCTAACTCTCTATACTAGAATTCTCTTTTTATAACCAGTCAAACTGCATTGCCAGAATTTAAAAGGCAAACAAACAAAAATAAATCAGGAAGAAAGACAATGCTAATGGTAGTGCAATGAATCTGAGGAGGCATGACTTCCACAAGTGAAATTGTGAATTTCCAGAGAAGATAGAGGATACAAGGAATCCTGCAGCAGCGAATTCTGGACACTGTTGTCCATATACACTTCATCTGATCAGAGTGACAGGGATCTTTGAGAGGAGGGCAAATGGAAAAGCCTATCTCTGTTCAGCACTAAACTTGGTAGACACAAGAACTGTGGTAAGAACTCTAAGAATCAAGCCACGATCTGCCATAGATCTGTTAGAGAAATGTCACCAGCATGTCAGCAGACAGAAATTTGGGTCAAAGGTAATCCACATACCACATTTGTTGGCAAACATTAGGTCTGAATAGATCTCTTCAGTTAAAGGATGAGTAAATGGAAAACAATAAGATCAACTTGGGGTCTGTGGAAAAAAAAAGTGCTATAGAATAAGGAAAAGGGAATGGTATATGCAGAAGACTTCTGAAAATTGTCTACTGCAGGAAATCTAGAAGAAATAATTTCAGATATATGCTCAGCATCCTGAAGGTAGGCAAAAGGGTATCATTTCCATGAAACCAGAACCAAAGCCCGAAGACAGAAGGATGGAAGTAAACTAAAAATGTTAACAAAATTAAAGCCTATGTGGAAAGAACAGAAAGGCACAGAAAAAGTAGGATGTATGACGAAGAGAACAGATGTCTAAAACTCCCAGAGGAGAAAAAGGACAAAAACAGATCAAAATAACGAAAAGATAGTGAAGACAGAGGACGGTAAGGAAGATTCCCATCTCACAGGATGGTCTGAGGAGCAAGGGAGAACGACTGAAACAGAAGTAATAATCAAAGATGCAACTGGGGAAAACCTTGCTGGGGGAAGAACAAAAAGCAAAAGGACAACCAAATCGAGGCTATAAATTAGAAACCTTGCTGTATTTTTGGGAAAATCAGTTAACAACAGAATCACCCCTATCTAGAACCTGGAAAGAATGGTGATTTGCACTGTTTCACTAATAAATTGTGGTAAATACTTTGATCTTTGTGTGTGTCTGTGTGTGTGTTCTCCTTCCAGTGACGTATCTCATACAAATCTATTTACATGCATTTATGTGAAGCACATGTGTGAACTGACTATACATATTGTTTTGTAGCTTTCTTTTTTCGATTAGCAATGTGTCACAAATACTTTCTCATCCTTGAGTGCTACAAAATATTTTTACAGGAGCCCATCACATCACGACTTCCTATTTTAATTGTTTCTAATTTTTCAAGATTATAGATATAACTGTATTAGAAACTTTACTGTAAACAACCACATTTCTGTTTATTCCAATGGGGCAAATTGACGACCTTAATTTGCTAGATCAAATGGCACAGACAATAATTTTAAGTGATAAATTTAAGGCTCCTAAGCATGTCCTGACCAAACAGAAAACTCCAATTTCCTTCCAGACGACTAGGTGCAGCTTAGCCTCAGACCTCTCTTCAATACTTTAAGTCAGAAGACAATCAAAGAAAGCCCATAGGGTTCTCCAAATAAAAAGTTGCAATACTAAATTTTTATGCCAAGCTAAGCTATCTTAATGTGTAAAGGCAAAAGGAAGGTGTACAAGAGCTCAAATAATATGCCACTTATGTACCTCCATTAAAAAAATCCTTGAAAATGAATTATTGACTCCCATTGACTTCAAAATATGTACAAGGAATGTAACATCCAGGAATGAGAAGGTTTGGTTTAAGAGAAGAGGCACTTATTTTCCCATTCTAGGATTCTATCATAAGCAAATAATCCAAAATTTGGACAACGATTTGTAATCTATAAAGACAATTTCAGGATTATTTAGGAAAATATTGGAAATAATCTAAATGTCAACCAGAGTTAGAAATAAGTGGTAGACCAAATAATGGATTATATGTTTGTAAACCTTTATGAATGACATGGGAAAACGCAACAGGAAGTCAAATAATAATAAAAGCAAAACATGATTCAGATTTAGAGAGAATGATCTACCTATGCAAAGGAAAACTAAAATCGATGTCTAGGAAACTAGGAAAAGACCAAAATCTTAAAATAGGCTGCCTGTGACGAGTGTAGTTTGAAGGTTTTCCCATTTCTTTATACTTTTTTGAACTCTCAAAATGTATATAATGAGTATCACTTTTTAAAAAAAGTTTATTTATTTATTTTGAGAGAGAGAGAGAGAGAGAGCACACACACATGCAAGCAAGGGAGGGGCAAAGAGAGAGAGAGAGAGAGGGAGAGAGAGAATCCCAAGCAGGATCCATGCTGTCAGCACAGAGCCTGACACGGGGCTCAATCTCATGAATCGTGAGATCACAACCTGAGCTGAAATCAAGAGTCAGACGCTTAACTGACTGAGCCCCCAGGGGCCCTGAGTATCACTTTTATAATCACAAGAGCAACACAGAACTCAAACACCGCTGATGAAGTAACTTTAACTGATCAAAGTGATAGACTTAAACATTGTAATATTAATTTCAGTGAATACTTAGAAACCCATGACCAAAACAAACTATTTTACATTGTTATCGTTTTTCAGTCAGTCAATCTGTAAATGTTGTTTGTACCTGTGATGTAACTTATGTTCAATCCTAAATTCTCTATTTTCCGTCCAGTTTTATCTCATAAAGACCTACGTATATGCATGTTTCTACTTGGAGAGGTATCACTCTTGGTATGCGATCACAGTTGACCATCCCATCCCACATACACACGAACATTTATATAACCACGCTCCTGTTGTGGGGCATTTACTTGTTGGCTGTTTGTCACAATGAGCAAATGCAACAACTTTGTACTCAGAGCTCTTCTTTTTTTATAGTTTCCTTGGGATATTCTCCAGAATGGTAATCATCATTGTGCATAATTATGCACATGATTATTTTTATGGCTTTGGTATGTGGTGCCAGGATCATCCTCCAGAACGTATGGAGTCTATGTATTCCTAATATTCTCTTACGGGGAAAAAAAAAAAATGAACAAAAAGAAAAGGCCATTGGACTCCTTGGACACTAAACTGGAAGAGACCTTGGAGATCAGCTGTCTACTGCAATTCTAATTTTACAGGAAGAAACAGAACTTCAGAGGAGTTGCCAACACCAGGGCTCAAAGCAAGTTTCATACAGAACATTAAACTTCGATCTCTTGAGTATAGAGCCCCTCTCATGCCATTGTGCCCAAGTATTCCCTCTCTCCTTACGCGTTCCTCTTTCTGGAGCTACAGACGAAGAAAAATTTGTATTTAGTTGAGTTTAAGGCAGCAGAGGAATGGGAATTTGCTTTGGGCCAAATCCTCGCTCTGCCACGCGTGACTCTCACCGTGTTGTTCAATCGTTTCGGCACTCAGTTTTCTGATCTGTAAAATGGGGATCCTAATGCTACGCGCACCATATAGGACTGCTGTAAGGGTGATAGTAACATTTGTGGGTCTACCACTAGATCATCTGCCACCTTTGTGAGGGCAAGAAAAAGAAAAAAAAACAAACACTCCCTCTGAAAAGCTGCGCAAAGGCTACACAGTGCCTTTGTACCAGTTAGAAAAAGGCACTCCTTCCTCCAGTGGGTGCAGCCCACGCAGGACACACAGTGTGGGGGGCACCACGCAGCGCCATGCCGGGACTCATTCACCCCTTTGTTCTGGAGCCTTTGTGTCGAGGGAAAAACCTGCACGATCGTACAGTAAGGCCCAGGACATGCTGCCATCAGTTACACTTACTCTCATCATTATTTGGGAGAAGACGGTTTCCTTGGGACACTCACCCCATCTGTCCCGTCCCCACAAAAGGGAAGGTAGAGAGCACTTCTTGGCAAGCAAGGGCTGAGCAGGGGGCTGAACCTGCTGCTGTGGAGGCCAGGAAAGGCCAAATCTGAGCGCCGACCTTCATCAATTCAGGCTTTGTACTTCTGCTGAGGGGCTGTAGTTTGCCTGATGCTCTGTTCGTCCTAATTTGGCCTGTTTGGGCAGCAGAGCTCCCAGTGATCGTCTAAACCTCATTTGACGCACCTGTGAACAATTCGTTATATTAATATAACAGCAGGGGAGGAGCAGAGACGCTAATAAATGGACTTTAGCTGCCAGGACTCCTCGTCTGGGCCGCGCCGGTCCGTGCTGTCTCTCCCCTACATTCGCAGCAAGGTCCTGCAGACCACAGGGAGGGTGTATCTTAACCTGTCAGTGCCCATATCCGGCCAGAGTTAAGCACATCCATTAACTGTCCTTTATCAAACTCTGTAGAAGCTTCACCTTATTTGAAAAACTTGTCCTTAGTTACGGATGGAGCACAAGTGTTGCTAGCTAAGGTCGCTTTGAACAGCATTTGGTAACTCTTCTCAGGGCTGAATCTCTATTTATCAACACGGATCTGTACCACAGCAACACACAGAGCGATTGGTCAATGTCTTTTATTTTGTTGACTCTCAGCACTTCTGTGCTGGCCTAATGTTGGAGAGAATTTTCCCTTTTCCATCACTTCAGAAGATACCAATATATGTTTGGCAATACTCTATTTTAACGTTTTTTTTTCTAAAGCGCGGGTTGTTTTTCTTTTTTCCTACAAACACAATGCTCTCAACTTTGAAGTAAGTAGTTTTGGAAACCAGTATCAATCCCCAGATGTTCCAACATGGCATCTGCGACTCCTCTCTCCCACCCCTGACTTGACCCCAGTATGCCACCCCTGACTTTCTCTCCAGCCCGTCTCCCCCTCTTCCTGTCTTGGGTTCCACGCTCTAGCAGGAAAAGGGAATTGCAGTTCCTCGCAGATGTCATGCTATTCCCTGCCCCCGTGTGTCTGCCCAAGCTGTGTCCTCTCTGCCAGGAATGCTCCCCCCCTCCACTGCTTAATTTGCCTCGTTATCTCTTACTCCTCCTTCACGTTCTGCTCAACAGTGGATTAATTATTTCTCATCCGTGTTCCCTGTGCATACCTCTATCATTGCATCAGTTCACTTCTATAATAATTATCTGTTATGTTTCTCTCCCCTCCCCCCAGAGTGTGAGTTTCATAAGTGCCGGGACTGATCTTAGTCATATTTACATCCTCAGTGGATGAATAAAGCCATGTAAAGCTTTCTGCTGGGGGGAGGAGGAAGGAGTACATAAAGATAGCTGACAGTAAGGCATGGTCACGTGTGGTATAAGTGAGAAGAACACTGGCCCAAGGCCAGACCTCCCTGCCAATTACTGGTCATGTGAGATTAGACAAGTCACTTCTAGGCCTTTGTTTTTTAGTCCATAAAGAATGTTGGTGATCTATGGTGCTCAAGGGATTCTGGCGGAGTGAGGGGCGCTCACAAATCAGGTGGGTAAAACAGACAGAATGCCAGTACCTTCCTTCCTCAGATTCAGCTTTATTTGGAGAATGGATTCTTTGCTTTAAATGTGGGCCTAAGAAAATAGTTAGCAGCCACTCAAAACTTGCGTGCATTACATGTGTGAACTTATTTCCGCCTAGGAGAGGCAGTATTTGTTCCCATTTGTAAATAAGGACCTGAAGCACAGAGAAGTTGAATAATATGCACATGGACATACAGCTCAGGAGTAACAGAGATAAGATCTGAACTCAGAGTAAGAGGCCTTCCAGGTCTAACATTTGGTGGTTCTGAGGGCAGCCTCAGCTTAATAATAATGCATGTAGGGGTGCCTGGGTGGCTCAGTCGGTTAAACGTCTAACTTCGACTCAGGTCATGATTTCACGGTTCATGGGTTTGAGCCCCACCTTGGGCTCTGTGCTGGCAGCTCAGAGCCAGGAGCCTGCTTTAGATTCTGTGTCTTCCTCTCTCTAAGACCCTCCACTGCTTGCATTCTCTCTCTCTCTCTCTCTCTCTCTCTCAAAAATAAACATTAAAAAAAATAATGCATGTAATGTAGTATTTGAAAAGCCCTACGCCAGAGGTATAAACCTGATGGTCTAACAACAGAGTCCAGCGGAATCTATAATCAGTTGGGTTGGTATATTCAAGAAGGCTGCTTTAATAGAACCTCCAAATGAGAGTCAGATCCATATAAATGGAAGAATGAAGGAGAACCATTAAATCTAGGAGAAAGGGAACATAAAATATAAAATGGATATCTTTACCAAGCCCAAAGGTAGTCTGGGCTTCATAATCTATCCTTAAGAGGCACTGTTTCCTCTTGTCACTATACACACAGGACCTAGTTGGGTCTGAGTACCAGTTGTACCATTTAGTGACTGTGCTACCCTGGACAGCTCCCTGGGCTGAGCTGAGCCTCAGTCTTCCCATCTTTAGCACAGGATTAATGATAGTGGATTCTACGTGATAGGACATGTGGTTTATCATGTGCAAAGGCACCCAGGTCGTTTCCATGTTTGGGTATATTTTGAATACTTTCAAAAATACCCATGTTGTAAAAAGCGTGTACATATCATTCTTGAAATAATAATATAATAAGAATTTCTATTTGGGGAGGATCTTAGATTTTTATTATCATGCAATACAGTCTAGCTGCACAGTCTTCCCTCAAGGGAGGCATCAGGAAGAAATGCAATGCCCAAAATTTATTTTCTGAGACGAGAGGGAAGATCTCCAGGGTGAGCGAGCTTTTCATTCTTCTGCTGTTCCAAACTTTTGGCAGCCTGGGCAGCAGTTTATTTTTAAGTTTTTATTTAAATTCCAGCTAGTTACCATACAGTGTGATATTAGTTTCAGGTATGGAAGACTGGTATCCAACACTTCCATTCAGCACCCAGTGCTCATCACAAGTGCACTCCTCAATCCCCACCATCCATTTAACCCATCCTCCTATCCACCTCCCCTGTGGTAACCATCAGTTTGTTCTCTATAGTTAAGAGTCTGTTTCTTGGTTTGCCTCTCCCCCCCGCCCCCATTATGCTCGTTTGTTTTTTTTTTTCTTAAATTCCACATTTGAGTGAGATCAAATGGTATTTGTTTTTCTCTGACTTATTTCGTGTAGCATAATACTCTCTAGCTCCATCCATGTCATTGCAAATGGCAAGATTTCATTCTCTTTTACAGCTGAGTAATATTTTCTTGTGTATATATACCACATCTTCTTTATCCATTAATCTATCAACGGACACTCAGCTGTTTCCATAGTTTGGCTGTCGTAAATTATGCTTCTATAAACATCAGAGTGTGCATGTACAGCTTAGAGTCTATATTTTGTATCCTTTGGGTAAATACCTAATAGTGCTATTGCTGGATCGTAGGGTAGTTCTATTTTTCATTTTTTGAGGAATCTCCAAACTGTTTTCCAGAGTGACTGCATCAGTTTGCAATTCCACCAACAGTGCAAGAGGGTTCCCCTTTCTCCACATCCTCGCCAATACCTGTTGCTTCTTGTGTTGTTTCTTGTTTAACCATTCCGACAGGTATGAAGTGATATCTCATCACGGTTTTGATTTAATTTCCCTGACGATGAGTGATTTTGAGCATCTTGTCATATGTCTGTTGGCCATCTGGATGTCTTCTTTGGAGATATGTCTGTTCATGTCTTCCTGGGACAGCCCTCAGTAAATATCTTAGAGACTAAATTCAGGAGCTATTCTCTGAATTTCCTGCAGCATTTAGCTTAGCATGAAGATCTAATAGGATTCTATTCTACTCTCCTGCTTCTATATTCTCCTATTTATTCATTCATCCATGAAACATTTATTGAGGAACTATTTTGTGCCAGGCACTACATTATGTGTGTGGATACAGAAATAAATAAGACATAGCACTTGTCTGCAAAGAATGATAATTTTGAGTCAGATACAGACATATAAACAACAAATGTTTGCTACATCTATACATTGGAGAGCTTCATATGTACAACACAGGCTACATTCTAGCTGTAAAGGAAGTCTGGCATACAAGATTGGGAGAAAACACCAGCAAGCCCAGCCATCCTGATCTTGAATTTTTCTTAGTTCCTCAATAAGTGAATAAATACTAGCTTACGGTCCATGAGTGCTTACTAAGAAACACTGAATACATGTAAATGCTTTACATGGACTATCCAGTTAATCCTTACGACGCTGTTGTATGGGTTGTGTCATTTCCCCCATTTTAGAGATGAGGAAACTGGGCCTCAGAGAAGTTAAGCAGCTTGCCAAGGTTATTTGCCATGCTCTCTGAACCCACCTTTTTATGTGCTGTCCTCTCTGCCTGGAAAATGCCATCTCCCTGTTTTTCACTGCTTCTTTCTCAGTCACTCCTGCCCTCCCAACACGAAATGCCTGGATTACTTCAAACTCCCACCTATCCTCCCGGTTTCAGCTTAAAAATCACTTTCTCCAAATAGCTCTCTTTGATCTTCTACTACATAACTTCTTGCTAGCAAACGTACTCTGCAATCCTGGCTTATCAACACGTACTGGGATTGCTTGCAGAATCCTCCTCTCCTCCAGCAGACATAATCTCCATGAAGGCCATTCTGCCTTGGGTTTGTTTCATTCATTAGTATTTTCTGAGGGGCCGGAGAAGGGCTTGGCACAAAGAAGGTTTCGATAAATATTTCTCAAATGAAAGAAAGGGGGAGGAAGGTATATGAAACACTTCAAACAGCCATCACATTCAAAAGATCTCCAAGCACTTAATAAGAAATTCTTCCTGGGGTCTTATCATACTGTTTCCACAGATGGAAAAAGGACAGTCGATTGGTGAACTGCACCAGCTATCTTAGGCAAGTTGACATTTGTTGTACGGCAGGGAATTGCTCTTAGCACAATATTTCCTGGGAGGAGCAGGTAAATATTGAGACAAGATACACATCAAGTTTTTTTTCTGCGAACCACTGTACAATAATCAATTCCAGAGATAACAAAGGCGTTTGTTAACAGTTCCATCTCCTTTTTCAAAGCTCAGCTCTCAGTCTGGCAACGTTACAAAGCTCAAGAAAAGAAGTGTTGTTAGCAGATGCCAACCACTTGTCAGAGGAAAAATCCAAAAGGCACGATGCAATACCTCAGCTTTTTTACATACAGATAGGCTTTCTGTCCTCCAGTTCATCAAAATTCCTGATGGAGTGGCTGCAGAAATGGAAAGTGAGGGCTTTACAAGCAGATTAAATAAGAAAAAAACTCACCCAGCAGAAAAATCTACTTGCACAGTCCTCTGGTTTTCAGGCTACACTTCCACAAACAAGAGTTTATGGCTGGGCACGTAGGTTTCCCTCCATCAGAGTACTTTGCATGCGAAATGTGTTGTTCTTATTAATATGTTTTGGTTGCCTGTGCCAGATTTTGAGGGCAAACCTTCGTTTTATTCACCTTTGTACCTTTGCCTCCCTGGGTAGCACACAGAAGCTACCCTGTGTATATTCCTTGAGCAAATGAATGAATGACATGAATAAACATTCAGTGAGTGAAGCCAGTGCAGCCCCTATTTGGAAGAGCTACATAAATTATTCTTGGATGGCTTTCTGTAGAATTCCTATTACACACGTTTGGAACTTGCCTATGCAAGCAGATTAATATAGTTAAATACTCTTTTCAAAAGATAGGATCAGAATTGGGGATAGATTTTTATTTTTACTCTTTCTGAAGAAGAGATGCTTTTTGTTTTGTGCTAAAACTGTGGTCTGATGAAGCCCAGTTGCTCCTGAATCCCACTGAATACACCAGCAGGAGCTTAATATATGTGTGTGGGCAGAACGGATGCATGAATGGATGGGTGGTTCTTCCTCTTGTCTTGGCTCTGCCCTTAGTTAGCGTCTGCGAGAGCAGAGAAGAAAGCTCAATGAAAAGACCAGGTTGAAGCAAGCACACACATCTCACTTCATCCCTCTGGTGGAAGTGACTACTCCCGACTCAACAGCCAGAGAACAGAGCTTCTCCGAGCCTCGATGTTTTATGTTCCAGTGGGCATCGCTATGCGTGAAGTCCTGTTCTGGGAAGTTGATGAGACACAGTGGAGGACTTACCTAAATGTTCTCTTTATGTCTAGCGAGCCAGGAGGATGTAAGACCCTGGTTAAAGAGGCAGCCCAGACATCTGTTCTGGCCACTGACAAACTGGTCCCATTGCCAACCTTCAGAGCCACTGTCAGGTGAATCTGACTGAACAGTCATCTCCTACCCATGAGTCATGGCCACGTTAAGCCTGGAAGAATACCCCAACCCTCCCTTATCTGTTCACACCATTCAACTATCTTATATAGAGAACAGACTGGAGTTTACAATTTCTGTGGACACATGAAGGAAATAGGACTCATTTTTTCAATGACTGAACTGAAGCCTTTCTTCTTCAGCCTTATCTAGTCTAATTCTTGTATGCTTGATCTTTTTCCTTTTTGTTTTTGAGAATTAGAGAACTTTGAAATAGGAGAAAATTATGTATGTATGTATATATATATATATATATATATATATATATGCACACATACATATATGCATATATATATTTGAAGTAGAAAAATTACATATATATATATGAATGGATATATATTATATTATATATATTATTACATTATATATATATATAATGGCTCTGTCATGAGGTGGGAGATTGTGGGAAAAGAACCTCAGTCTTCTGACTCCACTTGCTCAACCATAAAGTGGAAATAATAATACTTCTGCATCAGAGCTCAAGGGAGGATCCTATTACTTAATGTAGTCACTGCCAAACCTAAACGCTTATGCATTACTTTTCCATTGCTGCATAACAAATTACCACATATTTCCCAGCTTAAGACAGCACCCATTTATTCATTCTCTCATGTTTTTGCAGGTGAGAAATCAGCAGGCTTGGCTGGGGTTTCTACTGAGGGGCTCACAAGGCCACAGTCAGGGTGTCAAGGGCCAGATGGGTTCTTATCTGGAGGCTCTGGAAGAATCAGCTTCCAGGCTTATTCAGGTTGTTGGCAGAGTTTAGTTCCATGTGGTTGTAGGGCTGAGGCCGCTGTTTTCTTGCTGGCTGTCAGAGCACTGCTCTAAGTCCCTAAGGCTACCTGCATTCCCTCTCACATGATCCTCTCCACCCTCTGCTCAGCAACGTGGTGCATTGACCTCTTCTCACATTTGAAAGCTCTTCAATTTCTTTTGCCACAAGCCAGAGAAAACTCTGCGTTTAAAGAGCTTGTGTAGTTAGATTAGACTCACCAGATAATCTACCAATTTTTAATTTTTAAAAATGTTTTATTTATTTTTGAGAGACACAGAGACAGAGTGTGAGCAGGGGAGGGGCACAGACAGAGGGAGACACAGAATTTGAAGCAGGGTCCAGGCTCTGAGCTGTCAGCACAGAGGCCAATGTGGGACTTGAATTCATGAACTGCAAGATTGTGACCTGAGCTGAAGTTGAACACTTAACCGACTGAGCCACCCAGGTGCCCCAGATAATCTACCTTTTGCCATATAATGTGACATAATCATGAGAGTCCTAGCTTATCATATTCATGAGCTCCACCCGCACTCAGAGGGGAGAAAATTACAGAAGGACAAGGGTTACTGGAAGTCATCTTAGAATTCTGAATGTGGCAGTGCATTGGAATCACCTTGGAGCTTTGCAAAAATACTGATTTCTTTGTTTCTACCACAGGCCCTCTGAGTCAGAATTGCTGGAAGTGGGTCCTGAGAATTTGTACATATATTTTTTAAATGTTTATTTATTTTTGAGAGAGAGAGAGAGAAAGAGAGAGAGAAAGAGACAGAGAATGCACAACTAGGGGAGGGGCAGAGAGAGAGAGGGAAACATAGAATCTGAAGCAGGCTCCAGGCTCCAAGCTGTCAGCACAGAGCCCAATGTGGGGCTCAAACCCACGAACCATGAGATCATGACCTGAACCGAAGGTGGATGCTTACAAATGAGTCACTCAGGTGCCCTGAGAATTTGTATATTTTAAAGCTTCCTCATATAATCTGGATGTAACCAGCCTATGAATATAATGTGAAAACCACAGAGTTAATGTATGCAAAGAGCCTTGTACAGTGCCTGATATATAACATGAACTCAATAGGTGTTATTTTCTGTCCCTCTTCCCTCTAACATCATGCTACTCAAAGTGTGGCCAGCATGGGCCAGCATTGCTGTCACCTCTTTGGAGCATGTCAGAAATATAGAATCTCAGGTCCCACCCCATTGAATCAGAATCCATGTTATACCAAGATCTCCGGGTCATTTGTAATACAGCCTTAGGAAGCTCTCCTAGGATGAACCCATATCATCAACTCTAAATCACTGTTCAAACTTATCATTTCCAAGTGGATGTACATATACACATATTTCACTTCTGCTAGAATCAATTTAACTGAATCCCAGACCATTTTTCCACACTCAGTGTATATCCAGCATAGTGTTAGATGGTATTTGAAAAAAAAAAAAAGTTATGTTATAATCTGAATTTAGTAATGCGTACATTGTTATTGGATGCATGAAATACGGAGCGATTCACGGCAGCAAGTTTGAGAGAATTCTCTGAGAACTATAAGAGCATTTGATTTCATAGCAGGCAGGAAGAAGATCTTAACCTGGTTCTTGGAAGATATAGGTAGACAGTCTTAAAACCTAGTTCAAATGTTACTTCATTCATTCAACAAATATTTGTTGAGTTCCCATAATGTATTGGGCACTTGATGTAGACACTGTTCCTGAACTCCTGGGGTTGCCACTCCCTGGCTCTCTCCCTTGGCCTCATGCCTTTAGTACAGCATTCAGCACACTGCATCGTATGTTCTTGCTCAGGGTGTCAGGTTCCTGTGAAAGATGTTGCACTTCTCAGAGACCAAGTTAAATTTTCCTGGGATCTGTTTCTATATGACAGTGTTTGGCATACCAGAAGAGCTCAGCGAATGAGTAAATAAATGAATAGACAACACAAGGAGGGAAAAAAGGGACACTGCATGGGGAACATGCATGGCTAAAGGTATAGAGGAAAGAATGACCACGGCATCTTTGAGAGAAAGTTCTAGCCTGGTCTGATAGAAGGGTTCATATTGGGACAGTTAGTGGAGTAAGGTTCAATGGACTTAGAGAATGGAAAAATTGGAATTTTAGGATGGAAAATATACTTTTTAGTTAAATTCACCAGATATGTATTAAGCTAATGAGCACCGGGGAGCTACCATAGCATTCTGAAGGAAATGGAAGAGGTTTGGGATAGGATGTGGTTATCTGTGGTACATTATAAAGGTTCCATTTACAGATCTGGTGGCTGTAACCAGGAAGGATTCGTATGGCAGAGAGGGAGGCAGAGAGGCAATGTACGGGTGTGTGCATCTACACGTGTGTGTTTAATGTGTGTGTATGGGGGTTGTAAGGAGAGAGGTATCACAGCTATCCAAGAAAAAGTCACGAACAGATGCTCCACATGGAAAAATTCCCATTTTGAACCAGCCAGAACATTTAAAAATAGATTGATAGGCCAACTTGGTCCCAACAGAGCTCTGAGAAAACATCCTCAGAATGCTGATTTACGGTTCACTCGCTCATGCATTCATTCCTGCATCCACTCAACAAATATGAACTCAGTCCTGGGCACTGTGCTAGGATCTGGGATTGCAGAGATGAATAAAATCAGGTCTGTTCCTGCAGAGGGGAAAAAAAAGGGCCCTACAAATTAAACTTACTCTGTTGGAGGATTAATCGTGTTAGTGATAAGATGAAATTGCTTGAAATTGAAGATGAAAAACTCCTCTGCAAGTTCCTTAAGCTTTCATTGAAAAGTCTGATATTTTCTGGCTCAGCAATGTGGCAAAATGGAAGGCAGATAGATGAACCTGGGGCCGAATGCATTTCTTACTACCTATGTGAGTTTATGTCTGTTTCCTCATTTGCAAACGGCCATGATTCCTGGATTACAGGATTCTCGTGAAATTTAAGGAAATTATCAATATACGCAAAGTGCCTAGAAGTGCATGGATCACCTCTGGGTTTGAGAGGCTGAACATAGACACCGCAATACCCAGGCTACATTGCTGGCTGGTTTCTAGTTACATCTGACCAATAGGAGGCACAGCAGATCAGAGGAAAAAAAGACAAGGAAGTTGGGATTTTTCTTCTCCACTTCCTCCCTCCCTCATCACTTTGGCTCTGAGAGAAGCCACATCCCCGTGGGATGCTAGGTCCATTAACAACTCCAGCCCCATTCTGGAACGTATACTGACTGGTTCTCCTGCCCCTGCTTCTTTAGTGCAGTGCTAACACTTCCTACGTTCCTTCCCCCTGCCTGGGTGATTCACTATCCTTTATTGGTTTCCTTACCTCTTCCCGGATCTCTGGGTGTACCCCCTTTTGCTAGCCTCACCATTTGAACCATCTTGGTTGAATTATAATTCCTACCAATACCTTGACTGGTACAAAGACATAAAATTTCACCAGCGAGGCCCAAACCTCTCCAAGTGTCTTCTCTGAGTTATTCTGTGCAAAAGAGATTTCTATGGTCAAATAAGTTTAGGAAAGCTGTATATTTGATTTCCCTCTTCAAGAGTCACGATATATATTAACATATTAAAGGTTCAGAGAAGCCTGAAATGAAGAAATGTGTTTAATTTTATTTAACAGCATTTTCTATACTCATTTGACCATGAAACTATTATTTCATGTAACACCTATTAACATCCCACACTTGAGGAAATGCTGAACTAGGCTAAACTAATAAGATAATTTGTCACATTTATAGCAGTTTGAGGGTGAGAGAACATTGGACTTGGGATCAAGATTTGCTACTCCTTGTCCCGAATCTGCCACTAACTCACAGGAGACCTTGGGCAGACACCTCACCCTAGCGGAACTCGGTCTCCATGCAGGAGCTGGAGAAATGATCCGTTTTCCCTCCCGCAAATCTGACTCCAATGCACACTCATAGTATTTTCATCAACATGAGCAATCTTGGCAGTTTGGGAAGAAGTATTCAGGAATGTTTTGCTTTGTTTCTTTTGCAACTGCAGCTTTTCACCCCCAGAATTTTACTTCTTCACAGTTTTTATTGCAACCGAGACTCCAGAATTTCAAAAGCACTTGTGTTGAACTGCACAGAAATGTTTGTAAAGCGAAATTCCGCTGTCTTCCATGTTCTTTCCATGATGCCACACTACAGTTTGCTTCTGCGGTGATACTGAAGGTATCTCCAGATCTACGGTTTATGATGCACTGCGTGTGTTACTTTTTACCTGGATATTTGCGCCTTGTAGAGGGGACAGCCCTGAACAGAGTCCGTAAAAACCAGTCACGTAGTGTAGTGGGTAGGAACCCTCTGTTCTCAGAAGGTCTAATCCAGAAAGGTCAAGTCTATACACGTTTAAACACTGATGATTCCTCCAGTGATGTAAAAGAGTCATGACTATTAAAAAGCCATCGAATATTGTCCTAAACCAGAGAAAAATCAGCAAAAAAAGAGCTATGTCTATAGCCATCACAATAACAACACAGACATTTAATTCTGCTTGACTGGTATTATTCCATACATAAAGCACAGGCCAGATATTTCTCCCAACAAGGCAAATTGTAGCTCACAGGAAATGGAATTGAATACAGATTTCAGTTCTCAGAGTTTTAGATAAAAATGTAAATGAAGAGCAAGACAATAATTAAACAAATCATTCGCAGGAATTTTTATGGCCTACTTAAAAACCATCAGCACAATTCAAGACACAGCAAGAAATTCTGAGTCCTCAAAATAATTGATCTGCAACAAGGCAAACACTCATTTAATCACCATCCTGGAGTTGAATCAAGGGAGCAGAGAGTTGGCGTCCGATTCCCCCTTTCTCATACTTTACTTTCTCCCCCCAGATATTTGAGGGGAAGGTAATGAATCAAATCTGAAGGAAAGATCACTGAGATACTCTTAATATTACCTAGTATTAGGATCTATCTATCACCCAATATCAAAGCGATCTGAGACGGTGGTGACTAGAATTACATATAAAATAAACCCACCCTTTCTAAATGGGGACGAGGAGAGGGAGGCACTCTGCATGCAGAATTACTGTTTTCTGTGTAATTTATAAATAAATGTCCAAACCAAAGATGAAGTGAAAATTGCTGCAACATAGGGGGCGCCTGGGTGGCTCGGTCGGTTAAGCGGCCTTCGGCTCAGGTCACGATCTCACGGTCCGTGAGTTCGAGCCCCACGTCGGGCTCTGTGCTGACCGCTCAGAGCCTGGAGCCCGTTTCAGATTCTGTGTCTCCCTCTCTCTGACCCTCCCCCATTCATGCTCTGTCTCTCTCTGTCTCAAAAATAAATAAAACATTAAAAAAAAAATTAAAAAAAAAATGCTGCAACATAGGAATCAAAATGTCTATGGTATTTCAGAACTGTTGGATCATGTCTGGAAGTAGAATGGTGATGTACCTGTTTGATTGCCCCCCAAACTGTCGCGTATCTGTATTATACACCACTCTGGACAGTCAAAGCCATATTTTAGAGGAGGTTAATGTAAGTGTAGATGTTTGTCAGGGTGAATATGTGAGAAGTATAACCACGGCTGGGGAGGGCCTAGAGTATCAGCTGGGGGGAACGGAGTCTTACAGAAGAGAAAATCTGGGATTGCAGACAGGAAGAAAGAATGACAGCACTTTAAACTACAGAAAGCAGGAGATTAGGGCAGATCTGGTTTCCTTATATAAGTGAGACACAGAAGCCCAGACACTCATGTTGTGCAAGTTCCCTAGTGAGTAAGTAGCAGTGCCAGGATGATAACTAAGAAGGGACGTCTAGGCTGGTGCTCCTCGCTGCCTGTTTTGTTGGCCCCCTAGCCAGGCTCTGGTCTGGACAGTTTTAGGACACATCAGCTACAGGGATGAAAGCATTTGCCATCTTAACTTCTAAGACACATGAAGGGTCATCCCAGGGGAAGAGACATAAAGCTGTTACCAGTTTGATTTAATTAAAGATCTATATTTTACTTAGAAACAATACTCTCCTCCTTCCATTTGCTTAGTGTGTTCATACCTTTATATTTATGGCACACAAAGGAACTGGATTCTGCAGCAAAAAATATATTAAGATCCTTCTTCCTTGCCATTGTAACTTTGGGTTTTCCTGTATAATGAACAGAGCAGGTAGGGTTTGCTTTATTTCTCCACACAGCCCTGAATTCCTTCCTCTCTTTGGAAAGTTCATCACCTTCTCCTCTGTGTTACTTCTGGACTTTGTACATGACTTAGATTAGATGCTCATCACCCTGACTACCTTTACAGTGGACAAAGAGGGGATTAAGAGCTTACAGTCAAACATATGTGGGTTGAAATCCCAATCTACTAAAAGGTAATCTGGACAAGTCAAATTCTTTTTTCCTTTAGTTTTCTCACTTAAAAAATGGGACGGTAGCTACTCCAAAGAGCATGTAGTAGATGTCATTGGTGTCTGGGCTGGGCACCATCCCCCAGCTGTCCTGAGTGTTTACTGGACCCTTCTCTGGAGAAATGCTCTCCTCTTCGGGGAAGCCTTTCACCCTGGAGGACCCCCTGCAGCCACTAATGCAAAATGAGGCAAACTCTGTGTATCAGTCCCAGAGGCTACATCCTTGCTTATGCCTTCCCTCTTCCCTGTGCTACTCCTTCACTCTCCTTTCCTTGAGAGAACATCCCCAGTCAATTACTTGCATAAGAGTCCCCTTTTGTAAGACGCTGTTTCTAGAGAACTTAGGCAGAATTATAAAGACTAAATGATAAGTCAGTTGCACTTTACCAAGCATGGGTGAAGAATTTTCCCAAAGTAGCTATTATCACATTATTAGGCACATATCTGGAACCTTTAGTGTAATTCCTGGCACAATGAGGTGCTCAATAAGTTACCCACAAAGTGAGGCTATGCAAAATCTTGTCTTGCCACCCATCTTGTCTCGTCTTGCATCTGATCTGAGTACTGTGAATATAATATCCACGCAGGTGTCTGCACTGATCTCATTCTCGACCATCTTCCCAAACACTCCCACCTGTATTCATTTCTATATATTTTCCTTTAAGCATAATAGCTATAAAAATGTCTATTGTATTTCTGAAGACGAGACGCCCATAGTGGAGAGGAAAAATACAGTTTCTATTCTCAAGAAGTATAAGTGTATTCTTAGATTTACTATCAACATAAAATAAAAGAACAATGCATATCATTAGATTGCAGGAAGTATTTAGGGGAAAGCCATTAAACTGTTTATAGGTTTTATAGTTTTATAAGTAACCACATTAATGGGATATTGATATATTTAAAGTAGTTACTTGCTTTTTCTCCTCTTGAAAATACGGGAGTAATGATAATACTGAGTATATGATCTGAAGAATTCAAATAGCTGAACTTGTGCTTTTTAAATTTATAATTCCCCACTGAAGCAGACAGCAGGCTATTGCAAATATGTAATGAAATTAAACCAGATCCTGACACTGGATGATTCAGATGTCATGACTTGTGGGATACTTTTGCTGGGAAAATCAATGGTGCTTCTGGGTTGCTTCCATTTACACAGCCATGAAAAGTCCATTTCCCCTCATTTTACTGTCCCTCCAATCTCTGTCTGCTGAATCCATGAAACCTTACTGGATACAAAAAATAGAAAAACACAATAAGCTAATTTGATGAATATGAGTTCCCTTTTGGCTTCCATCAGAAAGCATAAAGCTACATTCCCCATTGTTTGTTCTAGAAAGCGTTACAATCTCAGGCCAGGGGTGTTAGGGAGAAGTGGTTCAGCTTCCTGGATCTGTAGTATTTAGCCAGAAAGAAACATCCTATTATGAGACATATATGTGCTCAAATTTATGAAGAAATTCAACAGTTGGGCAAAAGAAGGGCACTTTGCATAAAAAGAAGGACACATTCCTACAAACCATTCTCCTTCAGATACTTTAGGGTTTGAGAAAACTTAGTGTTGAGAAAACACAGAAGCTCTAAGGGTGTACTTGGGAATGTCAGTGTAGAGTTGTTATGACATAAAAAAAATCCATAAATATATATCATCATGATGCCAGATGCTCTGAAAAAATATTAAGTAGGAATGTGGAAGTGCTGGGATATGCAGAGGGGAGGTATCGGGTCTAGGAGAAGAGAGGCTGTGGTCTGTACTCAGCAGGAAAATGAAAGAGAGGTAAGGAGGACACTGGCCTGGGCCCCCAACCGAGGAAGCAAACTGGCATCACAAGATGATGGAGACTTCCTCTCTTTCTATGGAGAATGGCTAATAAATAGTAATTAGCATTCAGATTCATAGGCCTATACTTTGGATTAAAAAAATCAAGGTAGAGAGAGAAATGTCAAGTAAGCTTGTCAGAGGTTACAGATATAAAAAATGTTATTTTGGTCATCAAGCGCAATTTCCATTTAGAGGGTGCCATGGGCTTCATGCACATTATCTGACAGCAGCCCAATGAGATGAGAAAACTGAGGCTCCCAAGAATCTACTTGAAGTCCTCAAGGTGTTATACATCCTTCGTGGTGGAGCCTAGCCTTGAGGACAGGACCACCCAGCTCTTAAGTTCTGGTCCTTAACTGCGAGGTGATACTGGCCAACACCATATTATAATCACCATTACAGATGTTAGTACTTTCAAGGGAGGAACTTAATGTCACTCTCCATATATCCCAGTACATACCACATGGCTTGACTCAGAAATATTCATTGGATGAATGAATGAGTGAATGGACCTGATAAAATAGTACCTAGGAGAAACTTGATTCTTAGGTATGCCTATAGACAGTATGGTCATGAATGGAAAATGAAAAAAAAAATTCCTGTTTCGTATTATTTATAATATTTCCTATAATGCCTTCCTCTATCGATAACATTTCTCCTAGCTCTGTGAAGAGCTCTCTAACCTTCATCCAAAGCGATCACTCCTTCTAAACTTTAATAAGTTTATTATAACAGAAAGAGGCCAAAAAGAACAATAGGCCTAGCTTTCGCTTAGACAAATATCAGTTTCCTCCTCTGTGAAATGGTGGTAATTCCTTACATTGGCACTTATTCAGTTAATATTTATCAAGTGATTTCTGTGTGATACACATGTATGTGCATGGTCCTAAAGCAAAAGAAATGAAGAGGACACACTTAATGATGGATTCTGTAACTTCACGTGGGAGGCAGACGTGTAAACAAATAATCACAACACTGTAGAAAATGCCACCCTGACGACTTTAACTACGGACCAGGGAGCACAAAAGAAAATGGCTGGGCTGAGCCCAGGGGTGTTATGGAGATGCTGTTCAGTGTATTGGCTATGAGCACAGACTCAGGATTCAAAGGCTTGGGTTCAAATCCTAGCTTGACCACTCATTGCCTATGTGACCCTGGGCAATTTACTTAATGCACCTGTCACTTCCCATTTCCTTGTCTATAAAATAGGAATATTATTAGTTCCAACCTCATAAGTTTGTCCTGAATGTGAAAAATGGCACGTAACATCTATTTAGCTCTGTGCCTAACACATAGTAAAAGCCTGATGAAGGCTTCACTGAAGAATCTTGGATAGTAAGTTGGAATTTGTTAGAAAGACAGGTGTTGCATGGAGAGGGATTCCACGTAGAACAAACCACATGCCAAATGGTTGAGAGGTGTGAGATTTTCTGTATTTTGATTTTATGACCCACTGTAAAAAATATACTTTATGTCACAATTTGACACACACACACATGCACACATACATGACCAAAACCAAACTTTAACAATACTTACTGTGTCCAATGTACTTGGATTCATTCCATTCCATTCTAATTTTTTAAAATGGCGATTCAAGCCCATTAGATTGATTTTGTGCCCTCTTAGTGGGCCAAGACCCACAGTTTGGAAGATACTTATTTAGGATAGGGTAGGTACTCTGGTTTTACAAGACAGAAGTGCTAGGCATAAAAGGAACAAAATCTGATTATGCCACACATTGTGCTTGGTCCCGGCCTTAATATAAATGAGAGTGTTCAGAGATGAGGCTGAAAGAAAAGTCAGGGTCCTTATCCTAGAGAGACCCACATAAACCATGTGGCAGAGGTCCAACTTGATCCGCAGGCAATGAGGAACCACTGGGGAACTGTCCCATTCTAGGTGTGGAGGGCTTGTGTGATCATTCTGGGGGGTGGTGTGTGGGATGGCGCTGCAGTGACAGGACTAGAGTGATGTCACTGAGTTATGCCTTGATGAAAAGTGTGAATAACTACTAGATTCTATGATGATAAACTTACAGTAAATTACATACCTCATCCTAAAATTCAGCGCCTGACCCAGGACATCGGACCTTCTATTGTATTTATAGTTGTACAAAGACGTGGCTGAAGGCTAGAGAAAGCGCAGGGTCTCAGGGCTGCTTTAGCAGATTTGGTTTCCAAGACTAGTGCATTCAGTAGTTACAGTATTAGAGAAGCTAGTCATGATGTAATTTTATTTTCTGCAAGTGATTTGAAAATATTTATGTACCCGGTCTGAATTCAAACCCATGGGAAATTATTTTTCACAAATAGAAATATAACGTATTTTCTGAAATAGTATGAAATTTAGGTGGCTATCAAAGGCTACATTTTAAAAATTCCTCCACTGGTACTTGGGGTCAGAGACAATTTGCAAGCAGAGATCTGGGCAAATTAGGATTTAATGCTTAGAGAAACTAACATTTAATGAGGGCTCACGGTGTGCAAGTGCTTTTATACATGTTGTCATAGAAGTTCTCATACCCACCTTCACTTAAACAAATTGTTAAATTAACAGGGATCTCATTCTTTTGATGAAGCTGTTGACTAATATCTATAACTCTAAATAACATGAGTGGCTGGTAGACTCTCCTTTAGAAAACTTGTGTACTTCTGATCATATGAACGGAACTATATGCTCACCATATATTTGTTTATTCAAATTGTACTTGTTATTTTTATCCTGTAATCTCCTAAGTAACATGTACATTGATGTGATATATTCACAAAGAAGAAAGATTTCTTTTTACGAAATCTAAGTTGAATGTTTTGGGCAGACTTGATAAACTAAATGAACTACCTAATAAAATGTTGAATTAAGTTAGCATAGGATGACTATAAAAGGACAGAGGAACGTGGTAACAAATTTTTAGGTGCTTTTAAACACTCATTTTATTTTAAAGAAACTCACAGTGAAAATCATTTTAAAAATGCTTTAGGGGTATATTTAATGCTGGGGTCTGGTCAGTGGGCCTTATTCTTCTAGAAGAGACCTTAGCTCTACATCAGAAGGTTGCTACATAAAAGAATTGTTGCATTTAATTTGAAATAAGCTATTTAATATCTTTATACATATTGTTTTTATTACTCCTTGGTATTCTAGTTACCTAATGCAGCATAGCAAAACATTCAAAAGTTAGTGGCGTAAGGTGGCAATAATATTTATTTTGCTCATGAATCTGCATTTTGGGCAGTATTGGGCGAGACAGCTGCACTCTCTGACCCTGACAGCTGAGGCAACTCAAAGGTCAAGGCCTGGGTCAAGGGCTAGTGAAGTCACATAACTGGCAGGTGATGATGAGAGGACTCAGACAGCCCTGGGCTGGTGACACAGACACTCTGTGGGCATCTCTTTCTGTCTCTCTGTGGCTTCTCTACCTGGTCTCTCCAATATGGCGGCTTTAGGGGAGCCAGACTTTTTACAAATCAGTTCTGAGCTCCCAAGATGCATATTTCGAGAGAGAGTGAGCCAGGAGGATGATCTAACCTCCTAAGTCACAGGGTGTCCTTTTCACTGTAACCTACTGATCAGGGCATTTACAAATATGCACCCAGATTCAAGAGGAAGGAACAAGGACCCTGCCTCAGATGGGAAAATGCCAGTGTTACATACACAAAGATCATATGGGGTGGGAGATATTTTGGTCATCTTTGGAAAATACTATCTGCTATACCTGCTTTAACTTACTATTATTTGTTTCCCAAATAACTGACTAAAGATTCCAGTGTCATTAGATAAAAAGAATTTCATTGTAATTAATTCTTGCAAGAGACCTACTGATAGCCATCCTGGGTACCTGGAAGCTGAGGCTCAGAGAAGCTAAGTAACAAAAGCCTGCCCTTTTCCCATGAATACTTGCTGCCTTTCTTCTTCTGATATGGATTTGGGACTTGTGTTTTCTATCCCAAGACCTAAAACCAGCCCAATCCATTAGAACATCAAGACCCAGAGATGGACAACATGGAGTAGGAGTTATTTCAGTTTCGTTACATACAATAGTCCAGCCACCACAGAGACTACTGGCTCCCAAACTTTGCTGCACATTAGCTTTCTTAAAAAAATCCTTATGTCCAGGTTAGAACCCACACCAATTAAATCACAGTGTCTTAAGATGGAAACCAGGCAGCAGTAATTTTTAAAGATTCCCAGTTGATCCCAATGTGAAGCAGTAAGAAAGCTCTGACCACAATTCTTCCCAATATAATTCTCTTATTTCAGGTTTCTACTGGGTTTTGCCTCTGTGTCTCTGTCTCTCTCTCTCTCTCTCTCTCTCTCTCTCTCATTCTTGCTATTGCACTTGACATCTCTAATTTTTCCCCAGACTGCGTATCCCGAGTGTTTGTTCTGAGTCTCGGTTTTCTCATCCACATTATAGGGATGATGATGATGATGGTGACGATGAATGTAATCTTACACTGTCATGTTCTCATAAGGATTAAGAGAGATAATGTAGGAGGCACTCAATAAGCTTGTTAAAATATTTGTTGAATGAATGAAAGAATCTGAATCATTTCATAGGTTTCTCTTATGACCAAAGAAATTAAGTCAACATGAGTCTGGTTTCAGGTATTAAACACAGATGAAATATTCATTTTTAGGACACATTTGTTTTAAATTTAACACATGAGTTCATGAATAACACTATAAAGAACCCATTCCTTAAAATATTAATATAAATATCTATGCACAAGGGGAAAATAATTGGGGAATTTTATCTCCTCTGACAAAGGGGAAAAAAGGCCATTTAAAAATATTACTTTCTCCCCCTCAGATAGAGAGTGGAGGTGAGTCACAAGAAATTCAAGTTCACATGAAAGAGCCATGATAAAAAATGCAGGTGGTGTGAAACATTTATAAGGGCCCAGTGTTAGGCGGTATGTAGGCTTGAATTTGAAATGACATTTTGGCATAAAACAGATCTCCCACAGGCAGATTTGAAACTTCCAGAAAAGTCTTAAAATGACATCTTTCAAAATGAACAATCATCAAATATGCCCAAGTCATTACCTCAAAGTACTTTGCTAATGAGACAGGCTGAAGAAATGGCTAAAAATAATTGACCCCAGTTTTACAGCTGAAAGTTGTAAAAAAAAAAAAAAACCCCAAAAAGCTATTGCAGGGTACGAACCTAGAATTAGACATTGGCAACTGTTTAGCATATTAAGTACAAACATTAGGACATGTCTCACTCAGCACAGAACAATTGCCAATAGCTTTTTATTCACGAATTTCAAATTGCTTCACAAATTACTTGGTGTCATATTTTCTCCTATAACTTTTATTCCACTTGTACGGTGCTAGTTTAAAAAAAGACATTTAAGCTGATATCTAATGAGATGTTTGCCCTATTATCTCGTTAGATCCTCACACAATGTTGTAAATTAGGCAAGGTAGGTTTTATTGTTCCCATTTTGTAGATAAAGACATTGAGGTCCAAAGAGGTTAATAACTTCCTCACATTTACATAGTCTTTTAAAGGCACTGTACCGTCTTAGTTAAACACAAACCACAGTACACACTTGTGTAAGAGTTCTTCAGGAAGGAAATCAAGATAGGAAGAAAAGAATTTATGTCTGTTAATTACATGTTATGTGAAATATTGGACACAATATGGAGACTTGCTTATGGTAGGTTAAATATGAAAAGTTGAATATAAATTGAATGTACCTAATAATTTCAACCTAAAAATATGCATAAGAAAAAAATGGGAACAAAATATACCAAAATGTCTATTGATTTTTATACAATTATTTCCTAATTTTCTGTCATAGACATGTATTATTTTTATAACTGCCAAAAATAATTAATTCATTAATTCAACCTTTCTACTGAGTGTCTCCTTTATACCAGGCATTGTGGACATTGTGTTTTGGCAGTGGGGATGACGGGGGAAAGCCCTGCCTTTAAGCAGCATATATTCCAGAGGTAAAATGGGAAAATCACTCAAAAATATTTCACATGGTGAGAAGTGCTGTGGTGACTAAGAATAACACAGCACAAACGCACGAAGTGGGAATAGGACAAACCTGAGCAGGAACTAAAAGGGTGTGAGGGCGCTCACTATGCAAGATCTCAGGAAGAAGCGCTTCTGGGCAGGAAACACAGAGATAAAAGCCTGAATTGGGAACAGGCTTCAAGTGTCGGAACAGCGCAGCGGAAATCAATAATCCAGGGCTGAATCATGCTGGACCTCAGGAGCCATGTGAGTGTCCGGACTTTATTTAAATGTGATGAGTACCATCGGAGTTTTCTGAATATGTGTTCTGGGGCAGGGAATCGTCAATGATCTGATTTGCACGATGTAAATATCCCTCTGGCTGCTGTGTAGGAAACAGCTTATAGGGAGCAGGAGAGGAATCGAGGAGGCCAGAGAGCAGCTGATGGCAACCATCCAAATTGTCCAGGCCAAACAAGAAAAGACAATGGCTTGCTTAGTGTAGCAGGCCTAGAGATGGGGACAAATAATGTGATTCAAGATTCTTTTGTTTGGCCTGAGTTCAAATGCGACTGCCATCTGCTGGACGGGAAGACTAGGGAAGAAGTATGCTTAGGAGAACGCTGAAGAGCTCCAGTTAGGACACTTTAAACCACCACTTGGAGACAAGGAGTAAGCAGTCTGGAGCTCAGGGAAGAGGTCAAGGTGGGAGACATATTTAGGAGTCACGCTCATATAAATGGCATGTCAAGCCGAGGGGCTGGCAAAGAGCAGCGGGAGAAGAGGGCTCAGAACTGAGCCCTGAACTTCGCTAGCATTTGAAGGTCTGGAAAGGAAGAGCCAGCAGCCAGCAGAGGACATGGCACACGAACAAGCATGAGACAGCAGGTAGCAGGAAATTGGAAGTTTATTCTCAGTTATCTTTGAGGATGAGAGAGAAAGAGAGAATTGGCTCCAGGGGTTGGTGTCACATATGCAAATACTGGTAAATAAGTGGTCTCAACTGGTTTTTTTTTTTTTTTTTTTTTTTTTAGCATTTCCTGGAAAATCACAAGAAGAGTATAAGAAAGGGGGCATTGGTGGCTGAGGCAGAGAGACTGAACTTGGTATAAAGTCCTGACACTGCCTCTTACAACTTCTGTCAAATTGAACACATCAAACACCTTGGGAAACGGGGCCTCTTCTCATCTGTAAAACAGTGGTTAACAGCAGCCAACCTCAAAACCGGCCTAGTACCTCTCCTCTGGGATACTATCTCTTCTCCCCACCTGCCCTGGACTGAAACAGGCTGCTTCGAGGTCTGACTCTCCTGCTAGGTGGTGAGCTCTCCAAAGGCAGGAACACCACCTGATAGATGTCGGCTCCCAGATGTGCAGGGCAAGCCTGCTGCACAGAAGAGAGAAGGGGTAAAGATCTTGCTCTTTGTAGTCAGACCGAGGGTGGGACGTCTACATTTTCAGTAGCAGTATAACTCTGGATACATGACTTGCTCTCTCTGATCCTCAGTTTCCTGATGGTTTGGTGGGAATTGACACCTATGTCAAGATATTATTGGGATGAATGAAGGAGATACTCTCTGTACAGTGCTTTGCAAAGTGCTTGAAACGGGCCAGTAGGGAAGGCAGTATTATTATTCGTGTTGCATATTTGCCCGCAATGCACTGCCTGCCTTTCTCCGTCCTGCTCTGAGCCCCAGGAGGATGCTATGATTAGAACCACAGAGACAGGTAAACCTGAATTCAGACCGTCGCATCTCTGTTTATCAGCTGACTTCCACACCACACATATGACTTTAAGCAGCAGCCTAAGCCTAAGTTTCCTCCTCTGGAGTAAGGGGATAACAACCCCAAACCCAGTGGGATGTGGGTAGGATAACTGTAAAAGTGTGTATAAGCACTTAGCACTGGTGTACTGTGTATGCATTCAGTAAATCAACATCGCTGTGATGTGCAAGAAAGCCCTTTGTAAGCTGTAAAAGACCATATATCCGTAAGAGAAGTTTCCATTGTTGGTCACCGGAGGGTTTGTTGCTGCTGGGATACTAGGCTGCCCTTCACTGAAGCTGGCTGCATTTCTTCTTTCATTTCTTTACAGGAGCTGTGATCATTGTCCCTCTAAGATTTGGCCCCAAGCACCCCCTCCAGGAAGCCTTCCCTAATTAATTGCACTTTGTCTACTCTTTTATTCTCCAAACACTTGATCTTCAGGAGTAAATTCAGATTTCCAAAACAGATGAGTTAGGGTTAATTAGTTGTAGCACCAGAGGATTCCTCTGGATAGCTTTAAATCATGCAATCCCAAAGCACAGTCGAACCACATGCAATTTACAAACATTTGATTAACAATTAGGAGCACCGGGATGTTGCTATTGACCAAACTGAGGTCCAGATTTGGTCTGGGTGATTTAGCGCATGTATGTTAAACATTGCTTTGCTAGTCTCCAGAGTTGGCTTTGCCTGTTCTAGGATTTACTGTTAAGTTCCCAATGGAGGGATGCTGACTTTAATTTACATTACCTTCCTGGAGGAAATAACCCCAAAGGGCTGTCATCAGGACTCAGGGGCAAATGGACTGCCTCTCTCTTTTTTTTTTAAGTTTATTTATTTATTGAGAGGAGGGGTGGAAGGGCAGAGACAGAGGGAAACAGAGAATCCCAGCACTGATAGTGTAGAGCCTGACTCTGAGCTTGAACCCATGAAACATGAGATCACAACCTGAGCAGAAACCAAGAGTCATGCTCAACCGACTGAGCCACCCATGCACCCCTGCCAATCTGATTTTTGACAAGCAAAATCATTCATACCTGTTTTAATTGACTTAAGTGCCTCATTGTGATGGAAAGCGTGAACTTTCTGGAATGGTAATAAACTGTATACCAAAAGTGGGGGCCTGAGGGGGAATTTGACTTATCGAAGCAAGGGATTGTGGAACAAAAACCAAGATAATAGTTTTAGATTTTTCTTCTTAATTTACTTCTTTGTTACTCCTCTGATCAATTATGATAAAACCATTGACGGTGAGCCAGTGGGCTTGCTTCAGGTACGATAATGAAAGAGAATGCAGAGAAGTTCCCGCTCCTCAGGAGGCTTGAGAGAGGAAGAGCTCAGGGGACAGAGAAGGCACACCTTCCTGTAATAGTATGGGAGAAACAAATGTAGGCTAGGCTGGGTCCCAGCCACTTCTGAGAAGGAAAGAGAAAGGTGAAGTCCTCTGCACTCCGGAGCTCTGTAAATGTCAGGGACAGGTCCCTTGCATGGTGCAGGGGGCTGAACAGCCAGAAGGCTTTGAGAAATCACACTCAGATCCCCTCAGGAGGGGCACAGAGGAGCAAGCGGGACAGCAGCCCAGCAACCCACACAGACCCATGTCTGGATGCTCAGCTTTTAGGGGTGATGAGGAGGATCCAGACTGGAGGTGGAGAGGTCCAAGGTAGAGTGCAGATACTGGTTCCTCTTCACTCCTTCCTGGCCGGGCGGGTACCCCTAGGGGTTCCACGTGAACCCTCATTAACAGACTCCATCTTTGGCTGTGGACTGCCAGCGGGGCCATGGCGACCGCTCCAGACCTCCTCACTGCTTCTGGTCCTGCTCCAGCTCTGCACGGACTGCCATCTCCCTCCAGAAATTGCCTCTGCCCGGGAGGAAGATCTGCTCTAGTCCTGGTGCCTGACTTTTATATTTAGTGTCTCTGGCTCTCAACCCCTGGCTATCCACTGAAGCACTCAGGCTTGGCCGTGTTCTCTCCCATCCATCCATGTAAACAATGGTAACGGTCGGCTGTTAATAGTCCCCTCCATTCCATCTATCCTCATTTAAATATATATATAAATTTTTATTTTTATTATAAATATAAAATTTACATAAAAACATGTATTTCATTAAGTAAGAGATGATGGCATATTCCTTGCTCTGCAACTTTTTTATTTTTTTGCTATTTTAACAGTACATCATGAACATTTCTCTAGATTAATATATATAAGATCCAGACATCCTTTTAACAGCTGAACAATATTCTATAATATAAATTGCCATAGTATATCTAACCACTGCTGTATTGAAGAACATTGAGGCTGTGTCCTTTTTTCACCACTATAAATAATATTGTAATAAGCATCCTTATATACATGGACTCACAAGCTACATCTTTTACTTCTATTGGAGATATGTAGCTATTCTTTATTTTTTTTAGAGAGAGAGAGAGCAATTGGGGGAGAGCGGCAGAGGTGGAAAGAGAGAGAATCCCAAGCAGGCTCTACACTCAGCATGAAGCCTAACGTGGGGCTAGCTCCCATGACCTTTGGGTCCTGACCTGAGCTCAAATCAAGAGCTGGACACCTAATCAACAGAGCCACCCAGGCGCCCCATAGATATGTAGCAATTCTAATGGGTCTATGCAGCAGGGTATAAGTAGGCTGACTTGGAATGGAACTGCTGAGTCAATCAGTACGCACTTTTACAAATTTGGTAAGTGCTGCATGGCCGGATGCTATAAGAAAGTAAAATTTATAGCTAGACTCCCTTGCCCCTCACTGGCTGTTGATTTGGGGCAAATTATTTAGGTTTCTGATGTTCAATTTCCTCATTTGCAAAATGAAAATCATATACTTTTTGAAGTATAAAGGTAATAAAGACATGCTGCCTGGCACAAACTAGAAACTTAATTGGCTACAACTCTTTTATTATTTTTTTTGCTTTTTAAAAAATGTTTATTTATTTTTGAGAGTGAGAGACAAAGCGTGAGTGGGGGAGGAGAGGAGAGAGAGAGAGAGGGAGACACAGAATCACAAAACAGGCTCCAGGTTCCGAGCTGTCAACACACAGCCCGATGTAGGGCTTGAACTTGGGAACGACGAGATCATGACTTGAGCCAAAGTTGGACACTCAACCAACTGAGACATCCAGGTGCCCGGTTTTGCTATTGTTAAAAGGTACATCCTAAACTTATGGTTAGTAGAAAAATAAAATCAAGGTCCCATGCCTGGGAGACTCACATGATAGTCCCAGTTCTCCCTCTATCTGGTGTCAGCCTGGCAAATTGTTTGTATTTTCTAGGTCCCAAATTATCAATTTTTAAAAGTGGGTGCCATCATAAGCTGCCCCTAGGCTGTTCTGTAGTTGCATGACTGTCGCAATTGGTTATTTTATTTCTAAGGCATTACTAGGCAAAAGCTATTGGCCTTTCAGATCTACACAGATTATTTGTGCTGAGGCAGAGGTAAAATTGTAAAATAAAAACAAACAAACATTCTAAGCCAGGCCCTTAAGTACATGGCAAAGAAACACAGTTGGCTTCTGAAGAAAGCACATCCCCTTCTCAGATCTCAGGTGTGGGCAGATCTCAGATGTTGCACAGTATCTACTAGGTTGTCACCCTTTCTTATTACAAAGAGGGACAATAAACCATCTCTGGAGGGATTGTGCCTTAGGAAATAGGTTGGTCTCTAAAGCAGTTTGCAAAAGATCCAGTCATAATTCCCCCAATCCTCTGGGCAGGCACCATTTTACCCCAGCAGGCTCCCCAAATCTCCATTGACCATGACCCCACAGTGTGTTCTGTGGGCCAATTAGACATGTGTCTACAATTGGCAATCAGCCTTCATGTCTGATTGCTGTAGTCCCAGACTGTCAGCCCAGGGTCTTTCTTTTGCCTAGCAGAGGACCAAGAAACCTTTCCTGAGTGGAACAGAATTGTGCAATTGTTTTCTTTATACAGTTAAACTTATTAAATACTATATTTTAAGATATAAGCTGCCTCCCTTACTCCAAATTTTTTTTTTTTTTTTTTTTTTTTGTAAATGCAGCTGAATTGAAACTATGACTCATACACCGTTAGCATAGGAGACGTTTTAGAGTATCTCTCCCAAAACCTTTATTTATTCATTGCCCCATTTACTCAAATAATGCCGCTGTGTTCCAGAAGAGGAAACTGAGGTCCAAGTAAGTGACAATTTCAAGAGCACAGAGTCACTGGTGGAAGAGCTGAGGCCGGGACTTGGGCTTTTTGACTCCTGATTTGGTGCTCACTTTGTCTATCATGTTGCATCAAAAATTATCAGCTTAGGGACCATAATTCTATGCACCAAAGTTTTCCTTGATAATATCTGCAATATGTAGAAATGCTTGGTGTCTTGAACATTTTAGTTATCTAGGATTTTTGTGAAATAAAAAAAAAAATCACAACCCATAAGTTTTCCCTGTGATTGCTTTCTCCTAAACTGTCATGTTAGATAGTAGAATATTTGTTTTGGTTTCATTTTATAAACTAGAGAGTCCACTAACAATAACTGGAGAAGCCACCAGGTGTCTAATAGGAAATACAATTCATTGAACAAAAAGTCAAAATCCAGGGGTGCCTGGGTGGCTTAGTAATTAAGTGTCTGACTCTTGTTTTTGACTCAGGTCATGATCTCATGGTTCGTGGGCTTGAGCCCCACATCAGGCTCTGTGCCAATAGTGTGGAGTGTGCCTGGGATTCTCTCTCTCTTTCTCTCTCTGCCCCTCCCCAGCTCATGCATTCTCTATTTCTCTCTTTCTCCAAATAAATAATAAACATTTTTTTGGACGGTATTTAAACAAGTTATGGAGTTTCAAACCAAGGTAAGGGCTCTAAATGGTGCACCCCTCTCAACCCTCCTCCCCCATATTATCTGAAATCTGATGCCATATCCAAGGTGCAGAATTTGGGAGAAATGATTGTAACACATTCTTATTTAGTGTATGTTGAGTAGGAGATATTCAGAACTAAGAAGGCCACAGCTTCCACATACTATAATAACTTGAAGTGTCTAAGCACATACAAGGAAGGTTTTACTGCAACAAAAAGAGTCATAGGCTTTGAAGCCAGATGGACCTGGGTTCAAATTCTGACTGTCACTTCATATCTCTGTGAATTAGGAACTCATCTATCCTCTTGGGTAAAACAGAGATAACAATATCTTCCCCATAGGATTGTTGCAAGATAACATATGAAAGAAATGTAAATGTGCCTGGTACATTGGTTAGCGCGTAGCAGGTGAAACCAAAGACAAGCAAATGTATATAAAACGAATTCAACGAGTAATAACAGCAGAGCTGAGAACAGCTACCAAGAAGGATCCATATGGGAACCAATTGTTCACCAAGATGAGAAGTGTGGTCTCTGTCAGGTCCTACATGAGCAATGCTAAGCTTGTTCACAGTAGAAAGACAAGAAAGAGTGGTGTCTTGCAGAACCAGAGAAATAGTTTCCCATGAAGTAACACATGAGATGGTTCCTGGTAAGAAAGAAACAGGACCTCTTTGCAGCCCAAATTGTCATGGGTCAAAGAAGATTTGCCAGAATACAAGGGTCAAAGCTGGAGCTTGAAGGTGAAATGAGATTCCAACAGCCAGAAAGGAAGGCATCAGGGACCCCGAAAGCTCAGAGGCTGGAACATAATTAGAAGGTGCTGCTCTTGGAGCCGAGAAAGAGTGCTGAAAAAGAGGAAAAGGAAGAGAAAGAAACCGCAAAGTGTATTTATTCCAATTTGTGCAAAACCTTGGTTGTCAAACTATGGGATCTGTGTTCTCTCCAGCTGACAAAGAAAAGCTACGTGCATGATCTGTTGGAAAGTGGTCCTTTAGGAAGAGTAATCTCATGATTGGGCAGGAGCAAAGAAGAGGCTGAAGGCAGTGGGAGGCTGTGGATTAATGCAGAGCATACTGAAGCTGGGCTCAAAAGCCTTGGAATTTATGGTCCAGCATCACTGTCTGATTGCTCTGAAACCATAGACGACGTGCACAAGCTTCTCTAAGCTGTAGTATCTTTTCTACAAAATGAGAAGAATAATACCACAATTTGATGTGATGTTCAAATACGCAAATATATTAGTAGGTAGAGAATTACTTTGTAAACTCTCCAGCAGGGCTGTTCCATACAACTTGTTGTGACGATGGAAATGCTTTGCGTTTGTGCTGTCCATATTGGTAGTCACTAAAAACACTTAAATGTCACTAGCCATACTTGAAATGTGGCGAGTGTGACTGAGAAACTGAATGATTACTTCTAACAAATTAGACTGAAATTTAAATAGCCATCATATCTGACAGTACAGCTCTAAAGCCCAGGGTAGTGGAAAGGAGAACGGACTTTGGAAACAGAGACTCAGGTTCAAACGTGTCTCTGACTCAATGGACAAGTCACTTCAACTCTCCTGGAAGAAGAGCAGGTGTATTGTCACAGTAGCTAGATGTCCTTGAACTGTGGACTCAAGGGCTTCCTGCAGCTCCATGACCACACCATGCTTTCTCGAGCCTTTACGCCTCTGCACTCACAGCTTTCTCTGCATGGAACCAGCACCCCACTTTGCCCCTCAACTTTGCTTGGAGAAATGAGAATTTCTTTCGGACTTGATTCAGGCACCTGTCACCCAACATTCACAAAGTCCTTCATAGCCTCCATGTGGATTCTTCGGCTGGGTGAGACTGTTCTCTACGTCTCAGGCTGCCCTATGATTCTGACCATCACACTTCATGTCACACTGCAGCCTGTCTCCCACAGGGGGCTGTTAATGCACAGGGGCACTCCCTGGGGGGGCAGGGATCGAATTTTTTTATGGTGAAAATTTTCACAGCATAAAATACACTGTTTTACCCATCTTTAAGTGTAAAGTTCAGTGCTATTGAGTATATTCACATTGCTATCCATCCATCCCCACCATCCACCCGCAGAACTTCCTCATTTTCCCCAAATGCAAACTCTGTGCTTATTAAACAATGAATCCCCATTCCCCACTCCTAGCCGCTGGTAACCACCGTTCTACTTTCTGTCTCTGCGAATGTGACTAGGCTAGGTATTTGCTCTTCTGTGACTGGCCCACCTCACCTAGCATAGCATCCTCAAGGTTCATCCATGTTGTAGCATGTGTCAGAATTTCCCATCTTTTTAAGGCTGAATAATACTTATTTATATATATATACCACATTTGTTTCTCCATTCATCCATTGATGTACACTTGGGTTGCTTTTTTCACCTTTTTCTGGAATTATTATTGTAAATAATGTGGCTATGGACATGGGCGTATAAGGTCAAATTTTGTATCATAGTTTTCTGTGTCTCCAACTCAAACTGGCAGACCTATGAAGGGCACAAAGTGATAAAAGATATTTTATTCGTCACAGGATACGAGTGGAATTCCAGCACCAAGTGCTGTCCCTGGAAATACATGAGATATCCAGTAAAAGCACAGAGTAGAACGAGGTGAGAGAGGGAAGATGAAAGAAAGAAAGAATAGGGGGAGATAATGAGGCAGGATGATTTGTTCAAAGCTCAGACATACCTACCATTTGACTTTGCTTTCCCTTTGCGGATATACATTGCACTAAATGAACTCATCACAAACTTCACCTTAAAGGTTTACCTTTCCTTCCTTCCATCTTTCCCTCCCTTCTTCCTTCTTTCCTTTTTCCTTCCTTTTCTTTCTTTCTTTCTTTCTTTCTTTCTTTCTTTCTTTCTTTCTCCCTGTCTCTCTCTCCCATCCACCCTCCCTCCCTCTCTCTCTTTCCTTCCTTCCCCTCTTCCATTCTTTTTTCTTTCTTTTTCTTTCTTTTCTTTTCCTTTCTTTTTCTCCTTCCCTCCCTCCCTCTTTCTTCCTTCCTTCTTTTCTTCCTTCTTTTCTTTCTTTCATTCATTCTTTCTTTCTTTCATTCATTCATTTTTAAAAACTTTTTCTTGGAATCAGAAGTCTTTGTGTATTTGTGACATTTGTCTTAGATAGTCACCAACCCTGAACATCAGCTTCATCTTTTTTAAAAAAATTTTCTAGTATGGAAACCAATTTGACAATAAATTTCATATATTGAAAAAATAAAAAAATAAAAAATAAATTTTTCTAATGTTTATTTATTTTTGAGAGAGAGACAGAGAGTGAGTAGGGGAGGAGCAGAGAGAGAGGGAGACACAGAATTGGAAGCAGGCTCCAGGCTCTGAGCTGTCAGCACAGAGCCCGACACGGGGCTCGATTTCACAAACTGTGAGATCATGACCTGAGCCGAAGTTGGACGCTTAACCGACTGAGCTACCCAGGTGCCGCCCCCTCCCCCCCTCCCAATCAGCTTCATCTTTAAAACAAGTCAAGCTTATTCTTCGCAGGTTTGTGTGTGCATGTGCGTGTGCATGTGTGTGTGTGTGTGTGTGTGTGTGTGAGTGAGTGTGGTGTGAGGATGAAACATCAGTATATTCTGTGAACGCTAAAGAACTATATAAACTATGGAAATTTCAGTTCTTCCCCACAACTTTTCTTTCATCTGTATTTTAATTATAATAAGTCAATTAAAATCCATAATGGAAAAAGAGACTAGAGACTTAAGGAGAGTTTCCTTCTAAATTCCATTTCTAAACCTAGAGGCAAGGAGTGTCAGATTGTTAAAATTTTTACATTCTAATCACTTTCCGATGCTATTGAAGTTTCGGGTGTTCAATTTGGGCTTGACACAGTCAGTGAAAATATTAAGCCTTAAAAACACCAAAAAGTGCTAACACAAAACTACGGTAATACTTCAGCCACAGGCAACATTTAAAGAATCCCCAGCTACATAATCACATTAACATTTAATGTGCCCAAGTTCAGCTGAAATATGTCTCCTCTCTTCTGCATCTTCCTCCTGAAGCAAAAAAATGCCAGTGGAACTCAAGAATTCCATGTGGGTCCTGTGATGAGTCCCCCCACAGAAAAATGTCCTCCAGACCCCTTCCCCACACAGACTGCTCCTCGAGGTAAACACAGCTTGTACATGTGGGCAAACATCTTTTATCATTTTCCGCACTTTATAGGTCAGCCGGTTTGAGTTGGAGACACAGGAGAGTTCCCAGAGAAATTCATTACTGCCACTCATTCTAGTTTTCTGTCTCAATATAATTAAGCTTGGCTAATTGTCTATCATGATTAAAATCATGCCAATAACAACCTTGTTCTCGAGTTTGGCTCGGCTCCAAACTTGTTAATCGCTCTTATTTTCCAGGAGGTCATTCTGTATCTCTCTTCAGCTGTGAAATGCCTTATAAATAATGTGCTTAGATAATAAGATCATCCTTTGGTGACCAGGACCCGCCAACATGGATGACACAAGCTGTGGCTAATATATGGGATGGCTGAATCACAACTGGAGTCGTTCTCAACAGCCTGGAACACTGGGATGACTTTACCACAGTGCCATTTCACTAGGGAAAAAAATGTGAAGTCCTGAACATAGGTTCAAAGAATTAACTGCATAGGGATAGAATGGCAGGATTTCATGAAACAGATTGGATTATATAAAGTCGGCCCAAAGCTCAATGTGAGTCAATATGGCTTCTAAAAATACAGGATTTGCCTGGATTAATTGAAATTCAGCTTTTCACCTAACCTAAGAAGTATCGGTTATAAGGCATAGTATTATTTTATGTACCACTAGGAGAAAAAAAAAAAAAAAAGATGCTGCCAATTAAAAGTTACGACAATACTTCCCTGTCATTTAGAACTTGTATTTTACACTTAGTGAGAAATCTCTTGGATGCATTTGTATCCTAAAGCATGCTGCTCTGGTTCCATGCTTTCCTGAGTACAAATAACTTCTCATTTCAAAGCTGAATCATACTATAATCTTTTTTAAGATCCTTTAACTGTCAATCCAACTGAGCACATGTAGTAACAGCACTGTGCATAACTCAGTGGAAGCAGTGACAGTGTGAGCTCTGACCAAGTGCGTGAGCAGAGGTAATGAAGACTGCCTTCTGGCCAGCAGCGATTATAAGACGCGGCAATCTAGGATGCTGTCTCATTTCCCAGATACTAAAATGTGGAATAAATATGTATGTTAGGGTTTATGCAATATGGTATAGGGCCCAAAGCAAGGGAGATGATAATCCTGCTCTCCTTAGTGCTGGTGAGTTTCAGATCTTTGGTAAGAATCTGAGAAATGCTTCTTGCAAGGCCCTTCCTGATTTATGCACAGTTTCCCCTCAGTTCTCACTGAATGGTGCATATGGTGCCCCTTTATACCAACGGTCGTAGGGCAATAACATTTCCACCCGACCTTTACTTTTGAAACTGTATGGTCCTTGACTCAGGGAGCCTGCCTTCTTCATTTCTGTCCCATTGCCAACTACAGTGGGACCTAACACGTCCTAGGTGCTCTACACCCAAGAAAAAATGAAAGAAGAATGACTATTGTACCATGACGGACTCTGGGTCACAGAACAGTTTTCTCTAATTTAATAAGAATTTGGAAAATATTGTTAAGATGTAGGTGATGCTCAAGCACTCTTATTTAATGAAATGCAAATATGGTGTCATTTAAGTTGCTTTTACACCAACAGTGCCCCTGGGACTGGATTTTCAACAGCTCCTCCTCTCCCCACCCCACCCCTGCACGCACATATACACACAGCCTGGATTCTAGTGAGGAGCCCTGGACCCTTGATGCCAACTGGATCTGGGTGCAAAACAAGCTCCACCATTTCACTGACTGAGGGAATTTGAGATGTTTACTCTCTCTTGGTCTCACTTAAATAGAGCTACCTCCTGAGATGGCCGTGAGGATAAAACAACACATATGCAGTACCTATAACAGTACCTGCTATACCACAAATTCTCAAGAAGTTTCAGCTACAGGTTTATATAGTATGTTACAACTTACACGAGCTCTCACATCCATCATGTCTTTTGATTGGCATGCCAATCCCAATAGAAGAGGAAGCTCTTCAATTCCTAGTTTTCAAACACTAAAATACACTCAAAAAGGAAAAGCAGCTTGCACGAAATCACAGTGGCAGACTTGACCTTTGACCCAGCTTTTCCTTTCAAATGATGTTCATTAAAAGAAGAAGAAGACAAAGACGAAGACAAAGACGAAGACGAAGACGAAGAAGAAGAAGAAGAAGAAGAAGAAGAAGAAGAAGAAGAATTATTTTTGATTTGGAGAGAATACTACAGATAATCTAGTCCCAAACCCACATTTATCACATAAGGGAACTGAGGAACAGAGAGAGAACGTGATTTGCTTTTAGCACCCCTGGATGCCGGTGACAGAACTCAAACTGGAGCCCAGAGACCTGGCCTCTGAAAACATGCAGGTTTCAGGATTTTTCACCCAGCATTGTGTCCAACTCTGAGGAAGGAATCCTCAAATGGGGGCACTTTATGGTACCATGTGATCTATCCCCACTGTCCTCCCCAACCTCACTTTCTGCTGATATGACTCTCCTCTCTCTTTCCACACAGAAGTCATCCCTCAAACATACTCATTCCCTGACGGACTTGCTTTCTCTCTGTTCATAAAGCTGTTCTGATCCTTTCTGTTTTCTCAATTCAGGCTTCTGTTCAAATGTCCTCCTAAAAGAGGACTTCTCTATCCAAATTACCCTTTTTAGGCTCTAAATAAAAGAGTCTAATCTACCACCATTTAACTTTCTCTTCCCTTACTCTATTTTCTACTTCTCTTTCCCTTACTCTATTTTCTTTATAGCACTTAGATTTCTTTATAGCACTCGTATTATGTATTTATTCACTTATTTAATATTATGTCTCTTCCACTATGATGCATGTCTCATCAGGGACAGTGACGGCATTTGTTGTGTTCACCACTGTGTTTCCAGTGGAATGGTGCCTGGCACATAGTGTGTGCTCATTGAAAACATCTGTTGAACATCTGCTATGTTCCAAGCATTAAGGATAGGTTCTGGAAAACAACTGTGAGTCAATAAGACATTCCCCTCTGCCAAAGTATAGTTTCTAGTCTAGTGATGGATATAGACATTGAGTAAATAATCATAGAAGTTTATGGTGAAAGCCTGTAATCAGCAGAGGTGAACTAGTCTTGAGATTCTGGGAAGATTTCCTCGAGGAGGTAACGATCTGTGTACACACTGGATGGATAAGAGGTATAAGTAAGTGAAGAGGGTGAAGGATGAGGGTTCCAACAGGGGGTTCCAACAAAGCATAGATTCATGTGGCAAGAGGGGTAATGGTGAAGGGCAGGTATCAGGGGGATGGGGAAGAGAAGTGGGTAGAAGGCCGACTGTACGAGATTCTTCAGGACATGTTAAGGATTTTGGCTTGTATTCTGTGAGTCACGGGCAAGTCATTGGAGGATTTTAATCACAGAGGTGATACATTCAGTTCTATGTTTTTAAATGATCAGTTTGGTGGTTGTTTGGAGAATGAAGTGGAAGAGAGTAAGGGAGGCATCAGAATGACTGGCAGGAGGCCACAGCAATAGACCTAGAGGGAAGGGGCTCACACTGGGGTGGAGAAGTGGAAGTCGAGAGAATGGATGGAACAAGACCTTAGAGTTGGACTTCACAGGACTGGCCAGAGAGCAGGATTGAGGAAGAGGATGTATCAAGGATAACTCTCAGTACTTTGTTTTTTCCCTTGTAAAATGGATGAAAGTTGGTGACAGAGAGATGGAGAATCCTGGAAAAGGACAAGGTCATGACTGCTATTTTGGACACACCAAATTTGAGACACTCTTGAGGCATCTAAGTTCAGATATAAATTCATAAGAAACACAGATCTGGAGCTCAGGAAAGCTCTGCACTGGAGATTTATCTGGGCAGTTTTAGATGGTCTGCAAGTCTACAGGAGTGTAAGGGGTAGAGGACGGTCTCAGAGAGCCTACTGTGGTGCTTTAAGAAAATCCATTATTTAATGGCCAGGTAGGAAAGGGTAGACTTGAAAGAGCAGGGAGGAGTGGCCAGAAAGGAGTGATAAAACCAGGTAAACTGTGTCCCACTACAGTCAAGGGTGGAGGGTGTTCCATGAAGAAAGGATTGATCAACAAAGCCAAATATGGCAGAGAGGTGAAGGAAGACGGGCACTGAGGGGGGCCTTTGCAGCTGATGACCATGAGGCCACGTGTTGATGTTAGTGAAGGCCATTCAGGGCAAATGATGCAAAACATGACAAGACTGGAAGAGGCTAATGGGAGAATAATGAGATTTATAATGGAGATACTAACGAAAGACAGATCTTTTGAGAATACTGTGAGATTAGGGGAGAGAAGGAAAATGTTATAGTAGGTCTCTGGATGGTTATTTATTGATTGATTAAAGACTGAAGGGACTCACTTGTGTTTAAATAATGATGGGAAGAAATGTCACTTGAGGACACATTTCAAAGCTAATGCAAAGGAACTGGCCTTGGCAAAGAAACTGGGACCACTCTCCTCTGTTGTAACAGGAGTGAAAGAGGGCAGGAGGGTCAGACACAGGTGGGTTTGTATGTTTAATGAGAAGAAGACAAGGGGCTTATTTTCCAGATTTACTTTGTATGTAAAGTAGGGGGTGGTCATTTGCTAAGAGTCATAGGTGATGGAGGTAGGTTGCAAAAGAGTTGGAGGTTTGAAGACAGTGGACAAAGTTGGAAATATTTGTTGTACCATGTGATATTGTGACTTATATGAGATATATATTCGGCCATTTAGGTGACCAAAATATATTTCTCATATATATTAGGCCATTGTCCACAGCGCCTAGCTCCCACAACACTTGGAATTTCCTAAGGGTCTTTTGTTATATTAATGAAGTGACTTTTGGAAGGCACCTAAGGATGGGAGCTGGTTGCCAATGGAGCCAAGTGATTAGAGGGTTGGAACTTTCATTCCCCCACCTCCCATCTCTGGGAGGTTGAAACAATGGTCACTGATTTAATCAATCGTGCCTACACAATGAAGCCTCCACAAAACCCCAGAAGGACCAGGTTCAAAGAGCTTCCGGGTTGGTGAACATGTGATATGGGGAGATTGGTGAACCTAGAGAGGGCAGGGAAGCTCCGCCTCCTTCCCACATAACATGTCCTTTGTATCTCTTCTATCTGGCTGTTTCTCAGCTATATATCCTTTTATAATAAACGAGTAATTTAGTAAGTAAAATGTTTCTCTGAGTTCTGTGAGCTGCTCTAGCAAATTAACCAATCCTAAGGAGGAAGTCATGGGAAACTGATTTATAGCAGTTGGTCATAAGCACCAGGAACAACTTGGGCTTGCTTGATTAATTAATTAACTAATTTTAAATGTTTGTTATTTGAGAGAGCGAGAGAGAGAGAGAGAGAGAGAGAAAACACAGGTGGAGGAGGGACAGAGAGAGAGGGTGACAGAGGATCCAAAGCAGGCTCCGTGCTGATAGCAGACAGCCCTACGTGGGGTTCAAATTCACGAGCTGCTCACAAGGCACAAGACCGTGACCTGAGCTGAATTCTGATGTTCAAATGAATGAGTGACCCAGGCGCCCGGACTTGTTTATTTTTTAAGATTATTTATTTATTTATTTTGAGGAGGGGAAGGGACAGAGAGAGAGGTTGAGAGAGAATCCAAAGCAGGCTCCACACTGTCAGTGCAGAGCCCTACAAACTGTGAGATCATGACCTGAGCCAAAATCAGGAGTTGAATGCTTAACCAGCTGAGCCACCCAGGCACCCCACTACCTGGGCTTCTAAGTGGCATCTGAAGTGGGGGATGGAGGGAGGCTTGTAGGACCATGCCCTTAACCTGTGATATCTGATGTTATCTCTGCGTAGATAGTGTCAGAATTGAGTTGAATTCTCAGATACCCCGATCGAACCTAACAGATAGTGTTATAATAAGTTAAACAGACTATTTGGGATGTGGGTCCTTTTGAGGTTAGCAATCATGCCAGTCTGTCCACTAAAGTGACCTTACAGTCTCCGGTACAGGCATATATGCCAAGTAAAACGTTGTCTGTCTTTCCCCACATTAGGATTTTTCTAGATGGGTGGGATGAAAAACTAGAGAGGCAAGGGAGTAAACAATTGTGGCAAATATGCTAGGAGATGTTGAATAAAGAAGGCATTCCTCATTATACTTATTGGTTGAATGGAAGACATTCTCTTTCATTCATTCTTATATGAGTGCTTTTTCACATGAGATTTTAGACTTATCCAGGTCATTCTGGTTCATGTCCAGCCTTTATACTTGACTATAAGCCGCTTTGAAGGAAGGGGCCATAACTAATTCATATCTACCTTGCCAACGTCTCGCTTGGTATTTTTTACACTGCTGATGCCTAATGAATGGCAAATAAATACTTTGTATAAGTTGAAGTGCCTGGCGGACATTTACACAGGGCAATTACCAGCAAGACGTTTATCCATTCTCTAATAATTAAAACAAAATCACCACCACCCTTGATACAGATTTACAGTTTGCTCCTGAAAATAGCACAGACCAAGTTCTGAAAGACAGATGTGGTCATTATTTATTTTTTTTAGTTCTCTTTGCTAAGGAGATGTTATTTCTCCCCCTTCCAGAGAAATAAGAAAAAGAGGAACGCACCAAACAGATCGCTTTAAAATTCTTCATTAGCATCCACACTGAATACATTTCAACGGCAGGAGCCTTAACACAGCTTTCACTGTATCTGATGCACAGAAAACGAAGCCTGCCAATCTTGCAACATGTCTCAAGATGAAGAAGGTCAACATATCAGAAAATAAAATCAGTAGCACAGATTTCAAAGAAATTCATCCCAAGAGTTCTTCTCAATGAATGCAGTGCAAGATTGAAGAATTCAATTACATGAAAAAGAGGCCTTTTTTTAATACCATGCCCAGCTATTAGTTTTTTTGTCATTGCTAACATGAAGGCATATTGTTAGCCATCGGGAAATCTCAACAAATTCATACATTCAGATCACAAGGGATTTATTTGGTAGATGGATCTGAAATCTGGTCTGCCTCCAACTCCTCGCCCAAGATTTCATTTATGCCAAGGAGCACGTTATTCTTAATCAGACATAGAAAAATCCAGCTCATTGCCACTGAGCTGCTTTATTCCTTTAGAAAAGAATCCCGCTTTTAATTCTGATGGAACATTATAATCAACTTTTTTTATATGGGGCTGACCAATTAAATTTCCTCTGTCTTAGAAAGCAGAGATGGTGAGTGTCATCTAAGTACATTCTGGAAAGCAAGACAGTTTGTATCAAAAGCCTTAAAAATGCATCTTCTCCTTTCTCCTGGTACATCAAATTCTAAGGGTTTGTTCCAAGGAAATAATGTTTTAGACTCTAAAAACTAAAGCTTAATGAACATAAAAATGTTTATTGTAGCATATTGCTCAGTAATCCCTTGTGTTAGACTAACAGCACAAGTCCCTTATATCCTAGTGTGCATGTGCCCTCCTAAGGGGACTTCAATACTCCTCTCATTCAGAGGTGAAGTTTAGTTTTCCACCTCTTGATTTTGGACCAGTCTTGTGGTTTGTCTTGACCAAAAGAATATGGCAGAAGTTAAGTTTTACTTGTTTCAGAGGCTAGATCTCAAGAGATCTTGAATTGTTCTTAGCCGCTGGGCATGCCTCTCTCAGACCTCCAGGTAGGATAGAGCTTCTGGAGGATAGAGGCACCTCAGTGTTTAGCTGACACCATCTGCCAGACATGTGAATGTGGCTTCTTAGACCCTCAGACTCAGCTGACTCTCCACGTAAGCTGAAAGCTACTGCTTACATGAGCCCAGAGTAAGCCAGTGGAACCCACCCAGCAAGCAACCGAGGAGAAGCATGAGAAGTAATAACTAAAGTTTTTAAGCTATTTAAGTTTTAGGATGAAACACTCCACAGGTTAGGTAGCTACACAGCAGTAGATGCCTGATACATGAACAAAATGGGAGCAATCTGAATTTTAAGCAAGAGCAGAATGGTAAAATATGTTATGTCCACACCCTGGAATATAATGCAGACATTACAAGTTCTATTTGCAGAGTTTTTGGTAGCGCACAAGTGTGCTTGTGTTACAATACTTAGTGAAGAGCAGGATGAAACATTTTATATTTAATGAGCTTTCATTAAGTGACAGAGAAAACAAATGGAGAAAAGACACCAAAACACTTCCAAGGCTATTCACGGGGAAATCAACTACGTCTTCTAACTTGTGTTTTCCCCCTACTTTGTTCCTTAGAATTGTACTTCGGCCTCCTCCCTTTATGTAAGCCAACAACCATACATGCTTTTTAAAACATTGCATCCCATTAGAACCTCTGCTAGTGTTTTTACGAATGATTATTGCCTACGCTGATTTGCGCGACTCCCTTCTCTTAATAGCGTTTCTCTCTCTGCACAACAAGGGGATAACACAGGTCTTAAAACGAAAAAAGCCCTCAGGGTTGGGCAGTTATTTCTGGAAAATTTCATCTGGGCAAAGGGTTGAAGCAGGGTCCATAAAGAATATGTTGCAGGTTAGACATATGCCCTTTTAATGATTTTTTCATAGCACTTCCTCATCTTTGATGGTTTAGAGCTCATGTGTTATCTTTCTTGGTTTATTTGTTTGCATATCTCTCCAAGTCCATGAAGGGAGAGTTTTATCTATCTGGTTCTTTCTATATCCTGATCACATAACAGAGCTGGCCAGAGAAGAGCAGTTGAAGCAAACATTTGTTAAATGAATAAACAAGGTAACTGAATGAAGACTAAGCTTCCTATTTCACAAGTTTCTGTCAGATGAAAACAGAGTACAGAGAATCCTAGTCTTGAGGTCCAAAAATCTGTTCTAGAAGCTCTTTAATTTTAAAGAAACCCCTTCACTTCTCTGTGTCTAAGTTCCTTGCTGCAAAGAATGAGTGGTAAACTTTAACTTTCAGAAGGTGACTGAAAGGGGTGCCTGGGTGGCTGGGTCAGTTGGGCAGCTGACTTTGGCCCAGGTCATGATCCCATGCTTCGTGGGTCCGAGTCCTGGGTCGGGCTCTGTGCTGACAGATCAGAGCCTGGAGCTTGCTTCAGATTCTGTGTCTCCCTCTCTCTCTGCCCCTCCTCCACCTGCACTCTCTCTCTCAAAAATAAATAAACATTAAAAAAGTCTTTTTAAAACAAAAGGTAACTGAAAGATTAAGCGAACTTCATGAGACAGCAAGAAATAAATCCTACACAATTTTACACTAACTATAATAGGTGACCCAAAAGCAGGGAATGCATTAACCCTTGACCTTATTACAACCTCAAGACGTAGGTATGACTATGTTTCCCACTTTACCAATGAGAAAACTAACGCTTATGGATACTTAGGCAAGAGAGACCAGTTAAGTAGAGGAGGTAGAACTCAATTTTGGTAGAATTTCTTGGTTAGCTCCAAATCATATGTTCATTCTAATATACTAATAATTGCTATTGATAGCTACTGACTGTGAATGCTGCCACAGTGGTACATGAATGTTAAGATTCTTCTATCTTTGCCCTTTTTTGGCAAACTCGGGTTGTCAAGATTGATAACATAGGAAGCTCTAGTCATATTCATGAACTTCTTAGAGCATTCTCCTTGAATCCCTTTCCTTTTATCACCCGGGGTACATTCTAGAAAGAAAAGAAGTGTAGGAACCCACATGGTTTCTCAATCTTTAGGTCCTGCTAATTTAATATGTACTAATTTCTCTAGCTTACACTGTCACTGCCCTGGTCTAAGCCCCTAAAATCTCCCCCTTGGATTTCTTCTGTTTTCTCCTAACTACTCTGTTAGCTTCTTGTCTTATACCTCCCACCTGTCATCTGCGGTGTGTCAATATGTCTATAAATCACATTTATCATGTCACTTACAAGGAAGTTCAAGCTACCTAGAAGAACATACACAACACTCTGAGACCAAGTCCCTTGTCTTCCTTGTCAACCCCACACTACTTATTCCCTGCCTGGTAGTAACTGACTGCTTCCCATTCCTGCGTGGGACTATTCCACTTCCTGGTGTGTTTGCCCAGGATCTTTCTTCTTCCTGGACGTCTATCCATAATTCCTCTGCATCCACCAGGACTCAGCTCAGGTGTCACTAAGCCAGAATGCTCTCCTTAATCCCACTGCTGAATTGGGTGTCTCTTTCCTGTTCTTAGTTCCCTCTACTCGTCTATTTTGTCTACCAGAAGTTGAGCCCTGTGATGGCAAAGGAGTCTTGTCATAGCTATCCAAAGAATGAGAAGGATGACAGGACCTGACACCTTGCAGGATGGGTAGAAGTGTTAAATGACTTACCACAAATGAAGTGCTTAAAATAGTGTATATAGTGGCAGTACTCATGGGAAGCACTCAGTACGTATTTCGTATAGTCTTAGTATCTTTAGAAACCTGTACCTTATCAGGCACCTAGGAGGCACTAAAGTAAATCTTTGCTTACTTTGAGGCACCAACTTGTCTATACTGTCAATGCTGCTTAATAATTTCATAATTAATTCTTAGCATCTTCACTGTGTGACCTTAATGTAAGAAAAAAAAGTGACATTAAAAAATTATCCCTTTCAATAAAAGGGATCAGGACACTTTGGAGGAATAACTAATTCTACATCTTGGGGAGGTAATATATGAGTCTGAGGCATCTCATAGCGCCAGGAAGTAAGGAAGTGCTAAGACAAAACAAGGAAAAACACACAAAATAATGGGGTATGTCAAAGGCACATAAAAGCCAATGGAAAGACCTTCCATCAGTATCAGTCAAAACCACAACAATTTGAGCAAGAAAATGAATAAAAGAGTATTAGATTTTAACACAAAGTATAAAATAAATACCCATGAGCCCATACAGATATAAATAAGTGATTGAATATATAAATAAATGAGGGAGAATAGATAAATCTCTAGTGCAGAAGAATTTAAAATAACTTCTGTAAATATTTTACCCGCAAAGAGGTGGAGTAAAACTCCACATTCCTTAAGTATGGGCTGGGACTGGTGATTTCCTTTCAAACAGGACAATATGGAAATGGAGTGAACAAGAATGGCTTTGGAGTAGAGAAGCCTGACAAACACCATGTTGGCCAGGTGGCCAAAGTCAACATCAACAGTGATATGTCTTGGTACTAAGTACCTTTGATATGATGTGATGAAAATGGCACTTTCACTTTGTGGTTTTTCTCCCCAGAACTTATAACCTGGGCCTAATCATGAGAAAAACTTCAGACAAAACTTCGTTGAAATACTGAGGGACACTGTAAAATACCTGACCAGTACCGCACAAAACTACCAAGACCATCAAAACCACAGAAAGCTTGAGAAACTCACAGCCAAGAGGAGTCTAAGGATGCCTGAGGATGAAATATATAGTATCCTGGACAGGATCCTGGAACAGAAAAAGGACATGAGGTAGAAACTAAGGAAATCTGAGTAAAGTATGAACTTTGGTTAAAATAATGTATTAAGATTAGTCACTGATTGTGACAAATATACCACACTAATATAAGATGTTAATAATAGGAGAAACTGGGGGTGGGTTACATGGGAACTCTCTATAAAATTTTTGCAATTTTTCTATAAGCATAGAAGTAATCTAAAATAAAAAATTTATTTTTAAAAAAGTGTCCATTACATGCAAGGCTCTCTGGAGGGTGCTTTTCACCCATCAGCTAATTTAACTCTCACAACAGATGAGAATATTGAGTCTCAAAGAAACTAAGAGATTTGCCTAAAGTCACACAGTTAAAAAACCTCATAACCAGGATTCAAACCTGGGACCAATGACCTCCAAACTTTGTGATCGTTTGATGACACTTTATTGTGACTCTAGGGCAAGAAGTGTTCTCCCTGAGGAATTTAAGTGGCAGGAGAAGGCAGGGGATGTCATTATGTAAGACGGTGATGGGTGGTGTAAGCCTTAGCCTATCACAGGTATTCAAGTACTTGGTATTTCTTTCCATAATGCTTGTACTTCTAGGTTTCTTGACTAACAAATGTTCCGATTTCAATGCTATTATTGAGAAATGACTATTTAATTTCTTAAACAACTTCTTCATGCACTCTAAGAAATAAGTTTTGCAATAATATTTCATTTTTCATTTTCCACCCTGCTTTTACTTAAGAGAAGCCTTTTGCTGTGTTTTTGGCTTGGTAACTTTTGCTTAGGGGAAGCACTTCTTGATGTGCCAGAGTCCTCCTGAGACCCAGCAGGGCTGTTAAAATTGTTTGATTTTGCATTGCATTGTTAAGAAATAAAAGAAGGAAAAACGGAAGAAAGGGGTGGGGGGAGATTTACATCAATATCCAACTTCATTTATACTCTTTCCATTGAAGCATCAATCAATTTTTTAAAGTATTTAAAAATGAAACTTTGGAAAAGAAACCAGTTTTTAATCAGTTTTGATTATTCTTCCCTGGTGGATTCATACTGTTTTATCATCATTTCCCCCCGCCCCTCTTACATTTTCTGGGATTCTGGCATGAGTTGTACCACATGGGGTGAAATGAATAAAAGTACCATCTATACATACATGCAACCCAAGATTTTCTCCCGGTGTATATTTATTGAATCAATATATGATTGTGTGTGTGTGTGTGTGTGTGTGTGTGTGTGTGTCTGTGTGTGTAGAAAGAAAGAATAGCAACATCCAATTTACCACCTTGAGTCCAATCAATGGCCTAATGTTCAAGCACAAGGGAAGGGAACTCCTGCAGATGCCCATCTCACCATCACTGGCCTCGCCCCAGAGTCCCTGCCATTCTAAATACCTACCCACTGGCCCTCTTGCATTTCAAATCATCAGTCTTCACACTCTCCCCACTCATCCATCCCTGTCCTCTCTGTTCTTGTAATTGCACCAATGTCTCCATGGTTATCCAGGTGGGAATCTTTAGGGTGGTCTTGGATCCTTCCTCTTGGCACATTCCATTTCTCTATTCTATTGCCAACTCCAGCTGATTTTATCTGTGCGTTTTCTCAAAGTCCTCTCTCCTCTCCCCCCCATTCTCACTGCTTCCACCATATCCACGTGCTCATTACTTCTCACCTGGGCCTTTCCAACGATCTCCTAATTGGTTTCCTCACTTCCAGCCTCTCGCGTCCATAATCTGTCTTCCATTCGTTCACTGGTTTAATTTCCCTAAAGTGCAGCTCTAATCCTGTAACCCCACTGCTAAAAAAGTTAAATGGCTCCCCACTGCCTCCAGGATAAATGCCAAAATCCTTAGCTTGGCATTCAAGGCCCTTCCCCATCTGGCCCTAGACAACCTTTCCAGACTTATCTCCTATTACTGCTCTATGTGAATTTCCTGTTCCAGCCAAATTGATCTGCTCATTACTGCATGCATGTGTTGTCTCTGATTATGGGCTTCTCTCAAGCTTAAGCTATTTCTGTTGTTTGGAGATACTTGTTCACTCCTCTTTGCTTACTGGTAAAGGTTATGTCCCACCTAACGCACAGGTTATGCCTGGCCACCAAACCCCACCTAATTGTCTATACCATTAACATAGCCTTTTATCTTTACCATTTCAGTATGTAATCTATGTTTCCACCTCAAGTATGAACCTCTCAACAACAGTAATGGTGATTAGAGCATACAATTTTAATGAATTGGTTATAAGTCAGCCTTTATGGGGGGAAAAAAAAGGTATGAGGGCATGAACTATGAAGAAAATCTGGCAGCTGTTCTCACAATGCATTCAGCATCATTCTTTCTTTCTGATGAGCGAGGGTCTGCATCAACCAGGTCCTTCTCTTTCGTTACACCCTTAAGGTTGAGCTTCCTTCAAGGAAGCTCTACAGTTTCTTTAGTAAATGACTTCACCTATCCAAATCTCCCAGATGTTCTAAGAGAAGCCTGAGTTCCAGTAATGGATACTAAGTTGTCTCAAAGTTGGAGGGCCTTCACTTTCTTTCTTACCTCCTTCCCTCTGCTGACATCCCACTACCCTCCCCCCCACACACACACACTCCTGAATCTGATTCCAGTGAACTTCTAACATAGTAATTCAAAAATATAGTGAGCCTAAGAATAAATGAAGAATTTTTAAGTATGTAGGTATCTGTCTTCTACCCCCATAGGTTTGGATTCTGTAGGTCTGAACTCTGTCCCAAGAACACATATGTTTAGCAAACTCCCTGGGTAATTCCAATGATAGTCTGAGGACCACACTTTGAAAATCACTACTTTGAAGAATTTTTTAACGTTTATTTATTTTTGAGAGACAGAGAGAGAGAGAGAGAGTGTAAGCCAGGAAGGGGCAGAGAGAAGGGGAGACACAGAATCTGAAGCAGGCTCCAGGCCCTGAGCTGTCCGCACAGAGCCTGATGCAGGACTCGAACCCACAAACTGTGAGATCATGACCTGAGCCGAAGTCAGATGCTTAACTGACTGAGCTACCCAGGCACCCCTGAAAATCACTACTTTGAATAAAAATTAAAAAAAAAAATAAATTAAAACTTGAAACATGAAAAAAAAAAAAAGAAAATCACTACTTTGCAGTATGGTTCTACATTCCTGCTCATCTTATATCCTTTGGGTCACTTGGGACTACTTTCCATTTCTGAAACTTTTCCTGATTATTCCATTCATGCACCTTGGCTCCACTTCTGCTTCAGCAGCAATGACTTTCCTTTTATTACATCTCCCCAAATCCTACCAATCCATAAGAACGCATGCCTCATGAGGGTGGGACTTTTATTTATGTTGGTCATTGTTGTAACTTCAGCACCTAGAACAGTGCCTGCCACATAGGAGATGCTAAAACAATCTTTGTTGAACAAAGGCATGAATCTGTCAAGAGGGAACTCAAATGTCATTGCTTCACTGGCACAGTCTCTAATCACAACCAAAAGAAATAGCTGCATCTTCTTAACCTTAGCACCTTCTCCCTTGTACTTTGGCTCATGGGTTGGCTAAAATTTTTCTATAAAATTTTATAAAATTTCAGGTAAATATTTTAGTCTTTACACTGTTGCAGCCACTCAGTTCTGTTGTGACATTGCAAAAGCAGCCAAAACCAAGTTGTAATTAAATGGGTATGGTTGTATTTCTATAAAACATTTTTTCTTCAAAAGATAGGCAGGTGGTGGGCTGGACTTGGCCCATAGACTGTACTTTGCTGACCCTAGCTCTATTCATTCATGTACCAAATTTCTCCCTTAGGCTAGATTCCTAAATTATAAATTATTTGAGACGGGGACAGAATGTTATCAGGAAATAAATGTGTGTGTGCATGTGCATGTCTGTGTGCATGAATGTTTATATATGTATATGTGCATTATGTAGATATATATGCAACACACACACACACACACACACACACACACACACACCAGTTTTCTCATCACTGAAACCTGATAAGATATTGTAGTTGAAGTGCCCAACATAGTGCCTACCCTGTAACACGTGCTCCATAAGTCTTACTTTCCCACCTTTTTTCCCTTAAAACAGCACTGCCATCCTCATATAAGGCATTCAGCAGCATGTTTATCATGGGCCTCCAAGAGCAAAGGGCCATGTCTCAGACTCAGTGAAGCTTGGAGGTGAACAAGAAACCACTCTGGGTAAGGACTCAGAAATACGTGATGTAGTCCCACCTCCACTCACTCTTTCCCCTGGCACATTAACTTCTTCTTTCGTGGAGACAAAAATTTCATGCCCTTTTCATCCTCCTCACGCCTCCCAGGTTCCTTGCTCATACCCTCACTCTCTTGGCTGATGACCTCACTGCCGGTAGAAGCCACCTTGCATTCTATCACCTTCCCACATCCATGCTCTAAAACTGCCCTCAACTCCCGGTACCCATGCTTCTCGCCTTTCCTCCTGCTCCCCCAGAAGGTGTCCCCACACCTATCAGAGGCACACCCCACCAGTCACAAAGGACTTTAGTCTTTTACACATCACCTCTTCCTTTGGCATCATCAGTCACCCACCAAATGTGCTCTCACATCTCACACTTAAAAGCAAAACCAAATATAAGCTCTCCTGACTCCCTTATCTACCTTCCATATATCACTTCATGTCTCTTCAACTTTTACTGCCAAATTTCTCAACAAACTGTCTAGTACTTTCATAGTCTCATTCCATTGCTCTTTTGGTTTTTCAGAAAATAAAATTAAAAAGAACAGAAATGTAAATAGACATATTCATCTACAAAAGCTTCATAATTCACAAATGATATCTTGCTGTTTTTTTAATGTTTATTTATTTCTGAGAAAGAGAGAGAGTGCAAGTGGGCGAGAAGCAGAGAGAGAGGAAGACACAGAATTAGAAGCAGGCTCCAGGCCCTGAGCTGTCAGCACAGAGCCCGATGCAGGGCTCGAACTCGTGAACTGTGAGATCATGACCTGAGCTGAAGTCGGACACTTGACTGAGTCACTCAGGCCCCCCTGGTGTTTTGGTTTTTTTTTTGTTTGTTTTTTTTTTTTTTCAGATTTAGAGTTGCAAAAAAGCCCTACAGACACAAAATAGAACATTTCCTGTTCACATTTTCAGTTGATTCCCAGTTGGTTTCCATCCTCCCCACTGCCACTGACGCCCTCTATGTTGCCAAATTCAAGGGAGACTTCTCTGTCCTCATTTTACCTGGCAGTGGGATTCCAGACCTCACCACTGCCTCCTTGAATTGCTCTCCTCCCTTGGCTTACAGTTTCATTCCTCCTGGCTTTCCTTCTTGCTCACTGGTCTCTCCTTCTCGGTCTTCTTGACTGGCTCCTCCTCTTCCTCTTCTGAATCTTGGGCTCTTTTTATCTTCTATAGCTACCTGTTCTTCCCTAGTGAGCTCACTGTGGCTTTAAACACCATCTGAATGCTAGTAATTCCCAAATTTATATTTCTAGCATAGACCAGTATCTTGAGCTCTAGACATCACTACGTTTTCTACTAGGGATCTAAAATTTAATACGGCTCTGGTGAATCTCTTCATAACTGCCCAAGCCAGTTTCTCTCTCACTCTGCCTCAACTCAGCAAATGACACCTTCTTGCTTACGCAAAACCCCTTGGAGTCATCCTTGATTTCTCCCTTTTTCCATAGTCTCTGTGACCCAATCTAATCCATTAGCAAACTCTATTGGTCGAAATTCCCAATTCCATCTCTACTTCAACTCCAATAAGCAGCCTAGTCCCATTGATTGTAACAACCTTCGGACATAGCCTCTTTCTCTTGCACCATTAGTCTCCTGCTCTACTAGGTTACGACCATGGCCCAACAAACATGCTCTTGTCTCCTCTCTTAAAAGCAAAACAAAAACCATCTCTCACTGGGATGATTGCAACAGTTCCTAACTGGTTTCCTGCTTCTACTTTACCTTCTTACAACCTATGTTTCACACAAGGGCCACATGCCTATGAAATAAATATAAATCTGATTGTCTCCTTCCAAACTGGAAATCTGTCCCCTTGCTCACCATTGCTAAATAAAAACAAAAGCCAAAACAAAATGAAAATATGCTTCTGCCTACCCCCCGGGCCCCCAAGAAATGCCACTCTTCTGACTCATGATGTTGCATCCACAAGGATATTTCTTGCTGCAGATTAAACCTGACAAGCCCTTTCCCACCCCTGGGTCTTTGTGTTTACTGTTTCCTCCACCTGAAATGCTCTTCATCAGCTCTTTCCATGGTTTCCTCATTCTCTCCTATAGGTCTCAGCTTAATTATCCCTTCTTCAGAGAGATCTCCTATGACCACTTCAGCTAAAATAATATTATCAGTGCTCAATTGTCCTATTTGTTATCACTCTGTTTATATCCCTCATAGACATTATCACAACAAGATACACCTTGTTCATTAATTACCTTTCTTTTTCTGGTTTACGGCCTATCATCCACTGAGGAATAGAAGTTCCATGAAGTCAGGACCTTGTCATGTTCACTGCATACTCCTGAAACTTCTTTTTTTTTAAGTGTTTATTTATTTTGAGGGGTGGGGGCAGAGAGAGAGGCAGAGAGAGAGGCATAGAGAGAATGCCCAGTTGGCTCCGAGCTGTCAGTGCAGAGCCTGACATGGGGCTTGATCCCAAGAACTGTAAGATCATCACCTGAGCCAAAATCAAGGTCAGACGCTGAACTGACTGAGCCACCCAGGCACCCCATCCTGAAACTTAACCAATGCCTAACACATAGTAGCAGCTCAATAAATATTTTTTAAATGAACACATTTACATGAACAAGACATTTTTACCTGCACATCTCCACCCAACTGTTAGGACTGTCTCCCCTCTCTTTCTCCACTTGACAAAGCTATCTTTATCACCCAAAATCTAGTTTAAACAGTATCTCTGTTGCTACTCCCCTGGGATTGGTCACTCCTTCCTCTGTGCCATTATGCTGTTTGTTCCTACCTCTACCACAGCACTAGCAATAATTACAGTCGCTGCTGTTTATTGAGCATCTACTCTATACCAGGTGTAGTGCTAAGTGTTTTAAAAATATTGTCTAACTTGGGGCACCTGGGTGGCTCAGTCGGTTGAGCACCCAACTTTGGCTCAGGTCATGATCTCCCAGCTTGTGGGTTTGAGCCCCACGTCGGGCTCTGTGCTGAGAGCTCGGAGCTTGGAGCCTGCTTTGGATTCTGTGTCTCCCTCTCTCTCTGCCCCTAACCCACTCTCATCCTGTCTCTGTCTCTCTCAAAAATAAATAAACATTAAAACAATTAAAAAACAATATTGTCTAACTCAGCCCACCCAATCACACTAGGGATGGGAATCATGTCCTCCATTGCAGAGATGAGAAAACAGAGTCTCAGGGAATTTATGCTACTTGCCCAAGATCACAAAATAAGGAGGAACCAGAGATTCAAACCCATCTGTTCAATTCTAGAGGTCGTACTCTTCAGCACTGAACCCTATCTTGCAACTTATTGCACTGTAATGTCTTACATATCTGTCTCTCCCAACCTCCCTAAGGGACGGGAATTTCATACGGCTCTGAACATCCCCAGGACACAGCAGTCCACTAGGCACAGAATTGGTGCTTAAGAAATATTTGTGGGGAAAACAAGTCTGTCATTCATAAGTATATCTGAACACTTTGTGAACCTATGAATAAGTATTAGCAGCCAGAAAGAAAAAGAGCAAGAAAAAGAAAGTGAGTTGGATGGCTCCAAGAAGTAGGTACACACAATAGCTAACTAGGCTAAGTGTGCGGTGTCCCAGACTCGATGTTTTTCACACCAAACACAATACCAAGGTCACTGCCAAAGAAGACAGACATTATGTAATTAGGGAATGCAGTGCCAGCAATTACTCCAGAAGCTATTTGAAACTGAAACATGCCGGTGTTTGCTCATGTCCCTGTTCACACAAACAAAAGGCCTACATCTTGGAAACTGTTTTGCTTTGTTTGCTTGTAACAGCTCAAGTCACCCTTCACTTGGCAGCCAGTGGCACAATCTTGCTGGAGGCATTGCCTGGACCCCAGTTTTTCCTGTGGACTGTTGCAAGCAAATAAGAAGATAAATGAGATGCCTGGTTTATGCCTGGGGCATGGTGTTAGGCCGAGTTGTGAGACAACGGAGCCTACAGGGTCCTGCCTCCTGGGGCATCACCCGTTTCCATGGATTGTGGAAATGGAGGCTTATTGGGGAGACTGTCTGGGAACACCTGCAAAGACAAGACAAACTGGGGAAGGCATCTCCCATTTCTGTCCAAGCTTCTTATACTTTCTCATTTGTTCCTGACAGCAAATAGGTATTTCCGTTTTTCAGATGAGAAAATGAAAACTCAAAGGCATACACAACTTGTTAAGATGATGCCACCAGTGGCTGAGCTCAAATGTCAGCACTGGTTTGTCTATCAACCCTATGCTCGTCTCTCCATCATGTTATTAATTAATCACCCAATTTTCTCCTCCCGTATTGGTGCCCTTGCTATTCTACAACCCTTCCACAGCCCCTGCCCTAAATTTTCATACTTGCTTTTATTCTTTCCTGACTGGCTCTTCCCTCGGATTCTGCATGTTCCACCCACTGCTACCATCAAGTTCTAGCAGAAATGTCACTTTCTCAGTGAGGGCTTTCCCAGCCTCCACTGTCACCCCCTCTCTTCTTTCTACCTTTCTACCTTTTCTATCAAACTTATGACATCCACCTAATAGAGATGGGAACTTGATTTTGTTGCTGTTGTTGCTTGCTGTCTTTTTCCCCAAACCAGAATGTAAACTCCATGGAATCAGTGAATTTATCTATTGTTCACTGATGTATATCTTAGCACTAAGAACAGCATCTGGAACATACCTAGTGTTCAGTAAGTAGCCACTGAATAAAGGAATAATTTTAAATCACAAAAACTTTAAATATAAGCTGACCAAGTACATTCAGTATGAAGTTAATGCTTCTGGGGAGGGGAAGTTACTAAAACAACAACAACAACAACAACAAAGTCAGATTGGTTAAGACGGCAGAGCAGCATGGAGACCCTGAGCTCATCTCATCCCCGAAATGCAGCCAGATCAGCACCAAACCATTTTGAACACTAGGAAATTGATCTGAGGATTCACACAACGTTTTGCTTAACTTGAGCCACAGAATTCGGCAGGTACACGGTGTGGAGAGGTGAACTGGGGGAGAGAAAAGCTGCAGAGGGCAGGGAGCTGTTTTTGCAGTAAGAGGACAGAGAAAAGGAAAGGAGGAGAGTATGGCACATCGGGGTCTTGCAAGAAAAGCACTCCCCTGAAAGTACCTGGAGAGAAAGAGAAAGAATGAAAACACATGCAGGGGACTGGAAAAGAAATCTGTTCCCCAAAATCATTCATAGGAAGCAAGGGTAGAATTTCATTACCACAAGGATTCTATAAACAGTGAAAAGCAGAGTCTAAAGTTTTGGAGCTCAGTGCCTGGCAGTGCTCTGGTGAGGAAGGAAGCAGGGTAAATCCTCAGAAGAGGCAGTGCGTTCTGAGGGATCTGTGGGCCATATGGGGAGAATCAGTTCCCTGCTTGGAGTACATTTGGTAGAATCTCTATGGCCTCCTGACAGGTAAAGTTCCCAGTGGACCCCGGAGAGCAGCCACATTTGCTGGTATTGGGACGAAGACACCAGAGTGTGGTGAAACCTGGTGCTGGATATGTGTTGTAATTTGCCATAATCTCTGGACCTCTGCTGATGCACTATCACTCAAACGTTTTCTGGGGCAAGCCGGCACCCAGACATTGCTCAGGGAGACCTTCCCCCAAAGAGTCTGCATAGGTCCAAGCCGCAGGGGTCTATGAAGGGTGGGGTTTTGAAACACAACCCCATTTGAGATAAAAATCTGGAGGGAGGTGACACCTGGCAGGCTGACATCTTGGACACAGACAGGGTAAAGGGGCGGGGGAATGGATGGAGGCCTGAGACACAGGAGGAGTACTTGACTGTGGGTCCGTGAGAGCACAAAGCTCCTGTGCCACAGACTAGGGAGCTGGGTGAAGCTATTTCCCTCATATGCATGCACTCGCAGGTGCACCAGACTGATCCATTCCAGTAAACTAAGCAGTGCCACCGAGTGGAGAACAGAGCCATTACACCAAGTCCCACCCAACTGCACCCTCTAAGCACATCCCCTAGAAGACCATCACAAGTCACTGCTCCTGCTTACTGTATGGACTATAGAAGGCTTGATAGTTTCAGTTCTAGGGGAAACTGGATGTAACTTCATTCAGGTTTCATTCTGTTTGCTGGTTCATTTATTTGTTTGTTTTCTTTGCTTCTGTTTTTGCTTAAATTTTCTTCCTTCCTTTCTTTCTTTTCTTTCTTTCTCTTTCTTTTCTTCCTCATTCTTGGATACAGAAAAACTTTATTTTTATTTTTATGTATTGTTTTACTTTTTTATTTAAAAATTTTTATTCTATTTCATTTTCTTTATTTCATTTTATTCTATTTTATTATACTTTTTTTAATTTTTAAATTTTTTCTTACCTTTAAAAAAAATTTCTTTCCTTTTTTTTCTTTATTCTATCAAGCTTCTTTAAACAAGCAGGCCAAAAACACACCTAGGACCTAGCTTCCTTTATTTGATTTATTGTTTTGTTTTTAATTTTTTAATTTTTAGTTTTTACTTTATTATTTTGTTTCTTCCTTCAAAATAAGAAAACAAAAGCATTAATCCCCTAAAAAAGAAGAGGAAGAAATGACAGTTGGGGGTTTAATCAACACAGATATAAGCAAGATGTCTGAACTAGAATATAGAACCACAATGATAAGAATACTAGCTGGGGTTGAAAAAAGCATAGAAACCCTTTCTGCAGAGATAAAAGAAATAAAATCTAGTCAGGACAAAATTAAAAATGCTATAACTGAGATACAATCTTGAAAGGATGCCATGACAGCAAGGATGGATGAAGCAGAGCAGAGACTCAGTGATTTAGAAGATAAAGTTATGGAGAATAATGAAGCAGAAGAAAAGAGGGAAACAAAGCAAAAGACCATGATACAAGACTTAGAGAACTCAGTGACTTATTAAAAATGAATAACATCTGAATCACTGAAGTCCCAGAAGATGCAGAGAAAGAAAAGGGAGCAGAAGACTTATGTGAGCAAATTAGAGCAGAAAACTTTCCTAATTTGGGGAAGGATGCAGACATCAAAATCCAAGAAGCACAGAGCACTCTCATTAGATTCAACAAAAACAAACCATCACCAAGGCATATCATAGTCAAATGGACAAAATACACAGACAAGGAAAGAATTATGAAAGCAGCAAGGGAAAAAAGTCCTTCATCTATAACAGAAGACAGATCAGGTTTGCAGCAGACCTATCCACAGAAATCTGGCAGGCCAGAAAAGAGTGGCAGGATATAGTCACTGTGCTGTATCAGAAAAATATGTAGCCAAGAATTATTTACCCATCAAGGCTGTCATTCAAAATAGGATAAAGAGTTTCCCAGAAAAACAAAAACTAAAGGAGTTCCTGACCACTAAACCAGCCCTGCAAGAAATTTTAAGGGGGACGCTTTGAGTGGAAGAAAGAAAAAATGAAACAAAAAAGACCAAAAGCAACAAAGACTAGAAGGATAAAAGAACATCACCAGAAACACCAACTCAAGAGGCAACACAATGGCACTACATTCATATCTTTCAGTACTTACTCTAAATGTCAACAGACTAAACATTCCAATCAAAAGACACAGGGTATCAGAATGGATAAGAAAACAAGCCCATCTATATGCTGCTTACAAGAGACTCATTTTAGACCTAAAGACACCTGCATATTGAAAGTAAGGGGATGGAGAACCATCTACCTTGCTAATGGTCATCAAAAGAAAGCTGGAGTATCCATAATTATATCAGACAAACCAGATTTTAAAATAAAGTCTGTAACAAGAGATGAAGAAGGGTATTATATTATAATTAAAGGGTCTATCCACTAAGTAGATCCAATAATTGTAAATATTTATGCCCCCACAGTGAAAGCACCCCAATATATAAATCAATTAATCACAAATATAAAGAAACTCATTGATAATAATAACATAATAATAGGCAACTTCAACACCCCCACTTACAACAATGGACAGATCATCTAATCAGAAAATCAACAAGGAAACAATGGCTCTGAATGACACACTGAGCCAGATGGACTGAACAGATATATTCAGAACATTTCATCCTACAGCAGCAGAATGCACATTCTTCTCGAGTGCATGTGGACCATTTTCCAGAATAGATCACGTACTGGGTCACAAATCAGCCCTCAACAAGTACAAAAAGATCAACTTCATACCTTGCTTATTTTCAGACCACAACACTATGAAACTCAAAATCAACCATAAGAAAAAATTTGGAAAAACCATGAATACTTGTAGATTAAAGAACATCCTACTAAATAATGAATGGATTAACCAAAACAAAGAGGTAATTAAAAAGCACACAGCAGCCAATGAAAATGAAAACATGACAACCCAAAACTTCTGGGATGCAGGAAAGGCAGTCATAAGAGGGAAGTACACAGCAATCCAGGCCTTCCAAAAGAAGGAAGAAGGGTCTCAAATACACAATCTAACCTTACACCTAAAAGATCTGGAAAAAGAACAGCACATAAAGCCCAAAACCATCAGAAGAAGGGAAATAATAAAGATTAGAGCAGAAATCAATGATATCAAAACAAAAACAACAATAACAACAACAACAAAACAGATCAATGAAGCCAGGAGCTGGTTCTTTGAGATAATTAACAAAATTGATAAACCCCTAGCCAGACTGATCAAAAAGAAAAAGGAAAGGACCCAAATAAATAAAACCACGAATGAAAGAGGAGAGATCACAACCAACACCACAGAGATACAAACAGTAACATGAGAATATTATGAGCAACTCTATGCCAACAAACTGGATAATCTGGAAGAAATGGAGAAATTCCTAGAAACATATAAACTACCAAAACTGAAACAGGAGGAAACAGAAAATTTGAACAGGCCCATAACTAGTAAAGAAATTGAATCAGTAATGAAAAATCTCCCAACAAACAAGAGTCCAGAGTTGGATGTCTTTCCAGGGGAATACTACCAAACATTTAAAGAAGAGTTAACACCTATTCTTTTGAAGCTGTTCCAAAAAATAACATGGAAGTAAAACTTCCAAACTCATTCTGTGAGGCCACCATTACCTTGATTAAAAACCAAACAAAGACCCCACTAAAAAGGAGAACTACAGACAAATTTCCCTGATGAACATGGATGCAAAAATTCTCAACAAGATACTAGCAAAATGGATCCAACAATACATTAAAAGAATTATTCACTATGATCAAGTGGGATTTATTCCTAAGGATGCAGGTCTGGTTCAATATCTACAAATCAATCACTGTGATACATCACATTAATAAAAGAAAGGATAAGAACCACAGGATCCTCTCAGTAGATGCTGAAAAAGCATTTGACAAAATACAGCATCCTTTCTTGATAAAAACCCTCAAGAAAGTAGGGATAGAAGGAATATACCTCAAGATCATAAAGGCCATATATGAAAGACACACCGCTAATATCATCCTCAATGGGGAAAATCTGACAGCACTCCCCCTAAGGTCAGGAACACGACAAGGATGTCCACTCACACCACTGTTATTCAATATAGTGTTGGAAGTCCTACTTCAGCAATTAGACAACACAAATAAATAAAAGGTATCCATATTGGCAAGGAGGAAGTCAAACTTACACTCTTCACAGATGTCATGATACTCTCCCAAACACTCCACCCAAACCCAAAACACTCCACCAAAAGCTGCTAGAATCCATGAATTCAGCAAAGTCACAGGATAGAAAATCAATGCACAGAAATCAGTTGCATTTCTATACACCAATAATGAAGCAGCAGAAAGAGAATCAAGGAAGCGATCACATTTACAATTACACTAAAACCCATAAAATACCTAGGGACGAAACTTACCAAAGAGGTGAAAAATCTATACTCTGAAAACTATAGAATGCTTATGAAGGAAATTGAAGAAGATACACAAAAAAATGGAAAAACATTCCATACTCATGGATTGTAAGTACAAATATTGTTAAAATGTCGATACTATACAAATCAATGTACATATTCAATGTAATCCCTGTCAAAAGAACACCAGCATTCTTCACAGAGCTAGAACAAACAATCCTAAAATTTGTATGGAACCAGAAAAGACCCTGAATAGCCAAAAGCAATCTTGTAAAAGAAAACCAAAGCTGGAGGCATCACAATCCCGGACTTGAAGATGTATTACAAAGTTGTAATCATCAAGACAGTATGATATTTGCACAAAAGCAGACACTTACATTAATAATACAGAATAGAGAACCCAGAAATAGACCCACAAATATATGGCCAACTAATCTTTGATAAACAGGAAAGAATATTCAATGGAAAAAAGACAGTCTCTTCAGCAAATGATGTTGGGAAAACTGGACAGAGACTTGCAGAAGAATGAACCTGGACCACATTCTTACACCATACAAAAAAATAAACTCAAAATGGATGAAAGAGACCTAAACATAAGACAGGAAGCCATCAAAATCCTAGAGGAGACAACAGGCAACAACTTCTTTGACCTTGGCTGCAGCAACTTCTTACTTGACATGTCTCCAGAGGCAAGGGAAACAAAGGCAAAATAAACTATTAGGACCTCATTAAGATAAAAAGTTTCTGCACAGTTAAGGAAACAATCAGCAAATCTAAAAGGCAACTGACAGAATGGGAGAAGATATTTGCAAGTGACATAACAGATAAATAGTATCCGAAATCTATGTAAGGAACTTATCAAACTCAACACCCAAAAACCAAAGAATCCAATGAAGAAATGGGCAAAAGACATGAACAGACACTTTCCCAAAGAAGACATCCAGATGGCTAAGAGACACATCAAAAAATGCTCAACATCACTCATCATCGGGGAAATACAAATCAAAACCATACTACCTCACACCTGTCAGAATGGCTAAAATGAACAACTCAGGCAACAACAGATGTTGGCGAGGATGCAGAGAAAGGGAACCCTCTTGCACTGTTGGTGGGAATGCAAACTAGTACAGCCACTCTGGAAAACAGTATGAGGGTCCTCAAAAAATTAAAAATAGAACAACCCTACGACCCAGTAATTGCACTACTGGATATTTATCCAAAGGATACAGGAGTGCTGATTCAAACAGGCACTGCACCTCAATGTTTATAGCAGCACTATCAACAATAGTCAAAGTATGGAAAGAGCCCAAATGTCCATCTACAGATGAATGGATAAAGATGTAGTGTGTGTGTGTGTGTGTGTGTGTGTGTGTGTGTGTGTGATGGAATATTACTCAGCAATCAAAAAGAATGGAATCGTCATTTGCAACAACATGGATGGAGCTAGAGTGTATTATGCTAAGTGAAATAAGTCAGAGAAAGACAGGTGTCATATATACTTCACTCACACATGTAATTTAAGATACAAAACAGATGAACATAAGGGAAGGTAAGCAAAAATAACATAAAAACAGAAAGGAAGACAAACCATAAGAGACCCTTAAATACAGAGAACAAACTGAGGGTTGCTATTGGGGTGTTGGGTTGGGGGAAGGGCTAAATGGGTGAGGGGCATTAAGGAGGACACTTGTTGGGATGAGCACTGGATATTATATTTAAGTGATGAATTACTAAATTCTATTCCTGAAATGATTATTACAATATACGTTAACTAACTTGGATTTAAATTTTTAAAAATCCAAAAATAAAAAAAAAATAAAACACATACACAGGTAACAACAATAACAAAAATGTCAGCTCAAAGATCTGGCAATAAGGAATAGTATAGAGAAGGGGTATGGTAGATCTAGACTGTCTGTGCTTGAATGCCAGCCTATCCCCATTGATTCTGTCACCCTAGACAAAGAACCTTATCTACTTGTGTTTTAGGTTGTTCCTTTGTAAAGCAGGTATGATAACAGTATCTTTCACATAGGGCTGTTTTAAGGATTAATGAGTTATTATGCATAAGGTATTTGAAACAGGGCCTGGCACACCATAAGTGACATGTGATTACTTGCTTTTATTGTCATTATCTAGTTAACTATCATTTCCCTTGAAGCATCATGCTGTAAAATTTTCCCCTGAAAGGACGTAAACCAAGGTATATCTCTTCAGGCACCTAGAAAACCACTCAACCATGCTGAGATTATTCTGAGAAGAAAAACACGAAACACAAATGAAAAAAACAACCAACACCAAACCCAAAACTTGGCTTTCTTATCAGTCCTGTGTTAAAAATCAAGCCCTGTAGCAGTAAGCTCAGACACTTAGGCATTGATTGTAAGAGGCAATTTAGACATGCCATGAGATATTAAAAGTAAGAAACAATAGGGCAATGATGCTGGAATAATTTGACTTATTTAGCGAGGGAGACGAGCTTTATTAGCTTATTCCCATCATGGCTACCCGCTTCATTTCCTCAGAACCAAGGATACAGCTCCTCAGAACCAAGGACAGCAGTCCAAACCTCAGCGCAACACGTATTTGAAGCGAAGTGTTGATTATCAGCTGGATCGTGAAGATCAATAATCTTTCTCTCGATGGCAAGAAGATCTGGATAATTAGCCAAATTGCTGCTGGCAAGTGGCTGGCCTTTGGGCTACAGTGCCCAATATATACCTGAATAGAGTTACCTTTTGCCTTTCATTAATTCCTTTGCTCCACAACAAATATTCATGAATCACCTTCATTGTGCCAGGCCCTGAGCTAAGCATTGGGGATGCAGAGCTGATAAGAAAGAGGAGGTCCCTGCCCTCATGAGTCTAACAGGTTCTCATGCTGACTAAAATGATGGGCTGGGGTTTTTTGTGGTAGGTTTTCTATCAGGAAGTGTAATTCTCTCCCTCTCTTGCCTTCCATCTCTACCTTTTATCTATTCATCCATCCACCCGCTGAAGATTTGCTGAGCTGAGGTGCTGGGGATGAGTTAAAACACAAGTTATTTCACTGATATGGAGTCTGTCTTGCTCCACAAGAATGTGAGAGGGGAAGAATCCACACAGACAAATAAATGCATTCAGGTGCTACAGTCTTCACAGGCAGGGGGCTTTGGAGTGGGGCATACAGAAGAGAACTGTTGGAAGTGAATGGGAAGCTTCAGGAAAACACCGGAGACAGATTATCAGGGTCAATGAGGAAAACTTCTATGGCATGAGGTGAGATGTCCCCAGAAGACAATTGAGGATGTACATATTAACACCTAAGAGTTCAAAAGAAAAAAAAAAGTAGTACATAGGGCATGATGTTCAGTAAAGGAGAGGAAAAACAAGATTATGTCAATGAGACATAGCACAAGAGACTTTTCCTGAATCTCCGGACTCACAAATACAGAAATGCATCTTCACACCCGCAAGTTAAACGCCTTTTCAACTTCCTCTAAAACTTGATCTCTCACTTCTTGGTCCTTTAATCACTAATGACAGCTACTGCTTATACATTGACAAGTAGAGAACAATAAAGCCATATTACTCTGATCTTGTCATCTACTAGCTCAAAAACTTCTAACGGCTGCCAATCTTCTACAGAAGGAAGTTCAAACTCCTCACTGTAATTCTCCAAGTCCCCCAAGAAGGCTCCAGCCTTCTCTTCACTTTCTCTCCTGCTGCTCCTTTCATGTAGCTCAGAAAGCACCACAACAGACTACTGGGGCGGCTGTAAACGCTAACTGCTATTTCCACGCATCGGATCCTTGCTCACCAAGTAGTTTTTACCAGAATACTTTTCTCATCACCTTAACCTGTTGAGATGCTACCCCCAGTGGAAGTCCATCTCAAATGCTACTCATTGATTCTTCCATCCACTCAATTATTTACTGAGAACCCCCCAAAGTGTCGGTCCTGGTGAATAGCAAGATGAATGAGAAATGTTTTCTCATTCAAGCAATTTGCAGCCCTAGTCAAAGGTGGAGGAGGGAGAGACACAAGTACAATTTGATGAATTATTTCTCTGCTTTCTCCAGGTGATCAAAATGAATCTCCTTTGTTTGCAAAGTGCCTAGTAGCGTGTGGGTTAGGGGGCGAACATACAGTAGGTACTAGATACTTACTTGCTTATTTACTTAGTTATTTTGTTGTTTATTTGTATACTATCACGCTTAACAGTTTTGCATTCATAATAGCCAGTGTTATTGTTTTCCCCCCTTCACACCCATTTCCGCTACCAGAGGGCAAAGGTCTTGGTTTAACTGTTTCTGTGTGCTTGTATCCACAGTGCTTTCCACACAGGACATATACTAAATGTTTGCTGAATGTAAGTGAAATGAAACAAGGAAAAGAAAGGGCAAAAGGTGGAGGAAAGAAGAGCTTTGAGGCCAAAGTTGTCCATTAATTTCAGTTTGAGTGTTTTAGACCCTACTGTTTCCTCCAGGTTACTAAAGCAAATTTATCTGAGCAAATAAGCTTCCATATTTGCATTTCTTTGAACCTTAATTTGACATGCAAATAAGCCACTAACTAGAGCTGGGCTTCAATCAGCCTTGTTTAAACAGAAATCCCCATAGCTATTCTTAGAAAGAAGCTAGCATTAGCCAGCACAGGCAACAATGACAGGCATCAAGGCGAAGGAAGGGCATGTGCTTTTCTGAATCTCCCTATGTACCTGTTCCAGAGCCTTTTTCCCTGAGGTTAGACTCTGAGGGTTAGCAACCTAGGGGTGCCGGGGTGGCTCAGTTGGTTAAGCATCTGACTTTGGCTCAGGTCATGATCTCGCGGTTTGCGAGTTCGAGCCCCGCATCGGGCTCTGTGCTGACTGCTCAGAGCCTAGAGCTTGCTTCAGATTCTGAGTCTCCCCCTCCCTCTGACCCTCCCATGCTCATGCTCTCTCTCTGTCTCTCAATAATAAATAAACATTAAAAAAATAAAAGCAACCTAAAGTCTTTACAGGCCACTTGGTCCAGCTCTCCCAGCCCCTCAGCTGGCATCCCCTCTGCTAGTGGTGTCCAGCCTCTCTTGGCACATCACCACTGACGGGGAGCTCATTACCTATCAAACATGCTCTCGCTATCCACAGAGCCTTTTTCATATTGAGCGCAAGAAATTCGACTCCTTGTAACTTCATGGTTGCTGGGGCCAAACAGAATGAGAATGCCCTCTTCCATAAAATAGCACTTTAGACATCTGAATAGAGCAATCTAAATCTTCTCTTTGCTCGGCTTCATAGTAGCCATTATTGCCCTCATTGTCATCTCTACCCTGCATTGATTCGCAACTATTTTACACCAATCTCTCTCAGGCTGCTGTCTCTTGTTGCCTGAATCCACCCAGCTCACGTTTCCCTTGATGGTTTTTGCAAGCCACTCCCTTCTCAACGACTAGCTTTTGACCTTATCGTTCAGATCTCAACTCGAATGCCCCCACTTTGGAGATGCCTCATCTGACAATCCCAGCTGAAAAAGAACCACTCTCGGGCTACCCTCTACACACGCCAGACATTCTTCACCACATTAAACTATATTACCAAAAACAGAACTCACAGCTATCTGAAATTGGCTAGTGCAATAAAGAGCCTGACTCCAGTTCTTCATGTTTGATCACTGGCAGCTTGTAAGCCTCACCTCTCTCTCATCTGCTCCACATCTGGGCATGCTGATAAGAAAGCCGTTAGCGTCCGTGAGAGGTTCAAACCGCATAAACCTCCAAGGGGAGGTTGCGTGTGGGGACCCTCATGCCATTCCTACCTCATCATCACCATAAAGGCTCCAAACTCATTTCATTTCCTAACTTTCTCAAGCCATTTCAGACCAGTTTGGGAAGTCTGCCCTAGTCGGCCCGAAGAGCCTATTAGGTAACAAACCTTTTCACATCTTGTTGGTGTATGTACATCACCAGCCTCAGTATCTGAAGCAGCTTTTGGGTGGGAGTCCGTTCTGTTTCTAAAGAGTTGCTAAGACATCTGGTTTCTTTACTTGCTAGTTGTTCATTTATTTAGTATCTTTCTCTCTAACTGGATGGAAGCTCTGTTTTCCCACTATCTCTGGGGGACACAGAAAGTTGCCTGTCTGGAGGCAGGACTCAGTCAAAGGAAAAAAATGGTTCCGAAGGTTTCATAATAGTTTTTGTTACAACAGCCCCAAAGAGTGACTCCCGTTGCTATTACTTGTAGCAGACTAGGTGCCAGACTCCATTCTTAGTGCTTTATTTGCATTGGCTCCTTTACTCTTCACATCAACTCAATAAAATACTTAATCTCCATTTTACAGATGAAGCTGAGGCACAGGGCAGTCGAGTAAATTACTCAACATGACATGCCAAGCAGCAGAGTCAGGATCAGCAGGAGGGAATGGGACCCCAGAGGTGCTTCAGAGTACCTCCCTGAACTCTGGACACGCAATCGCCTCCCACCACGTACCTGGACTCGCAATCGCCTCCCAAAATCCTCCCACAGTCTTTGAGGTGAGTATCTTGACCTCCATTTGCAGACGAGGAAACTGTAGCTCAGAGGTTTGGATGACTCGCCTGGACATGGCAGGTTGGCCCTAGGTTCCCTGGTTACCCCGCGTCAAAGAACCCAGAGAGCTTTGAGGGTATGGAATTGGAAGTGCAGAACAGACACCTGCTGAGAAAGAAGTTATCTAGAGGCTTGTTTGATAACAAATAGCAAGGATTTGGGGAAATTGCCCCAGTTCTATCTTCTACTGCACATTAAATCAAAATGAAGGATCCTTATCATTAACACTTAACTGTTCAAAGGAATATAATTTCCTGGCACTCCTATTGATCCGAGGGAATTGTTTCTTCGTATGAAAAAATGTAATTTTTTATTGTAAAAAATAGACGCTTACTGTAGAAAACTGAGAAGATAGAGAAAACTACAGGAAGATTATGAATGATTCATATTCCTGTCATCAAATTATAACTACTTATTACAGAGAAGTTTGTTTTTTTCTTTTTTTTTTTTGAAAGACGTAACAGTTGGAAAGGTCAATTTTTGAAGACAGGACATGGCTTTCAGTTAAATTCTGACTTTGCTTCTAACTAGCTGTGTGACTGTAAGAAGTTATGTTATCTCTTTGAATGTTGGTTTCTTTTTAGGAAAAATCTAGATTAATCCACCTGTCAAGATGATTTGTGAGAGTTCAAAAAGCAAGCATATATGGAAACACTTAGCATGGCAGCTGGAACACAGTAGGTCCCCAGGGAGTGTTACATTTCTTTTTTATTTGCCGCCTTTGTAATTCTGAGTCCCACGCTGCTTTCAATGAATAAACACAATGGATACTTTCTACCCCCTGTTCTATACATGTCACCACCAATCTACTAGTTTTCTATACTGATACAGTTCCTCAACTGGTAGAGAATAAATTAATTTCCTTGACCTGAGGATTAAGATGTTTATTCTGTAAGTTTATATCAGTACTTTATTCCAGAAAAATCTAAGGGTATTTTTTAAATCTGTTGTTCTTAAGTTTTACTATAATGTTAGAAAAAATTAGTTAAAGTTACATCAAAATAGTTTTTAGAAATAGGGAAGAATAATCAGAATAAGAATAGTATATGGAAAGTATACTAGATGTTGTTATACTGTATCAGCTGAAAGCAGGCAGCATAGTCCCTTGATGAGCTTGATTTTTTTCTTTTCTTTTTTTTTTTGTTTGCATATACTGAGGAAATAAGTAACTACAGCACCTCTTATTAGTAGCTTACAATCAAGAAAGTGGAGTAAATTAATAATTATGACAAATTTGGGTAATAAATGCTATGATAGAAAGGTACTCAGAAAAAGGTGTCTACACAGACTGGACATTCAAGAAAAGCTTCTTAAACAGGCCCTTGAACTATATGCATTAAGAGTTACCCACTGAGAAAAAGGGGGAGAAGCATACTCAGGCAGAAAAGATGTGAGGAAGACACGTGGTCATGAAATATAATGCTGTTTTCCAGAATCCAGAAGAAATCACCATCATTGGTGAGAGGGGAAGGAATAAGGGTAGCTAACACATATTGGGTATGAACTATGAGTTCTACATTGTTCTAAATGGGAAATTTATTATAGTGACACTCAGAGATCCAAGAAACACAGGGCAGGAGCAGAGATAAGGCTCAGAAATGAACTAGATCTGGAGAATTAAGACTCCCATTAGGAATACCTTTCCTTCCATCTCTCCAGACAAGCTTCCTCTGCTTCCCAGATCCACAAAATGTATAGCATAGCTACTATGGTGCCTGAGTTTAGCAGGTTCTTAAAATGTCTAGGGAATGAATTAACTGACCCAGCTTGAATCAGTCAGCAGGGAAACAAGGTCAGACCAGGGGAACAAGGTCAATTTTAGGAAAACACAGATCTGCCTACAACCAAGGTGATGAGAGTTCTGTACAGAGGAGCAGTTCCATAAAAGTGGGTGGTGGACAGACAATCCCACTGGCCTCATCTAGGCAGGCAATTGGTGATAAATCTTGAGAGGCAGGCAGGCAGGCAGGCATCTAATCATGAGGGTTTTTTTTTTTTTTTTTGTCTGCTAAGCTAAACCATATTCATTTCATGCTGAAAGTTACGAGCAGACTTTGAAGGATTTGGAGTATGGGAATGACATGAGGGTCAAATCTTCATTTTAGAAAATCACTCTGGTAGAGGTTTTCAGGTAAACCTAATGAACCAAATTTGGTTGCATTTATCTCCATTCTCTCCCAAACACTAGCCCCAAATGACAACCATGGTATGTATAAAGAAACAAACACCTACAAAGGGAACAAGAGAGGAGGAAGTGGCTGATACAGGGCATATCATCAAATTCAGGGAGATGGACAAGAAATGAACAAACAGTACAGAAGTGAACACTGAGTGCCTACAGCAGGGGTATCACAGTGAAGACAGGCCATTAGCCCCACAGTATCCTAGAAAGTCTGGGATTTGGCCCCAGGTCCCCAGAAAGACAGGATGGGGCTCCAGCCTGAAAAAGGGGACAGCTAAGACTGTATACAGAATAGTAAGACAACCAGAGTCCCTTCCCTATCCTGTGTAGGTAAGTGACTACTTCTCTCTAACCTTTACAGGACATAAAGGTCTAAGGGGCAAAGCAGTTTAGAGAAAATGATTTTCAACCCAAAGTCGACATATAGCAAAATCAGCAATGAAATATAAAGGTAGAATAAAGAAATTTCCAAACATCCAAAGACTCAGAAACTTTACACTCTGTATACACAGTTTTAGAAAGACACAGGAGTATGTGGTTCTCCAAAATGAGGACAGCAAAGCAAAACATAGGAATATATAGAGTCAAAAAATGAGGAAATTCAGGAGACAAACAGTAATGGGGAATTTCAGAACAGCACCCATGCATCATTCATGGTAATTAATGGGTCCACAGTGGAGAATGGAGTTTGCAGAAGTAAGATCAAAGGAACTGAAGGGAGGTTTGGAACTGTATGTAATTACTTGGAAGAATTGTTGATAAGTACTTGAGAGATCTGTCAAGGCCTTTGAAAAAAAAAAGAAAAGAAACAGACACAGACACAGAAATAAGAAAATAATAGCAAATGGGAAAAAAGGAGGTCGATGTTAACTGCAGGAAAAACAAAAATTTTTAAGAGAAAGGAAATATAACCGTGATACACAAATTGGCTCAATATTTGCAATACAGTCATAATAATGTAAAATTATTTATAGAACTCGAAATTGGGAAATAAATTTATTTAGAGGATAGGAGAGAGAAAGTGAGATGGTAACGGGAAAAAACTAAATCTTCAACACCAAAACAAAATGTAAATGGATTATTTCAAAAATGTCAAACTGAGAAAAAAATAGTATAAGTAGGATATTTTGGCACATGAAAATATATACCAGAAATAAAAAAGCTTAAAGTAAAACTTTGTTGCATTGGAGGAATAAATCTTGGTGTGTGTTGGGGGCCGGGAGTATAGAAGGGGAAGGGACTACTATGTTTCATTAAAAGCTACTTTGTATACCTGATATTTTTAAACCACGAACATGTAAATATATTGATTTAAAATGTTAAAACAACATTTTTTGTGAAAAGAGACAAATTAGCCTTACCTAGTGTGGTAGAGACTGTTTATATCTAAAAAACTTGGAAAGGCCACCAAAGAAATGTATTTATTTTCTAAGATTTTGCGAAATGTACAAAATCAAAGACTGGAATATTTGAGAGGGCCGTGCTAAAGGATGCTGCGAGATTGAACTTTCCAGCAGAAAATCAGGTTTTGAGCTCTCCAGAATCTATCCAATAGTCTATGGTTCTCCAAAATTATTTTTATTTAAATTTGTACCAAATAAAGCATCAAGCTTATACCAGCAGAACCTAGGAAAACTTCCAAAGCACTATAATTCCGAGGGAACACCAATCAGGCAGAAACTCTGTAACTGAAGTGATTAATTTATTGATTGGAAAATATTTGCTGACCATCTACTATTGTAGAAATAGTGGTAAATAAGAAAGATGAAATTCCTGCCCTCACTAAGCTTGACTTCTAATTTATGTGCAAGAGAGAATGAGATAGAAAAAAATCATTAGGTGAAACATTTTCCGTATTTGATTAAAAGTTTTTAACGTTTATTTATTTTTGAGAGACAAAGACAGAGCACAAGCGGGAGAGGGACAGAGAGAGAGGGAGACACAGAATCTGACCAGACTCTGAACTGTCAGCATAGAGCCCAAGGTGGGCTTTGAACCACGAACTGTAAGATCATGACCTGAGCTGAAGTTGACTCTTAACCAAATGAGCCACGTAGGTGCTCCATATTTGATTTTTTAAAAGGCAAACCATTGCTCCAAGAAGCTCGGTGAATCTCGAGTAGAATAAATACAAAGAAAACTATACCTAGTCACATCTTCACTAAATTATTGGAAACCAGAAAAAGAGAAAATCTTAAAAACAGCAGGGAAAAAAAAAAGAATAAAACATATTACATACAAGGGAAATATAATAAAATTAACAGCAGATCGCCCAGGGACCCATGAAATCAGAAGGCAATGGAACACTTAAAAGTGTTTAATGACAAACGCTGTCAACCTAAAATTCTATATTCAGCAAAACTATTTTTTCAAAAAAGGAAGCAAAATAAATAAATTTTAAGATAAATATAAGCAGAGACAATTTACTTTTTGCCAGCAGAAACACACTATAACAAATGCTAAAGGTGGGGGGCGGTGCCTGGGTGGCTCAGAGATTTAAGCGTCTGACTTTGGCTCAGGTCATGTTGGCTCAGGTCATGATCTCGTGGTTCGTGGGTTTGAGCCCTGCATCAGGCTCTGCGCTGACAACTTGGAGCCTGCTTTGGATTCTGTGTCTCCTTCTCTTTCTACCCTTCCCCTGCTCACATTCTGTCTCTCTCTCAAACATACATTAAAAAAAATTTAAAAATAAAAAAAAGAAACGCTAAAGGAAATACTACAGACTGAAAGGAATGGATAGATAACATTTAAAACTTTGCACACACCTACTGTTTTAAAGAACTACTGACATCTTAAACAAAAAATAATGATAGCATATTGTAGGGTCTGTAACATATGTAGAAGTAAAACGTATAATAACAGAGCAAAAAGGACAAGTGGGGGAGGGGCAAAAAGAATCACAGTTGACTCTTGAACAACACAGGGGTTAGGGGCACCAATGCCTGACATTGTTGGAAATCTGCATATAAATTTTGACTCCCCAAAAACCTTACTAAAAGCCTACTCTTTACCAGAAGCCTTACTGATAATGTAAGTAATTAACTCATATTTTGTATGTTATATGTATTATATTCTCTATTCTTAGAATAAAGTAAGCTAGAGAAAAGAATGTTATTAAGAAAATTGCAAGGAAAAGAAAATGTATTTATAGTATTGTACTATATTTATCAAAAAAGTCTGCAGATATATGAATGCATGCAGTTCAAACCTATGTTGTTCAAAAGTCAGTTGTACAGAGTTGTAAGTTCTTATTCACAAACTAATATCATAGATATAAGATAATATTATTTGAAAGTAGAATGTGGTAAATCACAGTGTGTAGGTAATTTCCACAGCAAGCTGTAAAAATTAACACAAGAAAGTATTCCCAAAGCCAATAGAAGAGATAAAATAAAATACTAAAAGAGTACTTGGCTAACCAAAAGGAAGTAAGTCTAGGAGAAATAGAGAGGAACAGATAGAATAATTGAAAACAAATACCAAAATGATGGACTCAAATCCAACTCTACATTAATTATGTTAAGTATAATTAGACTAAACACCATAGGGGGGAAAAATACAAAGATTGTCTGACTGGATAATGAGGCAAGATCTAACTATGTGTCATTTACCAAAAACATTCACTTTACATATCACAACACAGACAAGTAGAAAGTGAAAGAATGGAAAAAAGATATACAATGCAAACACTAAACCTAAAAGACTCAATGTGACTATATTAATATCTGATACAGTAGACTTCAAGACAAAGAGTATTACCAGAGATAGTGAGACATCTCATAATAATAATAGAAAATGTTCAATTCATCAGAAGATATAGCAATCTTATATATGCATTTGCTTAATAGCAAACCCAGACAGACTGACTCTAGAGTTTATCCTGCTCTCCTGTAAGATCCAACCACCAAATAATCATGAGTTGCATTTGTGATTGTAAGTCTCATGCTTCCTTGTTCATTCACTCAGAGACAAAAATATTTCCACAGATCAATGTTTGGTGATTTCTAGCTCCACTTCTCCATGTGTCTTTTTGAGAAACAGATACACAACTATCCACACGTTCGATATACACTTTCTAAGTGTCTGTTAGACATATGAGTGTATAGAGCATCTATTTTATGCCATGCCCTGTGTCAAATGCTAGAAAAGCCATAATTAACACAGCATCTTATCATTAAAGCATTCATAGACTAGTAGAGAATTTGGAATAAATCCAAGATATTATACCCTTCTGAGATGTACACAATAATGGGATATGTCCAAACATTTGGGTTCAAATCTTTAGGACAGCAACAGTATATTGAGTCTTATAAAGCTAACAGTATGACTATTAAAATTTACTTTCAAAGAAATTCACTGTGCAACATGCCAAAGCATGCCAAAGCGTTATCAGCCTCTCTCGGTCTCAGCTTTCTTGTATATTAAAGGAAGAGACTGGGACTCTGGGTTCCTTTTTTCCTACCCACCCTATGTTATGATATGTAAATTATGACATATAGAAGACCGTTTTTCTCTAGGCTCCATGTTGCATATCATCATGTTGGGCATGTGAACCAATATGGATTTTATGGACAGAACGTATGCCATCTGCACATTTAGGGGAAAGGATTTGTGGAAATTTAGCTTATAATGGAACCCAGTAGGATCTTGCAGTCTTTAATACATGCCATAATGTAATGGCTAGAAATTAAATATAATATTTGGGGGCAGCCCTTCAGTTAATCTCTTCTGACGCTTGGGAAAATAGTCCACACATGACTAGAGGGAGAGACAGAAATATTACTTGTGGAAACAGCAGTTGTATTGTGAAGAGCATAAGAAAAATATGTATTTTTATTTCTTCATTCAACCTCCCTATTTCTAGCCAATGAATGACTTTCTTGGCAAACAATGACATACAGAATGTTCATTAAGAGAGAGCCTGGCAGCTTGTGCTTGAATTCCTTTCAAATGTTTAGTGTGTTGCAATCCAATTAAATAATTCAAGGAAGGCATTAAAAAGCACCAGCAAGTGCCATGGAGAGTGCCTTGGTGTCAGAGAACAGCACAGTAAAGGGTCTGGGGCCAGGTTCAAGTCTAGAATCCTATTGTTTCTGGGTGACCAGGGGAGGACCTCTTCTTGATCTGTATCATTGATGACTGTACATCTACACCATTAAAGCAGTCAGCCAATATGGTCAAATCAATCCCTCAAAACCTAGTAAGTTAGGTGATGGGAGACTTTTTTTCTTTTTTATTCAAAGCAAGTTCATAAACTGGCAAATCAAGTACCAGGGCCAGGCAGAATATGCTCTACACCAAAACGTTCTATGTGAGGAAGGGGGATGGAGGTAGCCTCCGATTAAGGAAACAAAAACGTTGAAATGTAAAAGTATAGGCCAATCAGGGAACTGAAGAGGCTTGGTGAACAAATTGAAGGAGGAAGAAATAAAGTGGGTGTTAAATGAAGTGGAGAGGTGGGGTGCGCAACTTTAGGGAGGAAATGGTAAGGTGATGGCCAATGATGCATGGGTGAATGCTTAACAATCAGCTCTATGAGAAAAAAATGAAGCTCTGATTTATAGCATTTGCTTATTTCTGTGGTGTCAATAATTCCATCATGGCTGACTCCATTCTGGCAACATGGTGTCACTAAATGTGGAGTTGGGAAGGGATATAGTAGTAACACAACATGGTATTTCCACCTGATACATACTCTATAAGTAAATAACCTCAAGTGCACAGATACTAGTAACATGTGGAAGGAAGTGATGCATTTCAGAATTAATTACCTTTGTTCTTAATGCAATTTATTTAAATGTAGTTTCATATAATTTATTTTTTAATGACAGCTGTTTAACAACAGGCTTGCAAAGTTCCTAATAATTGAAGAGTTGGGCTGTTAAAAGCCATCTAGGTCTAACCTGAGTATCAGTGGAGGTCCAGGTAACATTTCCTCTTAAACAGGTTTACTTCTCTGGGTTAGAAATGGGGTAAGGACTGGGGAGGAATGATAGTGGTAGGGGGTGGAGATTCTTAAAGGGCCAGAATGGTTGTTCTACGGTCTTACTAAAAAACACAACTTCTCTAATGAAGGGCCAATAGGATAGTGGAAAGTATTCTGGACACCAGTAGTCATCCTTTCAGACTCCAAATCCAGTAACTTGGATTAGATGCCTTTTCTCTTTGTTCTTTTGTGTCATCGTATATCCCTTGATCTGGCATTTTCCACACTGTTCTCTAATTTGGTATATTTATCTTTCCCATTAGTCTGGATGTCACCTGAGGGCAAAGCCCACAAGAAGGCTTATCTTTGTTCACCATATGACTGGCCCAAAGTAGAGCACTCACAGGACAATGTTTGAGTAAATGAATCACTACTACAATGTTCTTCTGTCTAGTCCGTGGCCTGTTTCAGGAAGAGGTTTTCCACTTGTTCCATTTCGTTGGCTGTGTTCAGTAGATCAGAGGGGAAGCAGTATGACTATTTTCTATCTTTGGCTGGACTCTAGGCTTCCTGACTCTGGCACTTGGGCAACTCACATAACTTCTCTCTCATTTTAACAGGGGAATAAAAACGTCATCTTTGTACTGTTGAGAGGGAAAACTGAGATAACAAAGTATGCCGCCCGGCAAGCGAATAGTAACAATAGCAATAGCAAACATTTATTGAATGTTTACTGTGCACCACTCGCTGTTACCACGGTCTCTGTGTTGATTCACTTAATTATGCTAATAACACCTTCAGGCAACATCTACCCTTATTCCCATTTGACAGATAAGGAAATTTTTTTTTTTTTATTTTTTATTTTTTTTTATTTTTTTATTTTTTAATATATGAAATTTACTGTCAAATTGGTTTCCATACAACACCCAGTGCTCATCCCAAAAGGTGCCCTCCTCAATACCCATCACCCACCCTGCCCTCCCTCCCACCCTGCCCTCCCTCCCACCCCCCATCAACCCTCAGTTTGTTCTCAGTTTTTAACAGTCTCTTATGCTTTGGCTCTCTCCCACTCTAACCTCTTTTTTTTTTTTTTTTTTTTCCTTCCCCTCCCCCATGGGTTTCTGTTATGTTTCTCAGGATCCACATAAGAGTGAAACCATATGGTATCTGTCTTTCTCTGTATGGCTTATTTCACTTAGCATCACACTCTCCAGTTCCATCCATGTTGCTACAAAAGGCCATATTTCATTTTTTCTCATTGCCACGTAGTATTCCATTGTGTATATAAACCACAATTTCTTTATCCATTCATCAGTTGATGGACATTTAGGCTCTTTCCATAATTTGGCTATTGTTGAGAGTGCCGCTATAAACATTGGGGTACAGGTGCCCCTATGCATCAGTACTCCTGTATCCCTTGGATAAATTCCGAGCAGTGCTATTGCTGGGTCATAGGGTAGGTCTATTTTTAATTTTCTGAGGAACCTCCACACTGCTTTCCAGAGCGGCTGCACCAATTTGCATTCCCACCAACAGTGCAAGAGGGTTCCTGTTTCTCCACATCCTCTCCAGCATCTATAGTCTCCTGATTTCTTCATTTTGGCCACTCTGACTGGCATGAGGTGGTATCTGAGTGTGGTTTTGATTTGTATTTCCCTGATAAGGAGCGACGTTGAACATCTTTTCATGTGCCTGTTGGCCATCCGGATGTCTTCTTTAGAGAAGTGTCTATTCATGTTTTCTGCCCATTTCTTCACTGGGTTATTTGTTTTTCGGGTGTGGAGTTTGATGAGCTCTTTATAGATTTTGGATACTAGCCCTTTGTCCGATGTGTCATTTGCAAATATCTTTTCCCATTCCGTTGGTTGCCTTTTAGTTTTGTTGGTTGTTTCCTTTGCTGTGCAGAAGCTTTTTATCTTCATAAGGTCCCAGTAATTCACTTTTGCTTTTAATTCCCTTGCCTTTGGGGATGTGCCGAGTAAGAGATTGCTACGGCTGAGGTCAGAGAGGTCTTTTCCTGCTTTCTCCTCTAAGGTTTTGATGGTTTCCTGTCTCACATTCAGGTCCTTTATCCATTTTGAGTTTATTTTTGTGAATGGTGTGAGAAAGTGGTCTAGTTTCAACCTTCTGCATGTTGCTGTCCAGTTCTCCCAGCACCATTTGTTAAAGAGACTGTCTTTTTTCCATTGGATGTTCTTTCCTGCTTTGTCAAAGATGAGTTGGCCATATGTTTGTGGGTCTAGTTCTGGGGTTTCTATTCTATTCCATTGGTCTATGTGTCTGTTTTTATGCCAATACCATGCTGACTTGATGATGACAGCTTTGTAGTAGAGGCTAAAGTCTGGGATTGTGATGCCTCCTGCTTTGGTCTTCTTCTTCAAAATTACTTTGGCTATTCGGGGCCTTTTGTGGTTCCATATGAATTTTAGGATTGCTTGTTCTAGTTTCGAGAAGAATGCTGGTGCAATTTTGATTGGGATTGCATTGAATGTGTAGATAGCTTTGGGTAGTATTGACATTTTGACAATATTTATTCTTCCAATCCATGAGCAGGGAATGTCTTTCCATTTCTTTATATCTTCTTCAATTACCTGCATAAGCTTTCTATAGTTTTCAGCATACAGATCTTTTATATCTTTGGTTAGATTTATTCCTAGGTATTTTATGCTTCTTGGTGCAATTGTGAATGGGATCAGTTTCTTCATTTGTCTTTCTGTTGCTTCATTGTTAGTGTATAAGAATGCAACTGATTTCTGCACATTGATTTTGTATCCTGCAACTTTGCTGAATTCATGTATCAGTTCTAGCAGACTTTTGGTGGAGTCTATCGGATTTTCCATGTATAATATCATGTCATCTGCAAAAAGCGAAAGCTTGACTTCATCTTTGCCAATTTTGATGCCTTTGATTTCCTTTTGTTGTCTGATTGCTGATGCTAGAACTTCCAGCACTATATTAAACAACAGCGGTGACAGTGGGCATCCCTGTCGTGTTCCTGATCTCAGGGAAAAAGCTCTCAGTTTTTCCCCGTTGAGGATGATGTTAGCTGTGGGCTTTTCATAAATGGCCTTTATGATCTTTAAGTATGTTCCTTCTATCCCGACTTTCTCAAGGGTTTTTATTAAGAAAGGGTGCTGGATTTTGTCAAAGGCCTTTTCTGCATCGATTGACAGGATCATATGGTTCTTCTCTTTTTTTTTTGTTAATGTGATGTATCACGTTGATCGATTTGCGAATGTTGAACCAGCCCTGCATCCCAGGAATGAATCCCACTTGATCATGGTGAATAATTCTTTTTATATGCTGTTGAATTCGATTTGCTAGTATCTTATTAAGAATTTTTGCATCCATATTCATCAGGGATATTGGCCTGTAGTTCTCTTTTTTTACTGGGTCTCTCTCTGGTTTAGGAATCAAAGTAATACTGGCTTCATAGAATGAGTCTGGAAGTTTTCCTTCCCTTTCTATTTCTTGGAATAGCTTGAGAAGGATAGGTATTATCTCTGCTTTAAATGTCTGGTAGAACTCCCCTGGGAAGCCATCTGGTCCTGGACTCTTATTTGTTGGGAGATTTTTGATAACCGATTCAATTTCTTCGCTGGTTATGGGTCTGTTCAAGCTTTCTATTTCCTCCTGATTGAGTTTTGGAAGAGTGTGGGTGTTTAGAAATTTGTCCATTTCTTCCAGGTGGTCCAATTTGCTGGCATATAATTTTTCATAGTATTCCCTGATAATTGTTTGTATCTCTGAGGGATTGGTTGTAATCATTCCATTTTCATTCATGATTTTATCTATTTGGGTCATCTCCCTTTTCTTTTTGAGAAGCCTGGCTAGAGGTTTGTCAATTTTGTTTATTTTTTCAAAAAACCAACTCTTGGTTTCGTTGATCTGCTCTACCGTTTTTTTAGATTCTATATTGTTTATTTCTTTTTTTTTTTTTTTTAATTTTTTTTCAACGTTTTTTATTTATTTTTGGGACAGAGAGAGACAGAGCATGAATTGGGGAGGGGCAGAGAGAGAGGGAGATACAGAATCGGAAACAGGCTCCAGGCTCCGAGCCATCAGCCCAGAGCCTGACGCGGGGCTCGAACTCACAGACCGCGAGATCGTGACCTGGCTGAAGTCGGACACTTAACCGACTGCGCCACCCAGGCGCCCCTATATTGTTTATTTCTGCTCTGATCTTTATTATTTCTCTTCTTCTGCTGGGTTTAGGCTGCCTTTGCTGTTCTGCTTCTATTTCCTTTAGGTGTGCTGTTAGATTTTGTATTTGGGATTTTTCTTGTTTCTTGAGATAGGCCTGGATTGCAATGTATTTTCCTCTCAGGACTGCCTTCGCTGCATCCCAAAGCGTTTGGATTGTTGTATTTTCATTTTCGTTTGTTTCCATGTATATTTTAATTTCTTCTCTAATTGCCTGGTTGACCCACTCATTCGTTAGTAGGGTGTTCTTTAACCTCCATGCTTTTGGAGGTTTTCCAGACTTTTTCCTGTGGTTGATTTCAAGCTTCATAGCATTGTGGTCTGAAAGTATGCATGGTATAATTTCAATTCTTGTAAACTTATGAAGGGCTGTTTTGTGACCCAGTATATGATCTATCTTGGAGAATGTTCCATGTGCACTCGAGAAGAAAGTATATTCTGTTGCTTTGGGATGCAGAGTTCTAAATATATCTGTCAAGTCCATCTGATCCAATGTATCATTCAGGGCCCTTGTTTCTTTATTGACTGTGTGTCTAGATGATCTATCCATTTCTGTAAGTGGGGTGTTAAAGTCCCCTGCAATGACCACATTCTTATCAATGAGGTTGCTTATGTTTATGAGTAATTGTTTTATAAATCTGGGGGCTCGGGTATTTGGCGCATAGACATTTATAATAGTTAGCTCTTCCTGGTGGATAGACCCTGTGATTATTATATAATGCCCTTCTTCATCTCTTGTTACAGCCTTTAATTTAAAGTTTAGTTTGTCTGATATAAGTATGGCTACTCCAGCTTTCTTTTGGCTTCCAGGAGCATGATAAATAGTTCTCCATCCCCTCACTCTCAATCTAAAGGTGTCCTCAGATCTAAAATGAGTCTCTTGTAGACAGCAAATAGATGGGTCTTGTTTTTTTATCCATTCTGATACCCTATGTCTTTTAGTTGGCGCATTTAATCCATTTACATTCAGTGTTATTATAGAAAGATATGGGTTTAGAGTCATTGTGATGTCTGTATGTTTTATGCTTGTAGTGATGTCTCTGGTACTTTGTCTCACAGGATCCCCCTTAGGATCTCTTGTAGGGCTGGTTTCGTGGTGACAAATTCCTTCAGTTTTTGTTTGTTTGGGAAGACCTTTATCTCTCCTTCTATTCTAAATGACAGACTTGCTGGATAAAGGATTCTCGGCTGCATATTTTTTCTGTTTAGCACACTGTAGATATCGTGCCAAGCCTTTCTGGCCTGCCAAGTTTCAAAGGAGAGATCAGTCACGAGTCTTATAGGTCTCCCTTTATATGTGAGGGCACGTTTATCCCTTGCTGCTTTCAGAATTTTCTCTTTATCCTTGTATTTTGCCAGTTTCACTATGATATGTCGTGCAGAAGATCGATTCAAGTTACGTCTGAAGGGAGTTCTCTGTGCCTCTTGGATTTCAATGCCTTTTTCCTTCCCCAGTTCAGGGAAGTTCTCAGCTATAATTTGTTCAAGTACCCCTTCAGCACCTTTCCCTCTCTCTTCCTCCTCTGGGATACCAATTATGCGTATATTATTTTTTTTTAGTGTATCACTTAGTTCTCTAATTTTCCCCTCATACTCCTGGATTTTTTTATCTCTCTTTCTTTCAGCTTCCTCTTTCTCCATAACTTTATCTTCTAGTTCACCTATTCTCTCCTCTGCCTCTTCAAGCCGAGCCATCGTGGATTCCATTTTGTTTTGCAATTCGTTTAAAGCGTTTTTCAACTCCTCGTGACTGTTCCTTAGTCCCTCGATCTTTGTGGCAAGAGATTCTCTGCTGTCCTGTATACTGTTTTCAAGCCCAGCGATTAATTTTATGACTATTATTCTAAATTCACTTTCTGTTATATTATTTAAATCCTTTTTGATCAGTTCATTAGCTGTTGTTATTTCCTGGAGATTCTTCTGAGGGGAATTCTTCCGTTTGGTCATTTTGGAGAGTCCCTGGCGTGGTGAGGACCTGCAGTGCACTTCCCCTGTGCTGTGGTGTATAACTGGAGTTAGTGGGCGGGGCCGCAGTCCGACCCGATGTCTGCCCCCAGCCCACTGCTGGGGCCACAGTCAGACTGGTGTGTACCTTCTCTTCCCCTCTCCTAGGGGCGGGATTCACTGTGGGGTGGCGTGTCCCGTCTGGGCTACTTGCACACTGCCAGGCTTGTGTTGCTGGGGATCTGGCGTATTAGCTGGGGTGGGTAGGCAAGGTGCACGGGGGCTGGAGGGGCAGGCTTAGCTCGCTTCTCCTTAGGTGATCCACTTCAGGAGGGGCCCTGTGGCAGCGGGAGGGAGTCAGATCCGCTGCCGGAGGTTTGGCTCTGCAGAAGCACAGAGTTGGGTGTTTGCGCGGAGCGAGCAAGTTCCCTGGCAGGAACTGGTTCCCTTTGGGATTTTGGCTGGGGGATGGGCGGGGGAGATGGCGCTGGCGCCTTTGTTCCCCGCCAAGCTGAGCTCTGCCGTCAGGGGGCTCAGCAGCTCTCCCTCCCTTTGTCCTCCAGCCTTCCCGCTTTCCGAGCAGAGCTGTTAACTTATGACCTCCCAGACGCTAAGTCGCGCTTGCTGTGGGAACACAGTCTGTCCGGCCCCTCCGCTTTTGCCAGCCAGACTCGGGGGCTCTGCTTGGCCGGCGAGCCGCCCCTCCGCCCCGGCTCCCTCCCGCCAGTCCGTGGAGCGCGCACCGCCTCGCCGCCCTTCCTACCCTCTTCCGTGGGCCTCTAGTCTGCGCTTGACTCCGGAGACTCCCTTCTGCTAATCCTCTGGCGGTTTTCTGGGTTCTTTAGGCAGGTGTAGGTGGAATCTAAGTGATCGGCAGGACGCGTTGTGAGCCCCGCGTCCTCCTACGCCGCCATCTTCCCCATCGACAGATAAGGAAATTGAGGCCCTAAGATATCCAATAACTTGCCAAAAATTTGTACACCATTTATTAGGGACAGAGCTGAGGCTCTAACCTGGGCTGCGTGGCTCCAGAGATCAAATTCTCTTTTATGATATCAAAATGTTTTTGTCTCAGATAACAGTGAATTTCCCAAAGGCTCATAATAGAATGACACAAATCACCCTGCTGCCTCTCCTCCTAACATATTTATATCTTGTCATCATGGTGCCCCTGTCCTCAGTCCATTGCCCAAATCACATTTCAGAAGTCAGATTTCCCTCCTTGTGTTGAAACCTCCACATTCACTATGCTTCTCACTCAGGATCCGTGGACTCATATATACAACCTATGTCCCCATGATGTTCGGCATAATGTCTTCTGAATGAAGGCAGCTTTAATTATTAGTTATATACCTGGACTTAAACATTTGCAGTAAAGTAATAATAAAACAGAATGATGGCAATTAATTGAGACCAGGAATTGCAAACAAATAGAAAATTCAGAATAGGTTCAAAAAAATAAATTATGTACCCTTAAGAGATATGAACCATAAGGGTCATATGATTGTTATGACCGAGCTTCAAAAATACCTATCTCTGTATTTACTTACCTACCTACCTATCTTTCAGCTTCCTTGCAGCCAGAGTAAAAAATAACACAGGGAGAGCAACAAAAAACCCATTGCCCGTTCAAAAGGGGAAAGAATAAGAATCCCAGTAGATCCTTTGGTGAGTGGGACTTTATACATGGTATGGAGCAAGGACAGAAGAAATGGTCACTGTCTTCAACAATAGCACTAGATCAAATGCAGCTGGCTTGATTCTAGTGCTTCACGTGATTCCTTTGAGAAATGTCAAAGGATATGAGGAATACCAACCTAAAATCAGAGAAGCCAATTCTGTTCTAAATATTGAGGACACTGGCCAGCTCGCATTTTGCCTCAAAGTAGACACATTAAAAAAAAAAAAAAAAAATGCCTTAGTCTTTATTTCCTTTTCTCCTGGATTCCTCTCCATTGTTACTTTACTCCTGTTGATATATTATCTTGAGATAGAGAAGAAGGTCTAATGTTCTCTTTGGACTCCTGGTTGAACCATTCATTCTGCAATAATGCCCAGATTTGGATAATATAATCATCCAGGAGTGCTCTGAAATGAAATTATAGGACTGGCCTGGATTGGAGTTTCTCAGAAGAAGTGGGTCTGGACTGAAAATTACTTGCTGCCCTTTGCAAAGGTGGCAGTTAAATAACTCAAGAAGAGGTCCCTCAGAGAAAATCAATACACACCAAATTGCAAAAATGTGGATGCAATTTGTGGGGAAAGTGGATTTGATGGGAGTCTGTGTTGGCTGCCAGCATGGAGTCATTCTCAAGGTGGAGGAAAGCATGTTGCAGTGCTCCATTCCAGGGTGCTCCTTGTCCTGCAGACCCCATCTCCCCAGGGCTTCAAAAAACTTGACCTGTCAGCTCAACGCCACTCCAGGCTATGGGACCAATTCTTCCCTGAGGTACAAGTCTGGCATGGCTTTAGCCATATTTGACCATGGGCATCAAAAGCCCTGGCTCGTAATGGAGAGCTCACCCTGTGTGCCAGTCCAGGTAGTGGGATTTTTCCTTGTGCTTCCCCGTCACCTGGGGTCCTCATTCTAAGAACAGGAATCCTGTTGCGTTCCTCATTTCCACAGCCCCTGGCTTGGTAATCTGCCTTTGAGTCTCTAGGAAAGGCTCTGTTTGCCCTTGCTGTCCTCCTAATGCCATCTGTTAAAGGAAGTAGACTTTGAAAAATGTAATTGAGATAGCATGACTCCCTTCCTAAAACTTCCCAGCGGCTTCTCTCTGTATCTAGAGACTGCTTTGGCCCATAAGGCCTTTGTGTGAGCCAGGTCCTCTCTGTGCTCTAAACTTACATAAATACTCTCTGACCAGGTCTTACACAGTCTTCTCAATTTCCCCAGTAATCTAAGACCCTGTCCCAGGGACTTGCACCAGCTGCGCTCTCTGCCTGAAATGTTGTCCCCAGGCTCTCTGCCCAGCTACTTTCTTTAAGGCCTTCAGCTGAAGGGCACTTGTTAAGCAAAACCTTTCCCAACTGCTCTAATGTAGTGCTCCTCTTCCATTATTTCTGTCATTGCATTACTTTCCCAGCTTTGGGCCGTAGTAACCATATTTACTTATTTGTGTTCACGTTTACTGTCTGAATCCTCTAAAATAATATAAATATCACGAAGGCAGGGAAGGAACATATCTACGTTGTTTACAATTGTATTCCAAGGGTCTAACATTGTATCTAGGTCATTTGAAAAACAACTATTTGTAAAATGAAGGAATCAATCATGGACCAATGCATGATCTAGACCCCTGGTGCTACCTACATCATTGCCTCAAGTTACCATTTCGAAACCAGTTGTCTTAATGGGATTCTACTATTAGTGTTAGACATTCCTGATGGCGATGGTTAGCCATAATGCTACTCGTTGTCTACAGTGTTTTTTCAAGCTTTGTGGAATGTAGTGGAACCCTTTTATTAATTTAATTTAATTTAATTTAAGTTTTTCAAGTGAACTTACTGATTTTGAGGGAGTGAATTTATTTATCATGAGCAGGGGAGGGGCAGAGAGAGAGAGGGAGAGAGAGAATCCCAAGCAGGCTTCACACAGCACAGAGCTTGATGTGGGGTTTGATCCCATGACTCTGGATCACGACCTGAGCTGAAATCAAAAGTTGGATGCTTCAATTATTGAGTCACCCAGGCGCCTCTCCCTTTTATTATTTTTTTTTTAATTTTTTTAACGTTTATTTATTTTTGAGACAAGGAGAGACAGAGCATGAACAGGGGATGGTCAGAGAGAGAGGGAGACACAGAATCTGAAACAGGCTCCAGGCTCTGAGCAGTTAGCACAGAGCCTGACACGGGGCTTGAACTCACGGACCGCGAGATCATGACCTGAGCCAAAGTCGGACGTTAACAAACTGAGCCACGCAGGCGCCCCTCCCTTTTATTATTTTAAAAGAAATCTTGTGATGCAATCTAAAATATAAAACTGATGAATATGCGTCTGTTCTGCTTGACTTAGGAGTGAGAAGACTCAAGCTTAGCCTGGCTCCCCTAGATCCTTCTGAAAAATCTGGAGCCCTCCACAGCATGGAGACCTGTGGTTGACTAGTTGCTTCATCAGCTCTGTGGTCTACCTTCTAGACTGACTTCCCTTTGTAAACAACTGGGTCTGTCCCCCTCTGATCACCAAGCACCAGATGCACTCAAGACTGTGGTCTTACTTCAGTCTCTCCTGCTACACCACAGCACTGCAATTTTAATTGTTCCATGTCCCGCTGTGTCACAGAGTATGTCACCAATACCCAGGACTGGAACAGCTGGTCTCTGAACTTGATGTGAGCCAGTGACAAATCCCTCAACCAAACCATAACAAACTTGGTTAGTCTGCTAGGGCCAAGGGAGCAGGACAAATTTCTGTAAAAGGATTCCAAAAGATCGGATCATTTGAATCTGTTTTACTGTTGTCTTAAAATGTACCTAATGCACCCACAGTGAGGCTTCCAACGACTCTGATAAAATCTGAAGTTGAAATTAAACCAAAAAGGCATATGCTTAGCAGATTCTCAATGTCAGCAAAGTCTTCCCTAATTACTGCTCTGGTTCCCAACAAAAAGAAGCCCACACACTCACCCTACCCTGAGGCATGTCTCAATAAACCAATAAACTAGTAAACCTAACAGCAAGTCCTGGAGACACTGGAGCTCTGATCCCCCAGGGAAATAATAATAATAATAATAATAATAATAATAATAATAATAACAATAACAATAATAAAAAACTGAGTGAAAGTGAAGCCCTTCACACTTATTCTTAAAGCCTGGTGATATGTTCATGCGACAGAAAAGCTATGCTGCCAGAGGGCATGAGAAGAAGCATTGGCCACAGTTGAAGAGACCCAAGAGTCTTAAAGTATCCTGCATGGCCTCCTCTTCCAGGATGGGGCCCTGCCTTCCTCCCTAGCCTCATTTCCTACACTGCTTGTCTCTCCCTTTCTACTCCCGTCCAGGTGTGATCACAGTGTTCTATCCCTCCATGTCTCTGTTCCATGGTTTCCATTGTGTGGAGTATAGGCACCCAGACCTAGTCCCAGAGTCTCCCCTCTGCCATGTCAGGCCTGGCGCTGGGTGTTGGGGATGCAGAGATGAACCACACAGAGCCCCATCTTTGGCAAGTGGGCAGTGATCTGGAGCTCAAGGCGTCAAATACATACTAGATATAAAAGACTTAGTATGAAACATTTTTAAAAAGAATGTAGGGGCACCTGGGTGGCTCATTCAGTTAAGTATCCGACTCTCGATTTTGGCTCAGGTTATGATCTTGCATTTTGTAAGTTCAAGCCCCACATCAGGCTCTTTGCTGGCTGTGTGAAGCCTGCTTGGGGTTCTTTCTCTCTCTCCCTCTCTCTCTGCCCCTCCCCTGCTAGTGTGCTTTCTCTCTCCCTCAAAATAAATAAATATAAACATTAAGCAAACAAACAAATAAATAAATAGAAGAATGTAAAATAGCTAAGCAATAATTTTTTGGGATCCTCTGGTGAAATGGTAATATTTTGGATATACTGTGTTAAAGAAAATATATTATTAAAATTTATTTTACTTGTTTCTTTCAACTTTTAAACATATGGCTACCAGGGAATGTAGAATTTCATATATGGGTCAAATTATATTTCTGGACAGAGGTGATTTAGCATAGCGATTGCCAGAGGGATATCTGGTCAGTTGAACCATCTTAGGAGCTTTTCCAAAGGAGAGATTACAGGTCTCCATTCTCTGGAAATTTTGATTTAGCAGATCCTTATGGGTTCCTAGAATCTATTTTATGATGTTCTCTGGGGTACTAAAGGGCTATGATCATCCCAGTTTGAGACAATGGTACCCCATATTATCCTAGGCTTTCCTCTAATACAGTGATGTGCAACCCTCACTGTGTATCAGAATCGTCTGAAGAGATTAAAAAAAAAAATTAACTTTTCCATCCTTAGGAATTGATTTCAATTGGTCTGGGTAGAGCCCAGGCATTTTTGCTTTCTAAAAAATCTCCCAGGTGATTCTCACGTGCAGCCAAAGATGGAAACCATTGCTCTACCCCAGCACTGATCACATACCTTGGGGTTTGCAATGTACTTCCATCTCCTTCATTAGACCATGAGCTCCCTGAAGGCACCTTCCTTGTCACCATAGATCTTATATCCCGAGGCTCACAGTAGTAGCCCCAGGAATGTGGCTGAATGAAGGGATCTCATTTCATCCTTTATGACTGGACATTTTGGCAATGGCTTTTCTGTCCTGGCTTGGCTCCTGTTTCTACCTCTGGTTTTTATGCTGTTTGTTCTTTGGCCCCATGTATCTATTCTGAGCGGTTGGCATTCCCTGCTTCCTGCCTTCCCGGGGTTTTTGTCAGCAGTGAGGAGTGGGCTCCCTCAGTCCCTCATGCCTCCACTATCCTCTAGTGGTTCTAGAGGTTGAAGTAATGCAAACTGCAAAAACGAATTGATGGAGATGAACACTTGGGGCCGCATTTATCCTCAACACCTCCTCTGACTATGGCCAAAGCCCCACTACTCAGCACACTAGGGCAGAGAGCAGCCGGTTGAGCACCCAGAACACTGGGCCAGGGGCATATCTGAGTTCTAGGTCTACTGCTGCACTGACTGTCTCGGAAATGTGATTTCCCCTCTCTGACCTCACAGTGCTCCTCTATAATATGAGTAGGGCAGATCAGCAAACAATAAAAGTTCAGCATTCACTAGGACTAGGGTACGCATTTGGGTCCAACCTCTCTCCAACTCTCCATCACAAAGACCTAAGTAGCACCAGCCCTGTGCAGGTAATTAGCTGTGTGCTCAGGATATAGCAAGGAACACATGGGAAGGGTCTTTACTAAGGTCTTGCTTCAAAATTTCAGCCTTTGGGGGCACTTGGGGGGGTTAGTGGGTTAAGCATCAGACTATAACCCAGGTCATGATCTCACGGTTCATGAGTTTGAGCCCTGCGTCAGGCTCTGTGCTGACAGCTCAAAGCCTGGAGCCTGCTTTGGATTTTGTGTGTGTGTGTGTGTGTGTGTGTGTGTCTGCCCCTCCCCTGCTCACTTTCTGTCTCTCTCAAAAATAAATAAACATTACAAAACAAATTTTAAAAAATTGCAACCTTAGCATTTCATCTGTGATACTTTCATTCCTTGAGAACCTCCCAAAGCTTTCTCCTCCCATGCTTTTTCTTGGACCTCAGCTAAGCTGTCCTCAAATATTCAAGAGGTACGTCTACTTGTTCAGGAGCGGTCAGTGGGAACTCAACACTAGCTCAGCCTAGAGAGATTATGTCTAATTAACTACTAGAGTACTGATTCTCTTCAAAAAAATATTTTAGGATGAACATTTCACCACCCCATTGTTGCATTGGATGAATTGTAAAAACAAACAAATGAATAAAAATCACTGAAAAGCTTTAAAATAACAAAATCTAAAACAGGAGGGGGCTGTTTTTCTAGATTTGAAGTAGGGAGTGCAATTATAATACTAAAAGAATAAAGTAGCTGACTTAAGCACTTAGTTTATAAAGACTATTTCCTGCTACCATTCAAAGCTGTGGCAAAAATAATAATATACAATTTCAAATTATTTTGAGTCACTGCATGTGTAACTGACAAGGAAGAGAGAAAAGTGGGTATCTTTTGTTAACTAAGAAATTACCTTTCTTTTATACATTATCTGAGAAACCAGAGGACAGAATGCTGAACTGAATGATTCTGATTGGAACAGGAACCTTTGAGCTACTTTGCAAATGACTTGGTTTTTTTTGTTGTTGTTTTTTTTCTTTCCTGCCAAAGGAGGGAAATCTACTTCCAAAGGCAATGAGTGGGTAATTGAAAATATGATAGGATTACAGAAGACAATAAAAATAAATGTAATTAAAAAAGGCCAAAGATCATCTTTGACTGGTACATAAATAATGAAGCTACGTGAGGTGAGTAATGAGAGAAAGTCTCTCTTCATAGTGAACTTGGGCACATTGACAGGGGGGCGCAGCACTTCCAGGGACAGGGAGGAAGACAGCTGACATAAACCCAAACAGCTGAGACCCACGCCTAATTAGTTTTCCAGCATGGAGCCTAATTAGGGAGGTTGGACCCTAATAAATGGATGATACGCTTAGGTGTTCATGGTGGTGGCTGTGTAAAGCTCGGACACCCAAACTGTTAGTGAGAATAAGCAGAACGTGTGTGTCCTAGAAAGGGCTTAACACATTTACTGAACACCTACTATGGGCCAAGTCCTAGCCTGGGGAGGTTTTTTTTTTTTTTTTTTTTTTTTTTTTTTTTTTTTTTTTTTTTTTATCATGATATTACCTATCTAATCCTCTCAGATCTTATTTTTCCCATTTTGTGGATAGAGAATCGGAGGCTTGGAGACGTTTAGGCAAATCCTGCTCCATAGTGCCATTGTAATGACGGTGGTTTTTATGAGACCCACTTTTAGGATGCAGGGCAGCACTTTTATTTATGAGACAGCTGGTTACATTTTTGAAAATGGGCACCTTGATGGGGGAAGGAAGCTGTAACAGTTTGGGTGGAAGGGGTAGGGTGGTATCTGGCTCTATGTTTGCTGTGGGAAAGCAAGCAAGAAGGAAGGAAGGAAGGAACGAAGGAAGGAAGGGAGGAAGAAACAAAGAAACAAAGAAAGAAAAAGGGAGGGAGGGAGGGAGAAAGAAAGAAAGAAAGAAAAAGAAAAGGGAAGGAAAGAAGGAAGAAAGAAAGAAAACAAAGGAAGGAAGGAACAAAGAAACAAAGAAAGAAAGAAGAAAGGAAGAAAGAAAAAAGAAAGAGGAAGGGGGGAGAAAGAAAGAAAGAAAGAAAGAAAAGGGAAGGAAAGAAGGAAGAAAAAATAAAAGAAAGGAGGAAGGAACAAAGAAACAAAGAAAGAAAGAAGAAAGGAAGAAAGAAAAAAGAAAGAAAGAGGAAGGGGGAAGAAAGAAAAAAAGGGAAGGAAGGAAGGAAGAAAGAAAGAAAGAAAGAAGAAAGGAAGGAAGGAAGGAAGGAGGGAGTGAAGAAAGACAGAAAGAAAGTCAGAAAGAAAGAAAGAAAAGAAAGAAAGAAAGAAAGAAAGAGAAAGAAAAAGAAAGAAAGAGAAAGAAAAAGGAAGAGAAAGGGAGGGAGGGAGGGAGGAAGAAAGAAAGAAAAAGAAAGAAAGAAAGAAAGAAAGAAAGAAAGAAAGAAAGAAAGAAAGAAAGGAGGAAGGGAGGAAGGAAGGAAGAGAGAAAGAGAGAGGAAGGAAGAAAGAACCAACATTTATGGGCCCCCTCCTAGATGTCAGTACCTATTCTAGGTACCCTTCACAATGACAGTCTCATTAAGCATTCCTAAAAGCACCAGCAATGGTTGTTAGATACTGCTATTTTCTGGCCTCAGAGAAGTTAAGTAACTTTCCTAAGGTCACCCAGCTTCTATGGGGTAGTAGAGAGGGAATCAAATCCCAGGGGGTGTGCAAGAGTGAACACATGGACACTGGAGTTGAGAGTGTCCCAGGGCAGGGGAGACAGTGTGCCAGGAACAGGTGAGTGGAAGTGTCCAGGGCATAATCAGGAAATATTCTCATTCTTCTAATGGGTTAACCAAGATCCAAGGAAATGCAATCACTTGCCCCAGTGGAAAAATGTACATGACTAAAAAAGATAAATGTCTGCAAAAGTGCACGGGGCAGGAGCTGGCTCTCTGGGAATTCAGTAAATGTTAATTCTTTTCCTTTGTATGAAGTCACTCAGCACAGACCAGAGCCAGGTCTTAAATTCAAATGAAACTCCAAAGGAACTCCTTTTTATACTGAATGTTGTGGAAGGGCTCGGTTCATTCTGAGTGTGTGCAGGCAAGCGTGTTAGAACCCTCCACCCTCCTTCCCCCACTCCCCTACTTCCACCCTCCAATTTCACCCCATCCGCCCCCACCACCTGCAGTGAGCCACACCCCCAAGATACTGCCTGGAGGCAGGAAAGAAGCCCTGGGGGAGGCAAGATGTGAACCGGAATGAAAACATAAAGAGCTTACTAGGTGGCCCAACACACTGAATTAAGGGCTTTCCGAGAACAGGGAACAGCATGGAGAAAAGCAAGGAGGCCAGAGTTCCACAAAGTTGGAGCTTAAAGTAACGAAAAGGAAGGAGGGGGATGTGGCTGGGAAACTAGACAGGAGTCAGATTCTGGAGAGCTTTGCATCCTGGGCCAGAGACCCTGGGTTTATCCACTGATACTGGGAGACAATCAGAGTCCCTTAAGCAGGACTAGCAAAGAACGTATGGATTTTCATGTTCATTCTCCCTGGGGTAGGTTGTATCCTTGTTGGTGCAGCCACCTCCAACATGACTCCCACCGATGCCCGCCTCCTAGCATTCACATACTCCATGTAATCCACGCCCATGACATGCCAGGGCTGGGCTCTGTGACAACAGGATGTGGCAGAAGAGACAGACGGTACGCTACCCCTGAGATTAGGTTATAAAAACCGTGCAGCTTCTGTGTCTGTCTGTCTCTCTCTCAGATCACGTGCTCTGGGGGAAGCCAGCCGTCATGCCTGGAAACAGCCTCCAGCCTACTCGAACTTTCAAGGGACCATAGACCCAGATGATACCTCTCCTGCAACCTAAGAGATCCTAAATCAGAACCACCAGCTAAGCTGCTCCCAGGTTCCTGACCCTCGTGGAACTGTGTGAAACAATGTATAATTGCTGCTTCACGCTGTGTCTGAGGATAATTGCTGTGCAGCAATAGATACTGATACACTTCCAGATGAGGAAACACATTCAGACAGCTGAACCCATCTAGGCAAGGCCACACACCTCAGTAAATACCAGACCCTAGTTTTGTTCTCATTTGTCTGACTGCAGACCGGCTCTTTCCCCTACAGCGTGCTGTTTCTGTTTTCTGATCACGTTATAAATGCAACAATTTCAAGTCCAACTTATTAGGAACTTCTTAAGCTCCTGCTCTGTGCCAGAAACTGAGCTATGCAGTGAGCGGCATATGCTTGTAAGATTCAGGATGAACGGAGCACTGCCTTGCCCTCTATTTTTCTCATTTTATTAGGAAAAAAAAAATAGACATATAAAAAACTACAAGAAAAGGCTGTAATGTAAAATTCTGGAACTGAACACAAATTGGCAAGAAAATAATGAAAAAGCAGCAAATTACTCTGGTGGAGGAGAAGACCCAGGGAAGGTCCCACAGGAAAGGTGAACTTGGACCTGGGCCAGGTGGAAAAAGATTGGGGGTGGAAGGAATTCCTGAGCAGAGGAGACCGAGAGAGCAAAGCTACAGTAGCACGCAACCCCGCTAAGTACAGGTAGGAAACTGTGAATGTGTTTGCTTGTAGTAAGAAGACGGTACGCACACACTTACAGAGCTATAAGAATGTGATCAGTGCACGGGAATATGCATTTCTGTCTGAATAATCACTCAGATTTCTGTGTGGCTAGTCAATGGCCTTAAGAATCAGATTAGCGATTTAACATTTTAATTCCTATGGCATTCCAGAATTTTCATAATAGAACTGCTGGCACTTTGCTAAGTCTCTTTCATACATACACATCATTTCATTTACCTTTCACAATTTGTTAATCCCCACTTCATAGATAAGAAGATTAAAGGTTAACGGAAGTTAAGTAATTTGCACTAGTGATGAATGGGTTGATGTTTTAAGCTTAGGCTTGTCTGAGGCCTCTGCACTGTCTGATACAGATTTTTCCTTCTCCTGGATTACTTCAACAGCCTCCTAATGGATCTTCCTGCTTCCGCTGCTGCCTCCCTCCACTCCATTCCCACGCAGCTGCCGGAGCGGTCCAGATGAAACATACATCACATCTGCCATCACTCTCTCTCTTAGGGTGAAATCCAAGGGACTTCCCCTGTGGGGTTGGCTCCTGGCCACCTCCCTGATTCCATCCCCCTCCTCTTTGCCCATCACATACTGCTTGAGATGCCCTGGTCTGGAATGTTTTGTCCCAGGTATCCACAAGACTCTCTCCTTGCATTCCCTTCCCTGCTTGACTGATAATTGATCAGAAGACCTTCCCCAACTACTCAGTCTACTGTAGGCCACTCCCCTAAGCCCAAGCACCCTAGTCCCTCCCTATCCTCTTACTTGACTTATTTTCTCCATTGCTCTTACCTGCCCCTCCCCCCCCCCCCCCCCCCCCAGCATCATACCCTTTTATTCCAAGGGAGTGGTCTGTCTCTCTTTAGGATGTGAGCTGCATGAGGGCTGTAAGTTTTGTCTCTATTGTTCACTGCTACTTAGGTGACCAACTTATCCCAGTTTTCCTGGTTTTAGCACTCAAAAGTCTTAGGTCCTGGGAACCGCCCCCAGTCCTGGGAAAACTAGTATGGCTGGTCACCCTCATGCTATTCCCCTTCAAATTTTAGGCTCGAAAGCCCTGACCCCTGGGTGATCTAGGCCCCCAAGTCATCATCTACGACACTCACTGAAAACAAAACAAGTACATAATAATTAGTCATTTGGTCACCTCCTCTGGAAACCCTTAAGCTTCTACTCAAAATCCATAGCTGCCTCCTCCTGGCTTTCACAGTGTGTTATTAATACCTTCATGCAGGACAATATGATACCATATAATACATATATACATAGACAATAATAGTTAACATTCTGGTTGGTTCTACTTGCCTTTCGGTTACTCACTAGCCCTGTATACTTCTGGAGCAGAGGAGCTACACTTTTGTGTCCCCAGAATACTCTGTCGATAATGAATGTCCAATAGATATTTGTCAAAATGAGTATTTGTATAAACTTGGATGAAGATTCCACTGGGAAGCGTTCATCATGAAGGTGGCATTCTCTACTAACAGGATGACTGAGGAGAGCACTCTGGCAGAGGTGGTGGGTGGCTGGGCGTGCTGTGGATGCTCAACGCCCAAGGAGTGACCAGACCGACAGGTCAAGAGAGGGGAGAGTACGTGTGTGTGCGCACATGCGTGTGTGTAGAAACTGGGGGTGGGTATGGGAGGGCGGGAAGGAGGTGACCAGACTGGGAAGCAGAAGTGGAAGCAAAGAGGTCCTAAGGAGTCACTGGAACAAAAACAAATTGGGTAAACACCTCAAGACGGGAAGGAACTGTGACTCATGGCTACGGATGTTTCCAGAAGCATTGTGCATAAGATCAGACATATAAAGAATATCTAAAAGGAGAATATATGTGCTGACATAGAAAGATGTTCGTCGTGAATTTCAAACAGAAAGAAATGGCCACCAAAACAACATGCCACGTGATATCTAGCATCATGGTCAGCCTCACAGGCTCTGGGACAGCCTGTTCCAATCCCAGTTCCTCCACTTTCCCAGCTGTGTGATTTTAGGCCAGGCACACACTCTGTGCCTCAGTTCCCTCATCTGTAAAATGAGGATAATAACAGTACCCCATCATGGGACATTTTGATTAGCTGACTGGATACATGCACAAATACTGCATCTTGTTATATTATTATCACTATGGGAGACTTTTTAGAGAGAATACGTGTGTGTGTGTGTGTGTGTGTGTGTGTGTGTGTGCGCGTGTGTGTGTGTGTGTATTTTAGAAAACAATGTTAGAGTATTTACAGGATAGGATAGTGGTAGGATTATGGGTCACTTCAATTTTCTCCTTTATGCTTATTTGTAGGTCCTAGTTTTCTCCAACAAATGTCTATTAATAGTATAATTACGTATAAAAACAAAAATAAGACAAGTAAAGGAACTGAGGTGGGTGTCAGGATTTGGAGTAGGAAACCAGGACATTGAAGAACCAGGACTGAGGCCAAGGGATAAATGGCAAGAAAAGGTAAGGAGGAGGGAAGGTAGGTGAGGGCAGGACCCAAGGTGGCCAGTTACCCACCCCTGGCATCTCTGAGCTGACTCTGGGAGGGCTGCCCACAGCTAAAAGGCAAGACCAGGAGAGACAAAAGGTGTTTAACTGGAGTGCTGTCTCAGAAAGACTAAGCTCATATGATGGGTACTGAGGGTTTTGTGAAAGGGCTTAACCTGTATTTATTATCTGGGTTAACTTTTTTTGTAATTTCTTTTTTAAAATGAGTACTGGAGGGGTACCTGGGTGGCTCAGTCAGTTAAGCATCTGACTCTCGATTTCAGCTCAGGTCATAATCTCATGGTTTGTGACTGTGAGCACCACATTGGGCTCTGCACTGAGAGTTTAGAGCCTGCTCGGGATTCTCTCTCTGCCCCTCCCCTGCTTGCTCTCTCTCTCTCAAAATAAATAAAATCTACATTTAAAAAAAATAAAAAATAAAATGAGTACCTAAAGTTGAAGCTTCTGTTAATTTGAATCTCATACTACTAAATTGAGATACTCAACTCTTCTAAAAGGAAACCCTTTAAAGCCACAGCTTGGCTTAATTTAGTGATTTCATTTACAGAATAAAGTATCAGTTGCAAAGTTGATTTCCTGCCAAAATAGTAGCTGCTAAGAACTTCCAGCAAAGCCCACAGCTATGTTACCAAATCACAATGGTCTCAACTTCATTTGAGTCTGTTCAGAAACTTTAGAGAGGAGTTGACTTTAACCATTATGATGCATTTTTTTCCACAAACAAATGTGCACACAAAAATATATGGAAGCTAAATGCAAGATGGCGGAAAAACCATTAAAATCTAAATTAAGTTTATGGTTTAGATTTGGCAAAGGTACCTTGGTTATGTAAGATGTTCACATTAGCAGAAACTGAGTGAAGGGCATGTGGAAACTGAATTCTCTGTATTACCTTCACAACATTTCTGTAAGTTTAAAATTGTCCAAAATTGGGGGCACCTGGTTGACTCGGTTGGTTAGGCGTCTGACTCTGGCTCAGGTCATGATCTCAGGGCTTGTGAGTTTGAGCCCTGGATCAGGCTGTCAGTGTAGAGCACGCTTTGGATCCTCTTGTCTCCCTCTTTCTCTGTCCCTCCCATACTAGCTGGCACACACACTCTCTCTCTGCCTCAAAAATAAACATTAAAAAATTGTCCAAAATTGAAAGCTTACTTTGAAACATTTGGAAGGAAATACAACTTTTGTGATATTTAGTGAGTTGCCATTAAGTGCTCATGGTTTGCTAACAGTATTGTTTTAGCTGATGGGGGGACGCTGTCAGGTGACTGTTCACCTGCAGTGTCCCTCATACCAGCTCTTATTTCAATGCCTCATCAGCACCGCTTCCCAACCCATCTCAAACCTCTCTCATGTGGTCTTCCTGATTCCAGCCTCCCCCCATCCATATATCCTTCAGAGGAATCAGACTAATTGCTTATCTTCTCTCTCCTAGTTCTAAAACCTGCTCCATTCCCACAATGCATAGAGTGGGGTTTCATAACCTTAGCACCATTAATATTTTGGCTTAGGTCATTCTTTTTTGGTGGGGGAGGAATTTCCAGTGCATTATAGGATGTTTAGCAGCATCCCTGGCCTCTACTCACTAGATGCCAGTAGCACCCATCCCATCGTGACAACCAAAAATGTCCCCACATAGTCCCAAAAGTCCCCTTGGTGGAGGAAGGAAGGGGGGTAGGGGTGTGTGTTGCAAAACCACCCTGGTTGAAAACCACCGGCATAGAGAATAAAGTTTAAATTCTTAGTGTAGCATTCAGTCTTCTGCTATTCCAGTCGTCTGCTTTCTCATTCACCTTACGTCCCTCCCATGATAGCATTCTTACTCTTTCTTAGACATTCTGTTTACTCTCTTGCCTCTTTGCTATTGTCTTTATTGGGAATTCTGTCCTCCCTAGTAAGCAGATCAAGCCCCAGTGCCCCCTGGAGGCAGCATAGACACAAAAGACATTACTGAATGAATGAATAAACGAACGATAGAAAAAACTTTTTTATCCATCTGTTTGCAACCATGTATTACAACTATCTCCTCAAGCATAAATTCTTTCTGCCTTTCGTCTTCTCACATTGTCTTCTGTGTTTATCTGTTGCACACTACCTGTGTACAACAGAGTTATAATCACAGTTTTTTACGCATCCATCTGTCTCTGTCTCTCCCCCGCCTCATCAGACTGTGAGCTTATAGGATATTAATAAGTACTCAGTGTTAACTTGGTATTTATTACATTCTAGGCTCTGTGGCAAGTAACTTAAAAATACCATCTCATTTATTTCCCACAACCATACTCTGTGACAGGTATTATTATTATCATCTCATTTTATAGATGAGGAATTTTAAGCTCAGTGAATTTGAGTCATTTTCTCAAGGTCACACATCTAGAAGGTGGCAGAGCTGAGATTTAAATTTAAATCACATCAGAGTTCAAGTCCTAAACCCCACACCGAGCAACCATTTTTTATCGATCTTTCCAATTCCTATTGTACCAACAACAGAGGTTTTTGCCTACAGAACTTGCTCAGTAAAGATCTAGTCCTTTAGTTACAAAAACCTAGTAGAGTTATAAGCAAACCCCATCTTTGGGTCTTCCAGTCTTTCACTAGGACAGTGCCCACAATCACTACTGACATGTGACATCTTATCCTTCTGATAAGAATAGCACAGAACCTTCCTTCCTTTGCATTGGAGCCAACCAGCTTTGAGTGTTTTCATGTAGTACTTGAGCCTGGTTCAGGTTGTGCCCCAGAGGGGATGGTATTGTGTCTATTGGATAAATATTAGACTGAGGCAGCTTTCAACTTTAGGATATGGAGGTTTTCTAGCATTTTTTCCTCAAAGTAATCTTAGCTTACATTCACATGTATAGTTATAATGTGTATTAATTTATTTAATCCTTATAATAGCCCAATGAGATAAGTACTATTATTTGCCCCATTTTATTTAGGAAATGAGGCGCAGAGAACTTAAATAATGTGCCCAAACAGTATGGCCCCTAAGCTTATATTCTTAACCGGTATCTTGGATTGATCTTCGAAGAAATAAACTGTCTTGTGGAGTACTCAGGACACTATGATTTAGAGGTATTCAGTGGTTGAAACCACTAATATTGCAGATGTTGTAGAGAATATCCCTGCATTTGTTGTAATTCCTTCATAACTTTGCTCAGATTATTATAATAGCTGTGGTCACCACCTATAAGATATAGTTGCTAAATAGCCCATTTTATTTGCTGTTGTTTGTTTTTGTTTTTGCCCAGGACTCTGACTTTCTTTACTGCAAGATAAGGATCTTAGCTTTACATCTTCCATGTCTTCCACAATGTCTGATATGTGGTCAATTTGCAATAAAAATTTTCTAAAATTGTTGGTTAACTCAGGGCTTCACAACAGAGATCTGCAAAGGCGGATATGAAAAAGAAACCATATTCTTGAATCTGTCTAAGTCAAAGGCATTTGACTTTCTGTAGCCTTGCTTGGCAAATGTGATGACATCATCTACTGCCTTCTGAGTTCTGAAGGTCAGATGGCATGACTCCTGGAGAGGTTCTCTACTTGGTCCCCACACAGACTCTGAGTCCATCAAGGACAATCTTTAAGAGTCAGATAAATCAAATTACAATGACCCAACCACGCTCAGTCAGTTGAATCCCTTGAATAGCTAAAGACACTAATACATCTTTTGGAGAGAAGACATTGGAATGTGCAATGGGACAGATAATAGACTTTCTTCAGGTCGGCATGGATGAGAGCAAGAGCAAGTCTTTAAAATTTCCATTAGCTTTTGATAATTCTTCCTAATTTAAAGAAAGAATTTATGAAACATAATTTAAGCAGAAATGAGATTTACAATGGATTGGTCTAAGTACCAGATTAATAGAAAGGGGAAAAAAAGAAAAAAAGCAAGCAATGAGAGTCCTGCAGGCATAGGGAAGTAGGCAAGACCATTCTTTGTTGCTAAGAAGGGCTTTTTATGGGAGAGTTTTGGGTCTGGACAAGACTGACACTTAAAGAGCTGTCCCCCCTATGACCAGAAATACGCTAGGCAGACTAAGCAGGCTTTGGAAGCCTAAAGACCTTGAACAGATTCTGGGTCCCTTAATTAGCTGTTAGATTTGTGTACCCCAGTTTGTTCTGCTATAAAATCTGGATAATAAAGTCTTCCTCAAGGGCCCTTGGGAGAATTTGAGATAATGTGGAGGAAAAACATGACGATGAGCAGACTAGCAATAAATATTACGTGCCATTTACAGAGTGGTGGCAGTGGCCAGCTCTTAGCTCTCATGGAGGCTAACCACTAGTCACGGCAGTGCTGCTCCTACATGGACTGGGAACTGGGTTAGTTGATAGTTCAGCTACAGAACCCTTTGATTTGATACCATCTGCTGTTAAATTACTGTTTCTCTCTTACTGTATCTATATAACTTTTATACAGACTATACTATCCATTGAGTTTTCATGCCTTTAGACCTTTTAGTAAACCATTTAACTAGTCATCCCTCTCATTCACCAAGTAATAACGGGAGTCTTTCAAACACAAGTCTGGGGGTCTGGCTGCATCAATCTGTCGATGATCCATCAATTTATCCACTCATCTCATCTCATCTCATCTCATCTCATCTCATCTCATCTCATCTCTCTCTTATCTGTTCTAGCTCTTCTCCATAGCTTTAACTTTACATCCCCCATTCTTATCTCTCCTGCTGAACTTTCTGAGGGTATTACTCTCTTGGTGTTTAATATAGGCTATCCTTTATTGTTAAGTATCTAGTAAGATGTTTGTAAGCACACAACTTAAGGTCTTGTCTTAGTCATCTTTGTATGCTTCAAAGGGCCTAAAATGTGGTGTAGTGGAGAGTAATATTTGTAAAGCACTTACTTGATTCCAAGCACTGTGCTAGGTACCTGGCCTACATTAGTTCCCAGAATCTTTAGGAATAACCCTGCAAAATACCATTTTTCTCACTTTACAGTTGAGGAATCTGAAGTTCTGAGGGGTTAAATGTCTTGCCCCAAGTCATATACAGCAGTAGGGTTAGGTGTGATTACTCTACGACCATGCATTTTCACCATATTACACTTCCTCCATTTACACTAGAAACAGCAAATGTATCTTGACTTGCATGCCACTAACACTACCTTCCATGAGCATTATGAGGATGAGCCCTGGAGATGTGCCATCTATTTGCTCTCCCTGATCTCCCCTGTTCAGCCAATATGGATTGTTTTCCCTGCCATCTCATCCTCACCTCATGCATGCTAGATTTCTAATAAGCATTACCTGGGAAAAGGGTAGAGCCAGGATGTCAGCCCCTCCCTTGGTAGAGTCCTGTCGTCCTGTGACTGCTGGCTTTGTGGCATAGAGTCGGTGCATAATAGCAATGACGATGGATGAATGAATGATTAAATGTATTATAAAGAGACTGAGTTGGGTTTAACCTAAACAGATTCAGGAGAGCCTTCTATAGAATGAAAATGAAGAATTAACAGAGTTCAGGCAACTTAACAGACCACTTGAGCTTCCCTCTCTTAGTGTGAGGACACGGGGCCACTTGAGGGAATGGCAGACCTGAGATCCCACTGCTGCCTGCACCAACATCATTCTATATGCAAATGTAGGCCTGCCATTTAAAAAGCTCTACTCCTGAACTCATTAGGGCATCTAAACTCAGACTCAAGCCTCCAGGAGTTTGCATAAGTGGTGTGAATCCCTTAAGAGCTGGGAGGAAACACCATCTTCTTGATGGATTAATTTATAGGCATATAGTGGCAGAGAAGTGATTGCAAGGAGCTGCTTTCCCAAGACTTGAAACAGGCAGTCCTAATTACTAACCAGGGGGCCAAATGCTGGGGTCATATTCCAAGACAGAGTTTGGACTAGCAATGAGTAACTTCCCCTAGCAGACAAAATATCCTGTACGTTCAAACAGAGAGTACACAGAAGAGCAGTTGAGAAGTTTCACTTCCTTCTCTGATGAGGAAATCTTCTGCTAGGCACCCTCCTCCTGTTTTCCCCCAACGGATCTGAGTAGTCACGGCAGTGCTGCTATATTCTAGCTTCACAATGAACCCTGTCACAGCCGGGGGGTCGGGTGAGGTCTTTCTTACAGTTGGGATATTCCAAAATTAGCTTAGGTTCTTCTGACCCTACTGAAGCACCTGCCATGAATCAGTTTTCATTCCAAATATCCCAGTTTAAGGTTAACTTAACAAAGCCAACTGAGTCAACAAAAATTGACTCAGCACCCACTCGGTGGTATGTAGCTTGCTAAACACTGGACATACAGAAATGAACAAAGCAGGATTTCTGCTTTCAGTGAACTCACTGCCCAGGAGGACAGGCAGGAAGGGGTATAGTTACAACACAGCATGCTAGGTGTGGTGGTAGAGGGGAAGGCTGATTTTATCAGAGTATAAGGGAAGAGCTTCTCTCCCATGTGAGAAAGTGTGGTTATAATTTCTAGAAGACAGGACTGCTGAAGAACATACTGGAGAATGAGTGAGTTTCAAATGGGAGGGGGTGACATTCCATGTAGAGGAAACAGTACGAACACAGGCATGGCCTTGTGAACAGAGTTTTTGTGTACAGGACACATCAACTGGGTCACTGTTATGAGAGTCACTCTGCAGGAGCATCGCGGTGAGTGATGAGGCTGGAGAGGAGGGTGGAGACAAGTCACAGGTACGCCTCCTTGCTAGTGAGCAGGTAATGCAGCGCCATAAATGGGTCTCCACGGGGAAGTTAAGCACTCAGATTTCTGCTTCATTACTCGAGTTGTGATGGAGGAAGGGTTGGAGGTGGTGAAACAGGAGACAAGAAGATTGTTTTGTGACAATGATCTAGGAAACAGATGACAAAGACATTCCGTTAAGGACAGAGAGAAGGTGACATATTTGGGATAGATTAGTGGGGCTGATCATGTGAGGACAGTGGTGAAAAGAAGAGGGAGGAGTCTGGGATGATTTCAGATTCCAGCTTGGATATGTAGGTGGCTGATGCTGTTTTCCACTAAAACAGAGATGAAGAGAGTAGGGTTGTGGGAGAGTAGGGAGGTAAGGAGTTGAGGTTTGGTTCTCTGAAGTGCCTGTGGGTCATTTACCTGGGGCTGTCCAGCAGATTGTTAGTATCACTCGGGACTAGGGACACAGACCTTGGAGTTTTTAGCAGACACACAATGGGTGTTAAAACAATGAGGTTATTCTGGGGGAATATTTATAATGACAAGGCAGTAGAAGTAGGAGCCAATGAAGTAAAAATAAAGAAAGAAGCATCCACAAAGAAGTCAGGCTGCTAGGAAGACAGCTGAAAAGCCGGTGATGTCCACGGAAACTGTGTGTCCGAGGGTTGGAGAAGTACGCAGGGCTCAGGGTCAAATGCAGCACCAGCCAGGTAAGGACTGTGGGTTGCTCCCTGGGGCTGGCAATGGAGTGGTCACAAGGCATCAGAGCCAGAGCTGGCTCAGAGATCCACAGAATGGAAACAGGATGACAAGGGTGTGAGGCTAACAGGAGGTTGACAGGAGAGGCAGGGTTAAGAACCTTGGCTGAGAAGGAAAGGAGGGAGAGAAATCACCAGCTAAAGGAGGCAAATGTCCAAAGCAAAGCTTTATTGGTTGGATGTTTCTGATTAAAGAGACCCAAGCAGATTCATAGATTGAGAGGAAATAGCTAGCAGAGACAGGAGTTTAGAAAATACTGTTGGAGGAGATACTTGATGGAGTAAATTCCTAAGAAGACAAGAGGGAAACGCCAGCAGGGTCATGGGGAAGGGAGACCTCCAATGGGAAAAGACCTACTCTTCTGGGTTAGGGGAAAGGACGTGAGAATCTTACAGAGTCTGATAATCTCAGAGAAGCGTAGTGCAGTGTTTCATACATACGTCAGACAGACATGGCTCCAAAAGCTCACTCAGCCACTTGGTAGTGTTGTGAGGTGTGAAAGTAACTGGCCTTCCCTACTGTTGTTTTCCTTACCTGTAGCTAGACTCTGGATACCTCCTTTGCAGGTCGTTAGTGCAGGAGATCAGGTATGTAAGGCATTTAGTACAGTCTGGGTACGTGGTAAGTACTCAATAAATTAAATTGTATTGGTTTTTTTTTTTTTATCATTGATTGTACCATTACACAGTTTCAACTATGGATTCAATACGTTGTGATTTTCTAAACAGCACACATTGCCTTTGTTAATACAGAAAATGTATTATGAATTCCAAATAATTTTCTTACAAACACTTTTGGAACAGGGGCGCCTGGGTGGCTCGGTCGGTTAAGCGTCCGACTTCGGCTCAGGTCATGATCTCACGGTCCATGAGTTCGAGCCCCGCGTCGGGCTCTGTGCTGACAGCTCAGAGCCTGGAGCCTGTTTCAGATTCTGTGTCTCCCTCTCTCTCTGCCCCTCCCCTGTTCATGCTCTGCCTCTCTCTGTCTCAAAAATAAATAAACGTTAAAAAAAAATTAAAAAAAAAAAACACTTTTGGAACAAAATTGTCTTCTTTTTTTTTTTTTTAATGTTTATTTATGTTTGAGAGAGAGACAGAGCATGAGCAGGGGAGGGGCAGAGAGAGAGGGAGACACAGAATCTGAAGCAGGGTCCAGGCTCTGTGCTGACAGAGGGCTTGAACCCACGGACCGTGAGATCATGACCTGAACCAAAGTCGAATGCTTAACCTACTGAGCCACCCAGGTGCCCTGGAACAAAATTGTATTCTTAAATAAGGACTGTACCCTACAAAATATATTACATATTTATATATATTTTTATATATCATATATTATACATATAAAATTGACCCTTGCAGGGGCGCCTGGCTGGCTCAGTCAGTTAAGTGGCTGACTTTGGCTCAGGTCATGATCTCACAGTCTGTGGGTTCGAGCCCCATGTTGGGCTCTGTGCTGACAGCTCAGAGCCTTGAGCCTGCTTTGGATTCTGTGTCTCCCTCTCTCCCTGCCCTTAACCCATTCGCATTCTGTCTCTGTCTCTCTCAAAAATAAATAATAAAAAACATTAAAAAAAATTGACCCTTGCATAACATAGGTTTGAACGGCATGAGTCCACTTATATGGGGGATGTTTTTCGATAAATACAATACTGTAAATGTATTTTCTCTTCCTTATGATTTTCTTAAAAACATTTTCTTTTCTCTAGCTTACTTTATTGCAAGAATATACTATACAACACATATAGCATAAAAAATATGGTAATCAGTTGTTTATGTTATCAGTAGGTATTCTGGTCAAAAGTAGGCTATTAGCAGTTAAGATGCTGGGAAGTCAAAAGTCATACGAAGATTTCTGACTGAGCAGGGATTAGTAGATAACCCTAACCTCTGCATTGTTCAAGGGTCTACTGTATATATAAAATAGTGCTCAGGTATTTTGTTGTCATTTTTTTTTCTCTTGATTTCCCAGCTCTTTCAAGTCTTATAATTTGGGTTTTTTTCTAAATCCTTTTTTTTTTTAATGTTTATTTATTTTTGAGAGAGAGAGAGAGAGAGAGGCAGAGTGTGAGCCGGGAAGGGACAGAGAGAGAGAGGGAGACACAGAATCTGAAGCAGGCTCCAGGCTCTGAGCTGTCAGCACAGATCCCTACAGGGGGCATGAACCCATGAACCGCAAGATCATGACCTGAGCCGAAGTCGGAGGCGCAACTGACTGAGCCACCCAGGCGCCCCTATAATTTGGGTTTTTAATGAAACACTACCCTACAAGGATTTTGACTATGTTCCTTTTGCATTTATTTTAAAACTGATTTTGAAAAGCCTCTATAAAAGTTTCTCATTATGGAAACGTTTAAATATGGAAACTCGCCAATGAGGTTATTTTTCAGAGGACAGCATTTCACGTGGCTGATTTTAGCTCTATCTGCAAAGTCACAGCATTCTGGGTGGGTCAGGCTAGATCCAGATTACATTTACATAAAATGCTCATGCGTTTCAATCTTCGACATCTTTTTGCTTTTTCCTTTTGCTTCTTCCTTTCTCATTTTTTTTCCCTTTCTTCCAAGAGCAAATGAAAAAAGCAGAGTACAGGGCTGTACTTGTGGATATTAAACAACAAGCACACCAGTAATCACCTCAGAATCGGTCTTCGGAGTTTACCCAGGTCATTCGTTCTGTGCGTTGTCGATCACTAGTGCGTGGTGGACATTCCACTACTGCCATGGGTCAGGCATTGTGCTCACTTGGCTCAGAGACAGAAGACACGGCTCCTTCTCATAAAAGATCCTCACAGATAAAAGCATTGGGATATAGGGGCACCTGGGTGGCTTAGTCGGTTAAATGTCTGACTCTTGATCTCAGCTCAGGTCGTGATCTCTTGGGTCATGAGACTGAGCCCCGCATGGAGCTCTGTGCTGATAGTGTAGAGCTTGCTTGGGATTCTCTCTCTGTCTCTGCATCTGCCCCTCCCCTGCTTGTGCTCTGCCTCTCTTTCTCTCTCTCAAAATAAATAAATAAATAAACTTAAAAAAAAAAAAAAAAGGCATTGGGATATAGAATGTGGTTTGTCCAGGGTCACAGTGCCAGTGAGGGTAGGGTTTACATTTTAACGTAGGGTCTCTGAGCCCAAGTCCAGTGTCAATACCAGTACATCACTGCTGGGTCTTAATGACAGACACAGTCTATGTAACGGGATTTACAAATGTTGGCAAGCATGGAATGAAATCCATTTTCTGAGCTCAGACTATTCCTTTTGTTTACTTTGTATTCTACTTAGAAATGACACTTGACCTCATTCCCATTCCCAGTTAAGCTATTTACTTTGTCTACTAGCTACTTAGCTATGTATGTTGAGTCATAATGTCTTGGTTAGGGGTTTCACACTCGGGGGTGGGGGCGAGGATTACAACACAACTTGAGAGGGGTTGACATGTAGAATAAGACGTGCTTGAAGAAGCATGGTGTTTTATAGTAGTTGAACAACAGAATGAGAAGGCTCTGAATCACGTCATCTAATCCCTGGCTGGTCTCCTGGCCTCTGGTGTCTTTCTCACCAACCACTTTACAGAGGGGAAAACCAATGTCTCTGTACATAGTCTTTAATTGTTTTTATTTTAAGTTTATTTATTTTGAGAGAGAGAAAGAGAGAGAGTGAGCAGGCAGCAGAGAGAGAGGGAGAGAGAGAATGCCAAGCAGGCTCCACGCTGTCAACACAGACCCCAACTTGGGGCTCGATGCCACAAATCCTGAGATCATGGCCTGAGACAAAACCAAGAGTAGGTCACTTAACAGTGCATACACAGTCTTCTCACAGGATATAGGAAGTTACATAGAGCATGGCCTTGTACCCAAGCAGCTGAGAAATGAGGTAAGGAAACACAGAAAAACCACATACCATTTTAAAAGTGTGCTGAGAATTTGAGGGAAGTGCATTAAAGTCTTTCCAAGCAATTACAGTGGTTTGAGCTCAGGGTCCAGCTGGAAAGTCTGTTTGGGCGAGACAAACAACTGTTCCCGACTTTTCTGTGGTAAAAGCATTGAGACATGGGAAACATCCAGATTACAGATATTGGACAACACTCATGGAGAAACCTAAGGGAGATCAAGTTTTCCAACATATAGAGAGGAAGCAAACAGGAAAATCATCATTGCCAAAGAAAACCAGTGGTTTGGGTTCTGGTCCTGACTCTGATGAAAGATTGATGGTGGGGAAGAGCTCTACCCCCTGAAACTTCTGTTTCCCCTACAGTGTGAAAGAGCCACTAATCCCCACCCTTCTTATCCTCATAGAATTCTCTATGATTTGGAGAACAAGTGAATTATCACATGGAACATGGTTTGGAAAATAGAATTTTTAAGTGCCAAAGGCATGTTGTTAAATTCCAGGGATGTGGAGCCCATGGCAAACCCTGGGGATGACAGGAGTGGCCATCCGGGAGTGACAGTAGCAGTTAGTAAGTGAGGAAATAACTTGGCTTCATTTTAGGGCTCAGATGTCCTATGAGGCTCTAGAAAACCCAGGTGGAAATCGAAAGGCTTCAGCTGTGGGTGTGGTTGGGGCACAGCCACGTTAATGAAGCTCTATCACGTGGTGGCCAAGTGCTCTGCCCCAACCCTCCACCACTTACTTGCTTTGGGGTCTTGACCACGTAAGTCATCAATCACCGAGCTTTTGTCTCCTCGTCCGTAAAAAGGGGAATAATTATACCTTCCTCATAAAGTTGCAGTGAGGATTGAATGAATGAATCTTTGTGAGGTCCCTAGTGCAAGCACATAGTCAACTTAAGGCCAGACTGTCTGGGTTCAAATCCTTGCTCTGCGACTTACTAAGGTTTTTTGTGCCTCATTTTTCCCATCTATACCAAGGGGACAGGAGTGTGATCTGCCTCATACGGCTATCTCAAGGACCAAAGGACTCATGTATGAATGCTTGGTTGCTGGGATATGGTTTAAGCACTCAATAAATGGGAGTTTTATATCATTGCGTTTATTGGAATTGATTATCATTAGTGAGTGTACATTGAGCCTGAGTCAGAATCCCAAAGTATCTTCTGATCTGAATAAAACCTAAAGGGGCAACAGACCCCCCAGGACCCACAGAGTAGTGTGCTGTCTAACACTTTGTGTGCACATGGTTGCTCTTGAACCAACAGAATCTGTCTCTGAGTATAGATATCAATGGACTTCAAACACACATTAGGATAATCTCTTAACCATATCCTATAAATATTCACTGTGGTTTTAACCCTTGTCACATGAAAGGAACCCAACAATTCCTTGGGCTGCTGAGCCTCTGGTGTCAGGGGCCATAGATGCTGCATGGGAGAGCCAGGGCCTCATATGATGAGCTTGGCACTCATCCTGCCCCTCCCCCCGCCCCCTCTGCTACAGGGAGGTCAGCCACCATCTTGTTCACGCATGCCCAGCACAGGTCTTGGCAGAGCATGCCCTACTGAGGTTCATGGAATGAATGAGCAAAGCATTAGTGGAATGATTGAATGGGGAGTAATTGTTCTCCTTGACTATCGGGATGGAGAGGCAGTGGTCTTACAATCCTCAGCTTGGACTCTGAGGCACCCAGGGTGTTCAATGATGTCCAGAAAGAAAGAGGAGAGTGATTCTGGAACACTGGAGATGTTAGAAGCTCCTATTGCAAATGTCCTAGGGATTTTTCCAAGTTTGGGTCCAACTCATGTGGATTCTGAAATCCAGGGTGAGGATGGACCCAGAAGCAGAGGCCCTGGGGGAGGGAGCTCTGCACACAATCACATAGGAGCGACCCTGGCATTTTCCAGGGTCCCTGCTAAGTTAGCGCCTGCAGGCAGGGGGTGGAGGATCTGTAGGAGGCAGAGGGGAAAGGAACAGATAGGACTGGGTACTTGTCTGGACTACTGCTCCACAGGATGTGAATTAGGGCAGGCTCTGGTTCAAGTGGAGACTGGGAGGCTAAGTAGGGAGTATGTGTTCAATCCTTACTTGGTGCCAGGAGCCCAGCGCCTAGTCATCCATCATCTCATTTAACCCTTATACTCATTTAATCTCCATGTTATTCAGGAGGAAAATACTTTAGAGATCAAGCATGTTTCCTAGATCACACAGCTTCAAACTCACCAGGATTCAAATTCAGGTTCATTTGATTTCAAAGGCCATGAGACTTTCAGGATTTTTTTGTCCCACAGGTGACAGGGATCAGGGACTCACTTATGGCTTCTGGAAACCCAACTGCACAGCCCTGGTCTTCAGGACTGGTAGGCAGGGCCTGTCATTCTTATTTTCTGACTACTAATTCAATCTTTACTTCCTCATCCATAAAATGACACCTAACAGGGAAGAAGAAAAGGAGGTAAAATGCAGTAATTAGAGGTTGCCAGAGTCCCCTTTCCTATATTTACATAAATGGAAGAAATTGCTGGCCTCATTACTGGGTCTCCCCCTTGTGATCACAAGGCTGGCAGAGAACAGGGGGCAAGGTGAAAGGGGCATGAGGAGCTGGGAGGCTTTTAGCATTAGCCTTGCAGATGGCTCTGTGATCTTATGTAAATTTATTAACCTCTCTGGGCTTCAGTCAATCTGTAAAAAGGAATCACTAACATAAATGAAAATGAAGCTCTTTGAACCTACTGAAGAGGCAACATAAATGAATAGTATTAATAGCACCTTTAATTGATTATAGGAATCCTACATCTAGTTAATTTCCAAAACGCTTTCACACTTTGCGCTAGCTAAGTCTCCTAAAGATCCTGTGATTAGGTTGGGCAGTACTATTCAGCCCCATTGTACAGACTGGAAAACAGAAGCTCCTAGAGAATACATTTTGTCCAAGGTCAAAAAGTTGAAAAGAGGTGAAACTGGATGCTAGAGAATTGGTGCTGTGTGATGTAGACAAAGCATATGGAACCAGATACAGCGATAGCCTAAGAATTAAAATAATGTTGTGGAATATTGCCATGTCTGTTACAGAAATGAATAAACAGAGCTAGAGATTTAAGAAATCCCTACAAGAACAGTTTGATCTCCTCCTGGTCAATTTGGATGCCTTTTATTTCTTTGTGTTGTCTGACTGCAGAGGCTAAGACCTCCAATACTACGTTGAATAACAGTGGCAAGAGTGGGCATCTCTGTCTTGTTCCTGACCTTAGAGGGAAAGCTCTCAGTTCTTCCCCATTGAGGATGATATTAGCATTGGGTCGTTCATATGGCTGTTATGATCTCGAGGAATGCTCCTTCTATCCCTACTTTCTTGAGGGTTTTTATCAAGAAAAGATGCTGTATTTCGTCAAATGCTTTCTCTGCATCTATTAAGAGGATCATATGGTTATTGTCCTTTCTTTTATTGATGTGATGCACCATGTTAATTGTTTTGCGGATATTGAACCAGCCCTGCATCCCAGGTATAAATCCCACTTGGTCGTGGTGAATAATTTTTTTAATGTATTGTTGTAGCCGGTTGGCTAATATCTTGTTGAGTATTTTTGCATCCATGTTCATCAGCGAAATTGGTCTATAGTTCTCCTTTTTAGTGAAGTCTCTGGTTTTGGAGTCAAGGTAATGCTGGCTTCATAGAAAGAGTTTGGAAGTTTTCCTTCCATTTCTATTTTTTGGAACACCTTCAAGAGAATAGGTGTTAACTCTTCCTTAAATGTTTGGTAGAATTCCCCTTGAAAGCCATCTGGCCCTGGACTCTTGTTTTTTGGGAGATTTTTTATTACAAATTCAATTTCCTTACTGGTTATGGGTCTGTTCAAATTTTCTATTTCTTCCTGTTTCAGTTTTGGTAGTGTATATATTTCTAGGAATTTGTCCATTTCTTGCAGATTGCCCATTTTACTGGCATATAATTGCTCATAATATTCTCTTATTATTGTTTTTATTTCTGCTGTGTTGGTTGTGATCTCTCCTCTTTCATTCTTGATTTCATTTATGTGGGTCCTTTCCTTTTTCTTTTTGATCAAACTGGCTAGTGGTTTATAGATTTTGTTAGTTCTTTCAAAGAACCAGCTTCTGGTTTCATTGATCTGTTCTACTGTTTTTTGGGTTTTTTTTTTTTTTTTTTTTTTTTTTTGGTTTTGATAGCATTAATTTCTGCTCTAATATTTATTATTTCCTGTCTTCTGCTGGTTTTGGGTTTTACTTGCTGTTCTTTTTCCAGCTCCTTAAGGCATAAGGTTAGGTCGTGTATCTGAGGTTCCTCAAAAAACTAAAAATAGAGTGACCCTACAACCCAGCAATTGCACTACTAGGCATTTATCCACAGGATACAGGTGTGCTGTTTCGAAGGGACACATGCACCCCCAGGTTTATAGCAGCACTATCAACATTAGCCAAAGTATGGAAAGAGCCCAATGTCCATCGATGGATGAATGGATAAAGAAGATGTGGTATATACATACAATGGAGTATTACTCGGCAATCAAAAAGAATGAAATCTTGCCATTTGCAACTATGTGGAAGGAACTGGAGGGTATTATGCTAAGCGAAATTAGTCAGAGAAAGACAAATATATGACTTCACTCCTATGAGGACGTTAAGACACAGATGGACATAAGGGAAGGGAAGCAAAAATAATATAAAAACAGGGAGGGGGACAAAACATGAGACTCTTAAATATGGAGAACAGACTGAGGGTTACGGAAGGGGTTGTGGGAGGGGGATGGGCTAAATAGGGAAGGGGCACTAAGGAATCTACTCCTGAAATCATTGTTGCACTATATGCTAACTAAAGTGGATGTAAATTTTTAAAAATTAAAAAAAAAAAAAAAAAAGGAAATCCCTACAAGAACAGAGCACTGGAGCTGACATTAGGTTCATATCTAAGACTGTCCAAATTCCCAAAGCCTTATGTTTATTCCTTGCCCCAGGCAGCATATTGTGAGTCAGTCTTTAACAATCTAATGAGTCATAACTTAGTCCTCCTATGCGCCACGCTCTGCTCTAGACACGGGGACAAGAATGGACACAATCCTTGCTCGCATGAAACTTATATTCTGACAACAAACAAAGAAGTAAAACTGTATGTTAGGTGGCATTATTGGTTGAATTTTGTCCCCCACCCAAAAAAAGATGTTGAACTCTTAACCCCCAGTACCTCAGAATGTGACCTTATTTGGACATATATTTGCAGATATAATTAATTAAGTTCAGATGATGTCATACTATGCAGGCAGGGCCCTTAATCCAGTAAGTGTTTTCCTTATAAGAAGAGAATAGAAACACACAGGGGGAGGTAGCCATCTGTGGACCGACACAGAGATTAGAGTGACGCATTTCCAAGCTGAGGAAGCCCTAGGGTTGGTGGCAAATACGAGACACTAGCAAGAGACAAGGAAGGATTCTCCTCAACGGATTTCAGAGGGAGCATGGCCCTATCCACACCTTGATTTTAGACTGCTGGCTCCCAGAACTGTCAGACAATAACTTTCTGTCGTTGTAAGCCACTCAGTTTGTGACGCATTGCTATGTAAGCCCTTGGACATGAATACAGGTGAGACAGAAGTTAGCTAGAAAAATACAACAAACGACAAAAATTTAAAAATTAAAAACAAACAGAAAAACCAACAAGGGCTTTTTTCCCCCTGACTTTCTGTCTCCAAAGGAGCCCTGTGGTTCTCTTCCTCCCAAGCAAGCTCCTCTGCAGTGGCTGCTTCCCCGCTCACCTCTACACGAACTTGACTTGAAAAGGTTTACTAAGCAAATTAATAATGTAAACGAGATTGCAGCTCACACCTTCCGTGCAGGAGCCGGTGAAGGCCTACTGCACAGTAATTGTTTGCATACAAATGGATGCTGCAGCTGAAAATGAATCTGTAAGGCTCAGGAAAGCAGGCCATCAGGGCTGCTGCCGGGGACACTTTGGTGTCCATTCTGTTCCTCTTTTGCTATTACACAAATAAGAGCCAATCTATAAAGTGCTTTGTAACATATACTGTGTTTTTTCATACGAGGTTTTTTATTTTCCCCTCACACCAACCCAGGAGGGTGGGTGTTAGGAACGTTCTGGTTTTACAGATGAGGAAATGGAAGGCTTAAGAGGTTGGGAAACTAGTCACAGACTCAGAGAATGCCAGGGTGGGGTCTCAAACCCAGAGTTTCTGCCTCCAGATCTGGTGCGTGACTGGGAGCTTCGTAAAAAAACGAAAACAGAATATCTTTCTAAAATTCAGTTGCTTATAAGCCTCTTAGTGCTCACTTTGGCAGCACATATACTAAAATATAACCCTCTTAATAATATCTAACCTTTAATTGGTTACTGAGAGTACCGAACACTAAAGAAACATTAGGTCACCTAGTTCTCTCTATAACCTATGACGTAGATTCTGCTGTTTGCAAGGAAATGAAGGCTCACAGAGGTTTTGTGACTTTTCTAAAGCTGCATGGCAGGTGGTTGGACCAGGATTCAAATCAGGATTGGCTGAAACCAAAGCCCAGCTCTCATTCGCCGGTATCTTAATCCGCTCTAGTATCAGGGTGGCTATTAAAAATCCAGAGCCCTGCATCCACCAAGACCTGCTGAATCAGAATTTCTGCAGGCAGACTCTGGATTACGTAAGATCCCTGGTGATTCTAATGTTGTCATCCTCTGCGGGGGAGACCATTCTGCGTCTTCTTTAGTCTAGGTAAGGGCTCCTTCACTTTCCCTTCCTTAGGGTCCTTCTGTGGGCTGTAAATGTCCCCTGAAAAGCAGAGGAAATACGCACCAGCTGGCTCCTTGAGGGTGTCTCCAGCTGGATTCCACAGAGGTGTCACCTCCCACTGCCACCCCCAGGTACCCAGAGCACCGAGGTATCTTTCAGGGAGGGAAAAGAGCCCTCTGGGCCCCCAACCTGGCATTTTCATTTATCACACAAATGAAAGGATTTAAATTAGGTCATGTCAGGGACTTGCAAATAAAAACTGTGCCACAGGGTTCTTCCACAGCCACAGGCAGGGGCTGTGCTGAGGGTTCTTCCTCTCTGATTCTATTTTTGAATTTCCCATCAAATCAAGGAGCTCCTGGTGCCAGGCTTCCCTGGCATGAGGAATGTCCACGGCCTGGATCTCTTGGACCTACAGTGTTGATTCACGGCCAGGCCTCAGCTCCTGGCTCTGCTGAATCCAGCCAGGGGACACTCAGTGGTCACCTTCTGAGTTCAAGGAAAAGTAATGCACGAGCTTTGGAGTTAGAGCCCATCTGGATTAGGTCTACGGCATACCGTGCAGTGCACTGTTCCAGGTTGGCCACTTATCTTCACAGAATTCATCTTTCAGGGGCCTCATGCCTGGGCTCTGCCACTTATAAACAAGGGACATCAGACAAGTCCCTTAGCCATCTGAGCCCTTCTCGCTGTGTCTGACTGACACTGTGCAGGTGCTCAGTTTATACTGCATATGCTTGAGTAAGTCAATCGCTCATATTTGCCAGTGGATGGATGCATGAGAGATATAGATGGATAGTCAAAGGTCAACTTCTAATAGTTAATTTATTAATTTCATTACACATTCATTTGCTATGATGCATTTGCTTCTGGTAGGAGGGTTTGTGTGGATTTGCATGTGTCCTTTCCCTTGAGCCCGGGACTAACTTTCTGACTCCGTTCCTAATTCTCTGAAGTGAGACAGTCAAGCCCTTTGCACACAGTCAGCGTTTGCTCTGTGCTGCTGAATCACTGCCTGAATAAATGAATAATTTGCTTTAGAGGCGGTTGGTCTTCATTCAAAGTTCTGGTTTCTTTTGATGGATTGGATTTGCCAGAGTAAAGAGAAACTCAGCACTCCCAAGGGGCAGGTAGTTGGATATGGTCACCCGGGTGTTCAAAGATCTCACAGTGTTTTAGAAATGACCTTGAGCTTGGACCTCCCTGAAATCCAGGAGCCACTGTAGTAGCTGTTACTCACATCATTAAAGAATAACTGGGGTGTTTCATAAACTCAAGCAAGCGAGTGACTAAGAGAGCTAAAACTCAGAATATTTGTTTTATTTTTATCAGGTTTGTTTTTTCTTCCTTATCCATATGGATGACAGCCCATTTAAGGTTTCTTTATTCTGGGTAGAAAGATATTGGGCTTTGTAAGCAGACTTCAAGAGTTCAAATCCTTACCTTCCCCTTAGGAGCCTTCTGACCCTGGGAGTGGACTCTCAGATTCCCCTGTAAATGACATAACTCTATCCACTTGCTCCCTGAGATCACTGAGAGGGTTCACATAAGGGGGGGATCATGAAAGGCCCTAGATAGATCTAACTCACATGATTATTTTTGTTTCCTTAGCTCTATTTTCCTCTCTTAATAGTTATAGAATCTTGGATTTGTAGGAGAGCCGATCCGTGGACCTCCACATCCAGAAAAAATGGGAGAACTGGTTAAGATACAGTTCCTCCAGGGCACTGAATCAGACCTGAGGCTGGGGGGGTGGGTATCGGACCCTATGGTTACAGTGCAGTCAGAGTGAGAAACACAGATTGAGTACCATAAAATATATGCCTCTGCAACATCTGGTTGAAGTATTTTCATCATATGATCACATGCAAATCAACAGAGAGGGAGATCAAGAAAGTTGAAAGGCTTTAGTAAATTCCCAGTTGTCTGGGAAGAACATAGCACACCACGCAGGGCCACTTGGGGAAAGCACCAGAGAGGGGGAGGGCCTGGGAGCAAGGGGCGTTATCGTGGTTTCTGCAGGCAGGAAAGGTCAAGGCTGGGCAAGCAGGTTTAGGATTGACTTGTTTGAACCATTCCAGCAGGCTCTGGGGCATGAGGACTGTCTCTTAGTTGTCTGGTACCTGGCCCTGGGGTGATTAGGGAGACGAGATGGATGGTAGCCTGGAGTGTGCAATAAGGGGAGTGGTTGAGGGTGTGGACTTAAGTGGCTGTTTAAGAAGGAGAATTGACCAGTCTCTAGCCCAGATCTCAAAACTGGGTCAACTCAACCATCTGACCCCCTTTAGGATGGCTACTATCAGAAGCAAAAATAACCACAAAAACGAAATCCAGAAAACAGCAAGTATTGATGAGGATGCCTTCGTGCACTGTTGGTGGGTATTAACACGGTGCCGCTGCTATTGGAAGAGAGGATGATGGTTCCTTGAAAAATTAAGAATGGAATTACGATATGATCCAGCAATTCCCCTCTGCAGATATGCCCCCAAAGAATTAAGAGTGTCTCAGTGAACTCGATCTATAGCCATGTTCATAGCAGCACTATTCACAATAGTCAAAAGTGGAAGCAAGCCAAGTGTCCATCAGCAGACAAATGGATAAACAAAATGTGGTATATACATACAATAGAGTATTATTCAGCTGTAAACAGGAAGGAAGTTCTGATGTATGCTACATCACGAAAAAAACCTGAGGACATTAAATGAAATGATCCAGTCACTGAAAGTCAAATGTTGTATAATTCCACTTATATGAGGCCCTAGAGTAGTCAAATTTAGAGAGACAGAAAGTAGAATGGTGGTTACCAGACTCTAGGGAGGGAAAGGATTGGGATGATGCTTAATGGGTATAGAGTTTCAGTTTTGCAAAATGAAGAGAGTTCTAGAGATTGGCTGCATAACAATGTGAATGTACTCAATATCACTGAACTATACACTTACAAATGGTTAAGATGGTAAATATTGTGTGTATTTTACCACAGTTTTAAAAATCTGAGGGCAGACAGTACAACACACAAGAAACTGTATCACAAGTGGCCATCCCATCTCTGTTTGTGCATCTCCAGGTAGACAGAGACAGAAGACTGCCTTTTCAGGGGGCCCCACCCATCCCCGGCCAACTGACTGTGAGAACCTTCCTAACTCTCATCTAACACTTATCTTCCTGCAGCTCACGCTCGTTGGCCCTCATTTTCCCTTGGGGCCACATACACTAAGCCTTCCCCTTCTTCCATATGATGTCAACCCTTCCAACATTCGAAGCCAGGATTGTTTCCCTTCTCGGACTTTCTATTTGGTCGTTACTTGACAGGGGCTCAAGTCCCCTCTCCTCCTTTTAGTACTGTCTGATCTTCCTTGTCTGCTCAGGAAAGGGTAGTGGCCTGAGAAGACGCTTGGACCATATGGGCAATTAGCCAAGGAACCTGGACCAGTGATACTAGGCATAGCTACCAGCTCAGTTATAGGCCAAGCATCACTCTGGTGCCCTCTAACTAGCTTGGCTCATCTGCATAACAACCCTTTGATGCAGGTGTCCTGCCCACTTTACAAATGGGTTAATTGAGGTTCAGAGAACTGGAGCTACTTGCCCATGGTCACTCAGCCAACACCCCAGGAGTTGGCATGAGAATGCAGAGCTGCCTGACTGAGGTCAGAGCAGGGTGCTTTCCACTTCCTGACCCAGCCACATTGGGTCGTGACTGAAGAAAAGATTCTGAGCCAAAGCAAGAGAAATGTCTACCAGCCCAGGGGACGCTTTCTGGGCCTCCTGTGCAGAGATGCCTCCAGGACTCAGACCCCTGCTGGTTTTACCTGGGAGGCTGCTAGGATGCCTTTCCAACATCCAGACATATTTTTTGTTACTTTAAGAAATCAAGGCAATTTCAGCACTTGACAAAGGTAAAACCTTTTAAAGCTTTGGAGGTTTGGGAAAGGGAATAAAAAAGACGTTAATAGAATGACATATTTTTAGTGTAACACTTCAGAGAAAACTCTGGGGGAACAAAAAATAAAATGAACGACCTAAATATGCTTTTTTTTTTTAACACTATGAGCTTCAAAGGAGTGGGTTGCACTGGATATTTGAGTGCCCCAAATCTGTAAAGGATTTGAATACAATGGGAACTGTCTTGGGCAAAGCTTCTGCTTCAGTCTGGTAACTGTATCCTCCTGAATACTGGGTTGACTACATTTGAGTGCACACGGGCAAAATACTAAACACTTCTGGTTCTCAGTTCCATAATCTGGAAAGTAAGGATGTGATACTAACCTCACAGAATTGTGGCAAGCTTTTAATGAAATCAATACACATTAAAATTACATTAAATATTTATCATATTTAATATAGCATATTACATATTATATATTTAATATTTACATTAAATCGATTATATGCGATCAAATGAATGGAAAGCAAGGTATGTAACAGGCATATTGCCAAGGAAAATGAAAATGTTTCCCTTTAATTTATTAGCAGGGCTTTTATTTGAAAATTGGACAAATGACTCATTTAGGGAGACTGTTAAAATATCTTCGGCCACTTGTGTTAAGTCCCTGAGAATGCAGAAAACATCAATTCTGCAATCAGGGGCCTCCTCAGTGTGGGAGCTGGGTGTAGGAGCCTGGAAGGGGCAATGTGGGTGTCAGGAGGTGCTAATCCTTGCCTTCTTTACTGACAAGACTCTGACTTTGTTTCGATAACCAGTGGCAATTCGCTCAGGGAAGGTGGGATCAGACTCAGAGGGTGAATCATGATTCACCAACCACAGTAGTCTCATTCCTGTTTGCAGGTGACTGGTTTAGCAATGGGCCTGTGACGCAATCTTGGCCATTGAAACAAAAGGGGGGCCTCAAGAAAAGATGTTCCCTTCTGATGAAAATCCCTTTTCTTTCCTGCCTCTGAATGCTGATGTGTGGAGACGTGACATCTGAAGTCAGGCAGCCTCCTGGTGACCATGATGGAGAAAACCAAAGGATTGGAAAAGTGAACTCTGAGTCCTCAAATTATTGAACTGTTGAGTGAACAGACCTTGGACTTGCCTACCCTATAATTCTAGTTTAGTGACATAATAAACCCCAATGTTTTCAACTACTTTTATCCAGGTCATTAGTTCCCAAGAGCTAAAATCCTAAAGGATACAAACACAAACTCATTCTGTGACCTGACACACTGCCCTGTTCTAGGCCTCAGTTTTTTCTTGCATTAAGTCATGGCATTGGATTAGATTCATTTTCATGAACAAGTAGTCCATGGGCCAGATACAGCCCGGCATTTGTGTTTGGGTTTGTTTGTGCACCCTACAACTCAAATGTACTTGGAAAATGTGACTCTTAAAACTTCCTACAATTCTTCTATCTGCCCTCATGAGCCTTCAGCCCAATAGGGTAGTGGTGAAAAACTGAATCTTGTTCATTAATCCTACTTCCATCTCTTCTGGAATGAAGAGTCTCTTGGACAGCTTGGCTCTTCTATGTGAATGCTCATGGACGGGGGGAAGAAATGCTCTTGTGGCCTTAGCGCTTTGTGATTTTCTCTAAATCTGTTGCAGAACTGCAGGGTTGCCTGTGGCCCTAGGCCCCGTATAGTGTCTACCAAGATGTAGCAGTTCTCTCTGTTTCTTTGGAAAATTATTCTGCTTCCACAGCTGAAGTCTTTGGTCCTAGACATAATCCTCAGACTTTGCAATCTCTGAGACCAGGTGTCCTCCAGCTACCTTGTGCTGGGCACCTCCACATTCCCTCCTTGGGATATCCTGTGTATGGACAGGCATTGGGGAAGTAGGAATATTTTTCAGACCTGTTATTGTAGATGCCTCTATACACATATGTAATGTGTCTCCTATGGGACAGAGTGCCAAGCAACTCTGCAATTGCCAAGACACTTTCCCGTGTGTGTGTGTGTGTGTGTGCATGTGTGCGTGTGTGTGTGTGTGTGTGTGTGTGTGTGTGTGTGTGTGTGTGTGTTGAGAACTATTTCTGTCTGTTGCTGACAACCAAGAATCCTAATAGATTCTGAGATCAAATCTTTTTCATCTTTGGTGTCTATCAAAGAGTTTGGCATGTGGTGAGCTCGGAGGACAAAATAATCAACGTTTGTTAAGTGAATATATTCCTCACCAATGTCAGCATCCACTCTATTGCATCCCTGACAGATGGCCATCTCTCCTCTATGAGACCATGACAATGATGCAGAGAACTCAGCATCTCACTAGGTAGCTCAGGCTGTTTGAAAAACTTTCCCAAATGAATTCTATCATGCATCCCAAATTGTCAGAAAGTTCTTCCCAAATGAGTTAAAATCTTACTCACATTAACTTCCCCCAGCTATTCCTTGTCCTTTGCTGGGACCATGAGAATTCTCCTATCAGATAATTTCAGAGTTAGGGCTAGCAACATCTACAGGGTTTCAGGGTTTGCTAAGAGGTCTCTGAGGGATAATAATATCGCACATTTTTTTTTTTATTTTTTTTATTTTATTTTTTTTTTTTAAATTTTTTTTTTCAACGTTTTTTATTTATTTTTGGGACAGAGAGAGACAGAGCATGAACGGGGGAGGGGCAGAGAGAGAGGGAGACACAGAATCGGAAACAGGCTCCAGGCTCCGAGCCATCAGCCCAGAGCCTGACGCGGGGCTCGAACTCACAGACCGCGAGATCGTGACCTGGCTGAAGTCGGACGCTTAACCGACTACGCCACCCAGGCGCCCCAATATTGCACATTTGAAAGGCAAATAATATCTAGAGGGTTTTCAAAGCTCTTTCCCAACCATTAGGTAATTTATTCTCACAAAAACTCTGAGACACAGATTGCTGTGGGATTACTAGTCTCCGCTTTACATATCAGGAGACTAGTCCAGAAAGATTGTATAATTTTTTTTCCAGGTCACAGAGCTAATAAAGGGCAGAGGTAGGACTTAATGCCTAATCTTTACCACTTAATTCCCCCACCTCTTCCTTTCTATCATGAGTCTCTTACTGCAAGATGATAATAAGGTTGGTGATGAAGATACAATTTTAAAGAGTTTGCTTTGTTTCAGCCACTCTGCTGGTTAGTTTAAAATATCTAATTCTTCAGCCAGCCAAGTCATATATGATCATCTCCCTATCATGGCTGAGGTAGACTGAGGCTCAGAGCACACAAGAGACTTGCCCCAAATCACTGGATAATAAATATTAAGGGCTGACACTTAAATTGTGAATTCAGACATCAGACATAGCGGGAGTTGGATCATGCTTGTGTAAAGTCTCTGTTAAGTACCAGTCCATTCCCCAACTGGGAGTTTTGGGCCCTAGGGTCTCAGCCAAGATCAACAGCCATTCCCTTATTCACTAACCCCTGGCTTGTGGGGCCACTCTGTTGTTCCATTCTCCCACACTCTCAAGTTTCCCTCCACTCCCTTCCCACATATTTGCATTTAACGTTTACAATGTTCTGTTAAGGGCTTTTGTTGCTGATTTATGGGGGAAGAAGGAAGACTGGCTGCACTCATTGGAAGCATTCAGGTCATTTTTATTTCTCCATCTATGGGCAGGATCAACTTAGAAATGGAAAATACTTCCTACAGCTGCATTAAGACCCATAAGAAACATCTGTATTCTGTTACACTGCTTCTCCCCATACCCCTCCCCCCAAAGGAATGATGTTTCCTTAAAGTTCATCTGCAAGGTTCTATTCCCAGCACTGATAACACTATAAAATAATGGTAAAGTTAATTATTGGTGAATTAAAAAGGAAGTGCTATCTAAATTCTCAGGACATTCACATCACTATCAAATGAGTTTATTGTGATTAAAATGATTAATGACATTCCAGTAAATACCAGAGAATTATAATCCTGAATACAAAGAAGGTTAAAGTCTTATCATCATTAGAGTACATTACAGCAAACGTGAGCACTCTCCTTATCTGCTTACATTAGGAAAAGAGACACAGAGCAAATAAAGAAGATCATTTGAATCTTTGCAAATATGGAAATCTGGGGGCTCATCTTATTATTTACGTAGCATTTGGAACCAATACATATTGTACAGGAGGAAAAACAATAGCTCACCTGTAATTTAAACAAAATAGACCAATGGAACAGAATTGAAAGGCTAAAAATAGATCCAAGCATATTATAACATTTTAGCATATATTTGAGAGGGCATTTCAAATCTGGGGGAAAGACTGTATTATTAAATAAAAACATTGAGACAACTGGTTCATCATTGACTGAAAGGAGGTAACTACCTTACATGTTACCCCTAAATAGATTCCAGAACAAAAGAACTAGATAAAAAAAAACAAGTGAATATTCCTATAGTTCTACAGTGTTGAGGCAGGCAAGACATTAGAAGGCACCGTTCAGAAAAGAGAGACCAGACAAGAAGAAATTAACAGATTTGATAAGACGTAATTTAAACTAAACCAAAAGGTAAATACATTTGAGCCTTGAATAATGCAGTGGTTTTGAGCTTCAACTCCCTGTATAGTTGCAAATCTGCAAATAACTTTGAGTCTGAAAACTTAACTACTCATAACCTACTATTGGCTGGGAAGTCTTACCCATAACATAAACCGTCAATTGACATGTATTTTATATGTTATGTATTATATACTGTATTCTTACAATAAAGTAAGATAGAAAAAGACAAAAGTATTGAGAAAATCATATGGAGGAGAAAATACATTTGTAATACTGTAAAAAAATCTTCAGGTAAATGGACCAGTGACATTCAAACCTATTGCTTAGGGGTCAGCTAGGATAACCTGGTGGAAATACCTATAATATATTCAAAAGATAAAAATATCTTTGATTATATTTTTAAGATCTAAAGGCTATCTCTGATATATAAAGATACTTTACAAATAAATAAGAAAAAGCCAAATCTCTGATATAAAAATGAACAAAAGACTTGAAAGAAGAAATCAAAGCAGCCAATTCAACAATGACTAGGAAACCACTTGCCCCTCAGTGGGAGGGACGTAATGCGAATTTACACATTTTTTTCAGTTTGGCAATTTTTTATTTTATTTATTTATTTAAAAAAATTTTTTTTAATATGTACCCATTCTTGAGAGACAGAGCATGAATATGGGAGAGGCAGAGTGAGAGAGGGAGACCCAGAATCCGAAGCAGGCTCCAGGCTCCGAGCTGTCAGCGCAGAGCCCAAGGCGGGGCTTGAACTCACAAGCTGTGAGATCATGACCTGAGCTGCAGTCGGACGCTTAACCGACTGAGCCACCCAGGAACCTCTATTTATTTGTTTTTTTGAGAGAGTCATGTGCGCGCAAGCAGGGGAGGGGAAGATGGAGATAGAGAATCTTGAGCAGGCTCCAAGCTCAACACAGAGCCTGACAAAGCAAGGCTCCAATCCCTGGGGTCATGACCTGAGATAAAATCAAGAATCTAATGCTCAACCCACTGAGTCACCCAGGCGCCCCTTGGCAATGATTTTAAAAGCCGTAGAGTAAACTAGTTGTGAGGTTACAGGGAGATTGATGGAACCCCTTAGGGTCTTCTGAAAGAGTATGAATGGGCCCAAATTTGTGGAAAGCAATTTAGAGAGAGAGAAAAAAAGAAAACAACCAACTTCTATATACTGCATTAGTTTCCTAGGACTGTCATAACAAAGTTCAACAGATTGGGGCTTAAACAACAAAAATGTATTTTCTCACAGTTCTAGAGGCTGGAGGCCAAGATCAAGGTGCTGTAGGGCCAGATTCTCCTGGGGCCTCTCTCCTTGGCTTGCAGATGTCCACCTTCTTGCTGCCCCTTTCACATCATCCTTCCTCTGGGTGAACACGTCTCTGATGTCTCTTCCTTGCCTTATAAGGACACCAGTCTTACTGGATTAGGATTCACCCTTATTGCTTCTTTTAACCTTAATTACTACCTCTTTAAAGGCCCCGTCTCCAAATATGATGACATTGAAGGTTAGGGCTTCAACATATGAATTTTAGGGAGACACAGCTTAGTTCATCACACATACCCACACACACGATAAAAAATATTCCTATCCCTTGACTCAGTAATTCGAGTCCTAGAATATTAGGGTTATTACCCTAAAAACCAATAATACAGACAAAAAACCACCTGGTCTTTTTTTTTTTTTTTCTTTTTTTTTTTTTTTTTTTTTTGGCTTTCCAGGGGAATTCTACCAAATTTTATTTTATTTTTTTTATTTTTATTTTTTTTATTTTATTTTTTAATATATGAAATTTACTGTCAAATTGGTTTCCATACAACACCCAGTGCTCATCCCAAAAGGTGCCCTCCTCAATACCCATCACCCACCCTGCCCTCCCTCCCACCCCTCCCTCCCTCCCACCCCCCATCAACCCTCAGTTTGTTCTCAGTTTTTAACAGTCTCTTATGCTTAAAAAACCACCTGGTCTTAAAGTATACAATACTCTCATCCTATATCCAGCTTTATAATCTTACTTTTCCATTTATGTAAATTTGGTGGTAGACTAGTGATCATATTCTTTTAAGATTGGGTTGATGCTTGTCTGTCTGTCTTTTTTATGACTTTTTTTAAAGGGTAGTTTCAGATTTAAATTGAGAAAAATTGAGGGAAGGTACAGAGATTTCCCATACATAATCTGCCTTGCAGCAACATGCATATCCTCTCATTCTCAACATCCTGCAACAGAGTGGTATATCTGTTACAAGTGATGAAGCTATACTGACACATCATAACCTCCCAGAGTCCCTAGTTTACATTAGGGTTCTCTCTTGGTTTTGTGTATTCTATGAGCCTGGACAAACGCATATTGACCTGTGTCCACCATTATGGGATCACACAAGGTAGTTTCACTGACCTAAAAACACTCTGTGATCCACGTGTTTGCCTCTCTTTCTCACCCTAAGCCATGACTTACTTTTTTAGGTTAAATTCCTAGGTGCTTATGGTATGTAGCCAGTGATGGTGAAATTGCTTTGTCTAACAAAAATGTTAGACATCATTGTCCGTACCTCCTGGGAAAACTCCATTGCCCTTTGAATGGAGTGAATTCTTGGGAAAGAGGAGCATGGCCTCATACAGGGCACGGGTGCTATGGAATCTGGCAGATGGCTGGAGTTCCTCCTGTTCCTTAATGGCTGCGTGACCTTGGGTAAATCCCTCACCTTCTCTGAGGTTCCATCTCCATGAACTGCATAACGAGGAAAATAATACCTATTTGCAGACAGGTGTAAGGATTAGAGTTAACTTAAGAAAAGTATCTGGTCGGGGCTCCTGGGTGGCTCAGTCAGTTAAGCGTCCGACTTTGGCTCAGGTCATGATCTCATGGTTCATGGGTTCGAGCCCTGCATCGGGCTCTGTGTTGACGGCTCATAACCTGGAGCCTGCTTCAGATTCTCTGCCTCCCTGTCTCTCTCATGCCCCTCGCCTGCTCACACTCTGTTTCTCTCTCTCTCTCAAAAATAACTAAACAGTCAAAAAAGAAAAGAAAAGTATCTGGTGGCTGGCCCACATCAGATGTTCAGCAAATGGGTGATATCCCATCATGAGCATCATAACAACCAATGTCCAGGGAGTGAATGGGCCAGGCAAACTGACGAAGGTGTAGGAATATCCCCATCAAGTTTATTTTATTGAAGTTGAAATCCTGTATCGGGACAGCATTTCCTAGAGGGAACAGTAAATATTTTAGAGGCAAATAGATCTGGGTTCAAATCCTGACTCCACCAACTGACAAGGTGAGGCATCCAAGCGAACTACTTGCACTTTATGAGCCTCTGTTTCGTCATCTGTAAAATGGGGTTGATAAGATTTATTTCACCGCGATCCTACAAGGCGTAATAAGATGATCCCGCATCGTAGGGTGTCTGGTGCCCAGTACATGCTCAGTAAGTAGAATCTATTTTTTTTATCACTGCCAGCACACATCTGCCTCAGACAGGTATGCACATGTTAGCAGTGTCAGAGCCTCTGGGGAAACCGTCTGGAGCCAAAGCTCTGATGAGTGGGTATACTGGAGTCTTTCTATTCTTTCAAGAAGCATGGAAAGAAAGAGAATTAATAGGTTATTTCATCTGTTACCTTCATGCTCAAGGATCTCTGGCTACAAATATACTCTGTGATGGTTTTCTCAGATAAGTCACAAATAAGCCCCAACTTGCCTTGAAAGGATATCTGCAATCTAATAGGCTGAGTGTTAGTCCTGATGCTGTGAAATCCCTTTAGCAGAAAGCCTCAGGGCAGTCAGCGGGGCTGGGTCCTTCCTGAGTGTGGGCACTTGAAGAAACAGATAAGGGAAGATTTCCAAATATGAACATCTGGAAATGGAATAGAAGGCCCCGAGGAAAAGGAGCACTTATCTTTTCAAGGCTGCCTTAGGCTATGTCTTCCTGGGAAGACTTCTCTGGGAACTGGGAATGGGAATCATGAATTTGAGGTTTAACACCCAAGATTTTAACAAATAAAGCCACTGGGTCTGTTTCTGGAGCAGCCTGGTGTCACTTCTCTCTTCAAGAAATTTAGAGCCAGATTGAGAGGACAGCCAGTGCAGCGGCTGCCTGAGGGACCCAACTACAGAAAGGAACAAAACCTCACTGGAAAAATCTGGAAATGTTGTGCCAATTACCTCAAGGAGCCGCATAGGAAGTTTACCTGACTGATAAAATTTAAATCGGCTGCTGTATTAGTGAGGAATCTTTGGGTCCTACACAACAGAAAACTAAGTCAAACTACTTTATAAAAATTATGGTAAAAATACACATAACATAAAACGTATCGTCTGTATTAACCAGCTCAGGCCACCATAATGAAACACCACAGAGTGGGTGGCTTAAACAACAGAAATTTATCATGTCACAGGTCTAGAGGCTGGAAGTTCAAGATCAATGTATAAGTATAGTAAGTTATCGCAAACTCTTTCTTTGTGATGTGTCCTCTTAAGGCCTTTCCTCTTCGCAAGCATGGAGAGAGAGCTTTGGTGTCTCTTCCCCTTCTTATAAGGACAGCAGTTCTACTGGATTAAAGCCCCACTTAAGACCCCATTCCATCTTAATTACCTCCCTAAGGTCCATATCTCTGAATACAATCACATCACGGGATGTGGCTTCCAAAAATGCATTTTGGAAGAACACAGTTCAGTCTGTAACACCACTGTAACGACATTTAAGCATGCAGTTCAGTAGCATTAAGTACATTCCACACTGCTGTGCAACCATCACCACAATCCGTCTCCAGAATTCTTTTCATCTTATAAACTAAAACTCTATACCTGTTAAAAAAAATAGTTTCCCACCCCTCCCTCTCCTTAGCCTCTAGCAACCACTATCTACTTCCTGTTTCTATGGATTTCAGGAATCTGTCTTATCCGAGTGGAATCATACACCATTTGTCTTTTTGTGACCGGCTTGTTTCATTTAGTGTGAGGTCCTAAAGTTCTGTCCGTGTTGTAGCATGTGCCAGAATTTCCTTCTTTTTACAGGCTGAGTAGTATTCCATTGTATGTGAATGCCATATTTTCTTAATCCTTTCACAATACTCCCATGAACATGGGCATAAAAAGCACACGTGCATGTTTATTATTTTGATTGTGGTTTCACGGGTGTATACAAATGTCAAAACTGAACAAATTATACACTTCAAATATGTGTAGATTATAGTATGGCAACTACTTTTTAATATAGTTATAAAAACCTACACGTAAAAGGAATTTTGATTGGGGTACCTGACTAGGAAGTGCAGGACTTCAAGAAGGTTCAAATTGCACCTCAAGGAGTTCAAGGAATGGTTGTCAGTCTATTGTGCTTTGCTTTTTTCTAGGCTGACTTATCCTAAGCTGTGACAAAAATGTGAAGTCTCTAGCAGTCTCAGTTAACATTGTTTTTGCAGCTGGGAATCTTTCAGGGGATAGATCACTGCTTTCCCCAAAGTTCCAGCCAAAGTCTGAGCTAAGGCTCTGATTGGCCTAAGTCTGAGCCAATCACTTTGGTCAGGAGAAAGCAGTGCTCCGATTGGTCGACTCTGGATTGCAAGCCCGGCCATGTGATGCGTAGGAAGGATTTTTATCATCAACTGTACAACTAGGTTCCCATCAAGAAAAAGGGGTTCTGTTACCAGAAGATGACAGGGAGACGAAAACTACAGAGGAGTATTGCTGTCCTACTTCCCTGAAGGAGACTGCCCTTATATGGAAATAAAAACAGTTTGCTAGAGACAACCTGTGCCATGTGGTATTTTTGTGTATGAAAGCTACTCCCTACAGGCATAGCTCCCCACCACTCTCCACGGACCCCAGACCAGCCAAGTGAGTCTGAAGTCAGCAGCCAAAACGTCAGCTGAAATTCTGAAAACGGAATAATCCTTAGCACAGCAGTATTTACCCGGGGGGGGGAATGATTTAGTTCATTCTATTATCTGAATTGTAAACCTGGGAAGTTTGGAAGTTCAGAAAATCACAATTCTACTACAATTCCAAGTCTGCCAAATACGTTATTTTGAATATATTTGTAGATTAAAAAAAGAAAAAATCAGCCTCTCCCCACCTCTATCAATTAAATATCGAGCAGATATTTTAGAACTGTAATTTTGGAAGGACGCCAGATTTCTCAGGCCCTCAAATATCTCAGTCTAACCCCGATCGTGGGGTACCTCTAGGCTGATTTGGTGGGAAGTAAGAGAAAGTAAAGTGAGCACCTACGTGTGGTAAGCACTAGGCAAAGCCTTTCCCACACAGAATTATATAAACTACCCCTTCTCTTCTCTGGGAGACTTAGAAGCATCAGTGATTTGTCCATGGTCACACACAAAATGAATGAGTGGCAGTTCTGCAGGCTCTGGAAGTCAGGTTTTGTTTTTGTTTTTGTTTTCTGTATAAGACTTCCACAGATGCTCAGTCCTGCCTTCCTCCGGCTGCTTCCAGAGATACTGCCGGGAGACGCATGTCCCCACGGCGTCATAATTCCAAGGTAGCATCCACATGTCTTCTGGAAGGCCACTGTGTTGAACCACTGTGGTGCCCTGCTACATACAGTTATTGTTAGGAGGCTCAGCATTGATTCCAAAACCCTAAACATGATCTAAAATCTTGGATATGATCTGGCCCCTGTCTGCCCTCTGACTTCATCTCATTTCACATCCCCCTTTACTTAACATGACTTGCTACCCGCAGGCATCTTAGCGTCTCACTGGTACCTAACTCGTTGCCCTTGGTCTCTTCACGCCTGTTATCTTTGCCTACCTGCCGAAGCATTCCCCCCCCCCCCCCCCCCACGCTTGGAGCTAACACTAACACTCTTAGAGTTGTTCACCTTCAGGTTTCATTGTAAATGTCACTTCCTTGGGGAAGACTTCTCTGGATTCCCCCATAGGGTTGACAGGGTTAAATCACCTTGTTTTGTTTCCTCACGGTGCCCTGCACCACACTTCTCTTCCTCAGCATTTAGGACAAATAGTAATTAATTACCCATGCGATTATTTGCCGAATGATTGTCTCTGTTCATGCACGTATTTGTAGATGTTTTTTTTGAAAGCCTGCTGCATGCCTACTGCGTGCTTGCTTTCTGAGGCACCGAGGCTAGGATAGTATGGGCATATATACTCTGAAAAGACTGAGATTTGGTCTGTCCTTCTTTCTGGGTACCCTCTAGCCCTGCCCCCTGTCCCACTCAGAGCAGAAATTGAAAGGATGAAGGAATTAAGGAAGGGGAAAACACTGTTAATTACTGACCTTAAAGCTGCACTCCAGCCCCCTCCTGTGTGGGCTGACTCTAACCCTATTATCTCTGAGTCCCCAGCACCTAGCATAGTGCCTGGATGGAATAGGAGCTCAAAAACACATATACTGTTTAATGAATCAATGAATGATTCCAGTAATCAATTTAATTTGGCATATGCCTTCCTCATAGGTGTGCCCATTAATTACCAATTACCAGTGTTTACATTCCAGTGCTTAACCATTTTTTGCTGGCTTCTATAAACTCCCTGGGATGAGAGAATTGGCTTCTCAAATGACTTCCTGAATAAATTAGCCCATCTGAAAGTGAGTGTTTATCCCCGGCTCTTTGAAATTCACATCATTCGCACCAACACCCAGCTCAGACGGTTCTTTAATTCCAGTCACCTGGGATTTCTTCCTACCTTTGTTGCCAGCCCCAGTCTAACGCCACTTATCTTATCCACCTGGATTTACATATCAGAAAGGTCTAATCAAAGCCTGCCTGATTGTCACATCCACCCCAGTTACAAATCTGCCATCTAATCAAGAAGTCATACAGCAAATCAACATGCACTTCTTTCTGAAATCTTTTGCAGAAAAATGGGAGAGCAGGAGTCAGAGCTGTGAACAAGGACAGCAAGAGTCAACCAGGGAAAAATTCCCTCCCCGGCTGTGTAACACTGGAAAGAAAGGGACAAGGCAAATAAATGCTTTGTCTGCAGTTTGATACAATAGTGGGTGGGGGAGGGAAAACTAATGACCATAAAGTAACCTATTTCTAATCTAAGAGCCTTAATGGCATTTCCACCCTAATGTTCTCAGGATTGACAAGGATACAAAGTTAGAATCAGAGATTTTGTAGCCTAACCCCCTCCTTCTACATTTTATGAGTGAAGACAGATTCAGAGATGGGGATTGCTAATGATAATATTCACTCCGATGGGCTTCTGCTGGCATGATCTGATGGCACCTTCATACCAGTTTTGTAGATTCTTGTTTTCTTCTCTTAATACAGATAAGGAAAACCATGCTTAGGAATTCACTTTTCCCATCCACAGAGAAAGTAAGCACTGAAGCCAGGACTCAAACTCATTGTTCGTTCATTCAGCAAGTGTTTCATTCTACTAGATCACTGCATCTTAAACTTTAATGTTCACATGACTCACCTGGAGATTTTGATAAATTCAGTAGGTCTCAGATGGGGATCTACTTTTCTACCAAGCTCCCAACTGGTGCTGCCAGAGCACAGACAGCAAAGAATCCTGACTCCATCACTCTGTTGCTGTGTGACCTTTGGCAAATCACTTAACTTCTCTGAGCCTCCGTTTCTTCGTCTATATAATAGAAATAATAGTATCTACCTCACAGATGTGCTTCAAGGATTAAATGAAATCCTCTACATAAAGCTCTTAGCATAGTCCCTAGCCTGCTCACCAAGAGAGAAACACTCAGGAAGTGTCAGATATTATTATACTCATAAACTCTGTAGCAGGCACTATAGTGGGGATACTGAGATGAAATGACATGGGGTCTGGTCTCAAGGAGCTGTAGTCTAGTGGGCAGGAAAGACATGGGCATCAATGGACAAAAAGAAGGGGGGGCTGTGGGAGCCGAAAAGTCAACTTCCTAGTCTAGGTGTGGAGTCAAAGAAAGCTTCTGAGAGACCATGTCTTTTTGGCCACTCACAATGAGTACCAGAGAAAGAAATCAGGGCGATGGCCAACTGGGGTATGATTACTGCAGAATAGTACAAAAGGGCAGTTTCTCATCCAGGGGCTAAACAGCTCTTAGGAGCTGATATTATTCTAGGTGAGCATCACAGATTCCTTCAGAAGAACTTCTGCCAGAGGATTTCCTTAGTGCTCATGGTTTCCTCTTGCAGGGCCCAGAATCTAGCCATCCGGGTTTTGTCAAGACCCTCACCTCATCCATCCATCCATCCATCCATCCATCCATCCATCCATCCATCCGTTTGTTAGTTGATTGAGAAATAACTCCCTTATATATTAATACAACTCTAAGCCTTTCTCCTATGTCTTTCCAGACACCTTTTCCCTTCATGTCTCTGGCTTCCTAAATTCTATCAAGCCCTGAAGACCGACCATATCAATCACACCTGCTACAAGTGCGTGAGGGCTGCTTGCACTGAACCCCTTTGTTTGTTACTAAAGCTGAAGCTTCCGCTGAGAATCTTCCCTTTGATTTAAACTACTTCCTCTTGAGGCGCCTGGGTGGCTCAGTTGGTTGGGCGTCCGACTTTGGCTCAGGTCATGATCTCGCGGTCCGTGAGTTCGAGCCCCGTGTCGGGCTCTGTGCTGACAGCTCAGAGCCTGGAGCCTGTTTCAGATTCTGTGTCTCCCTCTCTCTCTGACCCTCCCCATTCATGCTCTGTCTCTCTCTGTCTCAAAAATGAATAAACGTTAAAAAAAAAAAAATTAAACTACTTCCTCTTCTAAGGCCATAGTTTAACAATTCTTTCTATAATTGAGAAAACAGAAGCTGTAGTGAAATGACCCGGTGAGTTAGTGGCAGAGCCTAAAAGCAGTTGCCTGATGCCTGCCAGGCTCTCACTCCTACAACACTGTGAGAGCAGTAACTTAAAAAACAAGGGATACGCATCCTGTCCTCCCTCCCCTCAGGCATCTCCGAAAGCTGGTAACATATTTGGCATCCTCTCCAGAAGTGCTGGAAACAGCCAAGCGCAGTGCAGGACCTGGACTTGAATTGCACAGCTCTCCCCACCTGGGCGGGCGTCGGTTCATCACTGAACATGCAGCCGAGCTCGAGCACATTACAAAATACTGCTGAGCCTCAGTGTTCTAAAAGGTGAAATGGAGACACTAACAGCCGTTGACAGGTTTGCAGTGCTGAATCAGTATGATAATATATGTAGAACACCTGGTTAGCAAGTGTTCAATTGGTTTTGGGGCATTTCAAGGGTTTTAAGCAAAGTCACTCATTCCCCAGGAAAAAAAAAAAAAAAAAAAACAAACAAAAAAAAACCTTTGGGTGGCTGGCTGCACATGGCCCTGAGATTACACATGACATGAAGTCCTTAGCTTGGTCACCTTTTGGAATCTGCACACTGTATCCCTCCCAGCCTCAGTGCCTATCACGGCACCCCCCTGATTATCTATTCTACTCTCCAGCCCTGCAGAGGAACTTCCAGTTCCCTGAACTCTGCTGCCCTTGCATTGGAGCAGTGCTTTGCTAGGACTGTTGGCCAATTCTCTCCCTCCCCACCCCTAACAGTACACACCCTCTGATCCATTAAGGCTGATCCTTCCACCTCTAATCAGGCTGCACTTTTGATATCTTCCTGGGGAAGCCTTCCCCATGCACCCCCAAACCTGGGTGGAGTCGGTGTGCCCCTGCAGCAACCACACTCCATGCGTGCGGAAGAAGGGGACTATCTACTCGTCCACCATGTCTGTGTCCCCCACAAGGATGTAAGCTCAGCGCAGAAAGAAGCCCCATCCCAGAAGCCTGTTCACTACCCTCTCTCTCTCTCACCCTATCCAGGGGCCCGGCACAGAGTGGAAAGTCAATAATACCTGTAGGTTGAATCAGAGTAGCAGTAAGAGTACTAGGGGGAGTGGGGGGGGGGGGGGGACATAGAATGTTACCACTGTGGCGTGAGCAAGGCAAATGGGCTTGTCCCATTGTTGAGACTGAAAATGTTGCAACATAATTTCATTCCCAGTCTTCCTGGAACAAAGTAGGACTTAAAATAAATGAAATAAAATAAAATGAACCAGCTACCAGGTGGAGCAAGGGTATGACAGCCAATGCAGCTTATCTGTCTGGAAACAGTAAAAGAATCCAGGCTTGTCAATGCAAGGTGCTTTGAGCAGGGTTGGGGATGGGTTTCGGCAGGGTCTCTTTGAACTGAGAGAGAGAAAGCCACCTCTAAATCCCCATCACTGAAAAGCCAGAGCTTTCCTTTCCCAGTGCCTATAGAATGCATTAGCATAAGCATTGTCATGTAATGAGTTGTCAGGCTGAAGATGTAATTATTGCAAAGCGGAGGAAAATTTCAAAAGTTGAGCTTTAATGGAAAAATGAGATGGGAGCTCTGGTGTTCAAGTATAAAACAAACTTTTTAATATTCATTCCTCCTGCACTCTTTGAAATTCACCTTCAGAGCTCCAAGGTGAACAAGGGGAAAAAAGTTCAATAATTTTCAAATCCTAATTATAATTCATCACAGGTGATTAAACAAGGCTGTGGGTATTTGTTGCTGACTACTTTTCCCCCCTTACAGTGGACATTTAATTTTAATTAAAAAGGGAGGTTTTTTTTTCCTTTTTATTTTTTTAATGATGCCCGGTTACCTGTGTTATTTTTTATCTGTTTCTCTATCCCTGCATAGACACTCAATTCTTCCATCCTCCACTGCTACTAGAGAGAAAATACTGCATACATATTAACGCCTTTTATTTCAATGGGAATTAGTTCATCCACCGTCAGGGTCTCTATACTTCCTGAGGGAGCCCATCTGAACTTCACAGGCTGCCTTTCCAGGTCCTCATCATAGAGCCCGGACAACCTCTCACATTTCTGAGTTTCAGTTTCTTTATCTGAAAAACAGGGATGATAATAATGAGCTCACTTTGGTATCCACGGTAGGTAAGTACCCTGGGAGAGAAAGATCACTCCTTCTGCGTATACCTTCTAGAACGGATGCTCACTCTGAGATCGAGTAACCGAATGCTCTCCAAATGTGGGCTGTTGTTTTTGCTATTGATAAGTATTTGCTCATATATGCGGCTCAACAAACATCTCGAATTCCTTTTGTGTACCGGCTGCTAATTTCCAGGAATTAAAAAGAGAAAAAGAAAATAGACCATATGCTATCTTTCACCATGAGGACTAAATCGGTTGAGACAAAGAGATAGGAGAACAGTTTCAACTCTGTTTGAAATCCTCACAGAAATGCTCTGAGGTGAACGGGAGATGTGATTAGGAGTCTTTGTAGCTCTGTAGCTGTGTGACTTTGGGAAAGTCCTTTAACATTTTGGGACTCAAAATTCATTGCATACAAAACCAGAATCAAGAATTCTGTTCTACCAAACTTTGAATACTGTATAAATATTATTTTCCATCTTCTCTTCCACAAATCTCCTATGTTCCTGTAATACTTCCTAGCTTTTATGTCTATCATTGTACCTACTGAGGCACTTTCCTCATTATATGTCTGTCATATTCATAGTCACCCTTTGAAAGTAAGGATAGATGTCAGGATCACTGTGAGGCCTTCTCACACCCCTCAGGAGAATTCAGTTTCCTGACACTACTTCCGTAATACTCTCCTGTTCATGTCCTGATTTCAGCCCAGTTCCTGGAGTAGATAATGAGTCACTGACTCGTTGTCGCACCTCCACCTCCCCCACCCCAATGGTAAGCTCTCTGAGGACAAAGCCCTAGTTATCTCTTCACTTGGTATCTGCGACAAGGTACTGAAGGACAGCTAAGTAATGAATGAGGCTGTGTTTGTTAGGATTGCTTGGTTGCAAGCAACAGAAATAGATTTTAGCTAAATGGAAACATAAATTTACTGAGAGGATCCCAGGTAATTAAAATGGAGAACCAGCCTCATGGGTGGATGGAAACTAGGGCAGATGGAGAGACCTACGAAGCAAGAACAGGTAGAACACAGCCAAGGGACTCTACTCCAACTCCCTTCCCCCCATTGTATAGCATTCTAGATATGAATGCTGTGACAGTCTGGCTGGCTAGAGAGGAAAGAACATCTTGATTGTCAGTCCTTGTGACTACTCCTGAGGGGAAAAACGTTGACCCCTAAAAGCAATTTGGGATGCTACTTCCAAAAGAAAGGATTATGAATTCTGGGTGGTCCCACATAACAAGCATCCATGGCATACTAAGTAAATAGATGAGTGCCTTGAACTTTGTGACTTATTTGTTTCTGGATCCCAGTACTTGGCACAGTGCCTATAAGTGATCTTCTTTTATTCATGCTTAGTGATCTGGTCTGGAATTCTTTCCAGAGAATTTAGGCTTCATTTCTCATCTGCCACTGGAGAGACTGAACTCTCCCTCGAACACTTAAACTCAGTCCCTTCTGTATAGAACTTCCTCCCAGACAGTGCGAGCTCTAATCTAATCACTCCGACCGTCTCCAAAATGATCGGTCTTCGTGTTTGATAAACCTGTCGAGGGGTCCACATCAGCCGTTAAGAAGTCTCAGAGCAGTCATCCTGAATGGGCAGGCACAACTGAAGTGCGCTTACCCTTTAAGAGTGCAGATTTACAGTTTACAGGGTCTTTTGCCACTTCCTATCTTGTGTTGGTTTCTGAAGCTTCATTCTCCATTAAGATCAAGTTTACACAAGAGGCTCTCAGCTGAGCAAACTCAAGTCAGGCATTTTTGGATGAAACCCAAAGCCCCTGATAGATAATTCACAGGTGAAAAGGATTAATTTCATTACCATGCTCCTGACACACCCCTTTCAAAGTGGTTTAACACTGCTGTTTAGTAAATGTTATTCGCCTCCTGCTTCTGGTACCGGTCACATTTGCATATTCATCAGAAGCGTATGCACGGTATTAAACCTGATGGTTACTGCACTCCCGCATTCCTGACTCCCTCTGAATGCTGATACCTCTTCCTCTGGCTGGAGCCATAATTTTCTCAAGGTCAGCACATGCTGGCATCTCCCCTGGGAATGGGGAGCTCCACTGTCCCGAAGAAGCCATGTGCTGCTGCTGTGTGCACACTCACTGGATGTGACTCTGTGTGACTTCAGCAGGTGTGACCGGAGGGGCGTGCACAGACTGCAGGCATGTAGGGTGAGCAGGCCTGGGGTAAACCCTGGAAGTGGACACCAAAGAGCTGGTGCAGATGGAGGCTCTTGTACCTGCCTTGAAGAAACCTGCTAGTTTCTTCCATCCACTGAGCATCAACATCCTCATTTGTGAATGAGATAAATTCCCCCTTGCTGGTGTGCTGGCTGCACGAGACTATGTAGGAGAAGGCAGTTTGTCAAGTATGAAGCTATACAGAAAAGTAACAAGCTTTTGTATCGATTTCTTGTTCTCTTGTAAAAGAAAATAAGGAGAGGAAGCTCATGCTAGTCCATTGCAGGGTGGGGGTGGGAGGTGGGGAGAGGGAGAGAAAGAAAGAGGCAGACAGACAGATAGACAGACACTGTTTCCTAGCTAGTCCCCACCCATTCAGGTTATCCCAGTTGAGACCTCAGACATCATTGCCTAGCAGATATGAGCCTTCCCCAAAACACCCAGTCTAAATTTCTGGTCCAGAGAGTCATAAACTATGGTAAGAGCTTATTTTTAGCCACTAAGTTTTGGGGTGGCTTGTGATACCTTGGCAGATAACAGCAACACATTCAACTTGCCCGGGTGTTCACTTGAAGCAGTTTTCACTAGAACCCACCCATGGAGGGAGTGGGACTCACGTCTCAGCTAAGAAAATCCCTCTGCACAAATCCGGTTCCCACCTTGTGATGGCCTGACAATTTCACATCCTCAGTGCCAGGGAGAGACATGAGAGCGATGCACCTGTTTTTATTTCCTTTGCCATTTTTCGCTTAGATCTGGAACCTCTTGGGATATTTTATCTATTGTCTCCTGGCATCTTGGACAAATCTTTCTAAATGTACGGCTACAAAAATAAATACTAAAGATAATTGTTAATAACGTGAATTGCCATGAAGAACATAAAACAGGCTAATGGGACAAAATTACTGGGCAGATCGTTCATGATGCTTTAAAGCTAGAGCTGTCAGGGGATGCTTCTCAGAGGGAGTGAGTTTGCACAAAGAACTGAAGGAAGAAAGGAAGCAATGCCCCCTGAGCTGAAATAATTTTCTTTCCTCTGACCTCCTACTGTCCTTCACATGCCTGGTAGAATACCTATCACAGTCAACCTGCTCCCAGAGTTGTTTCTGTCTTTCTGGCAAGACTGAGGGCAGGAGTTACCCTATTTATGTCCATATTCTTTCATGGTCTTGCACGTAGCAGGTGTTCAGTAAATGCGTGGCAAATGAAATGCAGATAAAGTGGAGAGTGGAACAGAGATGTTGTTTCATGTATTTACCCAGAACTGTGTTAAGGCCCTTGGTGGACATACAGTAATGACACGGGAAGGGACTAAATATACAATCCATACTTTATAGCAGTGTTTCAATGGTCGGCTTCAGCAAGAAGATGTTGAACTGTAGCCCTATTTCTTTGTTATTGTTTTTTTAAATGTTTATTTATCTTTGAGAGAAGGAGAAAGAGCACAAGTCGGGGAGGTGCAGACAGAGAGGGAGGGAGACACAGAATCCGAAGCAGGCTCCAGGCTCTGAGCTGTCAGCATAGAGTCTGATGCGGGGCTCAAACTCACAAACCATGAGATCATGACCTGAGCCAAAGTCAGAGGCTCAAATGACCAAGCCACCCGGGAGCCCCATTTGTAGCCCTATTTCAAGCAGAGAAGCCTCCTTGACTCCAAGTGCAAGTTCCACTTGCCATAGCCTGTGCTTGCATGAGGATTCATTTCAGTGTTGCCCAAATCCAATAGGTTCCCTAGGATCCTTAAAAACACAAGAATTTGGCTATTCATTCATTTCCTTGTCCCACCTGCAATTATTTTTTCCTTATTTGTAGTGTTAAATCTCAGCCCCTTTTTAGATAGCTTCTTTCTTCAATTAGTATCCCTGAACACTGATGTGTTCTTCTAAACACTTATAGTTTAATCCCTAAAGCAAAATCTTGATTGATGGCTATGGGTACCGTATTCATGATTTGCATTCTTGTCTCCAAAGATCTTCAGTCAGCCATACCTTGTGGGCCAATATTTTTCATGATATACTGGTAAGTCATTAAATCAATTTAGTGGGCTATGACCAGAATTATATTTAAATCAAGTAACAGAAAATATCATAGTATATCAAATGTAAAGGTATGCTTTTTTTTGAGTCTTGTGTTCGGTTGTGTGTGTTTATATATCTCCATACATTCATACTGAGTCACAGTCCAAAGGGTTAAAAGTTACTATTGTGAACATTCGTCCAATTATACTCCCTACTTGTCGTACTTCTTTTCTTTATGACATCTTCAGTTTTCATGTGCAAACATTAATTTCTACAATGCCCAATGTGACTTAACATGGCCAAACGGAACTCATTATCTTCTCTTTGAATCTATTCTTCCCTTTGCCTTCCCTATTTTTAAGAGTTATCCTCTATCCAGTTGTGAAAACTGGATGTCATAAAATCTTTTTACTTCACCCTTGAAAAACATAACCAAAATGTATCCCTCTCCATGTATCCTTTCCAAAAGCCCAACCCTTAGCTCAGACCCTCATCATCTCTTGACTGACCATCACATTCTCCGTGTATTACGCCTTCCTGGTTTGAGCTCAGTCTTGCCCAGTTCGAACTTTAACTAGTTGCATGAAGCTTATCTATGTAAAGAATTCAGTTGGACCACACACATCTATTTTCTCTTCCTTTAGCAATCTCGTTAAGATTCTTATTCTCGTTAAGAATAACAAAATGGGGCTTGATAAGCAATAAATTAGGGAGGGACCACCAGCACGTGAGATGTGTGGAAGACAGTCTGAAGGCAGCTGGACGACAGGTCCCCATCAAACTGTCCAGTTATGACTGAGGGGAATAGATTTAGCTGACAAGGATGCTCGTCACTGGGCAGACCCCTAGAGGGTTCAGGATTCAGATTTGTTGGGTAGAACAGAGAGCACGGACATGAGGGCAAAAAAAGGAACTTCCAGACAGCTGATACCCTTTTTTCCTCTTCTCCTCCCATATGCAGCATATAATACCCTAATACCCAGCCACATCCATTTCCAGAAAAAAGTCTCTATGCTCTAGACCCTCTCCAGGGGAGAGGGGAAACAACAAAAAATATGTGTATATACATGTTATAGATATATAATATAAAAAAATATATGACATATAGAAGATAACATCTATAAAATATGAAAATTGAATATATAAAATTTATATTATATAATTATATTTGTGTGTTTTATATATGTGTGTGTATATATATATATATATATATATATATATATATATATATATAGTTTAATTCTGGTTGTTTCTTCATCTGAAAAGTAAGGTCACCTCTGGCTCTCACAATCGCTGGTTTTCTCTCCCATGTGCAAATTTATATCTGTCCTCTGATCATTAAACCAACCTGCTGAATAGGTATTAAAAAAAAAAAAAGGGGAAAAAGGACTGCATTGCCCCCTTGGGCTTGGGCTTCATAACTGGCAGAATCCTGAAGGAATTTCCGATAAAGCATTTGAACCTTCAAATCTAAGGGCTTGGTAAGCCATAGGAGAAAACATGCCCTGAAAATAGCGTTGAGTTATTTTCCTTTCTATTAACAATAGCATTTAGCTATTATTTATCAAATGCTCATGATATGTCAGAGGTTTGGGTAAATATTTGCACATATGATCACACTTGATATTCGAACAACTTGTCAAAGTGAACATTATCATTCCCTTTACATAGAAGAGGCCACTATGACTCAGCAAAGGTAAGCAACTTCACGACATCACAGAGCCAAGCAAGTTGCAAAGGCAATTTCCTAAATCCACCAGCCTCTAAACTATGTGCTTTTAATTACATTCTACTGCCTAGCGGTTAAGCTCTACTATTGACTTCAATTTCCCTGTCTCAGTTTCCTAATCTGTCAAATGGAGGGAGTTCCTGACTCCCACTGCCCTTAATTTGTTGTGAAGATTTAAGATATTTAGCTTAATTCTGCCTTGATAAAATTGTATGTGTCATAGAACTGCATGTTGTAAATATAAACTGCAATTTGAATGCCTTAGGGTATACTGTTCAGCAGAATCCAACTCCCTGTGACCTTACACCAAGCCTATTTATACCTCTCCTTCTCAGTTTTGAGCCTGTAGGCATTTGTATGTGAAATCCTTGGTCTAGAGGTTGAAACCTTACCAAACAATAAATACATTTTAAAGAAAAAAGGTAACAGTTCGTTAGAAAGTGTTTTTCTTCACCCATTTCTCTTTTCTTGCCATTGGCCTAAGGAAATGGATCCTAGTTTCCTCCTCTGGACATTCAGGATAGTCACTGGGTTCTTTGTAAAGTTTAAATAAATACAGTAACGTGAAAGCACCTTGCAAGTTCTAAAAGGCAGAAGAAATATAAAATGTTGCTTTAACGAACAACACATTTTGTAAAAGTTCAAGCATTATGTCAAAAAAAAAAAAAAAGCAAAAAAAAAACCTTAGAAACACAGGTCCCGCAATTTTTTACACTCCAGATGTTAAAACACCTTGTTTAGTCACTTCAGCATCCACCTCAAACTTATGATCATTTTGTTGGAAACAGAAGTCCTGTTGTATTTAAAAAATTACATACACTGGACAAACAATTCTTCTGGACAGGTGCAAAGTTGGTATTATTTGCAAATGGCTCCTGGAATGAGTATTTACTGGGCACCCGCTAAGTGCTGGGCAGAAATCCTCTGATATGCTCACTTCGAAGAGGCTCCCTGGGTGTCCTGAGCCCTTGATTCTCAGAATTTTTTATTTGCTCATTAGCGCTCTGTTGCTGTTGACCTATCTGCGTCCAGGACCCGCCACTCTGAAGCTAGGCACTTGATAGGTACCTTTTCATTTGGAGCATAGAGTAGGCTGGAAAGACACTCCAGTTCAATTCATGTTGTTTTCAGTCATGGTCTGTGGTACTTCTCACACCAGCCGTAGGAAATGAATACAACCCCCTCCCACCCTCCGCTGGAATGTAAACGTAATGAAGGCAGGGGTTAGGTCCTAGCATGGTTCTTGGATCCTGGGAGGCCTTCACAAACAGGTTGTTGAATCAGCGAGTGAATGCGTGAACAATCTGTCCATATGTACCTTCCATGCCGGACTTAGAGTGGCTTGAGGGCAGGGGTCATACCTTACAGCCATCCGCACACTTCCTACTAATCCTTCTTGTAACATAGCCGTCAACACTGCTTGAATTGAAGCAAGTAGCACTGCATTTGTCAAACTGAATGAACTGGAAATAGTTGGAAAAGTCATGCCTGAAGAGGTGTCACGCGTACGCAGTCTTCTAGGTGAAAACCAGACTATGTGTAGTCTGAATATAGCAGGTAGTGAAATTTTTTGTCTTTCCATATCTGACTGGAAGCTCTCAGCATTCAGCTATGAGTCAAGAAGTCCGGGTGTGAATGAAATGAAGCTCAAAGACATGCACATTAAAAAAAAAAATTAATGTTTATTTTTGACAGAGAGAGAGAGAGACAGACAGAGAACAAGTGGGGAGGGGCAGAGAGAGAAGGAGACACAGAACTCATAGCAGGCTGGCAGCACAGAGCCTGATGCGGGGCTCGAACCCATGATCCGAGAGATCATGACCTGAGTTGAAGTCTGGCGCTCAACCAACTGAGCCACCCAGGCACCCCAAAGACATGTACGCTTTAAATCCTCATTCCATTTCAAAACTACGTCTTTACCAAAAGATCCAATACCCCCTCATGCTCTGAAAACCCCTACCCAGGAGGCACAGAGAGCCTAACGAGGGTGGGAGGTCTGGGAAGGCCTTGAGCCTCTGTCAGCAGCTGCCTCAAGAGCCCTGGGGCTCTGTTGGAGCTGCCTACCCCACGTGCAGAAGCTGTTTCCCATAATGCAGCTTGGCTTCTCCACTCCATGGATTAGCTAGGGCCGATTAAGTAACCAATTTATGTTCTCAGAGCTGTTTAAATGCATGCTGTGTCTGCATGATAGATGGCTATGGCCTCCTCTGATCCATCATTCCTTCCCCAGGATTTTTTTCCCCATCAAAAATAAATATAAAAAGGGAACCTAAAATAATACTACACAGGAAACAGGAAAGTCAACTTTTTCTCATCTAACTCTAATGAAGTCTTATAACCGTGATGGCACGAATAATTCTACTTAGGTGAGGGCTGATGGTGACATGGGTCCCAGGCCCACCGGAAGGCAGGGAGGCACAGCAGAACACATGCGGGCCTTGGAAACAGAGGGGTCTGAGTCCAAATTCCAGATGGGCAGTCATAAGCTCTTTGGTACTTGGGCAAGTCAACCCACCTCTCCGTTCTTTGATCTTCAAAAATGGCGATATAATGTTTAACCTGTGGGTTGATGTGAAATTTAGAAATACATATACGCATACCTGCACATTAGTGGCTCTAATGTGGAGTCACGAAGTCCGACTTCCACAGGGGCCTGGCAGGTAGCATAGAGGAGAGGCCCCAGCCAGGTGGGACTGTAATGAATTGGCAAACACACGCCCCATCGGAGGGGGTAGCTGCTGCTGGCTTCCTCCAGCTGGGGGTGATCATGTGGAAACGAGGGCTCGACGTGCCAGCACGTCCCACTTTTCAAGAGAAGCAAGAATTAAACATTTTTCAAATGCAAAATCTCTTAAGCTTTGGAGGTTGGCAACATATTTTTTTAGAAATTCCTGACTGGGTCCAGCACAACATCTAGGCATAGAATCTGGTTCCAAGTCCACCGGTTAATGGTTTGTGCCCTAAGTAAATTGCAACTTGGGGGGAAGCTTTTAGAAACAGAAAATGTCATGCTGTCGTAAATGCTTTTAGGTAGAAGCATCATTTAAAAATACTGGTCTACGATGAAGTGTTCACTGCTTGGAAGTGAAATGAAAAAACAAAAAAAACAAAAAAAACCCAGCAACTATCCCGCCTCTTCACCAAAGCTAAATTTACTCCATTTAAAACATTTTTAAGGTTCTTTCTATTTTCGTGTGTGTGATAAAGTTTTTTTTAGGAGATGATTATTATGGTGGGTAATACATTTAAATTGTTTTTCACATCCTTAGTAGGAAGAATTAGAAGTTGGCAACACTAAATTGGACTCCTCCCTCCTTTTTAAAATTTAGTTTTCCCATTTTTTTGCTTGTTTGTTTGTTTTGAGGTTGTTGTTGTTGTTGTTGTTTTAAGATCCTAGGGCTAGCAACCCCTAGTTGGGGGCATTCCTACTAATGTGAATTTTGTTACAGGAGTTGTATCCATACTGGCTATAGTAAAGGCGGTTGATTTCTCCTCATTATCCATTTCCCCTTCTACCTAAGAAAGAGAATATTCCACTGGGAACATGACTACCAAGCATAAAGACTGCATTTTTCAGTCCCCTTGCAGCAATGTGGCCAAACAGTTAAGTTCTGGTCAATGGCAAGCAGAAGTGTGTTGAGACCGTTTAGTGAAGCTTTCCCCAGAAAATAACTAGCATGTACCCTTTGCCTTTTCTTTGCCCATCCGACTGCTTGGAACATGGATGTGGTGGCTGAGGAGCCATCTTGGATGACAGAGCAGGAAGCCAGAAGGAGCCTGGAGCCTGGAGGATTTTGCACAGTGGAACTTCCAGATTGTCCTGTGGACTGTGGACTTCAGACTTTCTTGTGAGAGAAATAGCCTTCTATTTTCCATCTTATTTAAACTTCCTATTACTGTGCATCTCTGTCACTTGCAGCTGTAACTAATCCTTACACGCTGGGGAAGTGTTTTTAATTGCGTGTTATCATTTGTTCCAAATACTTGTACGGGATTAATTTCTCATGTTAATCAATAACAGAGAGTAAAACTGAGTCAAAGAGAAATTGTTCTTTGGGACAGTCTCAGGTTTGAAAATAATCCCCAAGCAATCCTTAGTGATATAGCAAACATAGTTTACAAGTTTTAGGAATTGGAAAGCATCTAAGGGGTCTACCGTGGAATCCCAGTGATATCAAGTGTCAGGTCATCTCCAATGTGACTACCAGCTTACAGAGGCATCATTAAGGGTTTGCCTAAACTACACACGAGTGGATCTATACTGGGATTGTGAGAACCTGCAGCTCATTTCTAATACTCACATGATTTGAGATGACATACCATGTTCCTGCAGGCAATTCAGTGAAATACTATCAACACAGACTATCTGTGAGGGCTCCCCTAAGCACTGAAAAGCTATCATAAATACTTATAGGTGATCTGTGATGGTACTCACTATTACAAACCAAAAGTGACTATGGAAATAGAGTGTGAGTTTCTTGAGAGAAGGCTTTGCTGTCTTTCTTTTTTTAAACTTAAGTCCAAGTTAGTTAACATATAGTGTAATAATGGTTTCAGGAGTAGAATTTAGTGATTCATCACTTACATATAACACGCAGGGATCACCCCAAAAAGTGCCCTCCTTAATGCCCATCACTCATTTAGCCCATCCCCCAACCAACACCCCTCCAAGCAACCCTAAGTTTGTTCCCTGTATTTAAGAGTCTTTTATGGTTTGCCTCCCTCTCTGTTTTTATATTATTTTTTCCTTCCCTTCCCCTATGTTCATCTGTTGTGTTTCTTAAATTCCACATATGAGTGAAATCATATATTTGTCTTTCTCTGAGTGACGTATTTCACTTAGCATAATACACTCTAGTTCCATGTATTTCAACAACCCCACGTTGTTGCAAATAGCAAGATTTCATTTTTCTGATGGCCAAGTAGCATATATATATGTGTGTGTGTGTGTGTGTATGTGTGTGTGTGTGTGTGTGTATATATATATATATATATATATATATATATATATATATATATAATGGGCTCTTCCTTTATCACTAATATCTGCCCAGTGTGCTTACGTTGTACCACTCTCGCGCTTGTTTACTAATCATTTCCTGGACACTTTGACACTGATTGTGTTCCTCATTTATGTCAAGCTCATTCCTGCCTCTGGTCATTATCTCTGTTGTTTCTTCTACTTAGAAGTCTGTTTTCTCAGACCTTCGTCTGGATGATTCTTTCTCACAGTTAAGATCTCAGCTCCAATGCCTTTCTTTGACCTATGAGTTTTGAGTCCTTGCCCCTATCACTCTCAGTGGCACTTAACATCATCTGAAATTATTTATTAGTTTCCCACATAGTGACTGTCTTTATTATGCTTAGAATAAGGGTAGGGACCTTGTCAGTTTTGTTCACCTGGTTTCTCTAGAGCATAGGCTGGCATGTAGTAAGCACTCAATAGATAGTCCGATGAATGACTACTGAACACGGCACAATTATCATAGGCAATCTGTGGGATTCTACAAGAAATCCATAATGTTCTATAAGTACTTATGGGAGAGCCATACAGCGGTGCAGGCATATGCAGATAATCTACGGGCTCCTACAGATCAGCTGCTCTAAGACTACAAATCCTTTTACATTGTTTGTAAAGGAGCTACAAAACCCTATAGGCAATCTGTGATGGACCAACCCTTCCAAATGTGATGAAACGAGTCTGCAGGGTATTTATAATCACTTGAAAACAAAGGAAAAGTATTTCAAGGACTGCCAAAGAATAAGCATGAGTAAAGGCATGGTGGCAAAGGAAGGGCCTGGATGCTTGGGGAACGGGGCATAGGCAGGGCTGGAATGTCACAGTGTGCTCCAAGTGGAGTAGACAGCTAGAAGTCAGTATAGGGTCAAACCGAGGAAGACTCTCAGGGTATGTAAGGGAATTCTGATTTCAGCTCTTCTCTCTGGGCATCGGATTGCTCACCTGTAAAATAAGCTGGCTGTGCTATATTAAGGATGCCAATTAGCCAGTGGGCCATCATTCTCTCATTCTGTGTCAGTAGTGGACGTTCTTGGTGCTCTGCCCAGACCCCCGCCCCTTACTAGGCTAGTGCACCCCCTCCCAGCTGCTGTGAGTGTTGGCTGCTAATGACTCACAGCTGCTCCCTCTCCCAGGAATAGCCTTCCCCTGAGGAGAGCCACCTGGCTAGAGGCTGTGCACCATCACCACCCCCACTGGCCACAGCCAATGACGGATAGCCAGCGTACAAAAGGTCAGTCCTCTGGCCTCAATTCACGCCCCAGTTACTATCATTTGGAGTGAGAGCAAGAGGAAGGGGATGGATGAAAGAGAACTTGAGCCAAGATGAGATTTGAAACAAGTTGTGAGTGAGTGAGGTTTATTAAAGCTCCTCCCTTTCTCTTCACTCCTATCCCCACTAAGCTACCTCATCTTAAGTTTTGGCATCTCCCTTCTTTTCTCCCAGAATTTCTTATGGAGAAGTCTAGAAGAGACTTTGAGGTCAGTCAAGCCTGGAACAAGATCCAAGCTCTGCCTCTTAGCAGAGTAGGCTTGTGAAAGTCCCTTACTGTGAGCCTTTGTTGCCTCATTTGTAAAATGGAGATAATAATACAGTCTTTGCCTTAGCAACATATTTATGCACCTGTCGGCTCAGGAAAGAGAAACAAAAACAGAAATGAACTACGGAAGCTACACAAAAATAAAAAGGATTTTGCACAGCAAAGGAAACCATCAACAAAATGAAAAGGCAACCCAATAACTGGGAGGAGATATTTGCAAAGGACATACCTGATAAGGAGTTAATATCCAAAATCTATAAAGAACTTACACAACTCAACACCAGAACAACAACAACAACAAATAATCTGATAAAATATGGGCAGAAGACATGAACAGACATCTTTTTGAAGAAGAGCTCGAGATGGACAACAGACACATGAAAAAATGCTCAACATCACTCATCATCAGGGAAATGCAAATCAGAACCACAATGAGATACCACCTCACCCCCGTCAGAATGGCTGCACTTAACAACACAAGAAACAACAGGTGGTGATGAGGATGGGGAGAAAAGGGAATCCTCCAGCATCGTTGGTGGGAATGCAAACGGGTACAGCCGCCATGGAAAACAGTATGGAGGTTCCTCAAAAACATTTACAATAGAAATACCATATGATCCAGTAATTCTATTGCTGAAAATTTACTCAAAGAATATGAAAACACTAATTTGAAAAGATGTATGCACTCCTATGTTTATTTAGCATAATTTGCAACAGCCAAGATATGGAAGCAGCCCAAGTGTCCATCAACACATGAATGGAGAAAGAAGTGGTATATATATATACAGTGAAATTTTACTCAGCCATAAAAAAGAATGAGATCTTGTTATTTGTGACAACATGGATGGACCTAGAGGGTGTTACACTGAGTGATATAAATCAGACAGACCTAGAGGGTATTATGTTGAGTCAAGTAAGTCAGACAGAGAAAGACAAATACCATATGATTTCACTTACATGTGGAATCTAAAAAACAAAACAAAACAGAAACAGCTATAAATACAGACAACAGGTGGTTGCAGAGGAGGGGAATGGAGGGATGGGGGAAATAAGTGAAGGGGCTTTTAAATTAAAAGAATATCTTCATAGGTTTGTTATGGGAATGAAATGCTGAATCTCCCGCCCGGCACCTGGCACAGTGCAAGGCACAATGACAGCCGACACGTATGCTCTCTGGTTCTCGTGCGTTCCAGCAGCAGGAGAAGCAGGATCCAGGGATACAGACGCAGAGGGGAGAGAGCCGGAAAGGAGGGGAGAGGGGAGGAGGGAGGAAGGGCTGCAACGCCACACGCTCCAGGTCTAGAAACAGGGGGGCAGCTCAGCAGACACACCCATGGCTCTCAATCACTAGCAGTAACAGAAGGCAGAGCTTTTGTTGACGTCACCTTCCGCTCTGCATTGTTGCCTCCTCGCTGATAAGCCAATTTGTAGACTGTCCTAGTTTCTCATACCCACCTGCTGTCCTGGGTTCAAAGGATTGGTGGTGGTGGTGGTGGTGGTGGTGGTGGTGGTGGTGGTGGTGGTGTGTGTGTGCGCGCATCACGAGAGGAAGAGATTTGGCCTGAAAAGGATAAAAGTTCTATTCTTTGACTCCACAATTGTATTTGTCTTCTGAGGGAATGACAAGTTGATAGTCTCCACATTGAAGAGAGTTCCCTACTTCCTCCGTTACTTTTAAAATTTCTTTAAAAAAACAGATGGGGTTTATTCAGGAGTTCCCATTTCTGCTGAAAGTTAGTCGGGGGGGAGAGGCATGGAGCTTTCTCTCTGAGAGGGTTTTGGTTGAGGAACTCCTACATGGAGAGAGACTAGGGGATGGAAGGTTCATGTGGGACCCATCACCGCCTGTTCCCCTGTGACACTCAGTAAGTGCTTATTTAAAAAAATTTTTTTTAAGTGTTTATTTATTTTTGAGAGAGACAGAGGCAGAATGCGAGTGGGTTGGGGGCAGAGAGAGAGGGAGACACAGAATCTGAAGTAGGCTCCAGGCTCTGGGCTGTCAGCACAGAGCCTGACGCGGGGCTTGAACTCACGGACCGTGAGATCGTGACCTGAGCCGAAGTCAGACACGTAACCGACTGAGCTACCCAGGCGCCCCACTCAGTAAGTGCTTATTAAACAGAGAACTGTTGCAGCTCTTGGGTATTAAGTGAGAGTCTCACTGCTGACAGTGACAGACTTGCCTCGGAAGGAAATCACAAACCATTTCCAAAGTAGCAGCATTTCCTATTTGTATGGTGTTGTTACCAGGTCTGAGTCCATGGTCTGACACATAACAGGCCCTCCAACATTTCTCTTTTTTTAAAGTTTGTTTATTTATTTTGAGAGAGAGATTGTGTGTGTGAGCAGGGGACGGGTACAGAGAGGGAGAGAGAGAGAGAGAGAGAGAGAGAGAGAGAATCCCAAGCAGGCCCGACCCAGGGTTCTAACTCACAAACCGTGAGATCACGACCTGTGCCGAAACCAAGAGTGGGATGCTTAACCGACTGAGCCACCCAGATGCCTCCTCAAACGTTTCTTTACTGAGACACTGTTGGATTAACCATTGCTTGGCCAGATTTGATCTTCTTCATACTCTCCTTGAGCTAACTGTAAGTAGGGACCAAGCATGGAATACAACTTCAGCTCAAGTCCCCCTGTGGGCCTAGGCAGTGGGGGTCTCAACTCAGACGCCCCTGGCAATCCTTCAAGTAACCCATGTGTAAGTCAACAACATGTGATAAGTAATAGAGAGGAGGCTAGGCATTAGTACTCAAGTATTTAGAAACAACACATAACAACCAAAAGATGACCGCATGGTTCTAATCAGTTTCATAACAGAAACAATTCTCCTATATCTTTAATTATACACCTTGGGGTGCCTGGGTGGCTCAGTCGGTTAAGCGTCCGACTTCGGCTCAGGTCATGATCTCATGGTTCGTGGGTTGGAGCCTCATGTCTTGCTCTGTGCCGACAGCTCAGAGCCTGGAGCCTGTTTCAGGTTCTGTGTCTCCCTCTCTCTCTGCCCCTCCCCCACACGCGCTGCGTCTCCCTCTGTCTCAAAAATAAACAAACATTAAAAAAAATTTTAAGTTATACATCTTGAGGTTGTTAAATTTTTCTACTAATTTGAGAAGGCAGCTGGCATCCAAATGGGGGAGACTCCTTACCTCTGGTCTGGAAGGAAATGAAGGTAATCATTCAAGGCATAGTTTCCCCAGTGAGTTTCCTCAGTAAACTACAGACCTTGGGGCTAACCACCCACACTGAAAACCTTAGGCTCTAGGCAAAAGGGCAGGGGAGCTGGACACAGATACGGGTTCGAATCCAGGCTACACTATTAGCTGTGTTCTGTGGATAAGATGCTCAACTTCGAGGAGCTTGTGTTTTCTCATGTGTCAGGTCAAGAAATAATAATTACGTTTATGATAACATGTGGAGTCCTTTCTATGCTAAGTATTCATCACATACCATTTAATTTAACCATTACAACAACAAATCTGTGTGGTAGCTACTTCTCTGTTGGATGGCCTAGGGAATAAGACTTATGTTAAGTAACTTGGCCAAGGTCACAGAGTGAAAGACTGTTAGACTGTGGACTTGAACAAGGGCTACCTAATTTCAAAGCCAATGTTCTTAAGCATACGCTGCTCTGTTGCTGCCCCTGTGTCATTTTCTAAGAACAAGATGAAATTATCTCTGCGGAACGTCCAACAGAATGCCTACAAGCACACAGACAGTGGTCACCAGGGTGCTTCTCAGCAACCCCACTTTGGGCTGTTTATTCCACATCTCCACGTGCTGTGGAAATGTAGAATGACCCTCACTTTCTTTCTTATCTTGTGGTCCCAAAAAGCCGCACACGGGGGCTGAGGTAATGGCTGTCGTCATTCTAGGGAACCTCACCGTGGGACCCAGTGGCTTCAGGCCATGGGGATCACTCAGCCTTCCTAAGGCACGTGGGGGTTGCGCGACCACAGTTTTGAAATTAACCCTTTTCGTCTCTGTGTCTGAATGAGAGAGGTTTTTCAATGATAAGGCAGGGTGATTTATGCAAGGGCCATTTGTCTTCATAATAAATTTATTAAATGATCATTGCTGCTTTTTTTTTTTTTTTTTCCTTTCGTATTTGTCACCAGCAGTGTGGTGATTGGTGTTTGAAGCCCATGCTGGCGTGTCATCAAAGGAGCCTGCAGTTCTGATCAAGTGAAGCTGGCTTGGCAGCGGGGAGCCACAGGAGCTGACGGGCAGTAGGAAGGCACAGGCCACAGGCAGTGTGATCTTCCCATGGAAGATGTGGCCCAAGGTTTTCGGGTCTCTGGATTAACTCTTACACCCCTTTCTCTTCTTCAGCACTGAGGCATGAAGGTCTCTATCGAATCTGTTGATCTCCTTAGACAACTACAGGTTAAATACACACACAACAGGATGGCGGGCTCGCACTTCATTACGGTGCGTTAATTATCGTCACCTCCAATAGCAATTAATAACAATTAAGGGTCTTGTAATAACATGAGCACTGTGTGTAGCTACTTTAGAAGCTGCAGGAAAGTGGAATGGATGGTTCTCGATTACCCCAGTTGGAAGAATCAATGGCATTATCTTAAAATAAGAGTATGAAACATGGTGCCAGACTCTCTAAACTGAGTAGCAATGAGGGCTACAGGCAGGGTCCCCCAGTGTCCCGCTAGGCTGGGGTAAAGAACCAGCCAGGGAATAAAAAAGGCAGGTAGACAGGCTGATTTGTCCTGGGAGGTGTTCTTAAATAGTCATTATTTGAATGCCCTTAGGCTGGACTTGCACTCTCCCATTCTAGCACATTCCTGAGACCATTGTCTTACTATACTTGCTTGTGCCCTGAAGTCAAACTGATCTCTGCTCTAGGGTGAATAAAGAGTCCAGCAGAGGGCTGAGAGTGAGCTTCCTTCACACTGTGAGGAATGAATGAGAATTCCTGCAATGCACTTATGAAACGTTGTCTGCCATGCAGCAAGCACTCGGCGAAAGTTCAGCTTTTAAACAAATACAAAGAAATAATGGTTCTCATCTCCAGTGAGGCAGGCTATGAAGACTTTGGGCGTTCATACCTTCTTCTGGAGTCTAAATGCCTGGAGAGGCAATTTGGAGAACTAGGCATGCTACTTAGCTTCTCAGGAGCTCAATTTCCTCAGTGGTCTAAGGAGATGAATATCCAAATACTCCTACTGCACAGGCTTGTTGTCAGAGTTAAATGAAAGGATGCATTTAATAAATTGCAGGGAGCATCTTTCTCTTCTCAGGGTTTAAGGCTAAAAGTCAGGGGATCTATCAATCAGTGTCAATCGACCTAGGTTAACAGTCCTACAGATTATGTCTTCTTCACACCAGGAGGAGCATTTTGTTCACAAGCTTTTGGTGTTAGAGGTTACTGGGATAAAACCCAGCTTGGCCACTTACCAGCTCTTTGACTTTTCTAGTGACCTAAATCTGGGAGCCCAGATACCGCACAGGTGAAATGGGAATGATGAAAGGAACGAATGTGGTATGCATGCAAAGAAACAGGGTGTGCAAAACTCTTTAGAAGCGCTCCTTACAGAGCAGTTGTCAACATGGTTACGCCCAACTTGAAATGAAAGCTCATTTCATTCATTCATTCATTCATTCATTCATTCATTCATTCATTCATACCAGGCTCCCTGCCTGGCACAGAGCCTGACACAGGGTTTGAACTCACGACTCTAAGATCATGACCTGAGCTGATATCAAGAGTCAGATGCCTAACTGACTGAGCCACTCAGGTGCCCCGAGACCTCACTTTTTCATTGTAGGGTATCCTTCATTGTTTACTTGCCGTGGCATCTCTTCGGTAACTGGAGTTTGAAATGTTCATTTTTACTTACTTTTTTAAACCAAAACTTTGAAAAAACTGACGCTCTGCACTTAAAAAGTTGTAATTTTATGAAATTGAGGTACTTTCTAGAGAGCTATGTTGACAAGAGCATATACATTTCCAACAACAACAAAAACTTACAAATTAGAGCTAAGTTGGTCAAGATTCATTATTTGAGGGGTGCCTGGATGGCTCAGTCAGTTAAGCATCGTGGGATGGAGCCCTGCATCAGGCTCTGCGCTGAGCATAGACCCTGCTTAAGATTCTCTCTTCCTCTCCCTCTGCCCCTCCCCCACTCATGCTTGCCCTTTCTCTGCCACCCCCCCCCCCCCCCCCCGCCCCCAGCCACCTTTCTTAAAAAGAAAAAAAAGACCCATCATTCTAAAATTTATTCTCTGGAATAAAATATTTTTGCCAAAGCAGAAATGCTTTCTTTCTTTACTGTATTGACAGTTTTCTAAGGCCAAATGCATGGTCTATAGCATTTTCACTTTTTAAGAAGAGTTTTCTATTTATCTTGGAAAATTAAGGAGATGATGAAAATCTAAATATAATTTAATGCAAATGTATCCAAACAATTAGAGGATGAAAGATGGACTGCAAATCAAAGCCCCCTGCATGTGTTGAAGATGAATGATGGGAAGGCAGGTATTTGCACCCTGAGAAGGCAGGTTTGCTGAGTCAGCAACAATGGAGGTTGGAGATTGCCAGGTATAGACAGAAATTGTTCACTCGTGACCAGCCAACTTCCTCCTACCATCTCTTTCTCCTTCCTTCCTTCCTTCCTTCCTTCCTTCCTTCCTTCCTTCCTTCCTTCTTTTGCCCTTTCCTTGATGCCTCTCTTTCACAACACAGCTCTTTTCTTCCCTTCTTCCTCCCTCCCCCTCCTCTCCTCTTTCTCTATTTCTCCTTCTTAGTTTCTTTGCTCTATCCTTGTCTTTCCTCCCTGGCTCTGTCTCTTGTCTCTGTGTGTATCCCTGTCTCTCCATTCTGTGCCTCTCTCTGTATTTCCTCTTTGTCTGTTTTCCTCATTCCTCCTCTCCCTCCTGCCATCTCCTCCCCTCGACCTCATCCACATGGTCCAATGACAGGCCAGCTGCCGGGCTAGGCACAAGGAGTGGACAAGAGGAAAGCTGTGGCTCCAGCTCCACTCTTAATGGGGCTCAAGGTCTCATGGGAGAGGCATGTGGAGAAACCAGCACCCTGCTAGGAAAGGGGACCCGCCACACTGGAATTAGCAAACACCTTGGGAGAACAGTGCTTAGCACTGTCTGGAGAGTCGAGGGAAACTAAAGAGAAGTGAAGCCTTGAGGTATACCTCATGGAATGGAAAGAAGTGACCAAGGAGGGCAATCAGCAGGGACTCACCTGAAGACATGGCAATCATACAGTTTAAGGAATTGTGAGCATATTAGCTCAGGCACTACTTGATTAGAAGAGAGAGGGGAGGGAAGATAGAGTAGGGTCAGGAGGGGAGGGAATAAAGGCACAGAATGGAGGGGGAGTGGATATCTGAGAAGGCCTTGGAGCCATACACCAGTATTGACTATAAAGTCCTAGCTTTTGGATCTCGCAGACCAGTTTAAAAAACTACATCAAGCTCTTTATTTATTTAAAAAATTATTTTAAGTTTATTTATTTATTTATTTTGAGAGAGAGAGAGAGAGAGAGCGAGTGCACATGACTGGGAGAGGGGGCAGAGAGAGAGGGAGAGAGAGAATCCCAAAAAGGCTTTGCACTGTTAACGTGGAGCCTGATGTGGGGCTTGATCCCACAAACTGTGAGATCATGACCTGAACTGAAATCAAGAGTTGGACAAGAACCATATGATCCTCTCAACAGATGCAGAGAAAGCATCTGACAAAATATAGCATCCTTTCTTTATAAAAACCCTCAAGAAAGTAGGGATAGAAGGAGCATACCTTGAAATCATAAAAGCCATGTATGAACGACCCAATGCTAATATCATCCTCAATGGGGAAAAACTGACAGCTTTCCCCCTAAGGTCAGGAACAAGACAGGGATGTCCACTCTCGCCACTGTTATTCAACATAGTATTGGAAGTCTTAGCTTCTGCAATCAGACAACACAAAGAAATAAAAGGCATCCAAATCAGCCAGGAGGAGGTCAAACTTTCACTCTTTGCAGATGACATGATACTCTATATGGAAAACCCTAAAGATTCCACCAAAAAACTGCTAGAATTGATTCATGAATTCAGCAATGTTGCAGGATATAAAATCAACACACAGAAATCCATTGCATTCTTATACACCAACAATGAAGCAACAGAAAGAGAAATCAAGGAATCAATCCCATTTACAGTTGCACAAAAAAACCATAAAATACCTAGGAATAAATCTAACCAAAGAGGTGAAAAATCTATACGCTAAAAACTATAGAAAGCTTATGAAAGAAATTGAAGAAGACACAAAAAAATGGAAAAAGATTCCATGCTCCTGGATAGGAAGAAAAATACTGTTAAAATGTTGATACTACCCAAAGCAATCTACATAGTCAATGCAATCCCTATCAAAATAACACCAGCATTCTTCACAGAGCTAGAACAAACAGTCCTAAAATTTGTATGGAACCAGAAAAGACCCAGAATAGCCAAAGCAATCTTGAAAAAGAAAACCAAAGCAGTAGGTATCACAATCCCAGACTTCAAGCTATACTACAAAGCTGTAATCATCAAGACAGTATGGTACTGGCACAAGAACAGACACTCAGATCAATGAAACAGAATAGAGAACCCAGAAATGGACCCACAATCGTATGGCCAACTAATCTTTGACAAAGCAGGAAAGAATATCCAATAGAATAAAGACCATCTCTTCAGCAAGTGGTGCTGGGAAAACTGGACAGCGACATGCAGAATAATGTACCTGGACCACTTTCTTACACATACACAAAAATAAACTCAAAATGGATGAAAGACCTCAATGTAAGACAGGAAGCCATCAAAATCCTCGAGGAGAAAGCAGGCAAAAACCTCTTTGATCTCGGCCGCAGCAACTCCTTACTCAACATGTGTCCAGAAGCAAGGGAAACAAAAGCAAAAATGAACTACTGGGACCTCAACAAAATAAAAAGCTTCTGCACAGCGAAGGAAATAATCAGAAAAACTAAAAGACAACCGACAGAATGGGAGAAGATATTTGCAAATGACATATCAGAAAAAGGGTTAGTATCCAAAGTCTATAAAGAACTTCTCAGACTCAACACCCAAAAAACAAATAATCCAGTGAAGAAATGGGCAAAAGACATGAATAGACACTTCTCCAAAGAAGACATCCAGATGGCCAACGGACACATGAAAAAATGCTCCACATCACTCATTATCAGGGAAATACAAATCAAAACCACAATGAGATACCACCTTACACCTGTTAGAATGGCTAAGATTAACAACTCAGGCAATGACAAATGTTGGCAAGGATGTGGAGAAAGAGGATCTCTTTTGCATTGTTGGTGGGAATGCAAGCTAGTGCAGCCACTCTGGAAGACAGTATGGAGGTTCCTCAAAAAACTAAAAATAGAACTACCCTACGACCCAGCAATTGCACTGCTAGGCATTTATCCAAGGGATACAGGTGTGCTGTTTTGAAGGGACACATGCACCCCCATGTTTTATAGCAGCACTATCAATAATAGCTAAAGTATGGAAAGAGCCAAATGTCCATCGATGGATGAATGGATAAAGAAGATGTGGTATATATATATACAATGGAGTATCACTCGGGAATCAAAAAGAATGAAATCTTGCCATTTGCAACTACGTGGATGGAACTGGAGGATATTATGCTAAGTGAAATTAGTCAGAGAAAGACAAAAATCATACGACTTCACTCATGTGAGGACTTCAAGAGACAAAACAGATGAACATAAGGGAAGGGAAACAAAAATAATATAAAAACAGGGAGGGAGACAAAACAGAAGAGACTCTTAAATATGGAGAACAAACTGAGGGTTACTGGAGGGGTTGTGGGAGCGGGGATGGGCTAAATCGGTAAGGGGCACTAAGGAATCTACTCCTGAAATCATTTTTGCACTATATGCTAACTAATTTGGATGTAAATTAAAAAAAATAAAAAATAAAACAAGTTAATAAAATAAATAAATAAATAAATAAAAATTTTTTAAAAAAGCAAAAAAAAAAAAAGAGTTGGACGCTTAACCAACTAAGCCACCCAGGTGCCCCAAGCTCTTTATTTACTAAATAGAAATAGTTTTTTTAAAAAATCAACTATAAGCATCATAACTTTATGAAATACATGACATTTAGCACCAGAACTAGTAAGAGAAATAATCAGAATAAAGGATATTAGTTTAAAGGGATCACTTAGATTTTCGTAAAGCTCACTATAGGGCCCTTTTCTCGAGGGAAGAGTTTATTGTCCACCAGGATCCCTACTCTTCTGTGGATCTGTGTGTGGGAAGCAGGACTGCACATAGTGTCAGAGATGTTGTATTTGTCGCTGGGAAGCAGGGAGGAGCTAGCAAGGGTTTCTGAGAAGGTGAGGGCCCTGTGCAGGGACTGCAGGAACACACGGAGCACAGAGGCCATTCCTGGCTAGTCTGCTGTGTTTTGTGGGTCACAAACTATGGGCCTACATTTCCCTTATTTATTATTAGGGGAGAACCACACTCACCACAGTGGATGGTGGTAGTAATTAAAATCACTAATAGATATGAAGGCACTTGGAGATTAATGGAGACCTAACTGTAGGAATCATTAATATTAGAAGGTGGTCTAATCAAGATTTGATGTCAGGTGTAGACAGGCAGTGATAGGACCACATCAGAGCCATGTAGGGGTGAGTGGACAAGTGGAACCTTCCTATGACTTCTTTTTAAAAAAAATTTTTAACGTTTATTTATTTTTGAGACAGAGAGAGACAGAGCATGAACAAGGGAGGGTCAGAGAGAGGGAGACACAGAATCGGAAACAGGCTCCAGGCTCTGAGCTGTCAGCACAGAGCCCGATGCGGGGCTCGAACCCACGGACGGCGAGATCGTGACCTGAGCCGAAGTCGGACGCTTAACCGACTGAGCCACCCAGGTGCCCCTAACTTCTTAAGCACCTGTATTCAGCTACCATTGCCAGAGGCACTATTACATGCCAGGTATCTGTTAAGTGCTTTTATTTTTATTTTTTTAAATGCTGATTTATTTTTGAGAGAGTGAGAGAGCAGGAGAGGGGCAGATAGAGATGGAGAAAGAGAATCTGAAGCAAGCTCTGCACTCTCAGCACAGAGCCTGACGTGGGGCTCGAACTCACCAACCATGAGATCATGGCCTGAGCCGAAGTCGGATGATCACCTAACTGAGCCACCCAAGTGCTCCCTAGGCACACTGCTTTATTATCTACTTAATTCCTCGCAACCACTTTGTGTGATAATTATACATAAACTGATGCACTTGTTTAGTGTTATTAGACAACTAGTAATGGGAAAAGCAATGCTTTTTTCTTTTTCTTTTTTTTTTTTTACCACTATACACCCAAAACCTAGTCATTGAATAGTGCACAGTAAGTGTTCATTAAATAGTTTTAATCAAAAGGATTTTTGGAAGATCCCATAACAAGTAAGGGACATGAGTAAGATTCTAGCTCAAGTCTGACTGCACAGCCCATGCTTGTAACCTTTTTGTACCTGTGGCTAGTTCTTCCTCTCCTAGTACATCCTTGAACTTATCACGCCTTGTGCTGGGGGCTGGCTACCCTGGTAGAAGACAATGCAAAATGCTTCTGCTTCAAGGGCCAGTTGTTACCTCCCTGGGAAGGCTCTGTACTTGCTCTCACAGCTGTGGTCTCCTCTGTGTCCCACAGCTGATGGTGAAGTGAAAAGAGCACCTGCTTTGGATTGGGATGGTTTGGAACTGAGTCCTGAGGCTGCCTGATATCAGCTCTGTGACCTCAAGCAAGCCCTGGGTGTCAGGTTCCTCATTTGTACCAGAGGAGAAGAACTCTGGCTTTGTCTAACACTCCAGCTGTGTTTTAAGATCCAAGTCAATGAGTTGATGTGTAAGAAGCATTTACACGTTGTATAACCTGCCGCAAAAGTGTTAGCTATTACTTTAAGAAGTCAGGTTTTAAAGTTACAGTGGGAAAATACAAGGAAATGGGCAGTTCAAATAGGGACAGACATGTGGCAGCTACCATGGCCGTCTTAGTGAGCACCTCTCCACCCCTTTCCTGTCCAGCCTGTGAATTATAGCCAGTCCTTCACTCACATACTAAGTGGCCACTCTGTATCAGGTACCGGACCCTGAAAATATTCAAATGAAGAAGGATATGATCCCATCTTTTCCCCTAGGAAGCTCATTGCCTCCTGGGGAGATAGGTACATTGAAAATTATTATCAAACACCTGTCTTATTTGAACACATAGGACCTCTGTCCTGGTTACCCCTCAAAATGTGTTTTACTCATTATCGACTATTTTAGACTAGAGCATTCACATCTGCAACCTACCATGCCTAGTTTGCTTCTGTATGTTACCGCTTACTGATTATTTTACCTGGTACTTTTATCATATTAATTTTACAAAGTTTTACTCTTTCCATTTCCTTTTATTCTTATTTTTTAAAATATTTTCGGAGGGTCTTTGTGTTTGACGAGTTTCAACTTTGTCTCAAAGCAGTAATTTCATCTTACATGGATATCGTGCATACTTTGTGCCCAGTGCTATTCTGAAACTGAATGTACACCGACAGGATCAGCAGTCTATTTGAGCTCCCCTTGCATGTCTCCAAAGCGTGTTCCTAGTTGCACAGAGTTCTTATACTTCTTGCAAATTATAAACCTTTAAATAAAAGCATAAATGTATAAAAACGCACAACTTACGTAAGTGATTAAATCTTCAGAAATACATATAATTCTTATGAAGAATTCTCTGCTCCATATTGCCCGACACAAAAGTGACACATGTACTGTTACATGTTGTAGAAATTCTGAGCTTATTTTGGAAAAGATTACATAAAATACACCAGAAACACATACATTTCTTACAAATGGCCAGGAGCTATTTGTGCCCTGCCGGTATCGATATTTACAAACCGTTGTGGATTTCACAAGACCACTGGCTGGAGCATTCACATGAAAAACCCACCTACTTATCAGTAGTTAGAGAAACATGCCTAGGTCCTCCGGAGCACAACAGAGGCAGGAGGTATGACGGGTATTCGTGGAAAACTGTAGGAATGAACACAACTCAATTAAGAAGGAAAAGGAGGAAGAGTTTTGGAATATTATATTAGTTTCCCAGGGCTGCCATAACAAAATATCACAAACGGAGTGGTTTAAACAACAGAAATTTATTTCTCGTGCCTCTGGAGGCTGGGAGTCCGAGGTTGGGGTGTCTACAAGTTTGGTTTTTCCTGAGGCCTCTTTCCCCTGCTTGGACATGGCTGCCCTCTTGCTGGGTCCTTACATGATGCTTTCTCTGTGTGATACAACCCTGATGTCTCTCTGTGTGTCTGAATTTACTCTTCTTAAAAGGAACCAGTAAGAATGGGTTAGGGCCCACCCATGGCACCTCATTTAACTTCAATTTTATAGCTCTGAAAGTCCTATCTCTAAATGTAGTCTCACTGGGAGTCAGGCTTCAACATATGAATTTGGGGGGAACAAAATTCAGCCCATCACAAACATCTTTAAAACTTGACTCCGGTATCACTCCCTCTGGAAAGCCTTCCTAGGTTTTCCCAGGTAAGGTTAATTGAAGGCATTCTCATATCACACAGTTTATTCCTCTTTATGACATGTGCTGCACTGTGTTGTAATTATCTTTTCTCCAGGCTGTGCCCATTCCCTCCCCTGACCCTTAGGCTGGGAACTTCTCAGCCGGGAGACTCTCTTCTCTATATTCCCGTCACCCAGCAGTGGGTAGGTGCAGCGAGCCCAGCAGGATTTTAAGATAACTCACCAGTGAAATCAAGATGGAATGTGTCAGGTTTCTCAAAAGAAACCAGCTGAGTATCTTCAAACCAATTGACCAGAATGCTGGAAGGCTTTCAAGGTAAAGGCAAAATTTGACCAACTGTGAGCCCAGATCCAGAACCTAGGCATACAGACATGAGAAGCAGGACTGAGGGGAACTGGCCAGGAATAGAAGCACTAAGACCACGTGCTATGGCAGGAAGAGTCTGAGTGCAGGAACCAGACAGCCTAGATTCAAATTCCAGTTCTGTCACTTATGGGCAAAGCATTCAATTGCTCTGATTTATAGCTGGCTTCACAGTAAAATGGGATAATATGAACTAATTGGTAGAAGTGTCTGAGTTAAATAAAGAAGCCCGCGTAGAGAGCTCACTATAGGATCTGGTATACAGTGGGTGACTGACAAGTGATAGAAATTTCCACAACTAAACAGTCTCAAACCTTTGAAATGCTGCCTATGGAGTCAGGACGGAGCTCTACAGGTACCTCAAAGACCTGAAAAAACCTGAACTGATTTGGAAACAGTTTGACCTGCCAGAGGGAGGCCTTCTAGATCCACCGTGGCACAGAGAAATCGTCATAGCATTACTAATGTTGAGGTTTTCCTTTAAAAATTTACATTAAGCCTCCTTGGAGTTCAAATGAAATTCATTCCCATGATAATACTCAGAGCTTAATGCTCATAACATTTCAGAATAAAAAAATCAGTTCTGTGTTTACTTTGTGCTTATTAAACAGAAAAAAGATGAAAGGAGCAAATAGAAGAAAGACAACCAAGATTATTTCCAATTTCTCGAGATATCCCTTCCACCTGGATGCTTTGATAATGGCACAACAGACAGCAAAGTCTGTGGCTACATGAGGCTCAAAAACAAGAGGGAGAAAGTCACTCAGTTCTGTCATCCAGATGTTTCATTTGTATGGTAACAAACAGCTAAAGGATCAGATATCAGAACTGACTTCAGATTTCAATTGTCTCTTAATTTTCATAGTCCTGCTGAATTCATAGAGTGGGGAGACCTCAAGAGAGTCATCTGGAACTTGTGTAAATGTCACAACTCCTCATCTCAGTTATTTTTGAGAATGACGGAAGAGGAAATTGTATAACCTGCCACAAGAGCCCATTCTGGTGTTCGACAATGCTCACCTCAGGAAGATGCCTCTTAGAGCTAAGTGTTTGGGCTGGGAAAAAATGCAGGTCATTTGTTTCACCCAAAGGGCAGATAATGTGGAGTCTATTTATAGAACAGTGACTGGGTAACTTTTTGAATAAGAGACAGTATAGGCTACTGTGGCTTTAGAGTCCAAAGAACTGGGTTCAAATGTCAGCGCTGACACTTGCTAGCTGTGTGACCTGAGCTTCATTACTTCACTTATTTGAGCACCATTTTCCCCATTTATAAAATGGAGGCTTGGCCCTGAAGCATGCTGGGTACTCCCTGTAAGGAGAAAGTCGTGAATACCCAATTGTGGTATGACAGTAGTACACTGTACTATTTTTAAGTCTGAAATATCCACATATTTGTTGGTGCGCTATTTTAATTTTTAAAACATCTGAAATTCGAGTTATTAATATCTGGAGAGCAAGATCAATGGTTCAATTATTCAAATGATGTGAAAAGACAAGTCTAGACAGCTCCAGGCCTGTGTGAATAGCAATAAGCAACCACATTGTGGTCTTGCAAAGCTCCTATTGAAGGAATAATTATTATTGCACTTCAAAGAAAAGAATTTCTGAAAAGTAGAATATGAATGTGCAAGCACGGAAATAAGTCCAGGTACTCGGGCATCAGATGTAGCAAATCTCTATGATGAAAATGCAGAAGACAAAGGCAAATCAAATGTTTTCTTTGGCAGGGGCGGGTCTGGGGTGGGACGTGTAGCTCCTTATCAATGTGAAACCTAGTCTTTGTTGGGGTGGGCGTGGGAGAATCAGTTATTCAAACAAAAACTCCTCCTGAGTATCAGGGGTGCCTGGGTGGCTCAGTCAGTTGAACATCCTCTTGATTTCAGGTCAAGTCATGATCTCATGGTTCACAGGATGCAATCCTGAGTCGGGCTCAATGCTCAGCATAAAGCCTGCTTAAGATTCTCTCCCTCTCTTTCTCTCTCTCTGTCCCTCTCCACTGCTGTGCTCTCTCTCTCTCTCTCTCAAATAAAAAAAAAATGAACTCCTTGTAAATAACAAGAAATAAAATTATTTGAAGATGAAATCTGGATTAAAATATTTAGGGTTAGTCCCTAAGTATTTCCTCACCATTCTTCTGAGTGGTCAGAAAATCACCAGAAAGAGCTTTTTTAGCAGCAAGAAAAGCTTGCACAAAAATACATTTGCAACCCAATGATGTCATTGACCCACTTTATTATTTAACTACCACATTTTTAAAAAGAGCAAACAATATTTTTGTTTTCAACTTCCATAACTGATTAGGTTTTCCTGAGTTATATGCTTTTCAGTTTATATTGTAAATATTTATCTTAATGAATTTTTATTCGCCAATAATTTATATTATGGTTAGAATGTTTATCTTTTGTAAATTTACATTTTCCCCATTGTTTGTAACATATTTATATGTTTTTTTTTATTTAAAGTACATTAAATAATTTCGTTTCCTTGAGCTTTCTATTTTATAAATTCTGTGCACTTTGAAAATAAAATATTGATAGTATGTAAAATAAATACTGAAGTAACAGAATTATTATCTTGCTGCAGCATTGTAATCACTAAAATGGAGTTAGCCATACTGAAATTAACACGCTATTGGGCAGGGAAATGTACCAGGACTCACAGGAGGGGTCAGTAGCCCAAATGAGCAGAAGCAAAGGGGTCCGAGTTTTCTCTCACTTGAGATTGGTACTTTCCCTGCTTGATGTTAGCAGGATAGAGGGCCTTCTGGTAGACCATAAGCCACTATTAGTATCAGGAGATCTGGCAGATTTATTAATCAGGGAAGTGGGATAGTGTGATGTCAGGTACAACAAATATTCCACTGTGGACTTCTGAGGAAATGACCTGCAGGGAGTGGGAGATTATGGTCTGGAAGTGTATTGAAATAGGGAGGCCAGGCACCTAGTCTACCTAAATCGCAGACCTGCTGGAAGAATTATATATTTGGTAATCTCTGAGGACCCCACATTACACACCAGGAATTATTACAAGAAGTGGTTCAGGGTAGTGCTGCATAGCTGTGGAACCCAGAGCAAATCGTTTAACCTCGCGTGACTCAATTTTCTCATCTGTACAATGGTGTTAACAACAATGCGCATGTAACTAACACAGTGGTAAAGAGAATGGTGTGATTAATATATGTGAAGGGTTTAGAATAACCCCTAGTCCATGGTAAGAGTTCAGGTTGCTATATGCCTCTCAAGCCAAGTGATTATTAGGATTGTCATTGGAAACCTAAGAACTCAGCATATCCCAAGTGAGAGAGTGGTAAAAAGAGAATTTTAAAAATTACAACATTTAACTTGCATTTTGAAAACAGAAGTTTATAACCATAACCCAAAACATCACTTGAAAATACTAATTTATATAAAATGTAACACTCCTCTAGTATAAAATATTAGCAGGTAAGTTATGAAAAATAAACATTTATTAAAAAACAAAGTAAATCTTCTCTTAATGGTATTTGTGCATAACTTGGTGTGAGTTTAGCATGATCACCACAGAGGGGAGATTTCAGTGTACCCTAGGAGCCTGGAAGCAAAAGGAGGAGGGGTAGGACTTAGCAGAGTGTCTAGGGTGGGATGGGTAGGGGCTTGAATGCCAATAGTGTGCACACTCGTTCACCTAGAGGGAAGTCCCACCGGGAAGGGAGAGACAGAGTAAGGTGGGGGAGGAGCTGAAACAGTGGAGAGAAAAACTGTGAGGGGGTAACAGAAAGGAAAATTAATTCTTTTTTTTTTTTTTTTTTTTTTGGTAATGCTTATTTCTTTTTGAGAGAGAGAGAGACAGAGAGAGAGAGAGAGCAAGCGAGAGAGAGCAGGGGGAAGGCAGAGACAGAGGATCCAAGGCAGGTTCTGCTCTGCACTGACAGCATCCAGCCTAATTCGGAACTCGAACTCAGGAACCGGGAGATCATGACCTCAGCGAAGTTGGACGCTCAACCGACTGAGCCACCCAGGCGCCCCAGGAAAATTAATTCCTAATTACAATAAGCGGAAGCCAGGAAGCAATGTCTGAAATTGACAGCAACAGACATGTGCTCTTTAGAAACATGGAGTTAAATAGCAGAAGCGGCAGGAAAAATGATGAGTTTCGCAGTGCTGGGTCTATGAAACATAGAGGATTGCTATTTTTCAATAGGGGTTGTAGTACTATTTGTTTTAAATGTATTATACGAATAATTTTTTTAAAAATTAAAACAGAATATTTATGAGTAAACAGTAGTTATCATTATGGTCTGTTAGATAAAACTAAAGATATGACCAAAATAGAAAAGGTTAGTCATAACCTTTCCCTAAAGCAGACAACAATTACTCAGTAAAGGTGCCGGGTCTGTATGTTTTACAGTTAAAAATATTGTTGCCAAAACCATGCGTAAAACTGTACCATGTATGCCAGGAATGGAGTTCCCTAACGGACCTCTTTGTCACCTCTGTTGCGGCTGCAACCAAGGAGCAGGATCTAGAGCAGCTGTGTCCTTGTGAGGAGCAGGCCAGCAGGGGGGCGTGGGGTGGGGGGAAGTGACACTTTCCTAATACATGGGCTGTCAAATTTGAGCCTGCATCGAAATCACCTGGAGGGCCTGTGAAAACAGGTGGGGTGCTGGGCGCCAACGTCAGAGTTTCTGATTTTGTGGGTCTGTGGCAGAGCCTGAGAATTTGCATTTCTAACGATGTCACGGGTGATGCCGATGCCACTGGTCCTGGGACCACGCTTGGAGAACCACTGGCCCAATACCAATGAGCAAGTGTGCAGCAAGGGCAGGCTACACAGGACGGGCGGAGGGAGGAAGGCTGATCCTGGAAAGGCATTTGAATAGGCTTTGTGCTGTGAGGGGAGGGACAGAGCGAGGAATCTAGGTGCCCTATATATTTCTAAGGCTGGCATTGTAAAGTCTTTTAATAATCTTTCTAGTGGAGCCCAACACTCCACTTTAAAGAAATGTCTGTTTCTCACAATTCTAATAATATGTGCCCAGAATAGAGCCTACCGATGAAAGTCTGAAAAATAGATTCAATTATCCTTCTCCACTATTGACCTACGCTGTGCCATTAGAAGCAGCGAGAGAGGTTGAGTGAATCACACATACATTTTTCCAGGTATCTAAGAAGAGAGAGAATAGGTACAGAACACAGACCTCATCTGGAAGAGGCTGATGGAGACTATGCTTTCTTTTAAAAATGATTACACCATGTAGCATTTGTCAATACTTTTAATGAACAAATTAATTTGCTTTATCAGCCAAAGCATTCTGTCTCATAAGGATCACTGAGATCAGCATTGCAAATATAAACTTAAGGTGTGCATAGTTGGGACATCCTGGACCAGGGGGCTAATTCAGGCAGTTCAGTCCATGTACAAAGGCAGAGAAAGGGAAGGTAAGGAGTGTCCGGCCTCCTACCAGCTCTTTGAGGGAGGTGGCTAAGAGCCGACAGTCAGACTTTTAGGTCAGGGGGGTATGACCTTGGACAAGTTAACATCTCTGAGCTTTAGTTAACTCATCTGCAAAGTGAAGATAATAGTGGTCCGTACATCACAGTGTTATTTTAAGAGTTCGCATAGTATCTGGCACATGGTGTTGTGCTAAAAGGATATGAACTATAATAATAGATAAAAACAAGCTCTTTGAAGTCAGATTAGGGTTCATATCTTGGCTGTCACTTAGTAGTGATTCCCTTAGGCAAATTATTGAAACTTTCTAAGGCGTAATTGTGTTAAAATAGGGATAATAATATATAATCTTTCAGGATTAGTCCAAGGATGAAATGAAAGCCAGTATGATAGTATGCATATCCCTTGGCAATATTAAACACTTGGCAAATGAAATTATCACTACATATATGAAATCTTACTCTTATGAATATTAGTTTTCCTCATCTGTGAAAAGAGAACACACATCAACCCCATCCTCTTCCAGGTTTTGTTTTAGGCTGAAATAAGATAATGGATATGAATGAAATTTCTATTCATTCATGCTCTCATTCAACAAGTATTTGTTGCATATCTTTTGCGTGCCCAGACTATTCTAAGTGCCAGCAATACACCTGTAAACAAGTGAGGATAAAACTTCTGCCCTCATGGAGCTTGTGTTTCTGCCACTAGAGTGGAGGAGTGAGAGATGAATACACAAATATATAAAGTCAGGTAGTGAAAAGTAGGGAAAAGTAAGGCAAATCATTAGGGAAAAGTAAGGTGAGGTTAAGAGGATCAGGCTGAGGTAGAACAGCTGTGCGATTTTGTAAAAGATGGTCAAGGAAGAAATAGCCAGTAAAGGGCACTTGAACAGAGACCTGAAGGACACAAGGGGTGAATCAGACAGATGTCTGGAGGACAGTCCATGTGGGGTGATAGTCTAATATTCCTGAGATGGGAGCAAGTTGGGTATGTTCGAGATGCCGTTAAGGAGCCCAGTTTGGCTGGAGCAGCTAAGGGAGGTGGGGTGAGTTCGCTGTGGATCACATGGGAATTTGTAGGCCATGTGTTAGGGACTCAATTGAATCCCCTCAAATTCTATGTTAAAGCCCCAATACCCACTGTGATGATATTAGGAGATAGGGCCTTTCTGGAAGTAATTAAGGTTAAATAAAGTCGGAAGGGTCAGGCTCCAATCCAATAGGACTGGTCTCCGTATAAGAAGAGCTATCTTTGCATGTACAGAGACAAAGCGCCTTGTGAGGACTAGGGAGAAGGCAGCTATCTCCAAGCCAGGAAGACAGGTCTCACCAGAAACCAAATGAGCTGGCAGCTTGATCTCAGATCTTCTAACCTCCAGAACTGCCAGAAGATAATGGCTATTGTTTAAGCCACCCAGGCTTTTGTTATTTTGCTATGGCAGCCCCAGGACACTAAAGACAACAGCAAAGACTTTTAGAAGGGCAGCCATTAGAAAGCTTTAGGTAAGGATGGGATGTTCAAAAGGACACTTTTGCTTTGGTGTGTTAAATACGGGAGCAAGGCTGAAAGCTAAGAAATGAGGTAGGAGATTATTACACTAATCCAGGAAAATGATGGTAGCTGCTCAGACCAGCGTGGTAGCCGTAGAGAGTGGTGAGAGGGGGCTGAATTCTGAATGTAGGTCGGAGGTTGAGTCAGCACAGCATGCTTGTGGATGGGAGGTGGAGTAGGAAAGAAAGGAACTATGTAGTAACTGGGGAAACAAAGTGTTGAGTACTGTGATGGTAACTGGGAAACGATGAAAAAGATCCACCAGCATGCATTTTCAACACAGTGTGATAGGGTGATGACAGAGACGTGCACAGGGAATCTTGGAATCCCTGGAGAGGGGGGCCTAAATCATCTCACTGGAAAAGCAGAAGCTTCCCAAAGGAGGTGCCATCAGGTATGGGTTTGAGGCAAAGGGTTGGTATATGCAGGGTATGTGCAGGGGTGATTGAAGTCACAGGGCCAGCCTGAGCAACAGCACAGAGAGGAAAGGACAGGTTGGTGGGCGTTAGGACAGTAGACAAGTCAGGGGGTTGGGGCTACCAGGAGATGCAGGGTGATCAACTTATGACTCTGGGACTTCAAATCCCTAGGCCTTCAAATTCCTTCTTGTGGAATGAGGGGTTAACTACCACGAAGAGAGGAAGGGTGTGAGGGGTTACTGAGTGGCTTTAACAGAGGAAGTGTGTGCAAATTAGTAATTGGGGTCAGAGTCATTTTAAGGAAATAACCCCAAAGAGGGGGAAATCACTGTCTATGAAGGAATCTTCATGTATTATTGACAAAGCAAAATATTGCAAGGAAACCAACCTTTAGCAATATGGAAATGACCAAATGAATTATGGTGGATCTACCTAATAGTCCATTCACTCAGTGGAATATTACTCAGTCATTTAAAGTGATTGATATGAACAGTACCTAGCACCATAAAAAATGCTTATGATATGAGTGAAATAAGCCAGGCTTTATATTTATATGTATAATCTGATAACATATAAAAAAATATATAAACATATAACATATATAAAATATGTCTATATAAAGACTCAAAGGAACATACCCAAATGATGGATCATGGGTTTTGTTTGTTTTTTCTCTAATTTATTAACATCATGTAATATGTTTAGTTTTAAAGTTGAAATTAATGATAAAAAATCAAAAAGTTGCTTACAAAAGCATATTTTTGTTATTTTTAATTAATGAAAACAATATATCACGTATGATAACTTTATCAGAGTTGCATGAGGAGATAAAAATCAGTATTTATATTATTTTCTTCTTATGAAGTACAGGTTTTCAGCAGTCCTGGGTAAGGAGTGTCAGGTCACAAGACTGGGGCCCACTGAGAAGGCACATTCTCTGAGAGAGTGAGCCAGCCCCACTCTTCTCCAGATTCTGGCTCACAAACGATTCCTTTCTTGGTGCTCTCACTTTAGATCTGGCCCAAATACTGTTCTCATTACAACTCAGCTAAGTTTTGACCTGATCTCAGTAATCTGCCATGTTGGAGGGAGGGGGCAACCGTTCAGCATTATCTCCCATTTTCTAATCCATAGGGATTAAAGATACAGCTCATGCTCTGGAAGGATCTGCCTAATAACTGAGGAAGACACCAAAGAAGGTAGGGAATGAGCCTCTGGGAAGGGCCAGAAGAATAGGTAGGAATTCACCACATTAGGTAAAGGCAGGATAGGGTATTACAGGTAGAAGCAAATAAGTGTGTGTGTGCACGCACACACACACTGAAAGGTGGGAATGGCAGAGAAGATTCTACAGATGAGTTTGGGAAGTTAGGACAGGGCCGGATTATGAAGACCTCTGAAGTCTCCATTAAGACACTTTGCCAATTCCACTAGGCAAAGGGGAGCCACTGACACATTTTCAGCAGAGGAGTAGCCTTTTTATATCTGTAATTAGCAGGATAAAGGACAGAGCAGTGTTTGGAAGGAGCGAGACTAAAGGTTGAGCACTTATGAGGCTCAGAGGACAATGTGACCTTGGACAAAGGTAATGGCAGCTGGGATTCACTCTTTCATTGAACGAATACCTTTTGAGCATCTGCTATGAGCCACACATTCTGCTTTGCTAAGCACTGGGGATATACTGCAAAAGGGGAGACAGACAAGGTCCCTGCCCTCAGGGAGCTTGTAGTATAATGCGCTGGAGAGAGAAGGAAATGTTTCAGTATATTTCAGAGGCAGAATCAACAGGTCCTTTTAACACACTCTTCAGTGCTTAAAGGACAAACTCCATGAAGTCCAGCAGAAGTCACAATAGATAGGCTATCATTCCAAAGCCTACAACATTCATTCTCTTAATTGCAGCTAAAAGAAAGTTCCCACAAATACACTGGAAAAGACAGGCATTATGGGTATGGGCTTTCTCCCTGGCATGTGAAGTCTGAAGCTCGGGGTTTGAATAGTTCCATCAAGGGCCACAGTGGATAGAGTCCACAGAAGCATGACAAGGGACGGTGCAGAGGCTCATGCGCAGAAGGACAAGAATGGAGAAGCAAATCACATGAGTTGCAGGCTCAGCTCTGCGTAGCATTTGTTATGGGATTGAGCAGAAGTTACTACCTCGCTTGCAGACTCTAGTGCCTTGTCTGTCAGCAAGGAAACTAAAGCAGATAATCTCTGAGATCCCTTCTACTCCTAGAATGTCCTGATCCCATTTTTGCTTCCTAAAGTTTCTGAATGAACGAGTGTATCTCCAGGGATATAATACACTCTTATTCACAATTGGTATTTAAATTTATTACACCAACTTAGAGTTCTATAACCATGTGTACTTTACCGAGTACTTTCACATGCACAGTACCACTTTCTCTTCCCAGTCACCTCCGACTCCCATTTTTATAGGCCAGGGGATTTGCAGCTACATGAGCAAGAGAGGGAGGAGATACAAGACACTGAGACCACACAGACAAATGGTGAAGTGTACGTTAAGTCAGCCTTTTAGTGCCAAAGTGGTTCTTTTATCCACTTCAAAAGCTCAACGCATTAACCCGACAGCTTATTCTCCTGTTCTAATCAATCTATGTTTAGGATTTAACAACTCAAACAGGATATTAGGTAAGTCAAATAGGTTCAGCACCAAGAACTCACTAAAAGGAAGAATGACTACATTTTATTGAACCTAATTTGTAAGCCATCTGGAAGCATTACCTTCAGTGGGACGTCCAGAACTAGTGTCCCTAGTGAAGAGACACTGATAAATAAAGACACCAGCATTTCAGTAACATTAAATCCACGTGTTAAACACAGAAAGGTGAAAAATCTAGAGGCACACAAGCTCTAGATGGTCTTTTTATTTCCCCTGGTAATGTTCCCAGGAAGATACATGCTTGGCCTCAAGAAAATTACCTGTCAAATAAAATTCCTACAGAAATTTCCTTTGAAAGAATCATCGTGCAGCAAATGGAGACACTCTCACAATATTTGGTGCCTAGGTAGGTTAGTGCTGGTGGTTTGCATTCAAACTTACTTCTGGCATTAGTGAGTTCCACAAAACTCTTAATTTGAGTATTAATTTTCTCATGAAAATTTTCTAGACATGAAAATAATTTCCTCTTAAGGCTGCTACAGGAGCAAAACTAGCAAAATGAGGCAGGAGGGTAGAGGTGGGGTAGGTGGGTGGGGTTAGTTCACAGCAGAAAAGCCAGACAGCAGAGTTTTCTGCTTTATCCAAGACTTGGTCTCATCCCCTTTCCCAACATTCTGACATTCTTACACTTGATTTTGGCCACGTTCTAGCTTCTCCATGGGTGTATCCCAAAGTTTAGTGGTTTAACTCTCTCCCAGTTTCCTCTCTGTGAGGTTCAGTCCATTCTGGATGATCTCTGAATAATACATGTGTCAGGCACATTTGTCTACAATCTGTTCAGAACAGATCTTCCAAAAGGCTGTTTGTACCCAAATGTTCTCCTCTACCTTATCATTATCTATCATCCCTCTTTCTCTCCCTCCTCTCTAAGAAATCTTTAGGGAACATCTACTCAATTGTGGGATCTGAGGCTTAGGGGGATAGTGGGCAGATCACAGATTTCAGTCAGACAGGTCTAGTTTCAAGTCTTAGCGTAGCAATTTACCAGCTGCAGGACTTTGACTAAATTGTTTCACTTCTCTGATCCTCTTGACATTTACCTATAAATGGGGGTAACAATAGCTTCCTTACATGTCTGGGTTGGGGTTTATCATCATTAGCATATGGGGGTTCTCAGTGATTCTTTTTTTAATACCTAGAGTTAGATGTTAGAAATAGATTCAGGAAAAAAAAACGCAAAAAAACTATAGACCTGGTCCCATAGGACATTAAGAGTGAGAGAAGAATGCAATAAACCATGCTAGTTGATTTAATAAAGAATTTCACCGCTCCCCAAAGGATACAGACATGTTCACACAGGATTGATGCTGGTCTTCCTCACCCATAGGAAACTGATTCTCTGACCCTTAGGTGTCTACTGTCCTAAGCAGGGGGGTCTGAGTTGACCAGATGCCCTAGCGGACCTCATTATGCTTTATTGTGCCACTCTGAAATAACAAGATCCCCTTCCACAGGCCTCCCTTGATTCCAGTTCTTTGCTTAGCCCTCTTGGTCTGGGCTTATTATACATCCACTCCCTCCCTCAAGCCCCGTTCTTCCCTTATCAACCCTCGGTGTCTTCTGGTTCAAATTCATTTTCTCCCCAACACTAAAAATAAGAATCCTCATGTTACAACTCCATCCGTTGCCTGGAGATAACATTCAGCTCCTCACATGCAGGCAGACCTCCTCCAGCTGTGCCAATTTAATCCTGTTCTGTTGCTTCATTCATTTTGAATAGGATACCTTTGGCAGGTGAGGTGTTATGAACATCAACGTGTTAAATCTTCAGTAAAGTAATTCTCCTGGGCATTTTTTCCCCATTTCATTTTGTCCAGGATGCTGTCATAATGTCTACTGATATTTCTAGACTTTCCCCTTGAGTTCCTAGGCAATTCATTAATACACACATCCATCCAACAAACACCTTCTTGAGAACCCACCAACATGCCATTGTGCTATAGTACTCATTTGATCCTTGTAAGAAGGCAGGGTGTGTGCGTGTGCGTGTGTGTGTGTGTGTGTGCGCGCACACACACACACATGCAGTGAGAGGGAAGGTAAGCCAGCTAGTTTTTCAACTTTGGCTGTTGTTCAATGATAAATGTGTGCAGGGGAACAGGGTGAGGTTTGGCCACAAATGTGGCTTGCAGCTGTCAAACACATCCTCCACATCTTTATCTGGAAGTCATACACCTGCCAATTACTGAGATTTTTCTAACCAGGTTTGTGAGCTCATAATTGGTTGCCTATGTCACACGTAAGAATAGGATGTTCCCAGAGCCATCTGTCCTACTCACACGGACTCCCTCCTGTGCCAGAGATGACGGAGAGGCTCTTTTCTTTGAATGGACATCTACGTTATCCATTCATAACAGTTTCCTTTGTATATTCTTGATTTCATCACTTGGTTGTGTCACTTCGTAAAACTCCCTCCATTATAACTTTGAGTTCTTTTTTGCGGTCATCTCAATAATAGGCTGTTCTGTCATGTTCTATTTTTTGCATTTGATTTTTGTTAGTTTTAACAAACATAGGAGAATTTTTAGTCATTCTTTCATATTGGAAGCCTCTTGCCCTTTTTGGTCAGCTCTGTAATATTTTTTACAAGTGCTTTTGAAATACATGCCCATCTTAACAGAAACCACTCTTCACTCAATTTCTTCAATCTGCATCTTTAAGAAACAACTTAGGCAAAAAGTTACTATGGTAGACCCTGAACAGTGTAAGAAATCAGGTTACGAACATGTCAAGGTGTTTATTTTCATTAAAAAATAAGAGTGCCCTGATTTGCTATTCTCTTGTGATTTCTAAGGTTTAACATCTCATCATAACTGGCATTTCCCTAACCGAGGTGTGAGCTAATCTGAGACTGGGACACAGATGTCAAGAACAGAGGGCCTCACATATCCAGAGCTGCTCAGGGATCCCTGGACTCACAGAGGGCCTGAGAATAGCAGGCTGGCTATTAGTATACCTATTTTACATCTGAGGAAACTGAAGCCATTAGAAACTACATAACAAGCAGATGCAGTCAGCCCTCTGTGGTGGCAGAAGACAAGCACAGGTATTCATATTCTAAGTTCCATGCTTCCGTCCCCTCCCACCATATCACAGGATACTTTGTAAACATTCAGAATCAAGGTATTGTCTTTACAAGGCATGGGGAGGATGAAGAGGAGACAGGTCTGGGGAAACTGAACGACTAGAAGTACCTCTCTAGTATATTCACATTTATTGGGTTAACTTCATGAAGAGTCTGATTCTTAAGCTTCAAAAGATGAGAAGCGAGAGAGAAAAAAATTCCGTGGATGAGGTCACAGCAGTGAGTTTATGCAACTATTTCAGGTTGGGAGGGGCAGAAGTCCTGAGGAAAAAGTGGGATATATCCTGGGCTGAAAAACAACATTTTTGGATTATGAGTTTAATTTCTCTTTTGTTACATGACAGACAGAAAGAGGAATGGTGGATGGGAGGTAGAACAGGAATGGGCTTTCCTTGTGAGTGGAGAATTCTGCATTATATAAAGCTATGAGCAGCTGTATCAGGTGGGGATCAATCATGGAAACAGAAACAAGCAGTGTTAGATGTACACACACACACACACACACACACACACAATTTCCTAGTGCTTGGTTCTGTTCCTCTGATAATAAATGCCATATATATCTATACACACACACACACACACACACACACACACACAATTTCCTAGTGCTTGGTTCTGTTCGTCTGATAATAAATGCCATATATATCTATACACACACACACACACACACACTATATGTACTATATATATGAAAAATAAATATATATTTATTATTTATTTAATAGAGGAATTTGGCAAGCGATTGCGGGAACTGGTTAAGCAGTTTTAAGTCTGTTCAATTATGTCTGATGATGGAGCTTGAAGTCCACTGGGCAGGCGGTTAGGAGGGAAAGATGGTTATAAATGGGGAGAATCAGGAGCAGCCTGGAATCCACAAACAGGCACTGAAACTCCATGAAAACTTACTGGAACCTTGGCTTTCACTGCTTCCCAGCTTGCCGATGTGGATGGCCTGCTGTAACCGGGGCCTTTTCTTAAGTGGCTAAACACACACATCTGGATGAGGCCTTGGGAAGCGGGAGGAGGATATGGGGAAAGGAAGAGCAGTTGTGGGCCCAGACGCCGCTTTGTGCCGACAGGGTGAGTCCACAGATCACCAACAACAGGTGAGCTGCAGAGTGGCTGCTGCTTCCCTCCATCCTCCGACCTCCCAAGAAACTCTCCCATGGCTCACTTAACTAGAAACATATAGGAAACTGAATTCTGAGTAAGGTAATCCCATTTGCCACATTGACATATTACAAAACCACCATACTATCTGCGATGAACACTGTACATAGGGCAGGGTTGACTTAGATACTCTTCAGATGCCCAGAAGCAGCTCAGGGAGCCCAGCAGACCTTCTGACTGTTCAGCAGCCAGGCCACTGTCTGGACAGGGAGGGTTCCCTGTGCACCCACAGACTTAGCTGCTTTCAATGTCTTCATCACTAGGGACTTCCCTTTTCTAAGCCCAGCCAAAGAGTGGGAGCGTGTCTTTCTAGCTTCCCTCTTCCTTGTTGCCAAAGATCAACACATCTGCCTTTTCATTTCAAAAATTTATAATGGCATGTATTGTTATAAGCAACAGTGGCTAACATTCATTGACAATAGATAACAGCCAGACTCTTTCACATGGACTCTCTCATTAAATTCTTACAACAATCCTATATGAAAAGTATTGCTGTTACCTTAAGTTTACTGATGCGAAAATTCAAGCCTAAAGAAATTGATTTGCTCAATGTTAGACAGCTGTTACATGTTGGAGCAGGGATTGCAATCTAAGACATTCCGCTTTGGAAAGCAACACCACAAACATCAAACATACCAGATAAAGAGAACTGCCATGTGGTTAAGAACACGTTTAAGGTTTTTACAGTTGAACCCCCTGGTGTCAAGAATCTCTTACTTCCATCCAAGTTGAAGAATGTGTGGTTTTATCAGGAGAGGAAAAGTAAAAGGGTAAACAGGATCTGAGAAAATCAACAAGTCGGCAAATAGGAGACACTAGGAATTCTAAAAGGAGGAAAAAGAGGAGGAAGACTGGCGAGAAAAATTTTTCTTGTCTTATTACTATCTCACCATGATGACACCATGGCTATAAATGAATTTAAATGGACACATCTAGTTAACGCAAGAAATAAAGAGCCAACGGCTCAGTTATGTCAACAGATGGCTTTCAGGCAATTTTTAAAGGTAAGTGGCCTAAAAGCTCCAAAAGAACCCAAGGAATGGGGGCAGTGGTTTTAGCAACTATTCAGAATTGGGTTCCCAGGGATGCCTTCTCTGCATGCTTAGGGTGGGTCACTATAGGGTTGGCTGATGAGAACAGGCAGACGGTCCTTCAAGTCTACTTTCAGGAGACACCAACAGCACAGAAGCCTTGGAAAATCACTGAGTGCAAGCTGGCGTTGCACCAACAAAACCTGGTTGCTGAGGAAATGTAACAGGTCAAGTGCACATCTCTCAAACCAGCATCTGTAATATGTGGCTGAGCAGCTATGGTTCCGTGTGGCTGGGAGCAGCTGTTTTGTGCAATGCCCAGCCTCAAACCCCTTCTCACCCAGCGAAGTGTTGCTCATCTTTTGAGGCACCTCCCTCTCAGTGCTGTCTCCAGCATTGCTCTTCTGGGCTTATTGCTGTCTGGTCTGTATGATAATTGCTGACTTCTCTGAGCAACTTGAGCAGAAGGACTGTATCCTGCATTTTCTCACATTTCTATTAATAACATTACAAGTACCTTGGGGATGCTCTGTGGCTTAGTCACTGCATTGCACCCTCCACAAAGTGCACACCACCATGACTATGTGAAAGCCTAGAATTCCTTCCTTTCCAAGGCCTTTCAAAGTTCTCTGTCCTCTGTCCCCACTGACCCTGCCCAAGTTTATCTCATCATCATCTCTTTCTAGGAATAGGTGAATAATCTTCAAATATCTCTTCTGCCACCCTCAATGCACGATTTGTCTCTGCTTCAAAAGGACAGGACTTTCTTGAATTGAAGACAAGCTCTTAGGACTGCTCCCAGAGGTGAACTTCCAGGGCTCCAACTTCCTCCAAAGCTATGCTTCACATTTTTTTTTTTTTAACACCCGGGCATACTTTTTCCCAAAAGCAGTGCTTCCTTCTTTGGCTTGTTGATTCACCCTTCCTAATTGAACAAGCCAAGAAAATACTTCAGAGCCCTTTAACTTTGACCCACAGAGGAACACAGACCACTGAGCAGCCTTAATTTTTAAAAATCAGGACTTTCAAGACAAAATGTATCAATAGGTGTTATACATACCTGTATATTTCTACCATTCAAAGATCTTTTGGGCACATTGTCCTTAATAATCACATAAGATAGATATTATTGTTCCCATTTTATAAATAATACAACAGAGGCTTGGAGCACTGTGATGGCTTGTGCAACATCTCAGTTGATTAATGGCAGAGTTCAAGAATAAAACCTTGCATTCCCAGTCTAGGTAAGGCACACATCTGAGAAAGCTTCTACTCCATTATTCTGGGGGTTTACTGATTTTAAACTTTTAAGTCATCACATATCTATATATTTTCAACCTCTGTCTATAGGCAGAATGCATTAGAAAGATTTATTGGACAGGCAATCTAGAAAAGATGACTGTTTTCAGAAGCTACTGCTCCCCCCGTCCTCCTTAGGTAGAAAACCTTAATTTGTCTTTCCAAATTCACTCCCCCTCAGAGAATAGCTTTGTGGATGGAAAAGCAATAATAAAAGACCAAACTCAGTCCAGCTGCAAATGATCAGTCTCTTCTCTCCATTGTGGTAAATCACAGGCTTCCCCCAGGTCTGAAGTTGCTTACATGCTTGGGGAGCTGGTCTGAATAACCTGGCCAGCTACAGGGGAGAGTGCTTCCCCCACCTCCAAACCCCCATTTCTCATTTAACTCTACTCATTAGAGGAGGCTAGGGCACAAGCCAGGTTAACATGTCAATAAGTCACCAAGGAAATGCAAAAATTGACAGCTGAGGAATCCCAGCTCCCAGCCTTCTCCACTACAGAAACCCTCACAGAACAAGTTTCTCAGCCTCCTTGCCAGGTCACTTAAATGAGGAGTGACATTTGAGTCCCTGAGAGTAATTAATTTCCTCTATCTCCAATAGTACCTCATATTTTTAATGAATTTTTACAAGTCTCAGATCCTCCAGCCTCTCAGCTCCCTCCCCAGTCCCGCTGTTGTTCCCCAAGGTCCCATAACGAATAGCTCCTACTCCTATTTGCCTTGCAAACTCACATAAACTGGAAATGATAAATACATTATCTGGGCTTTTTAACGGACCATTGTTTAATTTTCTATGCCTGTCTGGTTGGGGAAGAGATGAATATTACCTTGTGGAGAATAAGATTTCTATTTCATTTAAGGGGGGTTGGGGGTAATCTATGGCAGGAAAGCAACACTCTGTTCATCCTAATAGGCAGTGCTAATTAAAAGTGTTCAGAAGGGACATCCATCTACCAGTCTGTGATTCATTCAGCATTATCCCTGGTAAACAAGAAATAGATACTGCAATGAATGCTTCTAATTTGTCAAAAGAATAGGCATTTTCAATTGTGTCTTCTTGGCTCCCCGTATGAAGTACAGATTTCAGTGTTGCCATCATTTAAAAGTTTAGGACCTCAAAATAATAGTACTTGCTCCTTAAGCTCGTAAATCTCCGAGTCTGTTTTCAATGTAGAAACATTTATCTTACATATGGTTTGACTTTAGTTTCAACAATTGAAAATGGTTCCTTCTGTTGGTAAATATATTGAAACAGAGGGCATTTGAGGAGAGCTAACATAGTTGTGTTTAAAAGCAAACCACTTGATGGGTATTGAGGAGGGCACCTTTTGGGATGAGCACTGGGTGTTGTATGGAAACCAATTTGACAATAAACTTCATATATTGAAAAAAAATAAAAATAAAAGCAAACCATTTTGAGACCACCTACTGGGAGAGGCTAAAACCCAGGCAGGAAAACTTAAAACTCCTAATGACACTTCCTAGATAGTTAAAGAAGAGAAGAAAGGGAATCACTATTCCCTTTCTCTAAGCACAAACACAAAATAGACCAGAGAAAAGTGACCCTAAGCTCCAATTCCCAAAGGCTCCATGAACCCTCCAGGATGTTTTAAGGAGGAACACAAAGCACAAAGCCACACTTGAAGAGGACTCAGAGACACTTATGAGCCATTTTCCCAGAGAGGAAGATTTTCCTCATACCCGTGAGTCAACCAGCCTCAAATATTTACCTTTGTGTTGTGTCAAAGAGTCCCTCAATCATGAAGATTTAGAGCCAGGGTTTACCACCATGTCTTGCCGAAGGCTGAAAACAAATAAAATAAGATGTTTAAGAAAGTAAATAATTATTTAATGGCCTTATTTTTCTTTCCTCTCTTTCATTCAAGAAACATTTCCTAAATTCCTACCATATACCAGGCACTGGAAATACAGAGGTGGCTAAAACAAAAACACCACCACCACCACCAACAACAAAATCAACAAATCAGCCCATTTTAAGTACTAGGCAAGAGGTGTTACACAATGCCCCCCAGGTAGGAGGGAGTCAGGATACATGTGTATGTGCCTAAAATGTGTGTGTACACATTCATGTGCATATCTACACATGTGTAGGAATTATTAAAGAATTTCTCCAACTTCTAATTCATCTGACTCTCTTAAAGGCATGAGCTCTTGCCTTGATATCAGTAAAGAAGAGGGCACTGGAGAAAATGTCAAAAGTCTTAAAAGTGATCATACACTTTAATCTGTAATTCGCCTTCAGGATTCCTTCTCAAGGAAACAATATGCACAGAGATTATCATCACAATGTTATTTGTAAGAAAGAGACAACTGTTACAGGAATGATAAAATGAGTGTTAGTGTTTGTACATATTAACATATTAAGAATATTAACGCACATATAAAAATAATTTAAAAAAATTTTCAGGATATGAGAAAATATGTAGAATATAATAAAATTACTTAAAAATTTGAGCTCATCCATGGACAAGTTGGTCTTAAAAAATATATCAGCTGCTAACAGTGGCTCATTGTAGCACGATCATAGGTTATTTTTCTCTTGTCTTTATGCTTACCAAGTTTTCTACAATCGTGCATTATTTTCTAGATGGTAAATAAACATACAAATAGGAGTTTCAGGGGCAACATCACCATTTCTGTGTCACTTCTCTACACCCGCGCCCCCCCCCCCCCCCCCCCCCGCCGCCATCAAAATGGGGGACCCCATGCTCCGTAGTACCAATTCCATCCAGTAGATAAAACTGCTCGGGGATTGTCCATTTCCACCTCTGCCTCTCTCTACAGACTTATTAACCCTTACTTCCCAGGAACCTAATCCAGAAGCAAGTTCATAGTCACCACTCAATGTGTGCTGCATGCATGCATGCATGAATGTATGAATGAATAAAAGACATAAGAAATGGAATTGACCTGACAAAAATTACATTAAGAAACATGTTCATTCAAAATAATCAGTGACAATAAAAGTTAAGTTCCATTTGGATTCACAGAGGATGGAAGAAGATGGAAAGCAGAGAGATAACAATTTTTCTGGTAAGACAGTGAAACATAAATAATAAATAAATAAATAAATAAATAAATAAATAAATAAATAAAAAAAAATAAAAGAAGAGCCCATGGTTAAAAAAAAAGAGAGAAAAACTCAACATAATAGAATACCACAGCCTACTGATCTTCCAATATATTCCAAGCCCAAGAATCTGCTTAAGGCAGGAATATTTATCTAGTAACAACAGCCCATTATGGCAACTCAGTTATTTTACATGTGTGAACTTATATACACATACACTAAGTAGACACTTGTTACTAGTTTTAATCAGCAATGGCTGGTTGACTTCCTACTCAAAGAAAAATATAAAGCTAAGGGATAGATTATATAATGTTTTATTGTAAATGAATTCAATTTAGTTTACTCATAAAACTAGTGAAATATAGCCAGGACATTAAGTTACAGTTATGTTTTTCTGGAGATAGATCTGGTTTGAATCTCATCTCTCTTTTTAAGAGACGGAAAATCTTGGGCAAGTTATTTGACCTTTCTCAGGCTCAGTTTTCTTACATATAAAATGGGATAATAATAACACCAACTTGGTAGGGTTAATGGAGAAAACAAATAAAATGAGAGAAAGCATGGCATTCAAAATTGACTTCAAGCTTATGCCTGTTTACATCAATACTGATCTTCGGTTTCATTACGTGCCATGACATGTGTTGAACACTGCACAAATAGGATTTCATTTCATCCTCAGAATATTTGTTATGAGGAGGCACTATTTTTCCACTTTATAATCCTTTTTATTTCTGTAATGTTGGTAGTAATGTCCCCTCTTTCGTTTCTCATTTTAGTAATTTGTGTCTTCTCTTTTTTTCTTAATCATTCTAGCTAAAAGTTTGTAAGTTTTGTTGATCCTTTTGAAGAATCAACTCTTGGCTTTGTTGAGTTTCTCTCTTTTTAAAATAATTTCTATTTTATCTCATTTTTCCACTTTATAGGTGAGAAAACTGATGCCTAATTTTAAACAGTTATTAAGTATGAGTCAAGACTTGAACCTAGAATGTCAGGTTCCAAAGCCTAATCTCATGAACTGCTATGAAAAGAAGGCATTGAATCTGGGTTTGTATATAGTCTTTGTCTAATAACAAAATTCAGTTTACAATTTTGCCATGTCACACCATATTATTTGATATGCTATGGCTTAAACTTTATTCCTTGTCAGTCACACTTAAGTACCCTCCTATTTCTTTTCTTATTAAATATTTCAAGCATGAAGTTGAGCACAGACATAATTATAACCAAAACTTATGTACTGCCACTCAGCCTGGTCAGATATTACCACCCTGTCATATTCGCTTTAAACATTTTCTTTTAAAAATAAACATTATAAATATAAACAAATTATCCCATGAACTCCTTCCCATTTCCACAAAAATAACTATACTCCTAAATTTCCATGCATGCTTTTTTGCTTCTAATACATGCTTTGCCTCCATAAAAAACATATAGCAGTGTTTTGCATGTTTTAAAATTTCGTTTAAATGATATCCCTCAGTAGGCATCCATCTGAAGCTTATTTTCTTCAATATGTTTTAAAGATTTTGCCACTTTGATAGAATTGGCTTACATTCATTCATTTTAATATTTAGGTAATATTTTATTAGGTATTTAGATTGACTTAATCATTCATATTGGTGAACATTTGGGCTGTTTCCAAACTGAGCTAACAGGAGTAATGCTGCAGTTAAACTCCTTCGACACACGTGTATGAGATTTCTCTATGGTGTATGCATCTTCAAAGTTATTAGATGTAACACATGGCTCTCCAGTGTGGCAGTAGTAATGCATACGAATCTAGCCTGAGTTCATAGCACTGCCAACATTTGGTATTGCCAGACTTTAAAAGTTTTCCAAAAAGATGGATATAAAATATCTTCTATTATTAGCATGCACTTCTCTGATTACTGGTGACATTGAACATTCTCTTGTTATTTTTATTTTATATTTTTGTAATGGTTTTTTGGCTACTTTAACATATGCCCCCCTTTTTTTTTTTCTATTGAGGTGTTCCAGGGAGGAAACAACATACACTAAACATATAGGAAAGCAGAAATGTCTAGTGTGTCATATGATCATAGGTGTCATGACGAAAGCAGAAGCAGAGGGGGTAATGAAGGCGCTAAGGTGAGACCTCAAGTTCAAAAAAGGTAGTTAGGGAAGACCTTACCTGGAAAATGACATTTAGCAAAGTCCTAAATTTGGTGTGGGCATAAGCCATGGAAAGAAACAGCAAAACGGTAAAATGATAATATTTAATCAAAATATGTAGTGGTACCTCTGGATATGTTATAATTACGTTCTATACTAATCTGCATGCTGGGGATTCAACCCTCTTGCAGTTACGTATGTTCCAACCATTTCTCCTGATCCAAAGCGTGTCTTTTTGTTTTTTAAAAAAAAACAAACATATACAATGTTTAAAATGTTAATGTAAGGCAATCTATTAGTACTTCTTTTAAGGTAGGTGCTTTCTTATTTTATTCATTACATCCTTTCCTACCCCTGCGTCATAAAGACGTTGTCCTATAATTCGTTCTAAAGTTTTTAAAGCTATGCCTCTTGCATTTAATTTACTTGGAATTGATATTCTTTACATGGTGTCAGGTTAGGATTCAGTACATTTTCTGTATATTTATGCATCCTCCTTGTACCATTTATATCTTAGTCTATGATTTCTGCATTGATTTATAGTGATATATTTATCATGTACAAAGTTTTCAGTCAGTAAAGTCTATTTTGGGCTCTAGATTTTATTCTGTTGGTCTAGTTTCATAGTCCTGTGCAAACCTGTTTTACCTTGATTACTATAATTTCACCCTAAATTTTCACAGTTGACAGGGCCTACCCATCTGTCCATCTATCCATATATACCTACATCTACCCTTCCATTGTTATTATTCATAAATATTTGCTGAGACCACAGTTGTGCCAAATACTGCTTTGATCACTGGAGATTCAAGAACACATTAAATGAATATTTCTGCCCTCATGAGCTTACATTCCAGGGGATGGAGACAGACACCAAATTAAACAAAGCAATAAATACAAAGTATGCCAGATGATAAGTGCCATGAAGAAACATGACATAGGGGAAGATCATTCAGCAGATTATCATCCAGGTGTTAACGCCTGATACAATAAACTGAAAAATCTAATGAGACAACAACAATGAAAAAAACACTCCTTTTCAATATACACCAGACCTAGAGTTTGCAGAAAAAATAAACAATGCTCATGCTTGGAATCTATTGAGAGTTTACAACTTTTGGTGAAGAACCTCTACCCATGAGGGACGGCGTATAAAATTGCAGCCTTTCCTTGCCAGGTCGTGACTACATAGGAGAGTCTATTTTAGTCATCTAGAAGGAGAGATGTGGGCACACATGCATGCTGTCTGGTCCTTGACGAACGACACAGAATCCAATGAGACTATGATTTGTCAGCTGGACAGTATGGAAGCCTGGGACAGACTCTGCTTTTGGAGATGTGGGAATAAGCCCAGAGCCCCCAAACACAGCTTCCAGAAAAACACCAGTGCTTTGCAAGTTGTCTGTAGGTATATTACAGCTAAAATATAATATGCATCATTTTTGCTACCTTCCTTAGTTCTTGGAGTAAAAGAGCCAATGGAGAGTTGCTTTTTCAAGGATTTTTTTTTTTTTTTGCCAGTTTTTCCATCTTTGGCAGTTATCATTGCTACTCCTTATGAAACTTAGTATGTTTTCTTATCAACACAATGGGCCCTGTGTGAAACTGGACAAGTTATTTCACCCTTCTGAATTTCAGTCTCCTCACTTTAAAATGGGATAAGAATACCTAATTGCAGAATTGTGATCACTAAGTACTATATTGAAAGACCTTGGTATTGTGTCTGCTATGTGGTAGTCACGGAACAAATGGCAGGCCTTATAATTAAATTGTTTTACAAATAATTCTATGTATTCACCAAAGATCTCAAAGACATGCCCAATTCCTGGTATCTGCCTGGAATCTAGAATCCCTATCTAGAATCCCAGGCGCTCTGAGCATACAGAAGGTAAATACATAAATTAGGACCACAAGTCCCAGATCTGGCCCTAGCACTTTATCATCGCCAACACATGAGGACTGCTTATGTCCCGCCACGTGTAAACAGCATCAACAAGTTAGGGCTACTTCATTTGCACAGCCTCCCAAAACTCTACAGCCAGTTGGACAGGGGTAGCCTAGATGGGAATACACTATATCTGCGATGAACACAGCGGGTTTCCTAATTTGCATGCAGCCAATCATAACAAAGGTAACATCCCTAAGGGAGCCAATCTCAGTAAAGGGGTTCCTACTACGGAGTGAGAGGATTCTGAGCTTGCATAGCTCCCACTGCAGGACCCCCCACCCCACCTTCCTCCTCCTAATGTTCCAGCCAGTCTCTGGCTAGAGGTCTGGAAGTTGTTCGGACAAGAACCCTCATGCTAGATGCAACCCACAGTGACAGTTTAGTGGCAGCCACGACAGTGTCAGCATCCATACCCACGGGGCAACTAGTGGGCCGGCAGAGTTACCCCCTAAAGGTTTAGGGTACTGTGACCTTTGACCTCTACTCCAAATGAATATGTTTCTGTGTGTGGTGTAATTAAACATTAATAAGAAGGAAGGTTTAGTCAAGATAGATTAAACACTTTTATATTGGATACTTCTTTGCTATGGGTGAGTAATTCTATAATAAATATAAATAATTGGCAAAAAATATCTCTCGTTGGGTTCTGCTTGGTACATCAAAGACGGCACATGAATATCATATAGGTCACAAGTCTTTGACCCTCCAGTAGCTTTGACAGACTGATTCACTTCTTCATTTATCCATCTATCCATCTACCCATCCATCCACCCTTTCCTTCTTTCATTCAACAAATGCTTATTGAGCTATGTTATATTCTAGGCATGGTTCTAGGCCCTGGTGATATAATGGTGCTCACAGTTAAATGGGGACAGGCAAGCAAATAATGGCATGAGACTATGAATAATTCTCAGATGAGAAAGTATTGGCTGTTAAGAGAGCACAGATGGGGGCTGTCTGAGAAGGAAGTCCATGTAGTTCATATTAAAGCCAGTTAAAAAAAAACAAACCAAACCAAATCAAACCAAATGAAAACTTCAGTACTACTGTGCTATTTGTTCCAATGACTCTGGGTCATCTGGCATCTCTCACCCTTGCTCCTGCATCTTGCAATGTTCCTGCGGCTACTGTCCATATCAATCTTCTCATCACGCTCCTTGCTTTGCTCTTGGTCTTAATGGACTATGGGCTTTTTCATCTGTGACTTTCAACACTTCTGTATACATTGCTTTTCCTCATTCTCTAACCTTCACATTCTGGGAAGTTCAGGTAATACACTGGCTCAATTCTCTGGGAGGCCAACTCCCACCCCTTTCAGCCTGATGAAGCAGCCTGTCTCTTGAATAAATTCTGGGGAGGCTCCCAAGCAAAAGTTCCTTTGCCCTAAGACCTGATATCTCCAGATGCCCCTGGAGGCACAAGTACCCAGCACGGAGCTGACTGCCATGTGTGTTGATGGCTAAAATTAAGGGCAGCAGGGCAAAAGTGGATCTGCTGATACCACAGTTAGACAAGCTTGCACTGAGGCTGTAAAACATCCTTGGAGGAACACACCAGTAAATTGTCCCACTAATTAGTTTATTATTTCATTGGAGAGATCAAATACATAAATAAAATTAATAAACCCTGCAAAATAAGTGCATCACTGGAAATAAAAGTATTTCTCAGGTCATTGCCTTAAACACAGACATTACATGCTAGAATAATGTTAACACAAGAGAAGCAAATTGTGCTGCTTTGCGGGCTGGAACGTATCAGCAGCAGCTGGAGGTTGGGGAAGGGGTGGGTGGTGAGTCTTGGGATGGGTCAGAAAACATGGACGGTGTTCTCTACCCTGTCACTACCTACAGGGTGACCTTGATCAAGTCAATTTCCCCACTGCTCCTACTAATGAGCTCAATTACTCATCAGTAAAATAAGCGGATTGGGTGGTTCCTGAGGTTTCTTCCAGCTATGACATTTTAAGATTATGGGAACCAAATGAAACCAGACCAGGATTATTATGAACTTAGTCAATCAACAATGCATAATGAAAATGAAATGAAATCTAAGAATCCATTAAAATGTGGATTTGGAGGGGCGCCTGGGTGGCTCAGTCGGTTAAGCATCTGACTTCAACTCAGGTCACGATCTCACGGTCCATGAGTTCGAGCCCTGTGTTGGGCTCTGGGCTGATGGCTCAGAGCCTGGAGCCTGCTTCCGATTCTGTGTCTCCCTCTCTCTCTGCCCCTCCCCCGTTCATGCTCTGTCTCTCTCTGTCTCAAAAATAAATAAACGTTAAAAAAAAAATTTAAAAAAATGTGGATTTGAAAGGAACTTAGATAACATTTAACCCAACATTTACTTTATAAATAAAGAGAGCCAGGGACAGAGTTTGCATTCACTGAGGGCCTATTATATGCCAAAACAAACAAACAAACAAACAAACAAAACTATGCTAAGGACAGTCACACACCAACCCCAAGAAACAAGCTCAGAGAATAAAATGTGGCCAAATCCACACAGAAAACACCAAAATGAGGTTTCCTACTCCCTAGATGAAAACTTTCTGCCAAACTGTGTTCGACTCCCTTGTCTCTTATTGGGACCCCAGGCCAGTTTGTTCATTGCCTGGCAGGTCACAGGACTCCTCAGAGATACCATGGGTGGTGGGTCTGTGCTCATTCTTGACCATTATAGTGACATTCCAAATTCTGCTCTCCCTCTGCTAATACTGTAACATAACTTTGCAATTTAGAGTACCTGTTGGATATTGAATTCAACCCTCTTAAGTATTTGAAGAAAATATCATTAGATCTTAAAGATATATAAATAGACTCTCAGAGATAAGAAAGGGCTTGTCCAAAGTCCCACATTAGTAAGAGGCCAAGATGAAATGCAAAGGTTGTATGACCTCAGATCATCAACTTTTCTACTAAACGTCAATAACTTGAACATTTATGACTCATTTTTTTTCTGATCTCACTACACTGTATGATACCCTACTTTGTTGATTATACATTTTAAATTATCTGTGGTAATGAGTGTTGAATATCTTTCCCTCCCCAAATTTTCTACCGTATGGTTTTTAAAAACCACAACCCATTATTCAATGTTGAATAGAAGGCATATTAAGACACATCTCAGAATATATAAGTAACCATTGCTGGGGTTAATTTATATTATTTTATAGTATGCATGTGATTAATCCTCATTAATATGAAAATCTCCTTTGTTGGGGTGCTATGTACAAGTTTAAATGGCTAATTAAAATAAACAAGAACTGAGAGAGAGCAAAGGCTGAAACCAGAACTTGTGTGCAATTCTCAAAGGTCAATTTTTAATATAAATGTAAATGCAAGTGTAAGTTGATAGGATGGGGGTGGGGAGAAAGTAAAATCCACGAAGTCTTAGAGTCCAAGAAGAGGCAACATAGACTAGTGAAAACTATACTCCTCTGGAGTGAAATAGATATCGTTCTGCAACTTCTGTGTGAATTAGAAGCCCCTCAACCATTCTGAAGCTCAGTATCCCCTTCCCCAAAATGAAGCTATTCTGAGATCAAATGAAAGAATGAATGTCAGCCAGGGCTTCGTACATGTAGCATTTGTAAGCATTTGTACCAAATGTAAGCATTTGGTAGGTCTATTATTAGGCCCCTGAGTCACTGCCTCCACATCTTTAGTTGATCTAGAAAATATGGCTTTGTGAGAACAAAGACAAGTTGATGTAGACAAAGTAAAATGTTGAGTTTTTAAAACCAATTTTTCTCTAATATATATAAGAAAGAAGCCATACATAATGTATTCAACTAACTCTAAGATTTATACATTGTGAACTATAGACTCTGGAAATTTGGGCTCCTGGCATATTGTAGATATATTTGTCTTTCCTTCCAAATATATGCAGAGCTAGGTAAATTGCTCCTTTTAAATTATTTCAAGTACTATGCAAACATTTACAACTATAAGGCAAAATAAATCCTATACCATAAACTTAAGACACAGGTTTGAAGAGCAATTTAGCAATATATAACAAAGCCTTAAAATTTGGTTAAACCTATGACCCACTTTTAGAAATTCATCCTAAATAAATAATTATGGATATGTCCAAAGATTTGGCCATAAAGATGTCCACGCATCTTTATAACGGTGAAATATTAGAAATAAAGAGGTTTGACAACAGTGGTCTGAATAAATAAATTTTGATCTATGCATATTATGAAGCCATTAAAATGATAATGAAGAAGAATATTTATGCCATTAAAATAAGTTCCTAACATTTTAAGTGGAAAAAAAAGGCAGCAGAATGTAGAAGATGAGACTACTTTTGTAGAAAGTACTTAAGTGTGTAACAAAAAGATGAAAGAAAATGCCCCAAATATTATGAGTGGTTATCATAAACATGTGGGGGAATTTTTTTCTTCTTCGTGTTTATTTGTATTTCCTAAAATTACTCCCATAATTATTTTTAATTTAGAAACTACTGATCCTCCCAAATGTATATTAAAATCATGCCATAAAAAACATGGACACACAAACAGCATTCTGGTAAACTAATTTGAATAGAAATTTTGACAAATGCAATATGTTTATTCTATAAAAGTTAAGCAGGGGTGCCTGGGTGGCTCAGTCAATTAAGCATCTGATTTTGGCTCACGTCATGATCTCACAGTTTGTGGGTTCGAGCCCCACATCAGGCTCTGTGCTGACACCTCAGAACTTGGAACCTGCTTCAGATTCTGTGTCTCCCTCTCTCTCTCCCCCTCCCCTGCTTGTGCTCTCTCTCTCTCTGTCTCTAAAAAATAAATAAACATTAAAAAATTTTTAAAAAGTTAAGCAAATTGATAAGAAGAATATTTTGATATTCTAATAAATAAAAAAGGCATGAAGAAAATAATTAATATAATGAATAGGCAGGTATGTGGAAATATTCAAGTTTAGAATCAATCAAACACATGCAAATAAATAAAATTTGGTGGCTTTTAAACCTATTAAATGAGCACAGTTGAAATAAAAAGAGACCAAAAGACAACTATTAAATAATTAGTGTTAGTAGGGAGGTAGATATTTGCATACAGTTTAGGTAGAAGTTTAAAATGGTATAATTTAATGCTATATTTGACTAAATGATCTTACTTTTGGGAATTAAGAAGTGATTTTGCCTTGGGGGATGATTTAGAAATCACTCTAAATACAGAATCTATATTATAAACAAAAATGTTCAGTGTGGCATTATTTGTGAAAGGATAAGTGGAAAGATGCCTATCAGTGGGATATAGCAACGTTTTCATTACTAAATAATGTATGGCTATTAAAACAATATGTAAGATTCTAGACAGTAAAATGTGTATGGCTTGTTAAGCGAAAAAGCATGATTCACAACAAGTATGTAGTGTGTGTACACATACACACACACACACACACTCACTCATTCATTCACATACGCAAATAGATGGCAAGAAAATACACCAAAAAGTCATTTTTTTTAACGTTTATTTATTTTTGAGACAGAGAGAGACAGAGCAGGAACAGGGGAGGGGCAGAGAGAGAGGGAGACACAGAATCTGAAACAGGCTCCAGGCTCTGAGCTGTCAGCACAGAGCCCGATGCGGGGCTCGAACTCACGGACCGTGAGATCATGACCCGAGCCGAAGCTGGATGCTTAACCGACCGAGCCAGCCAGGCACCCCCACCAAAATGTTTTAAAGGTACTACCTTGGGGTTACACAGTTGGATATTTTCTTCCTTTTTTTTCTTTTGTGTGGGTGTGTATATGTGTGTATGTTTCAAACTTCCTTCAATGAGTATGGGTTAGTTTTATAATGTGGAAAACCCTCTCTATGAAACAAAAATAGAAAAGTTTTTGATCTTCTTGCGCCCTTAGGAAAGTCTAGAGAAGCTAGCCTTCGAAGCAGCAGTGGCTAGAGGAGTATCTGCCCATTTAACTAAGTTAAGAAAGTTGCTGGAGGAAAAACAAAGCAATAGAAGTTAAAGGCAGTTTGCAATCAATTTAAAGTCTGGTAGGAATCTTAAATCAATTTTATGGGGAGCATGTTCAGCTGCAGAAAACCATGCAAGGAAATAGGAAGATAAATTATATTTCTTTATCTTTTAAATGTGAGCTTAGGGAAAAAAAGGAGGAGGGTGACCATAATGAACAGAAAGGCATTAGAATAGAATGTCAAAGCAGGCAGGCATAATGCGGCTCATTGTCGTTCTCCTTCAACTAACTTGTGGAACAGATTGGTGCCATGTGTAAAGGAACAACAAAGTTCGACCTGGTCACTGGGTTTCACAAGAAATGGGCCTTGGCTTCGATGGTATTTGCTGGACAACAGAAACTGGGAGGGATATGCAGGCTGGTCTGTAAGACTTAGCAAATATTTGTGCAACCAGTACATATGAATTCCAATCCTACTTATCACTAATTCATTGCCAATCTCCTTGGGACTCAGTTTCCTGATTTATACATTAAGCGCTCATTTGTTCATTAAATGCATACTGAAGGCTCAACACCAGCAGGACAGCAGGGCAGAACTGTGAACAGGACAAACCATGACCTCTTTTCTGTCTTAGGTTCTAGTGGGGGAAAGCCCACCACACAAAAGTGCAAAGTGTGGGTTCTGGAATAAGGCTCCCTAGGTTATGATCCCAGTTCTACCCTTCAAGCTCCCACTTCAAATACTCTCCCTGCTTGGTCACTCTGAATCCAGCTTTCACCATGTCCCCTGCTGTGACTCTAATCTGAACCATCATCATCTTTCACCCAGATTACTACAATAGTGTGGTTACTGGCTTCCGGAAACTTAACCTCCCCCTTCAGTCTGTTGGCAACGAAGTAGCCAGGCCAATTCTTCAAAAAGAAAATAAAAAGAGAAGAAAAGAGAAGAAAGAAAAAGAAAAATTTGATTGATTTGATTTGATTGATTGAGAGCAAGAGAGATGGAGATCGAGTCATTGTTTCCCATCTTACTCAGTATAAAAGTCAAAGTACTAATCATGGACGCCAAACTCCTATAGTGATCCAGCTTCTGGCTACTGCTGTGACTGCATCTCCTACTATGTGTCCCCCTGTTTAATACGTTCTACACTGCTTCCTTCCAACATGCTTGGCATTCTTCCTGCCGTGGGGCTTTTTGCACTGGCTATTCTCTCTGAAAAGTACTTCTAGATGGCTTGTTCCCTCATTGCCTTCCTATCTTTGCTAAAATGACCTTCCATTATGGGAGCACCTTTCCTGATTAATATACATAAGATTTCGGCCCAAAGTCCCAGGGCTACTGTTCTGCACTAGTCCAGGGAGTGGCATTCACATCACAAACAATGTGAATGGTGTCCCTTGGAGTTGGGCGGTGTAGAGCCCAACAAGCTATACACAACAGCTCTGTCTACTGCCATTTCTCCACCTGCTTTATTCTCCTTCATGCTACTTAATACGACCTGAAAGCATTTTTTAGTTAATTATTTGTTTATTGTCTCTCTCATCCCACTGTAACGATAGCTTCATGGGAGCAGTGACTTTGTCTATTTTTTTTTTTTTTTACTACTATGTCTCTAGAGATTAGAACTGCACCTGTCGTGTAATAGGCACGTGGTAAATATTTACTGAGTGAGTCTTTTACTGAGTAAAAGACCTATGGCAAGTTACTCAGAACCTAGGCTTACACTATCAACGTGGTAGCCACTAGCAAAGTGAGATTATTGAGCAGTTGCAATATGGCTAGTGTGACTCAGGAACTGAATGTTGAAATTTTCACTTTGATTAAAATTTTAAAATGGAAGCAGTGTGAAATAATTTTCCACTAAACTCAACTTTACCACGTCCATAGGGCATTTCACTTTAACCACTGCACTGCATAAGATATTGCTTAAACTATTTTTACTTCTTAAAATATTCGTTTTATTTTGTTTTTATTTTTTTTAAATTTTAAAACTTTTTTTAGACAGAGTGTGTGTGTAAGCAGAAGAGAGGGGCAGAAGTAGAGAGAGAGAAAATCCTAACCTGGGGCTCAATCTCATAACCCTGGGATCATGACCTGAGCCGAAATCAAGAGTTGGACAGTCAACTGACTGAGCCACCCAGGCAACCTTCTTTATACTCTTTGAATGTGGGTACTAGACAATTCAAAATTACATGTGGCTTGCATTATATTTTTAGTATACTTTTTATTTTATCTAGTTTCTTCATCTGTAAGAGGACAATAATGATACACCTACCTCCCAGAGGTGTTGTGAGGTTTAAATGAGGCAACGCAGGTAAAGCACATCGTATATAGTGCCTGGTACATTATAGCTGCTCAGTATTGCTTGCCATTATTGTATTCTTGTTGCTGTTATTATTATTTTTCTAAAGTTTTATTAATTTACTTTGAGAAAGAGAGAGTGCTACACATGCGAGCAGGGGAGGGCCAGAGTGACGTAGAGAGAGAGAGAGAGAGAGAGAGAGAGAGAGAGAGATCCCAAGCAGGCCCACGTTGTCAGTGTGCAGCCCGATGATATAGGAGTCGATCCCATGAACTGTGAGGCCATGACCTGAACCTAAATCGAAAGTCAGAAGCTTAACCAACTGAGTCATCCAGGAACACCTGTTTCTGTTGCTATTATTACACAGAGAGTACCAGTATATAAAACAGGGACCAGTTCTTATCTGTGCATTGAGGAAAGGTTTCATTTTGACATGTGTGTTGAGATAGGCTCTAAAAGAGAATTATAAATAGATTAAATAAATACTGAGAGGGAAAGTTGACAGGAGACATGGTGGCCAAACATTCCCAAAGCAAAGGACAGGGCCACACTCGGACTTGAGCCTTTCAAACTGACCCCAAAGCCCAGGCTCTGAACCATCATATGATATTGCCTCTTAATAAACCTGTATCAAGTGAAATGGCATGTAAGACTTAAGAGGAGAATCTGTAGATCCTAGAAAGGGTCCATTTAACCTTAAAATAAGCAGTTTCAAAATTGGATTTGATTCAGTGCTTCTCAAAACTCCATGTGTGAAGATCCCTGGAGAGTGTTATGGCCCTATTATTTGGTGTTTGAGAACTCTATATGATAATTTACAATTTTCCTTTTATACTATTATAATTCTAAACATTGACATATGCATATTATAAATCATATGGTTGAATACTTTGCAAATGGGCAAAGCTATGAGATTTCTAAGCCAGCTTTTGTGACTATTCTAGTAATTACCTATAGGGATGACAGTGCTGAACCTTTAATTCAGTGTTTCTCAAGCCAGGGACCAAGGACCACAGGAGGCACATTAAAGGTCCACATAATTTTATTTTATATTTTTGCTTTTAAAGGAGTAAAAGCATAACACTTAGCCAATCCAACACTGTCTCAGTAGAATTAGTTCTAAGAAAGGAGATGAGAAGAAAGAAAAGGGAGTATTTTTGATTGGCAGAATTCAATGCAATTTTATTCAAATACCTTGGATTATTCCTGAAAATATACATTACATTCTGTAAAGTGATATGTGCCTAAGTATTATGATTTTCCTTCACACCATTTGTTTATATATGTATATATATATATATATATATATATATATATATGTATGCATATATATATATGTATGTGTGTATATTTACATATGAATATGGATTCAAGCTGTCATAAACATATCTTACATGATTATTTGCCTTGATATTTGGAAAATACTCCATATAGAACTTTGGGCGTCATCAAATCATCTGGATCTCCCTGATGAAAAGTGTTCTTAATTTCCTGCTGCACCTGGTGGGGGGGCACTATTCTAATTGGCCTCACAATATACCCAAGGGTTAAATTAATTTATGTGAACCTCACAGCTGGACAGCTGCCCAGACTATATACTAGCAGCTGTTTGACACAATAAACCAAGAATCAGATTTTCTTGCAACAAAAATAAATTTTTAACAACATCGCCCATTTCCACAGAGGCAGAATACAAGATATGATTTCTGTATGAGATGATTGTGATAGAAGCCTCCTCGGAGGAAGGGTGTCATTTTCTAAGTCAAGGCTCTGTCCTGCCACATTATTTAAGCACAACATGACATGGAAATACATCTAATAGGATTTGGCTACAGGCAAAAGTCTGAAAAAAGGTACAGGGATTCGAAGAATTTGCTGCTGAGTTATGCATGAATTCAGAATTTACTAGAATTGAAGTCCTTTAGACAATCTTTGGCTCATAACAAAAAACAATAAAATTCCTCTCAAATGTAACCAATACTAGTACACTCATTATAATAGCCATCATATTCCCAGAACAAAGGAGAAGATCAAAAATGCAACTTTAAATTTAATTCACTATTCAACTCCACTGAAATTATTTTTCTTCAGCACAGGTTTAAATAACTGGCACTTCATCAGAACCTTTGCAATTACCTATTTATTAGTAATAACAGGTAGCTGTAGCATTTGCTCAGGTGCATTACATATCTATCATTTTACAACAATATTGCAAGGGAGGTAATATGTTCTCCTCATCTTTGATTCAAGTGTTTGGAATATAATGTGGTAGTGAGTCATCTCACACCACTCATAAAAGGGAAACCTGTTTAAGAATGGGAAACAATACAGAAAGGGCCCAGATCCCTGCAAACCCTTATGGAGCAGAGCCCCCATCCCAGCTGTAGCCAACTACTCCAGGACTATTATATGAGATAGAGAAATACACTCTACTTTAAGTCACCATTGTTTGATGTCTCTTTTGCATATGTATGGGTCAATCACCTATAGTCCAGCTAATGTGGATCCCACACAAAATTGCAACATAGGTCACTTAGAAAAGAGCGAAATTCTTATTTTCAGTCCAAGAAAACAGAAGTACCAGTACCAGTAGAACTATTGGGTATCTTCTGGAAAGATAAAGAAAAGGTAGAACGGCATAAAACTCCCATTGTTTAATTATCATAAGATCCAAGAGAAAATATAAAGTATAGCTAAGAAGGCAAAGGATACAGGAAAGCAAAGCTCATCACTGAATCCTGAACCTGTTGTACAATGCAAAAGATAGGCTGGGTATGAAAGAATGTTTTCAGGAAGAAAGATAATTCTAGACACATGTGAGGCACAAAGAAAATATTTATAAAGTTTATAGACATTGTGGCCTTTTGACAAAAAAAAAACCCATTATGTGTTTAATATTAGTCATTTAGGCCAGTGGTCAGCAAAAATTTTATTAAAGGGTCAGATAATATTTTATGCTTTTTGGCCAAGGGGCAAAATCAAGCATATTATGTAGTTACTCACATTAACCATTTAAAAGTGTTAAAACCACAACACAAACAAATAGAAAGATATTCCAAGCTTATGGATTGGAAGAACAAATATTACTAAAATGACCATACTACCAAAAGTGATTCTACACATTTAATGCGATTCCTACCCAAGCATTTTTCATAGAACTAGACCAAAAATACTAAAATTTGTACAGGACCACAAAGGGCCCTGAATAGCCAAAATAATCTTGAAAAAGAAAAACAAAACTAAAGGTATCACAATTTTAAATTTCAACTTACACTACAAACCTGTAGGAATCAAAACAGGATGGTCCTGGCATAAAAATAGACACGTAGATCAACAGAGCAGGATAGAAAGCCCAAAAAACAAACCCCACAATTATATAGTCAAGTAATGAAAAAAAAATCTTTTCATGTTTATTTATTTTTGATAGAGACAGAGTGTGAGCAGGGACACACAGAATCCGAAGCAGGCTCCAGGCTCTGAGCTGCCAACACAGAGCCCAACGTGGGGCTCGAGCTCACAAACCGTGATACCATGACCTGAGTCGAAGTCAGATGCCCAAGTGACTGATCCACTCAGGCACCCCTATAATCAATTAATTTTTCACAAAAGAGGCAAGAATATGCAATGGGAAAAAGGCAGTCTCTTCAACAAACGGTTCTGGGAAAACTGGACAGCTGTATGCAAAAGAATGAAACTGGACCATTCTTATACCATACACAAAAATAAACTCAAAATGGATTAAAGACTTAAATGTGAGACCTGAAACCATTAAATCCTAGAAAAGAACACAGGCAGGAATTTCTCTGACTTTGACTGTAGCAACAGTTTTCTAGATATGCTTCCTAAGGCAAGGGAAATAAAAGCAAAAATAAACTACTGGGACTACATCATAATAAAATGCTTCTGCACAGTGAAGGAAACAATCAACAAAACTAAAAAGCAACCTACTGAGTGAAGGAGGATATTTGAAAATGACATATCTGATAAAAGGTGAGTACCCAAAAATATAGAAAGAACTGATACAACTCAATACCCAAAAAAGAAATAATGCAATTAAAAATGGGCAGAAGACATGAACAGATATTCCTCCAAAGAAGACATACAGATGACCAAAAGACAGATGAAAAAATGCTCAACATCACTCATCATCAGGGAAATGCAAATCAAAACTATAATGCAACATCACCTTATAGCTGTCAGAATGGCTAAAATAAACACAAGAAATAACAGGTGTTAGAGAGGTTGTAGACAAAAAGGAGCCCTTGTGCACTGTTGGTGGGAATGCAAACTGGTACAGCCACTGTAGAAAACAGTACGGTGTTTCTTCAAAAAGTTAAAAATAGAAGTATCCTACAAGCTAATAATCACACTACTGGGTATTTACCCAAAGAATACAGAAACACTGACTCAAAAAAATATATGCACCCTGTTGATGGCAGTTTTATTTACAATAGCCAAATTATGGAAGCAGCCCAAGTGTCCATAGATAGATGAATGGATAAATATACACCTATGTATATATATATAGAGAGAGAGATAGATGTGGTATGTATGTACACACACACATACACACACAATGGAATATTATTCAACTATAAAAAGGATGAAATCTTGCCATTTGCAATGACATGGATGGAACTACTACTACCATAATGCTAAGTGAAATAAGTCAGTCAGAGAAAGACAAATCCCACATGATTTCATGCATATGTGGAATTTAAGAAACAAAGCTAACATACAAAGGAAAAGGAGAGAGAGGCAAACCAAGAAAAAGACTGTTAACCTTAGAGAACAAACTGACGGTTTCCAGAGGGGAGGTGTGTGGGGGATGGGTGAAATCAGTGTTAGGGATTAAAGAGCACGCTTAGCATGATGAGCACTGAGTACAGAATTGTTGAATCACTATATTATCCACCTGAACCTAATATAACACTGTATGTTAACTATATTAGAGTTAAAATTAAAAAAAAATAATTTAAAAAACATTAAAAGCACTCTAAGCTTGAGCCACATACCAGATTTGGTCTTCAAGCTGTTTGTCCACTCCTGATTTAGATGAATGGAGCAACAGAATACTATGGATTCAGACTGAGTAAAGAAATCTGAAGTCAAAATAATTAAAAATGAATATGCGGTAAATCAACTTTTGATGGGTTCTCACTTATTGGAAGTTCAAATTCCTTCATGTGACTTTTCACAAAATGACCCCAGGCTGCCTTGCTGATCTCATGTATAGATCCAGTTGACATATTACTTCTTCTGTGTAGCCTTTTCTAGATTCTACCCCTCTCTCAAGCTCTAAGTCAATATCACTCTTCTTGTTCTGTGATATACTTTGTTCATGCCTCTCTTATATATCTTTCTTCTGTACTAGGCATGATGATTTCACACATCTTTCTTTCCAGAGTATAAGCAGGGACAAGGTTTTTCTTCAGCACTGTGGACAGTGTGAACTCCACAGCTAAACTCATTAAAAATAATACTGTTGGGGGTCCTTAGGCGGCTCAGTCGGTTAAGTGTCTGACTTTGGCTCAGCTGTTATCCCATAGTTTGTGAGTTTGAGCCCTGCGTCAGGCTCTGTGCTGACTGCTCAGAGCCTGAAGCCTTCTTCCAATTCTGTGTCCCCCTCTCTCTCTGCCTCTCCCCTGCTCATGCTCTCTCTCTCCCCCTCAGAAATAAAATAAACATTAAAAAAAAAAATTAAAAATGATTCTGTTAATTGAAAGCCTTTTTTGTGTGAGGCACTAGTTAAGCTCTTACATTCATTATCTTATTTAATCCCATAAGTCCCATCTCAGATAAGCTTTAACTTCCTCATTTTACATAAAAAAGGCCCAGAAAAATTAAATAAATTGCTCATGGCTTCATAACCAGGAAAGTGACAAAGCTTGGACTCAAACCCAGTTCTGATGGACACCCAAGTGTTATGTAGTCTCATCAATTATTGAATAAGCAAAGGAAATTTGTAACTTGAATTAGGCTAATGTCATTCCCTGATGAGGCACCTCTAGGATGTTTTAATTTTTTTTTTTTTTTAACGGGAATGATTTGTAGTTATCATATGTATTCAGAGGTAGAAAGAACCTAAGAGATCAACAGGTCCAGCTTATTTTCAGATAGTAAAACAGTAGCTAGGACAAAATGCTTAGTTAAAAAAATATATTTATTTTGAGAGAGGTAGGGAGGGAGAGAGAGAGAGAAAGAGAAAGTGAGTGGGGGAGGGGCAGAGAGAGAAGGAGAGACCGAATCCCAAGCAGGCTCCACAGTGTCAATTCAGAGCCCAATGTGGGGCTCAACTCATAAACCATGAGATCATGACCTGAGCCAAAATCAAGAGTCAGACATTCAACTGAGCCACCCCAGGTGCTCCAGAAAGCACTTATCTTTAACCTAAGATCAAACAAATTAAACCCCTACTTCCTGCCTAGTCTAGGACTTTTTGGGTCATGTTTTGACCTTTCTGGCACTTTCAGAAGATTGTCCCCTAGAGTCAATTTCAATCCACATCACTAAATTGACAGATTCCATGTTAATCTTCAGAATGAGTGTTGAAAATGTGGTCTTGACAATGAGTTAAAATTGAGTTTGGTTCTTCCAATTGCATGGACATTCATAAAGTAAATAATATTGCCTTTGGCTTCATTCTGAAATAATAGAGTAGGTTTGATGATTCTCTTCAGGACCCTTTTTACCTGATGCCACTGGGCTTATGCTTAATGTAGGATTTATCACAGTGCATTATAACTGGCTACTTAGCAATCTGTCTCTCACATTTGATGCTGAGTGCCCCAAGAACACAGACCACATTTAAAAAAATTTTTTTTAAACATTTATTTATTTTTGAGAAACAGAGAGACAGAGCATGAATAGGGGAAGGGCAGAGACAGAGGGAGACACAATCCAAAGCAGGCTCCAGGCTCTGAGCTGTCAGCACAGAGCCCGATGTGGGGCTTGAATTCATGGAGTGTGAGATCATGACCTGAGCCAAAGTCGGAAGCTCAACCAACTGAGCCACCCAGGTGCTCCGGACCACGTTTTTATCCCTACTGCATGGCACAGTTTTATCACAGAATTGGTGAATATCTGTGAAGATTTATTGACTTGCTGAAATGCAACTGAACCTAAGATATGTGATGAAGGAAGATCAGCAGAGAGGTTCATCTTCTGGTGTGTGTGTGTGTGTATGTGTGTGTGTGTTTGTGTGTGTGTATGTGTGTGTGTGTGTGTGTGTGCGTGTGTTATCTGGAACTTCCTTAAGTCATCATTGCATAATTCCCTGTTCCAAAAGACTTCCCTTGAAAAGTTGTTTGAAAATGCCTGTGAGTGAGACTTTGGCAGTTTTTTTCTTAAGCCTGAAAATATTAGGAAAATCCAGGTGGTCAAATTCAGTGTAATCAGTGTTTTTCATGGAACATTGTAGATGGATGAATGCAGGCTGATTATACAGTAAATATTTAATTTTAGATTCTGATTATTTTATATTGACATTTCAGAGCAGTAAATATTTTTATGCTGGATTCAGCCTACAGCATGAAAATAACTCCCTCAATGGCACAGTCTACACATGTAATTGTATAATTTAATACTTTCATTTAAAGCATTTCTACTTTTAAATATCTTTTAGATGTGAAAAAAGTAATTTCTTATCTAAGAAGCCTCAACCTTGGACTCTCTGGGTCATAGAATAATTAGTATTTCACTAGGAAAATGGAAGGCTCACTTTTCTGAAAATGACTATTTTGATTTGGGTATTTTCCATTCTACAAAGCCACTCAAACCCTCAATGGCAATAGTTACAAAAGAGTTAAAAGAGAAACCTTCAGAGAGAGACATTAACTGGGTAGCTTTTGCTTTTGCTAGAAAAGGGTGGCTTCAGACATTTACTGTTAGGAACAAGAACAACCCTACAGGATTGTTGAGGAAATGCTTGTTGAGTGGGCAAGTGTTTGGAAAGAAACAGCCAAGAAGATTTTTCAAATTATGTGTGTTTTGGGGGTGGGGGATGTGTTTAAAACCATCTGGTTTCTATAAACTTGTAAGTAATTCTATCTCAAGTATTTATGAGCATTTTATAGAAGACATTTGAAGAACTATTCCCCATTACCAGTCTAGCACATCTCCTAATTTCTAGCAGTTGTAAAAGACCCAAGAAGAGATATTGTGAGATACTATCATCTGCATTTTATAGATGAGCAAATTGGTGACCAGAGAGGCTGAGTGACTGACTCAAATGTCACAACTAGTAAGAGTTATAAAAAACAAAACAAAACAAAACAAAACGAAACAAAACTCTTTTCCCTTACTTTGAGTTTTCTTTGGGAGCTTCACTAGTGTTTCTTCTAGCTTCTTGACTTAATCTATTCCCAGAGAGGTGAGATATCCTACCTAATAGGTAAGTAGTTGAAGTGTAACTAGTCATGCTCTGCTCATCCCCACTTTCTTCCTCCTCTTTTAGGAGTCATCTGTCTTGCAGAAGACATGAGTTCTCTACTGTTCCACCATGCCATACCTGGTCCAGAGGTCAACCTAATTCTGGGATTCCACCAGGGGGTCTGCTTGACTAGTAGAATAAAGCCACATCCTACAACCTGTCTTTGACCATTAATATGGATGATATTTTGGCCTCCATATATATTCCTTATTTTAGTTTTTATTCCAATTATAGTTAGCATGTAGTATAATATTAGTTTCAGGTGTATAATATAGTGATTCAATACTTCCATACAACACTGAGTGCTCATCACAAGTGTACTCCTTAATCCCATCACCTATTTCACACACACACACACACACACACACACACACACACACATACACACTTAAGCTCAGAACTCAGCAGAGAAGAGCGTTGCTATTTATGTGCCCTCCCCCTTGGGGACTCCAAAAGTAAATAACAGGGTCAAGATTCAAATTCTTCAAAGCTCATGCTCTCAAATCACTACTCTGGTGGCAGCAACAGCAGCAATCATCTAATAATCCACAGGCTCCCCTACATTTTCCAGCCTTTCTTGTTGTTAGTTTGGGGTCCTGTTACAAATTTTGGCTAATGGCCTGTGACAAAAATGATGTGTGTTATTTCTGCGTAGCAGTGGTTAAAAACTGCTGCACCTTTCCATTGCAATGCATGCTACGATGGTGCCACCACCCTCTCCCTATACGAAGTAAGATGCTCAGAGAGCCTGGATCCCTAAGTGGCCACATGGAGCAGCTATGTTCCCTGATCACATTAGGGTTAGTCGCTGTAAGAAAAACAAAACTTTGCTATGTCCATCTCCCATCCAGAGATTTGGGAGTTACTTAGTTTCAGCAGCATAGCATAGCCAAGCCTAAATAATATACCTCACAAGGAAGTGACTAAGGAAATGAAGGCCAATGTAGACACGGACCAAGTGAATACAAGGCACAGCACAGCAAACAAGGAACCTCTTCAGAGTCACGATAAAACAACAGTGTCGGCCCAATCTTTTTTTTTTTTTTTTTCAAGTAGGCCGACGTGGGGCTTGTATGCAGAACCCTGAGATCAAGACAGGAACTGAGATCAACCGTTGGGCACTTAACCCACTGAGCCACCCAGGTGCCCCAGCCTAATCATTTCTTAATGAGGGCTTTCATAATACATTAGCTAATTTGATACATCTTACTCCCCCACTAAACTCGAATCTCTTTGAGGACAAAGATGATACCATAGCCATCTCTGTGTCCTCAGTGCCCAGCACAGTACCAGCAGCCTGTCAAATTGTCAGTATATGGCTCTTAAGCAGAAGCAGAATGAAGCACTGGTAATGAATACCAGTTATTATGCTTTTGTATTATTTGCAATTATCATTAGCATAAATTATACATCTATTCAGCATAAATGTATACATATATTTATGTTTAAGTTAACTATTTAGTAAACTGAATATAGTTCATTATATAATAATCAGCCTTTTATTTTAAACAGGCATTTGTGTTTCAGAGGTCAGGCCCGTCAAAGCAATTAATTCATATTGCCCAAGGGAAGGGGAGAAATAAAAGCTTTGTGTTTTGAAGCTTATTCACAAAAATATCTCAAGACTCAAGGGGAGGGAGAGAGAAATTTGGAGCTGCAAGAGACAGACAGCCAAGCCAGTAGTAGAGTAGCACCCAGAGGTGGAGACCATGGCTTTAGGAAGTAATAATTCTGAGCACAAAGGGCTAAGTAAGAAGTGGAGCCAGGGTTACCACTCAGGCATCCAGGGTGGAATAGGCATTTGAAGAGTGGAGTGGAGTTTGCATTAAGACAATCCAGTGAATACAGCATAAGAGCCAGGGAGATACTGTTAGAGCATGGAGAAGCAGTGTGGACATATGATAAAGGAGTAGTAGAGCTGTTAACCATGCTGAAGACCACCCACAAGGCAATCAGGAAAACCTGCTTCAACAGGCAGACAAGGGGGCCCTTACCTTTTAGGGAGAGACAACCTTCTATTGGCCACAATTATTAGCTAGGGTTCTTGGGCAGTCGGGGAACAGATAGGGGTGATGGAATCCCAAGAGAGTAATGCTGGCTTTCATACCACCTAGAGGAAGCAGGGTGGCTTTATTTCAAATTGAACAAATGAAAAATGTGATAGCTTTTATATGCCAAAGTTTTGGAGCAATTCATTCCTGCTACATTTTTAAGGAATTATCCTAGGCTCAGGGGTGGATTACAGGGAAACATTTGGCAAGGTCCTTGTCCTCAAGAATCCAACCAGCTCAATGGGAAACAAAGAGGTATCCGGAAAAAAAAAAGCTACTGGCATAGTAATCCTTTATGCCAATGAAAAATTCCTAAGTCCTCAGCTTGGTGGCCTTTACTATTATGAATGATATGCCCCAAACCACATCTCTTATATTTTCTACCATGAACCTTACTCTTATCCACTCCAATTTCTGGTGAAAAGTGGTGAGAAAAATCAGTGAGAACTGATCCCCAAATATGCCATGTCTTTTAACAGACTTGAATTGCTGTTTGCTCTGCTTGAAATGCCTTTGTTTGCCTAAGACATCCCCACTCAACCCACAAGATCTAGTTGTGATCTCTCTCCCTTGATGTTTTTCTGATTCTCTCAAGGGAACTTGAGAGATACAGAGAGAGATACAAAGAATATGAGTTCAGTAATACTAATATTCTTTGTATCTCTCTCTGTCAGTGCCATGGCCTGAACTGTGACCCCTAAAATTCATATATTGGAGCCCTAGCCCCCCAGTGTGACTGCTACAGGAACTACAAGAAGATAACAAAGATTAAAGGGGGTCATAAGAAGAATTAGTGGCCTTCCAAGAGTCACCGGAGAGCTCCCTGTGAGACACAGTGAGAAGGCGGCCATCAGCAAGCCAGGAAAGGGGCGGTCACCAGAATGCAACCTTGTTGACAGCTTGCTACTGGACTTCCAGTTTCCAGAACTGTGAGGAAAAAATCTGTTGTTTAAGCCACGCAGTCTGTGGTATTTTGTTATGGCAGCCCAAGCAGACAAAGATGGTCCCTGTGTCTCTTTTCCTACATTATGTCCTTTAGTGACCCTAAACTCCGGAATAGGCATCATTTCCCTTCTTCCACAAAGAGGAGACTAGAGCTCGGAGAGATGAAAGAATGTGCCCGTAGGCATACAGTGGAGATCTGGCCCTGGGTTTGTGTGATTGGAAGGCCGGTACTCTTTCTAACCCACATCCCGACCTCCCGAGCCTTCCTCTGGACTGCAGCCATAGTACCTGGCACACTCCTAGAGGACAGCAGTCCTTACCACATGGTAATGATGTGTTTTCCCTGCTAAACAGTACAAAAAATGTTTTGTTTTGTTTTGTTTTGACCTGAGAGAATCTGAACAACCAAAATGATAGACAATTAGAATGAATAAGAGGTACTCACGTCCACTGTTACAGAAACCAGAGCGTGGGGGAAATCCTTTGAGCTAGGAAGGCTATGCTTTCAGCCAAGAAAAGAAATATGTACTGAGTATTCACTCTTTGCCAGGGACTGTTAGTGACTGGGAGCAAAAAGATAAGAGATCATACTGGCCCTTGAGGAACTCACAGCTGAGCAGAAAAAAGACATTAAATGTTAATTTTCTGTACATATGTCATCTGATTGGGATCTGGTTGGATATATAAGAGTCAGCCTTGGTTAAACAGTGAAATCAGCTAGGAAACGTTAGAAAACGCTGATGCCTGGAACTCAATTCCAGAGATTTTTATTTAAGTCGTCTAGGGTAATGTCTGGTTATCAAGAGTCTTAAAAAGCGTTCTTAGTGATTCTGATATATAGCCAAGGTTGAAAATCAGTGGACTAGGAACCTAGAAGGAGGAGGGGGGTTCCAGGTTTAGCAGAGAGTAGGAGAGAGGGAGAGGGAGGAGAGCAAGAGCAAAGCAGAGGCACAAATAAGTAACATCCACTGCCACTCTGCATTTAGTAGCATTTAACAAGTGCCCATATTGTGAGAAGCATTGCAGAGAACCTATTAATACAATTCAGAGAACGTGCATTAAGAGCTAAAACAAACAACACAAAAAATCGAATACCACTGTTTATTTAGTAAATGTCTTTCAAGGGGCTGTAAGAAGTAGGAAGACATTATCTTAATAAGCTCCCATCAACTCTGCCAGGTAGGGGGCAGGTTAGGCTTGTATTAAATGATGCCATATTGAAGTACATTCTTTGCTTGAATCAGAAACAAATGTAATATAAACTATGGGGACCAGCTATGCACTTAACATCATAAGAGGCATAACTCAGCATAGGAGAGGAATGTCCCTAGAGATGAGACCTCAGGGGACAGGCTGGGAGAAAAGGCCTGAAGGGAGGCTAAAGGGTATCGTTGAAGGGAAAACAGAAACAATGAAGTAGTAATAATACTTTATTACTATTACTATTATTCAGCCTTACAATGCCAAGCATCTTGCTTTGTTTTGCATGTCTTATCTGTAGTGTTCATCCTGTGTGAAGCAGGTGTCCCTACTTTAGACAGGAAGAACATGGAACACAGGGAAATTAAGCAATTTGCCCAGAAACAAACAACTTTCAAAGTTAGGGTTTGAATCTAGGTCTGATCTGAAGGAGACTGTATAGCCATTTCTCTTAATTTTAGGTATTCTTGTAAGGGATGATGAAGTGGGGAGACAAATTAATGAGAACAAAGTAAAAAAAAAAAGATTTCCCTCTATGTCTTGAAATTAGAACAGGTTTTGTAGGTGGTTGAGGGAGACTACTTTGAGAATGAGTAGGTAGCTGATAGCTTAAGATGTCTATTAACTGTTGAATGGTCTGCAGACTTCAGAGCAAGAGCTATGGAAGGGGTCACAGGTGGAAGCACAGGGGAGGTGCTTCATCATCTTTCACCATCCCAAGAGTACCATTGATAGTCTTTAGGCCAGGGGCAGGGGATTGGAAGAGGGAGAGAAGCGAGTGGTTGCCTTGCATTAACCACTGAATTAATAATGTTAAAGTTTGTGTTTTGATTTAACCTCTTCATCTAATATGTTGCTAACAGAAGTTGTGAGCCATGTTTTGGATTCAGCACACACACATACCTGTTAGTATTCTAGGACACCATATACATTGCCATATATACAAAAATAAGTGGGAGAGTCAGAAAATTTTCAACCTAAGCCTTTGGAAATAACAACAAGACACAGAGTTTCTGGGTTAAGCCCAATATTATCCCACTCCTTCGCTTTCAAGCTTAACATACTATTTATTGTGCACTCACCATGGGCCAAGCATTGTGGTGTCTTAAAAACATCATCTAATTTAGACAATACAATAACCACATGAGGTTGGTGCAGTTGCTAGCTCACATTTACTGATGAAGAAATGGAAGCTTCAAGAGGTAAAACGGCTCAAGGATACACAGCTAGTAAGTGGCTAAATGAGGGATTAGAACCTAGTTCCTTCCTAACTCTATGCCCTTAGCCAGTGTGCTATGATGGAATTGGCAATATGGTAAGTTCCATCTCTCCATGGACATTTGCAGTCTGATGGGCTTTCATTTTCCACAAATTCAGTGTGAGAAAATCGCATCTGATGGCAGCTACAAAAACAAATGTTGGCTATATAGATTAAGGTCTAGGACAGGAAAGAAAAGAATTTCAGGTGTCAGCAGTGGATAGTTCCAGACTGGGGTACTATGCTTTAGCTTTAAGCCTGCATTTTTAAAGGGATGGTATACTAGTTTCCTATAGCTGTTGTAGTAAATGACCACAAACTCAGTGAGTTAAAACCACCCAAATGTATTTCACAGTTCTGCAGGTCAAGTCTGACATAGGTCTCATTGGGCTAAGAGCATATCATGAGGGCTTGATTCCTTTCTAGGTCTCCAGGGGAGAATCAGTTTCCTTGTCTCCTCCAGCATCTAGAGGCCATCCACATTTTGTGGCTTGTGTCTTTCATCCTCTTTCTTCTTGAGTCCTTCTGCCAGTACATCCTTCCATCACTCCAATGAACTGCTTCCGACATATCTCTGTGACTCACGCCTCCCTCTTCCACTTCCGAGGATTCTTATCATTACATTGGGCTAAGAATTATCTCACTATTTTAAAGTCAGCTGATTAGCAACCTTAATTCTATCTTGAACCAATATTCTCCCTTGCCATGTAAGGTATCATATTCACAGGTTCTGGGGCCTAGGACATGGACATCTTGGGTGGGGGTTGCTGTTATTTTGACTGCCACAGATCTTTACAAACTAGATGACAAACCAGAGAATACCTAGGGAAGTAAGAAGGTGTGTGAAAACAATGTTATGGTACAGAAAGCAATGGGAAATCATGAAAAGCAATACTCCTCTGCCTCCTTTCTACCCCCAGTCTCACTTTCCACACTCATTTTAACCATTTTTTTCTGAGCAGGACGAGGAGGTATTTCTACCAGTTACCTCCTTATCTCTAAATTGAATGCTTGTCAAGTCCCTAACTGTTGTCTGTCTCTACTCACATTAGTTTCCTAGGTCTGCCATAACAAAGTACCAGGACACTGGATGGCTTGCTGTAACAGAAACCATCTCATACTCTGGAGGCTGGAAGCCCAAAATCAAGATATCAGCAGGACCATGATCCCTCTGAAACTTGTAAGAGAGAATCTTTCCTTGCCTCTTGCTGGCTCCTGGTGATTTACAGGCATTCCCTGGTGTTCACTGAATGGCACCTACATAACTCTAATCTCTGCCTTTGGCATCACATGGCATTCTCCCTGGTTTCTTCATAAGGCTGTTTTCTCATAAGAACACCAGTGCTATTGGATTAGGAGACCACTGTACTCCAGTATGACCTCATCTTAACTAATTACAGCTGCAATAGACATATTTCCAAATAAGGTCACATTCTGAGGTATGGAGGATTAGGACTTCACAACATATTGTGGTGGGGCAGGGGAACATACTTCAATTCATAACACTATTGTTTACAGATTTCTAAGTGGCCAATGAGGATATGAGGGAAAGTAGATGGAGTAAATGGGAGTCTTTATTAAACAAACAAACAAACAAATAAATGGAGAGGCATCTGTTTCAAGATGGCAAAGAGAAAACTTGGATTGATCTCTTCCCTCTTAATAAGAAGAAAGAAGGGTATAAATACAAAACTATGTCAAACATAGAAAGGGAACCATCAGTAGGTGAGAGATTTCATAAAGTCTCTGAAAACCAGAGAGGATGGAAGCTGATTAGTGATGAATGAAGACAGTCTAGGCGCACTGCTAAATTCCTGAGTTTCCATATTTAGAAAAGCCAGTGTGATAGAAGATGTGGACTGAGATGTGAGGTGAAAAACAGGGATATTGATGAGAGTCTTATAAATGGAAAAATGAGCCCTGTACCCTAGTGCACTAAATAGCCAGCAGACAGACATCTGCCCCAGTCAGTCCCTTGCTTGGTAATCTCACCAACACCCATTGGCCACATCCATCTCCTCAGAGCCCTTAACTGGCTTCCTAATGTCTCATTCTGAAACAGAAGGAGCCAACCAAGAATGATCAGATACCTGAGGAACACTAACAACAATAAAAGGAACCATCATTATATATAGCCACAGAAATATTCAGGAACCAGAAGACAGTGTTCTAAAAAATCTCATTAAAATATTTGAGAAGATATCAAAACCATAAAGCAAAATATACCCTTTTAAAAAAAAGGTAAAAATGGGGCACCTGGGTGGCTCAGTCATTTAAGTGTCTGACTCTTGATTTCGGCTCAGGTCATGATCTTACAGTTCATGAGTTCAAGCCTCACATTGGGCTCTATGCTGATAGTGCCAGCCTGCTTGGGATTCTCTCTCCCTTTCCCTTTCTGTCCCTCCCCCAATTACACACACACACACACACACTCTCTCTCTCTCTCTCTCTCTCTCTGTCTCTCTCTCTCAAAATAAATAAATTTAAAATAAGAACTTTTGGAAATTAAAATATGCCTTCCAATAAAACAATACAAGAAAAGGAAAATGTAGAGTAGATTAAGACAATAAAGTACCTGAGTGGCTCAGTCGGTTAAGCGCCTGACTCCTGATTTTGGCTCAGATCATGATCTTGCAGTTTGTGAGTTCAGGTCCCACATCGGGCTCTGTGCTGACAGCAGAGCCTGTTTGGGATTCATATTCATTCTCTCTCTCTCTCTCTCTCTCTCTCTCTCTCTCTCTCCCCCTCTCCAACTTATGTTCTCTCTCTCTCTTTAAAAAATAAACTTAAATTTTTTTTTAAAAGCAAGCAAAGGAAATATGGTTAAAACCAAAATATTCTGAAGAAAAATGAGTTCTAATTTTTTAAATGAGACTTATTTTAAAATTCTTCCCTAGCTAATTAAAACTGAAGGTAGACTCAGAACAGCTAAGGAATCAGGGAGTTCATCTGGCTTTCTTGAGAAGCTCTCTTGCAAAATAAGTTAGTAAGCCAAGAAAGAAAATGATCTAGGACCCAAATAACATAATATATGACTCAAGGAAGTCATAGGATGACAGCTGAAAGATGAGAAAGTCCAGATTGGCTTAGATGCCTGGGCCCCAGAAAGGAGGCCACCAGGTAAAAAACAAATGTAAGGAGAGGTAGAGGAGGTGATGGGGTTCAAAAGATTAAATAATATCATCTAGAACTTGGGAAATGTTGGTACCTAAGAAAGGCAATTGGTTGAGTGCAAAAGGAGATTCCATTTAAACCTGATGCTTCAGTTTTTCTTCTCTGAGTGATGCAAGGATTGAGACATAGAATTTGAAGTAAAGGAGGTCTAATCTGGACAAAATACTGTCTCCACTGTGAACACTACTACACAATGGTGATAATTCAAGTTCCATGATTCATTTTTAGGTTTGGAATAAAACTACCAATAACTCACTGAAGGCTTAGTCATCATTGCAGGACAGAAAACAGATGTTATCAATTTTGGATGTAGGGGAGAAATGTGGGTGGAAGGGTGAGCTTAGCAAAGGCATCATCTTATAAAACTGGGAGTTGAGGTAGACTGGCTATGATGGATAGTGGGACAATAAACAGATGTGAATTGTGCTGTGAGAAGAGAGGCTGACCCAAGAAGGAACTGGTAGTGTATACTAGAAGGAGTGGGTCTAAGAAATGGACAAAATCTTTCTCTGGTCACTGCAGGAATGCACAGACAATGTAGAGACAACACTTAAGACCATCATAGGCACTGCTTATTTAGGCTCATAGAGGTACCTCCAGAAAGACATTCCCTCCCAAGAAAATAACAGAGTTAGAACTAGTTACCTCTGGAGAGTGGGGCTATGGGAAGGAGGGATGCAGGGACTGTTGCTTTACATTATAAGCCTCTCTGTCTTTAGGATTTTTTTCAATGATGTGCAAGTGTTATTTTAATAAGATAAAAATATACTAAAATGTGTTTATTTTGGAAAATTTTAAGAATTTCTACAAGTATCAGAAAAGTGTAATGAATCCTCATTATCCAGCATCAACAATATACGTGGCCAAACCTGTTTCTTCTATAACCTCACCCATTTCTCCCTCCAGATGATTTTGAAGCAAACCCTACATATCATATTATTGCATCCCTAAATATTTCAGTATGTGTAATATGTATATAATAATCATACAATACAATAATAATATAATATAAAATATAAAAATAATATAATACAAAAAATAATAGTACAATATGAAAATTGTTTTTTAAACTTCAGCATACACTGTTATCATACCTTAAAAAAATTCCTTAATACCAACAAATATACAGCAAATGCTCAAATTACCATTATCTCCTAAAAATTTTTAAAAACAATTTTAATGTGTGTATCATTTTTTCTTTTCAAATAAATAAAAGGCTCTTGCAGAAGAAGAGAGGGCAATTTGGTCTATATGACTGCAGAGAACAGAACTAGAGAAGTTTCCAGAAAAATATAAGGAAGGACGTTCCAATTAGGAAAACTTGGAATGTGCTGCCTCGGGAGGTCATAAATCTGTGTCCTCTAAAAAGGAAAATGAGGCCTGGATGACCAAATGTCTTAGGAGGGAAATTTTCCCCCCCTATGGTCCCTAATAATGCTACATTCTTTAACTCTAAAGATACTTGAATTTATAGAGACATTGAATTTATAGTTCTTATTCCCAAGAACTATTTATTCTGTGAGCACAATTTTAGACTATATACTCAGAAATCTTTTTTTCCCCTCCCCATTCTTCTGTTCTGTATTTCATAGGCTCAACTGTTTTCCAAGGCTCTGCATTGTCTTGAGAAGCCCTAACTTCCATCCAAACTGTAAATCATTTGAGGTCAGAGTTCTTATTTGTTGCATTGTTGAATCTACTCCCTGCCCCGGCCCACCGCCCAACTGGGCACATAGTGGATGACTGTTTTAAACCTGGTTCTCCAGAGAACGGACTTAAGACCCCAGATGTCTACAAGCAGGGGCTCTAACAAGGATTTCTCTCTGAAACCATATCTATAACAGAAATGGCAAGTAGGAGGGTACAGAGGGACACGTTTAACTGTGATGCATTGGAAGAGAAACCTCAGCTGACCCTACAAGGAGCTCTGGGGTTGGGATGACTCTTCATAATTGTCTCAAATCCTGAAAAGGGGTTGGGCCATTGTGCCCCACCCTCATCAACCAGTTATTGAATACAAGCTACTTCTTAGGGCAGAGAATTAACACTGGGCAAAACAATTCCCTTGTGCCAAGGGAAGTACCTAAAGAGGGACTCAACTATGACATTCCCAGAACCTGGGGGACTATGCATGGTTCAGCCCTAAAGGTGGGCTCTGGGCAGAGTACCCTCACAATGCTCAACTGGTGTTTGTCTAAGTGAACTGTTTAGCCAGAACTCTTGCCTGTCTGTCACTGTCCTCCAGGCAACCTGTACTTGAGCATGATCTTTTCATCCTTCTTAGAACACGTTAATGGGGTTCAGAGTAGGCCGCTCCAGAATGTGCCAGTTTGGCCTGAGGATCATTTCAAGCTGAAGAAAATCAAGACCTAACAGATTTAAGAAAAACATTTAACATCCTCCTTAACTTCCTAAAAGAATTTAGATAAGGAGCCTGTAGCAGAAAGAGAGCTATTACCTCAGGTGATAACACTTTTTATATTAAAAAGACTTCTTCAAAGGACATGGCAAACATTTGTTTATCAAACATTTGCTCTTCCCACCTTCCTGTGCACTGTTTTCCTCTCCTTTGAAATCCCAGACCCCTACCCCTTTCTTCTTACCTCAGGATATCATATAAACCTCAATTACCTGACTGTTGGGATGTACTTACATACTGTAATTAAATTTGTTTTCCTCTTGTTAATCTGTCTTATGTTAAGTTAATTATTAGATTAGCCAAAGAACCCAGAAGGGGAGAAAGAAAAAAAAAATTCCTCCCCTACAAGGTTATTGTTTCCTTTTACCTTCTTTAGGTGTTTATATACTTTATGATAACTGACTGGCATGCCTTTTCTTTCTTTTCAGCCTAGATTTTCCAGGGCACAATTTCTGGTCTTGAATCCTGAATTCTCTGGCTAGTTTATCATCATGGTATTACAGGTCTTCTTTTGAGATACTTTATAAAGTCTTACAAATCCATGTGGTATATACAAATAATAATAATAAAAGTTGAAGAAGTCCCTGCTCGCATTTTGAATCCCTCAATAAAAAGTCACCTTCTGTGTGAAATGTGCCACTATTCTTCACTAACATCTGCCAACTGTAGTATTTACATACCATAGGTGATTATCCTGTAATGAGGCTGTCTTTCTCACTGGGCTGCAAATCCCTCAACTTACTTGTTCATTTGCTTCCTCTATGCCTAGCATGGTTCCCAGCATATGAAGATGTCCAATACAGGTTCTAGCACTTGAATGAATGAATGAATCAAAATCTGGAATCTTTCTTATGGCACGAATTCAGTTATTTCTATCATTTCTCTGACATTTCATAATTGTTGCTAATATGGTTCACAAGCAGAACTAGGAAGTAAACACCAGGATAATAAGCCTGCCTTGTGTGAAGTTCACCAAATCAGCACAGTAAGCTCATGTTTTAAACAAAAAAAAAAAAAAAAAGGGGGGGGGGACAATTGCTGCTAAAGCTCTCGCACAATCAATTTTAATTAGCATTGCTCATTGTAAGAAATGATAAGGTATCAGTCATTGTAATTGCCAGTGTTGACAATTAGTTAAGTCATTAACATCTCAAGACCTAAGATAATAGAGACTTACATAATTTTAAAGATTTGGAGGAAAGGTAGAATGGAGTTAGGAATTTCCTTCAGTTTTGCACCGGCTCAACAAACATAGCCTGTAAATGATAACTTTCTAGTTTCCTTGGGACGCTGGAGATACCGAAGAACTGCCACTAACCTGTCCTCCTTCCTTATTATCCACACTGCCACCAGGGAAATTTTTATAAAAATGCAAGTCTCAGTGTGTCACTCACATACTTCCAGGGTTCCCCCAGTGGCCACAGGAAAGAAATCAATCCCCTTAGCATTGGATTCAAAGCTCCTGGATTTCTAGCTACATCTCTTACAAGCTCCTCCAACCTCTTTGTGTTCCCCTCTCACCTACCTAGAGGTTACTCCTCTTAAGCACTTTGGTCTTTGGTGCCTCTGTGACTCTGCACAGACAGATCTCCTGGTCTTAAATACTTTACCTCCCCACTTTTTTTTTTGCCTGACAAATTTTCCCTCTTAAGATGTAATTCAAATGATTTCTGTCTTCAGGAAAAACAACTTACTCCTTTGTGCTATGATTTTTTTTTTTTGTTTTGGGGGGTCTCCATGTACTGCTTACCATGTTATCATTATAGTCACTAATTTATTTATGTTTTCAATGAGCTTACGTCTTCTGGGGGTTCTTAATATTTAGCTCAATGCCTGGTAAATAGTAGACCTGCAACAAGTTTTTTGAATAAGCAAATCAATGGATAGATGAAGAGATAAGTGACTGAAAAATGAACACGGTAATGAATGAATGAATGAATGAATGAATGAAGATATTCATCAGCATGTAGCTCCCTTAGCAAAGATGTCCGGGCCATCTGGACATCTTTGGCATTTGGAGCTTCTCCTTCTCCTCCCTAATTTCAGAAGAGACTGTGGTATCTTCAAAATTCTAATTTAGTGCCTACATTAGTTTATGATCTAAATTCGATTCACTAAATATGACAACAATACAAATTGACATTCATCTAGCGCTTTCCATGTTCTCAGTAGTAAGTTCTTTACTTGTAATAATGCCTTAGGATTTTACAACATCTTGAAATGAAGGCTAATATTGAAATAAGGGCTATCTTTATTATTTCTACTTTATAATTAAGCAACTGAGATGACAACTTTAGAACGTTGCCCTAAATCATTCTACTAGAAAATGGCTTTCTCCAGGATTACTTTTACAGACCCCAATAAGAGAAGACTCATCACACTGAACTGGTCAATACCCATTTTGTGAATAAACTTGATGTCCCCAAACTGGGCTGCCCATACATAATCAAGAAACCTTAGGGTGGAATATCGGGATGAAGAGGATACATAACAAAATGGAGAGATATTTCATAGAAGTGATGCTAATTTAAAAACAAATTCAAAGAGGAGGACAAATGAGTGAAAGTTGTGGAAAAAAAAGTCTAATGTAAAATTCAAAGATAGCATTTTAATGGTATTATTGTCCTCTCCCCATCATTTTTCTGCTCTCCTCCCTTCCTGAATTTCTCCTTTTCCTTTTCTAACTTGTTGCCAGCATCCCCACTGTAGGGGAGGAAATAATTTTACTCTACTATACAAAGTTCTTATAGCTGGACTAACAATCCCATTGACATGAGACAGATTAACAGGAGAAAACCAAATTTAATTTTTTAGATGTAAGGAATCTACATAGACATGAGCTCCCAAAGTCAGTCAGGCAAAATTAGGTATACATGTCATCCTGAACTAAGGAGAAGGAAGTAAGGGTCTGAGACTTTAAAGGGAAGGAATGTAATTCACAGAAAAATGAAAAAGATTAAATTTTGGTGAACAAATGTTTTCTGGGACATTCAGAACCAATTGGACATAGAGAGGACTTTGATCCAATAGGTTTTTCTAGGTTCCTCCTTCTCTACCATGTCTGGTTTATATTCTAATGCAGTGATGTATGGTTATAGCTCTCTTCCTGGAGCAGGTCCTCTATCTAAATTATTTTAGGTAGTGGAAAGTGAGGGTGAGGCCAAAGTTTCTTTCTGGTCTTTTGTGCCTCGATTGTTTTCATCTGGGTACAAACTGTATGCCAAGTGGCCCATTTGGGGGCTGCCTGACTTTGGCCTCTATAGTAGTCCATCAGTCTCCCACCTAATTTGACTTCTTCTCCTTTGCCTGTTAGATACAGTCTTCCTTACTCTGTCCTCACATACATTACCTGAATTCAGATCTTCCCAGTCTCTCAACTGGTTTCATGACTTCATGACTCCAGTTTAATATTCTTAACTTGCGCTCCTAGTCTCCATTATGTTATTTTCTCAAATAAAATGCTAATACTACTACTAACACAAAAAATAATAACTTTGGCTACAGTCATTGTATGTTTCCCATTCTACCAGGACAGAGAACAAATTCCTTCCCTTGGAGTATAAATCTATCTCCAACCTAGTAGTAGTACTACCTACTTCACTTTGCTTATTTCCAGCTACTCCATCCCTCTCATCTTTTACTAAACATGCTATAGATATTTATAACTCTATTCCTTTTGCTTATACAAAGGTAAGTATCCTTTAATCTTTCTTTAATGTCTATTTATTTTTGAGAGAGGGATAGAGTGTGAGTAGAGGAGGGGCACAGAGAGAGGGAGAGAGAGAGGGAGAGAGAGAGAGAAACCCAAGCAGGCTCTGCGCTGTCAGCTCAGAGCCTGATGCGACACGGGGCTCAAACGCATGAACCGTGAGATCATGACCTGGGCCAAAGTTGGCTGCTTAACCAACTGAGCCACTCAGGCATCCCCTTTTATCTTTTAAGGCATAATTCAAAAGTTACAGCTTCTCCAGGAAGTCACTTCCTGGAACAAAGTCTACCCTTTCCCAAACCTGAAAAAGTCATCCAAATTCTCATGTTCTCCTTTAATACTTTACATCTATCTCTATGTTAGCACACATTGAATGGCTTTACTTTCTTCATTACATTCTTATTAAACAATAATCTGAACTCCTTGAGGATATAGACTATGTTTTGGTCATTTCTGTATCATTAGAACCAAGAGCAATGCTTGGCACACAGAAGACTTTTAATAATATTTTTGAATTTGTTTTAACAAGTCAGATAATTCCTTATAAAATTCTAGCTTCTTCTGGAAAACAGGAAGATTTGTCAGGAATAGACCTGAATTCCTAAGCTACAGAAGAGATTCCACAAGGGCTTAGCACTCTCTAGTTTGCTGTAGTCCCCACCAACCCCTCTTGTAGAATTCCAGCTAGCTGCAGTCATTTAAGTTACCCACCCTGGATCTGAAGGCCTTTTGTGTGGTAATACACATTGCAGCATTGGAGATAGGAGGTGAACTAAATTTTAGTTATGATATATTCCAAACTTGAGGTGCTACGATTCTGAGTACTATTCTCAAATAAATAAAAACACTCAGATCAGCAAAGGAAGCTGGACAACTCCAGTTTTGGTTCCTTTTTAAACCAGAAGAATTCAAGACCTCTTTATTCTTTTGCAAAAGTCTGTTAAAATACAAGTTGACGAGAACTCATTCTGGTGAAAGAGCCAACTCAAGAAAAGTAATGCAGACTCTATTCCTGTGTTGATCAATATGTAATTTGGTACATATCTAACAAAGAAAGCAGAATTTGAAAACTAGAACAATTCTAATAGTCTCTAATTGCATTATGCAAATGTTTCCAATAGATCTATTAGTCTATTGAACTTACTATTTACCAGTTGGTGTGACTCTTAAATGCCCTCTTTGGAAACGTCTTTTTTTCCTCTTATCTTTCCTTGTTTCCTTGTTTCCTTCCTTCCTCCCTTCCTACCTTCTTTCATTCCTTTGTTTTCTTTCTTTCTCTCTTTTCTTTCCTTTCTCTTTCTCTTTCTCTTTCTCTTTCTCTTTCTCTTTCTCTTTCTCTTTCTCTTTCTCTTTCTCTTTCTAAATATCTAGAATTTCTAGATTCCAAATTGAAGGCCTGGGAACTAGTCCTGATTTGTTCAAAGCCCTGATTTGAACAATGAGGGCTAGACTTGGTGATCTGGCTATAACATGCAATTTGGCTATAAGATTTGTCTTCCCACTGAGTTCCAGAGGAGAATTGGCTTATCTGATTGGTTGGACCACTTTCTTGTTCCCTTACCACTCTATGTATATATGTTTGAAGATGTATGTATGCTCAATACAAAAGGGTGACTTTCCTCTTTATAGCCAAATATATAGGCGACTGGGAATGGAAAATCTGAACTGTTTAATGTGGTATTATACAAATAGCACTAAATTATAAGAGGAGAGTGGTCACAAGTTGTGGCCTATCATCTGTATATTATCCATAGTCCTTTACATAGTATTTTGTTCACAGTGGTACTAAAACAATCTATTGCATAAATGCCTGCTCTAAGACCAAACTAACCTTCCATTCCAAGCAGTTAAGTGGTTTGCCTTCTGGTTATACCTCCAATTATTTGATGGTAACAATGTAAGGATAACTGTTTACATATTTTTAAATAAAATAACGTTAGGGAAGCATTTTGTGACCTAAAATGAATAGAAAAGATAAGGTTTCATAGTTGACTTCCAACATCCTCACAATTGGAGGCTCCTTCCTATGCTATTATAATTTGTGATTTTACCTCTTCGTAGAATTTCTCACTCTTTGAATGGCATTGGAGCTTTTTGTAAACATATCTGTCTACCCAAATAGGTTATGAATTCCCAGAGAGTAAAGAATAAATTTGATTAAGTCTTTTGGCTCTATGTCTAACTTAGTGCTTTGCACATAGTGGATATTTGGTGACATTATTTGGATCTATATGCTAGAGAAATATAGTATAACCATGCAGAGAGAATAACCGTGCATTCATTTCTAAAGTAGAAAATATATAATAATATATAATGATATTTAAATTATGCACACACAATAATATATATTATATAAAGAAGTTTCAGGTTGAGTTCTGGGATTATGAAGAGGCGAGAACATAATAGAGAAATATCTGAGGAGAGAAGAAATGGTCCTAACTGAGGTAATAGTAAGCTGGAGAGCAAACATATCCTTTGCATTCTATTTCACTGCCACAGTATCCACACTCCTATGAAGAATACTTTTCAGATGGTTCCTTCCCCTCTCCCATAAAAGTATGAAACCACTTTAGAATTTGTCATTTCGGGGAATTTCATTTGAATTCACTTCTGTTAATTTTGAACAATATTGGATTAAGTTTACTGATAGGGCACTAATGTTTTTTGTACTAGCATTTTGTCTTACTGATTACATCAATCAGGTTCCAGTCAAGAAAACAGATACCATTCTAGGTATTTTGATGAGGGAATTGTTTACATATGTTATGGAACAGCTGAGAAGCCAAATGAGGAACAGTGAAACAAACTAGAGATCAGTAAAAGCAGGAAGCGACTTACACAACTATTTCTGAAGGAACAAGGAGTGGTGGTGGTGTTAGCAGAGCAGAGAAGCTAAGACCATCTAACAGGAGCTGGAACTGCAACAGGGAACCCCAATGGGAAGGGTAGTCTGCCTGGAGCTTTAGCCAAGGAGGAGACACCATGCTAGAGTCTTGTGGAGATATACTGGTATTCTTTCCTCCTCCCACTCTTTATTCTTTATGTTGGTGCTTCCCTGGAAGCTAATCGGCAATAAAGCTTGAATATATGGTTTCCTACAAAACAGAGAAGGTGAATAGAAAGCAGTGCAAGAAAAGGGCAGGGGATGAATCTGAAAACAAATAGGCAAATGACCAGCAAATTAATTGTTTTATCAATTAATGAGAAGTGTATGAGGATCTCCTGCGACAAATTTGGATTTGTTGTTTCTTCTATTTGTTGATAATGATGATATAAATAACACTGACAGTTTTACCATACATGTACAAATGTATATGCTCTTATACTATTCCTTTGGAGTTGATATTTGTACTGTTATCCTACTTTACAGATGGGAAAATTATGGAAAAAAAAGAAGTTACGTACGTCACACACCTAGTAAGAAATTAGGATTTCAGCTCCAGGCAATTTGTTTCCAGAGTCCGTGTGTTTAATGACTATACCATGTTGTCAATTGTCACTTGATTGTTTTAAGCATATGTTATTAAGTGCATGTAAGTTGATAACTTCTTGGCCAATTATTACTTATGCTATTATGTAGTGACTGTCTTACATTTTGATTTTTTTTTAGTAAATATATATATACTTTGTCTGATATTTTTATAGGTCCAGAGGTTTATTTTATACAGTATTCAGCAGTGTATATATTTTCCCATGCTCTTAAAATGTCAAACTGTCAGAGTCCTCATACTTGACGTAAAACTTTTTAAGTACAAATAGTTGAAATTTTTACCCTAATGTGACCTGTGTATTTTAACAGAGTTTGGTCTGATTATATACATAGTGACTAGTGATAGCTTAATGCTTTGTTACAACAGTTTGTGCTATTTACTCAGCATTAAAGGATATTTCCACTTCCTTTCTATTTTCTATTGGTTTACATTTTTTATCTCTTTTTTCTCTCTACCAGCTTAGAAGATATTCATTCATTTTTAGTCTTTTAGTAGGGATATTTTACTTAAAATGTAGTCTTAATAAAAAAGTTCTCTCTACTCCAAAACAAACAAAAAGGGTTTAGATTCATTATAATTCTGATCACCTTTCTTCATGTAATTCTGATTACCTTTCACTTTTTGACTAGAATTGTAGGTATATCTTATATTTAAATCCACAAATTAGTGATTGCTTACCATTTCTCTCTCCTATCTGCTGCATACCCTTTTACAAAGTTACCATATAGTACTTAATACATATTTTTGGACTGACTGAATGAATGAGGCTTACCCACAGGTTTATCGATATCTCTTTCCTTCATTTTCTTAAATCTTTCGTGGTTTAGATTTTTTTTTTCAGAAGTGTATCTTAAAGTATATAGCTTAAATTTGTTAGTAGACATTCTCACCTTTTTGTCTGCAAATGTCTTTGTTTTAGCCATACTTTAAATAATAATGTAATTGGGTATAGAATTCTAAGTTATTTCTTCTCAAAACTCTAAAGATTATTTTATTGCCTTCTGATTTCTGTAATTACTTTTTTTAAAGTTTATTTATTTATTTTGAGAGAGAGAGAGTGCAAGTGGGGGAGGAGCAGTAAGAGAGAACGAGAGCGAATCCCAAGCAGGCTCTGCACTGTCAGCATGAAGCCCTATGTGGGTCTTGAACCAATGACCGTGAAATCATAACCTGAGCCAAAATCCAGCGTCAGACACTTAACCAGTGAGCCACCCAGGTGCCCCTGTCATTACTTTTGATAAGGTTTGTTGTTAGTCTAATTATTTCTTCACAGATAATTGGTCTTTTCTCTTGGGTTACTTTTCTGGAACTTTCCATAGTCTGGAGTGTTTGCTGCCCTCCTCCCCCATCTGTAAATTTTTATTTTGATATAGTTATAGATTCACAAAAAGTTTCCAAATACTATAAAGTGGTCTCATACACCCTTTATGCAGCTTCCCATTATAGTTACATCTTATATAACTATAGTACAATACAAAACCAAAGAATTGATGTTGATACAATGTGCATGCATAGTTCTATGCCACTTTATCCCATGTATGGATTAATGTAATAATCACTCCAGCCAAGATATAGAACTATTTTGTCAACACAAAGATCTTCCTCAACTTCCTCCACTACTCCCTACTCCTGTACTACCTTTTTTAATCCCTGGCAATGATTAATCTGTTCTCATCTCTATAATTTTGTTGTTTTGTTTGTTTTGTTGCTTTGTTGTATATAAATGAAATCTTACAATTATGTGACCTTCTGAAATTGGATTTCTTTTATTCAACATAATGCTCTTGAGATGTAAATTATTATATCAATATAGTTCATACCTTTTTTTTATTACTGAGCAGCATTCCATGGTATGGTTGTACCACAGTTTAATTATTCAACTATTGAAGAACACTTTGGTTGTTTTCAGTTTTTAGTTGTTAAAATTAAAGCCGTTATGAATAGTCACATGTATGTTTTTATGTGGACCAGTTTTCATTTCTCTGGGGATGAGCACCCAGGAGTGTGTTTTATGAGTTGCATAGTAAGTGTATATTTAATCTTATAAGAAACTTTCCAACTATATTCCAAATCCGCTGTATCACTTTACATGCACATGATCATGTATCTAAGTATAGATTTGTATGTTTTATATACGTATATGTGTTCTGATTCTGAGGATTCATGTAGTTTCATCAATTCCAAAAAATTTGAGCCATTAACTCTTGAAATATTTTTAATTCCTCATTTTTTTTTCTATTTTGTCCTTCTAGAAATCCCATTACATTGTAGGTTGGGATTTTTGTCCTATTCTCCATATCTATTTTTTACTCTTTAATTTTTTTATATCTTTCTTTTTTTATTGCAGGTATTTTGTGCTCCAGTTAGTTATATTTTCAGCTCTGTTTACACTACTGTATAACCCATTTATTGACTTTACTTTAATGACCATGTCTTTCATTTTTTAATTAATTTTATTCTTTTAAGGTAATCTCCACTAGAATCCAATGTGGGGAATCTTGATTCCAAGATCAAGAGTAGGATGCTCTAACTGACCTAGCCCCATCATTTGTAGAAGTTCCATTAGATAATTTCAAAGATTTTCCTTTCTTTGTTTCATGTTTCTTTATTAGCTATTAATATTTTGAATTCTCTTGTATATTTTATTAATTTAAATATCCCTCTTTAATAATCTCTATTCAACTTCTGTATCACCTAGAGTTCTTGGGTGTTTAATGTTTTTGGTTGGTGCCTGCCAACATTCACTCATGGTAGTATGTTTTCTTGTATCATTTTGCAATGCCGGGTTTTGATTTCTTCATCATATTTTGCTATGCAAATCCTGTAATGCTTGAATTAAAGATGTATTCCTCAGAAGTTTGCTATCTGTGTCTGCTAGGTATCACAGCTTTTGTTTTGTTTTTGTTTTAGAGTTTCATATATTTAAGTCTCTAATTCCATAATCCTTAATCCTTTTTTTTGTTAGTATTTATTTTATTTTATTTTGAGAGAGAGAGAAAGAGGGAAGAAGAGAGAGGAAGAGAAAGAATCCCAAGCAGGCCCTGTGCTGTCAGCATAGAGCCCAACCTAGGGCTTGATCTCACAAACCATGATCACAAGATCATGACCTGAACCAAAATCAAGAATTGGACCCTTAACTGACTGAACCACCCAGGTGTCCCTCATGATCTTTAATTCTTAAAGGAAAATTTTTTCACCATTCATAATCCAAAACAGGATGCACAATCTTCACTACTGTCTTTCTATGCTGATAGGTAGATTTTACTTAATCCACTCTTTTATGTGAAGTCACGGTTTATGATTTACTCAGTTTACACATGAGAGAACCTAAGAGCTAGTCTCTTTTCTCAATGTAGACTTAAAGCCTACACCCCCAAGTTACAGTATTGTCACTTCTTCACTCCACAGCTTTATTGTCACCATCCCAACCTGCTGATTGTTATTTTTGGTTCATCCTTTGTTTTAGAATTCTTATAGTTTCCCTTCATTTCTTATAAGGTCAGTCTTACATTTACAAAGTTTACTTTAGCCTGGTATTTAACAGTGTAAAGCTCTTCAGATTATCTTGACCACCATATTGTTGGAGATGGGAAATTGTATAGGTCATTTTTATACTCAAATCTTACATTAAACTTTTTGCTCCTTTGGCAATTTTTATCTTAATCCTTTCCCCTATTATTGTGGTTTTTAATAGCCACCATACTACAAACTTTTCTCCCCCCTGCAGATAAATATTCCATGATGAGACATTCCAAGATACAACTCACTACTATTTTAGTCAAGTACTACATATTTTCAGTTCTTAAAAAAGATTCCGTCTTACTTTCAAGTAAGGATGTTATTACCTCATTTTAGAAACAGAGCTCTGCTTAACATGTCAACCTAAGAATCCAAAGTTACTCTTGCGACAAGCAATTCTCCAAAGGGAAATGAGAATGCTCACCAAAGTGAGGACTATCTACAAACACGTATTTCTTGTTTTTTTTTTTTTTTTTTTTTTTTTTTTTTTTTTTTTTTTTTTAATTGCAAATAGCAAATAGTTAAAGACTCAAAGCCTTGGACCTTTCTCCACTGGCACCTTGATTAACTCACAGAGATGTAGAATGATAACATCACAAGAGACTGCTAGAATTGCATTTCATGGCATACCTTTTGAGAACTGTGTAGCAAATCATCTTTTAAAATTTAATGATGTATCCAAGCTTCCAAATTATTTGATTTTTAATTTTTAAAATAAATTAGACATTCAAGGTTATCTTAAAATGCTAATCTCACTCATGTGCTTTCTGATATGCTTACCTGAGCAGATAGAAAGGGGAGAGATAACTAGTACATGGCTAATTGTGCATAACCCTGGGGAGTGTACAAATATGATTTGTCACTTGTTTTATGAAGGGAAGAAAAAAAACTATTGAATACCATTAGTGTATCCCAGCACATTCATTTTACAGATGTAGAAACTAAGGGCCTGTGAGACTTCACAGCCCAAGTTAGTGACTGAGATGAGATTTGAATTCAGGTCCTCTAAGTTGTAGTTCAGTATGCTTTCTACTGTAACACAATGAAAAGTGAGTACTTTAATAGCTTCTGCATGGAAAACAGAGTGCCACTTGGTTATTTTAGGAGTTCACATTTTTCTCACTGCATTGAAGCATGCTCTCTTTCGATCAGATTAAAGCTGACAGAGATGAAACAGTTTTGGGCAGATATCCTTGGGTTGGCTCCAGGGCCTCTAATCTGCATTTCATCATGATACAAGCACATGTTTCCATCATTGGTACACCCGTCTGCATCAGCCGGGATGTTAATCACATGCTAACCCAATTTCCTCTATGAATTTATTACTTACTCTTCATTTAAGTTCATGAAACCTAACAGAGCCCCACATAAGCATAACAACCTTAAGAAGAAGAACTTGGATCAAGGACCATGCCCACTAAGGAACATAACCCAAAGATGAAAGTTTGGGAGCAGTGCAGGGGGAAAAAAAAAATCAGTCTTGCAACAGTATCTTGGGATTTGCTACAAAAAAATGATTATAATGAAAATTTTGTTATTTTACATGGTAGAAGTTGAAATATATGAGCAAGTCATGATTTGGCAATAAATGACAATTGTTGTTTTGACTTGGTGTAGCTCAGTTGTACCAAATCGATCCACGATTTCCAAAATTAGAGGTGTGGCCTTTAGAACAGAGTGGAAGATGTTGGAGTGTGTGGAGGGCGAATGGAAGCTATATTGGGAAGGCATTTTGGAAGCAGAGTCCAAATGCAAATTGGTTGTTAGAGAAACTATTCAGATCCATCTGGTGGCTGCATATGATGAATACTAGAAATCCCTTCAATGGATATTCATTTTGGCAATGGCAAAGGAAAGTAAAATAGAACAAGGCAGGACACCAGAGTGTGGATGTTGGACTCAAACCCTCTTGCAAATGTGCAGCAAACATTCATCCCATGTTTTAGCTAGTTATCATGGAAGGAGAAGAGTTTTTTAGTTAAAAAAAAAATAAGAAGTGTCAGGGACATCATAACTACATTATATAACTGAGGGGGGGGGCTGTGTTTTTGCTTGCTGAACTTCCAGATTGTCTGTCTACATTGATTTATTCATTCATTCCACCTACATCTGTTCCTGAGCACCTGTTATATGCCAGGCACAGTACCAGGCATTCAAGATATAAAAATGAGAGAATTCCATTCCAGCCCTCAAGGAACTCTCAGTCTAGTGGGGGAAGTAAACTTTAAACAAATCTAGTAAAGTGATACAGGTAAAAATCAACCTATATCAATCATCAGCTCTATATGTACAACCTGCCAGCTACTGTTTCAAGTACTTTACATATATTGTCTCAGTTAATTCTCACAAGTACCTTATCAGGTAAATATAATTATTTCTCCCATTTTACAATTGGCAAATCAAGCACAGAGAGCTAGTAAGTGTCAGCTGGGATGTGAACCCAGGCAATCTGGCTCTAAAACCCAAGCTCTTAACTATTACAATATATCCCATTTTGACCTCAAAAGATGGATGTGAAGCATCAGAAGGGACAGCCACTCTATCTATAGTGTGGGTGGAAGGGTGTCAGAGTGATAATGGTCCTGGTGATAAAACAGGGAAGGCTTTGCTGGGGAGAAGCTCCCCGAGGTGTGTCTTATGGGGCAACTGGGCAGAGGAGGTAGCTTGAATAAGGTCACTGAAACTTGAAACGGAATCACATATTTATTTTTGGAACTCCAGAAAGCACAACATGGCTGCAACATCGATTTGACAAGGTTAGTAACTGAGGATGGCATTGGAAAAGGAGTTAGGAAAAAGGGGACCAGGTCATGTATGAAAGACTTTGTGTGTACATCTCCAGAATTCCCTAGGACAAGGGAGAGCCACTGAATGGTGCTAAGCAAGATAGTCTAATTAAATGTACTTTTACACAGAATACTCAACCAGAAGGGTAGACCTATGACTAGGGATGTGAAGAGAGCAACAAAACAGTTAAAGGACATTTAGAATTGGTCTAGGATGGTGTTGCTGGGTGGAGATAATGATGGATGATGTAATGCTAACTGGGAAGGAATACCCAAGGAAGAGGAATAATTTTGGGATAACTGTCAGGCTTCCATTCTGCTTTGCTTTGAATTCTTAAACTGTTGGATTCCAAGAAAAAAAAATTGTAGACCAGAAGAAAAAGCAACTTTGAAGAAACTGACAAGGTTTCATGGGATTTGTTCCTTTTCTACAGACTACGTAGAATGGGATGTAATCATTTGCATTTGGCTCGATCACCTTGTACCTAAAAGATGCTTTGTAATCAAGAGTTAGAATAAACAGTATCCAGGCTTAAAATGCAGTTGGGTCATTTAAAGTCATGGCTATTTCCTAGCAAAAAAAAAAAAAAATCAGAATGTTATTGACATATCCAGCTGTAGTTCTATGCAGTCTTGAGTAGGAATGACTCAAATCTTCAAGCTTTTTGTGATTGAAATATTCAATCAGATAACACCAGGGTGAAAATAATGAAGCCTTGAGAGGATGTGTTTCATCAAGTAGAAAATAATGTTAAAGGCATTCTTAAGGATGCAAAAATGACTGTGAAAAAATACTGACTTTCTGCCAAAGAAGGGATTATTCCAGCTCACCAGAAAGAAGAAGGGGGGAAAAAAAAACCCCGACACCTGTTGGCAGTTTAATGCTAATATGAATTCTGTTTTCAAGCTGGAAATTATGCATCAACAAAAATATAAATATAATTTTTTTCACAGCTGTGTAAGTGAAAAAACATATGTTGAGAAATTAGAAATGACTATTATCCATTATTCAAAATTTCCATGGCCACTGAGTGAATCCAGTGTTGGAATTAAAATGTACAATGCTTTTTAATTAATTTAATTTACATTGCTGGCTGATGAAATGCCACAAACAACCACAACATTGCAAACTCTTCCTTGTTCTCCATCAAAACTGCTCTGCTGTTCACAGGAGCCAATACATCTGCTAATTTCTTGCCTTCCCCTGGAGAAAATGGAAGCAGGGTTTGTGGGTTTGGAAGAGAAGCCATCAGCCAGAGGCAGGTGGGCCAGAATTGCCACAAACGTTCCCCAGATTCAGATGCAGCCTCCTAACAATATATACCACCAGTTCACGAATGGGAAAAAGCATAGAAACATGCTGAGGTTAAAGCAGAATTATTTTAATAATTATTTCTTTAAAATTTTGTTTTAAAGTTTATCTATTTCCTTTGAGAGAGAGCATGAGCTTTAATGGGGGAGGGGCAGAGAGAGGAGAAGAGAGAATCCCAGACAGGCTCCACACTGTCAGCACAGAGCCTGATGTGGGGCTCAAACTCCCCAACTGTGAGATCATGACCTGAGCCAAACTTAAGAGTCAGATGCTCAACTTACTGAGCCACGCTGGTGCCCTTTAATAATTATTTCTTAAAGACTTTTCTACATGCCTAGAAGCATGATGGGTGTTATGATATTACAGGTGTTACTTATTCTACCTGACCTTGGACAAACCACTCCCTTTTTTGAGATTAGTTTTTCCCATATGAGAGGTTCTCTCAGGCTCTAAACCTTGACGGTCCTCTAATTTTGGCTTACAGTCTTCAAGGAGCTCAGACATACACAACTTGATAAGACCGGCGCACCTAAGCTGATGAATCAAATCAACAATAAAAATAACGAATCTGAAAATACTGAGAGGAAGTGTATTCTGTTTACTGAGCACTTATGATGTACCACTGCACACTGTTCTCTGTCACTTTATTATCTACCACTCTCTCCATTACTCTAGTCAATACCCAAAGCAATCCGGTTCCATCCCGCAAGTGGAGAAATCAGTGCTCAGAGAACGTGGGACAGGTGGAAAGCAGAGATGGTAAACCGTCAAGGTGGAACTGAATTTAGGTCTGACTCTGGCACCCAGCTTTTAACCACTACCCGTTCTGCCAGTAATAACAATAGGAAAATGTCCCTGAGGGTTGTTATTATTATAATTAATTCTGTGAAGGCAGTACAGTGTGAGAGAAGATCACGAGGCATGGAATCAGATGGACCTGGGCATTTATCGTAACCTTGCCATGTGACTTGTGTGACGGTGGGATCTCCAGGCCTATTTCCTCATCTGTAATATGGGGATATCAATATTTACCTAATGGGGTTGTGCTGAAGCACAAATAAGCTAATATCAAATGCTTGGCAGAATGCCTGCCACACAGAACATACATATGAGCTATTTTCCTTTCTCTTCCCCTCCTCCTTTCCTGTGTTCTCATATTTTTTCAAGCTCTGACCAATTTCTTTCCAGCTGTCTGCTTGTTCTATCAGTGTGCATGGTTTGCCTACAGAGACTTCAAACATTTAAAGGTCATCATTTGTTCAAAGTAGGGAGGTCACCCTCCCATCCTCAAAGCCCTTCCTCCGATACAAAGCTGGCACTGATCCTGGGCCAGGCTTAGATGATCCTGATTAGCATATGCCAGCTCCCTGGAAGGGAGGGAAAGTGCGAGATAGGCATCTGCAAATTGCATTCCTTCATTAGCCCGTCTGCTAATATTGATGTTACAATTTTCTAGTCAACTCCTCACCCCCAGACTTCCCTCAGCTCTTCACTCCTGGCCTGCAGCCACCCTCTTTTCCCACTCAGCATCCTCGAGGAACTCTTCCTTGTCAAGAGAGTCCTGTGATGCCATAAGCAAAGGATATTTTCAATGAAGGAAAACAATGGTTGAGCGATGAACCCCAATCCTGCTAGTTGGAGACCACTTCCTACAATCGATGTATTGCCTGGAGTCGAAATATCCAACATCTTTGGATGTATACTTTTCTTCAAAACCCAGCAGCAAATTATAAAAACCTCCTGCTTGCATTTAGAAGGAAAGGTAGATCTAATATGTAAGAATCCACCATGTGCCTAGATGCTTGATTTTCCTTAAAAAACAGTAATTAGCACTTAGTATGCACCAAGTACTATTTCAGTGCTTTAAAAATACCGACTCATGCAGTCTTCTTAATAACCCATATGAGATAGTTAGGATTAACTTTTTCATTTTACAAATGAGGAAAGTGAGCACAAAGAGGATAAGTAATCTGCTTGAGGCCATCTAGTAAGTGACACAGCAGGATTTGAACCAAGTTTCTGAATCTGGGTTCTGGATCCAGGCTCTTCGCCATTAGACCATGCTGCTTCTGGGCACAGGAGAACAAGGAACCTCTTAGGATATGTGACTATGACTAGCAGCTGGTCACTTGCAACACAAGTAAGTAGGTACACCTTAGAGTGGCTCCTACTCATGAGCATTTGGCATGCGAGGGTGGGGGCATCCAGCAGCACAACTGATAGAAGGAAAAGGGAATGTTGATTAATCTCACCAGTTGGTTAAGGAAATAGACTGTTAAGATACGTTCTTCTCTTCTTGTTATATCATCATAGTTATTATTCTAAAACACATAGAAGAATAAATCAAACATAGAGTGAATATATAATTTTTCCAAGGAGAGACTTTAAGCTAGGCTAAATAATCCCTTAGCCCACCCTCTGCCAAAGGTTCTTAATGGCATGAAGTCTTCTAAAACAAGTTCAGTCTTTGTATGCAGAATTTCTAGATACAGAGACTCATCATTTCTCATCAGTACTGTCTCAAAAGAATAGGCATAACATCCAGAAGCAAGGAGTACTTTGCACCTTACATAGAGACTGCAGCAAGGAGTCTGCCATACATTGAACAGGTGCCCCAGCTATGTATGTTGAGTTCTAGGAGACTGATTTGGTTGTACACTCAAACTCCATATAGAGCCTGAAAAGCTGCAGCCTTGGGAACAGAAAAGAACTCCAAAGAAGCTAATTCCAATAGCCTAATAGTGGCAAATTACTTGTCATATGTGCTATCAATTCCCTTCCCTCTACCCTTAAAAGGCTTGCCTAACCAACAAAACGGTGTCACCAAGACTTGAGCAGAGCACCCTCTCAAACTTCTTAATGTGGTGTTTCCAATAGGAGCTACCCATTGGTGACACCAGGCATGTGGGAGTGAAGCCTACTTTCCATCCCTGAATAACCTGAGAAGTAGACCCAGAAAGTTCATAGCATCTCATAACCAATGTGATATATTCAATATCTTACGTTCTTCTGCATTGCCATTTCATATATGCCTTTCCAACTGTGGGAGCCTAAGGGCTCATGCGTGATTCATGAGGAAGAAAGAATCCTCTAGAAGGTGAAAAGGCAGAGCAACAGGCCTGAAAGCTGCCCATCACACCTGACATGGATAAATGGAAGCAAAATGATGGATTGGAGGCTACTTTGAGTAGGAGTAGCCTTAGGTCTGTGAGACCCCGCTCACTTGAGTTATCCTTCCCAACTCACCCACCTCTCCACCTGAGAGGAGCACTGCTAGCCCCTCCCATTCCAATGCATCGAAGGCAGCCTCATCACAGGGATCATTTGAACACATTCTTGTGACTATATCACTCCCATATTTAAAAGCCTTCAATGGCTCCCTATGGCCTGCTAGGTGAAAACTAAGCTCTGACATGAATATTACAATCTTCATTCTATTTTCAAGTCACGGGATTTACAAATTTAATTCAACACATTTAAATTCCACCATTACAGTGCACTACTTGAAGCTCACTAAATGAGCTGTGTGACCGTGGGCAAGTTCCTTAAAATCTCCGTACTTTTCTTTCTTCACTTAGCACAGCACAGGGCACTGAGTAAGCATTCAATAAATGTCAGTGACTATGTGTATTTTTGGTTGCGTGTGTGTGTTTTTCTGGCATGTCTGTCGTATGACTCCGGGTGCTTGTCTGTTTCATAGCATCCAGCTCTTTTTCCATGCTTGTCTGCTTCTGTCTCTGGGTCCCTCTCTTAAGTTCTCAGACCTCAAACCCAGAAAGAATATTTTGTTCTTCCTGAAGAAGACTCTATGCTTTCAGGGCAGAGCCCTCTTCCAGGTTGGCTCACTTAATACAAAGCTCTCATACACACAGGAAATTTTCCGCATCCATGTAAGAATGACAGGAATGGAAGGGCTGTTCTCATAAAATCAGGGTTTTTGTTCTTTCCCAAGTCCTGTCTCTGACTTCTCCTAAGCTCTTTCTTAAATGCAGGTACATGGTACCCCAGTTAGCTAACTGTGGCTACATTTGCCAGGGCGGGGGGCACTTGGCCTTTCTGTTCTCAGTGCTCTCAGGGTTCAGGGAAGAAGGGTACTGATTTCCAGCCTGTGAGGGTGTGTTAAATTGGCATATCACTGAAGCAAACACCATCGTGGGCTGCATTCTGTTTCAGCCAGCAGCATTTCATATTCAAGAAAAAAAATTGGAATGAAAAGTTCTGGAGACAGATGGTGTTGATGATTGCACAACAATATGAATGTACTTAATACCACAGAAACATACATGTAAAAATGGTTATGATGATAAATTTGGTTATATATCCTTTACCATACTAAAGCAGTAGGAAAAAAAGGACTCAATGCCTAGACGGATGGAGATCACAAGTGCATATCCTATAGTGTTTTTTTCCCCTCTCCTTTTTCTATTTCTGTCCCTCTTGTTTACTTAGACTGGGATGTGTATATGTTTGAGAACTATATTTGCTTCTTCAGAATAATACGGGCCTGGGCAAGGAACCAAAGGCATTCTGGCACCTCCAGTCTCTGACATCTCATGTGATTTTAGGATAAAGGGCATTAGTGGGGGAAGTGAATTCTGGAATAAGATTTCTGCAGTCAAGTCCTTTCATAGGAAGTAGGCAGGGGATGCAAAATAAATGCACACATCATAAAGCAACACTTGGAAGAACAGTGGTGCTGGAGTCAGAAGATCCAGTTGAACTCTCACGACAGTTACTGTGGGGTGTTGTGCAAGTCAGGTCTCCTCTCAAGGTTTAGTATCCTCACCTGTAAGATGCAGGGTGGGACAAGGGTGGTAGAGGAAAAGGGGCAACTGAAGTGCTGTGCTCCTTTAAGGCAACTCTGTTAATCTAGTGTTGTGCTGGGCTGGGCAAGGCAGGAACAGATCACTCACTGTCAGGACAGGGCAACAGCCTGAGCAGGTTGGAGGCTCATCAGCATTGAGACCTACTGGTACAATTTATCAGGTAAATGGCCCTGAGAGAGAGAGTGCTCTGGTGATCAGAAGGAAATAAATCCTGAAGTCCTCCACCCACTTATGTTCCCTTGCCATTAAATCTGGAGAAAATAAACACCCGGCACAGGATGGTTTACTGATTCCTAAGGACAGATGCTGGCTTTAATAATCCCTCAGTACCTGTGTGTCGGGTCTGCCCATACAGGGCCCTATGTAGAAGAGGCCAGGAGGATGGTGAGAAACGAGACTGACTCCAGGTCCAGGACAGGTGCAAGGGAAAGCAGGTGGCGAGACTGACTGCCATAGCCAGAGGGAGGAGAGGCTGGGCCTGAGTCAACACAATTCCAGTGGTGACATGGCAGATCTCTGTAGGCCACAAGCAGCCACTGTGTGACCTGTGCAGAAGGACCCTGAACTTGGTTTAATGTTCTGCTATTGCCGTGTTGACATCTATAATGATCTTTGAATAAGGGGCTCTGATTTTCCTCTTGCACTCGGCCCTGCAGATTATGTGTCCACTTCTGCAGCTAGAACAACAGGACTGAGTGCCTACGTTCTCCAGTATTTTCTAACCTTGCCAGTGAGTCGAGCATTGTATAGGAAGAACTTGGGTTGAGGGAGAAAAAAGAGAGGGAGATAGGAAAGGATGATGATGAGGAAATTGAAACTATTGAACTCATGTGTTGCTTTTTCCATAAGGCTGCCCAAGATGACCTATCTGAAATTGCAACCTGCTCCCTCTAACCTCTCTTCTGATCTCCATTTCTCAGCTCTCTTTCAAAACATTTTCAATGGTATTTACTACCTGCTTTACTTGTTGAGTATGAGTATCATTTAGGGTCTGTCTTGTCCTCCTAGAACCTAAGTTCCAAGAGGATGGAAATCTTTAGCTGTTTAATCCAATGTTATATCCAAATTGCCTAATGGCTCCTGGCATGCTGTGGCCCTCAATGGATTTTCCACAGATGAAAGAATGAATCGCACACCTAATATGTGCTAAGACCTGTGATAGGCCAGTTCCAGGTTTATCTCATCTAATCCTTATAGGATTTGGTCATTCATTTACTATGTGTGGGAGCTGAGCCGGGCCCTAGGGGCACAAATATAAATAAGTTAGGGGACCACCCTCGATTTAGATATTTGCAATTTAGAGATACTCCTTTACAATGAAGAACCTGAGGCTCAGAGAGATTGATTCATTTGCCAAATGCTAACTGAGAGAAAACTCATGCTCTTCCAGAAGTGGATTAGAGTCCAGAGTCTGAAGGAGAAGAAAAGCAGAGAGGGTGAGGAGGATGAAGTGGGGGCTGGGATGGGGAGACATGGCAAACAGAGGGGTTGGCATGTTGAAGAAACCATACCTAGAGGCTTGCTTTGGGAAGAGGAAGCTCAGGAAAGGGAAGTAAAGAAAAAATATTCCAGATATCATCATAAGAGTTCAGAAAATGTGAACATCCTTGAGACACAGCCCTTACATGGGGAAGGAATGACTTCTTGCTGACCTAGCCATGTCCTTCCCCAAGCTCCCTGATGACCCAGGATATATACCTCCTTGACTTCTCTAAGCCAGGAAGCTGTGCTTTGATCAAAGAGTCATAAACTTGACTCAGGAGCCTGCATCAAAGTCTTGTCCTCGCCACTCAAAGTGTGGCTTTGGGCGAATGCCACGTTACTGCTCTGAACCTGACCATTTAAATGGGGTACAAGTTTACAAGTACTACACGGTGGTAATCCTTGCAAAATACTGTACAATCACAAAAGCAGCCCTGGGGGCATAGCTGGAGAAGGCATCTAACTAAGAGCCAAAAGTAGTCCCCTCCACCAACTCAATATGAGCTATGTGGCCTTAAGCAAAACTCTCAACCTCTCTGAGCCTCAGTTTCTTTGCCTGTAAGCCACAAAGCCTTAAGCAAAGATGCCAGACAGCTAAAATGGGAGAAAAACAGTGCACTGAACAGTGGAATGTGGATTGCATTTCTAACCCTACCCCAGAAGCACAAAATTTTAGCCAACTCTGCAAATCTCACTCACAGCCTGGAACTGCAGAGGCTCAAGTCTTACAACCAAAGCATGTCATGAGCTCTCCACTTTTTCATTAAAACCTTTTGCCTGTGAAAGTTGCAGAATGTGTCTGATCTTCAGTTCCATCGTTGCTTAACTCTTGCTGATTCTTTTTGCCCAGGGAGTGTATCAGATCACTGAGGCCCAGTAGAAAGTGAGGGGTCCACAGAGGATCTGTTATGCTTTCCCAATTGCAAGAGGCAGTTCAGTTCTCTGTCTGTGAAAAGTAGTCAAATTATTGCAAATGTCTAGTCAATTCCAAATGTCACCAGCTACCAGTAAACAACAAAAAGCTGGTTACATTCAGGACTGGATCATTTAAAACATAATTATAATAAATGATTTAAAGGAGCTCTTTTAATTACCACTACGTATCAAAGACTCAGGAAGGCATTCCAGAAGAATTGTTTTCTATTGTAACTGCATAAATTTAAATGCCATTAATTTCATATCTGTCATTCACTTCTCTTCTATTACATTGATCTCTGTATCAGGAAATTCAATGCCTCCCATTTCATTTGGGGATTTCATGGTTTCTACCGAGGAAGAGCTTTGTTTTCAGTCCCGCAGTTTCCAAAAGCCATTTCACCTCCAAAGTATAAGCTAGTAAACCACATGAAAGCTAAAACAAAGGAAAGGAAGTGAGCCCAGGTCAAAGAATTATAAAGACTGCTGACCTTGTCATTAGAAGACCAAGATTTTACTCCTGACTCTGCTGCTACTTTTCTGTGTGACTTTAGGCAAGATCTATGATGCATCTGCGGCCCATTTTTTACTGGGTAGTCACAGTAAGAATGATTCCCACCCTTGCTTATCTTACTGGAATTTTGGGGAGTAAATGAAAATAAAAATAAGAGGTTTTATGAACCATTCATTTAGCCAGTCAGTTAATCATTCAGTAATGACGTAAGAAGCACTGACTACCTGTTAGGTAGTATGCTAGCTGGAAGGACAGAAAACGAAGCAAAAAGAAATTGCCTCTCTCATAAGAAGCTTGCTGTAGAGTGGAAGGGACAAGAGAGGGAATGTGCTGTCTTTCCGGTTCTGTTATTTCCCTTTTAGTTAAGAAATTCCTGATTTGAGACTATAGAAAATGAAGCTACTCCTTGGTTTAGTCCAAAATAAGCCATCCAATCTCATATCTTTGACCTTTGCTCACACAAATAGATGCTTATACGGTTCATTTTTTGGCCACTTGTTTAGAATGTTAAATATTCAAAGACATAATCATACATTTTCCCCCCATCAGAAAAAAAAAATGTGGGCTCTTAAATGACTGGTATTTCCAATCGACTGTAAAGGCGCTGTCTGGGCCCAGGATTGATGTCCTTCCAGGAGAATGAAATCAACGGGATGTGGAGAAGGGATGGCCTTTTTGATTCTCAAAATAAACATTTCTCAGAGAGACCTTCCAAGTCCTCAGGGGACTTCATGGTGATACATTCAAATGCCACCCATCTGTACAAATATCAATATCTAAGTTTTTTTTTTTTTTTTTTAAAGACTTACATTTTTCAAAGTGAATTATCAGAAAAGCACATTTGTGCCTCTCTACATGGATTGGTGTATGCTGTTTATAAAAATGGCTCTTGGGCTACCTTGGAAGAAGAAAATGAAAGGAACTTTACAAAACCAATGTGCCTCTCAACATTTGAACTGTTTTTGTCCCCTTCCAAAGGTGCGGTTAAGATTAGTGTTCAATGGAGCCATAGAGCAAGGAGAAAACCTAAAGAGGCAGAACTCATTGGTGATGGGAATGGCCCTAAGTCAAACTCCCATTATGACTGAAGCTGTGGTGAAGTGAGAGATGTTCCTCCAAGGTGGGTGTGACTTTGAAGATCTGGGTCATTGTCACAGAGCAGACACCTAATGCTCAGATTACAGCTTTAGAGAGGAAAATGGATTGGCTTTGGAATCATAATTTCTGGGCTGAGTCCAGGCTCATATACTTCATTGACATGTGAACTTAACACAAATTATTTCACCTCTTTGATGATCAGTTTTATGAACTGTAAAGTGGGCATGCCAGTATATCTGCTCAAAGTGAAATAACATGTCATAGAGTTTTGTGACCCAAGTTATGATTATTTGTAAGAAAAGGAAATGACTAATCCAGGTGAAGTGAGCTGGAATGGTGTTCTAAATTTCTTTACAGGGCCTATAATTCTTCCCTCCCTGTCTTTCTGTCCTTCCCTCCTCCTCCCTCTCTTCCCTCCTCACTCCCTTCTTTTCTCTATCCAACACATAAATTATTGAGGGCTAACCTCGTGCAAACAACACTGCATGAGACAGGTGGTTAGATTCCTGATTTTGGACTTTTTATGGAGATTGAAACAACTATCGGGTTTAGTCCAAAACAGTTAGGGTCCCAGCATGGAACAGGTGGCTCATTCACATGAAGTAAACTGAGGAGATGACATAAGTGTGGCTATGGTTAAGGTGAAACACCCAGGGTCACGACAGTGGGGCAGGGGGAGGGGGGGGGCTTTACCACACTTAAGCCTCAGGGACCAAGTAGATGCATTACCCTGAGCCAGGAGGACATGGTAAGTGTTGTAGCTATTGGAGAGGGCTTTTCCATAGGAGCTGTGGCCTTAAGTGGAGGAACCTGTGGCCTCCTTAAGTGGAGGCCTTGGCAGGGAGGGAGTCAGGAGACTAACTGCACTAACCCATCTTCTTCCATCTGACTTCCTGCTGGTGCTTTCCATTGGCCAAACCCGACCAGAAGCCAGAAGGCAAGAAGGTCCATTGATGCAGCCCCTGAGCTCAGTGGCACAGTGTCATGTGCGAGACCAGATCTCAGATGGCACGCACAGAATACTGGGAACTGGAGGGTAGCATGGCACTTTGGAATATGGGTTCTAGAGACTTGGGGCCTACATTCAATGGAATCCTTGTTCATCCACTATGGTTCCTTGGGTGAGGCACTTGCTCTTTCCATGTCCCAATGTCTGTTAAATGGTTGTAATAGAAGTATCTACCCACTGGTTACTATGAGGATTAGATGAATTAAGATTCATGATCACTTAAGAACAATGCCTGGTACATCCTAAGTGGTATATTTTAGGTTCAGTTTGTACACATAGGATATAATGGTGAACAAGAAAAATGAGTGAATGAAAGGCTGAGTATCTTGAACCACAGCTCACACTGGACCATTCCCCGCCCTGTGTTTTGTTTTGTTTTGTTTTCTTGCTTGCACTCACCACCTGTGATGTGACCATTTTGAGACTCTGAGGCAATGGAAAAAGACCAGCAGGAAAGACAAGTGTTATCATTCCATTTTATTTTCCTCTCAGAGTCCTGCTACAATTTTTGCCTTCAAGACATCAGGACCCATGACCCAGGTTTCTGTCAGGTACAAACATCTGCCCCATCTGTCTGTATCCCCAATGATTCAGAATGAGGGAAGAGAAGCAGGTCACCTTAAAAAACTGGCTGGGGGAGCTTGGGTGGCTCAGTTGGTGAAGCATTCAACTCTCAGTTTTGGCTTAGGTCATGATCTTGTAGTTTTGTGAATTCGAGCCCCACATTGGGCTCTGGGCTGGCAATGTGGATCCTGCTTGGGATTCTCTCTCCTTCTCCCTCTCTCTCTGCCCCTCCCCCACACACCCTGTCTCTGTCTCTCTCAAAATAAATAAATAAAGTTAAAAAAAAACTGGCTGAAGGTTGGGCTCAGTCCCAGGTTCCAGGTTCTGCTTTGGAACACCTCTGGTTCTTAGCCAGGGATTGTGTTCTCCCTGGTTAGCTCACCTCATTACCTTGGAAGAGATACACTAAACTGAAGAGTATAAGAAAGGCACCCTAAACTGGGAGTCCAAAGAGTCATGTTCAAATCCTAGCTCTCTCCTGTTTCAGCCGTGTGACCTTGACCAAATGACCTTTCTTAACTGTAGGTTCCTTGGATTGAAAACAGGCACTTGGGTTCTGCAGATTCTTTTGAACGTAGAAGGGAATAAAAAGTTAAAGCTAATAATAATAGTAAGCTGAGCAGTGGACAGAGCTTAAAAACTTGAGTTATAATTTCAATTCTTGTATGGACTAGCAATGTAACTACATACAGGTCAATTCATGTTACCAGCCCCTAGTTTTCCCATTTGCAAAATATCTAGGTGACTGATAGCTAGATATGACTAGATGTGAAAGTGCTTTGTAAATTACTAGATATATTTATTATTATTTTTTTTATTTTGAGAGAGAGAGAGAGCATGCAAGCAGGGGAGGGGCAGAGAGAGAAGAGGAGACAGAATCATAAGCAGGCTCCATACTCAGCAGTGGAGCCCTACTTGAGACTCAATTACACAAACCATGAGACCATGACCTGAGCTGAAATCCAGAGTTGGATGCTTAACTCAGGCATCCAACTTCAGCCACCCAGGTGCCTGAATTACTAGATATATTTGAGGAACACATTATTACTGCCATGCTCTGATCTCAAATGCTAACCATGCTAACTGGGAGCCAGCATTCATACACACCCCACATAGACACCTTACAGCCAACAGCCTTTTTACTGATCACAAAGTCAGGAGTTGTGGGGTAAATGCCAGGAACTGGCGTCTGGCTGCCCGTAGCTTTAGTCTACGCCCTGGCAACACTGAGTATATTCTTTTCATTATTTATACTTAAAAAACTCTGTGTCATCGTTCAAGTTCAAAATTTGAATAGACTGCCAGGCAGCTTATTGAATTATTTATTTTAACTGGCTTATTTCTATATTGGATAATTTCTTACACACGCTTCCACTATATCAATAACGGGAGGCAATTATTGATTTTTCTAAAGCCATTAGGTTCAATGAATTGTTCAATTAGTTTTACGATTTCAAATAGAGAAAGATGCAAGATTACCACTGTTGGTGGTTAGAAGCAACTTCTAAAAGGAGGATAATGCCCTAATTTATAAAATGCGCAGGTGAATGGTAGAAGTGGGCCCTGAATCACACATGTACATCAAGGCTGGCATCGTGAAGATCTGGGTTTTATAGCACTGTCTCCGAGCACTGTGTTTAGGGGGCTAGTGGCAAATGCGTATTTATAAGTGTTTATCCATTGGTATTTATCCAGAGATCTGGTGTTAAGCTATTATAAATTCAGAGGGATAATAAACATGCAATGACTTTAAAAGAGGAATAGTAACAGACAATGTCATGTTCACTTCTGGTCCTAAATCTTTTGAAGCCTCTCCATTTTCTAGAGAATGAGGCTCAAAGTTCCAGGCAGACAAATCCAGACAATACCTCGTGTGAAACTTAACAAACATTTTCTTGGTTTCACACTTTTGCTATTTTCACACTCTGGAGTCCTTTCATGTCTCCATTACTGTTCTTTCCACATGTTGGGGGGGGGGCAGGGAATTGCAATACAGAGCTTCTCAAGCTTAGCCGTCTACGCACCAACTTCTCACACCGATAATCCAACTGTATTACCATTCACTTAGTGTTACAAATGACATACTCTAGCACTTGCATAGGTACTCTAGCCTCCTGTTCAGCAGGAGAAAAGCTACATAAACATGCTGGGCCTCAGTTTACACATTTATAATATGAGGATCAGAATAGTATTAAGAATACGTGTAAAGTGCCTTGCACTTGATGACTATTACTATGTCTATTTCAGCAAGCATTTGTGGAGAGTTATTACACACTGGTTAGGATCAGGGGTTCCGGGGCCACACTACTTGGGTTCAGATCCTGGCTGTTGAGTAATTTAGAGCACATCACTATAGTGGTCTGTGTCTCAGCACCCTCACTGAGTTACCAGGAGGTTAGGTTGTTATAAATCTAGTACTTATGGGGGTGCCTATGCACAGTACGCACATTAAACACTCTGTGAGCAATTACAATTGCGTTTGCTGCATCATAGACACCAGGCTATGTGCCGGTGTTAGAGACAACTGACGAAGAATTTAAAAATCTCCACTTTTTATGTGCATTTTATTTATTTTTTATTTTTTATTTTTATTTTTTATGTGCATTTTATATGCAAATGTATAGTGTAGACAAACTACAGAAATTACATAGAGGAGAAAGTGGTTGATTATGCATTGGGCAGGGAAGAGGGAATAACGAGGGCTTCATGGAGGAGGTAACATTAGAGATGGTTTTAAGAAATGAGTTAGGGTATTAAAAGATGGTTCATCAAGACAATTTAGTCAACACTTCCCTTGGGAAGGCTTCTCTGTTCCCACAGGCACATTTCATAAGCTACTTCTTACTGTTTGAGGGCAGAGACTGGCATTAGCTACTGATGTTGAGGGACTGGCCCATGGTACGTGCTTGATAAGGAGGGTATGAAATCATTTCTCTTCGCCTACCTTTATTTCCTTATTCATAAAATAAACATTCTTTCTCTTGCCTCTCTGCACTTCTATCGTTCCATAGAAAGATACTGCTTACTATTAACGATAATGGAAACTCAAATATATTGCTATATACTTTATATATATTTCATTTTATTCTCATAATGATCGTATGAGGTGGGCACTATTATTATTTTGACTTTATAGATAAGTACTCTGAGGCTTAGAAAGTTTAAGTAACTCTAGCAAAATCACCTAGTTGCCTAAAATATAGCTCTCTGGTCCCAAGGATGTGCACACAACCACTATGGCATGTTGCCTCTCAAAATATCGAGATTTAAATTCTGTTTCATGAGTGATGTCAATGCCTTGGATGGGGCCATTTACTGAATAATGCACAGCCACTTCTCAGATAAGGGGGGAGGTGAAAGCAGACTGCTTCTGGGACCTCGCACAGGCTAGGTCCGTGCAAGTCCGCATGGTATGCAAATAGTTTACAGCAACAGAGATACAGTTCCCAGAACGAATCATTCTCACGCCCGCCACCGAGTGAGACACTGTAGTGATGGTTCAGCCCAGCCCAAGCTCAGCTAGACAAGGCTAATGAGGACGGAGGAGACTGAGAGCCTCAGTTGAACTCCTCGGTAATCAGAGAATTATCAAGTTAATATACAAGTATAATCTGCCACGAGATGAAGTGAAGGCAAATAGATTCTAATCACTGCTAACTTGCCCATGTCACAGCGTTCATCAAGTAATATGTATGGGATCTCCGCAGGAGCACTGATGCTCCACAAGGCCCGTGGGGGTGGAGGTTTAAGCACCTGGAACAGGTGGGAAGGGAAGAAAAATAAGTAAGGCAACAGCATCTTTGGTATCAATAGTGTTCATTTAAGCTGCTTCTGTGGCCCTCAGACAGTAGTCGCTTAAACCGGGGGGGTATTTCTTTTGGCTTAACCCACTAAGGGGACATTCCACAGACCATTAGCCTGGGAAGAACCTTGAAGATTTATATTCTCCAACCGTCTTATTGTACAGGTGTGGAAACAAGTGGGTGGTGGGATATAAGATAAAAATATAAAAATAGGTAACACGGTATTTTAGAAATAACATTAACAATGAATCTAGGGAAGATAGGTTTCTATAAGAAAGCAGGATTGCCAAGATAGGGACTAGTGAAAACCGAGCTGAGTCACCTTAACTCTAGCTGGTGTCAGAAGATATGGTGGGAGGGGACCACACAGCACGCAGTGAGCTCTTCTCCTGATGATACTGACACGAGAAGGGAAGTCCACGCATGAAGTGACTGAGGAGGCCTGGGGGGACCACCCCGAGGGCAGGAACCTCATTCTGTGTATAGGCCTGTGTCCTTGAGAAACTCTTGAGCCCTCCCCAGGTGCACTTCTCTGTCTCCAGCACAGACGATGCCAATCATTACTCATATGATGAGCTACACATCACAAAAGAAAGTGGGGGCTATCTGCAAGAACGCAGGGGAATGACCAAATCTAGATATGGGAGGGCCGAGGAGTCCTTCCTGAGGAGCGATGTGAAGGAAGAGTGGGGTTTAGACAAGCATAGTGGGATGGGATGACAGGGTGGCCCAAGATGGTAATTGGGGCAGAGAGAACCACAAGTGGCATGAAAGCAAGGGGAACAACACTCTTGGCAAGTATACCGGGTGGAAAGGTAACATCCCAAGTATGCCATCGCTACGTGCTTGTGTTGTGCACCACCGTATACCCCAGGACGTGAATGTGCACTTACCCCTGAACACATCACTTACTGGTAACATATAAACAATTCATTCCATTTTGTGGACTCAGCGTCTACAGTGGCTCCGGTTGTTTCCAAACTTTCCTGAGTTAAAAAGGTCTTAACACACAGAGGTCCTCCGGTGGCTACATCTGTATATATGCAGGGATATATATATATCCCCTCTGGAGGATGCGAGCAGGGCTGAGCTGCACCTAACTCAGAAAAAAGAGGCAGCTGTTTGGCAACTTTGGAAGGCTGCTGTCAGGCCTCAGAATAATAACTGGTGGATTGTCTGTCAAGGCTCACGTGTACTCGTTAGCCTGAAAATACCTCTCAGAAATCAGGGAGCCGTTCACTAGAGTGTCCTGTAACCTCTCTGAGGTCTCTACCATGAAATGAAGGTTTTAGGAATTTTCTTTTTACCTCAGAGGATGGGGACTTGAGGATCAAGACAGACCATCGGAAAATGTTCAACAATTGCTTTGTTACCCAGCATATGCTGTTCATTTAGTCCCATCAACATACTGGCATTCTAAGAACTGGCACCATTTTCAATGCAGGCGTTTTAAGGATCAGAAAGGCCATTCTGGCTAAACTCACAAAGGAAGCTGAAAGGAAACCGTGACTTTGGGAGCTTGGATCTTACGTCCTGTGCACTTCAGCACCTTGCTCCTTGGGCTCTCTGCACGAGGGGCATGTGTTCTCTGAATGAAGAAGAGTCAATTAGGTACTCACAGACCTCCCAGATGACAATTTGTCACTGGCAGGTGCAAGGCATGCTCGGAGGGCACTCTCCACCTGAGCGTCCATGCCCTCAGCACAGAGCAAACCACGGCCAATGACATGGTTCCTGCCCAGTGGGAATGAACGCTAAATGGTAGGCAGGCCTGCCTTCCAAAGACTATTAGTTCCACTTCCAATTTTATTTCTCAGTTTCAAGGACAAAAGCAAAGGTTGGAAAGTTTTGCTTTCTACAGAACACTGTACATCTCAAAAGAGTGCTAATATGCATCTCACTTCTCTGAAAACATCCAATGTCTGCTCTAGCAACATGGAAGCTCCTGTCAGAAAATCTGAGTCTGAGAATAAAGTCTGGCACTTACTAATTGATGATGACCTTGGGTTAGTTCACTGTCAATATGTTAATTTGTAGATTGGGAATAGTAATACCTCCTTCTCAGCATTTTTGCACGCAATACTTAGAAAGGTAACCTGGGGGAGATATGGAAGTAAGGGTATCTGCCCAGTAAAATGTGAGTTTGGTGCTCTACTCCCAAGAAAGTGGTTTATTATCCATGTGTACCTTCCACAGGGGAAAGTACTCCCCAATGTGTGTTGAAAGTTTAATTACATGAGTTTGAATAAACAAATATGGAATTTGCTAAACTTTTTAAGTGTATGTATTTTGAGAGAGAGTGAGCAGGTAAGGGGCAGAGAAAGAGAGAGAGAGAAAGAGAGAGAATCCTAAGCAGCCTCCACTTTGTCAGAGGGGAGCCCGATGTGGGGCTCAGACTCACCACCCTGAGATCATGACCTGAGCCGAAACCAAGAGTCTGATGCTTAAACGACTGAGCCACCCAGGCACCCCACAAATATGGAATTTTCTTTGCTTCATATTTCATATTTGATTTTTAGCCAAAAAGTAAATTTATATGGTTGGTTCCTCTGAGAGTTGTAAACATATCATCAAAAATCACTTGGATTGTTGTGTTACCTTTCTTTCCCATGAGCTGGAGCTTGAATTTTCCTAGGGCCATTTGAAGGCAATGACCAGAGAAACTCTGACCTGAATCCTGACCCTCAAGCATCAAAATGACTCATTCAAGACTTTCAAGGTAGCTCTTTGTCTCCTGAGATCGCATTTAAATTTTGAAGACATTTGTAAAAGTAGCAAAAATGACAAAGAATTATAAATATCCATGGGTCTATGACAAATAATTGGTAATTATTAACATTTTTGTCACAACTGCCTTAAATGTTTTTTTAAATAAGAAAATCAAACATTTTAGGTAAGATTGACATCCCCTCTGGTTTTTGATGTGAGTCTCATTTCTTCTTCCCTTTCTAGTAGCTACCACTTTCATGGATTAAGTATCTTTTCCATTTGAAGTTTTTGAAAACATTGTATGTATGAATATACAGTATCGTTTAATGTTTGTGGGTTTTTAAAAAAAATGTCCATGAATGACATCATATTGTACATGTACTAAACATAATTTAGCACACTTTTTCACTTAACTTATGTGTTTCAGATCTCATCATTACCTTGTACTTCTTAAGTATTCCAATACTTCTTAAGTATTCCATCCATTCTTCAAATAATGGGCATGAAGATGGTTTATATTTTTCTTCCATTTTAAATAGAATTGCAATGAATTTTCTGGTATAGGTGTGTTTGTGCACATGTCCACAATATTCTCTAGAGTGAGTCTGGAAGTGTATGTACATATTGTATAAATGTGTGTGTGTGTGTGTGTGTGTGTGTGTGTGTGTGTATGTTGTATGTGTGTGCACGCGCGCGCATCAGAATTACTGGGTCATAGGGAATGCATACACTCAAGACAGCCAAATTGCTCTTTGCAAGTATATTATCAATTTATATTTCTCTAGAAATTCAGGATAATCCTAATTTTCCCTTATTCCTTCACCAACACTTGTTCTTTTCATACCTTTAAATGTTTCCTAGCCTGATGGATGAGAAATTATTTTTCTCATTATTATTTCAATTTGAATTCTCCAGATTGATTATTAAGGTTGGGGAGTATTTACAATTACTCCTATGTGAATTTCCTGTGCATTTTCTTTCCTCATTTTTCTATATATTCTTTGTCTTTTACTTACTGGTTTAGCATTTCCCTAGATACTTGTCCTTTGCTATATGTGATGAAAGTGTCTTCAGATCTGCAGGTGATCTCACAATCAGCAACTTTTGCTACACAGTGGCTTTTTATGTTTTAGTTTTTTCTTAATTTTTTTAATGTTTATTTATTTTTGAGAGAGAGAGAGAGAGAGAGAGAGAGAGAGAGAGAGACAGAGCTTGAGTGGGGGAGGGGCAGAGAGAGATGGAAACACAGAATCTGAAGCAGGTTCCAGGCTCTGAACTGTCAGCACAGAGTCTGATGTGGGGCTCGAACTCAAGAATTGTGAGATCATGACCTGAGCTGAAGTTGGAAGCTTAACCAACTGAGCCACCCAAGGGCCCCTGTTTTTGTTTTTATAATACATTAATTTAAAATTTTTAACTGGTAAAACTTACCAATCTTATCTTTTACATGTTAGGGTTTTTCTTTTTTCATATTTATGGATTTCCCTACAACTCATTTTAAGAGCATTTAGATATTCTACCATGAGTTCATGCAACCATCTTTAAGGTCTGTTTTATGACATGTAGGTTATCCCAAGGTTCTAAATCATACATTTCCTTTTTTTAATGTTTGTTTGTTTGTTTGTTTGTTTGTTTACAGAGAACGAATGGAGGAGGGGCAGAAAGAGACAGAAAGAGAATCCCAAGCAGGATCCATACTGTCAGCACAGAGTTCGATGCGGGGGTGAGATCATGACCTGAGCCAAAATCAAGAGTTGTATGCATAGGGGCGCCTGGGTGGCTCAGTCGGTTAAGCGTCCGACTTCGGCTCAGGTCATGATCTCAGGGTCTGTGAGTTCGAGCCCTGCGTTGGGCTCTGTGCTGACCACTCAGAGCCTGGAGCCTGTTTCAGATTCTGTGTCTCCCTCTCTCTCTGACCCTCCACCGGTCATGCTCTGTCTCTCTCTGTCTCAAAAATAAATAAACATTAAAAAAAAATAAAAAAAAAAAGAGTTGTATGCATAACCAACTGAGCCACCAGATGCCCCCTAATCCATACATTTTCTTCCCTTCTTTCCTTTCCCATCCTTATTCAAAAATGTTTTATGTCTCACCCTGCCCTGAGTAGAGTTGTCATCCTTCCTGCATACTCCCTTTTCACTCTTTCCATAACTCTTTGTACCATGAATTCTACTCTACCTGAGGGGTCCTTAGGGCAGAGATCTTGTCTTAGATCATTTTTTATTCTCAGTTCCCAATGGAGAGCCTGGAGAAGAATAGATACTTGAGAGAGAAGTGTATTCGCACAGTCTTAGCAGCAGTGATGGGAGCAGAGAGTTAAGCTAGTGAGAATACCACTGTATTCTGAGGGAGGGAAGACCACCCTGAAATATGCTGAAAAGGACAGAAGAAAATGGAGAGTGGCCAAAGAAGAGTGAGCAGTTAGTATGAAGAGGGCTCTTGGAACGTTTGCCATGGTAGTGAGGATAAAAGACCAGGTGATGCATGGTCTGGGGTGTTGATAAATGTCATTCACTCAACAAAAACCCTTTGCATGTCCATTATTTGCCAGACTCTGCTCTAGACAATTTGCAGAGATTTGACTCCCAAGACCACTGAAAGGTGGCATAAAAGGTCAGAGATGTGGACAAGTTTGCACAAGTCTGCTTTGAGCTGGAGTGGGAGGGCCAGTATGCAAATCAGCTCTGGATAACGTCAGAGCCCTTGGTTCTGCAGTTGATCTTGGTGCAGGTACCCTCTGATGGAGGGGCAGGGGGATGTAGTCCCTAACCACATGGAGGCCAGACAACCCTGTCTTCCTTCCTTCCTCTCTCTCTTACGAGCCGTGAGACCTTGGGTATGTCATTTAATTGCTCTGTGCCTCACATTTATTTACTCATTCTGAAAAACAGAATGCTTCATTACCTGTTTCATAGAGTTTTTGTGAATGTTAAGTAACTAAATACCTGTAAGACGTCAAGAAAAGACCTGACGTTGTCACATAAGTTCCCGCCATTATGATTATTTAATGAGATAGCACGTTGCTTATGACCAATCTGACTCTCAGATTCCTGGTAGATCTGAACCAACAGACAGAAGTTACTGAAATTCAGATTTAAATGTGATACAAGGAAGATATCTGAAGTAACTAGAGTGGCCAAGATAGCTTCCCCAAATAGTGAGCCCTCACCATATTCTGGTGGTGTTTTAAGCTGCATTGGACATGGAAGGTTGGAAGAGACAACCTCCTCTGAGAATCCTTAGAGCAATAGGATTCTATCAGTCCATGCAATATCCACCCAAGTTCCAGGCCAGTGACATCATTTGGCATGCTAATGAATGGAAATATTTTCATGCAGGCTGGCCGATTCAAGCCATGCGTACAATGAAAAGGGCAAATCTTTTCATGTGAAATTGTGCATGAATAGAGACTCATTGCCCACATAAGATGCATTTTGGGGAAATGGCTCTCAACAAAGCAGGGTAAGAATATGCTGTAAGCTCTTGTGATTTGATTGTTTGCAGGAGAAAGGCAAGCTGATGTTCCAGAAGTCATTGGTCTTGTAATAAGCTGAATATTTCTCTCTGGAATCAGATGTATACATGATTGAGACACTATGGTCAGGGGATAGAATGGAAAAGAGTGAATTGTTATCCATAGTGTATCTACTTGGTATGAGACGGTAAGCCTCGCGCTTAATATGCCACCTTCTATATATTTGATAGTCAATAATATTAAGATTCAGAGAGGTTAAGAGGCATGCTTAGAGTCACACAGCTAGAAGCAATGAAGCTATGATTTCAACTATGGTTCCTATATGATATATATACCAGAGGTCAAAAGCTGGTGACTCATGGATCATTACCAGCCTGTAAGAATTTGAAGAATTGAATTAATTGTTAAGATTTAAAAATCAGGGTATTTCATAAAAGTTAAATCCAGATTTCCAGGTGCTTTTGCAACATTAAAAGACTTGGCAACGCAGGGTCCCTGGTCAAGTATGGCAACAATTATGTGGAGTTAAGTATCCATTGGCCCTTATGGTTTAGGCATGCACTTTCCAAATGTCCACAGTCCTCTCTATCCCATATACTATATCCTAATTTTAGTGGCCCATTGACCCAGATGGCAATGTGAGTCATTGTCCCTATCTATAGGGCAATGGAAATAATGGGCAAGAAACAGAGGAGGATGAGAGGTAGTAGAACAGGGGAAGGGGGAAGACAGGTATGGAAGGGGAAGGAGATGAGGGAGACATAGGAATCCAAAACAACTACTGCAAGTGCTTCAGTCAGAGACATTATCCTGCCTGTGTTCTGCTCAATTGACCAGGGGAACTTTCCTATCCTGCAGAATCAAGTAGCTCAGTACCCATTCTGGTCTGAATGCTCTTACTTCAGGAAAAATTACAAACCCGGCCTGGGGAAAAAATCAATATGCATGATATTTCACATAGCTCTTTGGTCAAGTCAAGGTCCTTGAGGTTAAGGAAAATAAGGCCAGAATGCCTCATTAGTACACTGAGCAGGCCTTGCCTCACTACCCCAATTCTGTCCCTTTCTTCTTTGTTGCTAAATTATCCTATTCACCTGTGAAATGGATCTTTTCCTGAGATATTTAAAAGTCCTTAATTAAAACGTCTTTATTATTGGTCATCTCAAAGATGGTCACCCCCCTCCCTTTTTGTGTTTCTATAACCTTCCTTGCTTATCGAGTCTCTCAAAAATGTCCTTCCTCCTGCTTCTTTTCTATTAAATATTTGTTCTTGCAAAGAGCAGGTAAGTATCATGCTGGTGAGCATTGGATGCTTTTCTTAAAGACATTTTAAAGTCCTATTTACAATTTCTAACACTGTCTTTTTTTTTTTTTTTTTTGCAAAACTGACATAACAAAAAAATCTTCTTTCATTTATCTCCTACCTATCTTTGTGACACGGAGGGAGTCAGTGTACCTCTCTGAAATTCAGGTCTCTCCCCTGGATAAAGTCTACCTTACATCATTGTAATAAGGGTTACATGAAGTAACACACATGAAAAGGTCTAGGCTAATCTCTTGCACCTATTGAATATTTAATACATGGTAATTGAAATGAGATTTCTACCTGTAATTAGCTGTGTGACCCTAGGCAAGTCTGTTAACCTCTCTGGGCTTCTATTTCTTGACCTGGGTAATAGAGAAGGCTGGACTAGATCTCCAAGAAGTCTTGTAGCCAAGTGATCTATGTTTACTAAGCTGCAGGGATACTTGATTTGCATCTTCTACCCTCTGTGACAGCCTTGGATGCAGAGGTCACATCCTTTTACCTTTGTATCCACAGAACCTGGCATGACCCTGTGGCTCAGTAAAATATCTGATTTCATCACCAACTTGGCAGCTAGCCACATAAACTCCCCGTATTTACTGGTGTCATGGTCTGTGGACGGTATGGCTACTCTTGACAATTTGAGCATTCCATACCAAGCTTCTCTAAAGGAGACTGCTTCCCTGAAGCTGTTGCTTAAGGGTCAGCCAAGGTGGCTGGCTGATATGTCCCCTAAGCTTACGGCTCAGTCTTAGGTGATTGGATATAGATGAATACCCAGTCCTATGGCAACTAATCCAAAGGCTGACCAGACCAGCTACCTGCAAGGTGGCCAGGTGGGAGGGAGTGAAAGAAATAAAGGAGAGAGACCACCAGACAGGCAACGGGACACAGTGTGATGGTTCATTTTATGTATCAACTTGACCGGGCCCAGTCATTTGTTCAAGCATTATTCTGGGTATTTTGGGATGAGTTTAAATTTAAATTGATAAACTGAGTAAAGGAGATTGCCCTCTCTAATGTGGGTGCGCTTCATCCAATCAGATGAAGGTCTGAATGGAACTAAAAGGCTGAGAAAGAGGGAATTCCTTCCATCTGACTGCCTAGAGCTGGGATCATCAGATTTTTCCTGCCTTCGGACTTGAACTGAAGTATCAACTCTTCTTATGTCTCTTGTGTGTTGATCGTAGGTCTTGAAACAGCATCTGTAATCACGTGAGCCAATTACTTGTAATAAATCATATATGTATATATAGATATATATTTACACATATAAATGTATATATTTATACATATATATGTATATATATGTAAAATCATATATATATATATTTAAAGTTTATTTATTTATTTTGAGAGAGACAGAGAAAGAGAGTGCAAGCAGTGGAGAGGCAGAGGGAGGATGGAACAGAGGATGTGAAGCAGGCTCTGTGCTGACAGCAGAGAGCCTGACATGGGGCTCAAACTCACAACCTGTGAGATCATGACCTGAGCCTAAATAGGATGCTTAACCGACTGAGCCACCTGGGTGCCCTTACATATATATATATATATATATTTTTTTTTTCTCTCTATAGAAACCATAAAAGCCTGATCTATATCTAGATACCCTGTCTCTCTCTATATCTATACTCTAAATCTATATCCTATTCTCTTTCTCTGGAGAACCCTAATGCAATCAGTCAGATTCCTTGTCAGGGATCTGAGCTAGGAGCTATGAGGAGCATGACTGTAGCTAGAAGCAGGAACTAAAAGTGAAAGGACACAGAAAGGTGAGGAGGAGCCAGGTCCACGAAGAAGAGTCACACCCTTGAGGGGCTGCAGCAAATTCAAGCTCAAGGAGCAGCAGGCACTGAGACGCTGTCGTGTCTGGAAGGGGAGACCAGATGCCCCTTCTCAGCCCGGCACCCTCAGCCCTGACTGCTCCCTGGCTTCAGTCCTTCCGGCATATCTGCTTTTACTTGTGACACTGGGAGACTTGGTGGCTTTTAATTACAGAAGCTGACCACGTCAGAGGCTTCAAGTCTGTTGGAAAAGATTAGGGTAAGGAAGGAAGTGGACAGAGAAAAAAAGAGAGAAAAAAAAAAAAAAAAGAAAGGGGGGAAAAAGAGCACGGAGGAAAATGATGAAGAGTAAGGGCAGGGTAGAAGAAGGGCAGGGTAAGGGCAGTTTGGTCCGATGGGGAAGCGATTCAGGCGGAGGGCCAGTTACTCTACAGTTTGTACCCGTCCTCTACCACTACCATCAAGATAAGAGGACTCTCCTCTCCTTTTCTTGTTCTTTACTTAATAAATAAATAAATAAATAAGACAAACCTGCCTATTTCCTCCCGGGAGAATTGAATGCGATCAGTTCTGGCCATAAAGCCCCCTGGAGAAATTCACGGTGTTCAGGAAACATTAAGAGGCTGAAAGAAAGATGGTTTCTAAATCTCAGAGGAAGAAGCTTCGCAATGAAGTCTTGGACCTAATCATTTTATCCCTTCCCTCGGCCTGGTCACACTGCCAATTCCCCCAGCAGTAGCAATCACTCACAAAGGAAGAATCTCAGAGCCCAGGCAGCACAGATTCTAACCCACAATCAAATCGAAGCCTGTGTTCTGCGCTCATACAATTTCTGGTAAACACTGTCAATTTCAGACTTCCAAATGGGGAGTATATTTTTATTCATTTTAAGTTATGCTCTCTTTCATTTTCTTGGAAAATGGGACAACTGGGCAGTCTGAGGGGTTTGATATTCAGCACTTATTTATATTTTTCAACATGTATGTACACCTGTCAAGACATGAAGCCCTGGGCTTTGATGTTGAGACAAAGGAAGCACCATTCCTGCGTGTCCCAAATGGAATATTCAAAGGCATGGGCTGTGGGGACATCCGTGCTCTCAAGCTATATCACAGATTAAAGGCAGAATTGGCTCAGACTTTCGCTGGGAGAGAGCATTAGCAAATGAATGAATTATTCTCTGTTTACAAAACAAATGAGCTTTCTATTGGCCAGGCTGTCGGTCTTCTTCCATTGCAGACCATTAATAAATGAAACTCTATTTGGATTTTACAGGCATATTTGCCATCAGTGTCACACCAGTGGGCAGACTGGCGGTGTGGAAAGAGTCAGGCTATGGAGTCCGAGAGCCAGAGATTCTAATCCCCTGGCTCTAGTATTTACTAAACCTGTGGCCTCTAGTAAGTTTACTTATCCCCTCTGAGCTTCCCTTTTAACATCTGATAAACTGAAGCAACAGAATCTGATGTCTACAGTTTGTGAAATAAAATCATAGGTGCACAGTGAGGGGCACCATGCCTGATGCTTGGTAAGCATTCAATAAATCTTCCCTCCTTCCAAAAAGGAAACTTCGCAATTTAAACAACTAAGAGCCAGGGATAGCCCTGCCCTAGGCAACATAATATTTCACCACTGCAACTAGATTACAAGCAAAAGGGTAATTCATGAAGTTGCTGACCTGTGTTCCTCGGGGCCAGAACAGCATGTTGGTCGCATAAAGAGAATGAGAGGTGATCCCTGTCAGCAGTCTGCTCTACCTGAGTCAGTAGTGAGTTCACCTGGGTCCCCGGCCTTCTGCCCACGTCCAGAAACCGTGGGTCTCAGGCTGCCCACACCCAACCTGACAGTTTAAACGGCAGGCATAGAGAAAGCCCTCAGTCTTGCTCTGTACAAACATGGCTAACCACCTCATTTACAGGAAGTGAAGCCTGGCCAGCTTGGTGGATGGAAATGTGCCTAGTGCTCTTAACTTCAGCGGATCCCCCTGGACACGGTCCCCGACCTGGCGACAACTTCTGGCTCCTAGCAGTGGACATGGCTGGCCCACCTGATAAAGCAGCAGGTAGGGAAATAAGTCATGGAAAAAAAAAAAAAAAAACACCTCAGGTCATGATCTCGCAGTTTGTGAGTTCGAGCCCTGCGTCGGGCTCCGTGCTGATGGCTCAGAGCCTAAAGCCTGCTGCAGATTCTGTGTCTCTCCATCTCTCGGCTCTTCCCCTGCTCACGCTCTGACTCTGTCTTTCAATAATAAATAAATGTTAAAAAAAGAAAAAGAAAGAAAGAAGTCATGGGCCTTGGAACCAGGAGGAAAAGATTTCAACCCCTGTGTGGGTCTATGATTTGAAATCTCAGTTTTTGCATCTGTAACATGAGTATAGCAGGACCTCTGTACCAGGAAGGCTGGATTTGCAAAGAATGTTGGTATTAGGGACCTGGGACTTGGTAGACCACTCATCTACCTTCTTTTCCGTTATGTTAATCCACATCCCTTTGCACTGTTGTCCAGTGTATTAAACATTTTGATAGCTAATTATCATACTTGTCACCCCAGCTCCATAAAGATTATGATTACTTTTCCTCCATATTTTTAGTGATAGAAACTGAACTGCAGTGAAGCCCTGGGACACTCTCGGGTGGCATTTATCAATTGTCAGTGCTGGGGTGTGAACCTTGGTCTTCCAATTCTAGAAGTGAGACTGGCAAGCGCATCCATAAATTAGAATCCCGGACACGCATTTTATAATGTTAGAACTACTGTCACCCTCAGGGAGTCTGACGTGCCCATTTTAAAGGTGGAAAAATGGGGCTCAGAATGTGAAATAATGTGCCCGGAGTCACGTCACTGTCTGAGGCAAAGCCACAGTGAGAGTTCATCTCTGTCCCTCTTCTGATTCCCGTGTTGGGTTCTTGGCTCCTGAACTGAAATTATAGCCTGGGGATGTGTGGGCTGATTTGGCTGCAGCTCTGTTTTACCCTCACTCAAGGTTGCCCTAATCCCTCTACCCATTATCTTCTGTGTAACTGCTACCTGTGGGTGTGAATGAACTGCCTGGCCCCTGCAGACATTTGAGTAGGCAATACCTACTTTACAGAAAGCCCATTTCCTATGCAAATAAACAGATTTTAAAAGCACTACAACAGAGCCCAACCAAGATCTTTTTTTCCTACCTGGATTTTTATTAATTGAATTTTAGAGATTAAAAGAAGTGGAGACTCAGAGAAGTTTAGCAACCGACCCTAAAACTCACAGCGTGGAAGGCAGAACTGGAGCTTAGCCGTGGTGCATCTGACCTTGGCTCTTTCCCCTTCCCTGAACTGCAGCTCTCACAGGTCAGAGCTGAGCAAATTCACACTGCATGCCTTCACTTTCCATTCAGATCCCTCAGTGTAGAGTGATTGTAGCAAAGTTTGCCAAAAATCAGTTCCCTGGATGACGAGCTTGCAAAACAAGCAAACAAACACAAAAATGAAACCACTGTTCAAAATTACATGGAGCTTTAGAGTAAATCTTTCTGTAGAGTAAGTCAGTACTCTTTCTTTCTTATCTCCTCCTTTTTCAAAAATGTTTGGCTATTCTTGGCCCCTTACTCTTCCATGTGAGTTTTAGGTTCAGTTTGTCAATCTCCTTGAAAAACTCTGTTGGGGTTTTGATTGCAACAGCTTTGAATCTTTAGATTAACCGGGGGAGAAGGGACATCTTTATAGTATTGGTTTTCCCTTCCATGAAAATTTATTCAGGTTTTCTCCATTTATTCAGGTTTTCTCTTATTCTTTCTTTCTTTCTTTCTTTCTTTCTTTCTTTCAAAGAGCAGGGTCTGCAGAGTGACCCACATTTTTTAAAATGTTTATTTATTTTTGAGAGAGACAGAGCATGAGAGGGGGAGAGGCAGAGAGAGAGGGAGACACAGAATCCAAAGGAGGCTTGAACGTGGGGCTTGAACTCATGAACTACGAGATCATGACCTGAGCCGAAGTCGGATGCTTAAATGACTGAGCCACCCAGGCGCCCCTCTTTTATGCTTTTTAATAAAGGTGTGTGTGTGTGTGTGTGTGTGTGTGTGTGTGAGACAAGAAATTCACTCAGTAAAAATGTACTGAGCATGGGGCACCTGGGCAGCTCAGTCGGTTGAGTGTCTCACTTCGGCTCAGGTGATGATCTCACAGTTCCTGATTTTGAGTTCCCATCAAGGTCGCTGCTATCAGCACAGAACTGGCTTTGGATCCTTGGTGCCTTTCTCTCTCTCTGCCCCTCCCCATTTGTGGTCTCTCTCTCTCTCTGTCTCCCTCTTTCTCTGTCTCTCAAAAATAAAGAAACCTTTAACAACAACAAAAGAATTTATTGAACATGTGGTATATCCAAGGTCCAAACTGGCCCATCTTGTGTGAATAAGATTTTCTGTTTTTCCTAAACTTAACCGCTGTTGTTATTCTTGTGCAAATTTCACAACTGGCTCATGCATTCTCATTTTGTATTTCTCACAATACAAAACGTAACTTTTAACTTCAAACTCACAGCATTTCTTACTATTGACCGCATGGAGGAGGGGACAGTTTCCTAGGATTCATTCAGAATGTCTCCTTCCTGTTAGGTGTGGGTGTGTTGTTTCAACTTCTCTGGAAATGAGGCCTGAAAAAACCAAGGAAGCCCCAAAGACTCTCCAAGCCTCACTGTGTGTCTTCCCTTACCATGCTGCCACATAGAGAGCTCTGATCCTTAATATTGGAGGTACTGGCTTCCGTTAATTAGCCATTTTTCTTTCTTAAACGCAAGCATCTGATTAGTGATTAGTTCACACAGGACTTACTTAAAGCAATTAGGAGTAAATACTTTAGCTTTGTTCAACGAGGTAGGATCTAGGCGGCTTAATCATGCGGGAAAGAACAAAGAAACTTCAGAAAGAACACACTGGCTGTTCCTGTACTCACTCTACAACTGGCACCTGATCTGTAAAACAGCAGTGGGGTTTCAGAAATAAATGTTTCTTCAACAGAATGCACAATGCTGGCCTAAAAACTGAGGCATCTCCCAATTTCTTTGATCTGTTTAGCAAATACATATTGAGGGCTGAGTTATATCCCAACACCAGGCTAGGAGCTGCAATACAAGCATCACAAAGATCATCGTGGTCTTTGCCCTCATGCTCATGTGGTCTAATGAGGAATATAGATAAATCAACATTGCAGTTAATAAAACGCTTGGTTGATATGATGAAGAAAAGCACAGAGAAGGCATGCAAAGTATAGGAGTTCAGGGGAGGGATGTGTGGTGTAGGCAAAGACCCTGAAGAGGTGATGGCTGGCTTGAGAATGTAGAGGAAGGTTAGGACACATAGAAGGTAAATAATAAAGTAAGCATGGGAAGTGGCAGGAGATATGAGAGGGGAGAAGCAGACATGGGCACATGATGCAAAGGACAGGGAGCCACGTTCAGGAATTCAGACTTTAACCAGGACGGGGTTTGCAATCACGGGAAATGACAGAAGGAGATTTGCTGTTTGGAGAGATCATTAAGGTTGCAATGGGGAGAACAGATTGAGATTGACTTGGGGAGGTGGGGAGTCCACCAACAAGGCTACTTCAGTAGTCCAGGCAGAACATAATGACCATGGCTTCCACCAGGGTAATGGCGCTAGGAACAGATGAAAAAGTTGAAGCTCAGAGAAGACGGGAGTGCCTGGGTGGGTCAGTCGGTTAAGCATCTGACTCAGGTCATGATCTTGCAGTTCGTTAGTTTGAGACCTGCATCAGGCTCTGTGCTGTCAGCTCTGTCAGCACAGAGACTGCTTGGGATTCTCTTTTTCTCTCTCTCTTTCTCAAAATAAACAATTAATTAAAAAGAAAAGAAAAGATAAGCAACTTGCCCTCTGAGTAGTAAAGCAGGATTTTGAAACAAGTTCAATAGGGCTCCCAAAGCCCATGGTCTTTTCACTGCACCCAGTTTCCCTGCCATGTGTAAAGGACAAACTTAGCCTTGGGGGATTGAGGAGTAGAGTGGGAAATGGGTCAGAAAGAGAACACACTAGAAAGGGAAAGACCCACTTGCACCTGCACATGAAGGGAGACCTAGGGAAAGGAAGAGAAAGGAATTCATGTTTGTTGGTCTCTGTGGAAGGTTGTCTACAGTGCTTCTCAAACTTTCAAGTACCTAAGAATTTCCTGGCATCTTGTCAAGATTCAGATTCTGATTTAGTAGGTTGGGGTTGGGGGCCTGAGATTCTGCATTTTTAATAAGCTCCCAGGTGAGGCCAGTGCTGCTTGTCCGTGGACCACAGTTTGAGAAGCAATGGTAGTAGAATGGGTGAGTCCTGGGTGTAAGTCAGACCAGGACCTGAATCCTGGTGTTGGTGCTTACTCACAGCGTGACCTTAAGGAATCTGTTAGTTTACAGGGCTGCTATAACAGAATACCAAAACCTGGGTGGCCAAAAACAACAGAAATCTCATCTCAGAGATCTGGAGGTTAAAAGTCTAAACTCAAGGCATTAACAGGGCCGTGCTCTTTCTGACAGCTTGAGGTGAATACTTCCTTGCCTCTACTAGTGTCTTGTATTTGCCAGCAGTCTTTGGTGCCCCTTGACCTGCAGCTGCATCACTCCAGTCTCATGGCTTTCTTCTCATTCTGTGTCTTCACATTGTCTTCCCTCCGGGAGTGTCTGTCTCTATGTCAAAATATCCCCTTTTCATAAGAACACCAGTCACATTGGATGAGGGTCTACCCTAATTACCATTCAAACTTGATTACTTCTATAAAGACTCTATTTCCAAATGAAACCATATTCTAAGCTACCAGGGGTTAGGATTCAATATGTCTTTTATTGAGGAGGGGGGCGCAGTTCAACCTGTAAGAGGCAAGTTATTTTACTGCTTTGAGCCTCAGTTTCTTTATCTGTATAATAGGAATAATAATTCCTACTTTATGAAGTTAAATTAAATGAATAATAAAGGCAGAGTGCCAGCACACAATAAGGATTCAAACCAATATGGCTAAATATTACTTGGCACTAGACATTTAAAATATATCTCACTTAATTTAAAAAAAATTTTTTTTAATGTTTTATTTGTTTTTGAGACAGAGAGAGACAGAGCATGAGCAGGGGAGGGGCAGAGAGGGAGACACAGAATCCAAAGCAGGCTTCAGGCTTATAGCTGCCAGCACAGAGCCCAACACGGGGCTTGAACTCACAAACCACGAGATCATGACCTGAGCCGAAGTCAGACACTTGACTGAGCCACCCAGGCACCCCTAAGAGACTCTTAAAAATTGAGAACAAACTGAGAGTTGATGGGGGGTGGGAGGGAGGGAAGGGTGGGTGATGGGCATTGAGGAGGGCACCTGTTGGGATGAGTACTGGGTGTTGTATGGAAACCAACTTGTCAGTCAATTTCATATTTAAAAAAATAAAATAAAATAAAAAAATAAAATAAAATAAAATATATTTCACTTAACTATCACCACCACCTGGCCTGTGGTGCAGCCATCATCATTCCCAGTGGATATCAAAAGAGACTGTGACTTAACAAGGACAAGAAACTTGCACAAAGTCACACCATTATCAAGATTTAAATTTTGTAGTGTTTATTTTTGATAGAGAGAGAGACAGAATGGGAGTGGGGGAGGGGCAAGAGAGAAGGAGACACAGAATCCGAAGCAGGCTCCAGGCTCTGAGCTGTCAGCACAGAGCCCAACGCAGGGCCCAAACCCATGAACCATGAGATCATGACCTGAGCCGAAGTTGGATGCTTAACTGACTGAGCCACCCAGGCACCCCTATTATTAAGATTTAACATCCAGTTTTCTCCAAAGCCTGTGATGTTTGTTCTCACTCCAACAAGCCAGACTGGGGGCACTGGCAATGGAGGTGGAGTTAAAAACTATTTCCTGCTGAGGCAACAGCAGAGAAAGATGATTATTATTTTTATTTAATCATGTAGGGACATGTGCTGAATACAGATTCCGGTTTCAAAGTGCCCAGAATCACAGATGAAATGTTTAGAGAGCTCAGGGAATGGAGGAAGGAGGGGGCAAAGGACAGATGATATATGAAGTCCAGTGGATTAATCATGTTCACCAGCTTTTGTCATTCTTTTTCATGTTGCAAGGCTGCATGGGCATTTTTTTTAATAGGCCACAGAAATTCACAATCAAAATTTCAAAGCTAAAAATACCGCCATGCCATCCTGGAGAATATTAAACAAACCAAACAAAACACCTGAGTGTTTTCCGGCCAACAAAGAGAGAAATGTGTAGGCTGTGACGAGTAATTGAACCTACTTTTGTCTGTTTGCAATAAACATTTGCAAAACACAATATCCTTTTGACATTTCTGTGAGGATTGCTCATACTCTATTTTCTGCAAAAAGCCTTCCATTCTTACTAGGTTCCCATAATTACCTCTTTGGAGGAAGACCATCTCAGCCCTTGGAGACATTATCAATTTTCAACGGTTGATTCCTAATTTTTGTTGATGTTGCTGTTATACTGAGCCGTCTCTTGAGGATGGAGAACCAATACCATCCTGAGCTATAGAAAGATATGGATAGCCAGAGAGCTAGCCAGAAAAATTATGGGGATGGGAAAGCAGGTAGCAGTTTGAGGATATTCCTTCCATATTTGTCAGTCTTATGGTTATTGCATGGCCCAACAGCAGTAAGGGAGCTATAATGTCTGGGTTCTGATCTTAGCTCTGTCATTTTCAAGCTATGTGGTAAGGAAATTACTTGAACATTCTGTGCCTAAGTTTCCTCATCTGTAAAACTGGGATAAACATAGTTCCTACTTCACAGAACTTTGAGGAATAAAGAAGTTAATATGTATAAAGAGCTTAATTATGTGCATCTTAGAGTACGTACTCAGTAACTGGTAACTAAGACTGTGGTTTGCTTACTTGGCGTGAAGAATGATGGATGGCATGGGAGTCAGAAGGTGTGCCACTTGCCCTGTGTGATATCTCCTCAGTTTGATTTGCAAAGTGGATCTATACAGCATCCACATCAGGCAGAGTGTTATAGGACACAGTAATGAGTCTGTAGGTATTTGTTTTGTTTTGTTTTGTTTTGTTTTGTTTCTTCTAATTGTAAAGAGATGCCATTGGGGCACTTTTTAGCAGGGGAATCAAATGATCAGATTAGTAGTTTACAAAGTTATTCCAACTACCCTATGGGGAACAGCCTGGGCAAAGGCGATACCAAGAAACCAGGCAGGTGAGGCATGACAAGGGCATTGGCCATGGCAGTGGGGGAGGAGATGGAGTAAAATGGACTCCACATGTGAACTGCGGGCAACTCCACGGGACTCCTAGAAGGGAGCGGAATGGGAAGGACAGTGCCAGGTTGCAGAACAACTAGACAGGAGAGCAACTCATTGAAAGGTATGCAAGTCCTATGAATATTCCGGGTCAAAGGCAGAAAGAACCACCACAACAAAAGGAAGTAGAAATGCCTGTATGGAAAAGAAGAGAGGAAGGAAGAAGACAGGAAGTACAGCTTTGTGGAGAACCTAATCTCTCCATGGGGTGTTCCAGAATTGCACTGTAGGCTGAGGGAGTAGCACGGTCAAGGCCTGGCAGAAGAGGATGCTGCCATATTTGAGGAACACTGTGCTTTGCCACTTTTGTACAGGAACAATACAGCTCTGAAGTGGTGCTTATTCACACCATGCAGGTGTGCCTTTGCCACTGAAACACACTGTAATCCCCTACGACACAAAAATGACTTCTTTTGTACCCCCAGGTATATTTAGCACAGTCCCATGTATGTAACAGAGTTCTTGGTAAATACTTCCTGAATTCTACAAGTTTCTGAGTAAAAGATAAAGCATCTATTAACCATCTACATTTTTGAGAGCTTGTGTTAGACTCTGAGAAGACGGAAGATGGAGGAGATATGGACACTGATCTTCCCAGCCCAGGTTTCCATTCCCTTTCTCTTCACCCCCTCCTCTCTCTGTCTCTGTCTGTCTCATACATACATATTCACACCACAAACATGCATGCGTATACACATACACATACACGCCCCATGTACTGCACCAAAAAGGGGAACGAGCGACTGGGAGTCCAATACTGAATCTTTGCATGGACAGAATCCAGGCCTGCACAAGTCTATCATTCTCAGACTGACAGGCTGACCATGGTGTGTCCTCTTCATGGTCAAGTGCAAGAAAGCAAGCCCAGCTCTATGATCCAATTTGAAGCCATTGCCTGTGTCGCATCTGCTTACATCCCATTGGCCAAATCAAGTCACAAGGCTGAGTCCAAAGCCAAGGTGTAGGCAGGTACAACCTGCCTCCGGCAGAAGCTGCAAAATTACCTGGCTAAACAGTATATAGGTACCAGGACAGATATAGAACCATGGTTACCTTGGACAAGTCCTTTCCATCCTCTGGGTGTCCTCACCTCCGTAAAAAGCTTGGATCAGATCCATGTGCCCTGCAGAGTGAAATCCAGCCCTCCAGTAGCACGTAAAATCAATTTAGTTAGCACATAAATTTTAGTAAATTCTTAGATGTGGTATTAACAAATTTTGAGCACATAAAGTGATGATGATTCACTTTTGAATTTGCTTTCAATCTGGCCAGCTACATCAAGGAGAAAGTCTGAGTAAGTTCCTATAACAAGCCCAAAATCTTTGCTGACTTCCCCTTTTAATAATGAGCTAGCAGACCAAAGCGTTGAGCTAGAATTTCCAAAGAGTGCTCTGTTTTCATTCCATTTATTTTTGACTACAGTATATTTATAGCAAGTAATGCCAGATTTTAGTTAGTTCTATAAATTTTCTTTAAAAATACATGTTTTTAAATAAAAATGTGAACCTATTTAAAGCAAATATGAATTATTGGTGACACACAGAGAGCAAAATATCATGGCTATGGGCTGGAATAACTGAAGTTTGGGAAATTCTGGATTTGGCCATCTTTATGGGTCTGAGATCCTGTGATCAATGTTGACTTCACTGCTCCAGCTGTGGTCTCCACGTCCACCCCAAGGCTTTCTCAGAGGAAGATGAGCTTTCTCAGAGGAAGGGGGTTGTCCTTCTCTTCTGAAGTTTTCTGAGACCTTTCATTTCCCTCTCCCCTTTAAATTTGAGCAGCCCAGCTGCCAGTATGACTACCCAGCCAGATGTATTTGATTGACATGCTCATCCCTGCACAATGGGCCAGAGTCAGTCACCCTGCGGCTGTCCCTGCCCTTGGCATTGTGATGCATGGGCCCAGATTCCAAATGTCATGTCACATCTCCTCATGGCATCAAAGCACCCTTGAGAGCAGGAAACCCTAACAGATGGCTGAAATGCCTTCAAAAAGACTCCTCCAGACATCCTGGGAGATGCACAGAGCCCTGTCAGTGGTGACGGGTTGCCATGTATGCTCAGCAAAAAATGCCAAAGGGAGGAGGGGGTTCCCATGCCCACCGAGACCACAGAATGCTGGTTCAAATGCTGGGTAGCAGCTCCCTTAGCACGCCATTTGCTTTTGCAAAATATTTGTTAACTCCCTGATCTCAATGCTTCCTTGGACTTTTAATGGCCCTAGAGGGCAATGAGGGAAAACTTTTTATTTACATGAAATATTTCATTAAAAAGCAAACGAATGGGGAAAGGTAATTTTTCTCACAACAGTGGACTGTCACTCCTTCTTGTCCAGGAATTCCTAACTGGATTTTCTGGATTCTTCAGAAGCTCACAGTTGGTCTTAAAAAGGCCTGTGAACCTTCCAAAATTACCTGCAAAAGTTTGTGTGTGTGCACATAAACAGGTTTCTGTGGAGAAAGGGTCAAAAACTTTAGTTCAGATTCTCAAAATGGTCCGTGTCTTGTTAGAAACCACAGGCCTAACAGTGCTCCTTAGAGAGAATACATGGGGCAGAAAAATGTCAAGCCAAAACAAAATGAAATTAAACTGGGCAGTAACGTAAGGTAAGGGTAATTTTCCCCTAATAGAATATATTAAGTTAAAACATTTGCCATTTACCATCACTACAATTTCAAAAAGGTTATTTTAGTGTAGCAGGACTACACTAAATGAGAAAACATTTCAGGAAGGCCATAAGCTCAGATTAAAAAACTAATTCAGCTTTGTTTTTTTTAAAAAATGACTACACCGGGCACCTGGGTGGCTCAGTTAGTGAAGCATCCAACTCTTGATTTTGGCTCAGGTCATAAGCTCACGGTTTGTGGGTTCAAGACCCACATTGGGCACCAAGCTGGCAGCATGGAGTGTGCTTGGGATTCTCTCTCTCTCTCCTTTTCTCTCACCCCTCCCCTGCTCACTCACTCACTCTCTCTCAAAATGAAAACTAAACTTAAAAAAAAAAAAAAGACTATTTTGTCCATTTTCATTTCACTGGTGGCCAGCATCAATCTGTGCACCAGGATTTTGGAAGCACTGTTTTCAGAGTGGGGAATTCCTCCTCAGCCTGTAAATCTTTGGAAAACTATGACCTTCTCTGGGATTTCCCAGAGCTGAGTTCATGGCACCCTGTCCCATCTCTGTTCCTGGACCACCAGAAGAGAAGTCCTTTATCTTTGACTCCATGATGCTATGACGCCTAGTACTATACCCCAAAGCAGGGATGGTGGGTTCACTGCAGCAAGTCATTCCAACAGCTATCGACTCTGTTCCTTGTTGGGGCCAGGCCTTGAGCTAGACATCAGACATGGAGAAGTGCAAGGCAGCACCCCTTCCTTAAAGGGCTCACCTTATAGAAGAGGAGACGATAGAAGGGTGTAAGTGGGTACCATCACCCACTCCACTACTCTCGCCCCCTGGTAGTCAAAGGAGCAAAGGAAACAATGGATAACAATGGATAACAATGGATAATGTTATTATCCAGGTTGTATCACATAATCCTTATTTGCATTCAGTGTCCGAAACCCCAAATAGAACCGAATGATTGAATTCTTTTCCTCAAATGAGTTTAAAATGCCTCTTCCCTTTAGAGGCATGTGACAGAGACTAGAGAATGGAGGGTGTCATAAGAAGCACTTTGAATGCAGCCAGGAAGTTGGCAGACACGTTGCTATAGCCTCTCTAGCCATGCAGTGGTAATCTCAGTCCTTAACAGAGGTTTTAGGGTCCCCTGGGTGGCTCAGTTGGTCAAGCGTCCAACTTCAGCTCAGGTCATGATCTCATGGTTGATGCGTTCAAGCCCTGTATCAGGCTCTGTGCTGACAGCTTGGAGCCTGAAGCCTGCATCAGATTTTGGGTCTCCCTCTCCCGCTGCCCCTCCCCTGCTCATGCTCTGTCTCTCTCCTTCTCTCTCTCTCTCTCTCAAAAGAAAAGTAATAATCATTAAAAAAAGTTTTTTAAGTAGGTTTTAAATGTTTGCTTCTACAAAGGCTGGGGCTTCACTGACCCTTGTACTAAGAGCCCAAAGGAAGAAACCAGTGTCAGTGCACACACTGGAAAGAAACAGCATGAGCCAAAGGGAAAGGCAGCCAGCAGAATCTGGAGGAGAGTTGTAGACCCACCAGAAGGGACATGGCTCCCCTGATCATAGGGCCCAAGTGAGGGCAAACTGGAAGCTGATGTCAAAACCCACTGTACAGTATGCAGACTGGTAGACACTTTTAGGAGGGCTTTCATTCTTTTTCTTTTCACTGCTTTCCACTTAATTAAACATTAAAGCACAAATGGATGTCCCCTGTGGGGACAAATAAAGGACATCAGGGGAGGAGAAGGGAAGCCTCATGGAGAGAATCACCCAACAGAGACCCCTCTTCACAAAACGGGCCCGATACTGATTTCCAGGGAGGAGCAGGACAAAGTTAGCTCAAATTTGGTGATGACATCAGGATGAAGGACTGACCCTAAGCTTCCTGATGCTTTGATCGCTGGCAAGCATCTCGATGCATGCCCCAGAAGGAAGGGCCTTCTGATGCTGTGATCACACCATCCCCCTTCTTTTCACCAGGAGGCACATGAAGCAGCTGTATAATTCTGTCCAGAAACCCACGGATTATTTCAAACCAAGGATTCTTACTGTAATAAATAGCACAGAGATGCCTGTAGTTTCTTTCATCTACGTCTCTGCTAGCATTTTTTACTACAGTGTCAGAGATTTGTTTTAGAGGAAGGGCATCATATAATTTGTGGCTATGGTCTTTAGGAGGCCAGGAAGAAGGGCAATGTGTACCATCTGAAATTAAATGGCTGTAGGATCACTTATATGAACTGCCTTTGTTGCAGAGATGTCGAAACCAAGTTTATCAGCAATACCTCCTTGGGGGCACAGACGAAAGCCGAGTCTTCAGTGAATCCAGCAGCTACCCTGTCATGTCTTAGAAGTCCTCTGAGCTTGTTAAGAGGAAACTGATTAGTTACAGTGTATGTTTCTGGGAGAGCCACCTGAATGTTGCTATATCCATAAGCAATAGCTCCATCTTTTACAATATCACATGCATGGATAATGTCAGTTCTGGTTGGAGAGATTTCAATCTCAATCCAATTCCCATAACCTATGACTTCTGACTTTAAATCCATCCCAGTCAGAAGTTTCGCAGGATTTTCTGGAATTGCTCGGGTTCCAACTTATTTGTTAATTGGATCAGATATCACCATCTCCTTTCATTAAGTCAGTTCTGGAAAGGTATGTGATTTTCCATTAGGAAAAACCACCTCAGCTGATTCAATTGTGAATTGATTCTCATAATATTCACTGAACATGGTGACAATGACAGCAAGAACTATTTTTGCCTTAGTAAAGTCAGTTCCTGTGCATTCAGGGAATCCATTCTAGTATTTACTGTTAATTTGGAGTTATTTTCATTGATGATAGGCCTTAAGATGACAGCACCATTGCTATCATGGACAACTGGGTATAGTGGTTTATTTCCAAAGATATATATAAATAGCATTTAAGGAGGACTTTCATTCTTGATCATGTGTTTGATTTTCATTTAACTTCTTTGTTGTTTCCATCAAGTCCTGAGTTGAGAGAACCTCTCTTGCTATTTTTGCATAGCAAACTCTGACTAGAGTAGATATGGCCATATAGCTACAATTGGCAGTTATCTATCAGGTAAGTAGAGAGTTAACTAATGGTTGCTACTCTCAGGTAAGTCCCAAGGACTCTCACATAGGTTTTCTCAACACATGTGATAGTGATATTCCTCTTTCAGTTGAAAAGCCAAGGCACAGAGAGGTTAATTACCTTGACCAAGTACACAAAGCCAGCCAAAGGTAGCTGGGAATTCACTGACACCAGCACTAAGAGTCAAAGCAAACAACCAGAGGGGCCAGGACCCCAGGTCTCAGCTGCCCAGTCTTGAGTTTCTGAGAAAACAAGATTGAATGCTGTTCTCCACAATTTATAGGTATCCAAACGGATACAAGATTCATAAAGATGACTGGATGGAAAATGTCCCTATTCCTCTTGCAAAGAGGAAGTGTGATTAATATAAATAAGGGAAGGCTGAGATAAATTAGCAACTTGGAAAACATAAATGAATTTTAGAATGGATCAGAGAACGTAAGACTCAAGGGAATATGGAAGTTATCCTGCCAAACTATCTTTGACTCCATGATGCTATGACGCCTAGTACTATACCCCAAAGCAGGGATGGTGGGTTCACTGCAGCAAGTCATTCCAACAGCTATCGACTCTGTTCCTTGTTGGGGCCAGGCCTCCAAACTAAATGGAGATGCTGAGGCACACAAGGATATAATGGTATAATTATTTCTGCACAACAAACTAGTGAGAGAGTATTGAATTCATTTCCCTATGTCCAGATTCAACACTCACACTACCCACACCCGGCATTTAGAGCATGCTCCACCAACTATGAATTATGATGAAGAAATTTTCATCAGAGAGAGAGAGAGAGAGAGAGAGAGACAGAGAGATACAATTATTTTTTTTTCCCAGGGAGTCCAGACTCTGGAGGACACTACATTTTATTGTCAAGGGAGGATGTGAGGACAAAGTCCCTGGATAAATACATAAAGGAGATTCTTTAGCTGTTGTCTTAGGCAGAGGACCAGAATAAATCCAACAACTGGTCCATTTTGTTTCCTGGAGCAAGATGTGTGACTCCAACATTTCAAGCCCTTGATGACAACTTTAATACTATTTCCAAGTTCAAAGGTTTCACTTTCTTATTTGCTATTTCTAAAGCCCTGGGCCTCTGAGCCTTGGTTTTGTCAGGACAAGACTCAGGACTCTGAGGAGTGTGAAAGCAGATTCCGTTTTCACTCAGATCAAAGTCTCATGTGAAAACATGTCCAGGGGTAACTCAATTTTCTCTTAAACCTACTCCAGTCAGGAGCAGCTTTCGTCAAGGTCACCAGTGACCTCCATTTTGTTAACCCACCACTCTGTTCTCGGTCTTTATCGACTGTTAGCATCATGCAGCACAGTTGGTCACCCTCCTCCGTGAAGCACACTCTTTACATGATTTCCAGCATGCTCCTCTCCTTAGTGTTCCTTTCTTCCCTGGCTACTCCTTCTTGTTCTCATTTGTTGATCCCTCCTGTCTCTTCAATCTCTCAAGGTCAGAGGTGCCCAGGCTTCCATCCATGAATACTTTTCCTTCTCTACCAAGACTTCGTCCAGAAGTGATCTTAGCCTGTTTTATCATCTATACATATCACCTATGGAGTGAAAACTTCCAAATGTGATTAACTCTACCTTCAAAATATAGCCCAACCACTTTTGACCACCTCCCACACTACTCCCATCATCTCTTGCCTGAATTTTTGCAACAATAATTTGTGTCCACTCTTGCCCTTTATCATTAGCTTTTTAAGAGACAAGGCAGACAACAAAACAAAACAAAAAACAAAAACAAAAACAAAAACAAAACCATGGCTTCATGCCTCTGCACTCCTGTGGTTACTTATCCCAGAGTGAAAAACCAAAGTCTTCGTTCAACTTCTCACCTGCCATTTTACCCCTCTGATTCTGATTCTAGCTCAGCCTACTCCGGACGTACTGGTCTCCACCTCCTCCTCACACGTGTTAAATTCAACTGAACCTCAAGGCTTTTCCACTTGCCATTTCCTCTGCCTGCAGTGTTCTTCTTCCAGATACTGCAGGCTTGATCCTTCATTTCCCTTAGGTCTCTGCTCAAAAGTCACCATGTCAACAAGTCTTCCCTGGACCACCTATATTTTATAGCAGCTCCCCTCCCTCCTCTGCACTCTCATGCACCCCTTATCTCTATGGCAGTTATCACGATTCTACAAACCATCAAAATGCTCTTCTGTTGTCTTTATGTAAACTCTATAACAACTGGGATTTTGCTTATTTAAAAAATTTTTTTTAATGTTTATTTATTTTTGAGCAGGGGGGAGGGCAGAGAGAGAGGGAGACACAGAATCCAAAGCAGGCTCCAGGCTCTGAGCTGTCAGCACAGAGCCTGACGCAGGGCTCAAACCCACGCACTGTGAGATCATGACCTGAGACGAAGTAGGATGCTCAACTGACTGAGCCACCCAGGCGCCCCAGGATTTTGCTTATTATAATTTTTTTTTACTATTCTTTTTCTACAACATCAAAGGATTTGTGGCACATAGTGGTTACTCAGTAAATAGTTATTGAATAAAAGAACCAAATTAGCAAATCTTGTCTAAGGATCTACAATTGAATTCAGGGAGCAATGCACTTAAAGCCACCAAGAAGAGAGGGAGTTTCTGTTCCCCACACTTGACTACTTGAGAATCAAAGCTGCCTTGATTCTTCCATCAGTACTTAAGGCTCCCTAAAGGATTCAAAAACTATTACAAGTGAATCACATCTTATGTAATTTAAGGGCACTGAAGTTAAGAGTTGAGGTCCTAGATCCAGGCTGCCTGGATCCAAAGCTCAGCTTTATTTCTTACTTGCTATGTGTCCTTCGGCAAATAACTGAAATTCTCTGTTTCTCAGATTCCTCCTTCCTCTGCAAAAGGATGATAATTGTAGTACCTACCTGATGAAGTTATTGTAAGGATTGAAGAAGACATATTACATTTAAGGTACCTAGAAAAGGACGTGGTACATAGTAAGTATTTAAGTGTTAGCTCACATTCATTCACTAAGAGCATGTTATCCAGATAACATTGCTTTTTGTTCTCTGAGAAGTTTTTTTTTAGGAAGAGGTACATATATACCATATATTCACATATACATAGATAGTGTGCATACACATGTACATGTGATCTATATGATTAGTTACAGAGATATGTGTGTATATATATGCACATATGTAAATATATATGTATTTATTTATATATTTAAATATAAGCTTACTTTCTTCCTGTGTCTTGTCTCTTGTGTCCCACATAAACCATGAAGCAGGTCTCAGTACTTCTTTTCTTTCTTTCCAAAGATGATCCACTTCACCAAATATTAATGAGCAGTATAAATTTTACTTAATATTTAATAGGGGTCTTGGAAGAGAGGTCTTATATCACATATCATGCCCAAACATGAAAGGTCTTCCTTAGATATTTCTCTTCTCCCCCAAAATTGCTCTTTGGCCACACCATCAGCCAGGATTCTCCTTTTCACATTCCCATGCAGTTCCCTGCCTCTTCCATGATGACTTGGCCCATCATCTAGGCCCACAGTGCCCTTCACCCACCCTCAGCCTTTATGTTGGCTCACCCCATTTTCAGCAGGAACTCCTCTAGAGAGCTGAATCTTACTTATATCTTGCTCTTACATGCTGGACACCTAGCAGAGGGCCATGCTCTGTGGGCTACCAAGAGAATGAAGACATGGAAGAATCTTACACATGGATAATCTTCTTTTACAAAGAGGAAAATTGAGCCAAGAGTGTCAATCAGTCTGTGGATCAGCCAAAAAGAGACCTCAGATTCTCCCGCCCTCCTCTGCTCCCATCCACTATGAAGACCACACACATCCAGTTCCAGCCTTTCCGTTAAACACCTGGAATGACTCTGACTTTCCTGTCTGCTCTGAAGATCACTGTTACTCCAGGAGCCAGTCTTAGGCCACGCAGAGAGCAAGCTCTCTTAATAACTGCTTCTTTTATTTCATTTCCTACTGGGAAAAACTAATCAAACATGTAGGAAGCTTAAGAATATTCCAAGGCGATTTGATTGTTCACTGGTGGCCAGTTTCAAGAAATGTACACTGATGAACACAAACACCATTCTCCCTACCTCCCTGTACAGGCTTTGTCCAGCCTGAGCAGGACCAGGGTCTGAGGGAAAGTGGCCCAAGAAATAGTTGCAGGAAACCAGTCTTGTTTCCTCCTTTTATCCAGAAAAGGGGGCATAGTTGGTGAGGGCCTGGACTGTGACTATTCTCTGTGATTCTTTTCATTTCTCCTTTCTTTCTTTCTTTCTTTCTTTCTTTCTTTCTTTCTTTCTTTCTTTCTTTCATCATAGTGAAGAATTATTTTGCATGAATGAGAGTAGAGATTAAATATCCACTCCTAAGGGTTCTTGTTTGGGCGTATTTTAGGAAGGCCTTTTCCTTCCTCATTTACATGGGGAAATCACAATGAGTCTCAATACTCTGCTTAAGTGGCACATTGTAATCCCCTTTCCACATGTCCCTACAAGGCTGATCCTTGGCTCCTTACTGACAACCTACATCTGGTATGTGCATCCATACTCTGTCACTGCTCTCCATTTGCAGGCTGCACGCCCTCACAGACATTTAACTTCTTAAGGGCAGCATCACACTATAGCCAGGATACAATCACTAGCCAATAAATGTGGCTGAATACATACACAAATAAAAAGCATAAGCAGGTTCAAATTACGTCTCTGCTGTAAATACTCTTTTAATATAGATATGCGTTGGTACACTAATCTAGACAGTAGACATGATAATCCCTTCACTGACCTCACAGGATTATTGAGATCATTAAATGAAATGATAGATACAAAAAAGCTTTGTAAAGGTAAAATGCCATACAAATATAAACAGGTATTGTTAAGGAATATAATAGTCTACTTAACTTTGGTTACCCAAAAATCACTCCAGGAACTTTTTTTTTTTTTTTTAAATATCATCCAATATAAGTTTAACAATAAAATAATTTAAATAGGAAAACAGCTGAATGAATTCATTCAGAAATGTAAATAATTTTAGCTGAGAAAAGAAACAAGTATTGGGGGGTGCTTGGGTGGCACAGTTGGTTGAATGTCTGACTCTTGATTTCAGCTCAGGTCATGATCCCAAGGTCGTGGGATAGAACCTCACTTTGGGCTCAACGCTCAGTGTGGAACCTGCTTAAGATATTCTCTCTCTCTTGGGGTGCCTGGGTGGCTCAGTTGGTTGAGTGTCCGACTTTGGCTCAGGTCATGATCTCACAGTTTGTGGGTTTGAGCCCTGCATCAGGCTCTGTGCTGACCACTTGCTCAGAGCCTGGAGCCTGCTTCAGATTCTGTATCTCCTTCTCTCTGCCCCTCTCCCACTCACGCTTTGTCTCACTCTGTTTCTCAAAAATAAATAAATGTAAAAAAAAAAAAATTAAAAACTAAAAGAGATTCTCCCTCTCTCTCTCTCCCCCCCCGCCTCTCTCCCCTACTCATGCACTCTCATAAATAAATAAATAAATAAATAAATAAATAAATAAATAAATGAATAGCATTTCTTTAAAAAAAAGAAACAAGCATTGGAATTTGATGTGTTATATAGTATAGAAGGAGACATGAATAAGATTCATGAGGGAATTACTGGATCGTATGGCATTTCTATTTTCAATTTTTGAGGAACTTCCATACTGTTTTCCACAGTGGTTGCACCAATTTGCATTACCCCCAACAGTGCATGAGCACTGTTTCTCCAAACCTTTTCTGCAAATCTTTGCCAAATCTTTTCTCCAAATCTTCCTTGATGCTTGTTATTTCTTGTGTTTTTGAGATTAGCCAATCTGACTGAGATTTTTGCCATTTGTGACAGGAATGGACCTAGAGGGTATTACACTAAGCAAATAAGTCAGACAGAGAAAGACAAATAACATACGATGTCATTTATATGGGGAACCTAAGAAAACAAAAGATCAAAAAGCAAAAACAAACAGATTCTTAAATACAGAGAGCAAACTGGTGGTTGCCAGAGGGGAGGTAGAGAGGGGGTGGGTAAAATAGGTGAAGCGGATTAAGAGGTACAAACTTCCAGTTATAAAATAAATAAGTCACAGAGATGAAAAACCCAGCATAGGGAATATAGTCAATAATATTGTAATCATGTGTACGGTGACAGATGGTGACTACACTTATCGTGGGGGACGCTGAATAACGTATAGAATTGCTGAATCAATATATTATACGTGTAAAACGAATATAGCATTGCATGTCAATTATACTTCAATAATGAAAAAAATTCATGATGGGAGAGGATAGGACATGATAGGATAGACAGGAAAGAAGGAGAGCACAGTAAGAAGTTGGAAAGACACACAGGTAGGGCAAGAGGAAACTTGAGTAGATTATTCAGTCCGCTCACTTCATCCTCACGACCACCCTGTAAAAATGGCAGTACAACCCAATTTACAGACGGTAAAATCCAGCAACCTGGAGAAGGAAAACAAGTTGAAGGAGGGGACTTTAAGCTCCATGAGGCTAGGAGCACATCTCCTTAATGCACATCCCCTGTGGTACATCACAATTGCTTAACACACATTTTTAAATAAAGGAACGAAGGCTGTCCAGCTGGTAAATGGCCCGGCCAGAATTTAAACCACAAGCTGATTAGCCCTAAAGCCTATCGGTTCTTTCCACTATACTACAATCAAGTTTATATTAAGAGTTTGTAATTTATGAAAGCTACAAGACCAGCAAAATTCAGAAAATGGTATAATTGTCCACATCTGTGAAATAGAATAACTAGCAACCACTGAATAAATATAAATATAAACATTAACACTATGTCATAGGTCCTAAAATTTCCAGAAACAGGAACGTGTTCTGACTATTTATGATAGGGCGGGCACAGGATGTTAGTGGGTGTTATTCTATTTACTTCTCATAAGTGCCTGGCTTAAATGTGAGTTAGAGAAGAGCAGTTATCCCAGAGGAGCTCCATTCCAGTAACAGATGGCTATATTTAAAAAATCAGTTTATTGATGCATAATTTACATGAAATAAAATGAACCTATTTTAAGTATACTCATTATGTTTTAGCAAATGTATACACTTATGTAGCCACCACCACAATCAAGACATAGAACATTTTCATCAACTCCCAAAAGTTGTTTTCGGATGTTTTTCAGAAAATTTCCCCTCTTCACTCCCCACTCAAGAAAAGCATCATCTGATTTTTGTCATTATAGATTATTCTAGACAGTCACATAAATTGAGTCATTATGTAATGTTTAGTCTCCGACTTCTTGCGCTTACCATACTAATTTTGAGGTGCATTCAAGTCCTTACATACACCCAAAACTTATTCCCTTTTATTGCCGTTGTTCCCTTGTGTAGATCTACAACAATTTGTTTATCCATTCACTTGTTAATGAATATTTGAATTGTTTCCAGGTTTGGTTATTGTGCATAAAGCTGCTATGAATATTCACGTGCAGGTCTGGGTCTGGATGTATGTTTTAATTTCTTTTAGGTAGATATCTAGGACTGAAATTTCTGGGCCTATGGTGATAACATACTTACCTTTATAAGAAATCGGCTATTTTCCAAAATGGCTGCACCATTCTACCACCCGCTAGCAAAGCATGAGAATTCTATTTGTTCTACAATGTCAACACTTAGTATTCTCAAAAACTATTAGCCATTCTAGTAGGCATTCTAACTGTGGTTTTAATTTGTAATTCCCTGATGATGGTGGGCATCTGTTATGTGTTGGATTTTTCCCCCAAAAAAGATAGGTTAAAGACCTAACCTGACACCCAGTATTTATAAATTGTGAACTTATTTGGTAGTGAGGTCTTTGCAGATGTAATCAAGTTAAGATAAAGTCAAACTGGATTTTAGTGGGCTGTAAATCCAATGGCCAGTCCTTACAAAAAGTTCATGTAGATATACACTCTGTGCCACACTTCTCTGGCACACACAGAGAAGAATGTCATGTGAAGATGGAGGCAGAGAACGGAGTGATGTATCTACAAGTCTAGGAATGCCAAGTGTTGCCAACAACCACTTGAAGCTAAAAGAATGCTATGGAACAGCTACTTCCCCAGTGCCTTCAGAAGGAGCATAGCCCTACTGATGCCTTGATTTCAGACTTGTAGTGTGGAGACCTATGACAGAATCAATTTCTGTTCTATTTAGTCACCTAGTTCACAGTACTTACAAGTGCCCTAGGAACCTGAAACAGCATCTTTACATGTACCAATTGGCTAATCATATATCTTCTTTGTGAAGCAAATGTTCAAATATTTGGCCCATTTAAAGTAAGATTGTTTATCTTCTTGTTATTGAGTTGTATACATATATATACAATATATATATGTATATATATGTATACATATATTTATATATATGTATATGTATGTATACATATATATGTATGTGTATATATATACATATATATATGTATGTGTATATATATACGTATATATACACATACATATATATGTATACATATATATACATATATATATATATATATACGTATATATATATGCATACATACACACTTCTGAGTACAAGTCATTTATCTGATATTTACTTTATGCATATTTTCTTTCATTCTCTGGTTTTTCTTTTCCTTAACAGTGTCTTTCAGGAGCAAACATCTTAATTTTGGTGAAGCAAAATTTATCTATTTCTCCTTATGTCTCATGCTTTGCGTCCTAAAGAACACTACCTAACTGAAGGTTATCGTATTTGCTTATCTGTTTTCCTTTAGAAGTTTCATAGTTTCAGCTCTTCTGTGTGGGTCTATTATCCACTTCAAGTCATTTTGGTTTATGGTGTAAGACAAGGATCAAGTACTTTTCTTGTCATATGAATATTCGGTTATTCGATCACTATTTGGTAAAAAGGAGTCTTTTTCTCCATGGAGTTGCTTTAGCAAATTTGGTGAAATTTGATTAAACATGCAGTCATTCCCCATTATCTATGGTGGGTATGTTCCAAGACCCCTAGTGGATGCCTGAAACCACAGACGTACTGAACCCTATATATACTCTTTCCCTGTGCATACATATCTAAGGTAGAGTTTATAAGTTAGACACAGTAAAAGATTAACAACACTAATGAATAGTAAAAAAGAACACTTATAAAAACATACTGTAAAAAAAGTTATGGGAATGCGGTCTTTCTCTCTCAAGATATCTTATCATACTGCACTCACCTGTCTTCTTCTGGTGATGATGTAAGACAATGCCTGTGTGATGAGATAAAGTGAGGTAAATGACGTAGACACTGTGATGTACCATTAGGCTACTATTGACCTTCTAACAATATGTCAGGAGGAGGATCACCTAGTTTCAGACAATAGTTTATTGTGGGTAATTCAACAATGAAAAGTGAAATTGGGGATGGGGGGCACTACTATATATGTGTGGGTCTATTTCTGGAATTTCTGTTCTGTTCCATTGAATAATATACTTGTATCAATTCTATTCTATGTTGACTACTGTAGTTTACAGTGTTCTGAAATAAAGTATTAGAAGTCTTCCAACTTTGTCTTTCTCAATGTTGTTTTGGCTATTCTAGTGGCGTGTTTTTTTTTTTTTTTTTGTATTTTCATATAAATTTTAGAATAGGCTTGTCAATTTTAATGCTAAAAAAAAGCTTGCTGTGATTTTGTTTGGGACTGCATTGATCAGTGGTTCACTGGGAGAGAATGGGCACATTAAAAATACTGAGATTCCAGTCACAGAAATTAGGAAGAACAACAAATGACAGGCATCGAAATTGGAAAGAAAGGAGTAAAACTGTCACTTTATGCAGATGACGTGATACTATATATAGAAAACCCTAAAGTCTCCACCAAAACACTATTAGAACTAATAAATGAATTCAGTAAAGTCACAGGCTACAAAATTAGTAGACAGAAATTGGTTGCATTTTTATACCCTAATAATGAGCTATCAGAAAAAAGAAATTAAGAAAACAATTCTATTTATAATTGCATCAAAAAATAAAATGTAACCTAGGAATAAATTTAGCCAAGGAAATGAAAGACCTATGATCTGAAAACTGAAAGACAATGATGAATGAAATTGAAGACAACATGAAAAAATGGAAAAATACCCTGTGCTTATGGATTGGGAGGATTAATGCTGTTAAAATGTCTATACCACTCAAGGCAATCTACAGATTCAATACAAGCCCCATCAAAATGTCAAGGGCATTTTTCACAGAACTAGAAAAAAAATTGAAATTTATATAAAACCACAAAAGACTTCAAATAACTAACGCAGTCTTAAGAAAGAACAAAGCTAGAGGTATTATGCATCTTGATTTTAAACTATACTCTAAAGCTATAGTAATGAAATCAGTATGGTACTGGCACAAAAACAGAAACACAGGTCAATGCAATAGGTCCTGGAAATAAATCCACACATATATGGTAAATTAATCTATGACAAAGTAGGCCAAGAATATAAAAGGGGGAAAAAGACAGTCTCTTCAATAAATGGTGCTGGAAAAACTGAACACCTACATGAAAAAGGATGAAACTGGACCACTATCTTATACCATATATCAAAATAAATTCAAGGAGTGCCTGGGTGGCTCAGTCGGTTGGGCGTCCGACTTCGGCTCAGGTCATGATCTTGCAGTCTGTGAATTCAAGCCCCATGTCGGGCTCTGCGCGACAGCTCAGAGCCCAGAGCCTGCTTCAGATTCTGTCTCCATCTCTCTCTCTGTCCCTCCCCTGCTCTCACTGTGTGTCTCTCTCTCTAAAAAATAAAATAAAAACATTAAAGAATTAAGAATAAATTCAAAATGGATTAAAACTTGAACATAAGATCCAAAACCGTAAAACTCCCAGAAGAAACATAAGGAGTAAATTCTTGACATCAGTCTTAACAATATATATTTTTTTGACCAGTGTCCTCAGGCAAATGCAACAAAAACTAAAATAAACAAATAGGATTACATCAAATTAAAAAACTTTTTCACAGTGAAGGAAACCATCAACACAACAAAAAGGCAAACTACTGAATGAGAGAAGATATTTGCAAATCATACAACCAATAAGGGATTGGTTAATAAATATATCCAAAATATATTTAAAAACATACACAACGAAATATATATTAAAAAAAACCCCAGCCTGATTTAAAAATGGGCAGGGGATCTGAAGAGACATTTTCCCGAAGATGATATGCACATGGACAATAGGCACATGAAAAGATGTTCAGCATCACTAAGTATCAAGGGACTGCAAATCAACACCACAATGAGATATCACCTCACATCACTTGGAATGGCTAGTATGAAAAAGACAAGAAATAGCAAGTGTTGGTAAGGACATGGAGAAAAAGGAACTCTCATATATTGTTGGTGGGAATGCAAACTGGTGCAGCCACTGTGGAAAACAGCATACACGTTCCTCAAAAAATGTAAAATAGAAATATCACACAATCTAGCAATTCCACTTCTGTGTATCCATCTGAAGGAAAACACTAATTCAAAGAGATACATGCACTTCTATGTTTATTGTAGCATTATTTACAATAGCTAAGAAATGGAAGAAATCTAAGTGCTCATTGACACATTCATGAATAAAGAAGTGATACACACACACACACACACACACACACACACAGGAGTATTACTCAGTCATACAAAGAATATAATCTTGCCATTTGCAACAACATAGATGGACCAAGAGGGTATTATGCTAAGTGAAACGTCAGAGAAAGACAGATACCATGAGATTTCACTTACATTTGTAATCTAAAACAAAACGAAGCAAAAACAAACAAACAAAACAGAAACAGACTAATAGATGAAGGAAACAAACCGATGGTTACCAGAAGGGGAGGAGGAGGGTAGCAAGCGAAACAGGTAAAGGAGATTAAAAGGTACAAAGTTCTAGTTATAAAATAAATAAGACATGGAGGTATATAACATAGGGAATATGGACCACTTATGGTGCAGTTCATTTCATTTCTTTTTTTTTAAAGATTTTCTTTTTAAATAATCTCTTCACCCAACGTGGGACTCAAACTCACAACCCCGAGATCAAGAGTTGCATGCTTTTCTGACTGAGCCAGCCAGGCGCCCCATTTCATAATGTATAAAAATGCTAAATCACTCTGATGTACAAATGAAACTAATAAGATTTTTTTTTGTCAATTATACTTCAATAAATTTTGAGTTTTCTAATCCAGCAATATGGTAAAGCTCTTCATTTGTTTTAAAATTTCTTTCAGCCATGCTTTGTAGTTTTTGTTGCGCAGGCCTGGCGGTTTTGTAGTTAAGAAAAGTATTTTTTATTTCACTGTTTACACAGAAATACAGTAAGTTTTTGAATACTGAATTTGAATCCTGCAACTTTTAATATATAATGGGTTAATCAACTTTGCATTTCTTCTATAAATGTTGCTAACTTTTTTATTGCCAACAATTTGCCAATACATCTAACTTCTTGCCTATTTTGATTAATGTTTGACGAGAACCTGGAAAGAATGTGTAATCTGCTGCTGTTGGATTTGAGTTTTATAAAATGTCAGTATAAATTATTGAAAGAGGAGGGTTGTAATCTCTAAATTTAACTAATTTTTATTAATTTTTTATTAATTTCAGTGGTTTTATTAATTTCAGTTTTGCTTCATATATTTAGAAGCTCTGTTGTTATGGGTGTAAATGTGTAGGTTGGTTATATATTCTTGACCCTTTTATCATCACGCAATGTTCATCGTTATCCCTGGCAATGTTTCTTGTCCTGAAACCTACTTTTTCTGGCATTAATATAGCTTCTCCAGTTTTGTTATGATCTGAATATTCTCATTATTTACTTAGACCTTATTTGTGTCTATATGTTGAAAGTGAGTTTCGGGGTGCCTGGGTGGCTCAGTCGGTTAGGCGGCCGGCTTCGGCTCAGGTCATGATCTCGCGGTCTGTGAGTTTGAGCCCCGCGTCGGGCTCTGTGCTGACAGCTCAGAGCCTGGAGCCTGTTTCAGATTCTGTGTCTCCCTCTCTCTGACCCTCCCCCGTTCATGCTCTGTCTCTCTCTGTCTCAGAAATAAATAAACATTAAAAAAATTTTTTTAAAAGAAAGTGAGTTTCTTGTAGACAGTATGTACTTAGGCTTTAGTTTTAACCCAGTGTGATAATCTCTACCTTTTTACTTACACTTATATTAGCTACATTTAATGTAGTTCATTGAATTTCTTTTTTTTTCCCCCTCTATATTTAATGTGTGCCTTTCCTCAGGCTTCTTTTAAGATATTCATTTTATCACTGTTTTTGAGATATCTGACTGTGATGTGTCCTGGTCCAGTTTTATTTTTGTTTATCTTGCTTGATTTTCATTTAGTTTCTTTTCTCTGTGAGTTTACAGCCAACCTGAAAAAAAATCCATCCATTATTTCCTCAAATAATTTTTCTGCTCTCTCTCTCTCTCCCCTTCTGAGATTCTAATTGTATGTATATAAATCACTGAATATTGCCCCACTGTTTCTGTTACCGAGATTTATTTAGGTATTTTTTTCTCTTGTGTTTCCTTTCGGGTAATTTCTACTGCTGTGTCTTAAAATTCTCTTATCTCTTCTTTAATAGTGTTTAATGTTATGCCTTTTCAGTGAATTTTAAATTTCAGATATCATAATTTTTCAACTCTATAAGTTCTATTTGAGGGAGGCCTGGGTAGCTCAGTCGGTTAAGCATCCAAGTGCAGCTCAGGTCATGATCTCACGGTTTGTTAGTTTGAGCCCCGCATCGGGCTCTGTGCTGACAGCTCAGAGCCTGGAGCCTGTTTGGATTCTGTGTCTCCCTCTCTCTGTGCCCCTCCCTGCTCACACTCTGTGTGTCTCTCTCTCTCTTTCAAAAACAATTAAACATTAAAAAAATTATAAAAAATGAAGTTCTATTTGATGTGTATACATATATACAGATATTATATACATATAATTATATATACATATGTATACATATAATTACATATATTAGATCAAGTCTTAAATATATTTATATATTTTTCATTCTTTCTCATGTTCAATGTTTTCTTTAAAAGACAAGCTATTATAATAGCTATTTTTAAGTCCTTGTTTATTAATTCCATCATGCCTGCCATTTCTTATGTGTTTATTTACTAACTTTTTTGTTCTTTCTTTTTTAAAAAAAATATTTTAATTTTTGTTTATTTTTGAGAGAGAGAGAGAGAGAGAGCAAGCAGGGGAGGGGCAGAGAGAGAGGAGAAACAGATCCAAAGTAGGCTCCAGGCTTTGAGCTGTCAGCATAGAGCCTGACGTGGGGCTCGAACTCACAAACCATGACCTGAGCTTAAGTTGGACGCTTCACCGACTAAGCCACCTGGTGCCCCCTAACTTTATATTTTCTAATTGTAGGTCACATTTTCTTGCTTTTTCACATGTCTTATAAGTTTTGTTTGTTTGTTGTTGTTGTTTTGTTTCTTAGATGTTGGTTATTATAAACGTTTCTGGTTTTTGACTTTCTTGATTTTGTTGTCTTCCTTTAAAGAGTGTCAAAGTTCACTTTGGCAATTACTTGTGGATCAGCCTGATCATTTCAAGGCTTGTTTTTAAGCTTTGTCGTGGCAGGTCTAGAGTAGCCATTACTCTAGAACGTGTTTAGCTCAACCACTAAGGCATGATCCTTCTTGGGTTTCTAAGGAATTTCCTGGGTGTTGGGATCTCTCTACTCTTGATGCTCAGAACTCCAATTCCCTGGTCAGCTCTGGGAATTGTTTGGTTTACAACTCGCTAGTTATTCTTTGCTTAGCTGAGTAGGGGTGTACCCTCCACATTCATAGGTCTGTATTCAGTAAACAGCCTAAAGGGGACCCATATGCATATTTTTGGAGCTCTTCTACATGCCCACCTCTTCTCTGGATCTCTGTCCTGTTACTTTAAGACACCTTCAGTTTCACTGAATTCTGATCATAACCTCCTCATCTCCATTTTGCCCTGCTATGCTTGATTTCTCCTTCCGCCTGCTGCAATTCAGAAAGTACCTCTAGGCAGAAAGCAAGAACAAGCAGTTTTCACCTTGGTTGTTTCCTTTATATTACGGATCACATTTCTGAGCTTCCTATTACCCCTCTCCTAAAATCAACTTACTTTGTCTAGTTTTCTAGTTGTTTACAATGCAAGAGTAAATCTGGTAATAGTTATTCTAACACGGTTGGAGTAGCAGTTCCAGAATGTTCTTTTAGGATAAAGAGCTGTTCTCAAATCCAAGAAGATTCTATTTAGAATCCCAGTTATTCCATTCACTAGTTGTGATGACTATATAAAGAAATAACTTTCCCTTACCTCAGTTTATTCATCTGTAAAATTGAGATTATGGATTGTACCACATAGGATGGTTGTAAGGATGACTTGATTTAAACTCCTTCCCTCCCTCCTTCCTTCTTTCCTTCTTTGCCTTCCTTCCACAGATATTCTACAGGAGGGGAGAATCAGTAGTAGAAGACAAGAAAGCCCCTGCCTACAGTGAGTTTTTCTTTTGATGAGAATAAATATGGGAACAAATATTTAAAAAAAAAGATATTTCAGATAGAGAACAATTCTATGAAAGAATAAAACAGTGATGAGATCAGTGACTGAGGAGAATAACTTCGCATATGTCCATCAGGAAAGTCCTCTCTGAGGAGATAATAAGACCTAAACAAGAATTTGCCAGGGAGATAAAAAGAACAGAAAAGCATTCCATGCACAGGGATCATCAACTGCAAAAGCTCAGAGGTAAGAACCAGCATATTTATCACAAAATATGTGTTGGGAGCAAAACAAAAGAGGGTAGCAGTGTTATGAGGTAAACACAGAGAGATGGGTTGGGAGGGACCAATTCACATAAGGTTTGTAGGCCAAAGTTAAGGGTTATTTTAAGTGCCATGAAAATCCATCATAGAGACCTTGTCTGTTTTTGTTGTTGTTTGCTAGCAAAAGAAAGATCAACATTTTAATTTTTTTAATGTTTATTTATTTTTAAGAGAGATAGAGAAAGAGAGAGAGAGTGAGAGAGAAAGAGAGGGAAAGCATGACCAGGGGAGGGGCAGAGAGAGAGGGAGACACAGAATCCAAAGCAGGCTCCAGGTTCTGAGCTGTCAACAGAGATCCCAACGCAGGGCTCGAACCCACAAACAACAAGATCATGACCTGAGCTGCACTTGGATGCTTAACCGACTGAGCCACCCAGGTGCCCCAAGAATGATAATAAAATAAGATTTCTGTTTTTCCAAATCATTCCATCTCCTTTATAAAAATTCTTAACAGTGTTAACATTTTAAAAGCCTGTTGATAAAATTTAAATTCACCAATATTTATTGAGTAGACACTATATGCTCTGTGTTTGGGGAAGAGAGAAAGTTTTTTCTGTCTGAATGCCAAAATTTTATTGAGAAGTTTAACTTTGTTTAACTATGGAGACTGTGTGCCACTTTGCCCCAAGAAGAGGGGTCTGAGACCCTCAAAGCCATTTCCTAATTTTCTTACGGTTCTGATCTCTCCACCGTGCTTACCAATGACTAATGCTAAAATAGAAGAATGATACTTTAAGGAAGAAAATAATCATGCCTAATTAAGCCATCTTTAGACCTGAGGAGTGCACACTGCTAGATAGTCCCCTGGAGGTCATAGTGGGAGGCCATGGCTTCAAACTGAGTATCTATTGCAAGAACCAAAACTGGAGTTGTAGGGATTCTGAACACCTGGCGTTTCCATGTTTCAAATTAAAAAATACATACACATTATGTCAATAATAGGCTAGTTATATTCCTCATACACTGTTAACACAGTGATCTGGTGCACACACGGCAGAGGTACTTAAATTAAAGTTATACCAAGGAGAAGGCCAAGGTGGAAAGGCAAGAAAGATAATTGAAATAGATTATGAGAAAATTTGATAAATACTCACCAAACTAAAAATGATTATTATGTACCATAGTCCTGTCAGAGAGGGGTATAATCTTAACATTTTTTTACTATGTACAAAATTTCTTTAACAATTGATATACATAGATTTCTTCGTTCCTATGCATTCAAGTAGATGTGGCTTTCTATTTCGTAATTTGTTTAACATACGTCCACTGTCTAAAAAAATAGAAAATTTTGAGAAGTGGAAAATACAAAAAGAAAAAAAATTACCCATATTTTAAGGGTATAAAAATTGTCCATATTTTGAAAAGAAGAAAACAGAAAAATATCATCATATTCTCACTACCACCCACTTTAAAGCTTCTGCCTTGTTTCTTTCCAACCTTTTGTTCTATACATATTTCATATATTTGGTATCACAGTATATATACATTTTTCCCTGCCTAATTATGTGTTCTTTTTTCAAAATGTTTATTTATTTATTTATTTTGGGAGAGAGAGAGTGCATGCATGCATATAAGAGCAGGGGAGGGACAGAGAGAGAATCCCAGAAGCCTCTGTGCTGTCAGCAGAGTCCCAGGCAGGGCCTGACCCCACAAACCATGAGATTATGACCTGAGTGAAAATCAAGAGTTGGATACTTAACCAGCTGAGCCACCCAGGTGTCTGTGCCTAATTATGTTTTCAACTTCCCTTATAACATACCTCATATTACTGACTTAAAGTTACTGCTGAATAATTTTCTGTAAGATAGATATAGAATAACCATATTCTATAGGGTTGGAGATAAAATAAGGTGCTCCATTGGGACCCCTGGGTGGCTCAGTCGGTGAAGCATCTGACTTCAGCTCAGGTCATGATCTTGTGGTTTGTGAGTTCAAGCCCTGCACTGGGCTCTGTACTGACAGCTCAGAGCCTGGAGCCTGCTTCGGATTCTGTGCCTCCATCTCTCTCTCTCTGCCCCTCCCCCGCTCTCTCTCTCCATCTCTCACTCTCTTTCACAAAAATAAATAAAACATTAAATTTTTTTTTTAAAATAAGGTGCTTCATTTAGGCTACTTCAATTTAAGCTATTTGTAGAGTTCAATATTAGAGCCAATGGAATGAGATCTGATGAATACCCACTGCCACTTTGCTATGGTATGAAAGTGTACCTAACAATACATATTAGTTGGTTATAGGCTTGGCATTCTGCTGAAGGTTTTACTTATTTGGTCTCTTTCAATCTCGAAAACAAAAACCAAAACTCTATGAAGTGAGGATATTCTCATTTTACAGATGAAGAAACTGAAGCTCCCAGAAAATTAGCAGTTTACCTAAATCATACAGTTGTGTAAGTCGCAGAGAAGAGATACAAACACAGGGCAATATGATTCCAAAGTTGTTGTTGTTGTTTTACCAGACCCCAATATGGTATAGTTATAAAGCTGGGTCCTTAGATCTGCTTAAAAGAACTGAGGAAGAAAATGCACAAATGATTCAGTGCTGGTAAAACTGGGCAAAATGTAAATGTATTAAAAATACCAGATAATTTGGTCCCTTGAAGATAGTAAAACTGATCTGGATCTTTCCCATCCTGGGGCAGACTTATGATTCAAATGTCTTCAGGGCACAGTTTTCCTTATTATATCAAGATAAAATATCTTGGGAGATTTAAATAGACAATAGGTTCAGTGGGGAAAGCAACTAACTTTTATTATACTTCTAATATTCTGGGAGTCCAAAAAAACATTAACTCACTAATTCTACACACTGCAAAGCAATTATAATTAAACCTATTTTACAGCTGAGAAAATATTCTACAATGTTCATTTAATTCATACCTCCAATAATGTTGACTTTTACTACCTTGGAGGTTATTAATTTCATTCTTAGTCAAAGAGTATTTAGGACAATTATATGCCTTTTCAGGAGGACTCCCTTGTTTCCAACTACAATGCAACAAGTTTGGAGGCAGATAATGCATCTTAAAACCAGAGAATAAAACCTGAATCATTAAGTTCTAATCAACCTCATTACACCAGCCCAATATTTTATAGGTGAAGACCATGAAAAGACAGGGCAGAGGACTTGGCTAGAGACACACAAGTTTATAAATCTCATAGCAGAGCTAGGCATTCAAACTGATGGCTTAAATCTTGAGCCAATATTTCCATAAATCATTGATTTATGATTTCCCATATTAACCAGGGTGCTTAGATCCATGCAAACATACTTAATACATGCCTAGAGCATCAAACCGGCTAATTTCTCTAGAGATTATGTTACCATCTATGCCAATATTATGCTATAACTAAAATGCTCAATCAGTACTTAATATCTTTTAGAACCACACATCCCTGTCTTGTGCAAAATTAGTTAGTTGGTAAAGTTGTTTTGTTTAGGAAGTAGGCAAAGAGTTAAAGACAAAAGGTATTATCTTGAGTGTTTTTTAATTTTCCTTGGTAAGGAGGACATACTTTGGACAACAAGCATTGAACGCTTAATGTCACATTTCTACTCAGTATCGGCAGCTACTGCTTTCTTAATGACAGTGGTAATTGGGTGTATGTAACTAGAAGTCACTACAATAAATAGATTGATTTTAGTTTGAAGCTTGAACACCACTATCTGCAATGAGTTTAGAAGCAACGTAGGGGGAGGAGTAGTTCTTTGGATGACCACAGAAAACCATTTAGCATGAATGGTTGAAAAGGACCAGTTTTCAATAAGTCAGTCTGTGCATCATCTAAATATTCTAGCAGCTACTTCTATAACTTTTGAATTTTCCCTACAAGCTTTTCTCCAAGGTTAGTCTTCATTGTTCAGAAGCTGTTTTATTTTTTAATATTCATTTGCTTCATGTCAATACATGTGCTATTAGTAGCTAGTATTAATAAGGGCTTACTATATGCCAGGCACTGTGTTCTGTACTTTCAATGTTTTATTTTAATTTAATCCTCAATACAACCCTATTAATACTATTATTATCTCTAATTTATAAATGTGGATATGGAGTTTTTTGAAGTTAGCTTGCCCAAGAAGGTCACACAGCTAGGAAGAAATAATAAAACCTAGCATGTTTTGAGTTATGTCTATATGCTTAACATTGATTTACACTGTTTATCTAATCTTTTAACAACCCTCAGAGATAGATATTATTATTATGCCCATTTTATCGGTGAAGAAACTGAACTCTGGAGAATGCACAGTTATAAAGTTAGTAAGTGGTAGAGGGAGGCTTTAAAACCAGGTTGACTGACACTAGAATGTGGGCTCTTCAACACATGCTTTTCCAGAATGGTGATCCTGGATTTAGACATAGTTTTGTTTGATAGCAAAGATCCCACCTTAACCACTGCTGGGCACGGTTGGATCCTGGAAGGAACATTATGGATAAAATACCATTACTGGTTTTTTTTTTTTTTTTCAATAGCTAATCCTCCACAATAGCATTAAGAAAAAAAAAAAAAAGAAATACCTCGGGATAACTCTAACAAGATAATGCAAATTCAGGTCCTGCTATCATAAAAAGAATTAATGATAGAAATTAGAAAAGACCTAAACAAATGGAAAGATAAACTATGTCAGTGAACTGGAAAATGCACTATTATTAACATATCAATAATCTCCAAATTGATCGAAAGATTCAATGTGATTTCAATAAAAATTCTAGTAGGTACTTTTAAAAGAAATTGACAAGTTAATTACAAAATGTATATGAAAGTGTAAAGACCTATCATGACTAAAATAATTTTGAAAGAGAAGAACAAAATTGGAGGGCTTAGACTATCTGATTTCAAGACTTACTATACAACAACAGCAATCAAGACAGGGGCTATTGCTACAAAGGTAGGAAAATACATCAATGATACAGAATAGAGGGTCCAAAATACGTGTGCACATATATAGTCAACTGATTTACTAAGTAGGTGCAATGGTAGTTTAATGGAGAAAAGTCTTTTAAACAAATGGTGCCAGAACAGTTAGATGTTCATATGCAAATTAAAAAAACCCTCATACCATATGTAAACATTAATTTGAAAATCTAGAATTGTAAAATTTCTAGAAGAAAACAGTAGAAAATCTGTGCAATCATAGGTTGGGGAAAAATGCTTATGAAGGACACAAAAAGTATGAACTGTAAAAGACAAAATCTATAAATTGAACTTCATGAAAATTAAAAATTTCAGTTCTTCAAAAAACTATTAAGACTATAAAAGACAAAAAAACTATAAAAGATAAACTGCATTGGGAGAAAATATTTACAAAACACGTATCTTTTAAAGGATTTGTATGCATAACATACAAAGACTTCTCACAACTCAATAAGAAGACAATTTTTAAAATGGGGAAAAGTTTAAACACTTTATCAAAAAAGGGATGTAAATGACAAATCATCATAAGAAAAGATGCTCCACATAATTTATCATGAGGGAAATAAAAAATTGTAATTAGATACCACTAGACAACTATTAGAACGGTTTTGTTAACAAAAAACCAAAACAACTGATAATACCAAGGGATGGAGAGAATGCGGATCAAGTAAAGGTATTATTTACTGTATCACTGGTTGGATGCGAATGTTACATTCACTTTGGAAAACAGTTTAGCAGTTTCTTATGAAGCTAAAATATACTTACTTGATGATCTAGCAACCCCACTCTTAGCTATATACCCATGGGAAATGAAAATAAATGTCCACAAAACACTTGTACATGAATATGTGTAGTAGCTTTATTCCTAGAAGCCCCGAACTGGAAACAACACAAGGGGTCTATTACCTGGGGAATGAATTAAAAAAAAAAATTTAGGTACATTCACACAGTGGAACACCATTCAGCAATAAGGAGTGAGCTGCTAATATGTGCAACAACATCGATACTTTCAAAAGCATTATGTGAAGTCAAAGAAGCTAACATAAAAGACTGCCTACTGTATGATTCCATTTACACAATGCTCTACAAAAGGCAAAACTTAAGGGACAGAAATCAGATCAGCGGTTGCCAGGGATTGGAGGTTGGGGAGAGTATAGTGACTACAAAGGAGCAGGAGGGAACTTTTTGAGGGTGATGGCAATATTTTACATATTTATTTTGGTGCTTGAACTGGACCTATTTATCATACCTATTCAATCAAATTTTACATCTAAGAAGGCAAACTGTTTTCTGTGTGACAATTATATTGCAGTAAACCTGGGTTGAAACTAATGAAAGAGAATCACCTGTAGAGCTTGGTGAAACAGATTGCTTGGCTTCAGCCCTGGAGTTTCTGATTCTCTTTTAGGTCTAGGGACAGGGAGGAGGCAAGATTTTGCATTTGTACTCCACAAAACCCAGGTGATGTGGAGATTGATGGCTGGGAACTCTACTTTGAGAACCACAATGCTAACTAATGTAATATAGGAGGAGACGTTCTGTGCTCAGTCCCAGGACTAGACTTGTGCTGTGGGCCATTTGCCCCTTAAAAACACATCAGTCCCCAGTGTTGGTCACTTGGGCCTTTCCCATTCAGCTGATGACTGTCACCAGATGTAGTCACGTAAAGGTTTCGCCTTGGCTCCCTGATGCTTTAGGCCCATTAACTGGGGAGGGGAACAGCTTGCCCTGCTATGTCTGAAAGTCTTTGAAACAGTAGCACCAGAGGAAATGGGGCCCTTTGTTTTCAGGCCCTGCTCTAAAGGTTATGTCCCAGGGGCCATTGTGTCATTGCCATTGTCTAGCGGACTCCTTGCCAGATGGGAGCAGTCTACCTGGAGAGCTAGTCTCTCTGACTCCTTCCATGATTCCTTCTCACTTTTTTCTCCAGTTATGCACCCAAAAGGGGAATGAAAGGATCTATGTCTCCCCACCCAAACCTCTTCCCACTATTTCCTGCCTCTGCTTAAGAGAGCATCCCTCCGGTACTCTGGCTGGATTCTGGAATCAGGCTGACCCACTTTGAAGCCAACTCTGCCATTTACTGTGTGTAATTTGCGACAACTTGCTTTATCTTCTCTGAGCCTGGTTTTCCTAACTGAAAGGAAGATGATGAATTTTACCTCACAGGGTACACACACGTATGTTAAAAGTTTGTAACCAGGTGTAGATTGATAGACTGAGACTCTTCATTTTGCCTCAGAATTGGCAGCTAGAACTCAACGCTGTGACAAAAGAATCTACATCTAGAAGCTGCCATCAACAACCGAGGCCAGTCATCTCCCTTAGGACTTATTACAAAACAGCAAAACTGACTTTGCTGTCCCCCCCTCCTCTGAAACCACTTCTACCTTTCTCCCCTCCTTCATTTACAACAAACAAAGCAAAACAAATTCGGGGGAGGGGAGCAGTGCTGAGGAAGAAGTCACCGGAGGCCTTGGAAGGGCAGACATCCTGGTGTAGAGGGCTTTTCCTTCACCTCCTGAACGACCACCTGCCTGCCCTCAAGGCAAGGGAGATAATGTGCTGAGGAGATCCCTCACAGAGACTGTTGCCTACAAGAGGGAAACCCAGACATTTCCTGTTTAGATAGCTACTCATACAGTAGACTGGCCGAGCTGCTTCCTGTGCCCATGTGACAAGAGAACCAGGGAGAAACGGTGAGGAGAAAATGGGAGTGACCCCACATCAGCCCTGACTCCCAAGGTTTGCCCTGGAAAGGATGAATGATGTTCTGGGGGGTCAAAAGTGACAGAAGTTGGCTAGTCTTGAGTGGTCTTGATTATTCATCAGGGTCCCAGCAACAAGAGGCTTTGGTGTGATCTATGACACATGAGGTGACAGAGGTCAAATGGTTCTGGGTCTACTGGACTGCAGCCTCTCAAGAACCCTACATATACCCAGCTTTTGCATCCATACCTTACAGAGGACAACGAAGGACAGTGAGGGTCCTCATGGAAGCAGCAACAACCAACTAGCAGGGAAGGATAGTTACCATGGGTTGGTAAGAAAGTAATGTTTGCCCCTCCAGCCCCCAACACCAGAGGAAATGAGCACGGGGAAGGGAGGGAGAAGTATCCCAGAACTAGCCCCACACACCTTTCTCCCACCAAGTTTCCCAAGTCACAATGTTCAGGATGAACATTAACTCCAGAAAATGGAAGGTTATGGATTCTGCCCACGAAATCATTAAGGAATGAGAAAGGAGATTTTATAATATGTTGTAAGCAGTAAATGGGGGAAAATCATGTTTATACATCACTGAGTTTGGATTCCTCAGTAAACTGGTTATATATCTATATAAAGCACCTGGTAAGCGATATTATACACACACACACACACACACACACACACGTGTGTATATATTTAAAGCATGGTAGATATGTTAATAGGAATAAAGAAAATAATAATATTAATGGCATTAGTAATTGTAAAGACAAAGATGGAATTTTTACACTATGTATTTCTTTTTTTTTTTTTTTTAATTTTTTTTTTTTTAACGTTTATTTATTTTTGAGACAGAGAGAGACAGAGCATGAACGGGGGAGGGTCAGAGAGAGAGGGAGACACAGAATCTGAAACAGGCTCCAGGCTCTGAGCAGTCAGCACAGAGCCCGACGCGGGGCTCGAACTCACATACCGTGAGATCGTGACCTGAGCCGAAGTCGGACGCTTAACCGACTGGGCCACCCAGGCGCCCCTACACTATGTATTTCTAATATGCATTCATTTGTACTTGTCCACATTCAATAAATCTTGACCAGAGTCCTTTACGTGCAAAGTCCAATGAGAAATACAGACATGAAGGAGGCAAATCTCTACCCTCAGGTACCCTATTAGAGATGTTCAAACATATAGAACACATACAGAAAAGTATGATACAAGGTGTCCAGTGCCAAAGAAGGACCTCTTAGTGTTTGAACTATTAGGCTGCTGACCCTATGACAGAGTTTACCATATATCATCTTGTTTCTCACAACTTCCCTTTCAGTCATACAGGTGTTATGATCCATTTACACAGACCCCCCCCCCCCTTGATATTCCTACTTCTGTTTTTTACTAGTTACCTTTATGTGAGCTCCTACCACCTACTAGCCTTGACATATTCATTATGGAAACAAAAAGTATAAGAGTATTTCACTGAATGAAAAGAGTATATTTATTTTAGTTTATTTTATTTTTGAGAGAGAGAGCTCAGGCACTTAGAGGGAGGGACAGAGAAAGGGAGAGAGAATGTTGAGCAGGCTCCATGCTCGGCACAGAGCATGAAGCAGGGCTCAATCTCACGACTATAAGGTTATGACCAGGGCTAAAATCAAGAGTTGGATGCTCAACCAACTGAGCCACCTAGGCACCCTGAGAAACGTATATTGATTTTATAATCAGACAGACTGGATTTCAAATTCTGGATCTGCTACTTAGCATGTCAACGTGGACAGGTTATTTAACCTATCTGACCCTCAGATTTCTTATAATAATACCTACCTTACAGGGGATGATGAGAAAATAATGAGACAATGTATGTAAAGCATCTACCACATTGCCGAGCATGTACTTCGTTTTCAACAGACTCTCATTCTCAGCCTCTTGTACATCAAAAGGGAAGCAGCTCACTGAGTGCCTGAGACCTAGGCTCCTAACCCATATTGATACATCCCCAACCCACCACTGAATGTCCAGGGATGCTCAGACATCCAACTGAGAACGTGCCTTTGTGAGACCCGCCAATCAATCACTCCAGGGATGACCACTCTCTCAATCTCTGAGCGCGCTTACTTCTTAATCAACTTCTTCTTGTCAGGATTCACCTTTATTTCTTCCAACTGCTACTCTCTCCCCTCTAGAAGGTATTTATGTTCACTCCCAGAATTCATTCCCCAATCTCTCCTGTTACTAGTCACCAAGACAAATAATTAATTTTTTAAAGGAATGTCTACTTTTCCCTGTCAATAAATTACACTGGGCAAGTCTCTGAGGCCCTGCCAACCCCTCCTTCCAGGACTTATTGGACATGTACTTGAAAAACAGGTTATTTATCTCTGTCCCTACTGTCAACTCCCTCTCTATTCTCATCTTGGTGTTCCCTTATCAATTTGAGTTTGTCTCTTAAAATCATTCTAATCTCACCAGGCTTTGTGGATAGCTTGGACAATGTGCAGGTTCCTGTTATTATCAATGACATTTCCTTTTATTTCCCCTTGTTCTTGTCAGAGACATGTATTTATTTTTATGCCAGCCATATTTGTTGCTAGATGGCAGGCAAGCATTCCAAGTATATATTACCCTATCTCTGAAGATGTTCTCTTTCTACTTTTTCTTGTATATTATCTCTTTATGTTCTTCCTCCATTGAATAGATACTATGACTATTTGCTGAAGTTTTTAGATTCCAAAACAGCAAAAACAAGGTCGCCTTTTTCTACATGTTATCAAAGAGCACCTGGTCATAGGTCAATTTCATTAACTCACAGGTCAACTCTCCCTTCCCAGATGAGGTGCCACCTTTGCTGTAAGCTTTCTTAGGTACCTGACTTAGGTAACAACTCTTTCTTCTCTCGTGAAACCTCATTCATACTTTTCCTGTAACTCATCTCACACCATGTTGGAATTTTTTAATATATCTCTCTCCTCCAATAAATAAATACTTGTCTAGATAGCAGGAGGATTCCTTTTTACTTATGTATCCCTGGTGCCCAACACAGTGCCTTGTACATAATAGATGCTCAATAAATATTTTAAACAGCTAATGTCTTTGAAAATAAATCATTGCCAGCTGGCTAAGTATTCCAGTTCTGAAATTTACTATTTGAATCATTAACCTCATGATTTTTAATTCCATCATCTATAAAATGGATATGAATTACATTGCCAAATAGGATTTTCAAGATCACAAAGCTAATACCCTCACTTAATAAATGAGGAACTTGAGGCTCTGAGTAGGAAAGAGTCTTACCTACAGTCAGCCCTTAGGGCCACAATCTGAATTGAGTGGTATTTGGTAGGAATTCACCGATGGATAATTAAGCAATCTTAGTGATCCATATAAATGGCTAGGCTAGGGCCCTAAGGTATAGAAGAAGATGCAGAGCCTCAAGAAGGAAAAGAAATTAAATGAACAGGATATTCTTCCTAGATGGGGATCCTGGAGTCCCCAGGTTTGTGAAGTGACCTTGCTATACTTTATCTTGGATACCTGGAAATAAAGGTCTAGAAATGATTCCTGCTTCATATGAATGGCTGGGGACTGAGATAATTTTTTCATGATGTATTGAGTTCTTTAGAGAAAGCTATCATAGGAACCTGATGACATTCACAAAGGATGAGCATGGAAGTGAATAGAAGGCCATGACGATGAGGCAAGTGAGCCTTGAGTGCCATTGCCAGTAGAGACAGTGGGCCACGATTTGTCCCCGTTCTGCGTGGCTGGCATCAAGGAACTCTAAGGGAGTCTCAGTCCCAGCAGTCCTTTGGCCAACACTGACCAAGGCTGCAGAGAGGCAGGAAGTTAGAACAAGAACCACTGTAGCATGGTCACTGAACTGTATCAGACTTTGGAGTTGGACAGACCAGGGTCTGCCCTGGCTTGCCTACTAACTGTCTATGTATACTTGAGCAAGTTCTGCTATGCCTCAAAGCCTCAGCTTCCTTTTGTATAAAACGATAGGGAAACTACTTCAAGCGTTGATAAGGACTAAATGACATAATAGTTGTAAACCATTAGGCATTTAGCAAGAGGGCTCAGTCCCCAGGAGGAGGAGGCCTCTGAAATGAGTTGTCCAGCCCTCAGTCGTCCCATAGCCGGTAGTCCATTTCTGAATCCGTGGAGCATTTGCTTAGTTGATGAGGCTCAGCATTGATTTTGGTGTTAGGATTAGTTTTAGATACCCTGACAAGACTAGAGCATGGCCTAAATTGTGGTTCTAGGCTGGGGTCCTGGTACGCATGACTTTACCCATGTGATGGATCTGCCTTGAACCATTCCTCTGCCTAGAAGAAGCCTGCTACTATATTCCATATGTAAGATGGGCCCTCTTGTACATGTTGAATTCTAGTTCCTCTCACATGCTCTTCTCTTTTCTTGGGATATGGTATATTTTCACTAGGCAAAAACACTACCCATTCTACAAAGCCCCAGCCTTGGCATAACTACTTCTTCAAAGTGTTCCCTGATCCTTTTGAACAGACCAGGGCACACCTTGCCCTGTGCCTCATTGTACTGAAGCCTACACTTCTTATATAATATCACATCGGGTTACTACTTTAGTGTCTATGCCATGTTGTTTCCTAATCTTCCCTCCCCTCCCAGATTGGATGCCCTTACAGAATGAATATTCTTTATTTGTCACTGCATCCTCAGCACACAGCACAATGTCTGCCTCATAGTAGGTGTTCAAAAATATTTGTTGCTTTAATAGATGAGGTTTATTTCCATGACATGGTTCTCACCCAGACCTGGTTTCTTCCCATCATAACTCATGGCCACAGATATTGGATTATGGCAAGTAGTGCTCAAACAGAAATCAAGATCTTAGTGGACCATAGTCACTTGACCTAATAATGGTCCTCATGGGAAGATTGCACTGTGTGCTGAAGCATGTAGCACCGGGATGTAACCATCCATCCATCCAGTCAGCTGAATCAACCCTAATGGTCAGTGGAATGACCCATGTCATAGCTTGACTCTCTCCCATCCATCAGAGTTATTGATTAAGGTGGCAGTGTTAACATGTGCTTTAAAGAACACAGTAATATAGAAGACCAATGACAAAAACAGTCAAACGGTCGAATAAGGTGGGAAATGTACCATATTTTATACTTCTCAAGTAGTCATAGACAGCATTTACAACATCAAAGGTTCTAAAAAAGTTGTTTGTAAAGAGGTCTATTTAATTTGATTAACCCAGTGTTTTCCAAATTTATTTGGCCATTAGAACTCTTTTCCCTTGTTATACCTATTTATATCCCAGGGAGCTTGTGTTCCCTAACATGTGTTTTGGAAAGTGCTGGATTAAGGACTTTTCCAGAATGTAGGGGTAACAACTTCAAGGAGAGGGGTTTCTAGACAAAGTGGAATAAAAATAAATACACAGGAAAAGAATAGGTCACAGGAGGATATTAAATACCGAAGAAGCACAATTATACATTTCTGCTATATTTTCCTTATTTTTATTTTTTATTTATTTTTTTTATATCTTTACTTTTTTATTAATAGATATTTGGACAAAAACATATCCAAAACAGAACACAATAGTATTTATTAATAATTAGGCCAAACATTACTTATTAAAATATATCGGGTATTATTCTAAGAGTTTTACCTAGATTATGTAGTTAAATACTTCGGAGGCACCTGGGTGGCTCAGTCAGCTGAGCATGGGGCTCTTGGTTTTGGCTCCGGTCAGGATCCCAGGGTTTCATGAGTCCAAACCTGACCTCGGGCTCTGTGTTTCTAGCAGGAAGCCTGCTTGGGATTCTCTCTCCCTCTCTCTGCCTCTTCCCCGCTTGTGCTATTTCTCTCTCAAATAAATAAACTTTAAAAATATATAAATCCTTCAAAGATGCTGAAGAAATATTAATGTTACACCCATATTTTACTAATAGAAAAAAGTAAGTGTAAAGATATGAATTAATCTCCCTCAATGTTCAACTAAAGTTAGTTGATCATGCAAGTGGGATTCAAATCCAGTGTTCTGACTTTAAAACCCATAAATTTAAACAATCTGCTATTTTCTCTTCAAATACATTTACTCAAAGCTAGACATCACTATTGTTCACTGAACTTTGGTAACACTGGGAACTACTTTATAGAATAGACTGTAAGATCATTAAGTAAAGGGATAATTCTTGTTGATTTCTGTAATCCACATACCTAACATACTGCTTAAAATAAAAGTAAACATTCAATATGCTTAAATCATTTTCCTCATTTTTAGGATTCTGTTATTTCAGACACCTAAACAAACACCCTGGATGGCTTTTCCCTTACACATATTCTGAATGACTTTTTCTTTTATGTATACTCTTCAAAATATAACCACTCAGGAAACATAATGTTTGGCTATATGTACCATGCACAGGTAGTTTAGCAAATGATATAGTGGGGAAAATGCTGGCTTCAGATTCAGAATACTAATTTAAGTCCTATCCTTTCTTATCACACATAGCTTTACTCCTGGGAAGTTTGTTTTCTCTAATTCTCAGTTTCTTAATCAGGATAAGGGGGAAAACAATCCATGACCTGCCAAAGTCACACAAATAGTATGAGAATCACATGTCAATATATACAGTGTTTTAAATCTATAAAGAGCTGTTTAAAATAAGGTATCTTAATATATATCTATGGTTGTGGCAAAATGAACTCACTTTGAAATTCACATGTGCAGATTAAATGTAACTTATTTATTTTTTTAATAAGCCCAATATGGGTTCTCAAACTCTCATGACAGCTGGCAGGAAAAATAAAATCTAAGCGAAGCTAAATGTCCAACTCAGTTTGAATTCATTACAATCCAATAATTTAAGCCCTTTTACATGGTTCCCAGTGAATCTTATTTAAAAAATAATAATAACGCTTCATTTCATGAATGGTGTCTTCCGTCTTATGTTCCTCCATTATTATAGTGTCTGGAGATGCATGGACAGGGGAGGCCATGGACAAGAAGCCCTTGAGAAAGCAAAGCAGAATTGGAACCGTTGGGCATAACAACATCTGCCTGTTTTGGTCTCTGAGGCTGTGACACTTGATTGCTTGGTTCTGCTTGCCTTTCTGCTCTGGTGGACCATGTGAATCATCATAGCTCATTCTCTCCTGCAGCTTAGTGTAAGCCTGGTTGCCTTGCCCTCAGTTCCCACAAGCTACAGACCCCCATGTCTCTGTCATTTTCTGCATCTGGCCCACTGACCAGTCATCCCTACTCAGCTTAAGGTGGGGTTCCATGTCTGCTAAGCTCAGCAACCAGCATTCTACCGCACCTTCTGCATCTCTCTGCCTAACCACACTGTGCCCCAGTGTACAGCGTAGGGTAGCTTAAGAGGTTTCTAAGAGTCCAAAGTAATTAATAAGAACAGAAGCCATTCACTTAATATTACCCACATTTATCCAGTGCAGATTGTGCTTTTGGCTTGGAGGGAGGAACATCAGAGTATATCTGCCCACTCCATTTCTCTCTTTGTTCCTTCCAAACAAACTCCCCAGGTTAGAGAATGGCTTTTCCTTTAAACCTCCTGAGTTAAAGCCTCCTACCAATGATCAGCTACTTCTGTGTCTTTCCTATCATATGTTAAGAACTGGGTCCTCTCAGCCCTAGATAAAGTAAAAGCAGACAAGAAGGCATTTGGGGATTTCTCTCTGAAACCAACAGCCTGGTTTACAATCCTATTGTCTTGCTGTATAATCCCACTTTGCAAACCAGGAGATTCATAAGGTTTTTCCTCTTTTCACCTTTAATGTAGTCCGGGCTCAAACAGATGTATATATCTTCGGACAATACTACCTTCACCTTTATTTAGTTGCAAACCTCAAAACATTTTTAACTTAATGTAAAAGCAAATATGAGAAAAGCTACAGATACCAAAAGAGGTTGCAATCTGGAGATCCTTGATTCTTCTGTGAGACCAATCATTCTTTACATGTACATGAAAGGTTACAGTCTATAAACTATAGAAAGAACACAGGAAAGAGTGCTTTGTGCAAGTCAAAACCATACAATAACAGTTTCTATAGCCTGGGATGTGTTACTTAACCCTTCTGACTCTCAGATTCGTTATCTGGACTGGGAATAACCATACGTATAACATTGCATGTGGATTTCATGAAGATTAAGTGGGATTGGTTTATATGGAAAATTATAAAGAGTCACACACATATTATTTATTATAGGCTCAGTTATAGGCTCACAGGAGACTATGGTAATTACCATCAATATTTACTGTGTGCTTAGTATGTGCCAGGAAGTGTAGTAAGAGCATCATGTGGCTTAGGTCACTGTAACATCATGTGAGGTAAGCATTCCCATTAGGCAGGTGAGAACAAAGGCACAAGGAGGCTAAGTAGTTGGCCCCCAAGTCACTTAGCGCTGAGCAAGCGATCTAATATTGAAGTCCAAATAGCTTGCCTTCACAGTTGAAGCTCTTAACCACTGTGGGTCTGCAGACAAGTGGAAAGCCAACAAAGTACTGATGGTGATGTTCATGTCATTGCTGAGGACAATCAAGTGGAGAGCTGAGGTGACTGGCTCAAAATCACACAGCAAGTTAAAGGCTAACCTGTGCGGAGAGTGAAGGTGCAGGACGTGTGGTCTGTGGGGATTTATCCACTAGACCCAGCCACCTGCTTGGTCAGCAGTCAGAGAGCCAAAGACAACCAGCCTCAGGCATTTTGCTTCTTCTGCCTGCTCCGCTAAAGAGGTCTTCTCAGAGGTCTCAAGGTCCAGGGGAGAGGTGTAAGCACCTTGCACCTCCCCCACCAACATACCGACTCAGCTCGAATTAGTCTTGTTAAAGGAAGTTGGGCATTTCACATCGTGGCACATTACATTCATGTGGTCTCACCTCTCTCTGCTGGAAAAATGAGGCAACTAATTCATTTTAGCAGCTTTTCCCTTTCTGCCTAAAACGTGTCCTCTGATGATGCTAATGCAGGGAGATGGGAACTGTTTTAATACGATCAGTCCTTCACTGTGGATTAGTATACATTTAAAGCAGCATTTCTTCCATGTCTGGGCTCACTTTCAAGACTGTCTGTGAGGATTAAGGAACAGCATGGTTTTGCAATTGTAAATAAGGTATCTTATGTTCCTCCTGTTATCATTGCATTTGACAAAAAGGGGAAATTTAACTTCAAGGGAAGGTATTACATATGCCTATACACATTCATGCACATAATGGAATGTTTATTTCTGTCATTTGAAGAAGCTCTTCTCGGAAGGTCACCAGCTGTCACGCAAGAAAACATTCAATGTAATGTAATGATTAAGAGGATGAACTCCTCTGCTTTCAATGTCCAGATTCAAGTCCTGGATCTACTACATACTAGCTGTGTGACTTTGGGCCAGATACATAACCGCCCTGTGACTAAGTTTCCTTGACTGCAAAATGGGGATATATTTTCATCAGAGGGTCTTCATGAGGATGAGGAGAGATTTAATAAATGGAAAGTTGGTATAGTGGAACAAGCTGGGGGAAGCAGTTATTAAAGCAGGTAGGGAAGGATTTCCTCAGTATCCTCAGACCCTATGGCTGTGAGTAGGCTCCTTTATTCTACAGAGATGGGCTGCTATCACAACAGCTTCTTCCCAGAGCCTTTTGGAAAGAGTATAACTCTTAGGAATGTGACATAAACACCTGGGGAGACTCTGGGAATGGCAAACTGAGAGGGTTGGGATGTGACGGCAAGCTACCAGGGCCACCACCGATGACCTCAAAGTGCTTTCAGGGCCAGATGAAGCAGTTTTGATTTTAGGCAATGTAGACCCACTGAAGGTTTTGAAAAGAGAAAATAAATTCTGAGGTGTCTTTTGGGAATATGAAGCTGACCATGGAGAAGACAATATAACGGAACCTGGGTCGGCAAGCTACAGCCCCCACCCCCCCCAACCCAATCTAGCCTGCCATCTGTTTAGTCTGCAAGCTAAGAATGGTTTTTACATTTTTAGATGGTTGAAAATAAATCAGAAGAATAGTATTTCATGACATGTGAAAATTATATGAAATTCAAATCTCAGAGTTCATAAATAAAGCTTTATTGGAACATAGCCACGTTCGTTTATTTACTTATTGTCTATGGCTACTTTTTCTGCAGTGGCAGAATTAAGTAATTACATCAGACACCATATAGCCTGCAAAGCCTGAAATTTTTACTAGCTGGACCTTTACAGCTAATGGTGCTGGTCCCAGATAGGAGAGTGACGGAACAGTAAATAGAAGCCAGATTGGGATACTAATACTAGTAGAAAAACTGCAATCAATTGTGTATTTCCTAATTGCCACATATTTTATTTGTATCATCATGCTTAATACGCAGGAACAAATCTATATTAGTATCTAAGTAGCTTGGCCAAAGTTACATAAGGAGGGCAAGGCAGAGGCATGGTGTGAACTCTTATCAATGGACCATAACATCTGTGCTCTTAATCATTACCCATACATACTGCCTTGAACAATCAAATGAAAGGTGGTGAGGAATGGGACAAAGGGAGGAAGTCAAGACCTATGCTGGAGATACAATCAGCAGGAGTCAGAGAAGCCCTTTGAATGGGAGAAATCAGGATAAAGTCAGAGAAGAGAATATCCTAAGGTCCAGTGCCTGGACCAGTTGGAGCTCCACATTGCTTGCAAGGGTCCGAGTTTCAGCATTCTTACATATAACTCAGCTTCACATGAACTCTTCCCGTTAATATTCTGCCATCACTCTTGATCTGGTAATTGTGCCACTTGGGCTCCCAAGCACTAAAATTAAATCTGGAATTTGTCATACACCTTCTCCATGCAATGGTAACACAGAAGGTGGGAGCTCCAACAGTCAAAATGAATTACTCAGTGAGTTCATTTGTCACCAGAAGGTAATTGGGATTTAAGCTACAGTCTCAGGAAGAAATACATCACATCGCATGATTACTTGTATTAATGGCAACCTACATTGAATTTTCATCCCCACCCCAACCCCTTTTCATCAGATCCAGTGGCCTGCCAGCAGTATAATTTGGCTCTTTTCTTGGCTGAGAAAAGAACCACCCTTAAAGTAGGACAATGTCTTAGCTCTGAGCTGGTTTTAAGGATTTTCACAAATTCATCTGTTCATTCATTTATTCACCCACAGACATGCATTTACTGAGAAGCTATTCTATGCCAGGTCTGAAATTGATGCTAGAAGTGCAAAGGGGCATAAATCATATTCCTACAGATAAAGTGGTGATTCTAGAATATGATTTTAAATAGGATCAGGAGACCCCACACGTATCAAAATGCAACCCCCGATCTCTCTATCACGAAGACAGGGAATTCCTCTACACTTTTTACTCATTTGTGTCTGCATATGCTGCTGTATTTTAATGGGTAAACCTGTAAGAAAATATCACAGTGGGTTATAAGGAATGGAGAGAGTAGGAAGACCTGCTTTTATTCCTGGCTCTGATATGAATTGTTGGAGAACTTGGGCAAGTTATTTTTCTGGTCTTCCATTTCTCATCTATAAGATCATGGACTGGGTTAGCCACAGCTATGTATAGAAAGTGAAGATAGAGATGCTGATTAAACTGAGGAGGGGCAGAAAGACAGGTTGGGATCCTTGAGTCTCCCCTTTTTCTCATACTTTTCCTGTTGACAGAGGGGAAATTCACAAATCCTGCAGAATACAGTTTAGTGTCATAAAAAAAGGGAAAATATATTTGCATTTGGAATGAACTCTTATTTTTTTAAAGTTTATTTATTTATTTTGAGTGAGAGAAAGAGAGAAAGAGAGAGAGCAAGTGGGAGAAAGGCAGAGAAAGGGGGAGAGAGAGAGAATCCCAAGTAGGCTCTGCACAGCCAGCACAGAGCCCGATGTGGGGTTTGGATTCATTAACTGTGAGATCATGACCTGAGCTGAAGTTGGATGCTAAACTGCCTGAGCCACTTAGTTACCCCTGAAATGACCTTTTAGAGAAGGAAAGCAGATAAAGTCTTTCATAGCTGTGTTACCTCTTTATGCTAAGCCTCTGTGCTAAATAGGACGAAGGAGCTGTATCACTCAGGGGTGAGCCCCCGTGTCTGACATACCCAGGAAAGGTTCCCTTCTTCTTCAGAATGGAGGTCTGGGAATGTTCCAAAAGTACTTATCACCTGTCACAAGTTGAGACTACTATGGCACACACCTTTCTGGCTCAGATAATGATTTGAGCTGGCTCTTTGAATTCATTCTTGAACAAACCAGGGACACTGGGCTTTAGTAGAAATCAAGCCATGGGGTAAAAACAGGGAAAAAAAACCTTAACATTTCAACATTCACTGCAATGTACATTCCTAAGGTGGAATCTCCAACTCTGTGCACACCTTCCTCTGCCTTAGGTCCAAGAGTGGGAGATCAGACGGGAAATGTAGTTGAGGCTGCTACTTATTTTGCTCTCGTCTTTTTGGTAGAAAGAATAGGGAGATATCCCTACTTCCACTACAGGCCCTTCTATAACCTTGGTGTCAGTTTCCTTTTACAGGTGGGGTTTTCTGGAGGAATATGCAAAGACAGGGTATAAGATTTTAAAGAGAGACCAAAAGGAAGAGCAAGGAACAGGATGGAGCAGGGGAGGAAGTTTAACTGATGGGGAGCTCTAGAGTGAATATTGTCTGTCAAGATAATCCCACATTAGGTTTACATTGCCTGGCCTCTCTATGCCTGCTTGCTTGCTTCTCTGTTACCAGATGAGAGTTTCCAGGAAGAGCATGGCCTGGACAAGGTGGTCTCTACAGCTGAGGCAGGCGCTAGAGGAGCTTATAGCTGGAGGTTGCTTGCTGACCTCATTCTACACAGCTGGGTAGTACATCCTTCCTGAAGGAATGTCTAAGCCACTAGACTCAACGTGAAATTGATGGCACAGATGGGTGACTGAGGAGAGATTAGAGAAGACATCATTTACAAGGGTGCTACATTATTCTTTGTAAGTTTCAGTGAACTACACCCATAAACCTCAAGGACAGAGGGAGGTGGCAGCCGCCATAACCTGGAGAGGACTGGGGCAGTGGCTCTAACTACAGGAGTGGTCTCCCCTGTGGGGGCCGTGGCCTTAGGCAGAGGAACACAGCAGGTAGCAACCTGTATGTAGCCTAGGAAGGAGGGAGCCAATGATATAAAGATTCTGACCTCCTTCTCTTACCCTCTTTTCCTCCTTAACCAACTGAGTCACCCGGGAGCCCCCAGATGTAGGAAATAAACCACTGTTAGTATAATTTAATTCTCTAAAATGTGTTAAAAATGAAACAAAACAAAACAAAACAAAATCTACAATCTAAAAATTCCCCAAAAACTGTTGTTAGGCAATCTGGGAAGGTCAGGACCACAGAGGTAGAGCCAAAGCAGCATTACCAGCCCACAGTGAAATCCCACTACCCCTTCAGTGTCAGCTTTTTTTTGACTTTGTCTCTGGACTAGGACTCTATCTTGGAAAAGGCTGCAGAAAAATATGAGTCTCTCACTTGGCTTAGCTCTATTTTCTCTTGAGGCAGGCTACTCTATGCACATCTTCACTGATCTTGAGACCCAAACACCAGAGACCTCCTTGTTTCTACCTCTAGCTCAGTGTTTTTCAAACTATGTATGCATTGCAACTCATCAGTAGGCTATGAAATGAAGTTAGCATGGCCAACTCTCTTTAACAATAGTATAGGACAGATTCTATTACTGCATATAAAAAGGGTTTATTATTATCTTACCAAACTTTGCTTCAGGTATGTGTATTTATATATGGAGTTGAAATGTAAAGTACATTTCTTATGGGGGTCCCAATAAAAAGTCTGAAACCACTATCCTACCCTGTTTGAGGTCATAGAAAATAATTATCAAGAAACAGGTAGTATAGATATCTCCATCTCATTTCTGCAATGGATCAGGAGTGGGGGTGCAAAGATGGAGATTAGAGATGGAAAAAGATTCAAGGTTGGGTGGGTAGCATAGCTGGCATACAAGTTCATCATTTTTTCTTATGGCAACATATTCAAATTATTGAAAAGCTTAATTTGAAATGCCTTCCCCCCCCCCTTTGATTCTTCCTCCTCTTGGCTGTGTCTAGTAACCATCATATCCATCCCAAGCGTGACCTGAAGGCTTCATTCTAAACTCAGCAAAGAACTCAGTGGCCCAAATGGAGCTCTGGCTCTCAGCAAGAGGAGGAATTAGATCCAGAGAGAAACACACTGGGATGTGCTGCGGGTCAGTATCCCAAGATCTGTTGCCCAGTGCCATGTGCAGATGTCTCTGGTTTCTGTTTTCCAAGACAGATATGCAAGAGCTCACACACTGGTTGCCAGCACCCTTATGTCTGGCTCTACCATTATAACTGTATTAACAATTCAGCAGCCTTTGGTGCATAGGTTAGATCCACATGCATTTAATTGCCTTGGATGATTAAGAGTTAACACTGTTGACCTACCCAGAGGGAAATTGCAAGGAATATCCAATTAGAGGCAACCAGCCTCTTTGAAAATATCCAGTGTACCAGGAGAGCTTGATAATAATCATGATAATCATAACAATTCTAAATATATATTTTTAAAGCTGTGAGCTGTTTCTCACCCATGAAAACTTTATTTGCTAGAAAGCAGTTCCTTGCAATTATTCAAATTGGAGATTTGTATTTTTTGTTGTTGTTGTTCCCCGTGGCCTCTCTGGTGGAAGAGGGACAGAGAAAGCTATCCCAGAGGGGAAGAGAATCAATCCCAGCTGCTCATTAAAAGGTAAACCGTCAATAATCTTTGTCAGGCCTTTTTATCTTGGGCTTTAGTACATGATGATCCCTAAGGCAGCATGTGGTATTGAGATTTAGAATGGCTCCTGGTTTGCACATCCCCATTGGCGTAGGATTAACCCTCTGCACACCAGTGCACACTTCCGTTGAACCACTGCTGAACCCTGGATGGACAAGGATTATGAGGCTGCTATGTCCATCTACAGGCAGCACGGGCTTCTCTTGAGCAATATATACCTATCTCAAGGGGATTGGGAACCAAATCCAGCCATTAGAAGGGGCAGCAAGAGACAAAAATTCAGGTCATCATCCAGATTGCATTAACTTAAAATTCAACTCATGTCACAGGCATTTATTGAAAGCCCTTTCTATGAATCCCTTGCATTTAGATTCTGGTTGATCCTCACTGTAATGCTGTGAGGGAAGGGTTATGATTCTTAGTTTGCATAAAAAAACTCAGAGAAGGTAACTTACCACTAATGACATCCCTGTGTTACATGTCTTTAAGTATCATTCACGTATTGATGACTTCTAAATTTATATCTGCAGTCTAAAATGCTGCTGGAACTACAGATTTGCATATCCAACTGTGTGCTTGACATCTGCACTTTGATATCCAATAGGCATCCCAAGTCTGACATGTCCACATCTGAGCTCTTGATATATTCCCCTAAACCTGAAGTCTGTGACAACTCCATCTATCCATTCACTGCACAGGCTTCAAACCCTACAATCATCCTGGTTGCCTAGTCCCTCATCAGATTCATCAGCTAACTCTTATATCCAGAATATGATCATTTCTCACCAACTTTGTGATGGTGACACCGCCCCAACTCCCATTATTCCTTCCTCCTGAGTCACCTTCTAACTGGGTCCCTTTGTTTTCCCTTGCCCCTTTCAGCCTACCCGACACATCAGTTATTATGATCTGAGAAAGATGTAAGGCAGATGATGTTGTTCCTTTGCCCCAATACTCTGATAGCTTCCCATTTCACAAAGAGGAAATCCAGTATTCTTCCCATAACCTAAAGGCCCTACCCAATCTGGGCCCCGTTATCTCTTTGATCTCATCTCCCAATATTTATTCTTCCTTAGTCACATGGCCTCCTTTCAGTTATTCTGCCTGACCTACTCCTGATTTTGGATCTGTTATGGGTTGAATTGTGTCCTCCCAACCCCTCAAAACTGATGCTGGAATCCTAACACCCAGGACCACATAAGAATGTGATCTTATTTGGAGATAAGGTGTTTCTATAAGTAATCAATTTAAATTGAGGTCATTAAGAGTGGATGCTAATCCAATAAGACCGGTCTCTTTATAAAAAGGGGGCATTTGGACACAGTGCCATGCACACAGGGAGAATGCCATGTGAAAGTGAAGGCAGGGTTGGAAGTGAGATATCTATAAGCCAAAGAATGCCAGCAAACCAGTAGAAGCTAGGAGAGGGTCTTGGAATAGATCCTTCCTTCACGGCTCTCAGAAGGAACCAATCCTGCAAACACCTGGATTTTGGACTTTTTGCCTTCAGAACGCAGAGATAATACATTTCTATGATTGAATCTACCCAGTTTGTGGCACTTTGTTATGGTAACCCTAGGACACTAATATGAGGCCACTGTCCTTGCACTTCCATCCTCCTAAAATATTCTTCCCCCAGGTACAACATGGTATGTCCCCTTACCTCTTGATTCGCAAACCTTTTTCCGAGTACCTAACCAAAAACTAGCACACATTCCCTAATATGTCCTCCCTCTCATCTCTCCTTTATATTTATTCTTTAGAACAGATGCTTTCTATACTTGTCTTATTTATTTTATGTTTCTGTCACTATACCATCAGCTCCAGGAGGGCATGAATTTGGGAACATTTGTTTTGTTTACTGCTGAATTCTCAACACACCTGCATGTAGTAGTCACTCAATAAATGCTTGTTGAATGGATGGATAAATAAATGAATCTATCCCTACTCTCTCCTACCATTCCCACTGCCATTATCCTAGTCTAGGCCACTGTTACTTCTTCCTACACCATGACAGCAGCTCTTCATTGGCCTCTCTGGTACTGGCCCCATCTTCTCCATTCCATGTTTTAAGTTGCTTCTAGAAGCCAGCTTTCTTTTTTTTTTTTTTTTTTTTTATTTTATTTTATTTTTTAATATATGAAATTTACTGTCAAATTGGTTTCCATACAACACCCAGTGCTCATCCCAAAAGGTGCCCTCCTCAATACCCATCACCCACCCTGCCCTCCCTCCCACCCTGCCCTCCCTCCCACCCCCCATCAACCCTCAGTTTGTTCTCAGTTTTTAACAGTCTCTAATGCTTTGGCTCTCTCCCACTCTAACCTCTCTTTTTTTTTTTTTTTTTTTTTTCCCTTCCCCTCCCCCATGGGTTTCTGTTATGTTTCTCAGGATCCACATAAGAGTGAAACCATATGGTATCTGTCTTTCTCTGTATGGCTTATTTCACTTAGCATCACACTCTCCAGTTCCATCCATGTTGCTACAAAAGGCCATATTTCATTTTTTCTCATTGCCACGTAGTATTCCATTGTGTATATAAACCACAATTTCTTTATCCATTCATCAGTTGATGGACCTTTATAGAAGCCAGCTTTCTAAAATGCATGACTTCTTTCTCTTGGTCAAAAGCTTCCTGAGTGGTTGCGCTATGGGTTTTTGGATAAAGCCAAGCCCTCCGGAGCAACATCCTGACGGATTTGTAGTGGCTCTCTATAGTAGGCTGCTACCAATTCCTCCCATCCCAGTAGGCTCATTCTGCTCCAGTGGGACTTTATTTCCTTTTACCTTGAATCTGGGAAGGCCTTGTAACTTGGTGGACCAATAGTATATGGCAGATGTGATGCGATGTGACTATGAAGCTAAGGCCAGTATCAAGTGCAGCAGAGACAAATGTTCCCCTCAGACTGCTGACCCAACTGAAGAATCATGAACAAGTAAATTTTTTTTAATGTCACATAGTTTTTAGGTAGCTTGTTATGCAAGCAAGTGAAACCTGCTTTAGCTTTATCCCAAATAGTGTTCCTGCTTCTACTTGTTCTGTCTGCCATGTTGAATTATTATAGTTCCATGCATGCATAATGTGCCCACTCCCCACACTTGAGCCTTTCCACATGCTGCTTTCTCTACTTAGAACTGATTCTCATTTTTTTCACCTGGTTAACAGTGACCTCATCCTTCTAGGCCTGGACCACCCTTCTGGCCCTGAAAGCCCCCTGAGCTTACCTATGTCCAAGTACTTAGCAACCTGTATTCTAGCCATCTCTCCCTAACCAGAGATAAAGCTCACTGAGGGTAGGAAAAGCATCTTAGTCACCTCTTTGGCAACAGGACTTAGCTTTGTGCTTGGCACATGGTGAGCATTCAGAATTTTCACAGATGAAAAAATGAATTCTACTAAATGACTAAATGCTCATAGATGCTTACAATTTACTTGGGGTAGAGAGGTAAGATTAAAATGCATGAAACAATTAGAGAACAAAGCAAAACAGTGTAAAGCTAAATACCAAATGGGTACCAAGTGTTCACAACTTCAGAAATCCTCTTATCTTGATAATTGATCCATGCTATATTAGGTTCTTCATATTAGTAGTAATTAGAATAATAATGATCCATTACAATGAAAACTTTAATTTCCACAATGCTTTCGCATGCATTATCTCATTTGACTCTATTCCAATTATTTAGGGACAAAGAAGTCATAGAATCACTTATGCCACATCATGTAACATGAACAGGTTTCATGTCACATAATTCTTAACTGAACTCAGTTACTTGTGAATCGGATTGCTACTCAAATATTTCTGTGAGCTTTAGAAGAAGATGTAATATCTCTGTTCCCCAACAAATGCAATAAAGCATAGGTTTAGTGTTCCCAAGGACTGAAGAAATGACCTGTAGCACAGACATCTTGGCTAAAAAAAAAAAAAAAAAAGAAAAAGAAACAGTAAAATTACAAAAACACCCTGAAAATATAAACTTATGAGCAAAGGGATATTTAATAAATGCAATTTAATGCTCTCAAATTTTAAAACTATGTTGAATACATTTTACATACAGATGCCTTTCCATTTGGAGATTGCTGATTATATCTCCAAATAAGCAAAGGTTCTCTACCCAAGAGCAGAAAAATATCATTCAAAACTAAGAGGATGATTAGCTGTGCATTGCATTGCATCAAACATGACCAGAATACCTGTCCATTCTGGATTTCCTATCATGAACAGATACTATTTACTGAACAGCTACTCTGACCAAATATTGTATTAGGCACCATTTTAAGTGATTTATCTTCACTGTAATCTTTAGGCATTCCCAGGAGGTGGGTATCATATCCCCATTTCACAGATGAAAAACTTGATGCTCAAAGAGATAAAGTAAATGTTGCCTTACGACATAGCTATTCAGTGGCTTCTAGGATTCAGTCTGTCTGATTTCAAAGTTAGTGTTCCATCTGTCTTAAGAACGTTTGCTAATCAAAGAATAAATGAATATTTTAGGGTTACTAGTAATGTTAGGGACCTTTCATTTCTGTTTCTCATTATTGCTCTTAATGAAAACATGAATAATTAATTGAGGACTGACAGTCACCTCCTGATACAAAACATTCAGAGTTGCAGATGGGTCCCCCCTACCTGACACCATAGCAACCAGTTGAAGAATGGAAAAAAAAGGAAATATTTTTTGATCATACAGTTTTGCTTCCATTTTAGGTGGAAGGAAGGAAGGCGAAAGAGATAATTAGCCCCGCTTCCTGACTCTTAGGTGTCAAATTCAACCAGAACATCTGTATTTCCCACTGTTCCTCTCTTCTTTAAATGATCTCAAAGCATTCTAGCAGAACCCAAGACAAAAATACCTCTTGATGAGGAAGAACTAGCTAGTCAGAAAGGTTTATTGGGGTTTTCTAAGTTTCTTGTTGGAGGACATCTGTACCAAGAACCTTAATTTATCAACCTGAGGGGATTTGCTGGGACACAATGAAACCTTTCTTGATGGGTTTCCTAGCCAGTTGCCACTAGCAGAAAGTTCTCTTTGCTAAAGGTTTCCCTCCCCACATCTGTGCCTTTTAGATTCCCAAGGAGGAGAGGGAGAAAAAGGTAGTAGCAGGGGCCATTACTAAATTATGCTCAGGGATTTCATTTCTATGATTTCAGAACTTCAATAAACAAGAATGGGACCGCCTTAAGACAAGAGGTCCTGTTCCCTAACTCTGCTAAGGAGGAATGGGGGGAGAGCTTTCCTACAGAGGGGCTTTGGAGAAATCTTGAATAATGAACAGAAGTTTGCTGTGGAAAACAAGGAAGTGTGCATATGTGAAGTGTGTGTGTGTGTGTGTGTGTGTGTGTGTGTGTGTGTGTATGGTAGGTTGGGAGGGTGGGGAGGAAAAGGACAAAGAAACTGGCATGTGCAAGGTATGCAGGTGTGATATGGCAAGGTACACTTTGTATAAGTGGTTAGCCCTGCCTGTAGCCACCTGCCCTGAGCTCGCCTCCTTCCTCTTGTTAACAACTCCTGCTCAGATTTCAGGCTGCAGCTGAGATGTTACTTCCTCCAAGAAGCCTTCCCTGATATACCAATTCCAGGATAAATTCTCCTACTCTGGGTCTCAAAAAACTCCCTGCACTTCCCCATAGTGAATGGTAATTGCCTGCCGATAGCTAGACTTTTAGGTAATAGGTAATAGGAAACTACATGACAAAAACTTTTGACACATTACCACAATCTTAGTGACTTATAGCAGCAGAAATTTATTCTTTTATAGCTACATAGGTCAGATATCTCCATAAGACTTACAGGGGCAAAATTAAAGGTGTCAATAAGAAAAGTTCCTCTGAGGCTCTTGGGAAGAGTCCATTTCTTGCCTCTCCCAGCTTCCAGTGGCTGCCAGTATTCCTTGGCATATGGCTGCATCCCCCCACTCTCTGCTTCCATGGTCATGTTTCCTTGTCCTCTTCCACCATCAAACCTCCCTGTGTGTCCCACTTGTGATTGCATTTAGGACCCACTGATAATCTAGGATAATCTTCCTAGTGCAACATCCTTAATTTAATCACATCTACAGAGTTATTTTGCTATCTAGGGCAATATTCATACGTTCTAGGGATTAGGATCTGGATATCCTTGGAGACCATTATCAGCCTACTACAAAGCTTTTACTGGCACGAGCACCATCTGCTCCCCAGCCTATCCCTAGTGCCCTGCACAGTGTCAAGCTCATAACAGGTACTCAGTGTGTATATGTTGAAAAGAAGGAATTAAACCAGTGGATGTATGGAAGAATGGATGCCCTAGGTAACCCAAACCACGTGGGTGAACACTGACAAGGCTGGACATAGAACAGGGATAAATCACCTAGGACTGTATAGCCATAGTAAGGAGCTTAACCTTTATGTAATGGTCAGTGGAGAGTTGCTGAAGGGCGTTAAGCAAAATAACATCTTAAAGAGTTTTATGTTAACATAATAGAATGTCATTGGTCCCCATCTTGACTCGGAGGTATACAGCTCTCCTGGTTAAAGTTAGAATTAACTTTGCTTTCCAGGCAAAGTTAACCTGCTCTGATTTTTACTTCTAGGTAGAATGAGACACAGTCTTATGTTATGAGGCAGCTTATGGTTAAGATGCCCGTTTAAAATGACAAAGTCCCTGCATAAACCAAAGACTACTACATTACAAAGGGAAGTGTCCATGGTCTTTTTGCTGAGAACAGCTGCCTTAGTCCCTGGAAATCCACACACCCTGGGTTTCCTTGCAAGGCTCTAGGGGCACAGAATGGCAGACAGGAGGCTCTCAGAAATACAGAAAGGGCCACAGGCTGCTTAGAAGTGACCACAAAAAAACCATAAGCAAATGCTTCCCTCAAGTGAAGAAGTGTGCATGCATACCTACAAAGGGGAGGAGGAAGACAGGGAAAGAAAGGGAACAGACAACAAGGAATTTTACAAGTGAGCTCTGCAGCTGGCAAGCAAGTGGGAATATGTTCAGCACTCAAAGGGAAAAGCAAAGGCAGTGCCAGCATGGCTCTCAGAACTGCTGCCTTGTGCCAAGAACCTTTGCAAGTACGTTTTTCTTCTCATTCACATTCCCAAACAGTAAATAGCATTGTCAAACCCAATCTTGTCATAAACATGACTCATTTGGCATTTTTAATCTTTTCCATTGATTTAATCAGCAAAGGGCTTTCCCATCCACCCTCTCATCTGAGACTCACACCAACTCCTTAGCAGGAGGTGTGGCAGCTCTCACAGTCTCTGTTTTAGAGACGAAGAAACAGAGGCTCAGATGGGACACGGGCTCTGCCCATGGTTACATACTGAGTGAGCTGAGGTGGATTATTCCAACTCCAGCTCTGCTGTGCTGTCTATACTCCCACTACACATAGGAAATTCAGTCTTCAACTTATCCTTTTAAAGGATCCTATCACATATTACATATGTGGCGTTTGTGTGTATACACACACACACACATATATGCATATATATATATAATGTATATATTTAGCATTATATATTCTACACATAGACATGTTTATATGCTTCTAAAACATACAGATCCAACAGGAAAGCATTTGAGATGACATCAAAAGAGTGCCAAGAGAAAAGCATTATGTTCAAATGAAATAATGGCAAGGAAGCCTTTCTTTACTCTTAACTGAAGGCATGAAAACATGATGAGAAATTTATAGGGGCCAAATCACTTGGATATTCTTTGGATTAAAAGCTAGATGAGGGGGACCTGGATGGCTCCATCGGTTAAGTGCCCACCTTGATTTCAACTCAGGTCATGATCTTACAGTTGGTGAGTTAAAGCCCCACGTTGGACTCTGTGCTAACAGCATGCTGAACCTGCTTGGAATTCTCCCTCTCTCTCTCCCCCTCCCCGACTTGTGTGCTCTCTCTCTCTCTCTAATAAATAACCTTTAAAAAAGCTAGATGATAATTAGGATATGTGTCATACTTCTCCAGAACAAGGACTCATTCATCATCATATTCTTAAATATCTCCAACATCAATACCCTTTTCTGTGGTAAGCACTGCGTGGTGTTGGAACACTAAGGCAAATGAAGACATAGTCCCTGCTTTCAAGGGGCTCACAACAGAGGGACAGGCATCTGGGTAAATCTAGCCATTCTCCTATGATGGGACAAGTGCTCTCCTTGCACTAACCCACGGGAACATGGTGGAGTGGACATCTAACCCCACTTTGTTCATAGGAGCCTTTCTAGCAGAGCTGATGCTTGTGAGGAAGGGAGAATGTTGTGTGGGAGCTGGCTAGATGAGCAGTGCCCACTGAATCAACCAATGGATGAATAGCTGAGAGAAGGGAGGACTCCACTTTCTCCTCATGGGCCCGATCCCTTCCTTGGGCCACCACGGCAACTCTCCTTTCTGTCCCTAGAGTCAAATATGCAAATTTATTGCACCAAAGCTTTAAGAATTCATAGACAATTCACAGACTGTTTAAGCAGTGGATGTCATACTCAGTAAATCAAAAAACCCACAACTTGAGGAAAATGAAAGGATATGCAGCCTCTTCCCATTGTGTAATGAAAGAAAATAAACATTCCTGGTTTGTCTTCACTCAGTACTGTCTCATCCTCCCCCTCTGTTAGTGAACTTTTTGGACGTCCAATTATCTGTCAGCCTGGAAACAAGTTTCTCTTCTTAAGATAAACAGCCAATGACCGAAGCACAATTTATATCTATTATTTCTCCATTGGGCTCCTGTCTGAGTCTGGGCGAGGCTAAATAAGAAGAACTGTTAGTAAAATCAGAGGCGAGGACACAAATGAGTGTTTTACCTTTGGCATTTAGATGCAGATCGGATCCCGAGCCCTGTATGTCTTCCTAGGTGACATTTCCGGTGCTGAACTGGAAATTATGAGTCTAAATACAGATATAGTCTATAATGAATCCATCTGGCCACACATCAAGATTTTAAATATTTACAATTATGGCCCTGGCCTTATTAAACTTGCAGGAAAATAGCAGAAGCCAAGTTTACATATGAGGCTTGAGAAGTCTCCCTTTTCCAGCACTATGACAGCAACTGCTTGAAATTTCTAGAAAATATATATATTCACTTGCCAGATTCTCAAGGTCAGGCAGTGGCATGGAAACATCAGGAAACTGCCTTGCTGGGATTTCTCAAACAGCACACAGGGCACAGCAAAGAGCATGTATGAACTATCAAGTCCTTATTTAAATCCTTTCCCATCTTGAAAGGCCATTCCATGCTGATTGCCCAAGAGGAGGCAATTCTAGTAGATAAATGGGAAGAAGTAATAAATACTGGGAAACTAGGAACTTCTTGTTGTCAAGGGCAATGTCAAAATTGAGATTTGAGTCTGAGTTGGAACCTGGTCTAATTAGTGTCTTCTAGCTTGAGAAGGCAAAGTGGCTTCCTTAAAGAATCACATGGCTGGGGTGCCAGGAAATTTTGGTTCTGGTGTGGGCCTGCCACTCACTCACTGTATGAGGGTGTGCAAATAACAGTTTCCCTGAGAGTCCATTTTCTTATTAGTAAAATGGAAGGAACAACCACTACTTGCTTCACAGGGTTGTTGGAGGCCCCAGTGCTGTTGTAATAGTTTGCAAACTATGGTTTAAGAGACATTTGGGTAGTTAGAAAATAGTTGAGTGCATTACAACTACTATTATTTAAACAAAGTGTAATTGAAATAGAATAAAATAAAATGGAATGGGATGGAGGATTGTTCACATACAGTAAGTAAACTTTTGTAGAATTTTTGTTTCCTTTATACATATGTATGTATGTACTAGGTTAAGGCTATAGTATATGAAAGATCTTTGTAAAATGTAAAGGGAAATATTCATGGAAGCAAGCTAGTGGCCCAACAATGACAAATGCCTTTTGTCTGTGCAGTGTTTTCCATTAAAAAGAGTAGATTTTATTTTTTTTAGAGCAGTTTTAGGTTCATAGCAAAATTGAGCGGAAGTTACAGAGATTATCCATATACCTCAAAAATCAGTTGATTATATTTATGTGAGTCTACTTCTAGGTTCTAGGCTCAGTTATCAATCTGTCTATTCTTCCACCAATATCACACTGTCTTGATTGTTGTAGTTTTATAGTAGGTCATAAAGTGAGGTAATTTCAGTCTTCCAACTTCATTCTTCTCCTTCAATATTGTGTTGTCTCTTCTGGGTCTTTTGCCTCTCCATATGAATTTTAGAATCAGTTTGCCAATATCCACAATATAACATGGTGGGATTCCACCAAATCTACAGATCAAGTAGAGAAGAATTGTCAGCTTGACAATATTGAATCTTCCTATTAACCATGAACATGGGATATCTTTCCATTTATTTAGTTCTTTGATTTCTTCATCAGCATTTTATAGTTTTCTTTATACAGATCTTGTGCATATTTTATCTGATGTATAGCTAAGTATTTTATTTTTGGTGGTGCTAATGCAAACAGTATTGTTTTTAATTTCAAATTCCACTTGTTCATCGCTGGGATATAGGTGAACAATTGACTTGTGTATGTTAACCTTGTATCCTATAACTTTGCTCGCTTTTTAGTTCCAGAAGCTTTTTGTTGTTGTTGACTCATTCAGATTTTCTACATAGATGATCATGTTATCCACAAAGATAGTTTTATTTCTCTTTCCCAATATGTATACCTCTTATTTCCCTTTCCTGTATAAATGCATTTTCTAGGACTTCCAATGGTATTGAAACACAGTGGTGAAAGGGGACATCCTTGGGTTTCTTCCTGATCTTAGTGGGAAAGCTTTGAGATTCTCACCACTAAGTATGAGTTCAGCTGTAAAATTTTGTAAATATTCTTTATCAAGCTGAGGTTTCCAACTGAAAAAAAATTTGAATGCACTCAGCATTCATGTCCCAGGTCCTTCAATTATCTCTGTGGCTTATTCTCACCATGTTTCACTCATGTTACTTGATTGATCCCTGACATTTGTGATATTTGAGTAAACCATAATGTGTACAGACTTCTAGTTTTGCACTTTTAACACTGGAATAGAAATATCTTTTCAATTGTTGCCCAAATTCTTAAGGATAGGAACTTGATCTTTAAATGTATCCTCCAGGCTGGCAGTGTCCTTTATATAGTAACTGCTCAATAAATATTTCTTTTTTTTATTTAAAAATTTTTAATGTGTATTTATTTTTGATACAGCACGAGCAGGGGAGGGTTAGAGAGAGGGGGACAGACAGAAGATTCGAAGTAGGCTCCACACTGACAGCAGAGAGCCCAATGTAGGGCTAGAATTCATGAATTGCAAGATCAAGACCTAAGCCAAAGTCAGACGCTTAACTGACTGAGCCACACGGGTGGCCCCTTTCGATAAATATGTCTTGAAGCAAATAATATTATTGGTGGATGAACAAGCAGAGTTGAGATTTCTGGATCCCTGTCTGGGCTTAGAATTTGCCATTGGCCACCTGGGTGATACTTAGGGATCCATTTCCCTGCTCTGTGTTTACATTTTCCTCATTGGTAAAATGAGAGTATTGGACTCAAACCAGTGCTCTCCATGCATATAGGTGCTCTGGGAGAGCACAAGCAATAAAAAGTGCTTTTGTGCCAAAGGATGAAGATTTAAACTATAAAAAGAACACATTTATAGCTTTTATATGTTCTATTTATTTATGTTCTGCCTCAAGATTTCATTTAAGTAGATGATCTCAAGGATCCCATCTACCTGTGTCATTCAAGGACTCCACTCCAGTGTAGTGCTGTCTGAGGTACACTCCAATGCCTTCATTAAGTTGTCTGTTTTTCCTTCAAAGCCAGCTAAGGTATCAGTGACTGCAGCAGTGGTTAATATGAATAGAACATTTGACAACTCACAGCTGGGGTCATCATTTTTTTATCTGGCTTTCAAACAGAGTCCAGGCAAACGTTCCCATCTTCCTTTTGACTCCTGCAAATTCCTGATGACTAACGGCATTCATCTCCTCTGATATGTGGCTACTTCCATAGATCTTGGTGGGAACTTTCTGTTTCAGGGGTTCATCCATCAGCCGATGTGGATTAGGAGGACACTTAATGGAGAATTCATTATGATGAGAAATCTGTGAGTTGCAGTCATAAAATTTGCTCTTGCTTTTACAGAAAGCTTCATCACTCACCTACTCCTCCTGAAACAATTGATACAGGGCTTAACCCTCTTACCTCTGGCCTCCTGCTCTTCTACTGTTATTTGATTCATTTCCATGTAGGTTTATTGAGTGCTTATTACGTATCTGGTACTGTGGTAAACATGATCAGTAAAAGAAATTGTGCCTTACACATCCATTCTACCAGTGACCCTTGGTATGCCCCCTTTCCATTCTCTTCCTTATCTCTCAAGATTAAATTCACTCACAAATTTTATTAAGCCTTTCCTGACCTGTCCCTCATAGGCTAATTCATTATTCATCATATTCTGTACTTGTATACTTTGATTTCTTTCTTTTGATGACATGTTTTACCTTGTGCCTCTGTTTTCTTACCTTGTGGGGAAGATAAAATGAATAAAAAGGAACAAAGCACTTAATTTGTATCAGCTTCATGATATATATTAAATAAACACTAGCTTTATTATTGTTATTATTATAATTGGCATCTGCACCTATTTAATGTGAGCAGATAAAATAGAGTAGAAAGAAAGAATAGGAGGAGAGTGGGCATTGGGATGGGTCATTCAAAAGGAGGAAGAAAATAGCCAAAGGATTGCAGATGTGCAGATTCTTGGACCAGTTATGGAAGGGAGATGCTTTTGGACTGAAAATAGATAATTCCAGAAATGCTCATCTGATTACTTTAGATGTCCGTTCCAGGCTATGACCAGCTGCCCATGAAGGGTCAGACATCATGATTGTCCTTGACTCTCCAGCCCTGTTACCCTGCAGCTCTGAAAGGAATTTTCTGTGCTGGCCTTTCAAGAGGAGCCGCCTCAGGCTTTCAGCTCAGGCTGCCAAGTCAAGGAAGAAGGTCACACTTTTTGGCAGCCAAGGGTGAAGGGTTCCTCAGGCAATACTTGATCTTCTGGCTGCTTTTCTGGCAGCCCACTCAAAACTATTGATTTGAGCATGTGGTTTGGAATGAGAGCTAGTGCTGCAAAGAGGCCTGCTATTCATGCCTACTAACACTGTAATTTGAGGGTCCTCCGTTCACACCCTCTCAGAGGTCTAAGTCTGTGCTCTCCACCTAACACTAGAACCCACAGTCCAAAAGGTCTCAATGCTCTATTCATCTGCCAAGCTGCAAAGTGACCACATCAAAACATAAGAAGTGATATTTAGTCACTATCACATGGTCAAATGGGGGCTTAAATGCTTCCTCAGAATCCTTTTTAATAAGGATTTTTATTCATTTTTTTTCATTATTTGGTCCTGTTATTCATTCAACAAATACCCACCTCCTAAACTCCTGGAACAGTACTTCATATTTAGATTAGGTTAGAAAACAACTATGTAATCTCTGCTCTCTATTGATCACAGGCTAATTATTAGATAAAGAGAGTAAACAATAACACAGAGTATGACAGTGTTATAACTCCAATCAGTACACAGTGAGGCATGGGCAAGGCCCTTGGAAACAGATACCAAAATGATTGAGCTAAATATAAACATGAGTTTTAAAACAAACGGATATATGCAATAGTCATGCACAGTCCTTCCTCCACTGCTAAGGCTCACCCTGACCTTGCGTCTCACCACATTTCTGACACCCATGTCCTTAAACATTCCCCCATTGTGAAAGCCTCCCCAAGATGTGGTCAGCATCATACATGTGAGCATGTTTATTTTACCTGTAGCTTGGCAATAAAATATGTTTCCTTGTTTTAGAGGCCAAATAAAAAGGCTGGTTTGAAATACTATATAATATTTACAGTAATGATAATAATCAATTGCTAACACTTCTTGGATCTTTAAGATGTACTACCTGTTTGCCTAAGCATCTTACATCCATCACTTATTTAGACTTTGCGAGACTCTGTGTGTTGGGATTTATTGCTCTTCATTTTACAAAAGAGGACATGGAAATGCACTGAAGTTGCCCAAAGTCACCTAGCTAATAAGTGATGGAGTTTAAACTTGAATCCAAATCTGACTATGAAACCAATCCTTCTCATCACTGCATTATATTCTCTTAGAAAAGAGACTTTGGGTGCATCATGGGGCAAAACTTTACCAAAGAGCTAAGTGCTGAAGAACAAACAAATTTAAAAACTAGCCTCCCCTGTTATAAAGGCTATGAAGTTCATTTTATTTTAATTTAATGAATACACAGATGGTCACTCATTGCCTCAAATTTCGTAAATTTTTATCTTAAAAAAATCTAGTTTCTTTCCTTATCCTCACTGCCTTTTATCTCCATGAGCCTAACATAGTGCTAGACACATCCTTGACTGGTGATGGATGGATATATTCAAACTCTGAAATTTGGGGAACATCCCAAGTCATCAGTCATGATGCAGGGCTTGAAGGTGAGAGCTACATATCCCTAGCTGTAGTTTGTGCAAAAACATTTTATCTCAAGGCACAGTGGAAAGTATCTCTTTTGCTTTGAGAGTGTTAATTATTTCTGAAGTGTAAAAATGTGTGTTCAAACTGAGGTAGAAATACCCAGACCCTTTGCCACTAATTTCTAAAAACAGATTATATTCCTTTACAGAAAATGTCTTGGTTAATCAAATGTTATGTACTTTTTTTTTTTATTTTCCTTGCTGGTTTTGGTCTCCATTCTGTTCTGTTGTTCTGCAATCATTTTTAGAGATTCGGTGAGTGGTTGGGGAAGGAAAATGGCTTTAATAAGCCAAGAACAGTAAACAGAGCTAATTTTCCTTTACGCTTTTGGAAACCAGAAGACCTAAGAACAAGTTAAGAGATATCTTCCTTTGCTAGCAAAATCATTTTCAAAATGAGAGGCGGTCATCTTTCCTGAGGAGTCTGAAATTCCAAGATAAAGATGAAAAGATGGTGTTTTATCATAATGACACGGATCTGCATCCCCATTTATTTTGTGCTCCAGCAGCAAAATATACTGGGGACTGTCATTCTGTTTTGCAAAGTGGGAAAATATTTAGCCATTTAAATAAGTCGAAAGTAAAAAGAGGCACCAAAGGGAAATAGTACAGAATAATAGCTTTATAGTCTCTCTAGGAAAAAAAAAAATCAAACCACTGACCCAGATAGTCAGAATTTATAACTTGCCTCCTAAGCTCTCTCTACAACTGGTGCTCTTTAGGAAAGAGTTTCTTTGGCTGTTCCTTACTAATAATAATCATTCTATACTCCACTATAGCACTTTAAGCTTCTTTCAGAGTACTTCTCCATCTATTAACTCAGTTGGTCCTCAGAGCAGCCTTGCATAGTACACAGGGCCAGGGCAATCACCTCTGTTTACTGTTCACAAAGTTCACCCTAGCCCTGGGCATGGTTAAAAGAACAGAAACCACAACCACACACATTGGTCCAAACACCGGATTTCTTCTCTCAGAAACCTAGTTCTTCCTTTCTGAGAAGTGCACAAGAATCAGCAGCTCACAAAGTTACAAATTTTACCATCTTCAAAACAATTAATTTCAAGTGTTTACTCTGAGCCAACCCAATTGAAAAGACAGCCTTGCTCTGGAAACAGAAGGTGATGGGATCTCTCCTCTTCCTTTCTTTTTTTTTTTTTATAGTTGGGTCCATGAATATTTGGAACGTAGGGTGGAAACCTAATCACTTAAAACAAAAATGCAGAGGCTGTATTTGAGAGAACCTCACTTTTCCCTCATGGCATATATTTCAGTCACATTATGTTGGTGCCTAGCTCTACTTCTGTTTTAAATCTACAGCTGGGTTGTATTTTCACCTTCTGGTTTAAATACATTTCGAGTGTGTCAGTATCATTGCTTCTACTCCAGATTAATAGGATCAGCCAAAAGGATGGCTGACATTTTTGTTGCTATAGAAACTAGTCCTGATGTTACACAGCTTGCCTTTCCCCTATTTGCCATACATCTATCCAGCTACTGAACACAGACTTCTTTTTGTTTCATAAGGAATTACATTAAAAAATTAAGCCATGATTTCATCTTGGCTTTGTCCCCATTCTGTCTAAGAGAGGATTAAATAATATTAAGAAGCATACAAAAGAAAGTGGGAATTGTTGATAATATTTCTTGATAGCTTATGAGTTTACAGATATAAAAGAATACAAGTTGAGGGGCACTGGTCTGGCTCACCTGGTAAAGCATATGACTCTTGATCTCAGGGTCATGAGTTCAAACCCCATGTTGGGCATAGAGCCTACTCAAACAAAACAAACAAACAAACAAACCCCCCCCAAAAAAAACCCCCAGAAGAAACAAGTTGAGCAAATTATCTCACAACCCAAATCTTTGTTCTTTCTTGCTTAAGTACTTCAAGGATTTTCCTTAGTAAAACCCAAAGCCAAACCAACATATTCCATCTTACCCTGTGGACAATGAAACCAAGTCAACTTCTCCTCTTGTCCCTCCCACCTATACACACAAAAAATAGTTTCTGGACAGCTGTTTCCTTAAATATGTCATCAGTATCCTCCAGCATATCACCTCTATTCTACACCGAAATTCTTTTTCTACAGATGCACCATTGCCCCTAGAGAAAACCTCTCACACAGAATTAAGATGTAAAGTCTCAGCACTTAATGATGCAGCCAGCATGTATGTCTGGTGCCAGAAGGTACACTCAAGGAGGAAAAGATAGAGGAAATGGAAAAAAAAAAGCACCCTGGGAAATGACTGGGAAACACAGCTTCTCCTGTAATAACTAATGTTTATCAAAAGCAGAGGCAATGAGCAGCTCCTAATAGGCAGAATCTAAACTATCAGATGTACATTTGTCATGGCTATGATGGTAGGTAGTAGAAGGTTATACATTTGAGTGGAATTTCTCCCTTTCCCATTACAGGTTTAAATAAAATATTTGCAACCATTTAGGAGGCACAGATGACCAAAAGGGACAGATTCTTCAGGCAGCTCTCTGAGTTATCAAGTTTACTTGTAGCTGTTGCAGAACCTTGAAGGATGTATCCACTTTGGAAAGCAGGTGGAATTTATGAGTGGTGTATTGACTAAGAGAATATTAAAGAAAGACTTTCTCATTTGGTGGAATATGGAAGTCACCCCATTAGATACAGAGGACTGTAGTGAGGTTGAGGTTATTTTGTGTCAAGAGCCAAGGAGAAAACAGAGGTGACAGGAGTCTTTCTATCATTTTTATCACAGTTTCTGTGAGGTGTAAGTTCTCTTCCAAGCCACCAGACAAATGAGGAAGCTGAGATTGGGCAAGGGATAAATACTGTTTGTAACATCGGCCTCCTAGGTCCCAGGCTTCCTTCAAATGGCTGAACTGGGAAGTGGAATGGCCAATGGCAGGTAATGTATCTGATCATTTTTGTAGTTGGCTAATGCAATCTACACAAAACACAACATGAGGTAATTAAAGGATAATGCCTGTGGACTCAAGCTATTTTGTTGTTTGATTGGCCAGGGAAATAGTTCACAGTGCTGCTATCCATGGTAATCAGCAATAGAGGACTGTTTTTTATTGAAACTCTAAGTTGCAATTGTCTCTTCTTGCCAAAAGGAGTACTGTTGGAGGAGGGAGGTAGGAGTGAGGACCACAGAAAAGAGGGTCTGTTTGGATAGAATAGACACTCTAGTCAAGGAAACATGAGTACGGGTTCTTCTGGGAGAAATGTCTGCACAGTAAACTAAGGGCTCCAGGTGCATCTTTCATAAATAGAGTCATAATGCAATTTATCATTTGAACCAGGACTCTTTTGATGATGAAAGGGGTCACTACTAACAATTTATACCTGAACAATAGGCATAAACTGCAACTTTCTCAGGCAAATCCAAAAGTATGTTCACCCTACTTACAAGGCAGCTACATATAAGTACAGATAATAAATTTTGCCATGGATATTGTCCTGGAAACAGACTAAAAGTTCAGTCATACTCCAAAGATTGCTTAGGCATTCAAGTAAAGTTTCACTTTAAGAAATTGCTGATATTATTCCAGATCACTGTTGTCTAACAAAAACACGGCAAACCCTATAGATAAGTCTACATTACTTTTAAAAAAGTAGCCACGTTAAAAAGTAAGGTGAACCAGGTGAAATTAATTTTAATAATGTATTTTATTTATCCCAGTGTACCTAAATCAAAATTTCAACGCATTATCAATATAAAAAAGCTATTAATTAATGCTTTGCATTCTTTTTTTTTTTTTTTTTCAAACCAGACCTTGAAGAAATGGTAGGTTTTGAATGTGCTGAGATAGAGGGCTTCTAGGAGAAAAGGAGAGAAAGAAATCTTTAGACCTTCCAGATAGAATGGAAGAAAATAATGTCAGACATAATAATAAAAAAAGAACCACATTTCCCCCCAGCATTACTGAGCTACATGGACATATAAGAACCACAATTTTTAAATCAGGTGGATAGGATTCTGAACTGAAAAAAAAAGTTGGAAGAAAAGGCGGGGAGTGGAGAGGTAGAACTCAGAGGAAGACATGAGGTGAAAAGAGAGTACATGGACCCCAGGAAGTAAGCATGAGGTTCTTCATACAGAAAGAAAGTCTGGACCCTTTGGAGAAGAAAGAGCAGGTTATGCAGTTATGGAAGACAGGAGAACAAAGTCTGCATGTCTAGACAAGAAACAGAGAATCAAACCATATCTGGAGGAGACTGTGAACCCCCTGAGGTCTAAGTAAATAACTCATCTTTGTATCTCCAACACCCAGCATCATGCAGAAAAGTAACTTCTTAATTGTTGGTCAGATGAATCTCCAGGGGTGGATGTGTACAAGGAAATGGGTCCTGGGTTGAAGGGAGGGTATCTACCACCTGTGGGAGGCCTCCATTCCAGTGTATGTCATCTACTAAAATGACACTGCGTTTCAAATATGACCAACTGTTCTTCCAGGGTGTGACTCAGAGAAAAAGGGCATCCAAGACATGTTGCTTCAAAACAAGTTTGGAAGAGGGCATGAGAGCTTCATTACAGACTGGGGTGCAATAAACACAGATGTTGCCAGCACGGGTTTATATCTGACCTCATCAGTTACATGTACAGAGAGTGATATATGTCAGATGTTCAGTAGCAGTTTTGCCTGAAACCAACAACAGGATATGCCTCTTAACCAATACCACAATGTAACCTCTCAGAGAAAACAAATATTTATTCCCTGTGTCAGTCATTCGTTACCCACAGCTAATATTTATGGGATTCATCCCTAGCACTAGCCAGCAAATAGAATACTTTGTCAAGCTTCAGGGATTCCAGCAGCAGCTAGACAGAAGAGGACTAAAGTTTGGGGGAGAAATTTACAACCTCAGAGATGAAAAGAGGAGGTGACAGGTGACCTGCTTGGGGAAGAACATGAGTGACTATGCTGATGAGTGGCTGGGTGGGGGTGGTGAGTGCCTTCCACAAGGGAGCTAGATATTAACCAGGATGGACTGGGAAAAGACATAGCCTGGGTTTTAGTGTCCACATGGTCATTGAACCCTGTCGCCTTCGACAAGGTACTTAACCTTTCTAGGTCTCCGCTTGCTCAGAAGCAACATGAAGGGTTTGGGCAGGTTTCATTCAATATCCTTCCAATTCTGTGCTGAGCTGTTCAAGGCCATTCCCAGTCCCAAACAAAACCCCAGCTTCTGGGAATCTCAGGCTGAATCAGAGCCTATGGCCTCTGGGTTGCCCAGAAGGGAAGCCCTGACATCTTTGAAGATGCTCATGTAGCCTGAGATGGCAGATTTTGGATGTTTAAGAGGAACTTACTTTGTAAATTATCAAATTCAAGTATCACCTTTCAGGAGAGTTATTGTCTATCCAGTAGAGAACAAATAAATGAGAGCACTGGAGGAGGCAGGGCTGTGCAGAGAAAGGAGCACGGGGCAACAGTAGGAATGGAAGCCAGATTGCAAAAGCATTTGAATGCCTCACTGAGCTGAGACCTTCAGACTTTATTCTGTAAAAGATGCAGTATTCTAAGTGTCTATGCCATGGAGGGCGTGAGGTGGGTGGGATTTAGAATAACAAACCTGGTGGCAAGGCAGAAATTGGGACACTTTACTCTTTTATTCATTCGTTCGTTTATTATACAAACAATTATTGAGGTCCTTAGTGAATATCCTTTGACTGAAAAAGTGATCATTTGGTTCTAAATGACGAAATTTTTCCTCACTAGGGATTTTGCTCCAAGTACCTAGTGTCTACTAAAGACAGAATTGTCCTTCATTGAGCCAATATGTGAATGTTGTTCAGGTCAGGTCCCACAAGTGGATGAGGTCTTGGGAAAGGGTAAAAAAAATCCTATCTTGGGAAACTTGGTACCACTTGTGATTTCCTGGGTCTGACTCCCTCTGGGAATAATTTTGCATGCCCAGCTGCATCAGCATGTTGAGTTATACAACGTAGCAAGCTGTCCCACAGTAATAGGCATGACGTATCATTCCATTGATGCATGAAATTAAAAAGATGTGGTTTGCTAGAGATACAGCAGATAAACCAAACTTGCTTCTCAGTCCATCTACTTTTATTCATATGTAAAAATCTCAGAAGAAGAAAACTAAGAATGAGTCAGTCTGATTAACTACCCATAGATTAGTGCCAATAAACAGTTTCATGCCATCTACAGTTGAGGAAGTGGGGTGTTTAAGGTTTATTGAGTTCCTACTGTGTGTGTGGCCTGCTAGGAGGTACAATATACAGCTAAATAAATAGAACCCATAGACTATCAGAGGAGGGAAATCTCATCCAAGCCGAGAACATCAGTGAAGACTTCAGTATTGAAGGGAGACCAGGTATCACACAAGAGGAAAAGAGGGGGGAAAAAGCGGGAGCAGGTATGCAGGTGGTAGGGAGGGGCAGTGAGTTGCCTCACTCTGTGCACCACAGATAAAACGTCTGCTGCAGACACTGCTGCCCAGGGCTCCAACATGGACAGCAAATTCCTGCCAGAAGGTGAAGAGATACCGTGAGCAGGCGTTGGAGCAGATGTGGCCAGTGCACAGGGTTAATCAAGCATTCTGCAGCCAGCAAGAGGAATAAATGCCCCCAGAGCAATATTGGCAGCAGCTGGCAGGAGATGGCACTGACCCAAGCTTTGTCTTCCTGGAATAAGAGGAGACCTGTCACTCCAAGGGCTGGAGTACTCCTCTCGGGTCCCTGCTTGTTTGCAGTGAGCGTGAGAGGAAGGGGGAAGGGAAAAAAAATAAGTCATGGTGTCACTGACCTACAATAAAGAAAGTAATCAATAACCATTCTATGAAAGAGAAAAAAGAGATGAAGAAGAGGGCTATTTGGTAATTTGATGGTTTCTATTTGCTTCTCTGGTTTTGATTTTACAGTTGGGAAGGATGTGAGTGTTATTACATGGCAATGAGGTTGCTATGGTAACTCTTTATTGTTTAATATAAAAACTAGCTAAATCTTAGATAAGTTACTGTGAGAAAAATTAATGCTGCCAAAGGCCAGATCTAGTTTTTGATTCTCCTTCTTTTTGTAACATTTACGTCTATTTCCCCTTCATAACCTGCCCTTCTCCTATAGGACATCAAACACATATCAGGATGAAGGATGGCTTTGGTCACTGGTGAAGGAATCCTCTACTATAAAAAATCAACCAGGTCCCAGTGGTCAGGGAGAAAAAAAGTCAATAGAAGAGTGGATGTTTATGCCCAAGAGAATTCAAAAGGTGGCTCAACCTTAGCTTTTCAGTCTAATATACCTGTGCATGAAACCCAGCTTTGCTACTTAGCCATTCAGTAACCTAAGGCAATGAAATTTTCTGAATCTATTTCTTAATCATTAAAATGAGGGAAATAATACCATCCATTTCATCAAATTTTGTTGGGAAATAAATCACCTCCTACTGTGAGGTCTTTAGCGCAGTGGTAGGTAATATCTACTATTTAATGATTAGTAGCTATTCTTTTTTTTCCTCCTCTTCAAATTATCACCATCATCACCATCATCACTATTATACTGCCTCATTATTATTTCAAGGTCCAGTTCAAAAGCCACACCTTCTGCCTTTTCTGATTTTCCTGGAACACGCAAAGCTTGTTTCCCTCTGCACTCCCTTAGGTCTGCCCGCAGGTATCACAAGGTGGCACTAGGTTGGGGGAAAGGAAGTCATGGGAGTCCTGAGGGCTTTCTTTGCTCCAGATCCTATGCCAGGCCCCCACTTTCATTAACTTATTATCTGTTCCACACTCTCCTGATGTGGATGTGATTATCTTCCATCATACAGTGGAGGAAACTAGGATTCAGAGAGGTTTCATACTTTGCTGATATTCCCACTGTTCAGAAATGGGAGATCAGTGGACATTCAGTTTCAAAACCTAGGCTTTTTCACAGCACTGCACAGCCATTCTGAGTATAAATTTTTATAGTATTTCTTTGGATGCATTTCTACCTTATCTCCTCCTATCCTAGCAATCTTGGACACTGGAGGTGAGCCTGCTTTCTTTCTTCCTTGTATTTTGTCCACTTCCCTATTTCAGGGATAGCACAGATTATAGGATCAACAAAGCCTGCTAATTGAGAAATGAAAATCAAGTCAAAGAAAAAGAGTGAGACAAGAAAAACATGGATGCAGAAGTGGATGCAGGCAGAGACTGACCTGGCTACTATAGTGAGTCTTAGATTTCAATGGACAGCAAAGAAAGACAAAGAGAAAAGTTACTTTTGACATAAGTGACAATCGGGGGTTGGCAGGGGCGGGGGGTGGGGGGGTGGGGAGCAGCCATGAAAATAGTGCTTAAAACAAAGCAGGTGAAATCTGAAGAAAACTAATTAAATTTCCAATTATATCAGCAGTCGTAAATTACAAGTTTTTTCACCACTAGAAGGAAGCTGAGAGGAAAGGATGACAAACCAGAGGTTTCACAATCGTGGAAGAACACATAACTTTCACTTAATAGACAGCTCTGGCGGTAATATTATAGAAAGCATTCTGGTTTCCTGAAATTCCCTTGTAATGAATGGCTTCTCAATTCAATAATTTTATTTCAGTTAATCTATCACCTTGAAAGCATATGCTAAGGAAGCCTAGTAGAGCGATCTTTTGGATAACTTAATAAATGTTTCATTTTCTTTAACCCCACTCCCCTCAAGGAATCACTTTGGGTGATAGCCTTAAACGATAGACAAGAGGTCCACTTGTAATGTCTATGCTGAGGCTTGTTCTTCTCTTGCACGGGTACATTAGGAAAACTTTAAAAGTGAATTATGAGACCCTGATTATTGGCTAGCACTTCTATTAAAAATTTAAGAAATCCATTTAAGAAAAATGAAGTATAAAAACAACAAGACAATTTTAGTGTTAGGTGGTTGAATGTGTCTTGTGACTTTGGAGCCTCACAGAACTGAGCTTGGATTCTGCTTCTGTCTCTTATTTGCTTTCTGACGTTCACTTCACAGGTTCTCAGTTTTCTCAGCCATACAAGATGAGTAAAATATGTCTACCTCTTAAGACTTCTTTCCACATGCTGCAAAAAGATAATACCTCAAGTGCATGATACACAGTAGGTGCTCAATCATTGGTCCTCTAATGAGCAATACTACTTTCAGCTGATAATCAGATTGATTTATTCATCAACAAACATTTACTGAGAGCTTCTTGCCAGTTAATAGAAACCATGCCAAATGCCAGGGACTTGGTCTGAGAAGATAGTTGCTAGTTCTGGGGAATTCAGTCTGGTGGGGACACACATTTTCTGTTTCTCTCTCCCTTTCTCTACCATCTCTTTGCTTAGGCTACCTCCTTCCTCCTAGAGATTCCCACCCCAGGTGAAGGTTCATAAGTACTCAGTTAGATTTCTTTAAAGTTCAACAACGACAACCACAAATTGCTTTGTCTGGTAATCGTATAACCCCTTACATGGGTAAATACAGAACATACTTACATTCCTTTATCTCTTGTGAGCATATTTGCAGGTATGGGAATAATAATGGCCAACACTTAAGAAGTATGATACTATACTGACATCCTCACTTTGTAGTTTGGGAGGCTGAGGTCCAGAGAGATGCCCAATTATATTTGACTGCGCAAGTCAAACACTTTCCCGGGACATTCTGCACTCTCTCCTACTTTGCTGGACAAGGACTGCTCTCTTAATTGTAAAGATGAGGAAACAGAGATGGGAGAGAACTAGTGTGCCCATTATTAGCTTGCAAGTAACTGATGGAGACAGGATTAGAACCGAGGTGCTTTGTCATCCACAGATTCATCAGTCATTCAGCTTACATGTACCAAAATAAGGAAGACCATTACATATCTGGAAATCATAATGATGACACCATCATCAGTTAATATGCACTTCCTCCCTATTAATACCACTGTTGAATGAGTGCTTGATCTCAATCTTCACAACAATGAGATAGGTCTAGCATTTTTCTATTTTTGCACATTAGTAAGGAGTATAGATAGGTTATGACACTTACCCCAGGCAAAACAGCAAGCATACCTAGGATTTATACCCAAGTCCTTGGGGGTGCCTGGGTGGCTCAGTTGGTTAAGTGTCCGACTTCAGCTCAGGTCACGATCTTGAAGTTTGTTCGAGCCCCATATCAGTCTCTGCATAGATGGTGCAGAGCCTGCTTGGGATTCTCTCTCTGCCCCTCCCCCACTTGCATGCACACCCACTCACTCTCTCTCAAAATAAATAAATAAACTTAGAAAACTTAAAAAAACAAACAAACAAGTGCTCAGATGCCAAAGTTGGTCCTCTTATCTACTTCACCCTATACTATCTCTCACTCTGTTGTTGGCTAGGAGGCATACATGTATGTAAATATGTGTGTTTCCCTACCCACATGAAAAATATAAGATCTAGTCCTCTGTGCAGAAAAAAAATTAACATACAGGCCTGAGACTGCTGACTTTAGAGGGACTGCTTGCAAGATAATGGGAAACCTAGCTCTTAAAATGGTCCCTAGTTGAGAAGACTGGTTCACTGTACCGAGACTATTACACAAACAAGGTAGCTTATTCTGAACACACACTTTATTTTTGGAGATTGGAATTTTGGTAGTTAGGAAGAGCATGCATATGTAACCAGTCCCCAAGAAAAACCTTGGACACTTAGTCTCAAATGGGCTTCCTTGTGCCAGAAGCATCTCATAAATTTTGCTGCATTTTCACTACTAGGGGAAGAGTGCATTTTGCATGACCTCTCACTGGAGGGAGAGAGATTAGGAAGTTTGGCTTCACAGGGGCACCTGGGTGGCTCAGTCAGTTAAGCATTCAACTTCGGCTCAGATCATGATCTCAGGGTCTGTGAGTTCGAGCCCCACATCAGGCTCTGTGCTGACAGCTCAGAGCCTGGAGCCTGCTTCAGATTCTGTCTCCCTTTCTCTTTCTCTGCCCCTCTGCTGCTCATGCTCTATCTCTGTCTCTCAAAAATAATAAACTTTAAGAAAATTAAAAAAAAAAGAAGTGTGGTTTCACTGACATTTTTTTCACTTCCTGGTCTATCTGTGCATTCTTGTTGTACCTCTGTAATAAATTTTAGTTGAGTATGACTGTGGTTGAGTCCTGTGAGTCACTGAAATTGTGGATGAAACACAACTTCATTTATAGGCTATGAAAAAAATCCTCAGATTAACCAAATAGTAAATATTTCTTTACTTTAAAAAATTTTAGGGGTGCCTGGGTGGCGCAGTCGGTTAAGCGTCCGACTTCAGCCAGGTCACGATCTCACGGTCCGTGAGTTCGAGCCCCGCGTCAGGCTCTGGGCTGATGGCTCAGAGCCTGGAGCCTGTTTCCGATTCTGTGTCTCCCTCTCTCTCTGTCCCTCCCCCGTTCATGCTCTGTCTCTCTCTGTCCCAAAAATAAATAAACGTTGAAAAAAAAAAATTTAAAAAAATTTTAAACTTATTTTGCCCCAGTTTTGAGATATATTTAGCATATAACATTGTATTAGTCTTGGGTGTACAACATGATGATGTAATATATGTGTATATATTATGAAGTGATCACCACAGTAAGTTTGGTTAACGTCCATCACCTCACAGAGTTACCATTTTTTTTCTTGTGATGAGAACTTTTAAGATCTATTTTCTTAGAAACTTTCAAATGTATGATACATTATTAACAGTAGTCAACACGGTACACGTTACATCACCAGAACTTATTTATCTTATACCTGGAAGTTTGTACCTTTCGACCACCTTCTTTTATTTTCCTATTTTGACCCTATTTCTTTTATTTGTCTAATCATTCATTCAATAAATACTCATCCAGAACTGACCCTATGCCAGCGATTGCACTTTGTGCTGGGGAATAAATCATATTCCAGTGGAGATGACACACATTAATCACACAGGAGGACAAGCACATGATGATAAATCCTGTGTATGTATGTATTATGTACATATATACACACATATATATAATAAACTGTGATCCAAGGTACGGAGAGAAAGCACAAAAAGCCGTATTGCACTGTAACAAGGTGGACTGACTCAGATGGAGGTGTAATACAAGACTTCCCTGAGGAAATAACATTTGAGCTGGTGTCTGAAGGACAAGTCCAGTTAGCTAGGTGAAGGAACGGTTGGGGAGAGAAGAGTAGGGGGTTCGCAAATACCTCTCATCTCTCAATCTTCAAAACCTGGGACAATAAATGAAAGGAAAGGAAGGGGCAATCACTCCACCAGATAACCATGCTTGTCATTAGGTCAACTGTAAGAGCCCTAATTGAAACTCTGTTGAGGCATCAGGAAAGAGGAATCTTCGGGAATGTTCTGTAGGCCCTTTTTGGGGCAGAACTTGGCCCAGCATTTTGAATGACTGATGAGAAGCATAAACAACTGTGCTCTCCATCACTATGTAATTTTAAGTCAGATGCTTCTTTCTAGTACTGCTGACAGAGGACGGTCACGCCTGGGTCATCTCAGCCAGTCCTGGATCTTCCGCAATGGAAATCAGGGCATGCTGTCATTGAATAATTGCAGCTCGCCTGCTGAAATGCAGATGTGCAGTCAATGGAGAGGATTCAATTTGTGGAGGGGCAAAGACGGAGAAGATAGAAGGAGTCAAAGTAGCTGCAGTCTTTCTATTTGTTCTTTCCTGAGTCTTTGGTTACTCAAAAGACTGGAGAAGATTTGTCTATATTTCAAAGGGACCTGGGCTCAGATGCCAGGGCACTTTTGAAGGGGATGGATTGTGATAGGGGCTACAGATGGGCTCAGGCCCATCCAAAACTGGCCTTAGGGAGTCACTGTAGAGTTGAGAGAGAGGGGAGAAGAGCTGTGAAGACCCCCTTCCCCACCATGAACCCTGACATTACACACCTGACCCCATAGTCATGGGAGGTCAGGCTGGGAGGAGGGAAGCTCACTAGTGGCAAGGTGACAGGAAACAGAATGAGCCTGGGAAGCACCTCGTAAACAGCTGTGGCGGGGACCAAAGAAAATCTCTGTGCTCATATCCCTTTTCTAGGATATTTGAAAGTCAGGAATTTCAAAATCTTCCCCCAATGAGTTTGTTTGGTTGTTATTACATGTGATGGGTAGTGGTCCTGCTCTCTTTCCTTAGAAAAGAGATCAAACTAAACACCTATTATATGCCAGGCACTCTTCTAGTGCTATTGGCATATTATTTCATTCTGAAAACAAAATTATAAGTAGGTATTTAGTTCCTATTTTATAGATTTGGAAATGGGTACATTTATGTATTTTTCCAATGTACTTTGAGTGCTGCATTGTCTTACGCTGGATCAAGGAGTTTATCCATTTTATTCCACTTAATCTGAAACTTTGCCATATAAAAGAGAACATTCACATCCATTCTTCCTGTTTTCATGTATGTAGCCCACTCAGGCACTGCCTTAGACTCCAACTAAGCAGATTGTTTAGGACCACACAGCCTACATCTCAGAAAAGAGTGTGGAAAGACAAAAAGATTAATGCCAGGAGCATAGAGAAAGACATAGAGTTGAATAAATAAATGAATGAGTGAGTGAGTTTGGCGAATTAATAAATAAATAGAATGGTTGGTGAATTGAAGAGCAGGCTAAAAGTAGAAACAGCAATATATTCTCATGAGCAGAGCTGAATATTTTCAAACTCATTTCTAGCCCAGACTAACCATATGAAACCTAAAACATCATTTGGCATGGACGACAAAAAGTCATCAAACTAGGAGAGGCCAGTAAATTGAGGAAAGAAACTAATTTTGTTCAGACTTGTTTTAGCTATGGTTTAACACAGTTTAGGACCACGGCCATAAAGCCCTCAGGAACGATCAAATGTGCTTGAAAATATCATATTAAATTACATTTCATTTCATTTTGCCCAAACAGCATAGCAATATCTGTGTACAATATTTGTAACAGAATGCAAAAATGTGCCTTGTATTTGCATCCTATTAACCTATTTAAAATCCCAAACAGAAGGAGATGAATTGGAATCTTTTGCATCTAATGCATTAGAATACAGAATGTAGAAATATAAAGTAGCATTAAACAACTGCAAATATAATAATAAACACTGTAATATTGATGCAGTGATTTCAGATTGCAGTAAATTCACATAGTTTTGTCTACAACATCACACTGAGGTAAGGAATGCTGGTACAAAATAGAATTTTAAGGAAATATAAATTTTGTTCCCCATACTCTCACCATCCTGTAAAAAGGAATCAAAAAACCTAATTTTGAAAATAAAATATACATAACTACATAATATGAAGAGAAAGTTCATGTTGACTGCCTTCCTGAGCACAGTAGATGCTCAATGAATAATTACTGTGGAATTAGATACATAGTTCACTCATTCTCCAAACATTCATTAACACCAACACTATGTGCCAAGCACTAGGTTAGTTATGCAAAGGGACGAGGGGAATATACATAGGAGACCTGAACAAACAGAAAGGTGGCCATGTATGTCTTCCAGGGCTGAGGCCAACCCTCATGCTCCCACATGGTTGACAGACATGTAGTCACACAACAGGATGACCCAAGCACTACTTCTTGAGTCAGTATTCTTTTTTTTTTTTTTTTTTTTTTAATTTTTTTAACGTTTATTTATTTTTGAGACAGAGAGAGACAGAGCACGAACGGGGGAGGGTCAGAGAGAGAGGGAGACACAGAATCTGAAACAGGCTCCAGGCTCTGAGCAGTCAGCACAGAGCCCGACGCGGGGCTTGAACTCACATACCGCGAGATCATGACCTGAGCCGAAGTCGGACGCTTAACCGACTGAGCCACCCAGGCGCCCCTTGAGTCAGTATTCTTTGTTAAACTTGAGGGGTCTGGGTTCAATTGTACATGAGTGTAAGATGGGAATAATAGGTTTATCACACTTGATAATAATGATTGCTAACATGATCTTACATTCTATACTCGGACTAAACAGCAGTTGGCCCTATGATTTAGCACTGACATTAGGCAACATTGTGAACTAAGGGCAGAAAGGCATCCGACATTTGCTGAGTGCTTGTTATATGCCGGGAATTATATCTGGGACATTATAATCAGTATCTTAGTCAATTTTTATGGCCACCCTTTATTGTAGCTATCATCATCCCTGCTCTCAGATAAGAAAACAAAGTCACAGAGAGATGGAACAGTTTTTCCAATGTCATATAGCAAAGAAGCTTTCTGTTATTAATCCTACCTATTCTCCAAGTAGCAGTTGCCATTATAAATCACAGAATGGCTCTGGGGCTTTCAGATCAGGAAAAAGACCTACAGATTCCAAGTGACTTATCCAAGGTCACCTGGGAAGTGGTTGGCAAAGCCAACATGAACCCACTTCTCCCCAAGTCCCTTTCTAGTACCCGGGTAATACAAGGCCGTCTCTCCAGACTCTTACTTTTCCAGTTACAGCCTGTGCAAACAAGGGAGATAGTGCAGTGATAGATTGTGCCTAAGAGCTATTTTAATAGCCCTGCTGTTTTGCTGGAGAAACACAGATGCTGTGATTTGCTCCCCCTGAAGCCTGCAGCCGGGTTACTGCTCAGGCAGCCACCAGATGCTGCTGTTTCCAAAAGACACCTGAAAGCAGCCGAGCTTCTGAGGATATACAGGAAACACTGCCGAGACTTTCAAAGCCTCCTAACTTTCATTAGTAGCCACCCTGATCCTCTGCTGACATACGCACTCTACCAATTTGGGTTAAGACCCCAAGGAGAATGGATGGTTAGTGATCCTAGATATTAGAACTCCACAGTTCCATTGTAGCTCACTCAAAACTCAATTCAAGTACACTCATGCCTCATGGTTAAGTCTGACTCTGTAACATAGGAAAAGAAAAGAATGGGGAGGATGAGGGAAGAAGTAATATTTATTGTATTAGAAGCATGTATTTGATGTCTAATACATATTTTCTCATTTCATCTATACAACAAAGTCTGTGAGAAGTTACTATAATCCCTATATTGTAGATGAACAAATTAATGCTAGAAAAATGAAGAAACTCATCAAAATGTAATACAGCTAGTCTTGGGTAAAGAAAGGTTCTGGTCATTGTTCTCAAGGGTTCTATACTTGTACTCTCTTAAGGAAAATGGTAGCAATGATAACTTTCAATATTTAGCATGGCATTCTCTTTCAGGCAAAATAATCGACTTTACAATCCCTTGGGTAAATGGCTACTCATCTTATCCCTCTCTCTCCTATGGTATCATAGGATACCATACTTTTGAAAATGGCTCTCTGCTGCCAATCACTTTGGATCAAAAGTTTCTGTGGTCACTCTTTTGGGGATGAGGAAAGGAGGGGTGGAGAGAGGTGAAGACTGAGATTTAGCCAGAATCCATTTTCATAAATGAGAACCTTTTGTGCAAGTGAAATAAATATCCCACCTATAGTATCTCTACATCTCATTCGGCAACCCCCATCTCTTGATTATCACTGTGGGTTGTAATGTACACTCTATTAAATGGGCAATAAACACAGCAAGGGTTATTGCCACACATAATAGCTAACAGAGATCTTGTCTTTTTCCCCCTATTTCAGAGCCTTCCACACCTTCCTCCTACACCCTTCCCATCTGCCTAATAGAGAATAGCCACACACACACACACACACACACACACACACACACACACTGATCTATGGCATAAAATATCATCATTCATTTAACAATCTGAACACTTCATCATAACCCCCAAACATGATCTTTCTCCACTGTTCTCATCTCACAAAATGCATCTAATTCATCTAGTTCCTCAAGCCAGAAACCTAGGTATTGTCCTTGGCTCTTCCTTCTCCTTTATTGTTCCCACTAAATCCTTCTCAAAATCAAAATCCACCTCCTGAATGTTTTCAAATCCATATTCATCACCACCATACTACTCCAAGCTAGCAGTGTTTCTTTCTTGGACAGAGACACCCACAATAGGTCTCTTTCTCTCACCATTTTTTTTTTTTTTGCCACTCCTACCTCCAATCCCCATCTACTTTCCAAGCAGTAATAAGAAGGATCTTTGAAAAAAAAAATAAACTTGATTGTACCACTTTCCTATTAAAAACATTCAATGGGTGCTTAGTGTGGATATGGGGCCAAGTGGTTTATTTTTAAGGATTATTCATTACTAAAGTGTCCCCAGGTCTGCTTTTTTAAATAAAACATCTCCAATATATCCATCCCTCCATCCTTAAACAACACTCTTCAGTCTCACATCATCCTGTTTGACCTGTTCAAGGTTAACTTCCAAGTTGTGTTCTTTGGCTTAAAACATGGTTATTCCTTTCCTTGAATTAGATCTGACCTTAAATGTTTTCAGAGTGGGTAGATGCCCAGATGGTGGGATTGCAGGGATTCCTGTCCTAATATACTTCCCTTCTCCTGCATTAGATCATATCTACCACCACCAGTGAATACTCACTGAATGCTTACTCTGTGTCAGGCACTACTAAGCCTTTACATATTTTGTCATATTAAGCATCAAACATGGGGTGCCTAGCTGGCTTAGTCAGAAGAGCATATGACTCTTGATCTCAGGGTCATGAGTCATGCCCCACATTGGGTATCAGATATTACTTAAAAAAAACTTAAAAAAATCAAACATCAAATATCAAACAGATGATAATTGCAAGAGCTGGGTTTCAACCAAGGCACCGTAACTCTGAAGCCTAGAACCTTAACTAGCATTTCTTCCCTTTATTACTTGTAGCTCCTTGGATGTCCTAGGCTGCTTTCTATATTCTGTGTTTGGTATCTGCAATTCTTTTTGCCTATTATGCATTTCCTTTGTCTTCTTGGCAAATTGTCACTTGTCCTTTAATATTCTCTGTGAATCTTTCTTTGAATCCTTTAGACAGAGTTTTGTTATTCTAATCTGTTCACATTCTTCCATCGTAACACTATACTATACTATATCATAATTAACTCTTCATCTGATTGTTGCATTCTTACATGTAACTAGTAGATGTGAAGAGTGTGGGCTTCATCATAAGAATAGTATTTGACCCTTGGCAATTGAATGAACATTGTGGAGTTGCGTTATCTGCCTCATGATGAGAGATTAAATATATGACTAAAGGTAATGTGTAAAGATAGTACTCGGTATACAGTAAGTCTTCAACAAATGCTAGGGGTATACGTGTGTGTGTGTATATCTATCTATCTATCATCTATCTATATCTCCATACCTATACATACATGGATAAATATACATATATAGATATACTCACACATGTGCCACTAAATAGTGAATTTCTCAGGAGTGAGGCTTGGTAACTTTTCCACTCAATTTATAACAGTAAGGAAGATAAGAACAAACATATTAGTAACTAAGTTATCCTTTAAAAAATGGGTTCCAGAATTTATGAATGCTTATCATATATTGGAAATCAGCATTGTCCCTTTAGAAAGCAATTTGGGAATATACCTCAAGAGTCTGATAATATTTAGATAACTTTACTTTTAGACATCTGTTCAAAACAAACGAGCAGAAATGCATACAAAGATTGATTTAACTCATTCATCAAATACATGGAATGTCTATTGGATGCCATGCACTATGCTAGACTCAATGTTTATTAAGTTTTAAGTTACAAGGCAAAAAAAATGGAAACAGCCTAAATACTCAATAGAGACTATATGCCATGAAATATTATACAATTATAAAACAGTATTTTTCAGGGAACATCAAATGACATCAAATAAAGCTGTGTTTTTAAAAATTAAAATACCAAAGACTCATAAAATATGATCTCAATATTTTGTTACATTTACATGGAATAGAATCCTTGAAGAAAATGCAAACAAAGTTGACAATGGTTTATTTGGATAGGATTGTGGGTGATTTTAATTTTTATCTTGAGCATTTTTTGTTTTTATTTTTAATGAGAAAAGATGCCCATGTTTTATTGTGGAGTGAAAAAAAAGGAAAAAAATAACTGGTATGATTGAGAGATGTGGGAGTATGGAAATATATACCTCCCAAGTATTGAAAGGAAAGATCCACATGCCCCCAAAAAGCTCAGAAAATAGATGTAATAAGATTTGGTGAAACAGCATAAGGTTTGGAGTTCTGCAGCTGGGCTCTGTGGCTGTGCCACTTACCAACTACGACATGTCAGGCAAAATACTTCATCTCTCTGTCTCAGGTTTCTCATCCATAAAAACAGGGGGAGAGAGAGAGACAAATTGGCTTATTCCAGAGGCCTAAGAGAGCAAGAACTCCTTTTCTTAAGACCCAGCTCCTGTTTCCAAGATCCTCTGGGGCATTTCTCTAGCAATCACCCTAAATGTAAACAAAGCACTGGAAAACTTAGGACTGGAAAGTGAAAAAGGTAAAACAAATCAAAACAAAAAAGCAAAACAAAAAACAAAAAAAAACCCCACAAAACACCAACTTCAGTAGGTGGCTTAGGACTCAGACTCCTGCTCCCTCTCCATCAGATGGAAATGAAACCCAGCATTTCACTAAGTGAGTTTGACAGTTCTCAGCCATGACACCGGGGGAAGAGTTCAGTGTTCATTCCACCTTCCCAATGACCTGAAGGGCCCCAGATTTCCTATCCTTCTCTGATTTTCCATTCCGATTGATGGATACATGGAACAACTGGAACTATAATTAGTATTTTTGTCATTTAAAGTTCACTAGATTTGTAGTCAATTATTGGCTAAAAACATTTATTATTTGTAATATATTATTAGTTTATTATGGCTCATTGCTCTAAAATACTTCGTTTAATCCTTTGCAGGTCCTTAAACACAAATATGGCAGCTATTAGCAACCTCTTCAGTCAGGCATAAAATTGTACCCAGAGGCCTCATAAACAATAGAGTGCTTTGCAAAGATTAAATCAGTGTACACAGCTGTGAAGGAGGCCATTAGGAAATGCATTATCATTCTGTTTTACTGTTACTTTGTGTGCCACTGTGCTCTTGTCACTCCATCAGCTAGCCCTGCCCCTGCCCCATAAGCGGAAGAGCCTCCACATCTCACCAGGTCAGAGGCACCCACCTGGAGTAGTATAGCCCCAACCTCTCTGTGTCAAGTAAAGAGGACCCAAGAGCAGTTGGATAGATTCTGCCCCAAACAGGCACAGCAACCCATTGCTCACCTCCTTTGTGGAGGGTGGCCGTCCTCATTACAAGGCTTCCTGGAAGATGCTAACTTCAAGCAAACTAATTGTTTTTCTGTCTGCCTCTAAGTCTATTCAGAATGTATGCTGCCTCCAGGAAAAGGAGAAGGAAAAGGGAAACTGTCATTTATGGAGCACCTGTTATGCTGTGGGCTCTCTCAGACAGCCATTTATTCACTTAGCAGGACACCTTTTGTGGATGGAGCTGAAGCCACACGGACAAGTGAGAAGGAAGCTCCGTGGTGAGTGGGGCAGGCAAGCAAACAGTCCAGGTACCCCCCACTACCATGTGACTAGTGCAAGGCTTCCTGGTGGGAGGATTATCTAAGCCACATTTAGAAGATAAAGGGAAAACACAGGCTACAGGAGCAATGGGCAGAGGGAGAAGGATATTCCAGGCTGTAGGATAAGTATATGCGAAGGCATTGGGGTGTGAAAGGAGAGGGTATCTTATTTCATTAAGTCCTCCTGACAACCTCGCTGGGTGGATGGCATCTTTACAGAAGAAAAGACTCCTCTTGCTGCCCTCATCATTCTACCTCTGATAGCAAGCAGCCTGCATTGCCCTTCAGAAGCAAACAGAGCACCATGGCAAGAATGTAGGTGTTGGATTTATGTCCAGTGAAGTCTGACTTCAGTTTCAGTCTATAGGGGTGACACTTCTCTGAGCCTCAGTTTCCTATCTGAAAAATGGGGCTGATGATACTCGTTGCATACGATTGCCAGGAATCTTCCATGAGACAATATAAAAAAAAAAAGCACCTAGTATTTTATTTGTAGCATAGCAAATTGTTGGTTTCTTTCTTTCTCTATTTAGGCATTAGTTCAAAATTTGTCTCTCCCAGGAAGACTTCCAAGATTCACCAAGTTAGAAACTAGATAAGAGCAGGGACATATCCTGCCAATGTTAATTTAATCTTTGTAAAGCACCATACAATATATTGGTATTTTCCAGAAAGACTTTGCACATGGAAAGCTTTGGAGAAAGAGCAGCTTAAGGGATTTTACTTGGCTTTGTACTCCAGCTACCTAAAGAGCTTCCCTAATGTAACTTCAAGCTCTTCTCCCCATGGTTGAACACCCTGGGGCATGGGACAGATTTCCCTTCCCCTTTCTCGGACGTGGATGCAAGAAGAAGCAGGCAGGAATGGCGATGCTTGACCTTTTTGGAAACACGTCCTCCTACCTTGTTGTACCAGAGAAAGCAATAACTTGACCTGACTGGACTCCCTTAGAAAGCTCTCTAGCCCCATAACTCATTATACAACCTGTACCTGCTGCTCCAGCCACAATTATTTTCTAACTGTTCGCTGCACACACCATCTCTTTTCAGTCTTATATAAATGTGGTGTTTGCCATGATATCTTCCAGGAATGGTCCTGCCCTTTCCTGTCACTAGAAAACTCCAATTAATCCTTTTAAGACCCAACTATCACCTTTCTGAGTAGTTTCAGGGAGGGTTACCCTCTCTGCCTGCAAACCCACAGACCAGCATTTGTTACTTTTATTTTACATCTAACACGTTGAAATAATAGATTCCCCTATCTGTTTTCTTCAGTCTCCTGGGACACACTGAAGGACAGGAGTCATACCCATCCCATCTTTGTAGTTCCAGGATTTAGAATAAACTACAGCACATGGTAAATCTCTGGCGAAGGAATGGATGAATCTTAACATCTAGGACAAATCCTTCACGAGGTTCAGACACACTGAAACCAGCCTGGCATTTGGCAAGGGCTGTAGTGTGAATGGCATCTGCCTCCAAAAGACATAATTACAGAATTCTTTAACCTCCACTTTTCTGAAAGTTGGGCCCTGGGAAGCAGAAAGAGGATCTGCCACGGTGATTCATTGTGGCCTTTCCCCCTCAATTCAGCCCACTGGATCATTTGTCCATTTTCCCCTCATGAACTCATTATTTTTTGTTTGCTTCTGCTCCAACCACTCCTCACCTTTTTCTGTCCTGCTTTGTGGCCCAGGAAATTGATGCCTGTGGACAGCTTCTTGGGGGCTCCTTTACCTTTTGTCTGGGTTCTCCCAATGGGAAGCTGTACTAGGAGGTCAAGAGGCAGGAAGAAAGAGAGGTTGGGATATTTCTAACCCTCTCCCTCTCTGCTTCACAGCCTCCTCTGCAGTAGCTGTGCCCATCTGGGAATGTGGGTTCTGGACAGCTGGGATTCTAAACTGCTCTAATAACACTATTCCCTCCCTTTGCTTCTTTAGCCCTGGAAGCCTGATATCTTTAAATGCCTTTCCGCCTCTACCCAATCCTGTCCACAGCTCTGCAAGTGGTCCCTTTCCTAAAGCGTCTTTGTTCAAATCACCTGAGGTTAATTCTGTTTCCTACCAGGGCCCTGGAAGATGCACCCTCCCTCAGATATAATCAGGGAAAAGCTACTCCTTTATTTTGGGTCTCATTCCTAATGACCACTGGGGCACCTCCAGGTTAAATCTAAATGAGGAAACCACCTACATGTGAGGTCTTGTGATGGAAAAAGTGTCCCTGTGATGAGTGATCATTTTGAAAAGTGGTCTGACAACACTCATAATCTGTGGGCTAAAACTATAAAGTGTCTAATTTTGTGTTAGCATATTAGGGCTGGTTTGGAGGTTGGCAGAGACGGATGGAGACATGGGAGGAAAGTAAAGGAGAGAGAATGATGGAGGGAAAGTGGCCTGATAGATTTTTCAGCATTGTATCCAATTTCTGGTAGTCATGCACAACTGATCTGTTTTGGCAGACGGCACAACCACATGGAAAGAGAACGAGCTCTGCAGAGAATGGAGGTCTGAGGTTAAGCCAGACTCAGTCATGTGCTGGCTGTGTTCAGCTTGGGCTGGTGACAGCTTCCTGGAGCCTCAGTGTTTGATATCTGTATAATGGGATAATATGCCTCTTTCTACAGGAAAGAGCAGATAAGAGCGCCTACCACAGTGTCCCAGATAAAGCAAGAGCTATAGAAAATGGAGCTTCTCTTCTCTGGCTGCTGATGAATGAATACATTGATGAATACATGCTGAATGAATGAACAAACAAATCCTTTTTCAACAAATCTTTTATCTTAGGTTGAACTAAAACCTGCCCTCTTATAACTTTTACCCATTGGGCTTTGGCCTGCCTTCTAGAGCTGAACAGAATAAATCAACTTGCTCTTCTAAATGAAAACCCTTCAAATATTCCTGTTTAATAAATTGAATAAATAGACTCCACTTTAATAAATTTGCCCTAGGCCTGTGGGCCTTTGCAAGGCAGGCAATATAAATGAAGATGATGTCTGCACATGAAATGCTTTGTGGACCACATGACTGCCATTCTGCCCCAGAGATGGAGGGGAGTGTGAGGGGGGCTCATTTAAAATGAGCCACCAACAGTGGTAGTCAGACGTATAAGCTTCAGCCTTTCTGCAGCAAGCCAAGATATCACACATCTTGATTTTTTTTCAGTGCATCATGCATATTTAAAAATCAATCCCTCCTCTCTTCCCTTTTGTTTCCTTTCCTTGTTCACTTATTTAAAACATACTGACTACCTAGTCTGTGCCACGTACTCTGCTAAACTCTGCCTGCTAAACAGTGTGGAGCTATTTAAGAATCTGTCTGGTTTGGGGGAATGGACCATAGTTTGGTGTGTCTGAGGTGCACAGAACATAAGAAAGGCTCGTAGTAGGTCCAGCTAGCTAGATAGGCAGGGCCCATGTGTGAAGCACAGGAATGTGACACAGCGGAGAGAAGCTGGGGCTCTATACAGTTGTGATAAGGTGGCTCAGGGAATAGCCATCACTATTCCTTTGAGGGATAAGACTGATTTTATTGACTTCCACGCTTACTGGCCTGGCTGCTCACCCACCATTACACTCCTGTCACTACTGGAGCTCAGGGATCATTTTTTTTTTTTTTTTTTTTTTTTTTAGATTCACTCAGGACTGGCTAAAAACAGATATGCAGGTTTTAAATCACTAGAAGGAAAAAAAAAAGTTCCAAGATAATAAGATAGCTCGTATAGAAAAAGGAAACAAAAGAAGCCCAAAGAAAGTATGAAGAAGAGAAACAGTAAAACAAAAAGACAGGAATAAGACTAAACATAGCAGTTATGACAGTAAATATAAATGGTTTAAGTTCCTCTAATAAAAGATAAAGTCTTTCAGATTGGGTTAAAAGCAAAATTCAGCCATATGCTATTTATAAGGCATGAATGGCAAAACAAAAGAAAGAAAAGGGGGAAATGCTAGGCAAATATTTATCAAGCATAGAAAGCAAACAAAAAGAATTCAATTGGCAACATTTCAAAGTAGAATTTAGGGTAAAAAAAGCATTATATGAGACAAAGTCATTTTATATTGATAAAAGACTCATTTTACGATGAAGTTATATGAGACATGCCATTACTTAATGGCAAAATATATGAATCAAACTAGAAATATAAGGACATAGGGATAGAAATAACCTTGATGTTTTAACAGTGAGAAAGACAAGGGGTGCCTGCGTGGCTCAGTTAGTTAAGTGTCCAACTTCAGTTCAGGTTGTGATCTCACAGTTCGTGGGTTAAAGCCTCACGTTGGGCTCTGTGCTGTCAGCTCAGAGCCTGGAGCTGCTTCAGATTCTGTGTCTCCCTCTCTCTCTAGCCCTCTCCCGCCTATGGTCTGTCTCTGTCTCTCAAAAATAAGTAAACGTTAAAAAAATTTAAAAAAGCAATGAGAAAGGCAAAAATAGAATACTATCATTAATAAGTTGCATTTACATCTCTAAACACTGTTAAAGGCTGACTTAATTGAGTACTTATAGTGTTCCAGGCACTGTCCTAAATGTTTACACATACTATTATCTCATTAAACCCTGTAACAACCATACGAATTAGAAAATTATTACCTCTGCATTACAGATAAGAAAACCGTGGTACAAGGAGCACAATCCTAGCCAAGATGCAACTCAACTGCACTGGCATAAAAAATCAAGTCTGGTTCTAAACTGAGGCAGGTATCCACAGCGACTTCCCTTTCAACTATTATGTTAACCCATCTCAAAGAAAGAAAGCATGTCCTTTTAAAGCAAACTAGGACATTGACCTCCTAAAGTAATCATATGACAGGCTATAAGGTAAACCTCAATAAAATCTGAATGGACAGAAAGTACAATAGGATTTAATCTGAATGCAATGTAGTACATTAAGACATAATGACACCAAAACTTGACCAACGTAGAATGAATGCATGTGTGCACATGAGCACAAGTGTTCACACACACACACACATACACACCACCTAAATCACTCATAGGAATATGATACCAAAATCCTACATTAAGCATTTGCAAACCTATTTCCATCCACTTAAAGAATTATCATCACTAAGTGTGACTTATCCTGAACTGCAGGGATAATTAGTATAATGTTTCTTACCAATATGTCACAGGCAAAAACAACATGGTCATTATGATAGATCACTTGTTTGTATTGAAGCCTTACAAAGTTGGGGCCAGGACTAGAGGTGTCAGGCAGGTTAGGCCAGAGAGAAGTGGCTGTCATATCACTTGAGTTACCAAAACAATCACTCAAACCCAAGCCACAATGCAGAAGTGATCACGAGTGTCAAGCCAGACCAGTGGCAAAACAACCCAAGGTTAAAGACACCTTCTAAGTGGTTCTGAAATTGCTCCCAAATCCAGGGGAGTCCCACACCTTGCACTGGATCTGAAGCTGCATGTGGTAGGTATGGGCGGGATAGCAGTAGCAGAAGTATGGCAATGGTGGTTGGTGTGTTTATGTGTAGGTTGGGGAGGTAGCTACATGACCTTGGTTTTGCAGAGGTAGTGCCCATGAGATCAGATACTTAACATGGCCTAGAAATCCAGTGAGGGTCCACTCCAAAGTGTAATCTTTACACCAAAAGGAACGAGATGCCATGTCAAGATTGGAGGTGATGTCTGAAGATATTCCTGGAAAGTTAAATGTTATCTCAAGGCAATCTATGAATCTTCTAGAAATGGGGCTTCTGTTTCTGCAATATGATAAATTTGAGCTGTTATTCCCTTGAAAATGGGCTTCCTTCTCGTGCAGCTAAAAATGGGGACAGCATGCTTGAGATGGTGAGAGAGATTGGTTTCTCTCAAATATAAGTCCTGGAGGACCATGTCACCGGAAATGTCCTCACAAGGGACAGGGCACAGGCTGTAAGGAACAGGATTAACACCCATGTTAACTGACTTCCCAAGCAAGTGCATTCACTTTTAAAAAATCATATTTATTTTTCTCAATTAAAAACAATATGTCCTTTGTGGATAATTTTGAAAAATCTCAACAATGCTCAGAATTAACACCTAGTAACATTTTGGCTTTTTCCTTTCTAGTAATTTATTTGTTCGTTTCTTTCTGCATATGTACATACTTATAAAAACAAAACAGAAAACGTGGTTCATATTTTGCATCCTAGTTAATTTTTTTTATTTCCTCATTGTGTATGTGGCAGGTGGAGATCATGTGGAAGAAAGGAGCATGGAAGGTGGGACAGACAGAGCAAAGACTTAGCTAGAAGATCCTTGTTGATGAAGCAAGAGCACACAGATGGGGCAGACTTCACGGTGGAGAGAATGGGGGTGGGGGAAACAGCACCTTTGGACAAGTAACTCAAGGAGCTTCTCTGAAGAGTAGGGGAGGACCAGGGCAGAGGGGATTAATGCAGAAAGATAGTGGAAAGAACACAGGCTTGGAACCAGGGACCGTGCTTGCCACCTCAGTTCAACCCCTTATAAACCACAGGCCTTCGCAGGGATGTGATGAGGTGGCAATTGCTCAGTACCATGAAGGCAGAGCAACCTTCTACCTTCACATTGTATTGTATATGTACTATCAAATCTGGTAAAGAAACTGAGGCTCAGGAATGCGATGTTCATACTGCACAAAGGGGCAGAACCGGGATTTAATCTCAGGATCGCCTAAGCCCAAATAATGAGGTTTTTCATAAGTGAGAAGATTAAACCATTTATTATAAAACATAACTTGATAACTTAATTAGTTCTTAATAAATAAAGACAGGAGAAGACATGCATCATCATAGCTGAAATCCTTTGTTTTTAACTGTAAGGCACCCTGGCCTCTCCCCAGGTGCTAGCATGCACCCCAAGGGCTTTGCATGGAGCCCACGGCCTGGCCTGGGAGTACTGGGCTGGCCCCCATCAGTCTAGCACAACTGTTTATTGGATGTGATATATTCCCAGGCAAGGATGCTGGCCTCCCCTTCTGTATCTCACACAATCTTGCTTCCCAACATCATTTTTTTCCCATTTGACTGAGTGATCTGACCTAGAACGGCTACGCGTGACTTGAAATTTAAGTATTCTTCTTTCAACTCTCTGATAAAAATCTTTTCCCTTTAATAATGCTCCCAGTGGCTCCTCGCCCATTCCTTTTCATTTCTGCTAGGTGCTTTTAAGTTCGGTTTTCTTTCCACCCCCTGCAATCTCCCCAAGGCTTAGCTTCAGAGACCAGCTCTCTCAAGACCCAATCAATTCCAACATTCAATTAAGCTAATTAAGTTCAGGTTGCTATCAATATTTTTCTTAATTATGGTTTAAACATAGGTAAAACCTAGAATTGTTCATCAACAGCCCTTAGCCTCAGCTGAGAGCTAGCATCTACCATTAAGAATTCCCGTGGGTCAAATCGAGGTTCTGACAATAGTTAGAAAGACCACATGTGTATTTGCATAGGATTTGCATATATCTACATAGGTTAGTCTCTTCACAGTAGATTTCCAATTAAAATGTTATTATTTCAGCCTTGAAGTTGTTGTTTCCTGATTCTCCTATTCTCTAGTACCATTAGCAACACCTGTTCACTTTGACATTGATTTTTTGCATGAGAGGACAACAGGACAGTGAAGAGAAAGGACAGCTGCCATGATTTACAGCCAAAAGTGAAAGCCAAGAATATCAGTGCACACCTCTGAAATGGGCTGCCCTTTGCAATTGGGAGGTTCTGTCCTGGTGGAGAGAAGACCCCAGACAAGTCTTGGAATAGCTCCTGGACTGTTAAGCAGAAGAGTCAATCAACAGTTAGGTGGCTGGACTTGTCTTCACCTCTCCTTTCCCGACTACCTTCTGCCCTTGATCCTGGATGAAGCATTTCTTTCCTCCCAATAGGTCTTTTTGCCCCAAAACATAGATACCAGAAGAGTCTTTCTGAAATACAAGATCTGGTCATTTCATTCTTCTGCTTGGAGGTTTCCCCAAGGCTGGAGGTGTGAAAACTACAATCCTAGCATGATATGCAAATTCCTTCATGGCGGCCATCCTCTCCTGCTGTATCTCTTGACTCCACTTTGCATTCTTGAGCCCAGCCAAGGTGAACCCACCGATAGTTTTTTAAAACCTAACAGATGTCTGCATACTTACAGGTCTTTGAAGATACTGCTCCTTCTGGCCACTGGAATGTATTTTGCCCTGTCATCCCACAAATGGATAACTCCTATGCTGTCTCCTCCTTTGAGGAGTCCCTCCTAATCACTTCCTCCTACTTCCATGTTCCAAACACTTCCATTCGTATTGTCATAGCTCATCATGTCTCCTTCTTTCCTCCATTGGTAAATCTCAGGAGGGAATCACAGGAGCTCTGTGGGATCCAAAGAGGACCACTCTTTCACCATTGGCAGAAAAAAAGAGATGGCTCAGCCATGCACCTCACTTTTCCCTCCCCCATCACTCATCATCTTACCACTGCCATCCTGCTTGAGACCGTCAGGAATAATATCACACATACATCTAATAAGCCCAGGACTCTAAGCCTTCCCTCACCACCAGATTCTAATCACCATAAGGTTTTATGGGCAATGAAGTAACTCAACCTCTCCTGGCTCTAACATCTATTTTTGCTTTATTTTTCTCCACTGTATTTATTATATTTATTATCACCTGACACACTTATACTTTTTTTTAACTATCTATTTTTTTATTAGTCTATCTCTGTCTTCCAGAATGTAAGCTCCATGAGGGCAGGGAATGTCTATTTTGTTCACAATACTATCCCTATCACCTAGAAAAGTGAATGATACATCATATGTGCTCAATATGTATTTGTTGATGAGTGGATCTTAATATTTATTGCACTATACTTAGTGTGATAGTTAGCTACTTGAGGGCTGGGAGCAGAGCTTATTCTCTTTGTCAAGTGGGGTAAACAACAACAACAACAACAACAACAAGAGTATACTTAATGATAATCTCTTCCTTCTCACACATTCTAAGAAGTGCAGGCCACCAGGAGGAACTTCTGTTTGGCTGGTAGGGATAATGGATGTGGTAGAAGCTTTCAAAAGAACATTTGAAAGGGTCTGGGGCTACCTGGAGGAAAGTCATTCTCCAGGAGAACAAATGAAGGAAGAAGAGAGGTAAAGAGCCAGGTTGCTGGCAGCAGGGGGTGATTACTTGAGTTGATTTACTGAATAGGTTCATGAGAGCAAATATTCGGAAAGTAGATTTTAAGAAGTTCTTGTGGTATATTGTGTAATGGGAATTTCCTTTTGCTCAAGAAAACCCTCAGTAAAAATCCACACTGATCTTCACTGAATGTGACACATAAGAAGAAAGACTTTCAAAAGAGAAAAGACAACATGGATGGGTCTAGAGAGTATAATGCTAAGTGAAATAAGCCATCCAGAGAAAGACAAATACCATATGATCTCACTCATATACAGAATTTAAAAAACAACACACATGAACAAAGGAAAAAAAGAGAGACAAACCAAAAAACATACTCTTAACTATACAGGACAAACAGATGGTTACCAGAGAGGGGGAGGGGGGATGGGTGAAATAGATGAAGGGGATTAAGAGTATACTTATCATGATGAGCAGAGTAATATCTGGAATTGTTGAATTACTGTACTGTACACCTGAAACTAATGTAACACTCTATGTCAACCACACTGGAATTAAAACAAACAAACTAATTAATTAATTAATGAAAGATCATCTATCTGTATATGCAAGGAGTGAAGCTTCAGGCAAGACACAGAACTGATATTTAACGCGTGATTAAAATGAATGAAAAGATGAATGAGTGAATGAAATGAAGTACAACCAGCAGGTAGAAATCTAAGGGTATAATTTTTCTTAACATGAAAAACTTCTTAAAATTGTTAATTGTCTAAAACTAGAGTGAGCAGCCCCCACCCCCCCCTTTTTTTTTTCAAGGATCAAAATAAGATAATCACCTCACCAAAAGTACAGTAGCAGAAATGTCTGCAGTGGGGATGGCATTAGACCAGATTAGTGGTTTCCAATCTGTGTTATAAGGGCTAGAAGATTCTGGGGTCATGCTTCAAAGGTTATCTCCTTGAGTGAGGGAGGGCACAGAATGCAGGCTTTTGAGACCTCAATGTCTGTTTTAACCAGAACACCTCATTTTTAACTGTATCATTCATTCATTCATTCATTCTGCATGCTAATATTAAATACCTACTATGTGCAACATGCTGCACAGGCTCTCTGCAATACTGCTTTTGAAGACAGTTTTTAACTTTAAAAAATTTCAAATGATCCTGAAACGCTAAGACTCTGATGCTGAGTAAAAATCATTACACAGTGCACTACTATGGAGTGTCCCCAAGGTCCCAGGAGGGAGTGTGAATGTACTACTGTCAAAGGAAGAACCCAGTGTGGGAAGGAAGAGAGGCTTGCATTCATCTAGTCCCTCTGTGCGATGTGCTTTCTAAATGATTGTTTATTCTAATCTTTACTACAACTCTGAGGAGGATATTTTGCAGATGATGGAATGGAGGGTCCCAGACGTTAAATGATTTGTCCAAGACCATAAACATAATAACTTGGATTTGAACCCAAGTCTCCGCTGCCAATGCCCTTCTCTTTCTACCACACATGGGAACAGTCAGATGTTTGCAAGCTGGTGGCTTGGTTGCTTCTCAGTCTCTAACATGCAGACTACCCTTGCAGGCATGTGAATGCAATGAGCAACACAGAGGAGAGAAGACTGATATGTTTGGATATCTACAGAATGTTTGCCAAGGGTGGCCATGATGCCAGAGACCAGGGATTCAAACAATAAGACCCTGAGCATGGCCTTTTTTGTGAATAATTCATACGCAATAGTTAAGCTCATACCTTGGATACTACTCCAATGACATGAAAATATGAAAGAAAAGCCAATGACTTATCAAATAATTTAGAATGTAATGGCCACTACATTCTTTTGTACTTTTAATTTTTATTTTTCTTCAACTCAGAGGAATAAATATCCTGGCCTTGATAAAAGAGAGGAGCAGTGGATTTCAAGGTGAATGAGCCTGAGAAGAGGTTTTTCAGAAGGCTGGATTTTGACTGCTTTCTCATCAAACAGAAAGATGTCTTCAAGAGCATCTGTGGATGCACAAACCCTTGGCAGGGCTCGAGATGGGCTGAGAGGGTATGGGGAAGGGTGAAGTAAGGTAGTATCAAGATACAACCAATGTTGTCACTCGAAACTCAAAGGTTGACATTTCACAAAATGTCCCCATTCGTTCATTTTTTCATTCAGTACTTACCAAGTGCCCACCATATGCCCTAGCCTCCTAGAGACATAGGAATCAGCAAGGCTGACAATGTCCCTGTCCTCATGGAGCTTACATTCTAGGTGAGGGTCATGTAACAAACAAGCAGTTGAATAAACTATTACAATGTCTGACAAAGATAAATGCTATAAAGAGCATTCAAGTAGGTGAGTTTACAGAACCTGATGGGGGGTAGCAATTAAGGAAGATGTCTCTGAGTAAATGACATGTGTATAGACACTGAAATGAAGTGAAGAAGAGCCATGCAAATACCTGGAGGGAAAGTGAAGAGAAAGAGAAAAGATCTTCACACCTGAGGAGGTATGTTTGAGGAAGATTAGGGAAATCAAGCTCAGAATGAATAAGGAAAAGGCTGTAGGTGAAGGCGAGATCACATGGGGTTTGTAGGACTTTTATAGCACATTGGGCTCTACCCTAAGTGTAATGTGGAGACCACACAGGAGTTTGAGAAGGGGATTGATGTGATCTGACTTAAATCTTGAAACAACACTCTGAATGCTGTGTCAAGAACTGACTGTGGATGGGCAGGATGGAGTGCAAACCAAGGGCTAATGCAATAATCTCATGAGGCATGAATGAGAATGGAATTAAGTGAAGTGGGAAGAACCAGGATACATTTTGAAAAGACAGTTAACAAGATTTACTGTCAGATCCACATGTGGTATGAAAGATAGAGGAGCATAGAGAGTGACTATGGAGACTTAGTCCTGGGGTAAGGCTGGTCTTGGAATTACCCCCATAGCTTGGTATCCATGGCTATGGGACTTGGCCATGGGACTGGATGCGGTCCCCTAGACAGGATGTGTAGCTAGAAACAAGTTTGAAGGCGGATGATACTGTGCCCACCTTATCAATTAAAGAATATGATCTCAGCTAAGCAGGATGCTTCTTTTCAGCCACTAAAATTGTTTCTCCAGAAGCACATTGAACACCTGCCATGTTCACAAACCTGCTCCCACCCCATGAGATGAAGAGCTATTCAGTGGCAACAAGCAGGGCATACACAGCTTTTTATTTCTAGCGTCTAGCCCTGCCAATAAAAGTAGTTACTGAGCGTATAAAAAGTTTATTATGGACATCTATAAAAAGTGATTACCCTCTAACAGAAGGGTCTCAATGGGGATGTATTCAATAGATGCCTGGGCCTGTGAGGGACTGTGGATGATACACTGAGGGTATGGAGCTAATACTCAGCACCTAGAATAGTCTCTCTCATACAGAAGATGCTAAGTGAATGCCCTTCACTGACTGAATGAAGGCTGCTGCAGAGGTCTGACCTCTACAGATGGTAGCTCCACTTGACAGAAACCCAGGCATCTTAAAAAGTGTTCACTGGAATCATGAGCATTCTCTCTCAGAAGTTAGAGGAAGTTATGAAGGGCCTTGTCCAAGCCAAATAAAGTAGTTGGTAAGAGCACAGAAGACATGAGAAACTTAAAGTAAAGCAATTATATGACACTGTACTTTGAAATAAGAAGAAAAACACAGATGCTAATTATCAGATAAGGAAACATTCACTTCCAAAAGTGCTGGTAAAAATATCAGTGTTAATTTTTAATATGGCCAACGAGTGTTCCCCATCAAAAGTGAAACACGGATCATATCATCATGAGGAGTCCTAAGGAAGTAACATGTGGATGACTAAATGACACTGGCATCAGGAGAAGAGTTTGGAAGACAATAGGGATATATGAGTCATGAAGAATAAGTAGTGGTGATGATGATAATGATGATAGCAGCTAACACCTAAACAGGATTTCTATGTGCCAGGCACTGTTATAAGCAATTTACATGTTATAATTCATTTAATCCTTATGAGACAGGCACTATTATCATCTCCACTTTATAGATGATGAATCTAATAAAAAAAAAGTTAAGCACTTTGTCAATGGTCATACAGCTAGAAAACTGAAGCAAGTAGAAACTACGAGATGGATGCAGGTGGGTGTTACCCATTTACTAAGTACTAGCTGTGCTTAGTACCAGAACCTATACTAGAGTTTGGACTTGGGCTTTATAAAGAAATGTGTAAGATCTGATAAAGTTAAGATCCCTAATCAAGATAGAAGCATTTAAAATTATTACAATTTGGTCAATATAGAGTCACAGAGGTTCATGTAGGAAAAGACCTTAGAAGTTACCAGTTTCAAGATTCTTACTTTACCAAGGGGGAAACTGGAGTCCAGAAAGCGGGGGTGCCTTATCCACAGACTACAGCTAATGAATGACAGAACAAGATCAAGATTCTATGTCTATTAACTCTTAATCATGATCCTGTTCAAAACCAAGCAGAACACATGAAACTATCTGCATTTCTAGGGAGTTGAACCTGGGATGCTTTGGTGAAGTATCAGGATCTATTACTGGCCCATCCATTCCAGTCTGGTTGACAAGTATTTCACCTGGAAGTTTCCGTTTTTGTTTTTAGAATCTAAGGAGTCTTATGAATTATTTGTTTATATTCCTATTTAAAATATTGGGAAATTAAGGCTTAACATGTTTAAATATCATGCTCTAGGTTCTGGTAGGCTAGAAAATTTCTATTACCATATGGATTCAATACCCTATTTGACTTAGCATCATTGAAAAGACAAATAACTGCACAGATGAATTCTGCACCACTTTTCTTAGACCAGCTATTGTAAAGCAAGGCACCCACATGCAGTATTGGTCTTAGGCTGCTCCATGATTCCCCTGAGCTGTGCTATGTGGATAGATGATAATTAGTACTCATATTTAACATGAGAAAGCCACACTCTTTGATATTATTCACTCGCACACATCTCTATCTCCTAGATGTTGGACCCAATCTCTGCCAGGATAGGTGCTTCTCACGGGCTGGCAGTGGTATCTGGCCAAACCAGGAAAACTGGGAAATGTAGGATTGACTGATGATGGAATTCAAGCTCTCTCTCTTTGCTTCCAGCAACTCCTTCGAATCGGGCTCCCTGAGGTAAGAAGTCAGGGAGACAATGGCCAAAAGGCATCTTAGATGTGCTGAGACACCTGATTAAGAAGAAACTGAAGTCAGGGAAACTGTTCACTCCACTAACCTGAGGGGTACTTAGTCACATGGGCAACTCTTAAGGGAAATCCCATGCTCTGACATTCAAAAGCTGAGATTCCAAGTGCAGAATGCAGACTTGTCATTGGCCAGAACCTTGTGCCCAGAGCATCCAGCCTCCCCTCTTGTTAACAACCTATTTTCCACCAGGCACTTCTGCAGGGGGTTGTCATTTGAGTCCTGAAGGAGAAAATGATGGCCTGTAAAGGCAAAAGCATGACGACAAAGCCTCCCTAAGTAGCTGAGATGTCTGTCCTGTTCTATACATTTTACCTGGGGGTCCCAAAACTCAGACCTATTTCCTGGCATGGACTCCAGATTGTCTTTATCAGTCTATCTGCTTGCTTATTTCTCATCTCCCTGCCTCTTGACTGTTCACATTTACTTACTATTGATGGTTCATATTTGCTGCTCAGACTAAACACTTTGAGCCATTCCGTTACTTGGACTCTGCTTTCCTTTTCAATTATGGTCACTTATTGCTAGTATTAATTTTGTATTTAATACACATCATATATTGAGGATATTCCATGTGCCAGTCTCCTTAACAGGCACTTTAAATTCATGGTCCTCATCTTTTCAACAACTCTACAAGATAATTTATAGCATAACCATTGTACAGATGGGAAAACTAAGGCTTATCGAGATGATTTGTCCAAGTCCTCAGAGCTATAAAGTGGTAGACCAGGAGGCCTTGAAGCCATGTCTACTTTGCTCCAAAAATCTGAGAATTTTGCAAGATGCTATATATTTCACATCCATCCTTTGGATCATTCTGCCCGTTGTTTCTCTAACCTAACTAGTGTAACCTCATCCTCTGGAAACCATTTATTTGCCCTGGCAAAGGTCTCTCTTGGTATTAGATATGGAATACATTTCCTGAGACAAACATAGAGATTAAAGTGGAAAAATAAGTGGGTGTGTGGGTAGGGAGATGGGCTTCAATGTGATTTCAAGTACCTGTTTCACCAATATGAATACCAGGGTCATACATGGGTGAAGATAAAATTGACTATGAGACAAATGTCTCTAGTTAGTCTCCTAGTGCTGCTAGCTTCCCCTCAACTAAAAATAATACCAGTAATATATTTAGGTCACCTCTTGCATTTATATTCTGGTCTTCGGATTTTTTCCATACTCCTAATTTCAGAACTATACTTATTACTGTCCTCCCATTGTCACTATTATTATCCCACTTACTACTATCAGATAAAGAAAATAAATCAAAAAGAGGTTAAGAGACTTCCTTAAGGACACAGTTATTTTTCAATGTAGGCTAGGGGTAACTAGATCTGGGTTCTTCAGATGCCTGTATTTGTGTTTTAATGAAAGGTAGCACAGAAAATATATACATTGAGGAAAACTAATACTTGAAAACCTACTTAATGCAGAATATTGTCCAATGTACTTTCTTTCCATGCATTACATTCATAGAGTACATTCACAATATTAGCATAAGTAAGTACTGTTATTTTTATCCATTTTCTAGGTTAGGAAACTGAGGCTTAGAGAGTTTATGTAACTTACCCAAGGTCATTGGAGTCACACAGAGTCAGGGTTGCATGAGAGTATGTCTGAGTGCAAACCATTCTCTCAAGGCTTCCTCATGGTGTGCATTCATTCTTCGTTGTATCCAAGATGTTTAAAGAATTGCTCACAGTGTTCAGAACACAAGGACACATCCCAAGTGCTCCCCACTTGTTGCTAGGTAACGTCTGTTTGGCACAATTTGGTGAATATCATCATGGTTATTGTGCCAGTAGGAACGGGTAATCAGGATGGTGGTGAGGCAGGCACTTGTTGTCAGAAGACTGGGCCTGGTTTTTAAAAGCCACAGAAGCATCTTTAGATAATTAGAATCCAAGGGTCCAACAGCTTTGCCACGATGGCATAAATATTATGTGCTGGATGGACAGGCACCAAATGGGGACAATCCCTACTGTTGTATGATGAGAAAGCTGGCACTTCTGAGGACTTCCAAAACAAATAAATACTCCATATGCCAGAAGGAAAAGCATGGGAAAGGCCTGTTCCAACAGGAGATGTGAATACCATTTCCCAGGAAGCTGAGATGCAGCTGGTAGTACTGGATGGAGAGCAAATCAGGTGGCTGACCTCAGGCATGACTGCCCTGGTCTTTGGCCACTCTGTGGGGTGACTGGCTGAGCCATCAAAAGAAATGCAGCTGTGGACCAAGACATAAATACTTACACTGGCTCAGAGATATCCTGTGGTGGGGGTGGTGCAGTGTGGGCACACAAGGTGTTGGGGAGTGGCTTGTTTCAGCAGTGCTTGTCCTTTGGCAATGACCAAGCAGAGGGAAACTGGCTAGCGTACCTGGATTGCAAGTATGGACTTAAACATATCTGCATTCATGTCCCTGCCACTCCAGGTTCTGTGTTGTTGGACAAGTTATCTACCACCTCTGAGCTCATTTTTCTCACCTATCAAATAGAGATAACATCTACTCTTACCTCAGGTGGTGGTTGTGATGGTTGGTTAAATAATATACTTTTTAGTACTTAGCACAATAGCACATCCTCAGCGATGACATTATTGTATATATATAATATAGCATATATATATATAGCATATAGCATATAATATAGCATGTAATATATAGAATGTATACCATGTATTATATATTATACATTATATTGTATATACTATAAGCTGTATATAATAGCATGCCATTGTTGTTATCATCTCCTACCACGAATGACACATCTTTTAGGAACAGAAGAGATACAAGAAGTTCAGTATTTTCCTCAAGGTAACAAACATCTCTTCTAGAAGCTGATCAAACGATATTCTATTAAAATGCTTCTAGTGATGTGGAGCTCATTAGTTTGTGTGGCAGTCCATTTTGTTCCATTTATTAAACAGCAATAGAAAATAATTCACTAAATTGACCCATCTGCTTCCCTATGGCTTCAACCGTTGGCCCCACTTCTCCCTTGGATCACAGAATAAAAGAATGCTAATACTAATTGAACGCTATTACATGCCTAGCATCAGTCTAAAAAATCAATTCATAGTCACTCACTTATTTCTGACAGTAATCCCTTGAATTAGGTAACAGTATCTTGAATTTACAGGTTGGAAAACTGAAGATTCAGTCACCTTTCATATGCTTGGCTTGAAATATTTAGAATTAGATCTTGTCTCATTCATTGAATTGAAATTTACTGAACATTTTCAATATCTAAGATTGTTGGGGTCTAGTTTTTAGGAATATGGAGGGGAATGAACAAAACTGTTCCACTCAGGGAACTTGGAAAGGAAACTGAAAAGGCAAGTTACAGAATGAAAGAAAATATTTGCAAAAGGCCCATTGGAAAAAGAACTTGTGTCTGGAATAAAGAAATTCTTATAATTCAAAAATAAGATAATCCCATAAACATTGGTACTCCATCAAAGAAAAGATAAAGATGACAAATATGTGAGAAAATGCTGAAAGTCATTCATTTTTAGGGAGTTCCAAGTTAAAAGCACAGCGAGACACCACTCTAACCCACTAGACTGACCAAAACTAAACAGCTAGCCAAACCAGTTGTTGGTAAGAACAGAGGAACAAGAACTGGGACTCTCACAGACTGCTGGTAGGGATATAAAATGGTTCAGCCACTTTGGAAAAGAATTGGGCAATTTCTTTAAACGTTAAACATACACCTTTCACACAACTCAGCAACTCTAGGTATTTTACCTTAGATGGTAAAATGAAACATATCTTTCATGTTTAATGAAGGAAATGAAAACATATCAACACAAAGACCTGTCTACAGATGCTCAGGGAACTTTGTTGTAGCCAAAGACTAGAGACTGTCTAATTGTCCAACAAGTGCATAGATATACTGATTGGGATACATCCATGTAATGGAATACTAATCAATAAAAAGAAAACAAATTATTGACACTTTTGACAGCATGGATGAATTTCAAAATAACTATGGTGAGAGTAAGAATCCAAAGATTTTATACCTTAAGACTCCACTTATATAAAATCCTAGAAAATGCAAAATAACCAGAGTGACAGAAAGCAAATCTTGTGGTTGCCTCTGTATGGGAGTTGTGTGTCAGCCAGGAAGGATGTAGTAAAAAGGGCTAGATTATAAAGTTGCATAAGATAAGTTTGGGGTATGATGAAAATGTTTATTATCTTAATTATAGTGATGGTTTCACAAATATATGCATATGCCAAAAGTCATTTGAAAATGTATATTTGTATATTTAAATATGTATATTTATTATACATCGATTACACCTCAATAAAACCATTTAAAAAGTCTTGGTGGAAGGGGTGTCTGGGTGGCTCAGTCGATTAAGCATCTGACTTCGGCTCAGGTGATGATTTCTCAGTTTATGAGTTCGAGCCCCGCATCGGGCTCTGTGCTGACAGCTGGGAGCCTGGAGCCTGCTTCACATTCTGTGTCTCCTTCTCTCTCTGCCCCTCGCCCACTTGTGCTCTATCTCTCTCTATCGAAAATAAATAAATGTGAAAAAAATCAACAAAAAAATCTTGGTGGAAGTATGTGACAATACACCAGGATGGCCCTGTGGTCCAGTCCAGTTTTCTGAGCCATGATTCTAAGCTGCAGGCTTTAATAACTTGGAGAGTGTAGAAGTCTATATATTCTACAGTACTGGCAATGAATGTAATAGGGAACTGCTGGTCAGTGAAGACAGGGTCCATCACCCCCTGCACATCCTTTGTCTCAGGCAGGGAGTTTTCAGGGAAGCAGATTAGGAACTACAGACCTGGCGCAGTGGTTAGTCAGGAGAAAAAGAATAAAATGTGTACATAGGCTCTGGACTGATAAATGATCCACTAAGGTATGACAAAGGGGAAAAAAGAAATGGTAAGATCTGAATGAATGGTAGGATTTGGAAAGTAGCACACATGTGATCACATCATCATTTGTTCTTCTATATATCACCAAATGCATGTTGGGCTCCTATTCTATGGCAGACACTGTTCTGTTTGGAGATACAGCTGTGAACAAGAGATAAAGTCTCTCACAGAGCTCACATTCTAGTGAAATGAGGTGGAACCAGCACATACATGATGACTATGGGAGGTCAGGATGCAGTGTGTGCTAAGAAGAAAAAGTGAAGCAGGGCAGAGAGAGGTGGCACTGAGACCAGAGCCCTTGAAGGACCTCTGAGGAGCAGGTTGAGTAGAAACCTGAGTGAGCAAGAATGAGCTGTATGGAGACTGAGGAAGAAGACTCCCCTCTGGAGAGGAAGGCATAAGCGCTATTAACAAAAAATGGTGTTGGGGGGGGTGTCAAATGGGGGTCCTAAAATAAGTCCTTCTGTAATGGAACAGTTATAACAATAACATAATAACTTCTTCCCTATATACCATGATCTTGACTAAGAGAGTTAATTCTTACAATAGCCCCATGAGACAAGTCCTGGTGTTATTCTCATTTTATAGCAGAGGGAAGTGACACTATGAAAGTTGCCCAAGACTACAGTGGATTCAGATCCACCAGATTGTCTGACCTTCCATCCTGGGCTCATAGGTGCCCAGTGGGCAAATCAGGGTGCACAGGTTTGTGAAGGCTCCAGCAGTGGGATCTAGGGGAAGTTACTGACTTCACAGTTATCTGCTCTGTATCTAATTCCTTCTTTGCTTCTCTCTTTTTTTTAAAGCTTATTCATTTATTATTTCTGAGAGAGAGAGAGAGAGAGAGTGAGAGAGAGAGAGAGAGAGAAAGCGAGAGAGAGCGTGTACGAGCATGCACACAAGCGGGGGAGGGCAGAAAGCTAGCGACACACACACATCTTAAGCAGTCTCCAGGCTCCAGCTGTTCAGCACAGGGCTTGAACCCACAAACTATGAGATCATGACCTGAGCCTAAGTCGGATGCTCAACTGACTGAGTCACCCAGGTGTCCCCCTTCTTTGTTTATTTCTAATGAAACAATGCTTTGCAATGGATTTTGGCATTTTTTTAAGTCATTCCCTCTGTTTAACATACCATCAGAATAGGGGATTTAGTCTTTCAGTGGAGCACACGGCTGTTTGAGTCTGAAGGATGGTCTAAGCAACCATCCCTTTTTACTGGACCACGGGGCGTCTTCCCAGATCACCTTTTGCTCTTCTCTATTCTTCATACTGTGTCAGAAAGATCTTCTTAAAATACAAATCAAGTTTCTTTAATTGGATGTCCTACTGCTAGCTACTGCAACAAAGTTCAACACTTCAGTGGCTTAACTCCGTAGAGGTTTATTCTTCATTTTCAAAGAAATCCCATCCACATGGGGCTGTGCACCACGTGGTGCATCAGGGACCCAGGCTGCTTCTACCATGTGGCTCTGCCATCACCCAGGGGCTCAGGATTGTCTCCTTCTAGGGAATGGAAACATAAAAATAGCCCAGTCAAGACATACCTGCCTCTTCAAGACTCCAGCGTAGAGGTGACATGCATTACTTCCATTCACATTCCCTGGCAGGAGATAATCATGTGCCCACATATTAAAGAGGTGGGCCAGAAAAGGCAATCCATGGAATGGATTATGGATAAGCCCACATTATGGAAGGAGGACCATCAATTTTTAATGAATAACTAGCTGACTCTAACACACACTCCCTACTTTGCATAAGGTCTATGTGATGACTTTTAAAAATCTGAATTCATTTATTACTTCTAATAGTTTTTACACAGTCTACCAGACCCTATGGAAGTAGGCTACTAACCCACATTCCCAGCCTCATATCATCCCATCCCTATGCTGGGAAGCTCTTGGGGCCAGCGCTTCCAGCCACAGGGTCCAGCTCCATGTGCCTAAAAAGTGTCCTGCTCTCCAAGGTTCTCTGGGAGTAATACACTCTCCCCTCTCCCCCTCAGTCCCTATCCTACGTTGTTCCTTGGCATCCCTTTTCCCTTCTGGCTCTCTCCTCTTACCCAGACTACACTACTTCCTCCTAATCTAAGCACTCGACAGATTCCTGATGTCCATCTGCTCCCTGCCATGCTCTCCAGAAATCTCACCACACTTGCAATCCTTTTTTCAGTTTCTAAAAGCACACGCCCTGGTCAGCCCATGCAAAGTCAAAGAATAGGTCTGCCACCAACTGGCCTTAGCAACCGGCAGGTTGTTTAAACTTCCTTTTCCATCATTTCCTCGTTTGCAAAATTTGGATAATTATCATGCACCCTTTGTTTTTCATTACGTGAAGACTGAATGCGATTCTGTATGCGAAATACTCAGTACAGTACCAAGTATATAATCAACCATAATGAGTAGTTGCTGTTACTGTTACCATTTCTGCTCATAGGTAGAGAGTGAGCATCATGACCAGTTATCTCATCTGCTGTTACATTCTCAGAACTTCCCACAATGCCTGGCCACTGTGGGCATCTGATAAATAACTGTGGAGCAAATTAATGTTCTCTTTTACCTTGCATATGGTGAGCTCTCTTAAACACCTATCTGTCATTTGTCACTCTTTTTGCACCGGTCCCCGTTCTTCAATGATTGAGACAGAACTGCAGCCTAGAAGTATGACCAGGCACACAGTCCTACAGAGATACTACGGGTCTGAGCTCAGTTTGAATTTACTTCTGTCTATACCTCAGTTTCCCTGAGTGTAAAATGGAGATAATAGGGAGGGCCTGACAGAGCTCTCCTGAGGGGAGCACAGTGCCTGACATGCAGGGAGCACCCCTACACATGACACCTGTTATTCAAAACAATTAGTCGTGAGGGTTTCTTTTCCCAGTAGAAAATGAGCACAGGATGCATTGAACACACCGTGCCCTTCTTTCCCTTGCGGTGAGGGGGCAGGGGGCGGATTTTAAAGCCATGATATCTATGGACTCCCTGTGTTGAATGTCCCTTCGAAAGGAGGTAGCTGAGAACGGACAAAGGCTCTGGGGCCAAAAGTATTTGAGGTCAGGAAATAGCACCTGACCTAGTCACCATCTCGGTCCGCCTTTGGTCCCAGCCAGGCTTTGCTTTCCCTTCTCCGCTGGGTGTGGGTAGAGGCACAGGGGCACTAATGCAGGAATTACTACATCTACTCCAAAAGAAGGCATTTACCTAATTGCAAAGGAATACATCCCGGCTGCAGACAATAAATGGTGTGTGATGCTTCCATGAAGTGAGATGGATGGAGCTCTCTGTTGCTAACCGGCCCGTAACCAGGGTCATTAATCACACACGGCACACCCATTGCCAGTAATGGACTTCACCCCAGAAAACTCCAACTCACGGTGCCAAAGGGTTAAAGGGAAGGCCTCGCCTGTTATGGAAATACAGGTCTCCCATCGGGATTAACCCTGGGCGTTTGCCACCCCTCATTCCGTGAAAGGCCCTTTTAATTGATTTTCCCTCTTATTCTCTCCAACCTGGCAAAGAGCTTACCTGCCAGCCTCTGCCTGGACCCAGAGACTGCATGAACTGTATGAATTGCTAAGAAGCCTCTAATCCTTAAGAAATTTCTCCTCTCTTCTGTCCTTGACAAGAAAAGTAACTAAACCTCAGTCGCAGGTTCTCATTTTTTTTGCCATAACCCACACCCCTGCAGGCAGATCTGGGTGGGAAAATGACCTGACACCATCAGCTACAATTTACTGAGGGCTTGCTCCGGGACAGGCATGGTACTTTACGCCCATTTCCGTACTACAGTTATCCTAATAACAGTGCTAGCAGGCATCTGGCTGTCCATTTTTCTTGGTAAAGAGACTGGGGTGCAGAGAGGTTAAGTAAGTGAGTTGCCTAAGTTTGCACAGTGAAAGGCAAAGCTGGTGTCCACACACACAGGCACGGCAGATTGCAAAGCCAGGGCTCTTTCTGAAACGTGTGCCCCAGTAATGCCCTGATGGCTATCTTGTTTGTTGAGCTGGCATCTGAAGTTCCTGGAAGCCACAAATGAATTCCTGTTTTCCTCTTGACCAGTGTTAGAAAAGGAGAATCGCGCCGGGTGTGCTTGAGATAATCATGAAAAGTAGACTCTCATTTTAAAAGGCAGTTAAGTTCCACCACACTGACACTCCCCAGCTAGATCCAGAAAATACTGCTTAACTTAATAAATAGGGTCTGGCCCAGCTCCGGTACTTTGAAGTGCTCAGGGTGAGGAGGGTTAGACATGGTTTAGTCTATTTCCTTTTCATGGGAGAACCATGAGATTAGGTAATTTGTAATAAATTTCTCAGCTGTGCAGAGCTTCTGCAAGAGGCACTACTTACTTAATTGGATTAAGAAGGAAGAAGCCATCTGACATTCTCTTTTTGGGGGCAGTAGATTCTCATAAGCCCTGAGTGGTTCTGAACCAGAGGTGGTAGAATTGCATTTTCAGGTCATCCCAGGACTATAATAAAATAGCAGAGGCAACCAGACTGATTTCTTTTGTGCTGAGAGGTCATTTGCAATGGAAAGGGTTTGCTTTTATCGTTGCTGCCCTTAGGTTTTGGTTCTATGAGGCCGCCTGGCCTAGGAGAGGCATAGGCAAATTCTTTGGTCTGACCTTCAAGGTTCTCCACAAGCTGCCCCAGTTTGTTATTCCACTAGAGGAATTGACATTGTAAAAGCTCCAGGTAATCGTTGTGGAGCATGGTCCTACGCATTGTAGGATATTTTGCAGTACTGGCTTCCATTCACTACAGGCCAGTAACACTACTTCAGTTGTCATAACCAAAAGTATCTCCAGATATTGCCAAACGTCGCCTGGGGGAGAAAATTGCCTCTGGTTGAGAATCACTGTCCTAACATGTTGGAGCCTGTATTGTTCATTGGGCTATTCCCAGAGGCTTTAATGTGCCTGACACACAGTAGGCCTTTAAAAATGCTTTGTCATTGAATGAATGCACCATAGAACCCCATCTTATAATCCACTGGGCCCCCTTTAGTCAACATACTCGTCATCACCCATGACCAGTGTTTTTCTTTCCTCCCTCTGTCTTGACTCTTCCACCTAAAATATTTTCCCTTCTCCACCTGTACGAATATATAAAAAGCCTGTTTTTCATTCAAGATTCTGTCCATACACCATCCTAACCAAAGCCATCACCGCCCACCCACATGGAACAATCTTCACCATCCCGTGGTCTCCTGTTGACCAACTATCTCTGTTTCTTTTACGACATCCAACGATTTCTGGGAGTGAGGATATAACCTAATGGTTAAGAGATCAGGTTCTGAATTGAAATTACAGTTCCATCACTCAAGAGCAGTGAAACTGTGGAAAAGTGACTTACCCTCTCTGAAAATGCAGGTGACAAGAATACGACCTCAGAGGTCTCTTGCAGAAACCAAATGAGAGAACTTATTTGATGAGCACAGCCAAGAGCCTGGCACATAGAGTAAGTAGCCATTATTATTCTCCCTACTAAAAGTAGAGTTCCTTACAGACAGAGACCAGTTGTTACTCCTCATGGCTCCTGTATTTAGATCAATGCCTGATCAACAGTAGATACACAACAATTCCAGGGCTCACACAAATAAAATTGGTGCTTCAAGCTGGGGAATTCTCCAGGATAGAATCATGGACTCTTACTGTGTAAGCACGAACCTAGTCTGAGCTCTTCACTTTACAGGGGATGAAAACCGAAGGCCAGGATGGGTAACAAATAGCTTGTCCACATGCACAAGGTAATACGGAGCTGACGGTCATGTGCCACACCTGCTACCTCCCTCTTCCCACAGACCCCCGTCCTTGGGAGAAGTCCAGCAGAGCCCCCTCCCTCCCCCGTGTGCAACGTGGTGACAGGACAGACTTGCTTCAGTGTGTGGGAAAGCTAATTAGAGCTAATTTATTATCTTTGCTCAGAACCAGGATGCCGGGTGGAAACTGCTGGAGGTCTGCACTGCAAAGAGAAATGTTTTTGATTATATTTACACATCTGATTTGAGAAGTACATGGAAACCTAATCATAACTATAATAACACGCTCATTAGCTCTCAGCGTACTTATCCTGGCTGCATGATAAGTTTTCCAAGGTGTGGCTCAGGCTTCATCCTTTTCACAAAGTCTTCTCAGACAATGTTCTGTGCAATTCATACCCTGTCTGAGGGAGTTCACAGTGCTTTGTAGTCAGGAAGACTGGATGACTTTGGGAACGGTACTTTTCCTCCCCAAGCCTCTTTTTTCTTCTCTATAAAATGGGGTGATAGTATCTACCTTGTAAGCTTGATATGAGGATGAAATGTAATATGTATGTAAATGGCAAGCCCAATGCCAGCTGCATACAGGAGGTGCTTAGTAAATGTAACCCTCCTCAGTAAATATGTCTAGGTGCTTGCCATAGAAACTCTGGACCTGCCTGTGAGGGCTGACACATATTCAGCCTCAATCCAGGCTCTGTGCTTGGGGCTGAAGAGATCTCTGAGTCAAGTGTAGTGGAGAATGGCTGCAGCCTAGCTGCGGAGTCACCGTGTAGGAGGAACATGAAGGAAGAACTGTAATGTGATGGGAAGGTCATGGGCTTACGCATTAACAGACTTGTGTTTGAATCTCAGCTCCAGCACTTTCCCACTATAGGACTCAAGGAAATTCACTTAGGATCTCTGAGTGCAGTTCTCTCATCTGTAATATGGGCAAGAATCCCTACCTAACATAGCTCTTGTGAAAATGAATTTATATCATGCACATGAAACACACAACATCTAGTAAGAGCAAGATTGTGGATTATGAGGCAGAGGATGGTCCACAACCTGTTAGGCACCTACCACGTACTCAATAAATGTGCTAGGTGAGTAAATGGATGGAGCTCACTATAATCTGGGATGTCTGGGGAAAGGAAAAAGAACACTGGATCCAGAGACAGAACCATATTAGTTTATAGCCCATCTTTGTGATCAAGCAACACCCCCCTTCCCAGTCTCAATCTTCTCATCTGTACAAGAGTGATCCTAATGAAGGTAAAAGAGGTGATACTGGTGAAAAGAACTCACAAACTGTAAAGTGGAATCTCATGATATTTGGAAAGCATCTAGTAAAGCACCTGCAAATAGTAAACCATTCAATAAATGACTGACAATACCATGAAGGATGCTTATAAAGCACCTATTAAGTGCCATTCTTGGGGATTGCATCATGAACGAAACACACCCTGCATCCTTGGAGGAGCAGCAGTCATAATCATCATCATCATCATTATCACTACTGACGGAGGTATTGGAAACCTGAGGGTCTATATGTGCAGTCTAGCTTCTGGTGACAGACACAGCATACGTGGGAAATACACGTTTATGTGTATGATGGTCTTTAAATGCCCTCATTTTAGAATGTTTTCCATCTTGGAACTTTTTGTGTTTTGTCTTTTGTCATTTTCCTTTTCATTGCCAGGGGAGCTGTCTCTACTATGGTTCATCTCTCAAGTTTTCTTCTGATTTCTTGTGGCTCTAGGAAGCATATACTAGCAGTGGTTGGAGGACTCTAGGAAATGAGGAGCGACTTCTGAGCGGAGGGCCTAGCGCACAATATGGGAGCATAGATGGGTGAAATTAGTGGTATCTCCCTCTATCTGGGGCTCGTCACCCATGACACCAATCCACGTCTGCAGCTCACATTATCTCTTCTGCCAGTGCTGTGGCAGTCTGCTCCTTGGTGGCCCCCATGATCCACTCCTCCTCCATTTACACCCGCACATGGCCTTCTCCATGGCCCCTGAATCTGGGCTGGCCCTGGGATTCTAACCAAAACATTTGGTGGATGTGCTATTGGGTTCGTTCTGGGCCTAAGCTTTGAAAGTGCTTAGGACTTCCAGAAGGGGCTTCGTGAATGCATTCATCACGTATTCCTCACCACATCCCTCTGAAGTAGAAGTAATTACTTAAGAGGTAATAGTGGTCTTCTGAGTGTCAGATACTATTTTAAGTGTTTCAGTTGAATTGATCTAAATCTCACATCGATTTTATGAGGCAAATGCTATTATTATACCCATGTTGCAGGTGGGAAAACTAACGGACAGAGAAGCTAAGTGCCTTCCCCAAATCACACAGCTACTAAGCATAGAGCTGGAGTATTTGAAGACAGGTCATCTGACTCTAGAATCCACACACTAATCACTATGTTGAACTTACCTATCTTGCCCATGTTACACACAGGCCATGGCAAGGCTGGGATTCAAACAGGTTTTATTGACTCAAGTCTGACCCTTCTGGTCTACAAACATCTAGGAGAGTTTTACGCACTGGTCAGGAACTTCACCTAAACCCAAAGACAACTTCTACAAAAACATAGAAACATACAGATTATATAGTCAGTGATCACCTGATCAGAATTTCATAGAATCTTTTACTGGTTTCCTTTTCCATATCCATATTTGTGTGTGTGTGGTGTAAGACCGTATATGGAAAGCATTGTTAGATCCCAAGACGTAAATTCATCTATTCTTTCCACCAACATCAAAGTGTAGGATAGAACATTCATTCATCCAGGCAACAGGATTTATCAAGAGCCTTCAGTGTCGCTGTACTAGGTGTGTGACTACCATGGGGAACAAAGAGCAAGCAGACACTACTCTCACATCCTTATGGAAGTGCCTGTGGGACCTACTCAAGCTTGGCTGTTGAGGGGTGTGTGTGACATGGGGCTGGCATTGCACACTAAGCCTTAGTTTCTTATATGTCATTGGAGTTAAAAAGAGCATATCATAATCTACATTCTAAGATTCTTACGATGGAAAAATATAGTAAAACAAGTGAAATGTTTAGCAGAATGTCAGGTACAGACGGCAATCAGATGACTTAAAAGTTAAAGTTAAATAATTATTATTAATGCAATAATAGTAATAATGTTATCGATAAAAACAGACATATTAGTATTATAGAAGTATATACCAGGCACTGTGCTAGGCTCTTCAAATGCAGCCTAAGATATGCCCTGTTCCTCACCTTCAAGGAGTCTGCAGTCCTGGTTGAGGGACAAACACATAAAGGGACAGCTAAGACTTGGAATTGCAGGCACTGTGACAGAGAAGCATGCACAGGGTTGGAGCACAGAGGAAGTACAGACCGATTCCCTGCTGGTGGGGCTGTGTAAACAGAGATTATTTGGGAAGTTCTGCAGGAAAGGGGTGTCTGAAGCAGGACTTGGTGTTTGGAAAAGGCTTGGGAAGGAGAAATGTGGGAAGGGAAATGTGAAAAGGCAATCTGAGACAGAAAAACAGGCTGAGCTAATGTACAGTGCTGTGATTGTGCTTGGATGGCTTCCACTAAGGAAATATTTTCTGAGAGATGGGGTCTAGAGTGAATGGTTGAAGAAGAAGAGGCAAGAACTGGTAGGAGATAAGCCTGGAAAGATATCTGAAGCCAGATTGTGGAAGATCTTACATATCAGGCTAAGGAGATGAGCTTTACCATTTTAATAGGCAAAAAAACCTGAGTGGAAAAAAAAAAACCTAATATGGATGGGTCAATTGACTGATAGATACATGTAGATCTAGGAATATGGATATATATGATATAGTTTACAGATAAGTATATGCATAAAGCTATTTCTATATTTCTAACTATTTTCTGGTTTATTTTTATTACTTATTTTTTTATTTTTATTTATATGTAGGGTGAGAGCAGGACCTGCTTGTTTCTTGGTCACCATTGCAGCCACAGCACCTAGTGCAGTAACACAGAAGGCACTTTATACAATCTTGTTGAAAGGATGAATGAATGGGCTACAACCTCTATACTTTGATGTCTGTCAAATGAACTTTTATACCTTAAATAAGGAGGAAGGTGGTGTTTTCATAAAGCAGGTGACATTTAATCTTAGCATTGAAGAGGGGCACAACTTAGCTTTGCGGAAATTAGCCATTGCTGGTGGTGGGAACACATGTACAGAGAACAATGTCCCTACACAGTGTATGTAATGGTGGAGAGCATGGATTCTGGAGCCAGAGTTCAAGTCCTGGCTCTGCCATTTAACAGCTTTGGGAAATAGAGCATGACCCTTAACTCCGGGTCTCAGTTTCCTCGTCTATAAAACAGGGACAATAAGAGTGCTTACTTTATGGGATTATTGTGAAGATGTAAGGGGCTTACCACAGTGTCTGGCACCTAATAAGCTCTACATAAATGTTTGCTTTTATTAGTCGTATTAGTATTGGACCCTGAATGTAATCAGCAGACTCAACGCTCTAGTGTCTTATCACACATAAATCGGTTCTTTCTTCATGTATTATATCTGAGCAGCCTGTAGGAGTCTATGACACAAATCTCTTTGGTACAGATGAAGACCAGAGAGCTTGAGAGTCACTTCCAAAGAGACAAGTGAATGTCTAAACAACGGGGAATGAAGAAAAAAGAACATATTGAATGCCAGGATTCAGAAGGGATTGTTGCAAGATATTAATGAGCAGAGAGATCTGGAGAAACCATGTCAAAGCTTTCTGAGAGAGAGTGAGAGCATTACCTGGGGAATGCCAAAAAAGAGATGATAAAGGAGGAATGACAGCTCCCTGCAGACCTGGACCAACTGCAACTCAGAATAAGCAACAAGGCCAGAGAAAAGCAGTGTGTGTGTCTTGTTAGGTTCCTTTGAGAAGCTTTAAATCAGCAGTGGCTTCTTGGCAGGGTGAGGCAGGGCTCTGACCATTACAGGTTACTCAGAAGCTACCAAAGAAAAATGGAAAAGGAAAGCCTTGAAGAACGAGCATGGTCCTCGATGTGATGCGGTTACCATAGAGACCACTCTCAATGGTAGCCATGAAGGGCAGTGTCGGTCCTCAGAGCAGTTAACAAGCTATTAGACCAAACATGAAGATGCCAGCAGGTGAGTAGAATGAAGCCGCTACATCACAGCTCTCTGTTTGCTAAGATCAAACATGGGAAGAAACAGCCATAAATCAGCCAGGCCACCGTGGCCATTGAGTCAAGTTCAGGGGAGCACGACAGGACTTTCAACCTGTGAGTCAAAGCCCAGGGCCCCAGTCCCAGAGGTACATGCTCACAAGAGTGATGCTCGCTTTTCCCTCAGACTGGCTTGAGGAATCAAACGAGATGAAAACAAAACAAAACTGTGACACCAACGAACCTGAAGACAGTAATTAAGAATGGGGGAAAGACTGGCTGAGAAAAGTGTGGAAAGGCAGTAAATAAGAGAATAGTTCACACTGTGTTGCCCAACATTCAGTCAAAACTGAATACATAGCCTGGCTCTGTAGCAAGCTGGGGAATCGGCTCAGTTGAGGGTGACAGAACCAAGATTTGAAAACAGGACTTCCTCAGAGCTGGTGCTTTGCTTCTACTGGGCTGCTTCTGCAGGAACGTGTCCAAAGGAGGTGAGCCTGTGCTGACTACCTCCTATCTGTATGATATCCACTCTACACACAGAAATATGTACCCCAAGGAGCCATCCATTGTGTTCTGAGACCTGCCCTCTAAAGGGGTGTAAGGCCCCTTGGGTCTACTCTTTCTATGTCTATATGTAAAGGTGGTACCTTAACATCCAGGGTCCTTGTGTCTAGTTCTTGACTACCTGGGGCTCTCCTTTCGGCCTCCCATCACACCTGGGCTATATTCAAAACATCACACCTTCCTATCTTTGCACATGGTGCTTCCTCACTCCCTTACTGTGTCTACCTCTTTCTAAATCTCAGTTTGAGGGCCATCCCATTTATTCACTCAAAAGTGTGAGATCCTTCTGGGAGTCCTTCTTCAGTGCCTCCATATACCCTACACTTTCACCTAACAAAACATATTACCCTAGGTCAGAAGCATTCATTGATGTGTTTGTTGAGCTCATTAGATTTTAGATTTCTTGAGGGTAGATTATGTCTTGCTCACAGTCTAGGATAGTGTCTAGAATTGAGCATGTAGCAGGTGCTTGATATTCTTTAAAGGGTGAATAAAAGAATAAATGAGTGAATTTCATTTCTAATTCTATTCAGGTTGCTATATTCTGAAGGGACTTCTCCAAGCCATCAAGCTGGCCTGGGATGAAATGTTTTTGTGCGCATTACTTAATAAAAAGAGCTCTGGGTCAATTGAAAAATTTAAAGTCAATATGAAATTGATCCTCATCAGCACTTTCTCCTCCAAACATATAGACAAAGGGACATTTCTGAAACATATGTATTAGTGTTGCATTTTCTGCTCCAGAGACTCAGTGATCGTTGTCACCTCCAAGCCCAGCCCTCATTAATTTATGGGGCATCCAGCATAATCAGCAACAGGCTTCTTGGCAGCATAAATCAGAGACCAGCAAAGAATTTGGGGGAGTCTCTAAGCTGCAAACATAGCAATTTCCTTTCATGCTCTTTTCCCTTATAAGTCACTAAGCACTATTGAAATTAAGCTGAAGACCTTTATGCTGAATTTCAAGGACACTCCAGGACCATCAGCAAATCTGTCCACTTCAACTGTGCAGGGAAAGAGAAGGTGGACAACCAAAATAACACATCCTATAGCACATCCTCAGAACTTCTATCCCATCTTCGCTTGGTTTATCAGGCACTTAATAACGATGTGCCCAGAAGGGGACAAGAACAGCAGAGGAATAAAAGTGTTCTTGCTGGAAGAAACACGACAGAATGAATGAGCCAGATGTACCAGGCATGATAATGCATAGCACAATATCTGGCACAAAAAGATATTCATCGCTTGAGGTGACAGTTGTGATGATCTTTTGAGACCAGCTTCGAACGGAATTGGGAAAAAGTTTCAGAACCTCTCGTTTAAGCAACAGGGATGTTGATATGGATTGCATGTGTGTGTCCCCACCCCACCAAAATTCCAATGATGAAATTCCCAATATGATGGCATTAGGAGTTGGGGTCTTTGGGCGGTAAATAGGTCATTCATGAGGGTGGAGCCCTTGTGAATGAGATTAGTGCACTTCTAAGAGGAGCCATGATAGCTGGCATCTTCTCTCTGCTTTCTCTGCCATGTGAGGACACAAGGAGACGGCCACTTACAAACCAGGAAAAGGGCTCTCGCCAGACACTAGATCTGCCGGCGCTTTGATTTTGGGCTTCCAGTCTCTAGAACTTTGAGGAATAAATGTTGTTTAAGCCTCCCAGGCTCTGGTATTTTTGTCCTAGCAGCTCGAGCTAACTAAACCGGATGTGAAGTCCTAGCTTCTGGGGCTGGCTTTCCTCCCCTCGATACTGTAGTGTATACAGTGTCACCGCCTAAGAGGCTCTTGCCCAGAATCATCTGAAGAGAATCCATAATTCCTTTGCTTTTGAATATTCTTCTTGTATACTTGTCTTAGAGGATTTCATTTAGGACATTTCATTTTTCTCCTAGTTGATATGTAGGCTGGCCACAGAACAGACTTTGACTGCCTAGGTGTCAACGTGAACATGCAAAGAAGATAAGGGACACTTCCCAGGGTAAACATCCCCAAATCTCAGGTGAGTACCACAGCATGAGACTCCAGATGGTCCTTGTGATGGTTTCCTGGGGACAGAGATGGAGTTTGGGAGCAAAGCCTAGGCAGGATCATGAAAAGTTGAAGTGAGGAAAGGGCTTTAACATAAGGTGCACTCCCTTGTAGTTGGCGTGAGGCACCAGGATTTAGCTTCCACAGTGTTACAGATAAACTGCCCAAGCATCCAAGGACCAGGCTGGATTGGGTCCCTATTATCTCTTGGATGCTACAAGATCACAGCTAGTAAAAGGTGTTGGTCAATACTGTCAATAACACGGCACCACAATTCCATCCTTACCTTATTTTCTGCTTATTAGAGGAATGTGTTCTTATGTGTACAACTAGAGAAGCCCTTTGTATTTTGACCCCTGGTCAAATATTTCAAATACGGCAAATATTTGAAAATATGATATTTAATGTCACAGCAACACTAGAAATAACATGGCATTACTGCCATTTTTTAATGTTTATCTATTTATTTTTCAGAGAGAGGGAGAGTACAAGTAGGGTAGTGGCAGAGAGAAAGAGAGAAAGACACAGAATCTGAATCAGGCTGCAGGCTCTGAGCTGTCAGCACAGAGCCTGATGCAGGGCTTGAACCCACAAACTATGAGATCATGACCTGAGCCGAAGCTGGATGCTTAACTGACTGAGCCACCTAGGCGCCCCTACTGTTTCCATTTTTAAAGCAAGTTTCAGAGTGATAGACACACGCCTAAAGCCACACATCTATTAGGCAGTAGGGCCAGGACATAAACTCATTGCCATATTATTGAACTTTTAAAATCAGTTAAATTTTCCAGTTTTGAAAGCCAGTTACAGTTGAGACTTGTGTGCTCTAGCCCAGTTGAAGAAAATGTTGTTGCCCCCTTAGTTTGTGTATGTAAACCTCCTTTGGGATATCCTCTGGTCTCTAGCCCACTGTTTCCCCTCTGTACTTGACACGATTCTAGGACATGGCTTGCACATACTCTTTGGCTGTTCCCTTCTGAAATACTTGGGATAATTCTACCCAACCTGAGCCAGTCCTGGCCTAAAGCTATTCTTTGTAGTACACTTTAAAAAAATAATTTGTTTGTTTGCTTGCTTATTTATTTATCCATCCATCCATCCACCCATCCATTTTGACAGGGGTGGAGAGGGGCAGAGAGAGTGGGAGAGAGAATCCCAAGCGGGGCTGACAATATCAGTGTGGAGCCCAATGTGGGGCTTGAACTCACAAACTGTGAGATAATGACCGGAGCTGAAACCAAGAGTTGGATGCATTATTAACCGACTGAGCCAACCAGGAGCCCCACAAAAATAATTTTTATATTTACAAAAGGCCATTATGAATGTTATGCATATTCATAATATCTAAGAAGAACAAAATATAAGGAGAGAAATAACATCTCTCATCCCATTATACAGAGAAATTCACTATTTTAATGCATTGAGTTTTGCCTTTTTTAGGAGTTTATGACATGTTTGCAACAAAATTGGAATCATATCGTACCTAAAATTCTGAAGCCTACCTTCATGTCCATATGCCATTAAAAACATTAAAATTCTTTAGACTAGAAATAGATTTTACTTAATGATCACATTCGTTGAATGTGAAAAACTTCAGGGAAACATTTTCTTCCTTTTTGGAAATTTAGATTTACCCTTTTCCAAAATCACAAGTAATGTGAAAGCAAACGTATCTGTTGACAAATCTTTGTAATCTCTATTTTTAGGATAGAGTACTAGAAGAGGAATTCCGGGTTTCAAAAGTTATGCGATTATTTCGGGCTCTTCCAGGTCATTTAAAGTAATTAAATTCTCACCAGCAGAGTTGCACCCCACACTGGAAGATCACCTTTCCTGGAAAAGTTCCCCTCAAAGTGCTAGTGAAGAGCGGTCTTTTCAAGTGTTAGTGAAGAGAAGTCTTTTAGATGATCTCGCATTTATTTGAATAGGAACTGAGGAGGAACATGTCAAGACAGGACTATGTGCTGATCTAAGTGGTTTCATTTTCATCCTGGGCTAAGAGCTAAGCGACATTCCTCAATCCTTTTACTATTACATTGGGGCAGCATATGATATATTCTGGCCAGCAGAACGTGGGTGGAAGGGATATAGGCCACTTCCAAAAAATAACCCCTCAAAATTTCCCATGCATGATCTTCCTCTCTCTTGTCCTCTCCTGAAAAGACCTTAGAGGCCATATGTTGAAGATGACGGTGGCATAGACAAGACAGAAAATCATTTGTGTCCCTGAATGACTGTGTTAAGTACAATACACACTGTATTGAATCTTAGGTTGGGAAGGGTTGCTGGTTAAGGCAGCTAGCATTACTTACCCTAACTAATACAGAGTGTCTGATTTACTCAAAGGTTCCTAAACCAAAAGCCTCAGCTGGTTCTTGGTGTATCCCACCATCAATCTGCTTTTGACCAGCATGACTATGCACAAAGGCGTAAGTCATCTGCAGTCCCCGGCATCCAATCTAGCGTTCAGCACAGAGTGCAGCTTACCTGGGTGTGGATTCATGCGTGTTTATGGAGTGGATGAAACTAGACAAGAGCTCCGTGATTCCAACTGGCTGAACCTCAAGCGAGGTCCACATTGCCCTCTGAGGTAGATCAACCACTGGCCTCTACCCTGTGCTGCATGTCAGGGCTTCACCTCTAGAACAAGGGCATTTCAGCTGCACAGGGCAGCTGCACACTGTCTCCCCATGAGAGAAGCCCAGCGCTGAGGACCCCCCTTCAGAACAGAGGCTGTTGTGCAGAGGAAAGTGGTGCTTCCGGCATGGTTGTTTCCCCTCCGCTGACGCTAATTACAGTTTGCTAAATGTAAACCAGGGAGACATCTCGCCCACCCAAAAGAGTTCCAGAAATGAGCCTGTTGCCTTCATAGTAACTTGGGAGCAGAAAACTGTCCCTCCTCCTAAATCTTTTATACTTTTTTCTCTCACAGTATGAGGGAGTGTGGTAAACACAGGTGTGTTCATAGGAGAGGTGGGAAGCGACTGCAAATCTCCCCAACCTCAGGGCCCTTCCTTTGGGTTGCTTGCTCGGAGACAAAGCTGGAGCATGGAGTGGAGGCATGGAGAAGACACCGCCTGGCTGGCGGGGCTTAATTACATGTGTGTGCAGTGCTCTGGGGGCAGTCAGAGGATGCAATTACACAACTAATTATATTGAAACAACAAACTCGAGCTTCATGAAGGGCTTCCGCCCATGGGACCACCATGTTGTCATTTCCCTACACAGTCTTTCCCTTCCTCTCTGTTGGCATCCCTTGTGGAATTTTCTTCTGTGAGCCTCCTTCTCCTCCTTTCAGGACATCATCAAGAGTCGCCACCTCATGGCAGCCTCCCCTGGGGTCTTACTTCCCCTTCCCCAGATGACTGAATCCCTCTTCCCTCTGCGTTACCACACACATAGCATGGGGCTTCTATGGCCCTACTTGCTGGGTCTGGGCCTCGGTTGTTAAATCTGGAAAGCCTCCACGGTCTTTTCAAGCTTCAGAACGAGTTTTGTCTAAATTCTTAGGAATAACCAAATGGTCTAAACATATTATAGTATCGTGGGAGGATTGTGGCTTTGGCACCAGAAGAAGAGTTTGAACATGACTCACTTGCTTCTAGCTGAATGACCTGGGAAGGATGATTTAGCAGTGTCTTTGGACCTCAGTTCCCACATCTGTAAAATGGCAGGAGTGCTGATATTACTTCACAAGGCTGAAGAGTTAACTAAATTAGGCTGTGCCTGTGAAAGCATATTATAAGTAAGTAATGAAATACAATGTTTGTAACAGTTCCATTAATAAAAAGCTGAGTGAACCCCTCCCTATCCTAAGGGAAGCGTTACCACTGCTGGATTAAACATCTTAAAACTTACATCTCAGGTTCTCCGAACCACGCCCAACAATCTTCACTGCCTCTCTAACTGTAGGGAAATAAAGGGCTTTCTTTAAAAATCCCCCTGAACCTTAATACTAACGATAATGACAACTTGGGCAACCCTTTGTTGGTTACCTACCCTGTATTAAGCACTTGCCAGGCATTTACCCCAGAAATGAAATGAAAGAATTAGACAGGCTTACGGTCAAGTCCCAGATTTGCAAATGAGTTTTCAAGTGAGCTTGAGAAATTTGCTTCACTTTTTGAATTTGAGCTTCCCTATCTATAAATCAGCTGCAATAGTCCCTTCTATAAAAATGAGCTGTGAAAATTAAAATGTGGCAACCCCTTTAAAGCATGCAGACACAATACCTGACACAGAGGAGCCACTCAAGAAAAATTATTCCCTTTTTCCTACTTTTCTTTCCCTTTGGACACCAAGATTCTAGAATTTTACAATATAACACATTCATACAAATAGGATGTGTGGGAGATGATGTGTGTCCTCTAGGGGAGTGATGTCACAGGAAGATCTTACCAGAATCTCCATTCCAGTATTACCACTGGGCCCCTGTGTGAGCCTTTCGCCCACTGTGCTCATCACCACAATATTTTACAGTGAGAGTTTAATTTTTTTTTAATAAAAAGAAAGATTATTCTCAATGATGCATGTGATAAATATGCCGGCTTTAAACCTTTTAGAAATATTAAAGGTTTTACAGCTCAATGTTTGACAGACTTGATTAATCCCTTCCACACAGAAGTATTCAGGAGGAGAGCTACAGTTGGGTTTTAAAGCTCCAAGAGTGTTCTTTGATAAAGGTAAAGAAAAGGTAAAGAGCTTTTAAAACGAGAGAGAGATTCTCATGCCATGCAGGAGAGACAAAGGATATGAAGACCCAGAAGGCTGCACAGTGTCGGGGGGAAGCTGAAAGCTGGGGCTGGGGGCCAGGCACGGAGAAGAGTGCTTTAAAATCTCTCTCCTTAGACGAGTTTTCACATGAAAGGCACACATCCAGCCTGACCACAGGACATTAGTATCAGAGTTTTCTTCTCTGCTGGGTTCCACACTGGATGATGTGGGAGGGGGTGAGGGGCAGGGCAGACCAAGGGCAACACAAACTTCAGAAAGCAATCAAGTGGAATGTACCGTCACCTCTTCATGAGTCTTGCACTATTCAGCAGCCTCCCGCTTGCTCTTTCAGGCACTGGGGTCATTTCCTGCAATGACCTCCCCAATCCCCAACTGGATTTTGAGCTTCTCTAAAAAACAGCAAATACGTGTGTGTGTGTGTGTGTGTGTGTGTGTGTGTGTGTGTGTGAACTTTCCCCTCAGCACCCACCCTAGCTTTTGGATATAATAGGCATCTAAGAAATGCCTAGTTGGTGTTTAACAAATTCTTGGCGAAATGGTCTTATTCACACTTATACACATAAGTGGTGTAAAAAGCCCTACTTAAGGACACTGCTTTAACAATTATTAGCAGACTTCATTTCCTTCTTATTCTTGTTCTACAGAAGAAAACTGAGTTTAGGGACGAAACCACTGAGACTTCCAAATATCGCCTCATTCCACAAACACTTATTGAGTGCTATTTCCATGCTAGGTAGGTTGGCTCAGCCACATTGCCTGGCAAAGAAAACCTGGCATCATTTTAAGGCGCTTTGTTAAAGTAGGTCTCATTTCTGGGGGCGGGGGGCCTGCCATGATTGAAGCCTATATGGGAAAACGTGCAGGACAAAGGAAGGTACACTAAACCCAGCATTTCGGTTCATGGGGGAATGTTTAAAAAAGCACTGAGAATGATTGGTAATAGACTCTTAAGCTGAACGTTGAAGGATAATGCCAAGGGAGACCAGGCATGCATACTCCCCCCATATCAAGCATACAGTTGTGATCTGTGGCCTTCCATTTAAACTCCGTAAGGAACAGCTTGCTCTGCTAATCAGACTCCCACACAAAATCTCGAAGTGCCCACCCACTCTGCTCAGAGGTTTGCTTTGACACCCAGGTCAGTGTCCAACCCCAACCCCTACTCTATTTTTATGGAAGCATTTTCCCAACATGAAACACCAACATATTTGCCACAAGATATTATGGGGGCAAAAGTGTAATTCAATTATGTGATTTAATCAATTCAAATGGCTAATGTGCGAGGATCTCAGGATGCCATCCAGCTTTCAACTAGGGCGAATAATTGTTCCATAATTTCTTAATTCTCCCACAAGACAGTTTAAATTAAAGGATGTCAATTTGCAAAGCCAGGCTGCATTGTATTCTTAAATTGGGCCTGAAATAGCCACAAGATGAAGAGTAATAAGGCAGAGAGAACAGAGCCCAGAGTGCCTGGTGCTGTGCAAAATTGTTTAATACGGTCAGACCCTTTAATCTTCATATCTATTGATGCAGAAAGCAGCGTATTTCTGTCACTTATGATAAGAAACATTACTTTTTAAATTCCTTGGTGAGGTCTGCAGATCTTAGGCAGCCAAGATAGCAGGAATCTCTATTTCTGTGTCTGTGAACATTTCTTTTTTCCCTTAAATTGGTTTTATTCTAATCCATTTAGTCTCCAGTCTAAGTTAGAGACAAGTAACCCTGAATGGAACCACACAGGAGGAGAACAAAGGCATGTGCCTTTCGGTTCTGATTCTACCGGCAACTAGCTCCTCGAACAAGTCCGTGATTAAGCAAAAAATGAATGTAATGGCATTAACTATAGGCAGGCAGTTAGTTCCAAAAAGGGAGAGGATTGGAACAGCATTTAAGAGAGACAGACACATGCTCAAAGGCAGAAGATGTGGCATGAGGAGGTGATGATGTGAACTATTTCCATTAAAGAATCCAGCATTTTACTCACACGTGTCCTGGAAAGTGGTTTGGTCAGCTGAGTGGGGGTGACGCTGGGGAAAAGGAGGACCCAAGGTCTGGACCGAAGAGACTGGATGATGTTTTGCCAAGATTTCCGGGGCCACAAGTCAGGAATCGTCATCGAGAAAAGCCAAGGACGTAGCTGCAATGAAAGAAGTCTCTGTCATTTTGAAAGCAAACCAATGAAGGAGAAAGGGGGATAAAGTACAAGGTTAGTCACCGCAGTGGAGTTGGGAGTGAGCGACTCAGGGAGAAGCCACCCAGTACATGGAAGTGGGCCTGGGGCACAGACACCTGAGGAATGGAGCCACAGACAAAAGGAACTTTCAGTATCTCTGTTCCTAGTGCTGTACTAGACTATTTAGAGGGTACAAAGAATAAAACATTCATCAATCTGTGCTTTAAAAATTTGGGCTAGGTTATACACACAGAGGTTAAAATTCAAAAAGGACAAGCTGTATAAATCTACCTATAGGACAAATACCTAGAATGGAATTATCAAGTAAAGAAAACATAATTTAAATTTTGATAGATACTGTCAAATTACCATCCATGAAGGCTGTACAATTTTACAGTCTCGTTAGCAATATATCAAAAACCACCTCTCCCTCGCTTCCACCAATAGAGCCTATCTTGGTTCTTCATTTAGAGAGACATGAGAGGGGCACGTGGGTGGCTCAGTCAGTTAAGCGTCCAACTCTTGATTTCAGCCCAGGTCATGATCTCACCGTTTGTGAGATTGAGCCCCACGTTGGGCTCTGTGCTGACAGTGCAGAGCCTGCTTGGGATTCTCCATTTCCCTTTCTCTCTGCCTCTCTCTCTCAAAAATAAATAAATAAACATAGAAAGAAAGAAAGAAAGAAAGAAAGAAAGAAAGAAAGAAAGAAAGAAAGAAAGAAAAGAAAGAAAGAAAGAAAGAAAAGAAGGGAGAAAGAAAGGAAGAGAGAGAGACAGAAAGAGACAGGAGTTAGGCGAGCCTGGGTGGCTCTGTCAATGGGGCATCTGACTCTTGATTCTGGCTCAGGTCATGATCCCCAGGCTGTGAGGATCGAGCTCCACTAAGCATGTAGCCTGCTGGAGATTCTCTCTCTCTCTCTCTCTCTCTCTCTCTCTCTCTCTCTCCTTTCTTTCCTCTCGCCTGCTCATGCTCTCACATTCTTTCTCTAAAAAAAATAAATAAAAATAAAATAAAAAAATAAAGACACATGACATATAAGGAATAATAATGGCAATAATGCTAATACTAATGATCAGAGCATTTTAAGTACATTTTTTAGTCTTTATATGTATTAATCCCTTTATTCCTAGCAGCAACCCACTGATATAGGTAGTATTATTATCGTCACTAGACACAGAAGGAAACTACAATCTTGTTTATGACCATAATTATGCAGGGCAGAGCTGTGGTTCTAGTCCTGGCACCTAGTGGTCTTCAAAGCCCAAACTCTTAACCACTAGCTCTTATTCCAGAGGTGGGATGTTATCTATGGTACATGTTATAACAGGTACACACAAAAAGGAAATCTGAGGGGGGTGTGTGTACGTGCATGGTGAATCAGAGACACCAGTTCTTTCCATCTTAATGAAAGTAGACACAGGCTATAAATGGGAAAGTGTAGGGCTATAGTGCTCTAAATGCAGAACTTCTACCCCTTTCACTAGAAAGACATTATCCTGTAAATAGTCATGATGTGTTAATCAAAGCTACATCATCAGGGAAATACAAATCAAAACCACAATGAGATACCACCTCACACTTGTCAGAAGGGCTAAAATTAGCAACTCAGGAAACAACAGATGCTGGTGAGGATGTGGAGAAACGGAAACCCTCTTGCACTGTTGGTGGGAATGCAAACCGGGGCAGCCGTTCTGGAAAACAGTGTGGAGGGTCCTCAAAAAATTAAAAATAGAACTACACTACAACCCAGCCATTGCACTACTAGGAATTTACCCAAAGGATAAAAAATGCTGATTCAAAGGGGCACATGCATCCTGTTGTTTATAGCAGCGCTATCAACAATAGCCAAATTATGGAAAGAGCCCAGATGTCCCTCAACTGACGAATGGATTAAAAAGATGTGTGTATATATATGTGTATATATATATATATATATATATATATATATATATATAAATATGTGTATATATATATACACACACACACACACACACACACACACACACACACACAATGACATGCTACTCTGCAATGAAAAGGAATGAAATCTTGCCATTTGCAACAACATGGATGGAACTGGAGGGTATTATGTTAAGCAAAACAAGCCCAGTCAGAGAAAGACAGATATCACGTGATTTCACTCATATGTGTAATTTGAGAAACTTAACAGATGATCATACAGGAAGGGAAGGAAAAATAAGATATAAGCAGAGAGGGAAGTAAACCATAAGAGACTCTAAAATACAGAGAACACACTGAGGGTGGATGGGGATGGGGGAGTGGGGTGGGGAAAATGGGTGATGGGCATTAAGGAGGGCACTTGTTGGGATGAGCACAGAGTGTTAAAACTAAGTGATAAATCACTGGATTCTACTCCTGAAGCCAAGACTACACTGTATGATAACTAATTTGAGAATAAAAAAATAATAAATATATTTAAGAAAAAAAAAGTCAGAGCTACATTGGGGTATCTGGGTGGCTCAGTCAGTTAAGTATCCAACTCTTGATTTCAGCTCAGGTCATTATCCCAAAGTCATGAGATCAAGCCCCATCTTGGGCTCCACACTGAACGTGGAGCTTGCTTGAGATTCATTCTCTCTCTCTCTCTCTCTCTCTCTCTCCCTCTGCCTCTCTCCTGGACTCACTCTCTAAACAACAACAACAACAAATATAAAAAATTAAATTAAATTAAAAAAGAAAGAAAGGTCAGAGCTACAAAATTTAAAGGGTAGTGTGGTCTAATAAGTATGGTACTTTAAGAAATACAAACCTGGGTTCAAGTCCAAGTTACACCTTTGGTTAGCTGGATGACCTTAATCAAGTTATGTAATTTTCTTAATCTCATTTCCTTCAAATGGAAAAAGCAAAACAAAACAAAACAAAAACTGAGCACATGACCCCAGGAAATGTTTTACAATAACTAAGTAATGCAAAGAACAATGCCTAAACACTCAATAAATATCATCAGCTGTAAATAATTCCTATCTATCTGTGAAATCTTCCTGCTTCTCTTTGCAGACCTTCTGCTTTCATCAAATTAGTTTACCTTTTTCAAGTATGATGGAATTCTCCTTTCCATTTCTGCCTTTCATTTCTGCCTTTCATTCTCTCTTGCATTTCTGCCTTTCATTCTCTCTTGCGGAAATATTTTTTTGTCCCCAAGTCCTAACTATAGGAATTCTACCATTAAGCCAGCCAGATCTACATCAAATCCCACCAAGTCCACAAATTGTTTTTTTGTTTTTTGTTCAGTTTATTTTTATTTGAGAGAGAGACAGAGAGCAAGTGGGGGAGGAACAAAGAGAGAGGGAGACAGAACCCCAAGAACGCTCGCACGATCAGAACAGAGCCTGATACAGGGCTTGAACTCGCAAACTGTGAGATCATGACCTAAGCCAAAATCAGAAGCCAGACTCTTAACTTAATGAGCCACCCAGGCGCCCCTCCACAGTGTTTCTTGAATGATGCCTTCTGCAGTAAACTACCCCTGAGTGGTTTGAATTCCTAAGTACTACTAAATTCCTAAGTACTTCCTAAATATTATTGGGCTCTACTTCTTTTAAGACATAATCATCATAATACTAACAATTAACAAATGCCTTATCATACACCATGCACTGTTTTAAGCATTTCATAATACTTTATATCTCACATAAGTCTCTTCACTTGTGATAGTTACCATTATCATCTGCACTTAGAGTCCTGAATGTCAGTCATTATTAGAACGTCTTGTGTGCACAGCTGGACTGAACTCACTGAAGAGCAAAGAGGCCACAAGCGTAGTATTTGAACTTGTAGGCTTCGGAGTGAAAACACCTGGGTTACTGGTCCTGATCCTATCTGCTGTGTGATATGGTTCCCAATTCTCTCCAATTTTAATTTGTAAAAGGAAATGCTGATAATACCAACTTCAAAGAGTTACTAGAAGGTTTGAGTTTGCAGATATAAGCATGTGAAACAATATGTGGAAAATGGTGGATATGTATATGCCAGCTTATATTATTATTATTATTATCATTTTAAATAGCATATAGTAGGTTCCAAGAAAAGGCTTGCTTCTCCACTTTGCATTCGCTATTCCCTCTGCCTATACTGCCTTTTCCCATCCTCACTCATTATTCCACTGCCAACTTGAAGAACTCAATGCCTAGTTCTGTAGGAACTAGCACTGGCATCTCTTGTTACGCAAAGCCTTCCTTGGCGGCTCCCTTCCCAGGGAAAGTTCTCTCTTTCACACCCTCTATTACCTTATGCCCAATTCACTTGTACCCCTCATCTCCCTGTGAGGTGATTCCTGCTCAGAACTAAGAGCTCTACAAAGAGGGGGACTCTGTCTTAATTATTTTTAACCCCTCATACTTAGCACACTATTTGCATAAATGGGGCGCTCTCTTAGTGTCCATTGAGTGATCAAAAAGATGAATGAAAAATACCTGAATAAGAAACGTTAACAACTCTTAACTCACTCCTGTATAATTCACTGAGAAGTCATTCAATCTTCCAATCAAAGCATCGAAAAGAAACCCTATTAAAACTAAATGTTTTATAAAAATAGATGAGAGGGTTCTGTAAGGGATTCACTGCATTCCTATCAGTCACATATTCACTCCCCGTGCTGCCAGGCTATTGATATTTTAGTGATAGACATTGCAAAATGATAGATTTACCAGCAATTCATAAACCCAAGACATTAACAGACACGCTGTTAGGCAGCTCAGATATAAACAGAATATTATGGAAAGAAAATAATAATTACCTCATAAGAAGAGGGGCAAGTAAACATTCTATTAAAGGGGAAAAAATCCCAACTGAATATAATCTCCTTCCATTGCATTATGAGCATTAAAATTAATGGCGTTCGTTTTTCTGTGGTTTGGATAGTCATTGTATTTAAAAAGCTGAAGTTAACTTCACAGAGGAAAAAAAATAAATTAAATGTGCTGGTGTCTCAGGAAACTTCATTTTCTGAGTGAATAGCCAAGTTGATGCACATCACCAGAATGACTGACAATCAGTTTTCCATACTGGTGTGTTCTAAATGGGAAAGGAAACCAACTCTTAATTTAAATTATATTGCAAATCACTTCTTGCCTGCTGAATGGCATTCAGCTGCAGTAGGTGGCTTTCATATAGGGCCCCAAATACAACATTGGCTGATTAATGCTAATTTGAAATGTTTTCTTTGGTGGGGGGAGGGGGGGAATGGGCACTCATTCTCCATGCATATGAGGCTGAGGAAATTCTGTGGTGGGTGACTGACTCAAAGGCCAACAGCATATTTGCCATCAGATAAAAATGCACATTCACAAACATACCAAGACAAGTCAATTATTCTCTGATTCACTATTCCCTGGGTCCCTTTGTGTAAAGAAAACTATTTATACTCCCCATCAGATGGATACACAGAATCATAGTAAACAAGCCCCTGATTCCACTATTCTGTATTATATTTCCCAGGGCACCTTCCATTGTGGAAGCCATTAGTTTTGGTCTTTTTGTTCTCGATTTATCAAAACAGACATTTTGCTAGTGAGCTCAGTTTTACTCCCAGATGCAAAACAGCAGACACAATTTTTGGCCAACTGAAAAAAAAAAAAAACCAAAAAACCAAAAAACAAAACATGCTTTGTAATCTTTTGGTGAGGATGACTGGGAGTTTGTGCTTCCCTACCTTAATGACTGATATGTACATAAATACTAAAAGCAAAGCTCAAAAGCTTATGATTCTTTTCCCCATTCCCAGCTTACAAGTTCAAAGAGACAAACCAACCCATCCTTGTCTTTTGAATTGCTCCCAATACAATGCACTCAAGTCTGATAATTCAAAATAAGGAAATTGATTGGAACCAACATCTGAAAAAACAACAAATTAACACAAGCCGCCATCATATTTCACTTGTCAAATCAGCAAGTGTTATTCGGTGTGTACAAGTGTTCTGGGGACAGATTCTCCTACAGGGGGATAACCATGGTCCTGGGCGCCCATCACACACAACATGCTCCCTGCACATTGTCACTGATGATAAAGGAGTTTGTGGTATAGAGATGGGAGTTTTTGCTCAGAGGGTCTAGCAAGGGATCCTAGCTCTAGCACCTGTAACTGTGTTATCCTGGGTACATTCCCTTTCTTTTTTGAGCCTGGAGTTTTCTACCTGCAGCATTATCTTGAGGATTTGAGGGAAACTAACTTGCAGTATAGTTACTGCCTATCATAAAGTAGGCACTCCATAAATGAGGGCTATTATTATAAGCACATGAGATATCAGTATCAGTATATCCAATGCACTAATGTATATATGCATCAATAGCCAGTGTACCATAAGACTATGTTTTCTGTTGTGTGTTAGTCAATGTATTTCCATGACTGAAAGCTAATTTCCATGTTGGTCTTTAACCGTTAAAATTACTAAATGTGGTGCTCTCAAGTGACAGAATCTTTTCTATACTTGATTCTGATTTGTAAAATTTGATGTCTATAGGACTAAAATATGATTTTTATGAACAGGACAACAGTGTAACAAGCCTGGGAATATCTCATTAAATCTGACCATAGCAAAGTCTTGGTGGCCATCAAGAGACTAGCCCACTGATCACATGATGCACTCTGCACATAGAATGAAGGAGTGGTTCTCAAACTGCATATTAGAGTCACATGGGGAAAATTTTACTACTTACTGAAGTTCAGGCACAACCTGCCCCAGCGAATCACAGTCTCTGGGGGTGGAGCCTGCACACTGCAAAACTTTTACAAGCTTTCCAGCTTGCCTGGGTTGAAAAATGACTGGACTAAAGAAATACTCTGATTGGTTGATAGTCTTTAAGAGGGGCGATCTTTCTTTTCCTAAGAAGGCTGAAAAGTGTAGGAGCAAAAACAGAACAGAACACAAGAAAGAAGAGAGGGAGAGAAGAAAGAGGGGGACAGTCCCTTGATGGAGGGCAGAGGGGTAGGTGGTAATTACCTAGAGGGGTGGTGCTGCCCTGAGGATTTTAGAGACGGAAGCCACAGCAGGTCTGCAGTCTAGGAGACAGCATCGATGGAAACACACCATCTCTCCAGCTTTTGCAAGGGTAATACCCCTCCTGGAGGAAGGGAGGCGCAGGAAGTAGGGCGTGAATGTGGAGGAGGTGTGTGGATAAATTGAGGAAAGTCAGTCACTTCTGCTGCTAGGTGCACAGCCCTAGCTCTTCACCTCTGACTGTCCAACCTCAATCATACCCCCATCCCTTTCCATGTTCGGTTCCTTCCATCTAAACTGCTCCTTTCTCCTTCTCTGCCATGCAAAGGCCATCAATTATCACCTCCTATGTCAAGTCTTTCCTGATTTCCTCTGGCACAATTAACCACTTGTCTATTCAGTCAATGAGCATTTTTCTCAGAATCTTTTGTGTATTCCCCTCAGTCACAATGCATCACATTATGTTGGTCTGTGGTTGATGAATATGCCCTTGCACCTGCATGCTCAATTCTGGGTATTTTCTGTGTTTCATCTTTGGTTTCTGCAATAGTGCCCGGCACACAGTATGAATTATTTTTTTTAAAGGAGCCTGCAGCACATAGTAGACACATATTGCTATGGTCTGCAGAACATCCTTGTTATAGCTGACCCATCCTGTGGGATTCTGGAGGAACCGTCAATCACAGTGACTCATCTGCCCACTGGCCTTAGGGGTCAGCAGGAAACCCAGGCAGGATTAAGAGTCCTTCCACAAGAACTGATATATGGAGACTAAAGAAGAGCCTCTGTTCCAAGACCTGTGAAGACTTCACCTGAGACCACCAAAATCATCTTGTTAGCCATAAGAATAGAGAGCCTTTGGCAGGAATAAATATTGCTAAATTATGACACATTTAGAAACAGAAAGAAGTAGAATCCACAGATGGAGAGAGAGGATGGACCCTGACGAAGTCATGGAGCACCTGGGTATGACCACACCTGATATAGGACCATTACTTCCAGACTTCCCAGTTGCATGGGCCAATAACTGCGTAATTTTTCTTGTGTTCACATTGGATTTCTGTCACTTGCAATGGAAGTTATTTGCACCAACTCAGTCATATCACAATAATGACACTAATGACAAAGCCCCCAGTCATAAAACATTACATTTGATTCTTCTGTTTATGAAATCAGTAGAAAATAAATTCATTTTAAAATAAAGGTTTTCAGGACACCTGGGTGGCTCAGTTGGTTCAGTGTCTGACTTTGGCTCAGGAAATGATCTTATAGTTCCTGGGTTCAAGCCCACGTCAGGATTTGTGCTGACAACTTAGAGCCTGGAGCCTGCTTCGGATTCTGTATCTCCCTCTCTCTCTTTGCCCCTCTCTCACGTATGCTCACTCTCTCAAAAATAAATAAACTTAAAAAAAATAAAAAATAAAACAAGGTTTTCAAACTGTTCTATGGGGTGCAAGGTATCTGTGGAGGACTCTCAGGGAACAAATTACGGATAAATTGAGAAAGTCAAGTGCCAGGGGCTTGGCCCACTCCTTTCTGAAGTAACTCTTTATTCTGTTTTATATATTGGGAATCCACCTTTCTACTTGAAAAAAAGCTCCCACTGCTCAAAATAAAACAAAACGTGTGAAAATTAATGCATTAAAATGTATCCCCAAAAACATATTTTATGCATTAAAATGTATCCCCAAAAACATATTTTAAATGTTTCCATGCATAACACGTTAGCCCTCAACTACCTGAAAACTTTGATTGCATGGGGTGACTCATTGTGTAAGCGATCTGGGGAACTGAAGTTTTGCTGTAATTGAACAGACAGCCGAAAACACTGGCCCAAGATGGAAAACGACCACCACCATTTGAAAACCAACAGGACATTTTGTCTCCAAACCCTCACCAGCAGGAAACAATCCGAAACGTCTTTTCAGTGTGTTGCAAGAAATCCCTACATGGATAAAAATAGAAAGTTAAGGGAAACTTAACCAGACAGAAACTTTTAAAAAAGGTTATGAAGAAAAATTTCCAGAGAGTAGCTTTTCAAACTTAGTCCCTAAGTCATGCTTGTCTCCTCTGCCTTCCTCATTTCCGATGTTTAGTCCTGCTCCACCGGAGCCATTTTCTAATAATCCTCAAACTCATTTCCTCCTCTCTACCTTCACTGCCTCTGAGTCAAGGCTTTTCTTTTAGAAACCCACCTGCACTGGCACCCCCTCCCTCCAGCCCTCTCATGGCCGCCATGTTGAACTCCCTCAGAACATGACCACAGACCTGGCTTCTCTACTGCAAACCTGCCAGAGGCTGAGGTTCCGTCCTCCTCCCATGGCCTTGCTCGCACACACCTCCTCTCCCACCTCTTCGTGTTACAAATGCCACAATCCCACAATCCACACCTGCAGGGGTTTCTGGTTCGGGACTCAGTGCCTTTGCCAAGTATGTGCAGCTGGGACTCAGAATCACTATTCTACATCGGTCCTTCTCAATTTTTAAAATTTGTGTGTGTGTGTGTGTGTGTGTGTGTGTGTGTGTGTGTTTCAAATGTTACCTGTGCCTCTTGTTAACATGCAGGTTCTGAATTGGTAGATCTGGGGTGAGGCCTGAGGGGCTTCATTCCTAACAACAAGCCCCCAGATAATGCTCATGCTGCTGGCAAAGGGACCGTGCTTTGAGTAAGTAACAAGATCTTCCATCATTTAGAGCAGAAACCTTGTCTAAATAACCTACCCACACCCTCACCTGCTTGCCCTCAACAGTTAGGTCCATCTGAAAGCCTCTGGTGCAATCAGATGATGCTGATGGTGTTGAGCATGATGATTGTAGTCAAGACTGAGTGCCCACAACGAACCTAGCAGTATTCCAAGTGCTTCTGCTTTGGAACTCCATTTTTCAAGGATGCCTGGGTGGCTCAGTCAGTTCAGTGTCCAACTTCAGCTCAGGTCATGATTTCAGGGTTCATGAGCATCTGGCTCCACACTGACAGTGTGGATTCTCTGCTTGGGATTCTCTCTCCCTCTCTCTTTGTCTCTTCCACATTCTCTCTCTCTCTCTCTCTCTTTTTAATTTTTAAGTGTTTATTTATTTTTGATAGAGAGAACACAAGCGAGGGAGGAGAAGAGAGAGAGGGAGACCCAGAACCTGAAGCAGGCTCCAGGCTCTGAGCTGTCAGCACAGAACCTGACATGGGGCTCAAACCCACAGACCCTGAGATCATGACCTGAGCTGAAGTCAGATGCTTAACCAACTGAGCCACCCAGGTGCCCCTCTCTTTCTCTTACTTAAAATAAATAAAGTTAAAAAAAAAGAATTCAATTTTTCAGTACAACTGTATGAAGTAGGTGACTGCAACTATTATCAGGGTCATTTTTAAGCTAGGAAACTCAAGCACACAGAGGCTGAGTAACTTACCCAGGGCCACACAGCTGGTAAATGGGGGAGACTGGCCTAAACTCGGGTCAGTTGTCTCCAGAGCCCACACTCTCTTACCTTTACTCTATGCTACTCTGGAAAATTCCCAGCCAACAGAGCCCTGCCTGTGCTTCCTCAGCTCTTTCTGCTTTCCTCTGTCCCAACACTCACAATAATGTATTGAGGTAGACTGTATACTTGTTACTTTGCACATCAGACCGTGAATTCTTCAAGACTGGGGTCCATTCTGCTTTAACTCCAAATCCCAGGCACCCCGGCAATTTCTGTCCCACAGCAGATGCTAAGGACATATTTCTCAACTACTGAATTGCATAAACATTCATAGAATTTCCAACTTTTGCATCCCTCTCTGACACAAGTTCCTTTGATTTTAGTGGATGTGAAACTTAGAGCATGCATCAGAATCACGTGGAGGGCTTGTTAAAACACTGATTTCTGCGGCCCACCCCCACAGCTGGCTTCAGTGAGTTTAGGGAAACCTTGCATTCTCAAAGGTTCCCACGCGATAATGATGCTGCTGGTCTGAGAATCACACTTTGAGAACTACTGCTTGGTTTACTCTTCATGGGTTCTCAGTTGTCTTTCACAAAGGATCCTGTCCTTTTTATTTTTTTTAAGGATTTCATTTTTAAGCAATCCCTACACTCATTATGGGGCTTGAACTCATGACCCCGAGATCAAAAGTCACGTACTCCACTGACAGAGCCAGCCAGGTGTCCTGTCTTTCACAAACGATCCTAAGGCAGTCTGCAGGATGTTGCATTTCAGGGGGAGGTGAGGAAAACTCTGGGGCCCGAGGGAATTCTCACCTCTCCTATTCAGGAGCATAAACAGAGAAGAAAATAAATATCCTACTAGTTTACGAATAACTCAGAGACTTGTTTCATTTTCTATTAAAAAAAAGTCAAGCAAATTAGCAAATGACATTTAAAGCAGAAGCCATAATCCAGTGCAGAATGTGGTTCTAGGTACTCCAGAGGCACTTTAAGTCAACCTCTGGTGTGCTGTGTGTATTTCACTTGGATTCTCTGTGCTAAGCACTCAGGATACAGTGACAGCCAGACAGGCCTTGGGAAGTGCATAGTCTAGAAGGAAAGGCTGGCAAGAAATATGCAAACATAGAAAGAGAGGCAAAAATTACACACTGGGAAATGTTTTAGGTGGAAAATCAGCAGTCCAATGGTGGGGGCAGCAGTGCTCATTTAAGCTAGGGAAGTTGTGTAGGCCTCTTGAAGAAAGTGACATCTCCAACGGCGCCCACAAGAATGAAAAAAATGCCAGGCTGTGAATAGCCAGGAAAGAACATTCCAGACAGAGGAACTCACAACAGTAAGCACTCTGGTCTCACTCAGACGGAGCTTGGCAGGTTTTAGACGCCTAAAGAAGGCCAGTGCACTTGAAGCATAGGTGTGAGGTGGGCCTTGTCCTGCTGGGGAGATCTGGATTGTATTCTCAGTGCAGTGGGAAGAAACTAGAAGGGTTTCAGCAGAAGAGTGTCATATCTGATTTGCATTTGAAAAAGATCGCTCTGGCTGCCCTGTGGAGAAGGGTTTGTAAGGGGCAACAGCAAAAGAGAAGGGTTCAGTCAGGAGTTAATCTTACTATGCGACGTGGGACATGAAACACCTAACAGCTTGTGGGGGGTGGAAGCCGGGAGAGGTTTATCAGCTGTACCAATTAAAACTTTACAGCCTGTTCAAATAATCCACTTGCATCACACTGTTTAAAGACAACATCCACAAACCAGTCTGGGCTAATTGTAGCAAGTTGCTGCAATGCAGACCCTCTCGCTCACTGGAAAAGTCCATGGAAGACTTGCACTGAGAGCATCCTTACCAGAATGACTGTGTATAATCCCCCAGAAGGGAAGATTTAAAGAACACAGCAGCCCTCTGAGAGCTGAAAAAGTAGATCATGAAGGACGAGTTTTTCTGTCTTAAAAAATAAGGCCTTTTCAAATTATAATTAAAATTCCAGTCTATAGACGACTGTCAGTAACAATGGCCAATCCTTGGCCCATGTACCAAGCCCTGTTGTCCTAAACACTGACACATATTTACACCTTCAACCTACCCACGAGGCAGGCACTACGATTCCACCATCCTCCTTTGATAAGGAAGCTTGAGGCACAGAAAGGGTAAGCAATTTGCTCAAGGTTACACAGCTGATCAGTGTTGAAAAAGAGGCTCGAAATCAGGCAGTCTGCCTCTGGAGTTGTGGCCTTACCCATCATACTATTGCTTCTAAAAAATCAGCAAAACAAGAAAAAATAACTGTAGGCATTGAGAGGAAGACTCCACATTATAAATTTTGTTGTATTATCAACATAATTCCTGGGGACAGAGTAGTGTATCTCTGACAATGTGCTGATATTGGATACCGAGCTTTGCTGTCTGCTGCTAGGAGGTAAAGAAAAGAGACAAAATCAGAGACAGAAACTGAGTTCCGACATAATACCCTCCTACCAATGATATATGCAAACACAAAAATACATACTGCTGGGTTTTTTTATGTTTATTTTTTTTTTAATTTTTTTTAACATTTATTTATTTTTGAGACAGAGAAAGACAGAGCATGAGCAGGGGAGGGTCAGAGAGAGAGGGAGACACAGAATCCAAAACAGGCTCCAGGCTCTGAGCGGTCAGCCCAGAGCCCGACGTGGGGCTCGAACTCACAGACTGCGAGATCATGACCTGAGCCTAAGTCGGACGCCCAACCGACTGAGCCACCCAGGCGCCCCTGTTTATTTATTTTTGAGAGAGAGAACAAGCATGAGTGGGGGAGGGACAGAGAAAGAGAGAGGGACAGAGGATCCAAAGCAGGCTGGAGGTGCTTGAATTCACGAACTGTGAGATCACGACCTGAGCCGAAGTCGGATGTTCAACTGACTGAGCCACCCAGGTGCCCCTCTACTGCTGCTTTTAAAAGACTCTGCAGAACCTCAATAAAATTTTATATAACTTTAGATCCTGTGGAACAGTTGTTAAAACTCGGTTTTTTGTAAAATAAGGGAGAGGGCGTTTCCAAAGAAAGTGTGCAGATAGCTATATTAACTACTCACCCTAAAACATGGTGGTTGTATGAACCAACCGTGCCCCTGGCTGGTAGTAGGGAGAAGGCCTAATTCAAGGTAGCACTGGTGGGGGTACTGGTGACTCTGGTATTGCCAGAGTCAAGGACAGTGCCTGGCACAAAATACTTGTGATAAAATTGGCTGAGTGAAATGGGCAGATGACTTGAAGTCCCTGTTTTAGAGCTTACTAGCCATGTGACCTTAGTTGTATCACTTAACCCTTCAGGGCTTCAGTTTATCCTTGTGAAAGTTAAGAATACTATCTACCCTGTATCATTATCATGTATATGGGGAAAGGGGTGGGAAGGAAGTGAGGATCCTAGATCAGTGCTTAGCCCAGGATATAGACTCAGTAAGTGGTAACTGCTATTACTATTGTAATTACTTACTTGTAGACTTGAAAACTAGCACTAAGACCAAACAAATTCGAAAAAAGAAAAGGTTTTAACACAAAAACATGATTGCAATCAGCCTTTTGAGAAGTATTTTACAGAAAATATATTCTTTTCCAGTCAACAACAACAAAAAAATAGAACCAAAATAACCTGATAAAAAGATTTGAGAGGGGTGCCTGGGTGGCTCAGTCAGTTAAGCCTCCGACTTCAGCTCAGGTCATGATCTCGTGGTCCATGAGTTCGAGCCCCGCGTCGGGCTCTGGGCTGATGGCTCAGAGCCTGGAGCCTGCTTCCGATTCTGTGTCTCCCTCTCTCTCTGCCCCTTCCCCGTTTATGGTCTGTCTCTCTCTGTCTCAAAAATAAAAATAAACGTTACAAAAATAAATAAATAAATAAATAAATAAATAAATAAATAAAAGATTTGAGAGATAGTTCAGTGTAGTGGTTAAAGGGACAGACTCTGGACCAAAACTCAGTTTCACTGCTTATTGGCTGTGTGTGTGAACTTGGGTGAGTTACTGAACACGTCTGGACCTCAGTCCTCTCATCTGTAAAATGAGAATGTTAATAGTAACCGGTGTCATGGAAATGTTTGAGTACTAGATGAGATAGTACATATAAAGCATTAGAAATGCTTAACAGGATGTGAGCACCCAACATGAATGTTAACTACTGTCATTATTATGTTGTTGTCACTGTGTGTGTGTGTTTAAGGCACAATCATAAAACTTGTAAAAAATATGCAGAATGCTGGGGTCATGGTTTGTGTCTGCATGTGGCTAACAAAGTAACCAACTTAAACTATTTCAAACTATATTACAAAGCTATCATAATCAAAACATTATAGTACTGGCATGAAAGCAGACACATCGGTCAATGGAACAGAATAGAGAGCACAGAAATAATATATATTATGTGGTCACACATATATGGTCAATTAATTTATGACAAAGGAGGTAAGAATACACAATGGGAAAAAAGATAGTTTCTTTAACAAATGGTTCTGGGAAAACTGGACAGCTACACACAAAAGAATGAAATTGGCCCTCTCCCTTATACCATATGCAAAAGCAAATTCAAAATAGATTCAAGACAAATGTAAGATCTGAAACCATACAAAATTCTAGAAGAAAACATAGGCAGTGAGCTCTTTGACATCAGTCTTATCAATCTTTTTTTTTTTGGGGGGGGGGACCACTTTATTCAGGCCAAGGACAATAAAAGCTAAAATTAACATGAGACTATATTGAACTAAAAATCTCCTGCACAGTGAAAAAAACCATCAGCGAAATGTAAAGGCAACCTACTTAATGGGAGGAGATATTTGCAAAACATACATCTTATGGGGAACTGACATCCAAAATACGTTTGGTATCAAAGATTTCATATCAAAAAAACAACCTGATTTAAAATTGGACAGAGACCCCAAATAGGCATTTTTCCAGAGAAGACATCCAGATGGCCAACAGACACATGGAAAGATTCTCAACATCACTCATCATCAGGGAAATGCAAATCAAACCGTAATGAGATACTGCCTCACACTAGTCAGGTTGACTATCATCACAAAGACAAAAGATAACGAGTGTCGGCGAGGATGTGGAGAAAAGGTAGGGAACGTAAATTGGTGCAAACACTGTGGAAGACAATATGGAAGTTCGTAAAAAAATTAAAAAATAGAACTTCCATACAATCCAGCAATTCCATTTCTAGGTAATTATCTGAAGAAAATGGAAACACCCCTATGTTCATTGCAGCATTATTTATATTAATTAAAATAGAGAAGCAACCTAAGTCCATTGATAGACAAATGGATAAAGAAGATGTGTGTGTGTGTGTGTGTGTGTGTGAATATGACCCATAAACAATAATGAAATCTTGCCATTTGTGACAACATGGATGTATCTAGAAGGTATTGTGCTAAGTGAAGTATGTCAAACAGAGGAAGACAAATACCATACGATTTCTAAAGTATGGAATCTAAAAATGATAACGAAAAGGAAAATAGAAACAGACTGGAAGATACAGAAAACAAACTGTTGGTTACCAGTGTGGTGGGGTGTTCTGGGGGGCAGGTGAAATAAGTGAAAGGGATTAAGGCACACAAACTTCTAGTTATAGAATATATGTCATGAGAATGTATACAATGGGGAATATAGTTAACGATATTGTAATAATTTTGTATGCTGACAGATGGTAACTAGACTTACTGCGATCATTTTGTAATGTACAACAATATTGAATAACTATGATGTATACCTGAAACTATCAAGATATTGTATGCCCATTATGCTTCAATTAAAAAAATAAATAAATAAAAGACAGACATTGCATCTCTCATTATATTATAGCGTTGGGACAATTCAGAGATGCTGTCTGGCAGTCCTAATAGCCACAGGCTGGCTATTTAATGACTTACAAAAACAACAAGAAGGAGGAACCATTATTTGATGCCTAAAAGTTACAGAAAATGAAAGGGAAGGTTTGGGTGTGTAAAACAGTATTGTTCCATTCCTTAAAGCAATTAGTGTAATCGGGATAGATACAGCACAGAGAGCTGGCACATCCAGGAACTCCTTTTTTCTGTTCTATCAAAGGATAATATATATTTTCACCTTCAGAAAGGTTAGGTAATTATAAATGTATTCTCCTTACTCATAATATTTTAAGCAAGTAATTGTTGCCCATGGGAAAATGTTTAATTATTTCTGATGAACAGTTGTGGCACAGAAACAAGAGAACATGACAGGCAGAGTGTGGAAACCGCAGCCCAGTTCTTAATTGTGTGGGAATCTTGTCTTTTCATCGTGGAAAAAAAAATCCCATATTGATTTTTCTCTCAATTGATTTCGCAAAATTTTCAGTTTAGCAACACTGAGTTGCTCCAATTATAGCATCTTCTCTATTTCCCTAGGCTAGAGGCTGCCTCATGCCTCCATGATGGAAACCTGATACATTTTAGGACTGGACTGCCTAGCTAGTGCCCTTTCACATATAATACGGTCTCTCGCAACTGCACTCCTTACCTCCCCTAGGCCAGTGTTTTTGAAGGGACAGGGGAATGGTAGGAGAATGCAGCTACGGGATTGCACAAAGAGGTGCGAGGTGCCAGGAGGCATTTCTCACTCCTTGAGGTTGGGGAGTGGGTGGGGGGGAGGGGAACACGAGAGATGCTGAGGCTCCGAGCACCTTGGAGATGACAGTGCACCCTTCTGTGGGGTCTTCATGCTATGGAAGGACAGGAAATCAGAGACCCAGCTGGGGAAATGGCTGGCCAGAATCTACACAGCAAAAGCAAGTCTTAACCTGGGATCTTCTGGCTCCAAATTCAGCTTGTTTGGGAAGAAAAGGAGAAGTTGAACTGGAAAGAGCACGGGTTTCAATCCCAGCGGAGCTGACCTGACAATCTGAGAATAGCCCCCGCAGTAAGGAACGGGCTCCCGGGAAAGTGGTCGAAGAGAGGGGCTGGAGGGGTAACCGGCAGGGTCTACAGATAAGCCCCATTAGCCTCCCTTCTCTGCACCTGGCACCTACTGTCTTTCCACTCAGGGTGGCATGCAGCCGCTAAGAGCAAGCAGCTTTGGAATCAGACAAACCTGGTTTCAAGGCTGCCATTTTCCAACAATGCAATGAAGTAGGCCTCCCTATCCCCTTTTACATATTTAGGAAACAGGCTCTCAGACAGGTTAAGGATCTTTTCTAAGAGTTTGACTGGGACTTTGACCCATCTTATTTTATTAATTTTGCTTTTTTTTAATTTGAGAGAGAGAGAGAGAGAGAGAGAGAGAGAGAATCCTAAGCAGGCTCCATGCTCAGCAGGGAGGCCTGACGTGGGGCTCAATCCCATGACCTGGGAATCATGACCTGAGCTGAAATCAAGAGTCAGATGCTGAAACAACAGAGCCATCCATAACCCACTCATTTGCAAGCCTCCCACTACCAGTGGCTGGGATATTTCCGTAAAATATTTATTTACATTTACAGAGTGATTTTTAACTCTAAACGAGGTAGTTTTATAACTTAAATTTTAATTCACTGGTACGGTAGAAAGTGTTTATCGACATGTGTAGTGCTAGCCAACTTGTCTTAAATTTTTATTGAAAAAATTGTAGATTCACATGAAGTTGTAAGAAATAACAGTGAGGCCCATGTACATGACAGTCAACATTTTGATGAAGGTTGTATAGCAAATATGTAAGACTTTGGACCAAGTGGGACTTCATAAAATGAAAATGTCGGGGTGCCTGGGTGGCTAAGTCAGTTGGGCATCAGACTCTTGGTGTCAGCCCAGGTCATGATTTAATGGGTCATGAGATTGAGCCCTGCATCTGGCTCTGCACTGACAGCACAGAGCCTGCTTGGGATTCTCTCTCTCCCCCTGCCCCTCCCCTGCTCTCACTCTCTCTCTCTCTCTCTCTCTAGCTCTCAAAATAAATAAAAATAAACTTTAAAAAAAGAAAGAAAGAAAAAGAAAATATCAGACAGCAAATGTGTAGTCTATATTTATTAGACTTTACATGTCTTTTATTTGTAAGTGTTCTATTTTTGTTTCAAGGGTGCAGACATTAAAGCTCTGTGGCCTGGGTTCAACTCCCAGTGCTACCACTTCTCAGCTCTCCCCTGTGGCCTCTCTGTTCCCACATTTGTGAAAAAGAGGCTGATCATAGTCAACTCACTTACAAAATTGTTGTGGGATTCAATGGGTTAAGGCACAGACAACACTTAGAACATATAATTAACTGATCTTCGAAATTCCCAGAATATATCTACATTTGTGTGTGTGTGTGTTTGTGTGTGTACTAAAGAACCACATGAAATTTTCTATCACCTATTCCTTGCCCCTTGTGGGGGTTGGGATTGGTTTGTTCCAGACACTGGGAATAAGGGTACAGCTTTTTTGTTTTAACCTAAACAACACTTACTTAATGGTTTGATCATCCATATCATCAACAAGTGTGTTCTTTCATATGTGGGAAATCAACTTTTTAAAATACCAGATTTTCCTGCTTGTGGGAAGCTATTCGAAGACATCAGCAGTTTCTCGCAAACGTGTGAATTTTATTCCTTTTTTTTCTTTTGTGAAGTCTTGAATAGAGAGTATGGTACATGATAGAAAAAAAAAAGTTTCCTCATGAAATAGAAGCTATTTCCTAATTTCATCTGGATCCTGAAGGCAAAGTGGAAAGTGTATGATCTGATCCCATTGTTCGATGTGGAAGGCCTTACAAAATTGTCTCTTTTTGTCCTATTCAAGAAATCTCTCTCTAAAGAACACAAGCAGTGTTTATATCCATTTTACAGACTGGTAAATGATTACAGCAGAGACTCAACAGAAGCAGCTGAAGGTGTCTTAGGGGTTACTCTCTAAGTTACTCCCCCCCACTGCCCCAACCCTCCTCTAGCTCCCCTACTCCCGAACACTCACATACACAGACCACACCTCCACCATTACCACCCCTCACCCCCACCATCACCACTTGAGGAGGAAACCAAAGTCCACAAAACAGCAGTGCTTTGCTGATTTATACAAAGCCTTCCACGGCTGAAGGGCAAGCAAAAAAGATTCTTCAGACCCGCCCATGATATTTTCATCCACCCTTTGTCTTAACTGTTGCTCCATACACAGCATTTGTTTTGCGGTCCAGCCCCCAACTCTACCAGAAGTAGAGCACTCTGTGCTCAGCACCCAATTTCTCTCTCTGGCTGCTCAGGAAATTCAGTCTCAACGGAAGTGAATGCAAACCTCCCTTCCCGACATATGCTTTCTATCCTAGAATATCCTGTCTGCATCCAGAGGTCCTGTCTTTCAAGGGTGGTTTTATAAAAGGCGGGGCTCAGCTAGGACTGGGGATATATACCACGAGTACCACTGGGCACAGGCTCATGGCAGTCATTAACTAGACCTCTCCCCCCGAGAGGTACACTTGGAAGGTGCATTGTGGGATGCTGGGGGAATCTGAGGAGACCTCAGTTCCCTGCTGCCTCTTGATTTGGGAGAGGGGGAGAGTTGCCTAACCTCTTTGGGAAAGCTCTAGCTTTGTTATCAGTGTGTCAGCTTCATGAGAATAAGGAATACCCTGCTCTAGGACTGCCTCGTGGACAAGGCTAGGCAACCTTAGCAGGACTGCAAGGGTCGCTCTGAGGACATATTGGCTTGTCTCACCTCAGTGGGGAGATATGAATCAATCCATCCTTCTCAAGGTTTCAAGCCTTTGTCTATCTGACCAACCTAGGTATTTAAGTCTCTGACTCTGCTCCATGGGGAAGGCTGGTAGTGTTATTTTTTATGATGGGTCTCCTTAATGTCATTGCTTACTATAAGGGCCCTTCTTGACTTCCTGGGTTAACCTGTTTTATGCTCCCTGTTGGAATAGCACTGGCTTATCTCAGTGCATTTGTAATCACTTGACCAATGACTTTATTCCTCCCTAGACTACAGGTCCCATGGGGCAGGGACTATTTTCTGATACGTTGCCACATTTCCTGAATGTAGCACAGCGCCTGGTACACCGTAGGTGCTTAATAAAGACTTTAAAAATAAATGACTGACAAGCAAAACAAACAGTGCATAACCTGGGAAGCTTACAAAGCACTTTGTAGATGTATTAACTAATACACTTGGTATTCATGTTATCCACATGAAGGATCGATCTCTCTCTCTCTCTCTCTCTCTCTCTCTCAAAAATAAATAAACGAAGGAAAATGATTATCCAAACTTGTACCAATGAGGAAAACAAAGTATTAAAGAGGTTCTGCTGCTCACAGCAAGGTGAGAGTTGAAGTCAACCTGGGATCATCCAATCCAGCTCTCTTGCCATGATATTCCGTGAACTCCCTCCTTCCTCTTTAAATTCTTTCTCTTCTCCTAACCCCCAAAGATAAACTTAGAATCACTAGCGCCTTCCATCCCCCACACCTGCTGTGGGATCCCAATTAATAACTGCAAAAAGCATTTGCTATTGTTCTGAGGAGCTGGGAAATCAATGTGTTCATTAGCAAGCTCCCCCTCCCTGCAATCAGCTAGGAAGACGAGGTGCTGGGGCCTGTTCTCTGTATTTCTCTTCAACCATCTGTGACTAAAAATGTTCTTTAAATTCACTCGCCCTGACTCACAATCAGAATTTCATCTCATCTTTAGCTTCCCTGCTCACCCTAATAAGACCCCTACCCCTGCAAAGAACCTGCTCCCACCCTGACAGTCTGCCCCTCTTTTCCCAGACCCTCCCCAGCCAGCAGGAAAGGGGCCTAGATGTGGTGGGAGGCTTTGGGGCCCAGTTTTTGCTGAAAAGGAAAGCGGGCTTTTATCCTCAGTGTTCCCCAGTCTGTCGGGCACTGTATATTCATGGCTCGTTAGTGCAGACACTCCAAAGAGAAGCGGATGATGTAAGCTTCAGACAGAGGCTAAATCTGAGCCCACAGAAGCCCGGCTCCCCTGTCCCTTCTGCTCAAAGCCAACCTCACTTCCTGGGGTGCAAGCTGAGGGGCCAGTAGTCAGGCTAACTCAAATCCCAAATGATATGAGTTTTGAGAATCCACTGTATACACTGAACTCGGTCTGTATAGGATCAGCCCCCAGGGATAGTAAAACACTCTTTTTATTTAAAACAAAATTTAAACCTACTTTAAAGTTGCAATTACAACACAATGAATACCTCAATATCCTTTACCTAGATACACCAACGCTTAATATTTTGTCACATTTATCTTATCTCTTTCCCTATATACTTGATTTTTTTCCCTTTAAACCACTTGAGAGTAAGTTGGAAATATCATGACCTTTCACCCCCGAATTCCTGAGCATGTATCTTCTAGGAACAAGAATATTTTCCTGCCTAGCCACAATACTATGATCTTGCTCAGTACATTAGAGAACCGTTACCTAATATATAGTCCATATTCAGATGTCCCCAATTGTCCCAATAATGTCCTCTGAACAATTGTTTGCCATGTAGGATCTAATCAAGGATCTAATCAAGTTGCATTTGATTGTGATTTTTTGTTAGCCTATAATCTGAAACTGGTCGTCAGCCCTTTTATCCCCACGATATGGACATTTTTGAATCTATGCCGACAGCTCAGAGACTGGAGCCTGCTTGGATTCTGTGTCTCCCTTTCTCTCTGCCCCTCCTCCACTCATGCTCTGTCTCTCTATCTCAAAAATAAATAAAAACATTAAAAAATTTTTAAAAAATAAATAAACATAAAAAACATAAAAGTACAAAGAATAAATAAAATTATCACATGGTAAATATGGTGTCTACCAGATTTCTTCATTGCAAAGGTAAAAAGTTACCCCTTCCCCTATATAATTAATCAGTCCCTGTGGGATGCTATTTGAGAGTGTATGCATATCCTTTTCCCAAATAATTTATAATATGGTGCTTTCAGCATCCATTGATAATACTTATCTAAGGCAATTATAATTACTTTTTTATGTTTAATTTGTATGTGTGTAGATTTTACGCATTTTCTCAGTAATTTCTAAGTTGGCCTGGTTGTGGCCAGTGAGTGTGGCCACCTTAATTTCTGCCTTTTGAAAAATGTTAAGGTTTCCTCCATGGCCCAATTATGATTAGATCTTGAGATTGTTATACATGTGTGGGGTAGCTGGAGTACAGAGAAGGAGTGAAGAACATATAATAATACATAACAATTATAGGTTATATTGAGGACTCGATATTATACAGAAAGAGGGAGGGGTACATCTAAACTCGGTAATGTATTTAAATTATGTTAAGTCATCTCAATTGCTTTGATTAAGCTAGTAAGTGTGATATTCAAATCCTTAATATTCTTACGTTTTTGTATTTTTCCATTAATTTCTTTTTTGCTTTGTTTTCTTTTGTTTATTTTTATCTCAATTCTAGTTAGTTAACGTACAATAAAGCAATTATTATTCTAGCAGTTGCAAGATAGTAGTTTTCTAATTCTACCATTCCTCATATAGTGGTTGGTGTCTTCTGTACAAAGAGCTTCCTTTCTCCCTCTATAATTTTTAGTATCACTCTAGAGTCATGGATTCCTTTTTGTATTAGTGTGTTGGAATCTACTGCTGCCATTATTCTTTCTGTTCTCCAAATGATCTCTTGAAGGAGAAAACTGTAGGCCTTCTAGCTCCCTCTTATCCTGTTTCTCCCCACCCTCAGTCCTCTGAGGTTTCATTCCCTCCCCGCCCCCCACCATCCCATTCACCCCGCTGACCTTTATTCCTGACAGGGAAACCTGGGAAGTCACACAGAGGGATCTGGAACTGTATTATAAAACCCATTTTCATGCTGAGCTCCTTGAAGGATGGGCTTACATCCCCTCACTGCTGTGTCTCCAGCACACTGCCTGGAAGGTAAAAGGCGCTCAAGGGTTATTGTGCAATGCAACCCAGGAATGAGTGCTTCAACTAAAGCACAAAGTGACAGCTCAAAATCTCAGACAATCTTTATCAGAGGACAGGGAAAGAAAATTCACCTTGCCAGACTGCTTAGAATGGTGCAGACCTCTGATAAACTTAAGGCAAAAGTAGTCACAGAGATTGGACGTTTACATGAGATGCAAATACTTTATGCTCTAATCGTAATGGCTATTTCTGGCCCCTTGTACATACTACTCCAGTGTTTCTCAAAGGAATCACCTGGAGTCTTCTTAAAATGCACATTCAGTGTGTCTAGGCTAGGGACCTGAGGTTCTGCATTTCTAACAAGCTCTCAGGTGAGGCCAATGCTGCTGGTCTGAGGACCACACCACACTTTTTTGAGAGCAAGGCATTACTCTGTTTCACATCTGAATGCATTTGCAAATGCTGTTCCCTTTGCCTCAAATCCTTGTTCTCTTTGTGAATCTGGAAAATTCCTATTTATTCTTTAAAATCTTGCTCAAGAGTCATCTTTCCTTTCATTCGCCAGCTCCTTTGTGAGCACCTACTAGGTGCCATCACTGGGTTAGGTCCTAGGATCCATGACTGTTCGAGATAGGAAAGGTTTCTGCTCTCAGAAACCCCACAAGTAGTAGAGGGAAAGAGAAGGAGACTATAAAATAAGCAAACAAGCCAATAATATAACTGAAAAATTGTGTTAAGTACCATGGAAAAGGAAGAGGGAGAATGACCAGAGCAGGGATACCCCTTTTGGCATATGGTCAGGGAGGGTTTTACAGAGGAGGAGGTCATGTAACTGAGATCTGAAAATAGAGGAGTCAGTCCTACGAACAGCTGGAGAGAGGGAAGAGCACTGCAGACAGATGGAAGAACAGGACAACGCACCAGAGAAAGCAAAGAGCTTGCAATGTTAAAGGACTGAAAATGAAGCAGGTGTAGCTTGAGGATCCTGTATGATGGGGACAGAGCTATGAGCAGAGATTGGAGGAGCCAAGGGCTAGGTAATGTGGGACCTTTGGCCCTCGTAATGTGTTAGAATTTTATTGCGACTGAAATGGGAAATCACTGGCAAGTTTTAAGCACAGGGAGTGAAAGGATTTAATTTATGTTTTTAAAAGATCACTGTGGCTACTCCACGAAAAATGTATGGTAGTAATAGCTGACGATAATAGCTAACATTTATTGATCATGCTTATTATATGCCAGGCATTGCTCTGAGTGCTTTCATATATTAACTCATTTAGTGCTCATATAACCATATAAAATAGGTACTATTATTATTCTCATTTTATAGATGAACAAATCGAGACCAAAAAAAAAAAAAAAAAAAAAAAAGTTAAGAAACTTGTCCAGGTCACATGGCTAGCACATGTTGGAGCTAAGATTTGAACCCAGGCATCTGGGTCCGGAGTTCTGGCACTCAGCCACTGTGCTCTGCTGTAGGAGAAAGCATTCAGGTAGGGAGAGCCATTGAGATGGACTCAAAGCAGTCAAGGTGAAGACTATTGCTGGCTTGGCCCACAGCAGCAGTTACCAACGTGGGAAGAGGTGGACAGAGTTGAGAATTATTTGGGTGTTGCAAAAGGGAGTGGGGGCTTAAAGAGTGAGGAACCATCAAGGGTAGTTTCTAAAGTGTTGAACTTCCAGCAGATTGGGGCTGTATCCATGTGCTGAGATGGGGCAGGCTGGGAAAGAAACCCATTTGATGAGAAATCAAGAATTATGCTTTAAAATGTAAGTTTGAGATGGTTCTTCAATATACAAATGGAGAGAAGATGGCAAATAGGTGCGGGCATGGGGTTTAGAGTAGAGACTGAGTTAGACATCTAAATGTGGAAACTGCCAGCATGAGTGGGGCATCACCCACCACAGGAATGAGTTGAGCTGGAGAAGGGAGTTCAATAGTAACCTGGGACCCACTAACATACAGAGATTGGGAAGAAGAGGAGAAGCCAGCAAAACAGATGGAAAGGCAGTAGCCAGAGAAGTGGGAGGAAAACCAATCGGGTGTGGACTCAGAGAAGCCAAGACAGACAAGTGTATATAGAGGAGTGGAATGGGTGTTCCTGGGCAGCTAAGGGAGAGGAAGTCAGAGAAGAGTCCGTTAAATTTGGCCTTGTGGATGTGGTAAGGTCTGCCATTTGCCTGAAGAGATTCCGTGTTCCCTTTTTCCTTAGTAACAGTATCCCCTTTGGGGTGCAATACTATTTAGAATAAAGATCTCATTTCGAAGTCTCTCTTCCAGCCAGGCATGTCCATGAAGCCAGATGCTGTAAATAGAAGCTGTGAGAACCTTCTGGAAAGGATTCCTAAAGGAGCTGACTCAAAAGGCAAAAGCCCCTTTCCCTTCCTGCTGTCCTGGAACGTGGTTTGGATGGTTGGAGACCCAGCAGCCTTTGTGTACGTAGAAGAGACAACAATGTAGAGTATTCAATAATGATAATGAATATATACCTCTACAGTATCAGGTACTGCTCTAAATGCTTCATGTATTTTTACTTCTTTAACCTTCAAAACAATCTTGTGAGATAAAGGATGTTATCCTTATTCTACATGAGAAAAATAAGGCACAGAGAGGTTAAGTAACTTGCCCAGGATTCCAAAGCTAGAACATGGCAGAACTAGTATATGCCATTTTGCCATACTCCCTGAAATGGAGGTGTGAGGTCATGAAGTGCAATCAAGCTGCAATTTTATCCAGCTACCTGCAGCTGCTCTGGTGCCGGGAGAGGAAGACAGCTAGGCTTTCCAGAACTGTGGTCTGGACAGCTCAGCAGGACAGAGAGGGAGATGAAGGCTACTGAAGATTATTATAAGGTAATTATATTGATGGACCATAATCTCTAAGTGAAGATGGGGGAGAAAGGTACCTAGGGGGAAGGTGGGGCTTGTCATGTTAAGATCCCATCTTCTTCTTCTCTAAACTGAGATCCCTGAATAGGATGATTGTATGTCCTTCCTTTCTAGCTCTAAAATTCTGTGATTCACTGGGTGCTCAATAAATATTTGTGGAATGAATAAATGAAGAGATGTGTATGCACATGGGCAAGACACATTTTCTTAGCAAATATACATATAAAAATAAGAACATAATATATATTACATATTTGCTGAGCAAATGAATATTGTAGGCAAAGAAAATAGCTAGATCTTTGGGAAATGGAAGGTAAAAACATATACCTACACACACATACCAATAGCATTATCTTATAATTATACCACATGCAAATAAAACTAAACCACAGCTGCTCCATATCATTGGATATTCTGTATCTAAACTACTGAAGCTTTGCAGTATGTCTTAGAAGGAACGCTTTATTGGGACATAAGCAGGGCTTTCAGTACTGCCACACTGGGCATTAATGCACGGGGCACATATGATACAGAAGGCTACGCACAGCACAGATATCTGGTGGCCATAATTCCTCCACCTCTTCCTCATATACCAATGCGAAAAAGGTGGGAGAGGGGTGGTAAAGAGACAAATGACCATGGGGCAGTCAGAAACAAATAGGTCTTCTGAGTTGATGGAAAAGGGACACCAGGATCGTGTGAAATTCCACTGAAATTTACTAGCTCACAAGCACCCATGTGCCCGGTGTGTTAATATTTTTATCTAATTCGTAGTATTTATTAGTGCTCACTTTATGACTAGTGATTATATACCCAGTATTGTACTGGACATTGTATGTGTATCAGCTCATTTCAATGATACTGTAAGATAGATGCTCTTTCCAGCCCCATTGCAGTGATGGGAAAGCAGAGGCTTAGAGAAGTTCATCCTTTGCCCCAGGTTACAGCCGTCTGTGACAGCACCAGTAATAGGACCTCAGCCTGCAGATCTGCACCAAATCTAAGCCTTCTGTTCCTCCACACCATCTATTGGCCTATGATTCACCAATAGAAAGTACTGTTTTCTTGTTCCTTTAACAGAGTTGCCCAAGAAAGGGATCCTGTGGGACTCCTCCCCAGAAGAGCAGGGCCCAGGTCCTCAGAAGGGTACTTGTGAGTCCCCTGCTTTGATGACTCTCAAAGACCTCCATCCTTCTGCCTCTGGCCACAATGCCCGATTGGTTATTTATCCTTATGCCCATACATTAGCTAAACCCATTAACCTGACGCGACTCCACTGACGTCCTTTTCAACAAGCGGCCCAACAGCCGATTTAACCGATATAGATTTATGGCTTAACACTAGAGAGGAGGGAGCTGGGAGGGAGGGAGGGAGGGAACGAGCACCCCCTCCTTCCCAAGGCTGATGGGCAGCCAGCTATCCTCTCCTCCAGCAATTACTGACACTAATTAGCAGCTTACTACAGATCTGAGAGAAGAGGCTGACACTGGCGCAATCCCTGCCTACCGCATTCTGAGTGCAGTCAGAGTCTTCGGGAAAGGCCCTTGTCAAGGGCCTGTTTGGGAGGAACTTGGCAGCTCAGAGACCAAGCAGATTGGAAGGGGTGGAGGGAGCCTCTAGAAAATGGCCTCATAACCAGGGGCCATTCTGTTTCCCATTCCCAGCTTTGGTCTGGCTGCTATTTCCCCCAGCTGAGGCCCTGGGCTTCCATCATGAACGCTCTCATTGCAGGCATGCGGCTGGCTGCAAATCATGGAGGCATATGGCTCAGATTCATGAAGCCAAGTCATTAGCCCTCTGACCCAATTATATGGATTATCACAAAGAACAAAGCAATTGGGATTCGGCCATTGTGCTGTTCTTCCCTATAGGCAAAGCTTTTGGGAACCAGGTCTATTTTGCTCCCCCTCCCCCAAGCTGGCCTATTTTACATTATATGAAGGCATTTAAAGTTTACAAGACATAGTTGATGATGGTGGAAGAGGCTCTTTGCAGGTAGAGGGCAGATGGTTCTTAAAGGGAAGCTGCAGGAATCGTAGAAAATTAGGTACGCTAGTCAAGAGTCTAGTCTTGGTCCCGGCTCCACCGTGTTGTAAGAATGACTTTGGGCAAGTCACATTTCCACTTGGAGACTCAGTGGCCAAGGCTGTCTTTGTAAAATGAGGACTTATCTTAATGATCATTAAGGTCTCTTCCGGTGTGCTCTTGGTTGATCATGCCCCAGAATCCCGTCATGATGGTGAAAAACTTAGTGAAATAAACTCACAAAATAATATTAAAATATAAAATAAGCCCTATTTTTATAGCAGATTTCTGTGCAGGAGAATCATGAGCATGTTTTCTTTGCATTCTTTTTAACAACAAATTGAATTCAGAAAAAGATCGGATACCCTCAAATCTAAAAAGTGAATAAAATTGATTATATGACTTTGTATCCATTGCTTAGAGAAGCAAAGAAAAAAAGAAGAAGAAAAAAAGAAAGTATGAAATCGCGATTGCCCATCGCAGCTATCTGCTGGATAATAAATGTTGCAGAATCTGTGTCATTCAGCAAAAATTACTGCAAAGAAAAAAAAATATTGCAGGTTTAGTATCTTAATTATGTAGATTTTACATTCAATGAACTCTTGCCAAAATAAATTGCGTATATTATCTAAAAAGCAAATGTTAATTAAAACTGTATCTTGATAGCATGCTTGGTTCACAAGACATTCCGAGCATATGAGATTATATGGCGCACATTAGCTACCATCAACTCAGACCGAAGGTTCAGGTCATTTCAATGATTCATGAGAAGCCAGACAGTGCTGGCTGGTACTGGCATCTGACAGCAATGCCTCACATATTTCTATAAAAGATACAGCTTGATCCCAACTTATTTTTCCAGATGAGTGAAGCGTCTCTGCCTGGTCTAGAGTCTCACGAATAGGACAGCTGACTTCAGTTCCCATTAATTAGCTGTTTAACACAAAGCTACCCAGTGATCACTGCATCCAGGATATAAAAATACAATTCCCGGCAAGGAAATGAGACTGGGGTACAGACAGAATTGGAGGACACCATATTCATCACTTGTCTCTTTCCCTCTGCTGCCCTGAGCTTGGATGTCCCCAAGACCAGACCATCATCCATTCACCCTGATAGGTGGGTAATTGCATTCTTGAGCCACAGCATCTGGTCTTTTTTGAACATCTTCACTGCTGAGCAGTGTATACAAAAAACAAGATCCAAATGCTGCAGAATTGATTCTTCTACCCTCTCCAAGAGGCACTGCTCCAAAGCTAGTTTAATTATAGGTGTTTAGACGTACTGAGATGAATACCTAGGGAACAGCCGCTCCACAGCACTGCTCTGGCAAGCGTGTATTTTCTCTTCTATTTTTTTTCCCACTTTCCATTTTAACAAACAGTCAACTGCGTGCTGCATGTAAGTGTTCTGTAATCAACGGAACACTAAAATGCCAAGTGTTAGGAAAAGGTCAGCGGAGGGTTTCAGACAGAAGCCCGGAGCCATATCATGGCCTCGAATGGCAAGGTTGTCATTTCCACTGGACTTCCAGGGTCAGTTAGCTTCCAGGTAACTACGAATATATCCTCCCAGAAACTCAGTATGTTCAACAAGCCGCTCTCCACCTGCCTCTAAGAATTATCCCAGAATGGCCTTTAAATGTTGGCCTATACTATGGAAATTTCTAAAGGAGTAGCAGGTATGGAGGCCTGCAGACCCAGGTTTGGGTCTCATTACTACTTAGGAAATGTGTGACAGTAAGCAAGTCACTTCACTTCTTGGAGCTTCCGTCTCACTGCTAAATGGGAGTGATAATACCTACCTGAAGGGGCAGATGTAAGGCTTTATGGGAAGAACAAATGTAGACACTATGCACAGGTCCAGATTCTTAGCAATGCCTAGGAGCAGCTATAATTCATTCAATTGTCATCTATCTATCCAATCAACAGAGTACTGACTTTGATCATCCAGAGTCAGATATATGTGCAAATACATTTAGAAAAGAAAGGATTGGGGAGGGGGTATAGAGGGGTCATGGAATGGATGACTACTGAGCTGGTCTAATTTCCCGCAGGGGCAATGCACAAGGTCAGAGGAGGAAGGGTACCAGTAAGAGGATGTCTCCTTTCTCTGTGTGCTAACCATATACCCATTTAGTCTCAGGTCCCATTTCTGCCCCTCTGCCTAACACCCAAACCTGCATTTCTTATGTTCTTTTGCCTGGTGGCTTTTGCTTAGGTTAGGTCCATAGGAAGACCTGGTAGGCTGTGGCAAGTCAGGAAGAAGGGAGAAGGAACTCGCTTCCTACTTCCAGTTTCTTCCAGCAATCTTCCTGTAGCAGGGGACACCCAGGATCTCTGGCATCCTTGGAGGTTTCCTCCTCTACAGTACAAAGCATCTTCCTGGATCCCAGGACTGGAGCCCAGCAGCAACTCCACAGTTCCACTTGGCTCCAGCCAAGTGGTAGCCCCTTGAAACTTCCCCATCAGCCATGCAGTGTTAGCTCAGCACTTCCATCAACAACCAGTGACCTTCCCCAGAGGTTCAGCACTACAGCCCAGTATCTGGATGTCCCAGCACAAGCCATGTGATGCCTTCTCTCTGGTTCCAACTCCAGCCTTGGCAATCCCTTCTCACTGATTCCAGCATGGGCTGGTCCCCCTGGCCCATCACAGAGTAGCTTAGTAGGAGGGGATTGCCAGGCATTGCAAACACCACACCTTTCTTTACATCCACTCAAGCCTAGGTGCGGTAGCTACTTCCTATATTTACTAATCTCTGACCCACTCACCTTTTTCTTTTCTTCTTTCAACCTTTCCAACTATTTTATAATGAATCCCCTATATCAACCCCCCTCTGTGGGAACTACTAAATATGGTTTTTCGTTTCTTGAGGGGACCCTCCCAGATATATATCCTGCACATGTAAATGTGGACATTGAAACCTGAGGGGGATTAAGAAGGTTGTGTTAAAAGTCAGTACCCTTTAATCCAATAATTGTACTGCAAATCTTAAAAATGATGTCAGCTAACTACTCTTCTTCCCTCAAGCTGCACTGACACGACACCTTCTCAAAGAGGCTTTTCTGGCCTCCTGAATAAATGATTTGCCTGCCCACAGCAGCCTGAATCTTTCCTTTATAGCATCATCACAATTTATACTAATCTAATTTTGTGATTCTGTTTGTCTTTCTCTCCATTAGATAAAAGCTCAAGGCAGGAAATGGATCTGTTTGGTCACTGGTCTTTCCAGCACATGGAAAAAGGCTTACCTTGTACGGTACTCAAAAAATGCCTATTGAAAGTATGAATAAGTGAATGACCAGAGATATTCATTATGGCATTGTTTATATTAAACTATAAACAACCTAGAAATTCATTATGATGAAAATGGATAAGTACATGAAAAATCCACTCAATAGGCCAATAGAACCATAATATTTAGCTTGATGTGAATGTTTTTTGGGGGCACCTGGCTGGCTCAGTTGGTAGAGCCTGAGACTCTTGATGTCAGCATTGTGAGTTTGAGCCCCACACTGCGCGTAGAGATTACTTAAAATTAATACCTTTAAAAAATGTAGTGAATGTTTTTCAAAGTGTGGCCCATGAGCCACATGCCTACAATTCATCTGGAATTATTATTAAAATTCAGATTTCCAGGCACTCCTTCCACATTTCCATAAACTCTGTAGGTGATTTTCATGTACCCTAACTCTTGGCAATCCCTGGTCCAACAAGTATTTATCCAGATTGCAGAGAGTTTGCACTAACTTAAAAACGTATTTTAGGGGAGCCTGGGTGGCTCAGTTGGTTAAGTGTCTGACTCTTGATTTCAGCTCAGGTCATGATCTCACAGTTCACAAGATCGAACCCTGCATCTGGCTCTGCATTGACAGCATGGAGTCTGCTTGGGATTCTTTCTCTCCCTCTCTCTCTGCTCCTTCCCTGCTTGCATGCTCTCTCTCTCTCTCAAAAATAAACATTTAAAAAAAATGTGTTTTATCATGTTGATTGGACGAAGCAAAAATAAAACCAACCAAATAAATTTTTAAAAAACTGAGGCATACAATTAAATTAGATAAACAAATAGACATGTAGGAATGTAAATAGATAAACAAAGAACAAATATAACAACTTTTTTTTTTTTAAATCTTAGAAAAAGAACTAGAAGGAAACATACCAAAATATTTTTCTTTGGGGAATTGCAAAAACACTGCTTTGTCTTCCTCTTTCTGACTTTCAATATTTTCCCTGAATTTCTGATAAATAAGTATGTATTTTACTGTGGAAAAATACCAAACCAAATTAAAAAGAAAGAGATTCAGCAGATCCCCTAGGCCAGCTGAAAATGCCAGGTCAGAATCTCCCCCTTTCTTCCTCTGGGTTCCTTGGGCGGCTCCATCATCATTACTTGTCTCCCATAGGGCAGGAGATGTGATCATTTCCTTAAATCTTAACCCGTCTGCACTAAAACCAGAGCTTGACGGCTGGTAAGCCATTGAAATTTCATACTTAAGACATCAAAGCTGGCAGCCTGGCTTTCAATTCCCCCCAGCTCATCTTCTTAGGAGAAAAATTTCTTGAAAGCACTTGATCCCTTGAAGTTATTGGGCACCACATTTAGCCAAAGCCTCGCTCGGGATGGAGAGGCAGAGTCGGGAAAGCCCACATGCAGTATACTAAAGGCTTGGGTATGTGCATGACGCAGAGCAGAAAGGGAGCCAAGCAGCCAACGAGCTCGGAGCCCCTAGAGTCTGACTCCCAACAGACTGCACAATTATTGTCATGGGAGGAAGTGGGAAGATGGCACGTGTGGCAGGGGTTAATCTGGGGGGAGACTCTCTGCGTAGCCAAGCCTGGAGCCTACCATTACCCAGAAAGAGCATAATGGCATGCTGTTAGGCTGTCTCCTAGGAGGAGACTTTTAGGTGAGCCCTTTGCTGTACTTAAAATAGAGCCCAGCTCAGCTGGGCTGCTGGTTGGGGCCGATGCTTCCACCCTGATGCCAGCTCTTGAGCTGGCAACTCTCTGCAGAGACCCCAGGCCTTCTTCCTTGGTGCTCCATAAAGACAGTCACTCTCCCAGGCAGGTGAAAGAAAATGACGCCTATTTCCTCTAAAGGAATAGGCAAAAGTGCTCCCAGACGGCAGAATCTGGGCCATAACAGCCAAACCAGCACCTCAGAGCGGGCAGTTTGACAGGCACTGACACTGTGCAGTCTGCAGGGCCGGCCCTCCTCTCCCAGACACCGAAATTACCATAAAGCCCTTGGCAGCAGCCCCTTCACCATCTCTTGGCTCCAGTTTTTCTGCTACTTTAATCCATTCTAACATAGGTAAACCTTCCCAAAGCCCAGACGTCATCAGGTTCAAAAAACAAAAAGCTAGAGAATCAAAGACGGGCTTTACAGCCTGGCATCCAAGTCCCTTTATATTCCAGCTCCAGCTAATATTCCTGAATGCGAAATCATAATAGCCAACGTGTCCTAAGTGCTCACTACACACACTAGGCAATATCCTTAGGGGTTTGGAAAAAAAGTAGTTCACTTCATTCTCAAAATAACCGTAGGAAAATAACAATAACGAAGATAGGAAACTGAGGCACAGGTCAAGGCTTCCTGCCTAAGGGAGCCAGCAGAATGACTCCATAGCCCACATGGGTACCCGTGTTCCCCAGTCATCCAAGGAAGGGGTGGTCCCCACCAGCTGGGCCAGTCCAAACACTCTTCTCTAAATGTATCTTTCCTACTCCCCCTGATTTTCTCCACGTTCCCCTCCTCCCGATGGAGTAAGGACAGTATAAGAGTCCCCAGGCCCAAGGCCAGATCTGAATTTCCAGGCTACCCATGCTTCTCAGCAGCAGAGGACAGTCATGGATGGAGCTGTTCCCAAGGGAGCCCCGAGAGCCCTGGGTTTTGACTGAATACTTCAGAAACTTGGGCTTGGAATCTACTGAATCTTGAAATAGAAAAGTTCATCCAGGCTCCTCACCTATAAATTAGGGAGAATAATCCTGCCCCACACAGTCGGAATAAAGGTTAAATGAGAGAAGGACACAAAAGGCTTTGGAAACTTCTGTGATCACATCTACCTTTGAACTCCCACAGCATGTTTTACTAATATTTCTTTTCACCTTTACTATGCCCATTAGCATTCCCGTTTCCTCCCCACCGTTACCCCGGCTTTAGCTGTGCGTTAAAGAGGCAGGTACCTTGAGAGGTGGGCTGTTTGTGTATGTTTTCCTTTAAAGAGGGGAGGCCTTGGGTGCTCTGAAATCAGTTACCCACGTGCTTCTGTGAACTCATCTGCTTAAAGTCTTTAGGTTAAACTCTAAATCAGGGGTCACCGCTAATATGCCCAGTGGTTCCCCTTCCTACGTCTTCTCTCCTTGTTAGCACATGGACACTGCTTCACTTTCAAGACACCAACAAGGAAACAGTCTTCTACCATCCTTTGGTCTGTAAGAATGGGATATGATTTTCTAAACTGGGTTTACACTTGAAGTGGTATGTGAATTATATTTCTTTTTTTTTTTTAACGTTCATTTATTTTTGAGACAGAGAGAGACAGAGCATGAACGGGGGAGGGTCAGAGAGAGAGGGAGACACAGAATCTGAAACAGGCTCCAGGTTCTGAGCTGTCAGCACAGAGCCCGACGCGGGGCTCGAACTCACGGACCGCGAGATCATGACCTGAGCCAAAGTCGGCCGCCCAACCGACTGAGCCACCCAGGCGCCCCATGAATTATATTTCAATGAAGTTTTTTTTTTTTTTTTTTTTTAAGCAGCTTCACAAACAATGTGTAAACAAATGGTGGTGGCTATATTCCAATAAAACTTTATTTACAAAAAAATAGATTTCCGACTTCATGCTAAACACACAGGGTCGGTGAGTGGGTGATGATATCTTGGTAAGATCCCAGGCTTTGGAGTAAGACAGACCTCATTTTGAATCCCAGGTCCTTCCATTCACTGAGTGCTATGCTCCCACTCCAGCACCATGGCTGAAGCCCAGTGTTAAGGGCTGGGGGTGTAGAAATGAAGAAGCCACCATTACTGCCTTGAAAGAACTCCACACCGGAGTTCTATATACCGGAGCACATAGAAATGTACCCCAGAAGGGGTAAAGCTTGAACTAAGCTTTGGGAAAGGAAAGCACACAAAGTCCACATCAGACAACCCAGGTTCTAATCCCTGCTCTGCCCCCTATTTGCTGTATGACCCTGACAGAGAAAATTCACCTCTCTGAGCTTTGGTGTCCACCCTCTCAGAAAAAGGAAGTAATAAGTAATGCTTAACTTGTGGGATTGCTGTGACATTTACAAAAGTGTGACTGAGAAACTTACAGTGAGCTGAGCTAGGTGTCAATAAAAATTTTAAAATTCTGGGAATCCCTACACAACGTGCCAGTCAGTTAGAAGGAGTTCAGCGTGTGTACATGAGCACATGTTTATACTTGTATCTGTATCTAATACAGATCCATTTGAGGGAGCTTAGTCCTGATAAATACCTGGGGAGGCCAAGCAGACTGGACAGCTCCATACCATGGCAGCAACCCCAGCCCCCCACCAGCCTAATGTGGGTTTATAGAGTTTGTTTTTGTTAAGTGCTTCAGGGATACTATCTCCTTTACCTTCATGACATTCTAATGTAGTTAGAAGTAGGCAATATTATTCTCATTTTGTCAATGCAGTTATTAAGGCTGAGACGTGAGCAAGCTTAAACTGTGGAAAGGACCCTGAAGGTCATTTAGTCTGACCCTCATGCTGTAGCTACAACGCTCTCAACAGCATTTCTGCCAAGGTCTTATCAAGATAATGTCATGTTATTTTTAGGGACAGGTTGTTCAGTCTCCAAGAGACAGAACTCTGAGTGTGGCCTTGGGAAGCCTTCTTCTGCAAAGGCTAAACTAGAGTCCATCTGGGCTTTGGTATCTGAGAGATCTGGGTTCAAATCCTGGCTTTACCATTCACTAGCTAGGCAAATGATCAATCTCTCCAAGTCTCCCCACCCTCACATATAAAATTAGAAAGCAAATATCTACTTTCTAGAGTTGTTTGGTGACTAAATAAATAATAGATAGCAAGACTTTCTGGCAATTATAATGCAACACACACACACATAAGTTGTCATTGGTTTCACTGTTATAATAAAGGTTTTTCACCCACCTGACAAGTGTCATCATTCATAGTTGCTGGACAATGAATTGGCACAACCCTTTTGATGGATCAACATTTAAATGTACATATTCCTTTTGAAACACAAAACCTACTTCTAGGAATTCACTCTACAGATCTCAGTCCACATCTGAGACCGTTCACATGTTCAAAGATATTATTCAACACTGTGTCATTAGTAAATTAAAAACACTGAAACAGTCTTAATGTCCTTCAGTAGGGAATTAATTAAATATATAATAATACAGCAATACAATGGAACACACTGTTGTTAAAAGAATGAAGTCTTTCTAAATTTTTTAAAAATTTTATTTATTTTTGAGACAGACAGAGCACGAGCAGGGGAGGGGCAGAGAGAGAGTGAGACACAGAATCTGAAGCAGGCTCCAGGCTCTGAGCTGTCAGCACAGAGCCCGATGCGGGGCTCAAACCCACAAACTGTGAGATCATGACCTGAGCCGAAGTCAGACGCTCAACCAACTGAGCCACCCAGGTGCCCCTGAAGTCTTTCTACCTATGTTGGTATGGACTAATCTCTGAGATATATTACTTAGTGCAAAAAGTACATTGCAGTGCAAAGTATATGGACTGAACCACCATACTAAAAAAGAAAAGTGAATATAACATACCCACACATACATACACAACATGTACTCTTAGGCCATATCTGGACACACTGTCTCTTGGAAAGGAAATCAGGGAACCGACATCTTACTGTATGCATTTTGTACTATTCTATCATTTTCACCGGGATATGTGTTCCTTTTATAGCAACAGAAACAAAAGGACCATAAAAATGCTGACTCTCTAACTAGACATTAAGCTCCAAAGGGTCAGAAGCACATCACTTTTCTCATTTCAAAAGACAGCCGCCCCATGTCACCAGGCCAAGCCTCAGAGCTGCCCATCTCTTCTCTCTTTTATCTGATTGTCAACAACTCCTATCCACTGTACTTTTCGCATGGATCCAGAATCAGAGAACTTCTTGCCACTCTGCTGCTCCCTCCCTGGACTTAACCACTGTCCTCTCTCACTCAGATCCTGGTACTACCCTCCCTACTGGTCTTTTGGTGTCCTCCCTACTGGTCTTTTGGTCTCCTCCCCACAGAGAAAGAAGCACTATTGAGCTTTTTTTATTTGTTTTAATGTTTATTTATTTATTTTTGAGAGAGAGAGAGAGCGAACACATGTACTCAAGTCAGGTAGGGGCAGAAACAGAGAGCAACAGAGAATCCCAAGTAGCTCCATATTGTCAGTGCACATGGGGGGGCTTGAACTCACGAACCATGAGATCATGACCTAAGCCAAAATCAAGAGTCAGATGCTCAACTGACTGAGCCATCCAGGTGCCTGGCACTGAGCTTTTTTAAAACACAAATCAAATCAGGTCAATTCTCCACTCAAAACCCACAAATAGTACAAATGTCCCTACCATGGCCCCTAAGCACTCACATGGCTATGGCCCCAATCACCCCTCGAACCCCAGGTCCTAACTTCACTTCCCCGGCTCATTGCTCTTTATTGCCTCATATTGCCTTGTTCTTCTACATGACAATATTCCCTGCCTGACACTATTTGTTCATCTATTGGTGGAGCCTTATCTCTCCTATTAGAGAGTAAACTTCAACATCATCCTCAGCACACAGGACAGTCACAGGCACATGGAGTCCCTAATAAATGCCTGTTGACTTTCATTGGACCATTTATTAGTGTAATAAAATGAGACCTGGACTGGAACAAGGAGACCTGAACTCTGGTTCTCCATCAGTTACGCCCTATGACATTAAGCAGTTCTCGTCACTTCTCTAAGGCTCACATGGTAGGAATGACTTCCAGCCCAGTATCTCTAGGCACCTGGTAATTTCTAAAGTTGTGATAGCAGTGTCATGTTCAGTATTTCAAAGTGTCAGAAAGATTTTCCTAAAGCATGTTCTATGGCATGCGAATATACGTTCCTCAACAACGAAAGAGCTCCAAGGTTAAAAAAAACCACGAAGTTTAGTTTTTAATGTGCCAATGGGCCCATTTTCCTTAAAATTTGTGTGTTTGCAGGCATGTGTGGGTACATGTATGCAGACCATCTCACAATATGAGAATTCAGCAGAATACATGTTGGGAAAAAGGCTTGACTAGTCGGACTCACAGTCACAACAAGGTCAGTAATACTAATTTCCTTACTTTGACCAAAGGCAGTTAGAAAAGTTTTTGACTTATGATATTTGGAGAAAGAACTTAATCATGGCTTCAAACATGCAAACGTGAGGCTCATGTCCTGCTTCTTACATCATCACCCATCCACTATTCCATTTATACCCTAAAGGTTAGACTCTAGTCAAACGTGCAGCTTTCCAGATATTCCAGGCTATCCTGTGACCTCTGGTCTACTTTTGGTTTTCATTGATGGAAATTAACTTCCCCTCATTTTCTGTCACTGCTCTCTATTCATTTCTCTAGACTTAGCTTAAAAGTGGCCTCTTCTTGGGGTGCCTGGGTGGCTCAGTCGGTGAAGCATCTGACTTCGGCTCGGGTCACGATCTCATGGCTTTTAAGTTCGAGCCCCCGCATCAGGCTTTGTGCCGACAACTCAGAGCCTGGAGTCTGCTTCATATTCTGTGTGTGTGTGTGTGTGTGTGTGTGTGTCTTTCTCTTTCTCTGCCCCTCTCCTGTTCATGCTCTCTATCTCTCAAAAATAAACATTACAATTTTTTTTTAAAAAATGACCTCTTCTTGGGGCACCTGGCTGGCTCAGTCAGTGGCATGTACAACTCTTGATCTCAGGGTTAAGAGCTGGAGCCCCATGTGGGTGTAGAGATTACTTTAAAATAAAGTCTTCAAGGGGCGCCTGGGTGGCTCAGTTGGTCAAGTGTCTGACTCTTGATTTCAGCTCAGGTCATGGTCTCACCAATCGTGAGATGGCGTCTCACGTCAGGCTTCACGCTGATGGCACAGAGCCTGCTTGGGATTCTCTCTCTCTCTCTCTCTCTCCTCTCTCTCTCTCTCTCTCTGCCCCTCCCCAACTTGCACTCTCTCACTCTCTCTCAAAAAAAAAAAATTCAAAAAGGAAAAAAAAAAAGACCTCCTCTTGACTCCTTCTTATCCACTCCTTTACATCTTCACCATATCCCACAGTTTCCTCCCTCATAACACCCAAAACAATAGCATCACATAAGACTTACATGTCTGTCTTCCTCATTGACGCTGAGCTCCACAAAGTTGTGGGCTCAGTGCCAATCACTGGTCTTTTCAGCACATAGTATAGGTCTGCAGTTAAGTAGATGGGGAAGGACAGAAAGAAAGACAGAAGGAAGGAGAGTTAGGAAGAAAGGAAGGTGGACATTTGGAAATCACTGTATGAGAGAGCAAAAGGAACTAAAATAGAGAAAAGAGAAGCTGAATAGAGTGCACAGCCTGAGAGCCTGATGTCTGAAGCAGCTTTGTCCCAAGGAACCACCATCCCATGAAATGTCCATATTTGTTCCATGAAAGAAGTGTCCATGGACAAGTAAGTTGAAAAATGTACATCATGATAACACCGTTGTGCAAATATATGATGCCCATAGCATAATAAAACATCCAAGAAGTTTCATAATTAAGGACTCTCTTTGTATTTGTATTCTCAAACTTTCTTTGACCATAGCGCATTTCTTTTTTCTTTTCTTTCTCCTTCCTTCCTTCCTTCCTTCCTTTCTTTTGACTTCCTGCCTTCCTGTCTTCCTGACTTCCTCCTGCCTTCTTCCTGCCTACTCTCTTTCCTTCCTGCTTTCCTGTCTCCTGCTTGCCTTCCTTCCCTCCATCCATCCTGCCTTCTTCCTGCCTACCTACCTTGTTTCCCTCCTGCCTTCTTCCCTGCCTTCCGGCCTCCTGCTTGCTTTCCTTCCAACCATCCTGCCTTCCTTACTGCCTGCCCACCTGCTTTCTTTCTTGTTTGAATGAAAAAGGAGAAGACAACTTATAGAACAGGGACAGAGAGCACAGGAGCTCTAGAATAATGCTACGCCCAGTAACAATTCTATAACTCTCCCAACAAGAAGAGAGTTCTACAGGTTCCTGTCAGGTTTGCATACAGGGGCTGAAACACACATGTTCTGCTGATATCAAATAGAAGCAGGAAATGATTTTGCATGAAAATGAAGATGTGTCTCTCAGTGTTGAGTATGATATGCACAGTCTAAATGGAGGTTGTCCATGTGTGATCATTCACCCAGAAGCTAGCTCATGAGAAGGGGAGGACAACCAAATTGATGGCTTTAGGTTAGCAAACCACACCTTTCCATTTTAGTGTCCATGACCTCTGGGTATCAACAGTGACAAATATCGGGCCACAGTCACGGTTGTAGTCCTGGATCTACAACCGGAAGTTTAGAATCCATTAGGCTAGCCAAACAGTGCTCTCTCACTGAACTCTTAGCTGTCCTCCACACAATTCCTTTAGGACAGAGACCAAGTCTGAAGTGACATCATATCTAGACTCCAGTGCAGTTCCTATATGCTGAATGAATGAATGAATAAATGAGCAATGGGCTAAACCATGAACCTCACAGGGTTATTACGAGGTTCTTGTTGGTTGTATCAAACACTTTGTTTCTCCTACCAGAAATGGCATTAATAATTTTAGTAGAAATTGGGGTGCCTGGGTGCCTCAGTCAGTTAAGCGTCCGGCTTTGGCTCAGGTCATGATCTTGTGGTTCGTGAGTTCAAGCCCTGCATCAGGGTCTGTGCTGACCGCTCAGAGCCTGGAGCCTGCTTCAGATTCTGTTTCTCCCTCTCTCTCCGTTCCTCCCCTGCTCATTCTCTGTCTTTGTCTGTCTCTCAAAAATAAATAAATGTTAAAAAACAATTTTTTTAATTAAATAATTTTAGGAGAAATGGATAAAGTACAAACACTGGCCATAATTTTCACTTCCAAATTTCATACAAATGTAAATTAAATACAACCAAGGATGGTTAGAGGAATTAGAAAGAAACACTCAAAATAGAGAAAGATTTGGGCATTAAAGTCACTGCACTAACAAGCAGCTTTGTTGCAAGTTCAAAATATGTTATTTTGTTGCAAGGTTACTTTGCAAGTTTAAAATATGTTAAACAAGCCTGAGTACAAATTTGAAACATCAAAAAAAAAAAAAAACCCAACAACTTTTGTATACCACCTTGCTCTTCATAAGGTCGTTTCTTATTATTCTGTCCATTAATTTGTATATTTATTCAGCAAAGAGTTACTGACCACTGTTTGTGAATCTACCACTCGGAAGGATACCCAGATGAACCATGCATCTCAAGAGCTGACTGTCTGATGGAAGAGAAAACAATTTGAAACTTACCTGATTTTCCTAACTACCCTGAAGAATGACCAGATATTACAATCCCAATTTTACAGTCCTAAGAAATGGAAGGACAGAGTTTTACTGATAGAGAACTCCAGCTTTGGAGTCAACAGACTCAACCACTGGATCTGCAACCTTCTCACTGGAAGACCTGGGGTGAGTTACCTAAATTCTCTGTGCCTCAGTTTACTCATCTGATGGATAGCAATAACTGGTCCTTCTTCAAGCGGATTAAATCAGTTAGTGTAAAGAAAAAAAAAAATCCACAAAGCACTTGACATATATTGCCTGTTAGTAAGTGCCAGTTTCATATTCTTATCATCACAAGTTTTATTAATGTTATTATTAATAGTACTAGTATTAGATTTACCTAAGTTCACATGATTAATAAGTTTCAGAATGGAATTCAAAGCCATATTCTCTAAGACAAATATCTGCGCACATCCCCTATGAAAAGCGGGCTGATGAACACAAAATCATGGGTATGGAAGGAGGCTCTAGTTTTTCTTCTTGGGTCTCATGGCCATTTGGCCTCTCATCAAGATTCTTTACTCCAACTGTAAAAATTAACCTTCAAGCCCCTGTCACAATTAGAATTCTCGTATGGTTGAGTTGAGTCCCTCTCTCACTCTCTAGCTTTGCCCATCAGCTATCATTCAGACCTCTGCAGTAACAGAAAGACTTGGCCTTCTGTGTCATGAGAACCTCTTGGAGCCAGTGATAATATTCTGACAGGCCTCTAGGATGATTAACAACCAGCATTTCCAGCATGAAATGGGTCACACTTGAAATACACGCAAGCGATGTACAGAATTTATGATAACATTGCTCATCCTAAGCAAAGGGGCTGTGCCATTTTTATTCACTCACTCAACATTCATCAAGCCACGTTTATGTGTCAGCAACTGGGCTAGACACTGGGGCCACAGAGAAAAGAACACGGTCCTTGCTCTCGGAGACATTCAGACTAGAAAAATGCTCTCAGGTTCTCCAGGTAAGGATCCTCTTTTTTCATGGTTCTAAAGAATGAGAGGTCATCTGCCCCAACTGTCATTTTCCAGAGGAGTAAACTGAGGCCCAAAGATGTAAAGTGACTCACCCAAGGACACAAAGGAAGTTACTGGCAGGCTTGATTAGATGTCTTAAGCAAAGGCATGATCCTTCACAGATAAAAAATACAAATGCTCATAGGCTGATGAAATAAAGAGGTCTGGGGTTTCTCTAGGGCCTACCCCGATTTCCTTTTGACCTTGGACATGGGCCTTGCTGATGAGTCTCAAGGCTGCTGTACGGAACATCCATTTCTGCTCCTTGGCAAGAGCTCTTTGGGGTATTTAAAAATACATTACACGATGTGATAGCCGGAGCATATTCTCATGGATGGTTACATGGGAGTCACAGTTCCACTCCCTGCTCTGTCACCGAGACTGTATGATTGACAGCCTGGGTGCTGGTGACCCTGGGCCAAATCTCTTAATGTTCTCTCCTCCTCCACAGAATGGCGAGGACAATGGGAGTGCCCAGGCACACTGGTCCATTGTGAGGATGGATTGTTTCTCCATGCCCATAAAACTCTCTGAGTTCCGCTGAGAAAGGCCCGATTATTATGATCCCCTCGAGAGTTCCCCTTCCTTGCTAACAAAAGTGAAATTGTACTTTATCTCATTAGCTGCACATTATATATTGGTCACCGACCAAGAACTGGTAAGATTTCACATGTAAATTAGACTGGGCCTACAGGCCTGCAGCCAAAACGGAATAAAAAGTGGGTGAGGGGTGAGCTGTACTCAACTAGGTGTCCTGGGGCTTGGATTCTCAAACTGGCTCCGTCCCTTGTCTAGCTGTGTGGCAAACTTCTGGACCTCTCTCCTGACTTCCCTGGCACTCGTCAGATGGAGATAATGATCCTATCCTCATTTTCTCCATGTTGCAGAATGGCCCTGGGGCCCACAGAAGAATACAGACATGAAGGCACTTTGTAAATAGCAAAGTCATATATAAGCATCAGAATATAACTAATACAGATGGCTCCTAGCTCATGGAAAGCTTGTCTCAAAAGTTTGCATGTTACAGACTGAAATCTTGGGACATAAACTCTCCTTAAAATAATGCCATGCATAGGAATTAGGTTCCCAGGCAAGCTGAGAGAATCCTGCTTAGCTCAAAACTGCAAAAAAAAAAAAAACAAAAACAAAAACAAAAAAAAAAAAACACAAAAAAAACCCACCAGGTATAAAAGCTACAATTTCTATTGTGCCCAATCACCTTTGATAATTTAGTATCTCTGGGAAAATTAATTCTGGATCCTAAGTCCCCCGGAAGATATCGCCCTTTCCAGAATTTTAAGTGGTAGGAGGTCACAACTTTGGGAACCAGTTAGGTTGAGTTCAAGTCTTACCTCTGCTACTCCCTAGTTATGGGACTACAGACCAATGAATGGACCTCTCTGATCTCCAGTCTCCTCATCTGTGAAATGTGGTTGATGATGACCACCTTGGAACTGTTAAGTGAAGCTCAGAGCAAATAGTATGCCCAGAACAGCTCCTTTCCTATACATGAAGAACTTGCTGTCTTCATTTGCATAAAGAAGGCACCTCTCCACAGCTCCACCATAATCTCTCCTGAGGAGTCTGAAGTGTAGGGCTAAGGACAGCTACTCCATGGGGTGAGAGCGCTGGCCTTGGTCTCCCTCCCTGGCTCTACATATGGGTAAGTGAATCATAATCATCAATGGTACCATACCTGGGTACCAGAGCCACCTCCTTATTCAACAGGAGCAAACCAACGGAAAAAATTCTCTACTGCAGCGAAACTACTCTGTATGATATGATACCATAATGGTGGATATCGCTCATTATACATTTGCCTAAAGCCACAGAATGTACATGACTGAGAGTGAACCCTAATGTACATTACAGATTAGGGGTAATAATGATGAGTCAATGTAGGTTTATCAGTGTAATGAGTGCACCACTCCGGTGGGGGATGTTGATCATGGGGGAGGCTATGCCCGTGTAGGGACAGGGGATATATGGGAAATCTCTGTAGAAATCTCTGTACTTTCTGTTCAGTTTTGCTCTGAACCTAAAAATCTCCAAAAAAATTAGGTCTTTAAAAAAATTCTCTAGTGGTAATGAATGTAGACAGTAAACCATCAATTTAATTCCTTTACTAAATCACATTTCATTCTGACCCTCAGTGGCCTGTAAGTCCACGCTTACCCACTTAAAACATAACAACAAACTTGAAGGTACATTCCTTGATATGATATATTTGCATTAGGCTTCCAATATGATCATTAGAATTATCTCTTTATCCAGAAGCTAGTAACTATTAAAGAATTATTTTTTTGCTTTCCCCCCAACATTATGCAAACTTTCAAACGTACAGAATAATTCTATAATGAACTCCCATATAACCATTACTCAACATTTTACTACACTTATTTTTTTCACATATCTATCTATCCATCTCTATTGCCATTCATCAATTCATCTTAATTTTTTTTTTTTTTTTTTTTAAATTTTTTTTTCAACGTTTTTTATTTATTTTTGGGACAGAGAGAGACAGAGCATGAACGGGGGAGGGTCAGAGAGAGAGGGAGACACAGAATCAGAAGCAGGCTCCAGGCTCTGAGCCATCAGCCCAGAGCCCGACGCGGGGCTCGAACTCACGGACCGCGAGATCGCGACCTGGCTGAAGTCGGACGCTTAACCGACTGCGCCACCCAGGCGCCCCTCATCTTAATTTTTTGATGCATTTTAAATTAAACTGAAGACATCTGTGCATTTTCTCCCTAAATACTTCAGCATGAATCTCATTAACTAGATTTCAACATATGTGGGTTTTGTTCAGAATTTGCTATTCTTTTTCTTTGGAGGGAAAGGTTAGATACAGTGAAAGGTATAAATCTTACGTGAACTTTCACGCTAAGTTCTGACAATGCATATACTTATGTAAGCAAAGCCCTTATCGAGAAATGAAATATTGCCATTCTCCCCCCCAGGTGTCCATTCTCATTCAGGCTCCAGAGACAACCACTATTCCTTTAATTTTTAATTCACGATAGCTTTTCCCTGTTCTAGAACTTCATATAAGTGGGATCAAATAGTATGTATTTTTTTGTGTGTGTAAGGATTCTTTTACTCAGCATATTTTTGAGATTCACCTCTGATGTTATGTGTCTCAGTAAGTTGTTCCTTTGTACTCTTTTGTACAATATACCACAATTTGATTGTCTACTTCTTGCTAATGAACACCTGGCTACTTCTAGTTTGGGGCTGGAATGAAGATGTCTGCTATGAATATTCTCGTAAGTCTTTCACAGATAAGGGTTTTCCTTCTCTTCGGTAGGTGACAAGTTGCCGGTCTTCTGGGCCGTAGGTCAGGTGTGTGTTCAATTTTATAAGAAACCAACAAACCCTTTTCCAGTGTGGATACACCATCTTACCATCCCACAAATGATGTATGAGAGCAGTAGTATGCCAACATTTGGGGTTATCCGTCTTTTTAATTTTAGCCAGTTTTTTTTGTGTGTGTGCTGTGTTATCTCGTTGTGCGAAAATGGATTTTTAAGAGACTTAAAGTTATATGAAAATAATTTAAGTGAAACATCTATGAGCCACAAAATATTTCAGGGAGTTATAATTCTAGTTGTGTTATATTTGGATGTGTAGTGAACTAGAGGGTTAAGAGCAAGAGAAGCTGTGTGCTGTCATTGTCAAAACACTGAGAGATAATAATAAGTGTAGCTGATACAATATGCGTATGTTCCAGGGAGGCTTCCGAGCTCTCTACATGCATAAAACCCCAGTAACTACCCTATACTGAGTGGTTACTATGTGCTCAACGCCTAGCACTTTACTGATCTAATTTGATCTTCTCCACAACTCTGCTGAGTCAGCATCAAAGGCCATTTGCTATAGATGAAGAGTCTGACTTGCTCAAGACCAGAGCGTGAAGGCACCAGGATCTGAACCCCTGTTAGCCTAACTCCGTGACCCACGCTCAGGGTATGGCACCACCCTGCCCTCACCGCCTCTTGGTCACCCTGAGACAGAAGACGTTGTGTCGTGGATCCTCCGCCCTGCATTTGACTCAAAGTACCGAGCCTCTTTCAAGTTTCCACCCGAGCAAACTGTAAGACAGGGCTATGACTTTTGCTGGCTCAGCATTCTGCCCGAGAGAGGAAACAAAATTTCTGTGACCCAGGAAGCTAGGAGTTTGTTTCCCCTAAGGCAAGTCATTTCTGGCTGTTTCGATTTCATTCACTTAGCAACTTCTGAGACTCAACCTCCATTCACTCTCTGGAAGTTAAAATCAAGGCCTAATTGAGATAACACATCTCCTGCTGCCAGCTTCGGGCCCTATGCTGACTCACATCTGCCACAGAGGCTAATTAGTGAGGCAACCCGGCACCTGTCACAGCACAGCTAGTCTTGCTTGGGAGGCAGGGGGTGAGTGGGTAGGAGCATCTGTTCCGGAGTCAGAGAGACCTGCATTTGACTTCTGACTCGATCACATTCTAGCTGTGTTGCATCTGGGTAAATTGTATTATCTTGCTGAGACTCACTTTCTGCATCTGTGAAATGGGCATAATGAACTCAATATATGCATCACGGAGCTTGTGAGGATTAATCGAGATAATGACTAAAATATTCACCATAGTTTGGAGCACCTGGGTGGCTCAGTTGGTTAGGCGCCCAACTTGATTTCGGCTCCTGTCATGATCTTGCGGTTCCTGAGTTCAAGCCCCGCATCGGGCTCTGCCCTGGCAGCACAGAACCTGCTTGAGATTCTCTTCCCCCCGCCCCCCCCACCCCAACTCTCTGCCTCTACCCTGCTCGCACTTTCTCTCTCAAAATAAATAAATAAGCTTCTTAAAAATAAATAAATAAATAAAAACATTCACCATAGTTCATGAACTAGTGCTCAAGAAATGTCAAGTATCATTATGGTGATTCTTAGTGGTGTCATTTGAGATCAAGTGAATAAGTGTTACTGCCAGGGTAGTGAATATTAATAGGTCAATGGTAGGAGAAGGAGAAGAAGAGAATGCACACTTATTCAATACCAACTAAATGCTGGATTACCTACATTCATATTTTTAATGATGCTGGGAGGGGAGTTAGTATTCCCATGTTACAGAGGAGGAAAACAAGTCACACAGTGGTTAAGTAACATTACCAAGGACAGAAAAGGGTCACAGCACCACCATTAACAGCAAAACAGAAAGGATTGCATAAAAAAAACTCTCCTATGTAGATACTGTGTCAGGCTGCCCATGGATGCTGGGAACGCTGGGCACTAACTGCTTGACTCGGCAGGTGAAGCAGGAAACTTGACACAGAGCTCAGTTTTTGCAGTGCATAGAAAAGAAAGGTATAAAAAGAAAAGGACAGGCTCCATTGTTGAAAGACCTGCTTTCAATCTCAGGCTTCGTATCTTTCCTGAAGTGTGACCTTGGGATAGTTACCTGGTTATTCTGAATCTTGGTTTTCTTCTCTAGAAAATGGGCACATTTTTGGAGGATCACAAAGCCAACTACATAGTGAAATATAAAGCCCTATAGGCAGGTTATTACAAAGAAGGCAGAGGCCGTTAAACAAATCATCAGCCTTGAGAATGGAAGGCTCACACAACCACAGTCCACGCTTGCTAATTGGTTTTCCATCTGTGATCACTAGCTGGAGCCTGGACCTCAGTTACATTTAACTCAGACCGCCTTCTGAATTGATTCATCCCTCTGCCTTCTCCATCCAAGCTGCCATCAGTTCCTGCCCAGGTTCCTGATTATGGCCCCAGACAGTCTTCCTGCTTCTCCTGTGCCTCTTCATCCCACTATAACCCTTTCTACTTTTAAACACATAAAATAGATCATGTCACCTACCTGCTTAGAACCCATTAGTGGTTTCCATTTGCTTTTATAATTAAATCCAAAATCTCAAATCTGTCTTCTCTCTTGCCTTAAGAACATCTTAAGGGCAGGGACAATTTCTTAGGATGGTGGGAGGCATTTGATGAATGCTCAGTGCAGGGTCTTAAATTCATAAGAAATATAGTTACAATCAGGACTGATTCCAGGCAATATATGTCTGTAGGATCACACTGGTTCTTATAGCACTGAAATATTTACATCCTGTTCCATCACCATTGATCCAAAACTCCTCCGCTGATCCCCACTGGCCATGGGCAGCCATTATCCTTCTCCCAGTACCATTCCACACCTAACAACAACTAAAGGGTTAATGTCTGCCTGGGTGTGGTGCCCCCCCACCTTGCACTATCTGCTTCTCTTTGTTTACTCAGTGCTGTGCCAAACTAGCTGTTACTAAATATTTTTAGTGTCCCTTCATTACTCCTTACTTTTCAGTGTTATTCAAACAAATTTGTAATAAAGTGACTGTCTTAGTATGGGCTGCTATAAGAGAATGTCACAGACTGGGTGGCTTAAACAATAGACATTGAACTCTCACACTTCTGGAGGCAGGAAGTCGAAGATCAGGGTGCCAGCAGGTCGGGTTCTTGAGGAAGGCCCTCTCCCTGGTTTACAGATGGCTCTCTCTTCTTGTATCCTCACTTGCTGAAGCGCTCTGGTCTCTAGAGCACCTTTCAAAGCACTAATCCCGTTCAGTAGGGCTCCACCCTCATGGCCTAATTACCTACCAAAAGCCCCACCTCCAAATTCCTGGGCACTGGGGATTTAGGCTTCAACATACATACCCACACATTCAGTCCATAACAGTAAAGGCCCCAGAACAATTATCTACCAAGCAGATTTACAGTTAGGTTTGCTCCGCTTAACTCATCCTGTCCTGTCTCATCTTCAAAATTTTTAAATGCTGTTCACCCTTCCAGGAAAAGTCTCCCATCTATCCCACCTGTTCTCCACTCTTGCCTTTACCTACCTAACTGTTCCTTGTTGTTGAGTCTCAGTCTAGGGGTCATTTCTTCTAGGAAACCTTGACAATGCAGGTCAAGGAAGCAGCGTCCATGGCCTTGTCCCAAATCTGGACTTGTCTCCCTAGTAGGCCAGAAGTTAAAATTTGTGCTATTCTTCACAAAGCATTTATGATCCCCTTTTACAGATGCTGAAAGCAAGGCCACATGAGGCCAAGGAGCATGCCTCCACATACTTGGTAAATGGCAGGCCAGCTTTCCCAAGGAAGTCTGGTTTGGGGCCAGAGTTGTGTCTTCCTACTTCTCAGTCCCATGCATTTGGCCCTGTGTCTAGAGAGTACATTAAAGCCTCAATAAGTGTTGGATGAACAAGTGTTGGATGAAGAAGCCTCACAACAAACTTTAAGAAACCATGTCCACCTTATGCAAATCTAATGTGTACCATGAAAGGTTGGAATATTCTATTATTTATACAGAGGGTGAACCCTACAGTAATAATGATGCAAACAAATACTGAAATGACCACAGAAGGAATTAAGAGTCCTAAGAAATCTCAATATTTTCCTCACTACATCCACACCTGGGGTTCCCCTGAACAAACTTCAGAGACTCTGGGCTTGGTTTCAGTGAGGGAGGAAGGTCCTTCCAAGTCCAGGGAAGCAAATTTCAGGGGACTGAGGGACACAGTGCCTGCTGCATTATCAGTAGATAATTTGTTGGATGAGCAACCGTTCCGAAAAGAAGAGGTCTTAGAAATTTCAAGGAAGATAGAGTTTTTGTTGATAGTTGCTGCACTGGGCTCATGAGGAAACCACCTCCTATACACCAAACCAAGAATCACTAATATCTTCACCTTACTTTCTCACCTTAGAAAAAAGGTGGCCACAGGGGCCCAAAGTGGTTAAGTGACTTCCCCAAGGTTGCACAGCCAGCGAGGGCAAAGTAGAGGATGAGAACTCCAGCCTCCTAGCCCAGTGCTTCCTGAATTTAATGAGCAAAGGAATGATCTGAGATCTTGGTAATGGGAAGATTCTGTTTCTGAGGGTCTGGGAAGAACCCAAGATTCTGCCTTTCTAACAAGATAACACTTTGCCACGGTGCTCCCAGATAGCACCACTGCCATTGTACCAGAGACCACTTTTGAGTAGCAAGGTCCTACCCTAGTTATATTCTTCCCCTCCTCCCTCTAATTAAAAAAAAATGTAAACAAAGAATAAAAGAACTGAGTCCCTGTAATGCCCAATTTAAGAGTGTGAAACTCTCTGTAAACAGTTGCCTGCCAATCTTCCTGGAAGGACATGGTAGCTTTTCGTGTCTCCAGCACTAGGTTCACCTAGTAGCATCACTAGGTGATGGGAAGAGAAAACCCTAGCAGAGATACTCAATACCTGCTTATGATCCATCTGCTGTAAAGTGACTGTAACGTTCCAGCAATGCAGGAAGCATCTGATTACTGTGACTGCAGGAAAATGCAGCTCATGAGTTAGCATAGCAATGAATATTCATGGACCTGGAGTGATCTCTTTAGGGCTCTTAGGCATACTATAGGACAGCCTCCCACTCCACAACCCCAGGATTATCAAGTGGCTATAATTAAAATATACTGCGGGCTTCCATGTTGTGAATTCAAGTGCAGATTCAGAACTCCCAGAAATAACATATCAATAACAGTGCCTGACGCTGGAGATGCTCTACAATTTACAAAGCACTTTGGTATTTATTATTTTATCTGCAGAGAGGGGGCCAAGCAAGACTGGGATACGAACAATTGATTCTAGGTTCTAGCACCTCACTTACTGGCAGGAAATATTTTATCACCTCTTTGGGTCTCCGTCTCCTCATCTTTTAAAGAGGCATATTAATAATAATGCTATCTCCAACAGCTATTATAAGGATTAAATGAAATCATGAATGTGAAACATGGTAGAATTGATAAGGAACAAAACACTTGCTATTGTTGGCATCATTTTAATCTGGTATAGGAAATCTAATGGGGTAGTGGAAAGGGTACTGATGAGTTTGGAGAATGGAATAGTGACCTTAGTGATGCAATAACTCCTTAGGTGACTATGGGCAAGTCACTTGACAACTTGTGACCTCAGTTTTCTCATCTGTAAAATGGGACAGGTTGTATTTATTTATTTTTCTTTTCTGAGCAGATGAAGCAATCAAGTGGACTGATGTTACCCAGACACTCAGTTTATAACCATTAATGGAGAAGCTGGTTATCTGCCAGAATCCTCTGGACCAGTTTTGCTCCAAGGGCAGGGTGACCCATGTTCCTGTCAATGCACATTTTACATCATTCCTCACAAGCCAGGCTGTGAGCTAATTCAGCATCCAACTCAGAGCACATTGTACTCAATTAATTGGTCAGTCAATAAACACTGAGGAGCTGCAATGGGTCAGATCTGGTGCTAAGCTCCGGAGGTTACCCAAAAAGGAGTAAGTAAGAGCCAACCCCCCTCAAGATACTTTCAATCTAATGAGGAAATAAGACAGATGCATTTGGAACTACAACTAACTATATAAGGTAGCACACTGTCTTCAGGTTGAATTAAAGCTGACCTCCAAATGGAAGTGGTGATAGGTATACAAGACAGAGGAAGTTAATCATCATCATATCCCTTTTTCTCTTCTTGTGTTTACTAATATGATATCCCAAGTTTCATCTGGGCATAGACAGATGTTGACCCAACAGAAGACAACACTGTCCAGCTATGTTGCAGCTCATTATGGTCATGAGACGAAGTTCCAGAAGTGGAAAAGGTTGGTGCATCTTCCAGATGTCATTCTTTTTTTATTAAATGTTTATTTATTTTTGAGAGAGGGGCAGAGAGAGAGGAAGACACAGAATCCGAAGCAGGCTCCAGGCTCTGAGCTGTCAGTACAAAGCCTAACAGGGGGTTCGAACTCATAAACCGTGAGATCGTGACCTGGGCCGAAGTCGGGCACTTAACCGACTGAGCCACCCAGGAGTACCCCCAGATCTCATTCTTTAAAAAAGAAAGGGGGGAGAGCTGCTTGTGCCTTCCACTTCCTCTTTCCTTTTTCCTATGGGCTGGAAACTGGACACAGTACTGATAAAACAGCTTTGACCATGCAGAATATAATATTGCCATGGGGCACCTGGGTGGCTCAGTCAGTGGGGCATCCAACTTCAGCTCAGGTCATGATCTCACAGTTCGTGAGTTCGAGCCCCACGTGGGGCTCTATGCTGATGGCTGCAGCCTGCTTCAGATTCTGTCTCCCTCTCCCGTTGCCCCCTCCCCCACTCATGCTCTGTCTCTCTCTGTCTCAAAAATAAATAAACATTAAAAAAAAAAAAAGAACATAATATTGCCCAGAGAAATGGCTGAGCTACAAGATAGAAGGAATAATGACCCTGGATGACATAGAACAGAGCAATGAATGAATGGTCTGTTCACTCTTGTTAAATGAGAAATTTCTATCTTACTGGTATTGTACTTTGGGCTTAGCTGTGCTCGGAAATAATGTTATGTATTAAGCTATAGATAGCTTGTAATCATGGCCCATTCATTCATGTGTTCATTCATAAACATTTACTAGGCATCTATAAAGTATGAGGCACTATGCAAGGCACTCTGACATATATTATCACAGTTAATCCTTATAACAATGTGAAGCTGAAGACTGATTACTGTTATCCTCACTATAAAGATAAGGGGATGGTCATTCAGAGCTACACAGTAATTTTCTGCAGGTCACAGAGCTAAAACAGGGCTGATCAGGGACCAAAAATGAAAATATCTGTGAGGCAAACCATAAGAGACTCTTAAAAACAGAGAACAAACTGAGGGCTGCTGGAGAAGGGAGTGGGTGGGTGAGGGGGGGATGGGTGATGGGCATTAAGGAGGGTACCTTTTGGGATGAGCACTGAGTGTCATATGTAAGAGATGAATCACAGGGTTTTACTCCTGAAGCCAAGACTACACTGTATGTTAACTAACTTAAATATAAATAAAAGTAAAAAAAGAAGAAAATCTTCTGCCTATCTAAAACAAAGTTCTACTCCTTCCACTATATCTACATAACACCGAGCAAGAGCTAGAGATATTGAGACATCGTCTTCATTTTAAGAAATAATTCTGTGTTTAAGAATCGAGAAACAACGAGAATATATAACACAAGAACAAACCCAATTGCACAATAAAAATCAACACAGGCTATTATTATTTGAGTTGTTACAGCTGAACCACCTTGCGGAATGCTAGTGTGTTTTGAAAAGCAAAGGGTTCCTGAGGCTCCATTGGAAGAGTCCCCTATTCCATTGGAAGAACCTATTCAGAGAAGCACAAACACTATCTCTGCCCCCTCCCCCATATTGGCCCTGCCCTCTAAATAAGGAGTCATGATAAATTGGTCCTCATCATCCAACATGCCTATATTTATTATGTATATATGAGTACAGCCTATAGAAATAGAAATAGTAGTCATTTACCATCAGGAATATTCACCAGTGGGAATTATGGGAAAAGCACATAATTTATAGGCAGTGGCTGTGAGAATGCTCCCCCTCATCCAGAAAGGCCATAAATTACAGGAGATACACAGATAACAATTCTTTAGACTTGAGAAAGGCAAGAACGGTTTTATATTATGTAATTACCTAAACCTACCATCTACCACACTCACATCCAAGATTTATGGTACAATAGAGTCATGCATGGGCTCCTGGCATTTTTCTCCTGATTTATAGGGAGACATGCAGATTGGGAGAAAGGGCCAGTGAGAGCCCTGCTGCAGGAAGAATAGGCCGTTAGGGACCCGGCCTGCTGCCTGAGGAGAAGATGGAGAGAGATGGGAGTGACTCTGGGCTCTAGTGCCCACCATTCTACTTGGAGACACAGGAAGCATTTCTCTCTACAACGTAAGTTGGCCATGTCCAACACATGCTGGTCACCTTCACAGACTTTCTACAGACTCAGATGAAAAGCCCATATTGTAAGCCAGGACACTCAAAGCTCTTCCTAATCTTTTCCCAACTGACTCTACTGGCTCAGATCCCACAGCCACTTCCCATGTGCACCACACAGACTTTATCTTTCCTCAAACCAAGATTGCTTTTCATATGTTTTGTCTGGTACCCTGCTCCCTGGGCCGGGAATTTCCTACTCCACCCGTTGGTATCCAGCCTTTCTGTATCTATGCATGCTTTGGAGTTCAGCTCACATCCCAGCCCCTAAACATCCCTCTTAGAACTGGATGGCTCTTCAGAACTCACTCAGCCCATCCCCTACTCCCCCATCATATCGCACTACACATGGGCCTGCAGATGTTTCTTTTGTGTATGTGTGCCCCAGCTGATGCTATAGGCACCATAATGGCAGAGACTTTGATGTTAGGAAGAAAACACACCTCTCTTAAATTCAAATCTGAAGTCCCAACACTCAACAGCTTCAAAACCTTGGACAAGTTGCTGAACCTGTTTCCTATAAATATAAGATGAAGATGAAATACATCTTGCAAAATTGGCATACTCATTAAATCTGATAATGAATATTAAGTGCCTTTCATTCAACAAATATTACCTTGATTCCTTCCCCTTTTCTATGCCTATATCTCTAATGCTCAGTACAGTTTCTGCCACATGATATGTGCTCAATAAATATCAGATATATGAATAAACCAATAATGTCACCTGTAGTTTGGGATTTCTTCTGTAAAGACGTTTTAAACATATTACTTACCACTGGCCCAGGCTTTAGAACTAGGTGACCTCTGCAGGTTCCATGCTTCCTAGCCTTGGTGAGAGTCAAGGTTATCAAGTTGGCTTGGAGTATCTAATAACATAGATACTTAGTAGAGCTGCTTAGTAGAAACAGCTTTCCACATGGTCACTCTTAGGATCTTGGCAAGAGACTCCAAAAAGTGCTAACTCATCTATCTTCCTGTACCTGGTCAATGATCCATTGGTTCACTCCCTAGCTTGTTACAACATCTCACTTAATCATGTGATCATGCCGCTTCACAGAAAAGGCAGAGGAAGCACGGACCGATACAAACACATACCGCCGGTCTCTCTACTGTAGGCATCACCATCTTCACACTCCATCCTGCTGAGTTGTTGAAACATCAGAGTTGGAAAAAACTCTGTAGGCTACTTACTCCTATAATAGAAAGCCCTATAAGCAATCTTTCAGCATCTTCTTGAATGTGTCCATCTCTCCCAAACATCTTCCTGATACCTCTGATTATTTTAAAGTTATTAATTGAATGTAGCTGATATCTCCTGCCTGTGGCTTTTACCCTCCAGTCCAAACTTCCAGGCAGGGCCACAGAGAGATAAGTATGGAGTTAACCTCTAATTGTATTTTCTGTACACTAAATACTGCCTGTTTTTTGTTTGTTTGTTTGTTTGTTTGTTTGTTTTTATTGCTATTCTACTAAATCTACTCTCTTAGGAATCCTCCTCTGAAAGTTCTCCCTCAGTGATTCTTAACTTGGAGAATTTAATGAAATCTTTCCAGAAACACGCACACACATACTTACCTGTATACAAACTTCCAATTCAATTTCGAGGGATTTATGCAATTGCCAAAGTCTACCTATCAATCCCAAAATAGAAAGTCTTATTCCGGACTGTGATTCCTTAAAGTTTGGGCCTTACTTAGCCATCATGATTTTACTCCAGGGCCTGCCACAAGACTAGCACATGGCAACTGCTCACTAGATAAATGTTAAGTAAGTGAATTCTGATGTCGCTGAGCTTCACAAGGTGCCAAGGACTGGAATGCATTCTTTCAAGTACTTCTAATCCACAAAACAGGTTGGTAAGCTAGAGACTTCTACCCCCACTACAGGTAAATAAAGTGAGTCCCAGACATCACAAGGCCAGCAAGGGATAGAGCCGGAACTGGGACCCAGGTCACCGGGATCCCACCAACTCATACGGCTTCCCAAAGCAGCCTCCATTTTTTTCCAGCTCCCAGCATGGAGCTTCCCTGCACCTTTCTCTTCCTTGAGGTACATATTACTCAAAGGAGACACAGAAGCCTTTATCAGAACGGAGCTGTGTTTCCCCCTGAGTCTGGGGGAGGAGACGCACTGTGGGTGGCATGGATAACCACGTGTGGTGCTATTTCTCCCTTGTGAAGAGCTACAGTACTAACATGATGAGTCTGATAGCAGGCTATGTGCCTAAACCCCAGATGGCTGCTATTCCACAAAGTCTAAGACAATGCCATAATTGATTTTCTTCTTTGCTTCTTCAGATCCACTCTCTTTACCTTCTTACCAGGATCTATGTCCTGGGAAATTGACATAAAGCCTACATCAACAGGCTTTTTGACCTCTGACTTCCTGTAGAATTCAGGGGGAAGAACCAGCAAGACATGGAGAAAGAGGAAGAAGATGAAGTCTGATATTTATTCCCTGGTGATCTGCAAAGGTTCATTGCCCTCCTGTAGGAGGGTTCTCTCCAGAGTTACCTTCTTGAGATTCTAGTAATTCTCCTTTTCCTTAGCCTTTCAGACCTAGAGGGTATAGCCCAGGGTCCTGTATTACCTCTTGTTGGTTTCCTTAAATCTACTTGTGCTTTTATAATAATCCCTTTAATAAACTTTCTCAGTCTGAGTATGCCACATGTTACTTGCTGGGACCCCACTTGATGCCTGGCCACCTCCTTTAATCCAGGTGAGTGACAACGCTGAATGTTTTCATGAAGAGAAAACAAAGCAAGGAGTCCTAGGTTATTGGAGCTGGATAAGACCTTAGAGTCCATTCCCAAGCCCTTTATGATATTAACAGTAATGTAAGTAGTGCCATAGCAATACTGATTATTGAGCATCTTTTGTGTGTCACGTGCTATGGGTCCTGTTTTATATAAATTATCTCAATGCCTTATACTTTTCCAAAGTAGACACCATTGTCTCTGTTTACAAAAGAGGAAACAGAGACATAAAGAATAACTTGCCCAGAACCTCATGGGAGGTAGACAGCTGAGTGAAAATTTGAGCCCAGCTTTACCTGATTCCAAAGCATGGGATCTTCATACTAGTTATCCTGCAGATGATGACCTTGAGACCCAGAGGGAGCACACTAGCTCAAAGCCACCTATGGAAATAGTGCAGAGCCAAGACCAGAAATGAGCATTCTGGAAAATGACCCTATACTTCACTCAGTATATTTTAGGGTTTCTCAGTCTCAGAACTACTGATATTTCAGGCTAAATAATTTTTTGTTATGGGGGCTATTTTGTGCATTGTAGGACAGCATCTCTGGTCCACCTACTAAATGCCAAGTAGCACCTCCCTCACCAGTTATGATAACCAAAAATGTTACCAATCCTACCAATGTCTCATGTGGGAAAAATCTGTCTTGGTTGAAAATCACTGGTATATAGTTCAATTCCATAGCATTTAACCCACTCATACTCTGTGTATCAGATATAGCAGACAACACAAAGATGTTTCAGGTAAGACTCTCAGCATTCTTTCTGTCTAGAGGTATTCACACAAAAACCTCCCACCTATAAGTCCAACACAACCACCTTCAAAGTGCCTGAGAGGGCGGAAGAGGGAGAGCTGAATGCTTATTGAAGTAGAGGGAATCAGATTCCCCTTGACTGGTTGAAGAAGACTTTATGGAGTGGGCAGCTCACTTTCTGCCACAAAGAATGTGTAAGACTCTGATAGGCACACAGAGGGCCTACAAAAAAGGCAATTCATGTAGTGGTATGTCCTGAGCAGGAGCACAGATCATATTCCCAATCTAGGTAAGCTATGGCCTCCCTTTGAAAAGTCTAGCTTCTCTTGCAGGGAATGCAAGGCCTTCCAAACCCCTCATCTCGGGCTTCACCTTTTTTGTTGGGTCTTGAACTTTGGGCTCAAGACATAGCATGGCACTTTCACCTCTATGTCCTTGATTGTCCTTTCCTCTTTGCCTGACCCTCCTCTACCCTATAGTCTCTCCCTCTCCCCTGCCTCCTAACCTTGCTGAAATCCTACATTTCCTTAGAGGCTGAACTCAGGCATGACTCTGAAAACCCTTGTTTGGGTAGAAGGTCCTGCTCTATGTGCTACACTCTTATGATAATGTTTATAAAACCATATTTTTTCCCATGACTACTCAGTAATACACTATGAATTTAGCTTGAGGACAAGAACCGTGACAATCATTTCAGTATTTCAAACGTTAAACAAAGCACCTGGAACTTAGAAGGGAAGAAAAACTAAATGAAATAATCACAAAAAGGTTTAAAAGCCTGTGAAAATACTAATGATGTATTTGTTAAGTCCAGATAGGTTACAGAGTTATAGAATCGCCAATGCAACAAAACAAATACAGAAATGACTGGAAGGAAATAGGTCCCAACGTCAACATCGGTTTTCTTAGAGTTCTAAGATTGCCGGTAACTTTCATTTTTGCCTTTATGATTTTCTAAAATTAAAAAAAAAAAATGCCAATAATAAACTGCATTGCTATGTAATCATGACAATACAAGGTATTTTAAATAGCTCCTGTGAGCATTGGCTGTTTTTACTGTTGACATGCACTCCTTGGTGTAACATTAACATCCTGATTTGGCTTTGGAGAGCCCACGTTTCTCTCATTCTTAACCAATGTGCCTTGAGTCAGCTTGACTCCAGCCCAGGCCACACGTGTCCAGCATGTAACTGGGACTAAATCAATTAATGCAAACCTTAGCCTAAGAGACTGATTCCAGCCCTGAGCATGACCCAGCAGGCCAATCAGGAAGGATGAGATTCAGTGCTAAGTCTTTAACTTGAGTTGTTGGGGAAATAGACACTTTCTCTTTTTTGCTGGACAATGTGCTAGAATGAAGTGAGTCTGAAGTTGCCAAGAGAGCCACCCTGTCCAGATTAAGGAAGCTGTTAATCTAGAGGAAGCAGAGCCAAGAGATAAAGATGGGTTCTTGTTTGGGTCCTAAAGCTTCCCTGGATACTCTTTCCCCTTATCTATTTAAATATAATATAATATAATATAATATAATATAATATAATATATAATATAATATATAAAATATATAATTTTTATTATAATATTTAATACCTACAGAGGATTATTACTATTACTATTAAAATAAACATCCATGTGCTCACTACCAACATACTGTTGTGTCCACCATTGCACCAATGACACACCCCTCCTTATCCTGTCTCCCTGCCTTCCCCTCCAGTTGCTATTATCATCCTTAAAGCTGTATTAGACAATCCTTTTATTTATAAGAAATAACTTACCACATATGCACATATCCCTAAACAATACATTCTTTAGATGTGGGGTTTTTTTGTGCTTTATAAAAATGGAATCACACTGTACATGGTCTTCTGAGAATTGCTTTTTCACCCACATTAGTCTTCAAGATTCATCTGCGTTGTTACAGGTAGCTTTGGCTCATTTTTCCTCAGCACTCTAAGAATTTTCATTTCTTTTTATAAAGAACTTTAATAGGAATTGCAAAAGTGCCAGCATTCTCCAAGGGGAAGGAAGGAAAAATATAAACTAGTATTTGAGAAGTGCTTTCCATGTTTTAGGAACTACGAGAGTCACTGTATATACACTGCCCTTTACATCCACAGAAAAATACTATGAAATGGGTATAATTATCTCCATTTCACAGATAAGGATACAGATTATCATGCTTTCAAGGTTATCAAGATGGTCAAGTGCAGGGATGTTCTGTTCATCCTCTTCCTAATCCACTGCCAGACAGTTTATCTCATGCCCTTCAAAGAGAAATTGAGGATGCCCAACATTTTAATAAGAAAATAAAATTAAAAGCACCCCTTCAGTGCTTAAAGTGGAAGACTGTGGGGCTAGAGGAGGTTCAAGTCCTAGTTCTGCCATTTCTTAGCTGGGCCCAATACCTAAGTGTCCTCATCTGTGAAATGAGTACAACAACAGTACCTAGCTCCTTGGACAGTTGTGAAGATGGAAGGAGTTACTATGCCAAACAACATAGCACAGGGCCTGGCACATAGTAAATCCGGAATAAATGTCAGCTATTTTCCCATATGCACTCTCTAGCCTCTCCTGCCAGTCGCCATACAACTTGTATTTCATCACGTCTAATCTTTGATCATTGCAAATGTTTCCTAACAGGTGTCCCTGATTTTTCCAAGGGCCCCCACCCTAGGATATTCCTAAAACATAAATGGGATCATTTCACTTTTCTGCTTCAAAGCCCTTACTCCGACCCATCACCCACCACAAAAAGTTCTTAAATTGACACGATCAATTCATACTGCAAAATTATTAATGCACTGATGGTTTTCAAAACCCATGATGTAGATCATGGCCCATTATCTTGCATATTCAGTTCCCTTTCCCTAGAAGGTTATCTCCTGCATCTGACTTGCTCTTATGTTTCAAAACTGAGCTCAGATATTACCTCCCCTCCTCATTTCAACCCAGACCCAAGCCTCTCTCTCTTTTAAACACATGTCACCTATTGGGCAAATCTCTTAACACTACAGTTATTTGTTTCCCTTGTTTTTTCCTTCTCCAGTAGACTCTTAGCCCCCTGAGGGCAAGGGCTGTGTTTTCTCCATTTCTGACATGCAATTCCTAGTTCATAACCAGGCACCTTGTGGTACTTGAGGATATTGAATTAATTGCAGTTGAGGTCCTCAGATTTGCTAGGTTAAGGAACTAACAGATAGAGAGGCTGGGAATTATGCTACTCTGATCAGGAGAATGATTGCAATTCCCCTGCAGACTGGAGAGCTGGCATATTAGCACGTAATTTATTAGACCCTGGCACAAGTTCATTTTTATAGGGAGAGCATATATTTTAATGGTTACATATATAACCACAGTTTTCAATCTGCTCCTATTCCCCAAGAGAAAATCATGGAAAGAATCAAGGAAAGATGAAAACGAGGGAGAAATAAGTCCTCGGTATTACTTACTTAAAACATATCATGGAGAAAGAGGACCCTGATTCACAAGGAATATACGATTACACAGAAAATTAAATTAGTGCAGATAAGTTTGTTAGAATTTTTTTTTTTTACCTTGAGTATCTTTTTCAAATTACTAATCAACACTGAATTACCCACTTGTTTCAGGTCTGTGAAGTTTGTCTTTGCAAAGCTCTTTATAGAAAAGTTGCAATGTGATGAAAGAAATAATAAAGCTTGGAGCCAGAGGTTTTATGTTGAAATGATCAATTTGGCACTTCCTAGCTGAAAAGCTTTGGGAAAGTGACTTCAGAGAGTACTAGTTTCCTCATCTGGCAACTGAACAACAGTGCCTAATTCATAGGTCAACTGGAATGTTCGAATGAGGTAATACTCATAATGCGGTTAGCACAGCACCTAGTTTAGGTGGCCAGTAAATGTTAGCTCGTAAAATTACTCCTTCCTTTTCCTAAACTGGTGATAATAGCAAAGGGAGAGACAGTATTTGAACCAACTCTTCATGTATTCTGTGGGCATAGGCATGACCATCAGCCAGGTCTTCTAGATGTGCAATAGATGGTCTTGAAGGATTGTACTTTTGGGAAAACTTTAAGAAGGGATATATTTAAACTGGCATTTGAAAGATGATCAGTTTTGGCTTCACAGAGGGCAAAAGAGGCCATTCTGGTTAGAAAAGACATCCTAAACATGCTACCATGATCCATTTATCCCTTCTTCCTTTTACCAAAACAACTCCTTCTCTATTTAAATGTAGGTGCCCAGCTAGAAACTCTATTTTCAGTCTTCTTTGCCACTTGGCATGACCACATGAGTAAGTCATGAATAATGGGATGTGACAAGATGTGTCGCTGTGGCTCACTTCCTGAGATAAATTTGCTTGTTCTGTGTGTCGTCTTCCTCCTTTGTAAGAACTGGGACAGGAGCATGGCGGAGAAGAGTTATCTTTGTTCACGCAGACAGTGCGGGTGTGGAAGCAACAGAACAGAGGAACTGGGTTCTTGATGGCCTTGTGGAACACAGCCACCCTGCCCATCTGGACAGCCCAGCAGCTCAAATTTTATGAGAGACCAATACATCTTTCTCCTCATTAAGTCACTGCTGTTTGATCTGTGTTATTACAAACCAAACCAATATCCTAACTAAACACACCGTGAGGATATACGTGGAGGTATAAATGAGCCTGACATGCATGGTGACAGAGAGGAGACTGCTCTGAGTGGGGAAGAGGGTGAGTCAAGAGGAATGGGGAAAGGCAAAGAGAGGAGCCTCACATCGAGATTCTTGATGGGAGGAAGACTTAGGGATTCCAAACAGAGGGTGAAATAAAGCTTCCCCACCCACATGCCACCAAAAGGACTAGAATAAAATTAAAGATAATTTGGGAAAAAGAACCAAGCAGACTAATGAGACATTCCTCTCATTTCAACTCAATTCAGCATTAGCTCAACTAACAGAGTAGGAGGGCTCAAAGGACAGAGTCCAACACACCCCACTAAGGGCTGACTCACTTTCTGTTAATGGACCACATCTGCACACATGGGAACCCTGGATGCAGAGAGGCAGCCCAGGCCATTTTTGAAGAGCCCTCTGCAAGCTCTGACTGCACTGACCATAATCACTTTTCCTCATTGTTCTAATTTCACCTGCTGGGGCCACAGGAGCCACAGTAGAATCCTTGCATCATCCTTACTTCAAAGGAGAGCTACGCCCAGGTATGAAGGTCTTACACAGACTAACAACTTTTTTTTTTTAATTTTTTTTCAACGTTTTTTATTTATTTTTGGGACAGAGAGAGACAGAGCATGAACGGGGGAGGGGCAGAGAGAGAGGGAGACACAGAATCGGAAACAGGCTCCAGGCTCCGAGCCATCAGCCCAGAGCCCGACGCGGGGCTCGAACTCACGGACCGCGAGATCGTGACCTGGCTGAAGTCGGACGCTTAACCGACTGCGCCACCCAGGCGCCCCAACAACTTTTTTAATCCTTTCCTCTTATTTATACATTTTTAATCTTGTGCGTGCAGACACACAGAATTCCCATCAAGGCTATGCAAGCGTGGGCAAATAAGTTTCCCTGTCTAGGCCCAGTTTCTCTACCTGAAAAAATGAAGAATTTTGGTTTTTCCAATCACAAGTCCTCTAATTAAATATATGTATGTATGCATGTATGTATACATGTGTATGTATGCCCTATATACATTCATGTATACAGCGGCAGGTATTAGACGACATGGAATGATGATGACCGTGGGGAACTGGAACTTCAAGAAGTTAATCTTGGTGTTCCTGGTGGCTCAGTCAGTTGAATGTCTGATTTCTGCTCAGGTAATGATCTCATAGCTTGTGGGTTCAAGCCCACGTTGGAATCTGTGGAGTCCTGAAGCCTGCTTCGGATTCTGTCTCCCTGTCTCTCTGCCTTTCCCCTGCTAATATTCTCTTTCTCTCTCTCTCTCTCTCTCTCTCTCTCTCAAAAATAAAAAAATAAAAATTTAAAAATATTTTTAAAAGATGTTAATGTCAGGGATTGAGGTTTTTTGCCTATTATTTGTTTGGTTTGGTTTTTGGCTTTAAAGTTGTGTCAGCCATGCAAATCACATCCAAAGGCTAGATATAGACAAGGTTGTGATTTTTGGTCTGAGTGAGCCTGAGGACTCCACTAGCTCTAAAATCTTGTCATGCTTTTGAACCAACTGATTTTATAGAGTGGACTCTAACTAGGTCTCTCCTTTGAGCCAAAGGGAACAGATGTATCCTTGGGTTGGATATCCTCTTTGCTCCTCCAGGTGATCCATGACTTTCCACTTTGCTCTGTGCCCTGGGAACCTCCTAGCTGGGCAGCATGACGTCCGGCATTTATTTGGGACTGGTCAATGAGAGGCACAGCATGAAACAGGCAGATGGAAGGAGAGAGAGGTGATTACATACCAGTTCTTTCCACATTGGTCTGCCAGTTGCAGAGGTTAGCTAGGTCCCTGTACTGAAGGCCACAGCCCCTGGCTCTGGGTCCTGCCCTATAGCTACTTGTTTCAGGGCATTCAGATAGCCATCTCTTGACTCTTTCCCTTTCAGGCTAAGGAATAGAAATGCCTTCTCTCTGGTTTGGATATTTCACCCACCCTATTTTGTTTTTCTCAACTCTCACCACACCTGTAAAAGCTGCTTTCTCTAAAACCTCCTCAACTCCCCCTTCTGAATATACTATGTTCCCTGCCAGGACCCTGACTACTTCCCTATTAGTACTCTGTCTGATGTACTTCCAGTAGGGAGGGAAGTCCATTCTGAAAAGCCCAGATATCTTAGTCTTCAAAACCTAGCGTACAGGATGTAGTGTCAACTAGATGCTCATAGTGAGCATCTATCTCTCTGTCCTTTTGGCACCCTCCCCCCCCCACCCCCCACCCTCGTGCTGACAACATCCAGGAACAGTTGAAGAATGGCTTCTTTCTTGATCCATAGCATGCAGGAATACCAATCATATTGTCCTTTGCCTGGGTCATAGATGGGCATGTGACCCAAGTCAAGACAAATTCTCTCAGGATTTTTTGAAATGGAACTAAGGGAAGAGGGTGACGATGCTGGGAAGTGACATGTCTAGGAATTGCAATGACCATTTTTCAGCCTCAAGCAGAACGTTGGGCTGTGATAGAAACCCAGTGAGGCTGAACCATAGGAAGAAGGAGAGTCCATGTGGAGCAAGGACAGCTTATGTTTGAAGACCAGGTTTCCCGCATCCGGAAAGCCCAAACACACACCAACCTTCCTGCAGTTGGCTTTCATTGACTGTTTTGTGGCTTAAATTCCTTTCAGTATATAGGTTCTTTCTGGATTAATGCAGCCCTCCTAGAGATGGAGCTCAGGATTGGTCTGACTCCAACTGACCAGGTAAGTGACCTCTTAGAGAAGAGATCAGCTGTACATGATGGAATGTCTGTGTTTTGCTTTTGTGCAGTGCTTTGAGGTTTATAAAATGCTTTCTTACCTATTATCTCACTTTACCCTTACAACGGTCCTGGTGACAAACGAGGCAGGGAGGGTTATCCTCTATTAACTGAAATGAGTCCTAGGGTTCAGAGAGACAAAGGTCCCACTTTCAGCTTTGGTCTTTCACTTGATGGGACCATGTGAAGCTTTCCCTTGAGAGGCACAGTGACTGTGTTCATATAATTTGTTCCTATATAGACGTCAGCTTATGTCTACACTTCATTTTGCCACTGTCTTCTCTATGAAGATAATTCTTTACACGCTCTACCTTAGGATACAGGACCTGCTTTATTTCCACCTCCATATTGAACTCTGTCACTCAGTGTTTCAGCTTTTAGCCTCTATGATGTGCTATGTATCCTGAGGCTTGGAGCAGGTGTTCTCCCACCTGATCTGAGCTCTCTTACATTACCTCATCTCTCTCTCTCTCTAAACAGGCCCATTGGTCATTGTTTGCCATGAACTGGACTCTAGCCCCAGGAGGTCAGGTAGCTGAGGTGAATCAAGGACCTCAGTGAACCTGACTTAGTCCAGTTCTTTCCATGGTGTCTCCACTGAGTGCACATCAAGGCTACACCTAAAAGCAAAGACAGTCTCTTCTATTCAGAAGGTGGTACATTTAGATTTTTCCTAATAAGAGTGTCCTTTTGTACACATGCCTGCCACTGATGATTCTGAGTGTCGGATGGCTTTTCTAGTCTCAGTTTCAGTCATGATGTACAATCTCTTAAAGAAAAGTGTGGAAGTTGGAACAATACAGTATGTTCTTTATAAATGAGACAAAGGACTGAAATAGAGGATACAGACCAAATTAGCACCAGAGCAACTCCCACTGATGAGGAAATTATCTGACTGCAAATTACATACTGTGCTACTCCACAAGCTCCGCTGAAGTTTAAGGTATTGCATTAATCAAAACGAAAAATGAAGAAAAAAAAAAAAAGCTAAGAAAACAAATGCACCAAAGTGAAGGAGAAGGAATATGAATTAGGATTTGCAATGTGCCTACTACGCATGGATCTGTATCAGTCATATAAACCCCATTCAAAAACGGACAACATCTGGTGGAGAATGAAATGCCAGAAGGTAAGGCACTTGGCCATTGTCTAATTCAAGATTATAAGACAGGTCAGTTTGGCCTCCGAACCGCACCCTCCACCAGCAAGATAGACTTTCTACTACTCAGTTTAAGTAGTATTGATCAGAAAAACAATCTTTTGTGTCAAAGGAAGGTAATACATGAAGTCTAATTACTACAGATAAAAGTGGTAAGACGGGAATGTTTGTTTATACATCACCAGGTATATCTGTTAGGGTATCAGGAAGGAACTGGTGACACACTCACATGAGGTTAGCTCAAGGAGGGAGTAATCACAAAGGCACGGGGAAGGGAAGGGAACCTTAAAAGGTGGGGTGGTTACCCAGAACTCATAATACTGGAAGCTAACACCCCCAGCAAGAAAGGAAGAGATAGGAGAGAGTCATTATCAGAACTCTAAATTTAGACAAGGAGTTCTGTAGTATAGCCTCCTTGAAAGGATGAAGTGACATCTGGGATGCAGTTCAAGGTGACTTCTCAGGGACAGAATAAAAAACAGAAAACAAACAAACAAAAAACAATCCACCTTGTCCTTACTCTCCTCCTTTCCCACTTCATCCAGAAGCCTGAGGTCTCCAGAGCCCCACTGACATACTTCGCATAGGTCAATGTCCTAAGGCAGGGGAGGAGAGGGGAGAAGGGTCAAGAGGGGACTTGCTTGAGAGAATATATCCAGCACATCAAGAAGTTCAGAAAAACAGACAGGATAAGGAGATTGCAGTTTCTTTACCTTCTTGCAACGGTAAGAATGAGGTAAGCCTCATTTAGATGGATTTTGACCAAAATAGATAAGAGGCACTTGTACCATTTTATGTTGGCTACTCTTTCCGCAAACAATATCATAACAGAAATATGAGAAAATCATATGCAAATGGAATCACTGTTTTAACAAGAAGCAGATCAACGTGTGGTCTACTTAACCCTATCTTGCTGTTGGCCTGGGAAGAGTTTGGGAAGTATCAGCACAGTGAATGTGGACAAGAGTTTGCTTACTTCAAAGGATTAAATTCAGATGAATCTCTCAGAAAAGTGTGGGTCCACCAGACACCTCTTTGCAAACATTGATCATAGTCAATATAAATAGAACTAAATGTGATTCAGTGGAGGAAGAAATGAAGTCCGAGAGTTGGTGGGGAGCTAAATCCTAGAGTACCGTTGAAAGATTGTGGACAGAGGACTATGTGACTTGAGGTGCATTTTAATAGGATCTCTCAGGAAATCGTGTGGAGAAGAGACTGTATGGGGACATAGGTGGACACAGTTAGACCAGTTAAGAAGCTGTTGCAATAATCCAGGCAAAGAAGATGGTGATAATAAGTGGCCATGGCCAGATTTTAAATATTTTGGGTAAGTAATACCAATGAGATTAGCTGAATCCCTAGATATTAGGTAGGAGAGAAGAGGGATCAAGCAAGACAAGGGTTTCAGCCTAAGCAATGGGAAGTATAAAGTTGACATTTATTAAGACAGAAAAGACTGTAAGTAAAACAGTATTTTACGTGAGAGGAGGGTAGAAATCAGGAGTTTGATTTTGAACACACTGACCTTGAGACATACATAGACATCTAAGTGGGAATGTTAAGTAGGTTGTTGGGTCTACAAGTCTGGAGCTCAGTGTTGAAGTTTAGGCAAGTGATATGAATTTGAGTACTGTCATAGATCATATTTAAAGCCACAAGACAGGATGGGGCTACCGAAGGAATGAATGTAGACAGGGAAAAGCAGAATCCTGGAGCAAGCCAGAGTTTAGAGTTTGAAAAAACGAGGAAGAACGGGTACAGGAAAACCAAGGCGTGGTTGATGGGGCAGAAACTAGAGAGGAAGGAAGGTAGGTGAGTCAATGTTTCCAAATAGAAATAAGAATTAGAAATTTGGAGTTTGATACTTCACAGTCTATATCATAGTCAATATAAACGTTTGAAAACGTGTTCAGTGTTCGTAGTTATGTCTGGCTGTGCAAAGTGTATTCGGATACAAAGTAAGAAACACTTTGTTGTAACAATTACTTTAAGTTGGAATTCTTGTTCCAATGTGATGTGATTTTTTAAATCATGCTAACCTAGTTGTGAAGCTTTGGATAAATTGGTAGAAAGAAAATTCATTCATTCATTCATTCATTCATTCAATAGTAATGTTTTATGATATGTCAGACACTGATGACAATGCAGGGGCTGCAGCAGTGAACAAAGCAATGATCAATTCCAGATCCAAAGAGCCTTCCTTCTCCAGAAATCCATGAGAAGGCGTAGAAGAGTGAAGGGAGTGCACATCTCAGTAATCCCACTTAGCAGCTTCAGCAAATCACCTTAGTCTCTTCCTCTTCTGGTGCCTCGTCCAGAGAAGGGGGTTCAGAATATGCATTAGTTTGCTAGGACTATCGTAACAGAGTATTGCCAAGTGGATGGCTTAAATAACAGAAATTTATTGTCTTGCCTTTCTTGAAACTAGAAGTCTGAAATCAAAGTGTCTGTAAGGTTAGTTCCTTCTAAGGGCTCTGAGGGAAGAGTCTGTTCCAGGCCTCTCTCCTTGCCTGGCAGATAATTATTTTCTCCCTGTGTCTCTCCCCTCTATGTGTATCTGTCTCTGTATATATGAATATTCCCTTTTATAAGGACATGGGTCATGTTGAATTAGGACCCACCTTAAAGACCTCTTTTTTAATTTGATTACCCCGTAAAGACACCATCTCCACATAAAGTCATATTCTGAATTACTGAGGCTTAGGATGTCAACTTATCATTATTTGGAGATACCTACCCCCTTGCCAGCTCTTTGGATGGCTATGGGGCTCCTGGCACACAGCAGAGTAGTTCACCCTCCAGGCCAAACTGTCCACATTAGGGCAGTCTTTGAGTCCTGAGCCCGCTTCTTGCTGACTTTTGCTATGTCACTTAACCTCTCTGAGTGCCCACTGCACTGAAAACTGGGACCTACCTCCTAAGGGCATTGCAAAGGTCAAATATAGCAAAATATGGATCTGGTATGTGCTAAGCATGCAATAAATGGCAGCTTTTGTTACCATAAGTATTATAAATGCTTGCAGACTAAATTTATGTGTAAAAAAGAGAAAAGGGAAATAGAGACCTTTATTTAAAAATTAGTACTCTAAAATACTCAATATTTTTTTTTCTAAGTGGTTTTAGGCTCTTTACAGGGCATTTTTCACAACCTCACAATAACCCACTTGGATGGATACTATTATGCCCATTTTATAGATGAAAACATTGAAGCCAAAAAGGGATGTAAAATGATAGGCAAGGGATTAGGGCAGCTACAGTTCTCTCAGAAATCCTAGGTGGGGTGCTCTCTTTTACTCCCCCCCCATCCCGCCCTTTGTCATCCTATAGCTCTTAAGCCCACACACTGAGCATACCACAATGTAAACCATCCAGACAAGAAGCTGTCCAAAGGAATTCAGAGCATCTTTGCGCTCCTTGCTGAATAATTAAGTTCCCCAACACACTCAGGCTTGGATTGGATTCCTAAATGCCTTCACGCTTTGGAAGCTGGGGAGTTTGGCTCCTCGGGGACCTTTCTGTTCCTTTTCAAAACCAAAGCAATGGACTTGAAAATCGAAATCCAAAGAGCTAACAAAGACCTTATTAATTGTGGCTTCTTTATAAACAGGTTTTTTTTTTTTTCACTCTTCCCCCCACCCCTCGCTCTAGGCAACCCTTGCATAAAAATATCCATTCGCCAACTGTTCACCAACTGTTCTTCCTCTCGCTGGCATACCTTGTGCCGCATTCTAAGATGCCAAAGCGCGTCTTTGCTGCAGCCCTCCACGCTGCCTGCCGGGCTTGCTGCCATCGGGTCCTGCTACAGGGGGAGCATGTGGGAGAAGAGGGAGGGGTGATGTCTCTGGCAGAGGAAGCCTGGCCCATGTGGCAATTAAGGCTAAGGTGGTAAAGTCAGAGCCCATGCCTTAGGCTTTGGAGTCAGAAAGACCTAGGTTTGGATCCCACCTCTGCTACATTCTTGCTGTGTGTGATCGCTCAAATTACGTTACTCTCTGAGCCCAGCTTGGCTCTCCTGTAAAAGGCAGATAATAACTGTTTCTAAGAATTGTCATGATGATCAAATAAACTCATGTAGGTGATGGCCTTGATACAGTGCTTGCCATGTTATACAAGCTCCATGAACGTGAATTGCCTTTATCTCCCTTTAACTCCTGAGGAACTTGTGGTCCAGGAAGAAGGAGAAGCACACTCACAGAAGTGGAAATCCTTACAAGTGTTAGACATTAAGAAATACAATAGTGTAAAAGATGGCACAGGTTAGTATCTGGTGACTTACTCAGAAAGAGGAAATGGCTATAAGTGCTAAATTTCAGAAGAGGGAGAGATTTCTGGAAGCTAAACAGGGACCCTCTATGCTCTGGTTCTAGCCCAGCCCCTTCACTTAATATCCAGGTAAACTGAGGCAAATCATTCCTTCATCAATTCCACAAACATTCACAGGTACTGAAGTGGGCTAGGGCCAAGCCATGAAGACACAGATGAATGCACCCTAGGCTTAACCTACCAGATCTCACAGGGGAGTTGGCTCACAGAGGAACCTATTTGCCAAGCTTTCTGCAAACCATAGTGGCAAGGAACAGAGACAGAATCACATGGCTATTCATGGAACAATCCTGGAGAAGCTGGATAGACTGGGGAAATACTGGCTGTACTGTAACAAATGCTATGGCCTTGACAAGTGGCTTAATATCTCTGAGCCTTGTTTCCCTCCCTGGAAAAATGAACATAATAACAATTACTTCCTCAGGTTGCCATGAAGATTAAATGACATAATGCTTGTAAAGGCGTAGCATAGAAGGTACGTAAGAGCTCAATAAGGGTTCACTGGTGTAATTCAAGGCAAATATGTATAGACATATATTTATATTTTAAAATTATGATAATATGTATGTGTATATATGTATATATATACTATATGTGTATATATATGATGTGTGCATGTAAATATTATACATGTGTGTATAATAGTTACATATGTGCACTTGTGTGTATGTATGTACACACATATATATACTTTTATTTTTTACTTTAATAGAGTACTGCCAAAATCCCTTAACCTTTGAAGTTTTCTTCCTTTTTTCTAAGTATCAATTGGGTTAGCTTCCTTCCTGTGGCACATTCAGACTTCCTATGATTGACTCACCCACTCCCAGCATTATCTCTGGCCAACTGATTGCCCCGCCCTCCTGTCATGCTGAATATTTTCAAGAGTCACTTCCTAAAACTTTTCCAAATCTGCAAATTCATGAAGGTTGATATGACAGCAAGCATGTCAGGAGTCCATAAAGAAGTGTCACTAGAGCCCCAATTTTTTTCTCAAAAGGCCAACAGATGGGAAAGACATGTTCTTTATTTAATGCTGAGTTTATAGGATAAGGGAGGCAATTGGGTTAAACTGAAATTTAGACAGTGAGGGACTCAGTCTGTCATGGCTGTCCAGAACTCTGGTTCAGCAACGTGGTAGTTAAAAGAGTGGATTCAGGAGTTAAATGACCTCAATTTGAATCCTGACTCTCACTCTATTTAGCTGGATGGTCTTGAGCAAGTAACTTCACTTCATCAGGTCTCCTTCTACACATAACTCTAAGTGTGATCTTTATAGTATTTGCCTTACTGTTTTGTCATGAATATTGAATGTGATACCACATGGATGGTGATCATCTCTGTAACTTCCCAGTATATAATGATTTCTCAAAAAGCATCAGTCATTGTTAATATCATTACTTTTATTTTTCCATGGGTCTGAATGTATGTTTAATGAGACATTTTCATTAAGAATGATTTTGCTCCATTGGGGCCATTTCTTTCAACAAGCTTTAGGAACGAGGCTTCAGATATGCCCCTACCTGTTATCATCTCACCATTTAAAGAAGAACTTCTTAAACATTCTTTAGCTAAACTCTCCTTTGACATAGTTTAATTCAATAGCCATATTAGTGCCTTTATTGCCTTACTCATCACCAAAATGTTTGTTCAGTCTCACATCTATCTGCCTCCCAGGTACATTTCCATCAAGAGTCCAGTGTGTATTATGTATTTCCTCGCAAACACTACCAATGAGGTTTGGCCTTCCACATGAGTTTTTGCCTCAATAGAGAAAATATAAATGATACCATTAAAAATCTCAGCAGCAGTTCACTTGTATTGATTTCTCCCCTATTTTACACTTCACTTTCTCCCTTCTGTAAGTTTATATACCTTTACATATGCTGCATGCCCCATCTTTGGGCTCGCCTTTCCCCTCATTCTCTTTACTTGGCTTTATTCTTCCATGTCCTTCAAGATTAAGCTCATAAATGACAGTATCTATTCATTCAACCACAAATATTACTGGAGCATGAACTATGTGCCAGGTATTGTGCTATGTGCTGGAGATAGAAGGTAAGTAAAACAAAAGAGGTTCCCACCTTCATAGGGCTTAGGAGCTAGAAGCCAGACATGGATGGAATTATCATACATCCAAGTGACTTTAGGCCATGAAGGAAAAGCCCGAGTGCCATGAGAATACGTAACAGGGTGACCTAGTCATTTACAAGGGGGTCAGGGAAAGCATCTCAGAAGAAGTGACATCAGGCTGGTTTAGGAATCTTCGTCTGTAGTTTGAGATCAACTTTAGCCTGTAGGTATTATTGCATTTACCACGGCGTATCATCATTCTCGCTCTACTTTTTCCTCTATCCTACTAACGTGTGAACTTCTTGAAGGCTGGTGAAGGATCTTATTCCTAGGACCTGTTATAAGCCTGGCACTTATTGTGGGTCAAGAATTGATTATTAAATGATATTTTGTTTTGGTTGTTGCTGAAAAAAAAGACGTATCTTTAAAGACTCTTTGAGTTCTATCTAACATGTTCTCTCAACCTAGCCCCAAATTAGTCCCGAAAATTCTAAACACTCTGCTACACGCCCATGCTGCTGCCCACTTCCCCTTTCCCCCTTAATCATCCCAGGGGAAGAGGTGCTGTAACTCCAAATTAGCCCCAGGGCAGCTCTCGTCTGCTCCACCGCCAAATTCATATCGCATTACACTTAATACATGTGTATAATGAATGCCGCACACAGTTGGCAGTGCCTCTGTGCACCGTGTCATTATAAGCTGTATTGACAGCAAACAAGTCACATATTCTCCCTGCGAACACTACAGGAAAAAAGAACATATAATTTTGTTGTTGTTTGTACGTTTTTTTCCCAAGTCACATTGGACACCCTTTGCCTTTCATTAGAAACACCATGCTGACAGTAAAATCACATATCCCCAACACACAAAGAAGAGAAAAACAAGCTGTTTGGGCCCCCTGTGAAGGAAAGGAGCAGTGGCATGGCCTTTGGGGAGGGGCTGGGGTAGCAGAAGGGGTGTTTCTAGGGCTTTGGGGCTCAGAGCCCTTAAGAAGGGAGCTGATACTCTCTTGCCCTGTGGAGTCTTGTGTCATCATGCCCTGAAGTTGTATTCCACTCAAGTCATGCCTCATCCATTCACTTATCCATCCATCTAGCCATCCAGCCATCCATTCAGCAATGCATTTTGAATCGCTACATATTCCTTCTGGAATTAAGTTATAGAGAACTTTATAATGCTAAAATATATTGAGCTCTTACAGTAGGCATTTGCTACATATTTAATTATCGCAGAAACCCTATGAGGTCATTATTATTGACTGTTTCACAGATTTAAATAACTTGGTCTTAGAAAGTTAAAGTGATTTGCTCAAAGCTACCAAGAAAATAAGTTTAGGATTTCGACCTAGGCCTATCTCATTATAGAGAGCAAATAAATGAATGAATATTTGCTGAGTGTTTATGGTGGGAAGCACTGCCCATATTTCTAGGATAGAAGTAATACTATAATCATTAATGCCCTGACTTCCCCCTCACTCCAGACAAACTCCATTATTTATTCTCCTAATGCATACTCAGTGGCTTCTCTGTGCTGAACATTGTGAGTTTCCTGAGAATAGGGTCGATGTCATAGTTACTTTTAGAGTTCTGGGCTATAGCAGAATGCCTGGGACAGAACAGAAATGTGAAATCTATTGGAAAGAAAAGAGACAAAAGGAGGAGATATGGAGGCAGGAAGAAGTTCAGTGTCTGGTATAAGACAGGCACTTAACAAGTGAACTAAGACAGAATCAGGATAAATAAAGGTACACATTATTTGCCGGAGAAACATTGCAAAATAGGTGGCTAATGGCAACTAAAGGAATAAAATAATTGTGTTACTGAAAAAAATCACTTTAGCTAGTCACAAAGATTAAAAAGATATCCGTGTGTGAAGAATGAAGCATTATATATTATATATATTATTATATATATATAATATATATAATATATATATTATACATATATTATGTGTATATATATATATATACACACACACACACACATACATACACACACATACACACACACACACACACATACATGATAGTGGAGGCCATGTCATAGGAAGAGTGAGAATGTGGTAGTATTATTGAATCTATAGTTGTGCAGAGTAGGCAACAAGGTGAGAAAGGTAGTCTGGAGTCAAATCATAAAGAATCTTGGGTTTCTTTTTATTTTATTCACTACGGGATGGAGAAGTTTATCTCATGTAATTTTCCTTTCACATGAACTTGTAAACTTTTCTTTCAGAAAAGAATGCACAAAAGCAAAGGAGTTGGTGAATTGAATAACTCAGTCATCAAGAACATGGCCTTAGGAGTCAGGCAGTCCTGAGTTCAAATTTTGCTCTGTGTCCTAATAGGTATAGTCCACTTTGGGTGATCTAATTCTGTTCTCTAATCCCTTGGCTCCTCATATGTAAAAACAAGATGATGGAACTCACCTCATAGGTGGTGAGGATACATGAAATCAATATGCAAATATTCTTAGTTTCTGGCATGCAATTAGCTTTTGCTAACAATGTTGTTAATTATTATTTCTGGTAATATTATTTTCAGTCACATATGCTCAAGTAATACAAACTGGAGATATCATAGAAAAAAGAACACAGGATCTCACTTGGAAGTCCACTCATCTCTCCATTCAGCAACATTTACTGAGAACCTACAAACCATCTCCAGTAGTAGTCTATGAACTGGTAATGAACAAAGGAGAAAGGAACAGTCTTGTCCTCAGGCAGCTTGAAGTTTTCTCACTATGATCTGTTTCGACCAGTTATTTTTTTTAAAGTTTATTTATTTATTTGGAGAGAGAGAGAGCATGGGTGGTAGAGGGGCAGAGAGAGAAAGGAGAGAATCCCAAGCAGGCTCCGCACTGTCAGTGCACAACCCAACGTGGGGCCCAAACCCACAAACTGTAAGATCATGACCTGAGCTGATATTAAGAGCTGGGTGCTTAACTGACTGAGCCACCCAGGTGCCCCTATTTTAACTACTTATTTTAAGGAGGCAGCAAAAAAATGAAATATGACTGCAAGCGTTTTGCAGCTGTTTCATTAAGGCAGTGTCAGTATACTGACCTTGAATCTGGGTGAACCTTAAACTTATTTTGCTCGTTAGAATGTGGGAGAACTGACTTTTTCTGAGTTCTGGAGACTAGGTCCCAAAAGGAGGAATGTTGTCCTGTCATCACCATGTAAGGAAGCTGGTATGGCGTACTGGACAACGAGAAACCACATGGAAGAGAAATGAGGTACTTGAGCCAACATCCGGCACCAACTTCTAGACTTGTGAGCAAAACCATCATGAACCTTTCAACTCAGTGAACCCTCCAGCTGAATGCAGCTGCCTGAATGAGCCTAGGGAAACCAACAGAGGAACTGCTTAGCCAACCCATAAAACCATGAGAAATAATACACTGTCATTATTTAGGTACTCCTGTATATTTTGGGATCATTTGTTACTCAGCAATATTTGACTCAACAGAAGCTTTCACTAGAATGCCAAGGAGGTCTTTTAATCGTTAACATTTAGGTTAAACTTTTTGTGCATGTACACATCTCTAGTTTTTCTGGAAATCTTGTATATCCCTTCAATTCACTTTTTAAAAGAGTATTTACACCAGGAAGGGTAAGAACCACTGTTGTATGTCTAGAGCAAGAACATCAAGAACTTTTAAAGTTTCAGCTTTAGGGAGGGGCCTATTGCACAGCAAAGAGCAGTGCATTGTAAGTAAGCATTGTTTGGGAGCCCTGTTGCCCCCTGGAGCTGTCCTGAGTGCTGACTGCATTGTCTTGCCCATTCCCTGTTAATTAGCACTTTTGTAGGTGTGGACCACCATAACCCTTCCCTTACAGATAATTACTTGGTCACACTACTAAATCATATTAAAATATGCAGTGTTTTGTTAAGCTACAAGGGACCCAGATGACCTACTGTTTGATCCTGTACCTGTAGTATTATTATATGTAGTATTATCCACTATATTGTCCAGTATTAAGTAGTGACTAGTACTGTTATAATATCTGGGAGCATTTAAACTTAGGTATACTTGATTGGGATCATATGCTCAAGCAGATGTGCTCCTCTTGTTCCATGAGGTTCCCGAAAGGCCTCTCAGTCCCAAAAGCCCTAATGAAGCAAAGTGTAGAGTTGGAAAATATCTGATTTGAATTCAGACAGAGCAGTGTGATCAAGAACACAGCATCTAGAACTAAACTAAAAGGTTATTTGCTGAATTATCTTGGAGAAATTTGGATATAATAACAATACCTATTATGTAGAATTTTTTTGAGGAATAAACTGGTTAAATACATATAAAGTATGTAAACAAATTAATGTATTCAAAGTACTTAAAAAAGACTTAATGGATAGTAAGTGCTCAATAAATGTTAGCCATTTTAATAAAGATAGTGAATGATAATTATAAGGACTGATTATAATGATGATGATAATGATAAGGTTATCCAGCTCTCATACTTACTAGCTGTGTGACTTTAACTTCTCAAATCTTTGGGGACACATGCTTGTTGTGGTGGTTAAATGAGAAAACGGAAAAGAAAATATGGTGCAAGACATATAACAAATACAATATATAAATGATATTTTATTCTCTTCTGGGTCTCTCTTCTTTCCTAAGACTCAGCAGATTCTGGAATATTATCTGAGAAAGAGGGAGAGAGAGAGACTCTGTAACAACAGAAAATATAAAAGTCACTTAATGAAATGATAGTGGGTTCACAGAAATCATTCTAGAGTCTCTTGTGCCCTCTCTGTCAGAGAGAATTCCCTCTCAGTCCACTGCTTGTTGCCTTGCTTGTTAAGAAGCTTCTGAGATAGATTAAAACAATAGCATCAACAGAGGTATAATTTTCTTCCACCCCTCTTTAATTAGCTGTGAACCACAGGGCTTTCCAAGTGTGAACAGAATCAGAGGAGGCAGGAGAAGCAGAAACCTACCATTTGAGTTCCTGGGTCAAAGTAGCACTTAACTGGAAACCATTCTGAGAATCTGGAAAAAAGATGTTGTGAGTTTTCCCCCATCTCTTTTAAAAGCCAACCTTGTATGTCAGCCATTGACAATTCCAGCCTAGAAAACTGGCATGCACATTTAGAGGATAGGAAGCAGAAAGTATAAATTTTAGAATTGTGGTAGGACACAGATGCATGAGTCAGGAGATCTTTGCTTTGCACGGTCACAAACTAGTTTGTTTTGTGTCCTTTAAATGTAGTCTTTTTGACTCTTAATTTTCTGGTCTGTAAAATGTGGGTTGGATTAGAATACATCTACTATTCATCAAATGCCTATCATATGTAAGGCCTTGCAACAATGCTATGAAGTAGGCATTTTCACACCCAAATTTCCAATCAGGAAACTGAGACTTAGAAAGCTTAACTTCCTCAAAGACACACAGCTTGGAAATAATGGAACACGAGCAGCCATGTGTCTAGGTCTTTCTGAATTTTTCCACAATCATAAGACCTCTCATCTTTAAAACCCCTTCCAGGTCCAAAAGTGTTGTGTCATTTGTATACTGTAGAGTTGGCTGATCAATAAGAAATGATAGACAGAAGTTCTTAAACCTTCGTCATTCTTATTTATATGAAATAGCTGAGGAATAAACCTAATTATCTGGTTACCTAATCATCACACATATTATGTATCGATGTTCACAAAAAGCAAAACTTGTTTCAGAATGTAGTATTTCTCAACCAGTGGGCACATACCCCAGAAGAGTTATGAATTTTACAAGGAGTTCAAAGAATCTGTATATCCACCAAATACATTTGTAAATTGAAATATAATGTCCGGGCAATATATAAATTAATAACTTTTTAAATGTTTATTTATTTTGAGAGAAAGAGAGAGAACAAGTGTGAGCAGGTGGGACAGAGGGAGAGAGAGAATCCCAAGCAGGTTTCACACTCAGTGCAGACCCCCAAATGGGGCTTTATCTCATGGTTGTGAGATCATGACCTGAGCCAACATGGAGTTGGACACTTAACTGACTGAACCCCTCAGGTGCCCTATAAATTAATATTTTTAAAATATATGTGTATTGCCCCATAGACGTTAATGTGTGTGTGTTTCTTCATGTAATATTTGTATCTACTTAACAGACAAGTTCATTTACAAATAGCACTGTGCTATTCATTGTAGCCTGTAGTCATTACATGCTTTCTCATTCAATAGACACCAAAGTATAGCTATTACCATGCATCACAAAACTTCTCAATGTTAAAAAAGAGGCCTCAGCTTTAGATAGGTTAGAAGCTGCTTCTTTACATATAAGATTACAAGGTACTTAAAAGATATTTGCAATCAAATCAGCAATCATCATAGAGCACCTCTGAGAGCAAGACTCTTTCTAGTTCCCTTTCTGCCTGGTTGGATTCTGTATAAATGGAGATTTACTGACTTTCCATTTTTAGGTAAGTTTTCTGCTTTGGGGGTCATAGTAAACCCTAAAAGTGCAAAGAAAAATAGATCCCAACTAGAGGTGTGAGAAGGCTCTGTTTCAGAAGCAGTCAAAAAAGCATGGGCAGAGAGTACCACAGTCACTCATGTTCCTTCCTCTCCATCAGTGGTTTAGTTTAGGCAGTGGGATTACTCATTAACCATGCAACATGCAGAAAATTCCAACACACCCCTCTGCTTTTCCCAGGGCTCTTTGCTGATATGTTCTAAAGCCACAGCCAAATTTAGAAACAAGAGTATGAGAAAAGGGTATCTATAGCGCTTGAAGAAAACTGTCATTGCTGGTAACTTGTCACCTTTGGTAGTCAATAGACTACCTAAAAGATACTGGGGTCACTGGGTGTTGTATGGAAACCAATTTGACAATAAACTTCATATATTGGGGGAAAAAAAAGATACTGGGGAAAGCTGGTACTCAACAGGAGGAAGAAATGCAATCCTTTTAAGTCCAAAGACCATAGTCACTGCCACAGACCGAATGTTTGTGCCCCCCCCCCCATATTTATATGTCAAAGCCTCATCTCCAATGTGATGGCATTTGGAGGTGGAGCCTTTGGAAGGGGATTAGTTCATAAGGGCAAGCCCTCATGAATAGGATTAGTACCCATATAAAAGACATCACAGAGACTTCCTCATCCCTTTGCATACATGAGAACACAGCCAAAAAAAAAAACCCTTCTGTGAACCAAGAGTGGGTCCTCACCACATACTAAATCTGCCAATGCCTTGATCTTGAACTTCCCAGCCTTCAGAAGTGTTAGAAATAACTGTTGTTTAAACTACGCACTAGATGGTGGTTTGTTACAGCAGCCCAAATAGACTACTACAGTCACTCACTTTCAAATCCAACCTCCTAGAATCTAACTGACTGAAGTAAACATTTGCAACTCTTTATCAACAGGAACTTGGATGTATTATATGTCTGACCCAGTGGTCTTTATGGAAACTTACTATGCAACTTTCAAGTTATCTGTGTCCTTGAGGTCTGAGGTCTGTCACAGAGGTCCAAAGCCTTCCCAGAAACTCACAATTTTCTATGAGAGACAAGGAAAACTTCAGTGACTACATAGATTAAAAATTGATTCCCCATGGAGAAAACAAAGTTATATGAGAGCCTTCTGGGTTTCAGATCATACAGTTGCTATTTATTATTTTCAGAACATTTTTGCCTCTGTGATTTTGTATGATTCCCATGACAGCAACCCAAGGAAGTGGGTATTATATGATCACCCCTATTTACAGATGAAAACCAAAACAAAACAGAACAGATATTGTGAGAGGTGACTTTGTCAAGGTACGTGCAAAGCTAGGCTTGGATCTCCTGTCTTCCTCGCTTGTATTTTTTTTTTTTCTATTCTTTGCTCTCTGCCTACAACAATCTCTGATTTTCTGTTGGGTTGGATAGAATTTTTCTATTGTTTACAAACTCTCTTTTTTGCCTTCCTGTACATTACCTACTCCTACTTATGAGATAGGTTGAAATGGTCAGATTTTCTCCTTTGCTTTTGCTGAAGGTCAGTTGTTTACTCCTATTTCCTCAGATCTGATTTTGATAGCTCTTCATTGACAAACAACTAGTATGTCTCAAGATCAAGCAAATTACAAGGAAGACAGTGTAATATGAGGAAAAGAACATCTTTCTAGGAGTCAAGAGGCCTAGATCCCAGCCCCAGCAATTTTACCAGCTGAATGATATTGGAAAAGCAGTTGTAACTACTGAATCTTAATTAATGTATCTTTAAGACAAGAGTAATATGATCTAATTTCCATCACAGGGTAGTGGTGGTGGCTATGAAGCTGAAATAAGGTCAGAGATATCAAAGTACTTCGCCTATTGTAGATAGTTCCATTCTGTCAAAGGTATATAATCATTTTATACCAGGGATCACAAACCAAATGGTTTCACGGGCCAAGTAGGTTATAAAGGAATGGAACAGGCAGGTTTAGTAGAATTGTGTGTGGTGAGACCCAAAACTATAGGAGAGTACAGATTCCACCAGGCATTATATTTTAATTATGCAGCAATAATAATCTGCTAGCCAATCCAGATACACCTGCTAGTCAAATTAGGTGTGTAAGACACCAATTTGTAAATCTCATTTCTATTATAATATCTCCTAAATTATGGACTATCAATCCCCTAAGGGCTTTTAGTTATTTCAAAGGGTCATGAATACCTACACACATATCCAACATTATTTATTACCTGAAAAACAACATTAGGTATATCTAGATAGTAGTATTTTTAACTGTAGGTAGGTGCCATTGGGATTAATCAATAAAGTATATGTTTACCCAAAAGCATAAGCAAATTCATACTAACTTGTTGTTAGTGTGTAGTTTTCAATCAAGGACATTAAATACATAGAGTCATTCTCATAGTAGTAGGAAGAGGGCAAAGAATTTTTTCTTACCTTTCCAAAAGAGGAGACTTCAGGATCTAATGCTAACTTGGATTTGCAAGGAAAACAAGAAAGGCCTATGTTATTTATGAACACTTTCACAATAGTAAACAAGTAACTGGTAGAGTCTTTTGATGAGGGACATAAGAGAGATGCACAGCATACAAAGAGGCCCACACATTCACATATAGCTCTAGAAAGCCATGCATACATTTGACTTGAGTGCATACACACAACACACACGTGCACACACACACAGCATTGAACTATAATATGCATACTTCTCTGTGAACTCCAATGCTGTGAACTCCAACGTACATAGGTACTAATCCTTGCAACCTGTAAATATTGTCTTTCTTTGCCTTTATTATATCTTTGCAGATGTAATTAAGTTAAGGATCTTGATATGGGGAGATTACTCTGGTAATCTACATGGGCCCTACACCCAACCATATAAATCCTAGTAAGAGGGAGGGAGAGAGAGATTCAACACACACGCACACCAGAGGAGAAGGTGATATGAAGACAGTGCAGAGAGAGATTGAAAACACTGGCCTTGAATATTGGAGCAATACAGCCACAAGCCAAGGAATGCCAGCGGCCACTTGAAGCGGGAGGAGGCAAGGCACAGACTCTCCCCAGAGCCTCCAGAGGGAGTATGAGTCTGCTGACATTGATTTCTAGTCAGTGAAACTGATTTCCCACTTGCCTTCAAAAACTGTTGAGAGAATTAATTTCTGTTGATTTAAGCCACAAGTTTGCCACAATTTGTTGCAGCAGCCACAGAACACTAATACAATATATCTCTCTTAAATATATATTTTACACATATACATTATATAGGCATATCAAATGAACATTAAGTGCACAAAGCCCTAATACACAATAAACACATTTCCCTGAAAACCTCCTAGGAAATCCTAAGAAATTGTATCACTGTCCACCTAGTTGCTTAAAAATCTGGATGTTATCTTCAGTTTCTTTTTTTTCCCTCAAATCCTTCATAGTCCAGTAACAAATCCTACCACATGTACCTCCAAAATATGCCCAATCCGTTCACTTCTTTTCACCTCCCTTGCTATCATCTTTATCCAAGTCATTACCACTTCCTTCCCAGATTACTGTATTTAGCCTCCAGTCTCTCTGTTACCATTCTCGCCTCCTCACAATACCTTCTCCAGACAACACCCAAAGTGGTCTTTTAAAATCCTAATGGGAACATTCATTCTCTTACATTGAAACCCTTACAAAATGGTTTCTCAATTTTCCCAAATCAATCTTCTTACCATTTCCTACAGCACTCTGCTTGATCTGCCTCCCCTCCTTCTTCTTCTGACCTAATTACTCCACCTTGCTTCATGCTTCATGGCCCAGGTACACCAGCCTTCCCTCTGCTCGTGAAATGTGCCACGCTCATTTCTCTCAGAACCCCGTTATGTTTGCAGTTCCCACTACTTCATAGTCTCATCCCAAGGTGTTTATTTGACTGTATCCTTTACATCATTTAGATTTCAGCTCAAATATCACATCCTCAAAGGGAACCTTCCTGACCACTTTAGTCACTACCTATTTAATTACCCTACTTTATTTTGTTAACATCACTTAGTACCATCTTTGGGGTATCCATTGATTTATTTGCCTCTATTACTCCCCCTCAAATACAGGTGCCACAAAGGCAGTGACCATTTCTAGATCACCAGTGGGTCCTCAGAGTCTCCAACAGTGCTAGCATACGGTGGGCACTCAACAAATACTTACCGATTTCATACATGGCTCTCAATCCTGGTTGACAATCTGAGTTATGCCTGATGATCTTTAAAAGTACCAATTCCTGGGCACCTCCTTAGAAATGATCGATTGAAATTTATAAGTCGTAGGGCCCCAGAATTTACATTCTGAAAAAGATTCGCATGTGTCTTGACTTTAGCTGACCTAAACACATAAGCAACATGCAAACCCCCTGTGCATACTCATACCCCACACCTAAATCCTCTTTACACATATCCTATAGCAGACTTCATGCACATATTTATGTACCCACCCTTCTTATATGTTACATACACTGCATACACCATACTGTATACACTGATCGTTACCCTGCAATTATTATCACTTAATACTCTGCTCTAGATGCCATAATTGACGTGCTGGGGATAGGAGGTCCCAGTCCAGCTCTCAAGATCTCACAGCCCCCAATTACCAAAGTAGTTCCTGCAACCCAAGATGGTAAGCATTATAAAAGAAGGCAGCACAGTGGGCTGTGGGAATACAGACAGGAGGGCAGGAGATTTTGCCAGGTTGACCAAGTCATATTTAAGTTGAAGCAAATAATGTATGATGTGTGTCCTAAAGAACTGAAGTTAATTAGGTTGGAAGGAGGCGATGAAAAGGGGAAGTGTGTTTGAGGCCAAAGGAATAGAATGTGCAAGAATATAGAACTAGAGTATATGGTTTGAATAGAGAACTACAGGTTGCTCAGTTTATTTGTTCATTCAACAGGTAAATTTAGATGCTTATCATGTGTCAGGCACTGCATTGGTCCCTAAGAATATAACAGAATATCACCCCAGACTCATAACACTGAGGGGTGAGGCCTGATGAAAAGTATTATCTTTTTAAATTTATTTATTTTGAGAGAGAGTGTGTGAGTGGGGGAGGGGCAGAGAGAGAGAGAGAGAGAGAGAGAGAGAGAGAATCCCAAGCAGGTTCCACACCCTCAGCTCAGAGCCTGATGCAGGGCTCAATCCCATGAACCATGAGATGATGGCTTGAGCGGAAATCAAGAGTCAGATGCCTAATTGACTGAACTATGCAGGCTCCCTAAAAAGTATCATTGTAAAGCCCCACAGATGACTATGATGTACTTCCAGGGTTGAGAACCACTGGTCTAGATGAACTCAAATTGCTGGCTTCTGGAACAAGGAGGGAAATTAAGGGACCAAAGGAGTAGAAGTCAAGCAATCTGGCACTATAATGTACTTTTGATGAGCTTAAGGACTCCAAAGACACCTGCTGTTTTATTCTTATCAACTAATAATAGCCAATAATAGCTCTGAGAACTACAGTGCTGCCAACATTGTGGACTTTTGCTCCAGTTGGGTCACTACCCATTGAATGCCTGATACGAACAACTTGGTGTCACTTGTTGGCAAGGCCAAGTCTGAGAGTATGAAGCTCTCCAGATGGAGACCCTTGTCACCCAGAGACTAGCAGCTTCAGTCCATGTGCACTGGGGTGATGAGATACTAGAGAACCAGAGACTTCCCCCATCACACTCTAGAAGTTGGGACAGAAGTAGGCCATTTCCCTTCTGGTTCTCTGGCCACCCAGCACCACAGAAAGCAGGGCGTCCCTCAGCAGCCACTGCCAAACAACCCGGGAATAAAGGGTTCGCCTCTCCTGTCTCCTTCATTTGAGGGGAAATCTTGCCTGAGGCACAAGCAAAGCTTCAAATTGATGTAATTTGAAATTTCAAACTGCCGGATGCAGCTTTGCTTCCGACTGCCATCTGCTTTTCCAGCATGCAATGACACCGAGTCCTTTTATTGTGTTTGCTCAACCAAGTCCACCAGTAAAATATTAATAATTTCCCCAGCGCCTGGGTGGTTTGCAAGCTTGGGATGATATCCGAACATTCATCAAGCTCATCAAAGTTATGAGCAAAATAATTTTTCTCCTTAAGCAGGGAGGGGAGAGGGGAATCTGGATTTTTATTACTCATGCATATCACTAAGTGACACTTTTAGTTTTCTCTGCACAGGAAAAGAAAACAAGTGTATTGCTTCTGGCCCCAACACTAGATACACTTTCTCTATAGAAATATAGTTATCCAATGAAGCGAGGAAATAAGTAATCTGTGAATTCCAGGAAAATAAGATAGCTGGAAAGTGGATGCCATCTCAAACATCTCTTTCCTTCACTCTTCACATGCAGTTTGACACTAAGTCCTATTGTACCTATTTATTCTTGAGTTCATCCCCTTCTCTCCATTCCTGCTGCCTCTGCGCTGGTCTATGTCCATACCAGGTCATCAGGATTACCCCACTCAGCTGCCTGTAGTTTCCTACTACTCCCTAAATCGGTTTACATTTCCCCACCCAAACTATTACCAGACACGGAGTTTGTAACTGTCAACACAATTTCATCAGTCACTGGCTTCAAAACCCTTCCTGCCCTAAAGATAAAGCATGCTTTCATCCTTCAGTAAGGTTTACAATGCTTCACTCTCCTCCATTTCCACACTGATGTCTTATGCCCCAGCCAGTCATTATTCTCCTGGTGCAGCAACCCTCTCCTACCCAGTGGGGTATGCACAGGAGAGAGCTATAGGGCATCCCACACAGTGCCTGGTTAACAGCAAAGTTCTGGAAATGGTAACTGTCATCATCATCATCTCATTCATTAAAAAAAGATCGTGCTATCTAGGCCACCATGGTTGATCTCTGTCCTCATCAAAGACATTCATGTCCTCTTCAGGGAAAGAAAAAAAAAAGTAGATTGACTACGTTTCCTTCCACTTTGGTGCAGGAAGAATGGCTCCTAGCCTCTCTGCTGTACATAAAAGACTACATGCTAAGTGCTTAAGAGCCTTGGAACCAGAACATCTTAGATGACAGGCTGGCTTTGTCACTTACTAGCTGTGTGGATTTGGTTAATTCACTTAACGCCTTTGTGCCTTCAGTTTGATCGTCTTTATAAAGTGGGCATGATAAACAGTACCTACATGTAAGCTACAGGCAAGACTAAAAGATTCATTAAGTATTGGGTACTAAGAATAGGATGAGGTACATAGCAAACACTCAACTGAGCAACTGAGTATTAAGTCCAGTGTATACTTATCTCTGAAAGCAGATTTGCACATTTTTTTTTAAATTTTTTTTTCAACGTTTTTTATTTATTTTTGGGACAGAGAGAGACAGAGCATGAACGGGGGAGGGGCAGAGAGAGAGGGAGATACAGAATCGGAAACAGGCTCCAGGCTCCGAGCCATCAGCCCAGAGCCTGACGCGGGGCTCGAACTCATGGACCGCGAGATCGTGACCTGGCTGAAGTCGGACGCTTAACCGACTGCGCCACCCAGGCGCCCCAGATTTGCACATTTTTAAAGGGACCACCAACTGATTTCACAATGCCTTGGCTCAGGCTATTTTCTCTGCTTGGAATTCTTTTCATCCATCATTGTCCACTTGGAGAAAGGCTGTGTCTTCCTCAAGGCTCAGCTGAAAGGTCATCTCCTCTAGGATGTCTTGACAGGTAGTGGAGTGGCGTGGGATTTGGGTCTGACACACTTGGCTTTAATTGCAACATTTTCACTTTGTATCTTCATAATGTTGAGTAGGTTGATTGACCCACTTAACTCTCATTTTACTCATCTGTGAAATGGAGATAAGATTTCTCTCCTTATAGAGTGGTTGTATACATTCATTTCTGGATACATTTAATTCTCTAAACCTTTTCCCTTAACCCCTATTGTGGGTAGAAATTGGTTAATCACTTTGCTGGGATCCCCCCAAAATGTATATACTTCTATTACAGCTACAGTCACTCTATTTTTGGAACTAAAACTTAAGATGTATTCATATCTTGCTTATATTATTTCAGCCTTATCTGACTAGTGCATCTCTGCCCAGTGTCGATTCCAGTTTACTCAGAGCTGTCTCCTAAAACTATAAATCTGATCAAGCCACTCCCATCAAAGCAAAAGCGGGAGCCAAGTTTGATTGAATCTCATTATAGATGAACTCTTTGGGATGATAATTAAGGCTCTCAAGGTTCTGCCCAACTTGCCATGTCAACCCCAACTCTAGCCACTGCTCCATGCTGTGAGTATTCATTGTTTGCATTGTTCCCAGAATAAGCTCTGGACACTAGGCCAAGGTTCAGGAGTCACTTTTTACCCCAAATGCCCTTCTGTTACCTCTTCACAACTCAAATCCTACCCCTAACTCAGCTGGACAACACTTGCTTTTCTAAAGCCTATCTCCACTCTACCCATGACCCCCCCCCCCCACAATTGCAATAAATGAAATAAATTAGCAATCAGAAGACTAAAATCATAGAGCCAACAGTTAGTAAATGGTAGAGATTGGTCTCAATTCCAAATGTTCTAATTCTAAATGTTACTAACACACTTCCTTGGCCTCCATCTGATGCTACTTCTGTCTACCTTCCTCAAGACACTCTTGGACCCATAATAACCAGGAGTCCCAGAACTCTCAGATACTGTGCATGCCTGAAACTGTTAGTCATAAAGGGTCATTCACTTTTGTTTCCCTTTTCATTTCTGACAAATAAGTGAAAAAATGGACACTCTCACACATTGCTTTCAGCAATGTAACTGCATAGAACTTTTGGAAAGCAATTTGGCAGTATGTATTAAGAGTCTGAAAAATATTCATGTGCTTTTACTTGCTCAGGCCTTTTCTGCAAATCTTTTTAAAGAAATTTATCAAAAGTAACTACACATAGCACACAAGTAAATGGTAGTGATTATGAACTGGAGTTCCAGGATCAGAAGAAAAGAAAGAAAGAAAGAAAGAAAGAAAGAAAGAAAGAAAGAAAACCCCACGAAATACTAGCTCTATCTCTGAATAGTTGTGTTACTTAAGTCAGTTATCTAACCTTTCTGTGCATTAGTTGCCTCATCTCTGTACTCTTTTCTACAAAGGGATATTAGCGGAACTGACTTTATAGAGTTACTCTGAGGATTGAATAAGATTTTAAGATAAGAATTTAACTCAGAGTCTGACACATTTCAAGTTCTCAATAAAGATGAGTTATAGAGAAGAAGCAGTACGAGTAGTAGTATAGTCGAAGTTGTCATAGGAGAAGGAGGAGGAGGGGGAGTGGTGAAGGAGGAGGAGGGGTTAGTGGTGAAGGAGGAGGAGGAGTAGTGGTGAAGGAGGAGGAGGAGTAGTGGTGAAGGAGGAGGAGGGGTAGTGGTGAAGGAGGAGGAGGGATAGTAGTGAAGGAGGAGGAGGGGTAGTGGTGAAGGAGGAGGAGGGATAGTGGTGAAGGGGGAGGAGGGGTAGTGGTGAAGGGGGAGGAGGGGTAGTGGTGAAGGGGGAGGAGGGGTAGTGGTGAAGGAGGAGGGGGAGTAGTGGTGAAGGGGGAGGGGGTAGTGGTAAAGGAGGAGGAGGGGTAGTGGTGAAGGAGGAGGGGGTAGTGGTGAAGGGGGATGAGAAGAAAGAAGACGGGGAAAGGGAGGAGGAAATAATTAGAAGAGACAGCCACTGCTTAGAATATTATGCCTTTATTAAGCACTGTGTTTACAGAGTTTGAATTAATAATATGGAAAATGAATTAATGACCAGTGAAAAAGCAGAATTCTAAATTCTGGGTATAATAATAATCCAATAACATATTTTTAATCTTAGAAAAATGCTGGAAGAATATGTACTTAACATGAGTAATAGTCATAGTTCAGTGAAAAGACTATGTACATACATGTAAGAGGTTATAATTCTTCAATATCTTGGCTTTATATATATTTTTTGCCCGTGGGTGCCTATCCTTCTCCAAACAGTATTATAGATACTCTGAGAAACATGACAAAATCACATTATAATTTCCTTTCATCTCTTTTGTCTCCTAACATAAATTCAACACTGAGCAAATGAGCTTGTTGATTGAGTAGGCAGTATTGTCCTCATCTGTAAAATGGGGATAGTATTTGTCATGGATTTTTGGTAAATATTATATATTTGTTTTACTGAAGATGCTCAGAATGCTGCCTAAAACAGAATACTGTTCAATAAATATTAGTTTCCTCTCTCTTGCATCACTTAATTTTCTTCTTTATTTTAAAATGTTCAAGGGGCATCTGGGTGGCTCAGTTGGTTAAGTGTCCAACTTCGGCTCAGGTCATGATCTCACAGTTCGTGAGTTCGAGCCCCGTGTCGGGCTCTATGCTGACAGCTCAGAGCCTAGAGCCTGCTTCGATTCTGTGTCTCCCTCTCTCTCTGACCCTCACCTGCTCATACTCTGTCTCCTTCTCTCTCAAAAATAAATAAACATTAAAAAATTTTTAAAAATAAATAAATAAAATGTTCAAACTGGTTGGCAAGAAAAGTAAGTAGCTCTGAGAGCCCATTCTGTCAATAGGCTGTGGACAAACTAACCACACAGCACATTTGCATCAACTATCAACAGGCTTTTGGTGATAGGAATACTGGTCCACAGAGAAAGGACACTGTTAACTTCATGTTGGTTACCATGGGTGCATGAGATCTGAGCACAGAAGAAGGTGAGGTTCAAGTTCTACCATCTGTCCTTTGAAAAGTTCTCCCGTGCTCCTCTGTGAGAGCTAACACTGGCATTCAAGTCAAAATCCAATCCCCAAAATTAATTGTGGTTTATGAAAACTGCTCTTCCTTCTGTGACAGGAAATCAGGCATTCATTTCTTGTCCCTGAGCCCTGGATGATAGCACTGTGTTCCACCTGCCAGGAGTGCTTCCAGGTAATAAGAAAGTTCATTTCGGGACATACAGTTTGGCTCTTTCCTAAGGTAAGGTGTGGGTTTAACCAGATGGCCAATTTAAGTTAGAGTGAACCTTCTCTTTAAAAAGAAAAAAAAGTTTATTAATTTATTCTGAGAGCAAGAGAGAGACAAAAAGGGAAGGGGCAAAGAGAGAGGGAGAAAGAGAATCCCAAGCAGGCTCTGGGCTGACAGCAGGCCTGTCAAATGCAGAGCTTGATCTCAAGAATCATGACCTGAACCAAAATCAAGAGTCAGTCTTAAATAACTGAGTCATCCAGGCGACCTGAGTTAACCCTTTGTTCATTTACTTATTCAGCACTTAAGTGGGCAGTTACCATGCACCATACAATGGGGATACAAAGGTGAATTGCCATATAGACCAGAACCTGTTTTAGATAAAGCACTCTTATTAAAATCAAAAGGACCAACTATGGGGTTTACTTTAAATAACCATTGTATTCTGCTAGACTCTACTTGACACAAGTTGAACAGGAGTAGTAGATTTAGAATCAAACTATTCAAGTCCAAACACTGTTGCCTCTTAGATATCTGACTTTGTATCTGGTTCATTATAAATGCAACCCCAAGCTGGTGTCAGGATTAGAGTTAGTCCATATGTGTCACTGACTCAGTAAGCAGTGGTTAGTATTAGTATTTTTGTTGTGGTTTCAGTATCTTTTTTTATTTTGTTTTTTTAAAAGATTTTCTTTAATTTTTTCATGTTTATTTTTGAGAGAGAGAGAGAGAGAGAGAGAGCGCAAGCTGGGAAGGGGCAGAGAGAGAGGGAGACTAAAGCAGGCTCTAAGCTCTGAGCTGTCAGCAGAGAGCCTGACATGGGACTTGAACTCAGGGACTACAAGATCATGACTTGAGCCAAAGTCAGATGCTTAATCGACTGAGTCATCCTAAAAGGCACCCCTAAAAGATTGACTTTTAAGTAGTCTCTACACCCAAGATGAGGCTCAAACTTACAACCCCAAGATCAAGAGCTGCATGCACTTCTGACCTAGCCAGCCAGGTGCCCCATGGGTTTAGTATCTTCAAGAGATCCTGCTGCAGATGAGAAAAGAAGGTATGTACCTCGTCTTCACAAAGCTGCCTTTGAGAAGCAAAATCCTCTGCCATCAGTAAAGCAGATGGCTTCCCATTTTCTCTTTATACCCATCGCCTTATGCTACTGGTTAGTGATTTTAGTTTCCGTTTCAGGACTTCAATTCTGACACATCCTTTCTCAAGGAGGATGGGATAGAGTATGGGATAGGAATTAACCTTTCTTGAGATCCTTGTATATGCCAGGCACTGTGTTCCTAACTTTTACCAACATTTTCTGATTTCATTTCCACAGATGGGCCTGAGGCAGATATGGTCCTGCCCTGCAAAAAGGAAGTGGTTCTGATAGGGGAGGGGATCCAAGGTCACAGAACTCTTAAGTTGTAGAGCTGGCTTGCAGTCAGGCCTGTTTGAATCCAAATCCCTGATCCTATAGTGCACGCTGAAGGCTCTCGCCCATTCTCATTACTCAATTAGGTCATTGGTTTTTCTTCCTTAGGAAGGCAAAATACGGAGAGAGATAAATGTTCAATCTCTCTTGAGTTGGATTTCTGACACCCAACACGCACACATTCCCTACAATTTGTAGCTGAGAGAAGCCTTGACCTTTAACATATTAAATAAAAACAGAAACCCCGAGGGCTTAAATGACTTGTTCAAGCCCACACAGAAAGCATGATGTGAAGTGAGAACCAGAAAGAGTCTCTTCTCAAACATAGGAGCATTCTCCTTAGTCAAAGCCACACTGAAAGACTGGTGGGGGCGGAATCTGGCCAGCACATTCTAGGCATTGAATGATGGGAATCCCAGGCAGCCAATGAGCTCATTGGGCATAGCAGAAGGGAACATAGCCTGGGCACAGTACAAACAGGAATGCTAAACAGCTCTCCAGCTGCCAGGAAGCAAGAGCATCAGAGGTTCCCAGGCAATGAAAGAGCAAGGCAGTGAGGGCACAGTTGGACTTGTCATACCAAAATAAGAGTCACTGAGGAGGACCCCAGCCCCACTGTTCTGGTGAAAGGGCCGGCACTGTCATATAGAAGCAACTGGAGGCTCCAGCTCACTCACCCAGAAACTTGAAAACAGAAAGTCTCTTAAGCGCTTTCTTTCTAAATTCTCCTTGCAGAAGCATCCTTATTCTTTCATAATCACCTCAAAGCAATCCCCAGTCAAGTACTAAAGTAAATTCAAAGCAATTAGAGAGTCTATCTACAGTGAGCTCAAAATGTTTCTGCAGTGGCTCTCTGGGAAATGGCTCAGCATACGTTTTCCCCAGAACAGTGTTATTTATGTAAGGAAGATGCTGCTCTTTCCTAGAGTGTAAAACACACACAGACGTGCGCGCGCGCGTGCACACACACACACACACACACACACACGCATTTACTATGACAAATGGATGCAACATCTCAAGAGTGAAATATTGTGTTGTGGGTTACAAGCCAAAGCAAGGCAGCATCTCTCCTATAAGCACTTATAAATTGTTGCAAACAATATCAAGAAATAGAAGCCTGCCTTGGCAAATAACAGCTGCAGGATTTCAGGGCTCAGGACTAGCCTTAGGAAAAAAAGAAAGGAAAGACGAAAGGAAAGAAAGGAAAGGAAAGGAAGGAAGGAAGGAAGGAAGGTAGGAAGGAAGGAAGGAAGGAAGAAACGACCAAACCCATTGCTTCAAATATTCTGTTGGATCTCCAGGGTGGTCTTTCTAATTAATATTTCCCCCTAATTATGTTCATGATGATAAGTGTGCTAACTTCAAAACTCACTCTTTTTTTCACCAAGGAGCTGTGGTGGGCAGAAGAGGAAGGCACTCTAGGAGGAAGGCTGGGCAGCTTCATTGTGATGCAAAAGAATGCAACAATTAAGAATATAATTTTGGAAGATGTCAGCAGCCTAATTACTCATAGGGCTTCCAGCAAATTAAGCAGTAGGTGAATTAGCTCATTTAATGAGATCTTAAGAGTTTGGAGGCAAGCTGCTTTTATTCTGCATTTGAGAAAGACATTTCCCAACTGCATGTTAATAATTTGGGCACCCCAAAATACTATTAGTTCAACAGGTTTCATAAAAAACATGAAGGTCAGTTGCTTAAAAGGGTCTGTAAGTCAGTTCAATTGCATTTCTCTGCTATCTCCGCCCTTCCCTTCCTTTTCTTCCCAAATACAATTGTCCCACTTGGAAAGCATACAGTTCAGCAAAGGGGCTTTGGAACTACAGCTTTCAGGGCAGGGTTAAAGTAGGCATAGCAGAAATTGGACTGAAAACCTGCTTTAGTATCTTCATAACTCTCTAAGCCTTTGTTTCTGCATCTGTAACATAGAAATAATGACATCCACATTACAATTTTTGTATTAGTTTTACTAGTTGAATTCTTTTACTAATGGCATTCCTTCTGTATTCTACTACGTACCACTGTGCCTGGAACAAAATACATGCTTAATAAGTGTACTAAATAGAAACTGATAAAATCAAAAGCATGGGTAAATGAATGGCTGACGTGAGGATTCAATGAGAAAAAAAAAATATGGTTTCTAGCATGTTTCCTCACCCATAGTAGACCCTCAAAAAAGAAAACAAGGGGGATAGTGGCTGTATTAGCCACATTGGGACTTGTTAGGCTTTGGAGGAGGAAGGAACCCAAGTTTCCTAGACAGAGTTATCCACTGACCAAATGTGCGGGGTGGGAGGGATTGGAAAGATGTGTGGCCAGGGCTCTCAGTGCACTGCACAAGCACAGAGACAAATGTTGCCCATGACCCAGGAGCTCTAAGTGTACTCAGAAAGGGTGGGAACAACATAATCGATCAAGCCATGTATCAGAGACTGCACAAGGGGCTCCCCATCCATCATCATGCTTTATCATAATAAATCTATACAGTAGGTATTATTATCCCTTCTTTTTATATATGAAGACACTGAGGCTCAGAGATTACCCAACTTGTTGGTACTGACACACAGTTGGTCATACATATTCCCAGGAAGTGCCCTTCCCACTTGAAAGAGAGACAGTACAGGGGCACCTGGGTGGCTCAGTCTGTTGAGCCTCTGACTCTGGCTCAGGGCATGATCTCATAGTTCATGGGTTCAAGCCCCACATCGGGCTCTGTGCTGACAGCTCAGAGCCTAGAGCCCTGCTTCAGATTCTGTGTCTCCTTCCCCCTCTGCCGTCTCCCGCTTATTCTCTCTCTCTCTCTCTCTCTCTCTCAAAAATAAATAAACATTAAACAAATTTTAATAAAAAATGAATGAATGAATGAATAAATAAATAAATAAATAAATAAAAAGAGATAGTACAGAATTTCTGAGCTGCACTATGATTGTTGCTCAGTCTCCCTGCAGCCCGGGGGCTGCAAGAGCTTGGAAGGGAAGGAACAGCCCAGCCTTGATGACACCCTATCTTCTCTCCAGTCTCCCTGACAAAGCACCACGATTTCTCTCTGCTTCACCTTCTCCTCTAGTATGGAATGGGCCCCACAGAGGTGAGACACCCAAGTTCTGAAGGTTCCTATTTGTGACACAGACCAGGAGGCTTCCTGCTTTTTAATTTCATCAGAGCACTGTCTCCCAAAGACCTCTCCTGAATCTGACTCCAACTCCATGTCCTGTCACCTTCATGGCTCTCCACGGGGAGCTTACCACCTCAGAAGGCCTTTAGCAGCTCTTATTATTATTCACATTGTAATTAACAGCCGTTTTATTGAATATTTACTACATGCTAGCCACTGGGATTTCTATGTCCCCCAAAAGCCATGAGATAGTTATTATTATCTCTAACTCATAAATAAGGACACCGAGAACCAGAGAGTTTAAATAAATTGTTCAAGCCTATTCAGCTTATAAGGAGTAGGCAGAGATTCCACGTTAGGTTTTCTAACTCCATCTAGATCCCACATGCTAAGTGTCCAATATTGCCTTTTTGGGGTGACTCTGGTTGTCATAAGTTTTTTGTGGTAAATATAACTAATACTGGTCTTTCTGGAACTTTCATCAGTTGGCCATGGTTCTCCCTCTGGAACTACACAGAGCAAGTCAGCTCCCTTTATAGGGTGCTCTTCGGGTAACGGGAAATTCAGCTCTCTGCCCAGCATCACTCCCTCCAAGAGACAGTTCTGCCCAGCCACACAGATTCTCTTTTCTATAATGATAATTCACAGTTACATGAGTTTTTTTGTTGTTGTTGTTGTTGTTATTTTGTTTTACCTTTTATGTAGTGCAGTTCACTGACATCTCATTCAACCCCACCACAATGCTATGAGGGTAGTACTGGTTTCCTGGTCCTAGAAATGAGGAAGCCAGGGCTCATAAAGTCTATTGTCTAGAGGAAATGATCTGTCCAACAGCAGAGCTGAAAACTCCAAGATTTAAAGTGAGGTATGTCTGATGTCAGGGCACCTGTTCCTCCCACATCACTACGGAAACTTTCCGAATGAATGAATCAGTGAATGGACGAACAAATGAACCATCCAAGGAAGAGTGTGATAAGTACCTTAAGAGAGGTCCAAAAAAATGCAAAGGGTGTTCAGCTCAGAAAAAAAGATGCCTTCATCTTTCCCACCAGGTCTTCAGTGAGGCTGCACTAATTACCATTTATATAAGATGCCTGCCTGCCTCTGCTGGTGCTGAGAGAAGTTTTAATTTGCTAGTGAAGGAGCTAGGGGAGGGAGTGGGGAGTGCTGTGAAGTGTCCCCTCCAAAGCAGAGTGATTTCTGTGAGGAAAAACACTGAGGTTACTAATAGGGAAGAAAAAAAAAAAGGCAGCAAAGATGAGGAGTATACTTGGGATGCAAACGCACGCCTGGAGCATCTGGCAGGTAGCATTTGCTCATCCTTTCCTTCCTGAGGTTGCAATTAAGTAGCTAATATGAGAGAATACTGACAGTTGGGTTGTCCCACAGAGCTTGGGTCCAGGTGAGTACTTACAAGTCCAGCCTCACCCAGGAGAGACTCACTGCATTAAAAAGGAAGATGCCCTGGAAAGGATCAAGAACACAAGCACGAGGTGATTGGTCCATTGCAGCTTTGCAGGCAGGGTGGTGAGAAAACCAAAGGCTTTTCCCATCCATGCAGAGCTCTCCAAGGAAGAAGGGCCCTGAGGTTACTTTATGAGAGATGAGGTGCCAAAGTGGAGAAGAGAGCATTTACAATCTCAGGGACCTGGGTTCCTTTTCTGAATCTTTACTCGCTAAATGGTTGTGTCATCCTGGACAAGTCAGTTAACCACTCTGGACTTCATTTCCTCATTTGAGTGAATGAATGAAAGAATGAACTATACAGGCAAGAGTGTGATAAGTACCCCAAGAAAAAAGATACTTAAGGTAGGGAAAAATAAGATAAGTTAAAATGCATCTCAGGGGAAAATGAAATGCATCTCCGGTAGAGGATTTGAGGGCTTCAGATGACCAACCATTTGTGTAAAATTCCTGGCACATAGTAGATATTCAAGAAACATAATAGATATTAAAAAAAACTTGAGTTCCTTCCCTTTGAGAGATGCTCCCTCACACTGAGCTAGGACACGTTCCTGTCACTGAGACTCATTTTCCCCAGGAGTCTTGCTGGGCTCTACTGAGGTGGAATCCCTGGGTCTATTGGCCCCTGTGATTGTAATACAAACACAGCACAGTGCCTGTTTGGTTGTTAGAGTCCACAAGTTTCCTAGTGGAAACATTAGGAGGGTATGGGAAGACTGAGATGGAGGTGGGGGCCTAAGGTAGCCAGTGTTCTGAGACTCCCAATTGCTTAACAGCCAAAGTACCCCAGAGCCTCTTCACCAAGCTCAGTCAATACGAATATCATTCTAGAATCCCCAGCTATTCCCAACATTGGCTTCTGCTGAGAGCAGCTGAGAAGCAGACACCTTGACGGCCTCAGGACTGGGCTTTTCTTTCACCACACCTCTCAAGAGACCCATTTTCTCAGCTAAAAGAAACATCTCAGAAGTCATCTGAAACCCCAGGCTGCCCCTCTGTGAGGAGAACACAGGCTCTAGAGTCATCCAACCTGAACTCTGCCACTTACTAGCTATGGGACCTTAGGCAAGTTACTTCAATTCTCTGTGCCCCAGTTTCTAGTAATAGAGAAATGGGATAATGATGCTAATACCTCATAGAGTAGACACGAAAGTTAAGTGGGAAAACATAAGTAGCAGTGCTTCACACGTAGCTGCTCTGTTAGCCCTCCTCTCACTACAGCCCCTGAACCCTGGTGGTACCTCCCAACATGAGTTGAGTTTTATTTTGTTATTTTAATGTTTATTTGTTTATTGAGAGAGAGAAAGAGAGAATGCAAGCAGGGGTAGGTCAGAGAGAGTGGGGGAGAATCCCAAGCAGGCTCCGTGCTCAGCACAGAGCCTGATGCGGGGCTCAATCTCTTGACTATGAGATCACAACCCGAGCTGATATTGAGAGTTGGGTGCTTAACTGACTGAGCCACTCAGGTGCCCCAACATGACTTACTCACTGAATGATTAACAGGAAGTACTTTAATAACCATAGGACATACAAAAGACAGAAAGAACAAATGAACAAGGGATGCTCAAACTTATTTTTCTTTTGACTCAGGCAAGTAGAGTATCCTGCCCTTAGTCACCTAGCTAGCAAAGGGTGAAGGCAGGATTACATACCAAATGTCAAAACTCCCAGGGAAGTTGCCCTTCTACCACACCAGGACACCCTCATCTCTGTCTTTCTTCCTTGTCTGTGTCTTTGAATGGAAAGGATTTGATGGAACCACTAATGACATATATGAATTCCGAAGCAGATATCCATTTTTAACGTGGGAAGGAAAACATTAAGATGTCAACCTTGGGGCTGCTAAATGAGCATCTGTAGCCCACACATGGGGCACCGGGGACTAGAGGCTCAGGGAAGTAATTGCCACAAATAAGACTCAACCGGACATTGATTTATTCAGCCTGTTTGCTTGATTTCCACTTTGAGCTTGTTCAATTGGCTATTCCTCTTTGTTGTTCCTTCTCAGGAACATGACCCCAGCTCATTTGAATGGAAATGTGCTCACCCATTACCTCATTAATTTCTGTAACTTTGCATTATCATTTATACCCTCCTCCTCTACTTTCGTTGCCCTGAAAATTCAAAGTATTGGAAAGAACTAGACAAACGATGCATCATTTCTCCAGGATGTGACAGGACCTGTATTTGTCATTTGCAACCCTGATTGTCATAATTCAGCCAATCCAGGCTGCAATACACCATGGGAACTCATCAGTGAGAAGATGCAGAAGGAAGGAGACCACACTAGAAATGAGGAGCTAGTCAGACAGCAGAGGGGTCTCATCAGCTCCCAGCAGCTGGTGTCTAAGAGTGATGGTAAACTGGGACTTCATGTGGGTCTAAAATAATGATGGCACTGATATGATAACAATGCTTTTTAAACTCTTACTACACAATATGTCATCTCATTTATTTTTACAACTCGACAAGATGGACCTAGAGAGGATAAGTTACTTGCCCAAGATGGCATAACTGGTAGATGATGGAAATAGAATTCAACCCCACATGTTTCCTCATAAAAAACATCCTTTTTATCACTACCCAAGCCCTCCTTTGTTTAGTTTCGCTGAATCATAACAATGTCCATTTGTTAGGTCCTTTCCCAGTTCATCTCTGAGTGTCTTAGACACAGACAAGTTTTCCATTCTGACAAAAGTCCTGTGAGGATGATGTCCTGAGGTTCATTAAAAATGAACTCAGAGAAGTTAATCCATTCATAGAAGGGCACTCAGCCTTTACAAAACAGAGGAATGGTCCCAACACAGGTCTTTCTGAGCAGGAAATGATGTTCTGTCCGTAAGACCTGAGGCCTTTCCCCAGAGATCCATGCTGATGTCAGGACAGACAGCAGGAGGTAAGGCAGTGGACAGTATGAAAAATAAAGGGCAGCAGTGTGGGACCCGATGTGATTGGGTCCTAGAGGAAGGGCACAGAAACGAGTGGAGCCAAGGGGAAGGAATTTCCAAGAGATGAATGAGAAGGCCAATTATTCACACTGGGGACACCTATTAGGGTTGAGGGTACTTTGATATGTGCCCAAGGCTCACCACAGCCTCTTTGGACATGAGGATCACAGCACTTTTTCAGGACATACCTGCTGCTAGGGGTTGAAGAAGAAGAGAAGTAGCATCAGCAGAGTGTCTACTGGGATCAAGCCCTGTGTTGTATTCAATTCTTTTTTTAATTATTTTTCTTTACATTTATTTATTTTTGAGAGAGAGAGAGAGACAGAGCACAAGTAGGGGAGGGGCAGAGAGAGGAGACAGAATCTGAAGCAGGCTTCAGGCTCCGAGCTGTCAGCACAGAGCCCGACGCGGGGCTCAAACTCACAAACTGTGAGATCATGACCTGAGCTGAAGTCGGACACTTAATCGACTGAGCCACTCAGGTGCCCCCTGTATTCAATTTTTATTAAAACTCTGTAAAGCAGGGGCGCCTGGGTGGCGCAGTCGGTTAAGCATCTGACTTCAGCCAGGTCACGATCTCGCGGTCCGTGAGTTCGAGCCCCACATCAGGCTCTGGGCTGACGGCTCGGAGCCTGGAGCCTGTTTCCGATTCTGTGTCTCCCTCTCTCTCTGACCCTCCCCCGTTCATGCTCTGTCTCTCTCTGTCCCAAAAATAAATAAAAAACGTTGGAAAAAAAAAAAAAACTCTGTAAAGCAGATTTTGTTACCTTTCCTTCACTCTACCCTAACTTCCTTATGTCTAACACAGTATTTGGCATATACACACATATAATAGCAATGCATGGAACTACTAATTCATTCATCTTCAGTTCTGCTGGCCAGGGAGGAATTAATAAAAACAGAAGCTATTACTGAATCGTTGCCTTACTTCCAATAAGTGTTGAATAATGCTCTAAAGTTTTGACAATTAGTAACTTTCCTAAGAACCTAAGATTTGAGTCAACTTCAATATTTGAGTTGGTCTTATAATTTTTTTTAATGTTTATTTATTTTTGAGAGAGAGAGAGAGAGGCAGAGAGAGACTGTGAGCAGGGAGGAGCAGAGAGGGAGACACAGGCCCCGAAGCAGGCTCCAGGCTCTGAGCTCTCAGCACAGAGACCGACGCAGAGCTCGAACCCACGAACTGTGAGATCATGACTTGAGCTGAAGTCAGACACTTAACTGACTGAGCCACCGGGGGCCCCTGAGTTGGTCTTATAGATATCATTGCTATCTTGCTTTAATTCAATGAGTTAAGTTCAACAACCATTGATCAATATATACCCTTCCTGGCCATTGTGCTGGGAATACAGAATAAAATATGGATCATTCCCTTGAGTCACCACTTGTGGGCAAGTTGGACTTGTAACAGTCAGGATACCATAGTGTGAGCAATGCTCTGATAGTGGATACAAGTACAAGGGGCTGTGGGAGGGAGGCCATAGAATAGAGGCATAGAACCAGGCTCCACAAGCCAGAGAAAGCTCACTAGGGGAGGTAATGGCCCAAGAGTTGAAAAGGTAAAGTTGAGAAAGGCATGCCAGGCAGAGACCTGTGAGTAGAGAAGCAAAGATACACAATGTAGAATGGGTATCTATAAGCAGTCAGCCAAAGCTCCCTGAACTTTATCACTGTCCCTTTTACAGAGTGAAAAAAACTTTTATTATTATTATTATTATTTATTAATATAAAAGTAATACAATGTTGAGTGAAAATGCTAGACATGAAAGAGTATATACCATATAATTTTATATATATATATATATATATATATATATATAAAGTTCAAAGACAGGCAAACTTAATCCATGCTGTTAGAAGATAGACAGCATTGTGGTTAGCTTGGTGGAGAGTTGAGTGGCAAGGGCAGGACAGTGCTTCAGGAGTACTGGGAATGATCTACTTCTTAGTCTGGGTGCTGGCTACAACGATATGTCCATTTGAGACAATTCATCCATTTCCAGAAATATGATGTGTGCGCTTTTCTGGATATTTGTGTAATACTTCCAAATAAATATTCATTAAAAAATGAATACAAAAATAATGAAAACCAATTTAGGCAGTGAAGATAAAGATGAAGTAAGACGTATAATTTAACTTCCCAGGAACAACAAAGAGAAAATTTTGCTCCCTGTGCTTCTCACTCTGGCCCAGAGGAAGGTGGTGAGAATCAGCATGAGTTTAATGACTTGCCCTGAAGAGTTTCCTTCTTAAGGAGGAGAATCATAATTTTCAAAGATAGGACAGGTTTCTTTGAATGGATTCTCCTACTCCTTGTCTTTTTTTTTTTTATATATGAAATTTATTGTCAAATTGGTTTCCATACAACATCCTACTCCTTGTCTTAATCTATCCCAGAAGAAAGCACAGCTTCTCATTGATGGTACAGAATCCCTGCATAGGTAAGTGTGCACAGGTTGCAGGAGCAGTAGGGAGGCCCCCAGCTGGAGCCTGGAGGTGAGTACAGGGAGGGAGCAGAGATTAGGCAGAAAGAAGGCCAGGTGAGACACAGAACAGGGCCTCAGAGACTCTGGGAAGGAGTTAGATTTTCTTGTAAATACAGTGAGAAATTCTTGGAGGTTTTTGAGCAGAGAACTAATGTAAATGGACTGATGTTTTAGAAAGATCATCTTGGTTGTTGTGATGACAGTGTGTGGGGAATACCAGAGGTGAAACAGAGGGACCACTTGGGGTGCAATTGCCATGGTCCAGGAGAGCAGTCGAGGTGACTGGGATCAAAGTGGAGGCAAAGGAGATGGGAGGAATAACATAGATTCAAGAATATGGTTTGGACTAGCTGGTGGATTGGGTAGGGGATAGGGAGAGGGAAAAATCATTAAGCAATTAAGCAGATTAGAGTGGGAAGGCTGAGTAACAACTCAATGTGGGCAAGAACTCAGAAATCAGTTTTAACATGCTAATATGAGATACTTGGGAGACATCCACGTGGAAATGGGCATAAGGCAGATGGAAGTCCAAATGCGAAGATCAGAGGAATGCTCTAGAATGGAGAGATGTAATTTAAGTTTTCTTGTGTACAAGCACTTTTACATTTGCCACTCTGTTTATCTCTCCACCCCTTGGCTATGACTGGGAAGTCTGTACCCACAGATGAAGAAACTGAGGTTCAGGGGGGTTGAGTGTCTTACACCAAGACACATGAAGGGTAAGCAATGATGCCTGGAGCAGAACCAAACTTACTGTGTTTATTCCCATGTGCTTTGAGATAGTTTAAACATGGTAGGTTTTCATCACGAATGTGAATTGCTGTATTCTGGGAGAAGCACTGGGACATCACCAGGATATGAAGGCATGTTTGACATATACCAAGTGGCCCAACCTTACTATGCTCATAGGTCCTATGTCTGCTTGTTGTAGTCTGTCACTTCCTTTACTGTCAAATTGATATCAGATGGATGCTTCTTCCTGCTACTAGAGTATACATTTCTACTAGCCCTTCCATGCTTCTTTGTAATACCTTATTTAGAATCTGATTCACGTCATCACTCAAGTAACTTTCAGAATTGTATGTATAAGAGAATACCATGGGAGAGAACTACTTACTTTCTTACAGACAATGGGGGAGCGTCATTGTTTAGTTCCATTTAATTCATGTCAGTGAGAACTCACTAAGCACTTACTGTACACATGTCACTATGTTAGATGGAAGAGACTGATCCGGATAAAGGCTCAGCCCTTATCTTGTTATATGCTCTCCAGTGTACTTTACTTTTCCTCCTTGGCTCTTACGACACGATTAATTATATGTGCGACTTTTGGCTTAAGGTCTCTTGTTCCTGCTAGGTCATTACTTACTCATCACTGTATCCCTAGTGCCTAGTATTTTGCTTGGCACACAATAATTTTCCCACTCAATATTTATTGAATGAATTGAATAGAAAAGAACTCACAGCTGAGCAGATGCTACAGACAAAAATATATATGCTATAGTGCAAAGACTGTTTCTGGACACTCTGGGCTTATGTCCTTGCCTTGAGAAATTCACATCTCAAGTGTTGACGTCCTGCTTTGAATCATATCAACAGGCAGGACCTTATAATCTTATGGTGCCAGCTACTTTCTAGGACTCACACCAATTACGAGTTCACAGTGACAGTCTACAACCGCCTGCTCTATGGGATGCAAATTTAGAAAAAAAATTATTGGTGTTGGCTTCATCCTTTGTAGGACACATATCCTGATCATTGTGTTAACCATACAACAATGCAACTGTGAATCTGACATGGGATTTTTAGACTCCACTTAGATCCCTGGGGTGATGTTTTATTGGATTTCTAGATGCTTTGTTCTTTTTTGTTAGACTGCCCTTCCTCCCATTTAATCTGGCTGGGTCTGTAATCCTACCTCAGTAGCCAGGAAATCAAATTCCACCTCCCAAGCTCTGATGAAGTTACCTGGGAAAGGAGGCACTGGCGTGTACTGAACTATTTCCATATCCCAGGAGTATGACTTCATCATCACACATTACACTACTAGGTCAGCCTCAGGACACCTTTTCACAAGTAACAAAAAACCCTGAAGTTTACAGAAGTGAGGTAACTTATCCAAGGTCATAGAGCCAGGACTGGAGCCTTAAAAGTTTCCCCACTGGTTCTCAGTTAACACTTGATGAGTACTCTTACCGTGAAACACAGTATTTAGGGTACTTTTCAGCTATCCTTCCAGTTGCTCCCAATAGTCGTTGGTAGGGTGAAAGAATTGATGGAAATTTCGGAGAGGGTCAGAAATCTCCGACCACTCTCCCAGATAATTCAATTTGTTACTCTATTAAAAGAAAGAAAAAAAGATACAATAATATACTGCTGTTGGCCATGTCCTGGAGGAGAGACACCCAATGGGGTCTTTCCAATGAGCAGATAACATATTTAAATGCAGTCCATCAGTCAGTAATCTGCTGCCACCCTATCCTCGGAGAGCTGCTTTATTGAACACTGTAATTGCTTGGATGCTATTATTCATTTCTGTAGCTGTTGCTATTAATTAAATATTTTTGTCGAAAGCTCCCCGTGACATTTCTTGCTGCATTCTTGAATATCTGATAAGATATACAGCCAGTACACTGGTACCCGCTGCATTTGGCTGATAGTCTTGTCCTAGTTTCTAACCCTCAAAATGCTAAAGAAATGACACAGTTTTAGTGGAAGGAGGACTTCTATTGTTACAGGATTTGGGGGTGGGGGCGGTTAGAGGTAATGCAAGGAGTCTTAGTGAAATAGATGCAAATGTCACGGTTTAGAGCTCATCGTACTGGCTCAAGCTGGAAATTGGACTAGACCTTTATTCAAAGGCTTAGCCCATTCCTAAATCAAAGAAAGCTTGGCTGGACTGGTTCCTGCAATCCTAACCTCAGTAGAAATAGGCATTTAGTCATTCATTCAATACTATTTAACCAGTGTTACCAGATATCCTACTATGTACCAGGCCCTGTGCTAAGTGCTAAAGTTACAGAACTTCACTAATAAAAAGAAAATAACAAAGCATCCTCTGCCCTTAAGACAAATCAAAATCTCTTGGGGAACACAGGTAAGCCTGCTCTAGTAGGAGGCATGCTCTAATTCCAGGTGTGAACTAACAGTAGTAACAGCTAAGGCTGTGGGGACTCTGGCCGCAAAAGGTACAGGATAAAGGGATTGAAGTGTACATACAACACAATGTCCTAGCTGAGATAAAACTGATATAGTCTGTATGTAGAAGTGAGGGGCTAAAGACTCTTCTGGCCATTCGCTTATCTGGATAACCGCATGAGGACTTATTTTTTCCTTGAAAGGGGAAGGAATCTGTGACCAGAGACTGTGGGGCGAAGAGGAGGACAACAAAGGCTGAGGATGGCATCTGTCCCTTACTGAATTTTCAGTTGGGTGAGAGCTCATTTCTTGGCAGAGCAGGGAGGTCAGAAGCTGAAACAGTTGTGCCAGTGAGAGACTACAAGAGCTGGAACACAGGCTAAGCTGTTGTGAGGCCCAGATGCACAGAGCCCTGCAGGGTTTGCCGTGCAGGACCTGGCTCCTTCACAGATACCTGGCCTATGCACATCTCTAGAACCAGCACCTCTGGAGCTTGGGGAGTAAGCAACTTTACTTGGACATGCCCTTTGCATGATGGGCATATTTGTGATAGCATCAGAGAGGCTCCTTCATAGGACTTCAAGACTGGAGGGCATCCAACAAGGGTCAGAACTGGAGAGGAAGGAGGGACAGATATGATGAGTGTAGCAGACAGTCTGGTTTTATAAGAATAGGTGAGCACTGTTTAGGCACACCTGGAGATTCTTAGGGTGAGGATAACTCTGAAAGGTAATGCAAATTCTTTTAACTTTAAGTTTATTTATTTATTTTGAGAGAGAAAGAAGCAAAGACAGTGAATCGGGGAGGGGCAAAGAGAGAGAGAAAGAGAGAGAATCCCAAGCAGGCTCCGCACTGTCAGTGCAGAGTCCAATGTGGGGCTCAAACTCACAAATAGTGAGATCATGACTTGAGCCAAAACTAAGAGCCAGACGGTTAACCAATTGAGCCACCCGGGAGCCCCAAGTTGATGCAATTCTTCCAGGGAGGGGCTCCAGCCTGAAAACTCTGAATGTAACTGTTAACAAGGTGAGGCAGCATTGGGACATTTGGGTTGTTCTTTGATTAAAAAATGAAGAAGAGGGAAAAAGAAAGAACTCAGAAGAGAGGGACAGATGGATGAGACCCCTGGCACAAATTTCTGGAAATATTACTGAAGCAGAGCAGCGTGGTACAGGAGAAAGAACACTGGAGATTAGGGGACTGGTACTGGTCCTTGCTTTGCTGGTAACTGTGCGTGATATGCAGCAAGCAACTGCCTCTCTCTGGACCTCTTTAGCTATAAATGAGAGGCAACATCATTTCAAAAGTGCTTTTCTAGACCTCTGATTCCATGATTTCAGATGGGTTACTCACAGAGTACTCAAGCTTTTAAATGCAGGAACCTCCCAACACCAGATGAGGGTTACAAATGTAAATATAACAAAGTGAGAGGAGAGCAAAAAGTTAAGGTTCTCATGGCAACCAGAATTCATAGCAGCTGTGCATTGTTAAAGGGGCTTCTCCTGACAAGCTGATGAATAATCCCAAAGTCTACCCATTGTGCAGGAATTGTCAGAGACTCTTTTGGAGGGTGGGGGTGGGGCACAAAGGCAAGATTAGCCAACCATTTTAATGAGAATTTTAATCAATGCAAAAAATTTTGGCAACACTTTCAATGGTGCCTAAATAAAAAATGTATTTATATTTAATGAGGCACTCTGTCTATTTATTATTTATGCAATAATAAATGCCTGTTGGTTATTAATAAAATATTGCTCAGTCATTAATCCTCAATAAATACTGTTAGAGTAATTAGTATTAAAGTGACACAGAATACTTCATAATGAGAAGGTAATTTTCTCTACGTTAATGGATTATTCAAACAAACCTTAACTTGCAGTTATCAAGATCAAGACCCTCTAGGGAAAGAGACTAGGGAGTTATACTGTAACCTTGAAAACTTTGAAAGTTTAAAGATTTGAAAATGAGGCCAGCAGGTGCCCTCAAACTGTTATTAAGAATCTCAGATTTCTCACGAAGAAAGGTACAGAAGCCCCACAGACCAAGTACATAGAGGCTCTGGTATGGAATCTAGGATTTGACTGTAACTAAATTGTGTGACCTTGGCAGTCACTGAGTTTCTACATGCCCTAATTCCTTCATTTGAAGAATTAGGATAATAATATCTCCCCTTCAGAGTTGTAGTGAGGATTAAATTAGATTATGTAATTTTTAAAAAACCTTGTGCTATTCCTGGGACATAGTAGATGTTTGGTGAATGATAGTTCAGGCCTAATCCTGTAGGGGAGCAAACTTTGCCACTCCAAGATACCCCTCTTTGGCATACTGATTATTCTAAGCTGGTTATTTTTAAGAGACAGAGACACAAAAGAAACTCTGAAAACCAAGTAGAAGTTATACTTTTGTAAGAGATATTTACAAGGGAAATCTCCGTTTGCAATGATAACTCCCTTGCTATAATAAGAAGAGGGAGATGAGTTTAAATATCTAGAAACTCTGATCAATGGAGTTACTCAGTTTTCCTGGGTCTCTCCCATGCATACAAGAGGTATACATGTTAATAAACTTCCGTTTGACTTTCTCTTAATAATCTGTCTCATGCCAATTTAATTCTTCAACAAGCTAAAAGAAACTTGAAGGGCAGAGGAGAATTTTTTTTCCTCCCCAACAGTCCCAAAAATAACAAAATATTTTCCGTTAGTGTAGTAAAGGAAATCATGAGCCCTGTCTCCGGAGGATCCCAAACTTTGGTAACTTAACCTTACCTGGGTAGTTGAAATCCATACACCTCAACTTTTCTCAAAATTATGACTATCAGTCAGATGCCCTCACAATGGTCCATTCTGGTTGAGATAAGTTGTTTTCATAAATGTCAAATCACTTTGATATCATGTTATTTCTGATTGTAACAGAAATAACATAGTGGAGTAGAAAAGTGTACATCCAAGAATCAAGAAAACTGCATTCACTTTCTAGCTCTGCATAAACCTCAGTCTTTTACCTCACTGGCCTTTGGTCTAAATCACATGTTGAGACAAGTAATTTCTATGTGTCTCTCAGTATTTAGAATGTAAGTATTTTATGACTCTTCTTTAGATAGTGGGTTCTTAGAATTTTCTCTTCCCTAAAGATGCGTTTTAAAGGTAGGCCCTTCCTGGGAAAGAAAGTGCTGTCAGTGACCCTGAGTTGAGGAAGGATATACCCAGTGACTATCTTAATGCAGCGCAACTTAGAGAAATATTGCTGAGCTGAGAATGAGGGCTGAGGAGAGCAGGTTTGGGGGCGGGGGCAGTGGGTAAGGGCAGGGGGAAGTTGGAATCCCCAACCACCAGAAGAAACTGACTCTGAGAGCACTGAGTGCAGAATTGCAGCTATGCAGATCTCATTTTGTTCCAAGATAACAACCCCATTGCTGCCATGAGGTGAACTTCATCAGTCTCCCATTCAATTTCATGACTCCACATGTATTCTGTGTACCAGGCACCATGCTATGGAAGGAAATACAGAGCTGAGCATATCATTTCTCCCTTCCAGATCCTTGAAAATGAGTAAATCACTGTATTAAATACAGTGATAGAAGCAAAACAAAATAATATCTTTAGAAAACTCTGTATTCTGTTTGTCCTCTAAAGAGTCAGGGTAGGAAGGGAATGAAAGCCCTTCCTAAACTCCCTGAGAAAGTTTTTGCCTATTTTCAGCTGCCTCTTTGTAACTTTTCCCTGGTACTTCTAAAAATGCTGTGCTCTGCTACAAGCTGTATAGTATAAAGACATAAAGGTGAAAGATTGTATAGTACCCAGAGCCAGGATGGGCTGGACCCAGATCTTGATTCCGCCATTTCCTAGCCTTGTGTGTCCTTGAACAACTTGCTTAATACCTGGTGCCTCCAAATCTGCCACTTCTGATTCTCCATTTGGATTGGATGTGCTAAATAAAATGCTAAATGATATATTGAAAAGAGCTTGGCTTTCTGAGACATGCAGATAGGAGTTTGAACTTTTCTCTGCCACCTATTGGTTATGTGCCTGGTGGAACCTTTTCATTCTGTTCTAATCTCAAGTTTCTAGTCTGTTAAAAACAAACAAATACCAACAAAAAAGAAGGAGGTGAGTTCAAGGGAATTATATATTATCGATACAGTAAGGTTGAAGAGTATTGGGTTAAACAGAGTTAAGAGAGTTTTTGTTTTGGCTTGTTTTTGTTTTTGTTCCTTCTGTAGAACTTACTATAACCTTGTATATGCTCATGGAGTTCCAGGAAAGGAGTAGAACATTTAGAGTTTTCCCAACTCTTTAACCACAGAATTCATTCTGATGGCATATCTACTAACGTTTTGTAGAAAACTGGCATTCTCTATAACATTCTTGAAATGGTTAATCTACTGTAGAGTCTTTGTTTCACAGATGAGGAAAATATGGTTGGGGGAATGTATTCATCTGTTCCTACTGCCTAACAAAATACCACAGATATTTGCTTTCTCACAGTTCTAAAGGCTAGAGTCCCAGATCAAGGTGCCGACAGATTCAGTTTCTGGTGAGAGCTCCTGTGTTGTAAATGGCTGTCCTCCTGCTGTGTCCTCGCATGGCTTTTTTTCCTGTGTGCACATGGAGACAGAGAAAAATATCTCTCCTCTTTCTCCATCTCTCTCTTTCTCTTCTTATAAGGCCACTGGTTCTGCTGGATTAGGGCCCCATCCTCATGACTTCTTTAACCATAATGAGCTAAAGACCCCACCTCCAATTACAGTCACATTGGGGGTTAGGGCTTTAACATGAATTGAGTGAGGAGACACAATAAGGCCCACAGCAGGAAAGGAAAGTGACTTCTTCACTAAGGTTACATGATGAACCTGTGGACTTTTGAGACCAGAACCTGGAAGTCCCAACGTGAAATCCTGTATTTTTTCAGTGACACTTCTCAACTGATTGACTGAGACAGTCTTTTGTTCATTCATTTACCCTACCAGCACTGACTGCCAATCATATGCAAGTAACTATGCGAGGCTAGGCTTGAGGACCTACATGGTCCTTTTCCCTTAAAAAGGGAACTGAACTTCTAACTAGAGAACAGGCACGTGAACAGAGTTTCAACACGCCTGGCTCATAACATTCTAAACAGCAAGGTGCTTATCTGTGCTGACCTATGCAGGCCAGCACCTTGCAGCAGCTGGCAGAATACAGGAGCTGGAGTCACAGGGTTGCAGGGTTGCAGTCCTAACACTGCTTATGCTGGCTGGATGGCACTGGGAAAATTACTTAAGCTCTCTTGGAGCCCTAGTGTCTTCCTTCCTTCCTTCCTTCCTTCCTTCCTTCCTTCCATCCATCCTTCCTTTCTTATTATTTTTTTAAAAAACTTTAATGTAACTTACTGTCAAGTTAGCTAATATACAGTGTAAACAGTGTGATCTTGGTTTTGAGGGTAGCCTCCCATGATTCATTGCTTACATACACCACCCAGTGCTCATCCCAACAGGTGTCCCCCTCAGTGCCAGTCCCCCATTTTCGCCTCTCCTGTGCCCCTCCCCCATCAACCTTCAGTTTGTTCTCTGTATGTAAGAGTCTCTTATGGTTTGCCTCCCTCTCTGTTTTATCTTATTTTATTTTTCCTTCCCTTCCCTTCTGTTCATCTGTTTTGGAAAACAGGAGCCCTAGTTTCTTAATGTGACAAACAGGGATGGGACTTTTTAGGGTAGTTTGAGGAATAAACACACAATACGTGTATCATCTAGCATATTGCCTGGCACACAGTGGATACACAGTAAATGTTAATTCCCTTTCAGCTGGGGAGAAGATATTAGAGGGTTTTTAGGCCATAGTATGCACAGACACTTCTTCTGGGACACAGTAACAGAGTTAACACTCTGGCTTATTAACAAGTATGTGTGTGGGTGTATCAATTTTAGCTTTCCAGGATCTAAGGTGCAGTGCTGGCTTCCATCATTTATCTTCCCTTCCTGCAGGGGAGTGATCCCACTGAGAGAGATTTATTAATAAGCACATGTACTCTGTTGCTAAAAAGCCATTGAACCTCTTTTTTTTAATGGTAGCATTTGTGTGCTGCTGTGAACACATTCATATACATTTTTAATCCACACAGTTCCTGTCAAAGACGAGCCCTTCTTTAAGAAGATTTTCTTTATGAGCTACCATTTATTTATCACCTGGCACGGACCAAGAACCTGTGTTTGGTAACTTAGACAAATTATTTCTCTTAATAGGTAGAACAAGCCAGAGAGGAAAGTCTTACCATCAACTTTACATTTTTGATGACTATTCTGAAGAACAGCTAGATTAGAGGCAGGGCTGTGCTTCTCAAAGTGCACTCCTCGACCAGCAGCAGCAGTGGCACCTGGAGATGAGTTAGAAATGCACATCCTTGGGTCCCAGCCCAGATCTACTGCACCAAAATCTCCAGTGGTGGGATCCAGCTCTGTGTGTTTTAACAAGCCATAAGGGTGGATCTGATGCATCTGAAAGGCTAGGTTTGCCTATGATCACACAACCAGGAAGTGTGGGGTGAGAATGGAGGTCCGACTTATCTGACTATAGAATAGAGCCTTTCTCAACTAGGGGCAATGTTCCCCCTCAGCAGATACTTGGAGCTGTCTCAAAACAGTTTTGGTTGTCATAACTCAGGGATGGGAGCTCTACTAGCATCTAGCGGGGAGAGACTAGGGATACTAAAATCCTACAGCATGCAGGACAGCTCCCACAATAAGTAACCAGTCCCAAATGTCAGTACTGCCTAGGTTGAAAAACCCTAGTCTACAATTTTATGTTGTCCATGAAGAGATACTTAAAAGGGGTTAAAAGTGAGGGAGAGAAAAGAGAAAGGAAGAGAGGAAAAGTGGGGAGGAAGAAAAGAAATAGAAAGAATGAAAGAAAGAAAGAAAGAAAGAAAGAAAGAAAGAAAGGAAAGGGCAAGGAAAGGAAAGAAAGGAAAGGAAACGAAAGGCAAGGCAAGACAAGAATTATTGAAGGAAAGAAAGCATAAAAGGAACTCGAGAGAAGAGAGAGGAAGGAAGGAAGGAAGGAAGGAAGGAAGGAAGGAAGAAGGAAAGAAGGAAAGTGGGAGCAGAGAGAGAGGGAGAGAGGCAGGGAGGCAGGCAAACAACTGATTTGGAGAACAATGGGAAGGCCTGTCCTGCCCTTGGATGTTAGGAAACTGATGATCAAAAATGTCCAATTTAAAATCATTGTGCTGAGCCTGGGAGCTCTGCAGAATGGAAACCACCTAAGTCTTCAGTATATCATACTTAGTGGAACTTTTGGACGTGAAATGTACTTACAAAATAATGTGGCATTTCAAAAGCATGTTGTCCTCTGATAAGCCAGGGTTTGGAACCAGAAAGAAAATATCTGTATGGACAATTACCAGACTGTAACAGCCAATGAATGTGATTTGTAACTTGCAGCTGCTGTATTTATTTCAGCATATTAACATATAGACATTTGTCACCTTACCAAATGCCTTTAATACTTTCTTTCCCCATGCAAGTTCCAGCTCTCCTTCTTCCTCTCTCTCTCTTTCTGCTGCTTGATCTTGCACCTATCTCTCTCCTCCCTCAACACTCTCTCCTCTCCTGTCTATTGCCTTTCAATCTTCCCTCCTTGTCATTGTCTTTTTGCTCCCTGTCTCCTGTCACTCTGGTTCCCTCCTAGCTTTCCTCTGGCTCTTGTGTTTCTTATCTTCTCTTGTCCTCCTTCCCTATGCTCTCCTCTCCCCCATATTTCTCAATCCTTCTGTTTTATTTTTCTTCACTGTTCTCTAGGTCATTCTTTTTTCTTCCCTTAGTCTCTGCCCCTCTTCCCCTTTTCTCTTTGTTGCCCTAATTCTCTGCCTTTTCACTCTGCTCCCTCAGTTTTCCAGTCCTTCCTCTCACCTTCCCTGTGCTCTCCCCTCCTTACTTTTTTCTGTCTCTGTAAAGTCTTGGTCAGAATGTCGTCTTCTATTAAAGGGGTTGTTTTCCGGAACCATACCTTTCCTGGGTTCTCAGCAGGTGTGAAGATGCATGCTTGTGGAAAGGGGGTATTGTCACTTTGGGAGAGCAGGGACACTCTCATCCATAAAGGACAGAAAGACTGCAGATCACCCCTGTGCTGCCTAAGAGCACTACAACCCCTTTTCTGACTATGGTAGGTGAGGTAAGGACCCGTAAGGACACCAAGTCCTGGTCTCTGGAACTCATCAATGTTACCTAATCAGGAAAAGGGGGTCTCTGCATTCTGGACTTTGAGGTAGGGAGATGATCCCAGTGAGCCCTAAATGAAATCACAAGTATCTTTATAAGAGGGAGACAAGGAGACAAGGAGAAGGTGGGGTGAAGACAGGAGCAGAGACTGAAGAGATGTGGCTGCTATCCCAGGAATGCAGGCAGCTGCCAGAAGCAGGAAGAGGCAAGGAAAAGATTCTCCTCCAGAGTCTCTAGGAGTGTGGCCCTATGGACACCTTAACTTCGACAGTGGGACCCTGATTATGGACTTCTGGCTTCCAGGAACAGTGAGAGAATAAACTGCTGTTTTAAGCCACCCAGTTTGTGGTTAATTTTTACAGCTGCCATAAGAAACTAACAATGTTGACCTTGAGTCTTAAGCCATTCAAACATTAAGGTCTGAGTTTTTGTATTATTATTATTATTATTATTATTATTATTATCATTATTAACCTATGACTCCCTCCTCAGCTGATGAATTCACAGAGCCCTATGTTGTAATCTTAGAAGACTCGGGTGTTTTTTGTTGATTCTTTTCATTTAAACTTGTGGGCACTTTGCATATTTTGGTATTTATAGGTTATGAGTGAATTTTATAGCTCTTTAATACAGTAAATTTCTCAACCTACCCATTTTCTGCCACTTGATAAAATCCATCAGCCTGAAATCCACATTCTTTTCTTCCCTGGCCTACTAGGATGTAGAAAACAAAGACAGAGGCTCTGAGTACCACAGACCCAGTTTATGGCTCAGCACCTGTGAGGTTTGCATAGTTAACTACATGTCTCTGAAACTCTGAGTGACTGTTTATAAACCAGAGTTAACCATTTCCCTTTAAACCACTGAGGCAAAAAAATCAGCAGATAGAATGCAACACACATTATGTGAGGGGACCCATGACGTCTTAAATAAATGGATGCCTTGATACTAAATGACAGAGCATATGGGGAACACTGAAAAGCATATATCTAACAATAAACAAACAAACAAACAAACAAAAAGGTTGGGCTCAGACAAACCTGGGTTTGGCTCCTTGCTCAACCACTTAACAGTCCTCTAAATTTGGGCTAGTCATTTGTCCCCTTGAGCCCCCTTTCCTTATCTATAAAATGGGGACAATACCATGTAGTGCATCAGATTATTGTTGTAAGGATTAATTAAGATGCACGGAAGTGCCTGGCACAGAGTATGTGCTACTCTTATGAATGTTATCAATAAACATCATATTTGTTCATTTTATCATCTGTATCTTCCTAGGAAAATAACTCAAATTCTTGGAGCCCCGAGTGCCCCAACTATGAAACAAGGACAGCTGCACCCCTCACTGGGCTATTGTAGGGATTTGATGACGTCCCCTCTGTGACAGTGGCTGACATCATTACCACACAGCATGGTGGACATCACAACAGCTCCTTTCTTCTTCAGACTGTTGCGTATATTATGCCTCCCTCCGCTTCACTGATGAAAGAAACCTCGAAGAAGAAACCTGATTTTGATGGTTTCCCTTCACTGACATGTTTTAGGTAGCTGGACCTCAATTTTATGGAAATCCAACTGATATTATTTAAAATCTGCACTGTAGAAGGGAGACACTTCATTTTACCAGACAATTCTTCATCTAGCCAAAGTACTCCGTGATTTCTTTAACTGTGCAATTCCCTACCTTCTTTTAAAATATGATTCAAATGAGGAAATTTTCATTAACCCAACGTGTAAGGGCCCCTTTTATTATAGAAAATACACCTGTCTGGGTCAGGACTGCTCTGCTCTTTGTGTGTCAGCTTTAGCATTCAATCTGCCTCTCTTGCACCCTGGGCCCATGTCAGGGCCTTCAACTTAGATTGAAAGTCCACTGGGTCATTGCTTTCTGACTGGCATCTATGGATGCTTCCCAGGCAGGGGAGCCCCGTGGGAAATGTTGCTGGTCATCACTGTCAGATGACTGCTCTGAGCACCTGTTGGCCTTGAAATTTACAAACAGAAAGCAGCAACTGACATAGCCCCTTCTTGAAGTCCCTGTCCAGTTTTTCTCTGCCTGGTTCTAAGCCCAGAATCTATCTCTCTCTTTTATGCCAGCTTCTGTCTTCCTTAGCCACCCACTCCCGGCTCGAGGTGGAAGGATGAGCGGTGGGGGGGGGGGGGGGGGGGGGGGGGGGGCAGAAGACTAAGGAAATAAACTGGCATATACAATTCATTCCAGACCTAGAGCTAGGCTGCAGGGAACTCTGCTTCCGAGACTGAGCTAACTGACTCATGCTAGGGCACGGGAGCCACAAAAGGAATCAGAACCAAGGGGCTAGTAGAAACAGGCAGAGGGGATCAGCAGTAAAACTTCATGTTGCAGCGTGTGTTGTGCTTTTCTGAGGTCACTCGCACTCTTAACATTTATTCTTCACAGCCCAACCCAGAGAGACCAGTAATAATATGCATTGTTTTTTAAATATTATACGTATGTATACGCATGCATATCATATAAATATATAGATTTCAGTCAGAAAAACTGAGGCTAAGTGCCCTGGAGATTTTTTGCCACTTGCCATTGAAAACACTGGTTTGCCTGAAAAATCTTTGCTCCAATCCATAGGCCGGCAGAAGAATACAGGTGGGGCTCCCTGGAACATATCATGGTGAGTAGTGAGTAGTTTTACTACGGGGGTGGGGAGTATCTTATCACTGAGGGTTGAGGATGTGTGGGGAAAGTGCAAATAAGAAAACACCTGGCATGCAATTAAAGGGAGTGCAGGCAGCTTCCACCGGCTAGGACAACCATCAGGGGAGAGCCAGTGGAGGAAAGCAAGCCAGACTGCTGAGAATCACCTCTTGGTTCTGCCACTAGCCAGCAATGCAAGCTAATTAACCTCTCTTCACCTCAATGCCTTCATCTGTATAATGGGGACAATGAAAGCACTGTCCTCATGGAGTTGTTAGGACGATGAAACCAGTTAATACATATAAAGTTCTTAGAACACTGCCTGCCCCCCTCAACAAGCAGTTGACAGATGTTGGTTACTATCATTTCTCTCACCCGCCCTAGGCCACTCCCTGCTGTGAGGTCAAATCTTCGCCCCCCTGGCCACGCTGATTTGTAAAAATGGTTTCACTGAGGTCTGGTCTGGCTTTTAAGGCAGAGCTGCCACCTCACAGCCTGTGCAGGACCTGCTCCTGGGGCACAGGCATGGAAGCATCAGGAATGCTCCGTGGAAGCGGCACCCATTCCCCATGAGGGCCACGATCCAAAGCCAGCCCTCACTGGGGACTTCTCTTTAGTCGGTAAATGGAGTCCTTGAGAAACAGCACAGCTGAGGCAGTGGTTCACAAACTGGAGTGAACATGAGATTTCTGGGCCCCACTCCCAGAGTTTCTGATCCAGTAGGTCTGGGTGGGACCTGAGAATCTGCATTTGTTACAGGTGCCCTGGTGAGGCTCCCACCACCACCCCCCACCCAAATCTGGGGACAAAGGTCTGGGATGCCTGTCTCTGCCTATTCCTAGCCAGGTGTCACCACTCAAGCTCTGAGCCTCAGTTTCTCCATCTGTGAGAGAGTAGACAGTCTCTGGCAGAGCTTCCTGGAGGTTGAATGAGATTATCCTTAAACCATGTTTACATAATGCCTGGAGCACAGGGAACAGCCTGAAACATATTCACACTTATCGCGTTTGCATTATCATTTCACAGGGCATTTGTGAGGGAGAGAAGGCAGCCAAAGCCTGCCAGAGAGGTGCTCAAAAAAAGTCTCTTTAAAAAATGCTACATGCATTGCAGACCTAAAACCAGCATCCTGAGAAGTGGAAAATAAACACATTCACATGGACTCTTCCCCCTGCCACCACCCCGGTCCCCCAGGTTTTTGCTTTTCTCACATAGTTACTGACAATAAAATTTATTTGCAACAAGGAAGCCATTTGCTACAAGAAATTCCTGTTTTCCAGATGAGGAAACTGAGATTTTTGTCAGACTAGCGAGCCTCAGCCTCCCCAAATGCAAGTTGCCATTTTCGTTTCTAACTTCATTGCAGCGGATTTTATACATGATAGAATTCACCCATTTCAATTGCAGAATTCAATGATTTTTAGTGAGTTTGCACAGTTGTGTAACCTTCACCATAAATCAGTTTGCGAACATTTTCATCACCCCAGTAAGATCTCCCCGTGCCCTTTTGAACCTACCAAAGATGATAGGCGAGTTGGGAGGGCTGGGGACAGGGGATGTGTTACAAGCAGGGCAGTAATGCTTGAGTCTGCCCAGATCCCCAGGCCAGATCAAGAATCAGGGCCCAGGGCCAGTGTCTGGGGGTAGGGTGGATGGATCATTGACATTGAGAACACAGGAGGCCCACCCCCTGTCAGTGCTGAGGGCCTTAGAGAGTATGGCCTGAGGACACTGGGACTCTGCTAAAGCTGCAACTTGGAGGGACTCTGCTGTGAAGAAGAATCAGCAAATGTGTTTCACCCTCATGGGGCTCTTTGGTCCAGATGCCCACGCAGCTGGCTGTGGCCAGGAGGGACTCTGAACACTCAGCCTTGGTGAGAAATGAAAAATCAATGCCTTAAGATCCATGGCCAGATGATAATAATGAACAAGACCTAACAAGCGAGATCCCTTTTGCTCCTTCAGGTCACAGGTGCTCAGCTGCACGCCAGCGATAATGGTTGGTTGATTAATAATAATAATAGCTACCGTTATTGAGAAATGAATTTGCGGCAAGGTATTATGCCAAGAAATCTACGTCCCATTCACGATGATACCATTCAATTTTCCTGACAGCTCTTTGAGGCAGGAACACTTTTCGTTCCTATTTGTTTTCCATGAAAAAAACTAAGGCTCAGAGAGGTTTAGAGACTTGCCCAAGTACACACAGTAAGTAGGTGACAGAATCAGAATTTAAAACCAAGGCTATTTGGTTCCAAAGCCTGGGTTCTCCCCAGGTAATACCGTGGTGCCAAAACAGCAACAAGGGAGCACGGGACCGGCACGTGAGACGTTTTGGAGTGGGTCCCCATCTACTGTCTCACTTAACCTAGATGGGAGTCCCGTGAAGGTAGGCACCACATCTGCTTCTGTTCACTTCTGAATCCCCAGCACCTGGCACCCTGCCTGGCACCCAGAGGTGTCAATAATTATTCGTCAATTCCACATTGTTGGGCCTCTAGCATGTGAGGTAAAACGACACTGAAACATCCTGGCTTTGTTACTCAGAAGTTGAGTGACTGGCAAGTTACTTCTTTGTGCCTCAGTTTCCTCATATGGAAACCAAACAAAACAAAATAAAAAGGGAAGGAAATCATCAACTTCAGAGAGTTTTTGTGAGGAGTAAATAGGGCCAGCATTTTGCTGCACGAAGCACTCAAAGATGCTTTTTTATTTATTTGTTTTATTTTAAAGTTTATTGACTTTTGAGAGAAAGAGAGAGCAAGTGAGCAGGGGAGGGGCAGAGGGAAAGGGGACAGAGGATCCCAAGAGGGCTCTGAGCTGACAACAGACAGCCTGATGCGGGGCTTGAACTCACAAACCATGAGATCATGACCTGAGCCAAAGTCAGACGCTTAACCAACTGAGCCATCCAGGTGCCCCTCAAAGATACTAACTCTAACAAGTATTCTTAATATCCCTATTGGAGAGATAAGGAGATTTTGGCTCAAAAGGACAATCTTCTTAGCAAAGGGCCAAAGGCAGAATATGGTCGAGGCAGGACACAGGCTCCTGTGTCTGGACTCCAAGGCAGTCCAAGGCTTTTTCTTGACCTTACAATGCTCAGAAAGTATTTTCAGACTGAGAAACATGTCTGGCCGCTGACTCAGAGCCTGGCACAAACCAGATCCCAGAGTGCTGTGATGGCCGCAGGAGAGACTGCCTGGGAGGCACCATGGACCCATGAATTCAGAATCTCCATCCAGAAAGGATGCTCTCCCAGACCGAACCTCTCTGGCAAGCACCTCCTCTCTGCCTCCCCTCCCTCAGGAATGTTCCTGTGAAGGTGCAGCCTGTGAATTCTGAAAGGGAACAGTGAATGGTTGCTCTTGTACATTGTTATGCAAATGATACACAAATTGGAGTCTTAAATCTGGCCCTAATGATGCCATCCTGCTTTGTCTTCCAGCTTTCCTGACACCCATTCTGAGATGCACCGTGCAGATGTTAGTTTATTATGTACACCAATAACTCACTCTACCTCTCAGCGAGGTGGGCCGTTAGCAGCCAGCATCTCAGCCCTGATAGCCACGGAATGCGCCCCTGCGAAAGATGTGTGATTTAAGCTCTCTGCAGCCCACAATTCAAGCTTTCTTTTATCAGGGCCCAAGCGGCAGCTAATCGTGTGACAGAGCGATGGCAAATCCAGAAACAAGGCAGATCCCACAAAGAGGCTGATTAAAAGCTTACTTGAAATTTGGAAAATAATAATTTTTAAAAATGATAACATTTAAAAAAAATCTCAAGATGCACAAAGAAAACCAATTTAGTCTGAGCCAATCCTTCATCCTCAGAAGGATTAGAAGGTTCTGCTTTATGCTAAATGTGGAGCCGACTTTGCAGCCAAAACATAAAACGTCCCACTAATTATTCTTTCAAGCTTCAACATGTACTTTATTAATCTTTTTTTCCCCACTTTAACAGCCGCAGATGTAGGCTTAATTCAGTGTGTAAGCAACAGAACTTGTTTAAGTTCAGCGTTGTCAGCTGCATCATTCGTGTTTGCCACACAAGGGCGGGCGCCGTTGGTGGGGCTCAGAGATGGAAGTCATGTCAATCATGTGTGGCATTATCCTTCCAGGAGATAGCCTGTCTTTAGCATATCCCAGGCAGTATACTCCAGGCAGAACAGTGTGGTGTCTTTGGAGAGCTGCTCAAAGGAAAAGAGACAGCTGGAGGAAGAATCAAAGCAGTGATGGTACAAAACACCCTGTCCTGCCTAAGGATCCGGAAGATGCTCCTTCCTCATGATGGATCCAAAAGAAAAACAATGAACTAGCTAGCACGATAAAATACCAATTACATGGAAACTTGACACTTCAAGTTCCGATTTATTTTTATGTTTAGGGGCCATTATGCTACTTCATTCTTTTATGTATCTGTCCATCCATGGTTTTTTCATGAATAATTGAATAAACTATATCACTTTTAAATATACTGCCTACATAGTAGGTGTTGAGCACCTAGTGTGTGTCAAGCACTGGGTATGAGACATAGGCAAGTAACATACAAATATCCTATTCTTTAGGAAAGGGAAGAAGAGAAAAAGAATTGCTATGTATTGAGTGCCTACCATGTGTCAGACACTGTGCAGAGAACTCCCAGTATTCCTTACACCCTGAGCGATAGATATTATCTCCATTTGCAGGTAAGAAATCTAAAGGTGCAAGTTTGACTAACTTGCATCGCTAGGAATAGTGGAGCTATCCACTATCCGCTATCCAAGACCACCATACTCCTAATTCAGCGTTCTTTCTAAGCCTAAATTACAAATGCTTAGGATTGCCGATAACATGATTGCAATGCAAGGTGAAGGTGAACGACACTTTAAAAAGCATGTGGATAAAGCATTATGGAGACTTAGAGGAAAAAGAAAATGTGATCGGTGTGGGGGTGGTGGGATGGTACTGAGGAAGGAGCTCTAGAGGAGGAAGCAGTTGACCTATGTCTTAAAGGGGTTAGACATATAGCGATTAACATTTAAAAAGGACATTTACAGGACAGGCGACAGCAAAAACCTAGAGGCTGGAAAGCATGGACCATGTTCAGAGAAATCGAAGTAGTTCAGAGTGTGAATAAAGGTACATAAAAATGAATTTAGAAATAAAGTGTAGGATCAGACTGCAGAACTTCAGATAACATACAAAGGCATTCTGCATTAAAAAAGTGGGGGAAAATTGGTTCCATCTTCCACTTGTAGTGAACTTAGAGAATGCTTAGCTTTATACCAATCTGAGATTAATCGATGCAGCTACAAACAAACCTCTGCTGAATATATTCACATCCTCAGCATGGCTTCTGGGATCAGAAGGCCTGAGTTCAAGTCCCAGTTCTTGAGCTCCCCAATTCAACAACCCTGAGCGGCTGTGCTGCAGAACTTTACATTGTTCTGAAGACCACAACCATAAGGGTTGGTGTAGCTATGCGTCATGTGTAAATGACACAGCAGGACAATTAATGGAAACAGGCAACAACTACCCATCATGTATTTATTTATCCACAAGTATTCCAGTAATTATGCACACACACTTACTAACGTGAGCTAAGCCCAGAAATACACGCAAAAAATGTTCTCATTTCAACCCCAGAACAACTCTGAAAGCAAGACAGCTTTATCCTACTTTACAGTTGAGGAAACTGAGATCCCAAGAACTTGTCCAGCCAAATCCAAGATCATACTCCTAGAAAATAACACAGTTATTCTAAATCTAGTGCTCTTTCCAACATATTGCTACTTCCTCACACTTGTCATTTAAATTGGTGATGGCTCTCAACCTGTATGCTGCTGAACATTTCAGAAGTGTCCAACTATACAGTGAGCAATGTTCTAACTTCATTGATGTTATATACTGCATACTATCAGAGGAACGCTAAAATACGGGCATTGTACAGGGTACAGCTTGCTGGGAATCGTGTATCATTGGGATCTACCCTACCCATTTTATAGGATATACAATTGTATATCCTATAAATAGAAAACGTTCTTTATGATAGTTTTTTGTACACTTGTTCTGTGCTTCGCACTACTATGATATGAACTCCCTGGGAGTTAAAAGTGTGCTCCACTCATCTTTGACACAATCACAGCACCCAGAATAGCACATATTTCTAAGAAACCCCAAAATTTAGTGAATTAAATTATAATTCCTCATATTATGATGATGATAATGATGATTGCTAGAATTTGTTGAGCACTTACTTTGTGCCAGGCATTGTGTTAAGTGTTTGCTATTCGCGAATTCCTGTGATTTCTATAGCAACCCTTCATTTTCCAGATAAGATGACAGACAGAGAGAGGTGAAGGAGACTGCTCAAGTCCCCACAGCTAGTCGGTGGTAGTCCTGTGATTCCGGGTTGTGACTGCAGTCTGGCACATGTCCCCATGGCGGTACTCTGTTAATGACGCTTATTCAGAATGTGCAAACAGTGCTAAATTGTTCATAAGCACCCACATCCATCCCCCCATCTGTTCCTCATAACAATCCCATAATGTAAGCAGGATTATTCCCACCTTAGAGATGAAAACACCAAGGTTCAAGGCCACACACTTGATGAGAAAGCCACAACAGTCTTTTATTCCAGCAAGAAGCATCATGCTTTGTCTTCACTCAGGAAAAAATACACATATCTGAAAAATCCCAGGAATTCTCAGAGCAATTACAGAGTCTCTTGCTACAAACACAACAGAACCTTCTTCAAAGCACCACGCATGCTTGGAAGAGCACACACATAAAAGCGTAATACGAACACTTGTCGGTTTTACCCCCTTGTTGCAAGAGAAGAAGAATGTTTATGCACCAAAAAAATCTAGCTGCATTTCCCAGTTTAATTAGTTTTGTCAAGTGCCTGCAATGTGATTTCCATGTTAATTTCCCCATATCCCATTTCAGCTTCTTTATATTCCACTTCAATTATTTGCTTAAAAATTGAGAGAGTCACGACGACTGTGTTCAAATTCCACTCAACTCAACTAACATTTATGGATGTGCTGTCATGTCCTAGCTCTGCAAAGCCCTCAGAAAGACAGTGCCTGCCCTCCCACCACCCTCCGTGCCTTTCACAGACATCTCTAATCGACCAGGCGGCAGCTCCCAACTGATGGATGCAGACATGGGATAATGAATGAAAACTACCTGCCCTCCAAGTGGTTGGACACTTTCTTGCAAATTCCCTTCCCATTTTATTCTCACAAGGTAGTGGTAGCTCCACGTTTACAGAAAAGGTAAGTGTGGCTCACAGAGGTGAAGTGTCTCCCCTACAGGCTAGACATCGCACCCATGAGAAGCCTCCCTGCTCTCTCCCATTCAGTGTAAAACTCCACTTTCGGGTCATCTGTTGGCTTGGCCCATCAGGGGTCTGCTTTCCTGGCCTCTGAGCCAGAGTGCAAAAGGGAGTAGGGTGAGACCAATCCTGGGTGGTAAAGAAGTGTTCTCACGTTAGCCTGCGGAGCAACATTTATTCTCTACTTTATAAATGAAACTGCCAGACGTGGAAGGAATCTTTTTAAATCAAGGCCCAACTTCATCTCATTTAATCTTTACCTCATTAGTCTTTGAGATAGCCATTATCATCCTCACTTTGTGAGGAAGCTGAGGCACAGACTGTTTACGTAATTTGCTGAAAGTCACAGAGCTCGTCTAGTGACATCCAAGATACAAACTCAGATCTTTCTACCCTTATAAGCCTGAATATTTAATGAATTGTTTTTTTCTGACTTCCTCTCTCTTCTGCCTTTAGAACACAAATATTTAAGGTAATCGAGCAGGCAATAATTTATTTCTTATTTCATCTCCTTTTTCTCTTCCTCCACCTAAACATGTTTTGTTGAGCAAATGTTTTATTAACAAATATGTGGCTGCACGTTTACATTTAACGAATGTTCTCTGAGCCCGGTACAGGGACTGTAGGGTACAGAGACGATTCACAGACACTTTCTGACCCCAGGGAGCTTACATTCTGGTGGGAGGTCGACTGACCAGTCCAGTTAAAATACAATGTGGTTCTGACAACAGAGATACAGCGGATTGGGAAGCACCACATCTGAGTTCGGACTCACTCTGAAGTTAACCAGGGTAATTAATATAGCTGCTAAAACAAACAACCCTCAAATCTCAGTGGCTCAGTGCAACAAAAGTTTCTATCTCATGTCACAGTCTGAAGTGTGCTGGGAGGCTCTACTCCACCAGATGACCCAGAGACTCAGACTCTTCCCTTTTGTATTTCTGCCACTCTATTCAGAGTCCTCTGCGGGGTCTCTCCCCCACCCCAATCTGGCCCACCAATGGTTAGGAAAAGAGAGGGTGTGGTAGATTGTGAAGTAAGGCTTAGAGCCAAGCCTGGAAGAGGTATACATCCTACATGCCACTGTCCACACAGGCAGTCTTACCTCTGAGCCTCTGGAATGTAATGACTAGATGCTTACTGCTCCTTTTCCTTAGTACATGGGAACACACATCCCCAACTTCCCTTAGAAGTAGAGGCCACGTGGCTGGGTTCAGATCATGACCTGCATTAAATGCTTAACCAACTAAGCCACCCAGGCACCCCAAAATACCTCTGTCTTTGTAACGTTACACACCTTTGTAAAAGCACTCACATGCTGTGAATGTTACTCTGCTAGGAGTCACTGTGGGTGATTCTAAGCAGTCATCACCATGATGTTTTGGCAGGTAGGGAGGTTGAATTCATGAAGTTGGGTGGTTTGCCCTGTGCCAAACAAAGATGGCAGGTGCAGATGTGGCTCCTGGGCCCTGGGTCTTCCAGACCAGTGCTTAGTTTTAGTACTTGAAAGATCATACTGTGATAGTATCTTGTCCCCATAAATTATGATTGCTTGTTGGTAAATCTACCTCTGTCCATCCCAAGGTGAGAGTCTCCTGACAGCAAATTTAGAGGTTTTCCATCTCAGTGCCTTAGGAATAGGGCATGTTGGTGACAGGCAACTGGTAGATGTTGTATAAATGGTTGTTTAATGAATAACTGAATGATGCCAGTGAGTGGAGGGAATGGGTTTACATGACTGACAGAGGGAGGGATGGAACACAGAGGCTGGCAGGGTTAGGCCTGGGTCCCAAGAAAGGAGGGGACAAAAAAAAAGGAGAAGAAAGGACAGGACATGAAACAGGGAAGTAGTGGTCAGTGGACAGCAAGTTTAGTTTCTTTACGGCATTTGCCAAGGGCCTGTGCTAAGTGCAGCCTTCACAAACCTACTGTGAATGTGAGGCTTTTTAATTAGCAAAATGGCTGGCTCCTTTTGTGAATCCAATAAGCGAACCAGAGTCCAACAAGAGGGAGCAAGAAGGCAGCTGCCTGTCAGTAGCCTTGGCTTCCGCTATGTTGGACTGACCAATGCCAAACAGGGCCCACGGACAGAGACACGTGTCTTGACCAGTCTGGTCTAGCACAATTCCTTTAACTCTGCGGAGCACCTATCTTTCCTCTTCAGAACCCACCTTGCATCACATCTGCTTTCGGGCACCCCTGTAGTTCACATCCTCCAGAACCTCTCCCTCCACCCCCCTTCACCTCCCTCCTTACCTTTCCATACTCTTGGCTCATTTCCTATTTCCATTCTGCCCCCCACACCTGACACTTAATTATGTCTCTTGGCTCTGAAGTCTGGCTTTGGTTCTTGGTCACAATTTATACTTCTGATTATGCTGCCTTTGGCCTTAACTGGAAAAGCACCTTGCGTAGTCCGGCTCAGCTATAGTGAATACCCCTGACAAACATGTCTCAAGCAGGGACCCAGCCTCCCTGGCTTCTATTATTTTCTCCATGGAGGTTGTGTTGGTTGTAATATTTGGGTTCCCAACATCTATTCTTCCCCAGAATGATCTGTCAAATCAGTGTTTACTCTGTCCTGGCCTTACCTTAAAATCACCCATGATGCTTCTTAAAAATCCAATATCTGGGCCTGCTACAAACTCTTTCTAAAAGTCTCACTGATCTGGGGCGCCTGGGTGGCTCAGTCAGTTGGGCGTCTGACTTTTGATTTCGGTTCAGGTCCTGATCTCATGGTTTGTGGGATCAAGCCCCACGTTGGGCTCCATGCAATGATAGCGTGAAATCTGCTTGGGATTCTCTTCTCTCCCTCTATCTGCCCCTCCCTCTCCTGCATGCACATGCACATGCACTCTCTTTCTCAAAATAAATAAATAAATATAAAAAGGAAGATAAAAGTCTCAGGGTTCATTCTAATGCATGGCCACCATTGAGAACCACTGGTCTAAATCAATCTGTTAGCTCCATTTTCCTTGCAGGGGAATGGGCCTGAGCCTAAATCCTGGGGCAAGAGACACAGGGAGAAGACGGGAGCTTCTGCAAGAAAGACACAAGATAGAGATGCAGACCCCCTCCCCTCCCCCCCCCAGCATTAGGGTGTGTCATGTTCAGATGTGAAGCAGGAAATTGCTGCTGCCACCTTGCAGCAGATGAAGGGAGGCTGAGGCAACATCAGGACACCAACTACGGAATGTTAGATGGAGACTAGATGTGAATCAAGTGAGGAGAAAGACCCTGGGTCCCCATTCTTGAGCCCAGTAACCAACCCAACCTCAAGTCTTGTCATTTAATGAGGTAATACATATCTTTATTGTTTAAGTCAGAGGTCAACATTTTTTTTTTCTGTAAAGGGCCAAAAAGTAAATATTTTAGCTCTGCCAATCCTATAGTCTCTGAAACCGCTATTCTGCCCTTGTAACGTGAAAGCAGCCATAACAATACATAAATAAATGGCATGGCTGTGTTCTAATAAAACATGGTTCGCAAAAACAGGCAGTGGGCTGGATATAGCCTGTGGGCCATAGTTTGTTTGCCGATCCCTATTTTAAGTCATGCTGAATCACTGTGCTTTGTTATTTGCAGCTCCTGGGGATACGAGTCTGATTTCCCGAAGTTAAGACTACATTACTGACCCCTTCCATCCTCCCATATACACAACTTCATGTACCTGTTAGTCAAATCCCCCTTGATGCCCTGTGGGTGTGTCCAACTCAACATAAGCAAAACTGAAATAATCTCCACCACATTTGTCTCAGGTCTGCTTCTCCTCTTCCTTCTCCACTTAGCAAGGGACACCATCACGGTGAGCCACTCACACTAAAGCCCCCAACTCCTCTTTATCGACTCTGCTATCATGAGTCAACCGGTCACCATGCTCCATCAACCCTACCTGTAAAATATTTCTTAATTCTCCATGTATCCCAAACAATTTACTCCGTGCCAGGCACAGTGCCCGGAACTGAGAACGTAACAGCGTACAAAGCAGACCCAGTCCTGCCCTCACAGAGCTTAAGAAAAAATTCTCAATGTATGATGAATAATGGCCGGTACCTGCCATTCCTCGGACGTCCGATGTGTCAGGCTCTGTACTAGGCACTTTGCAGCAAGACAGCTGTTCTCCAAAGTACACCTGAGTGTGCATCTTTTTAACTCTTATTCATAGATAAGGTAGCTAAGGAGGACTAAATCACTTGCCATAGTCACAGTGGCACCATGGTGACAGCACCAGAACAGGAAGCCAATCTGTTGCCCCACGAAAGCCAAGGCCCCCCTCATGACCCCATCCCCTGCTTGTCCATTCTTGCACCACCGTGGCTTTCTGGGTCACACTGCCACTTTGGGAATGCTTGAGCAACGAGTACCCCAGATGCCACCTGGATATCACTTTGGCAAAAAGCCCATGACGAGCGTCTCATCAGCACAAGAGCTGTGCAGTTAAGCACAGGCTGTTCCAACACCCATGTTGGAAATCAGTCACTCCGTTCTTTGCCAGACAGAACTGCCACCTGTGCCCAGGCAGAACTGTCTCCCAGAAAACGGTGAAAACTCCAGTGCTGGAGGGTGGTGGATAGGAGTTCTCAGCAAGGGGCTCTTTCCAAAGTCAGGCTCTGGCTGTCTCAGCCCTGCCATCTCCCCATCACATGGAGCATCTGAAGGAGGGTGACTGAGGAACTGAGCCCTAGAACTGTGCGGACCTGCATTTAAATCCTGCTGTGGCCTCAGACAAGCCACCAAATCTCCCCTTGCCTCCACCTCCACCTCAGCAACAGGAACCAGGCTGCCTACCAGCCAGGGTGGTCTGGGGATGGAAGGCAATGAGGACTGAGAAGAAGGGAGAGTATGGAGCAGACGTGAGCCAGGGCTCGGTGGCTGGCAGCCATCTTCCCTGCCGTGGGCGCTCGTGGGCCTTGGCGGCCCCTCCCGGTGGGGCTGGCAGAGGAGGGTATGGGAGGAGCTCTTAATAGCTCACACATCTCAGCCCAACACACATGGAGCCCTGGCCCCCCTTGGGGCTGCTGTCTTCTCTGTTCCAGATTTTCAGCTAACTGCTTCATAGGTACATGACATTTAGTTATCATCGCCCTGTGGGGTGACCTTCCCCCGGTAAAGAAACTGGGGCGCCGAGAGTTTAACACCCTACAGCTGGCAGATTTGTAGAGTCAGAACTTGAGCCCTGGTGTTTAGGCTCCAGAGGTAGCACTTAACCATGCTGCTGCTCCTGTTCTCTTCTTCAAACCCCATCCTGCTTATTGTCATGTGGGCCATTGACAGTGCTCTGATGGCATGCACTTGCTTAATTCACCAGGTCCCCCACATTTGGGGCTGTCTCTCATTCTTGTTAGCTGCTCCCCTGCCCGCCCCCCCCCCCCCATCACTCCTCCAGCCATGTATTGGAGCTAATGTCTGCACGCCTAACTGTTCAGCTAAAACTTAAAAGACTCCCATTTACAGGACAACTAACTAATAGTCCGGCACTATGCTTGGCACTTTAACTCATCTTATTTAGTCTCCATAATAATGCATAGGTAGGCCTCACTAAGCCATTTTTCAGAAGGCTCAGAAAATGACAGCTATTGAGGGATTAGATGGAATTCACAGATAAAACTCTGCTCACAGGGCCTGTGCTTTTTCCTCCATTCCAAGTGCTTTTATTACCCAAGTCAGCACTCGATTCCCTCCCTCTCTCTTCTCTCTCTCCGTCTCTCTTTTCTCCCCTGCCTCTGCCCCTCCTATCCCCCCTCCCTCCTTCTCTCTCTCTTTCTTGCTTCCCTTTGGTAGCTGGAGCTACTCATCAGCTGCCAGAATCCCTGGATCTAGCCCGTCCTAATGGCCACAGACCTTAGAGCTCTGACTTTTCAAATCCTGGTTGCCTGGTAACAAGCTCTACCTCCCTTGCCCCTCCCACAGCCCCCAGCTCCACCCCCAGCCCGAAGTAATAGACTTCTGGTCACTTCTCTTATCCCTCAAAAATGCCCATTTAACTAATGTTTTTAGTATTAAAAAAAAACTGTCCACTAGAGCCAGGGACTCAGAATGGACGTTTTACCAGAAGCCAGGACCTTAGAGCACAGCGGACAAGAAAAAGCCTGGGGACCAGCTGACCTGGACTTTCTAGGACCAGAGATTTACTTAACAAATGTTCACTGAGTATTCAGACTCCAGCCACAACGCACCTTAGTAGCTCCCTGCAAGGAGCTCTCCTCTATGGGTTTTGCTGGTTCTACCCTCTGCCCGGGCCCATCCCTCCCTCACCACACCCCAACTATATTTGTCAGGCCAACTCATTGTTGGCCCTCCATCCTATGAGAAACTTTGCCACACACCTCATCACAGGTATGAGTCCATTTTTGTGCTCTTATACCAAGTGTTAACATTTATCAACTACTTATTGGACAGTACTGGAATTTTTTATGTACATGGCTGTCTCTTCTATAAGCCTAGAAGTTCTGGGGCACCTGGGTGGCTCAATACGTTGAGCATCCGACCTCGGCTCAGGTCATGATCTCACAGACATGGGTTCGAGCCCAGTGTCGGGCTCTGTGCTGACAGCTCAGTCTGGAACCTGCTTCAGATTCTGTGTTTCCTTCTCTCTCTGCCCCTCCCCCCACTCACACTCAGTCTCTCTCTGTCTCTCAAAAATAAATACATGTATAATCTTAGAAGTACTTCAAGGGCAGGTAATGTGGATTCTGCAAATCTGAGCACAATGCACGGGGCCCACTGAGTGTTTTTAGGGTAGGAAGACAAGAGAGGAGAAGAAGTAAAAAAGAGAAGGAATAGAAAAAGAGAACAGACAAGACGAGAAGGCAGGGAGTAAAAAACAGAAAGAGGCAAGTTATAGAAGAAGTTAAAGAATGAGGGAAGGTAAGAAGGTAAGAAAAATAAAGCAGAGGGAAGAACTTCATGCAATCTATTGCGCTAGGTCTTAAGAAGGGTCACAGAGATGAGTAAGACCAGGTCCTTACTCTAAGAGAGTTCACAGTCTACTTAGGGAGACACAGTCAGGGAAAGATGAAGACAGTCTGGAGACCAGGCAGAGAAGTCCCGAGAACTGGAGTAAACCAGTCACAAATTCCATTTTGGGATGCTCTGCTTACCCAGTTGGATTTCAGACCAGCAGCACCTTCTTCTGGATTTGGTGACAGTGATGCAGTTACAGCCAGATTAAACATGGGTTTAGTAGATAGATTCTTCCTTCCTACAGTCCTATCCAGAAAGCCTGAAAGACCTGATGAGGACTGCCCAGTACATGCCTTGTACACAGTGGATGCTGCAAGATTTATGGAATAAATAGAGAGCATACAAAACTTATTAAGAACTATGGGATCTTATTTTGAGCATCTCACAGGCACACAACTTGACTGTTGAGTGTTTAAATGAAGGAGTACAGTGTGATTCCTGATACCTTCCCCAATGCCTGACACATAAGAGATAAATATGTGCTGAATAAACAAATTTCAACATCATCTTCATCATCATCTCAAATTGCCATCCCCACCCCAACCCCCTACCTGGGTATGAAAGCAAATGGAGGCACCTTTTACACATTCCTCAACAAGACCGTTTTTATTACACTGCACATGAAACTAGCAAGGTCTCAGGTTGCCTTGTTTAAATGACACTGAATTTGAAGCGTCACTTTCCAGCATGTTCAAAAATATCTGAGTCAGTGTATCTTTGCAAACTTGTTAGGACTCATTTTGCCTGACCTTTAATCCCTTTTTAAATCCTTATTAAACACTTTCGTAGAATCAAAGGTGTTCATTGTTTTCATAATCATTTCTAGTTTCCAAACCCATATTGACATTTCCCCCTCCTCCAGACCCTTTCCAGCCTTCCCAGGGAGAAACACAAAGCAGTACTGAGTTGTCAAAATTCTATGGGCAAGTTTCAGGGTTAGAAGTAATACCTAAAGAAGGAGAAAAATTCCAGTTGTGCAATTACTGCCTTGGATATTGGGAAGGGAGATGAGGGTGTCATTTGGAAACATTATTCTGGAGAGAGGCAATGTGATACAATGGGAAGGCTGTAAGATTTGGAGTTAGCTTCCTATATATTTAAGTCCCAGCTTTCCCGCAAACTAGTTGTATGACCTTGTACTAGTCACAGTCTACCTGTGTTTTCTTCATCTCTAAAATGAATGGCCCAGATATAATAAGCTCTAAGATGCCTCCCAGCTCTAATATTCAGAGATATTAAAAAGGCTCAGGATATGCTGATGGCCAAAAAGTGAAGGGTGTTTCAGTCGACTAGGGCAATTCATATTTTATTTATTTTTAAATTATGGGAAAGTTCTTTGGGCCAGTTACAGAGGCCCCATTCACTGCTGAAACAAATGTCCAGGACTTCAGAGCTGTAACATTAGGTATAACATTTAGAAAATAGAAAAGGAATAAAATTGTGCTTTCCTACTTATAGCCTTATTAACAGCTTTTTATGCCATCAGTAATGTGGTCGAGTTTTTAACCATAGAAGTCAAACAATATTTAGCTTTGGGAGAGGTGAATAAATTGACATTTATGACCTATCTATTATTAATTACTATTTATTCAGTACCTACTATATATTAGAAAGCAGTTCAGAGATATTCCTTATGTTATCTAATTTCACATCTACACCTGCACCAGGAGGTAGGCATTTTTCCCCCATTTTACAGATGAGACATCTGAGACCCAATAGGAGGTGGCTTGTCTAGTATAATATAACTAGTAAGGTAAATTTGAACCCAGGTCTATCTGATACTTAGACCAATAATTTTTCTATAGTATCACTTATGAAATATTCCAATTAAGTAAAGGGCTCCCCTTCAGTGGGAATAATCAAGCACCAATTAGGGATGCTGTACGAGGGATCACTGTGCTCGAGCAGATCCTGAGGGAGTCAATGATTCTATGACTTAAGTCACCGAAAGCAGAGTAATGACAAGCAAATATCCCTAAGCACCCCCCCACCAACTGCAGAGGATTTGCAATGTGTGACCTCTTTTTCTTTTAACGTTTCCTGTGACTATCTTTCTTCCAAGAAGAACACTATCTCTTTCAAATTCAGAAAAATCCACATCCTGATCCCTCCCAACTGTTATCATTGTTCCATTCTTCTAATGACCTACTATAACCACAGAATTATTATTCTGCATTAAGACTTGTCTGTATAATCCCAGGAGGTAGAATGAGGAATGTGAAATTTAATTCACTAGCATAGGAAATATCCACCTGTAATCCCAGGCAACATTAAGCTGGGCTACTCTGCTTGATAATGAGCCCCTCCTTTTTACTGGATGTGTTCAAGAAAGTGCTTAAATACCACTTCTACATGAAGCCATGACCACTAATCACCTAAAATAACTCTTTCTTCTGCTTTTTTACAGCCATTATCTGTAAAATTCTTGTAAGGAGCTTTGAATATATTTGAGCTTCCTAGCTAGACAATAAACTGAAGACAGAGACTATGTCTCCGGGTAAGGAACTCTGTGTAACAGAATGCTCCATAGGAAGAACTCAGCAGCAGCAGCAGCAGCAGCAGCAGCAGCTTCATCATTATTAGTATTTAATCAAGGGAAATGCCAGCTATTTCTCCATTAAATGGATACCTTCAACTTAGATTGGGTCTTCTGTGAATGGATCCCCCCAGGGAAAGAATAGAGCAGGCCCTGTAGACAAAGCCTTCCCCTCCCAAGGTGGCCTGCTCGCACAAATGACCCCAGTGAGAAACTGGGTAAAACTGCTGAGATCAAGGGGTCTCGTGAGAAGACAAAGACCAGGACTCTGCTAGTTCCCAAATGATGTCAACCAACAAAGCAAGTGTTACAGAAGTAAAGCTGCCGTAAGAAAAATATCATTTGAACATGTGACCCACACACAAATCCATGACTCAGAGGCTGATGGGAAAGACTGGTCTGAATGCAGCCTGTGGTAGAAACTGGAAGTCTCTCAAGGCCTAATTTTTAGTGTGGCTGTCATGCGTTGGGCACAGGCACTGAGCATGTGTTTATAACCTCTATGGCCATTTGCTACATGCCAGTCTCTATTCTAAATGTTTTTCATAGATAGAGCCTTTACTCTATGAGGTAGTTAAGTGATATTGCTACTTTATGGATGAGGAAACTGATGATCAGAGAGTGGTAGTTTCTCATGATTAGCAAACAGGAGAGTCAGGATAGAGCCCCAGGTATTCCAGATAAAACCACCGGGAGAGAGAGAGAGAGAGAGACTCCTAAAGGGGAATAAGGAAATTCCTACCAATAAGAGTAGATGGGGCTCCATAGGATTAAGTGGAAAAATAATAATATTCATTATTTTAAGCATAAGCATATGATACCCCAAACCGGAAAAACAGGGAAACATGGAATGTGGCCAAAGGACCAAAACAGAGGATGGTGACAAGAGGGCAACTTGTATTATCAAAGTAGAAGTGGACCAAGAGAAAGGAAGTCAGGAGGCAAATGTAGGAGTTGGTACAGTGGAAAGATCAGAAAATCAGGTAAAAAGAAAGCAGGAAGGAGTGGACCTGAAGAGGCAACAATTCTAAGCAATATGAAGCATCCAATTAAATTGAGGTCATGTGACTTTAGGAGCTGAGGCTGCCATTATGCTCAGAAGAAGCTAAGGGGCTGGGGACCAGAGGCATAGAGTAAGTGGTCTATATACTCTTCTTTCTCCTCTCATAAAGCAAAGTTATTCCCAGTAGTCTAAGAAAGGTGGCTTCCAAAAGATTGGCAAGAGGGTTCATCTTGCTATAGAACTCAGGCTATTAGCTACCCTGAGAAACCTAGAGAGAGAGCCCATGGGCAAAGCCCTTAATAAAACTCTTCCTTAGAAGCCAAGTCTCTAACTTCAAAGCAACCTGGATGACTTCAGGATCTGCTGACTCTTGACTTTTTCCTACAACATTACATAAGGTCTCTGCAAGACATTAAGTGCCAAATAATTGTCCCATGCACACTTTCCAACTTAATCTGCTGGTAAATGACAAGTGATTTTCGAGAAGCTCCTCTTTGATTCTCAGTTTGCGGGACAGAAATGCAAAAGAGATGGCTGGAAGGTGCTGGGGAGACCCAGTTGAGCCCCTCAGGAAACCAAGTTCAAGTCTCTCCATGTGAGATTCAAATGAGCAGGCTTGTGTCCTGAGAAGTTGGGCCTGCATTTCAGCCCCAGATCTGACTCCAGGGACTTCAAACAAGTCCCTCCCTCTCTGAGCTTCAATAAGAGGACAGGACTAAATGACATCTAAGGTCCCTGAAGTTTGCCTGTTGTTATCATTACTACTGATACTCATGTGCTAACAGGCAAGACTCGTGTTATATTTGAAATGTGCTTACTTTTACATTTCTTGCTGTCCCTTCAAAATAAAATGAGTTATGTTAAAAGCAAAATCCTTATCCTTCATACAGTGAAGTATTTGTTACTATAATAATAATAATATAATGTCTGAGACTTGCTTGAAATACTTGAGTCCCTCCCCCTAATCCCCATAAAAGAATATTTGATAAAATAAAATTGGCAAAATGTTGAGATTGTCGAAACCGGGTAAGGGGTAAATGGGAGTTTATTATAGGAGTCTCTCTACCTTCACGCATGCTTTCTTTAAATTTTTCACAGTAAAAAATTAAGAAATAAATAATAGAATAGAATATAAATATATTCAGTAGAATAGCCTCTCCCTGCCTTTAGATTAAAACTCCATGACTTTCCGCCTCACTCCTGAGTAACAGACCATTCTAGGGGATCTTTAAGTCACGAATGCATTTTTAGTTCAAAAATGAGAATGTCTAGTCCAACATATAAATCAAGCCTTGACCAAGATTTAGGGCTGATCTGACACCTCTCAGTTCTGGGCATTTTAGGATGGAGACTCACTGGAGGAAAGCGGGGAGGGCATGGCTGGCTGAGCTACATATGGTTTCTAGCCTCCCCATCCTGTACCCCTGCCCCAACCAGGGGTGGCAGGTAAGAGGGAGGAGGGAGAAGAGACGGGACAGGTCTTACTTGCACTTGCATAATAAGCAAACTAGCTTTAGGATCTCTGGGTCTCACAGATTTTCAAGGCTGTCTCTTTGTCTAGTGGGCAATTTTTAGGGCTCTAGAGCGGTGTTGACCGAGAGCAATACAATGCAGGCCGCGTAGGCAAGCCACACATTCAACTTTCTAGTAGTCACATAGTAAAAAGTAAAAAGAAACAGGTGAAACTAATTTAAATAATATATTTTATTTTACCTGTCTAGCATTTAAACGTGTGGCTAGTGGCTCCCATATTGGACAGCATAGTTGAGAGGTCTCTGTCCCTGGAGACCACTTGCCAGGTGACCTGATCATACATCCCATCTTGCCTGGAGAGTCCTGGTTTAGTCCTGTTGTCCAGGCTTTCTTCTCATTAAATTACTTGGTTATTAACGTCCCTGGTCACTCTCCCAAGTGTCCCTGTTTGGATAACAAATCATACCATATCATCACCCTGCCTGTACCTCCCTATCCTTGAGGGAGCTGAGGGCTCCTTCTCCTTCCTCATTCCTCGGTGCTCTACTTGAAGGGTCAGGCCTTTTCCCCCCTAGATCAAGGGTCAGCAAACTATAGCCCATAGAGCTGAGAATGAGTTTTAAATTTTAAAAGGTGTAAAAAATAAAGATTATGTGACATGGAAAATATGCCTCTGGCAAAGCCTAGCTTCCTACCTGATGTTTTACAAAACAAGTTTGCTGACCGTTATTCTCTCTTTTCTGGAGCAAAAGGAGGTCAGACCCCAGTTTATCAAGCTTCTGCCACCGTTCCCTCTGGGATTGAGGTGGGGGGAGCAGATCCTTTACCTCTTACCTGGCTTGAGGCTAGGGGGTAGACCCATGCTTCCACTCCTCTTCCCTGAGAGTCAGTGGGGACTCCGCAAGAACATTCTGGAAGGAAATCTCATTACTCAGCTCCCTTTCCACTCTCTCTACCCTAAGCCATTTCCTCTAAACATCTGCATAATATAATTTGGCATTTCACTTTGGGATTTCATTTGTGTTATATCTTAGTGTCTAGTCAAAATTTCCATTTTAAGCCTATATTACCATCACCACATCACCATCTTTCATAATGTGTGTCCTTGAATAGCCTGAGTTTGTTAGGGATAGGATCTCTTTTGTCTTATTTTTGAATCCCTCATAGCACTTAACACAATGCCTCACACAGCATACATCCACAATAAACACTGTTTGAATGAAAGAATTAATGATAATTAATTCATACGCTCAACACTTCAGCCCAACTAAACAACTCAAAATTCTCTGAAGACACTGACATTTTTTCCCTGTGTGCCTTTGCATATACACTACCTGGTGTATCTTCCTCCCTTCCCTTCTCATCCACCATCCTCCAAGATGCAGCTCAAAGAAAACAATAATATAATTTTATTAAAAATTAAAAATAGGGGCACCTGGGTGGCTCAGTCGGTTGAGCGTCTGACTTCAGGCTCAGGTCATGATCTTGGCGGTTTGTGAGTTCAAGTCCCACATCGGGCTCTGGTGCTGATGGCTCAGAGCCTGTAGACTGCTTTGGATTCTGTGTCCCCCTCTCTCTCTCTCTCTGCCCCACCCCGGCTTGTGCTGTCTCTTTCTGTCTTTCAAAAATGAATAAACATAAAAAAAAAATAAAAATAAAACTCTGATACCCTCAAATAGAAAATCATAGTCCCAGTAAAACCTTCCCACATCCACTCTAGAAGAATTTAGCATTTTTTTTAATTAAAAAAAAATTTTAATGTTTATTTATTTTTGAGACAGGAGACAGAGCATGAGTAGGGGAAGGGCAGAGAGTGAGGGAGACACAGAATCCAAAGCAGGCTCCAGGCTCTGACCTACCAGCAGAGAGCTGGATGCAGGGCTCGAACCCAGGAACCATGGGATCATGACCTGAGCTGAAGTCAGAAGAATTTAGCATTTTTAATCCATAGCCAGTAACACATTTCTTTCCTCTGGTACTTGAAACAGTGCACCTTGTCTGGAGGTATAATTGTCTCTCCCATATGTCTGGGCTGTGTATGTTCTAATCACCTAGAAAGTCTTTAAAATATGCTGATGCCTGGGCTCCGTTCCAGACCAAGAGAAATCAGAATCTCCAGGTTGGGGTCTGGGCATAGGCATTTTCAAAATGCTCTTCCGTAATCTCATATGCAGCCAGAGTTGAGAACCACTGTACAAAATGGTGAGCTACCACAAGGCAAATAACATAGCTTCTCTCTGCAACTCTAGTTATTAGCAAAGATTACTGTGGAATAAATAGTTGTCAAATGAATGAACTATGAACCGTAATAGAAATATAAAGAATAATTTACGTAAGGCTATTAGAAAATATTGTGAGATAAACAACTATATATTAATCTAATGACTTCTGGTTAATTGGACAGGTTTATTTAACCCCATCAAGCACATAAAATGACTAGAACCTCACGTCTAACTAAGCAGTTTTCCCAATTGTGGTAAACTTGGCTTTAAAAGAAATATAGATGGCCCTGCAAAAATATGGACATTAAGGCAGTTCATTAGCATGGTCTCTAACCGAGTCCAAAAGACAGACCTCCAAAGACCCCTCCGATAATGTAGATATATTTCAAGGTTGTTATCCTACAGCTGTCAAGCCCAGCCTCTCCTTGCCTTCTGCTGTGTAATTTATACTTGAGACTGGCATGAGAGTTTTTTATTAATGTTTGTCAAGCAACACTCTCTGCTCTCTTGTAATTACGCTGCCTGTTAGTAGCATTAACTACAAACATATCTCTTGGTTTTCACTTGTTAATTTGTGCCTCTCCTATATTTAGAGATAGCAATAGATGTAGTCATAAGATCAGAAAATTGCTGATGGTCAGGGGAGTTCATGAAGGTATGCATCCCTTTGCCTGTAATTAATCTGCAATGAACTAGGGTCACACAGTGGAAATATCACAAAATAAGCTCTGGGTTTGAGTTGGTCCCTGTCACTTACCCTGCGTCCTTGGACATCTAAGCTCACCTCTTTATACTTTGCACCACCCTTCTCAAAAATGGAAGGTAATAATGAAATCTATTTCAAATGCCCAGCAGAGTTATTATGTGGATAAAATAAGATGATAAACCATAAACACCTATGCTAATACCCTTGCTTCATTCATTCAGTTGCAAAGACTGTCTACACACCCAGGTACTAAAGGGATACAAATAATGATTCTTGTTACCATTGTTATTTTAAGGACCATACTATTGATACTATTGAAATGAAGCCCTTCTGACTCTTGTGATGGTTAATTTTACAAATCAACTTGATGCGGCAGCAGGGTATTTAGATATTTGGTAAGACATTATTCGGGGTGTGTCAGTGAGGGTGTTTCAGGGTAAAATTGACATTTGAATTTCTAGACTGAGTAAAACAGATTTTGTCCTCGCTAAGGTGGGCGGGCCCCATCCAATCAGTTGAAGACCTGTATAGAAGAAAAAGGCTGAATAAAAGGAAATTTCTTTCTGCTTGACCGCACTGGCTTTGGACATTGTTTTTTTTTGTTTTTTTGTTTTTTTTTCCCCCTGCCTTCAGACTTACACTGAAGCAACAGCTCTTCCTGGGGCTGAAGCCCACCAGCTTCTGGACTGGAGCTACACATCAGTTTTCTTGGGACTCCAGCTGGCCAGCTGCAGACCTTGAGACTTAATAGCTTCCATGATTGGGGAAGCCAGTTCCTTATAAGTCTGTGTGTGTATGTATATACAAATGTTATGTATGTGTGTGTATATATATATATATATATATATATATATATATGTGTGTGTGTGTATATATATATATGTGTGTGTGTGTGTGTGTGTGTGTGTATTTTTTAAACATATAAACAAAACCAATAGAATGTGTGTGTGTGCGTGTGTGTATGTGTATGTAGGTACACATACATCCTATTGGTTTTGTTTATACACATACACACACATACACACACACATCATATTGGTTCTGTTCTTCTGAGGAACTCTGACTAAAACATGTCTATAGCAATATAAACACTTTTGGGAGAGGGGGGTGCTTCAGGGATAGTCTTTAACTAAAATTTCTTACACTGATAGAAATGTTTTCAGTGCATCCAATAGAAGTTGCTATGTGAGTCAGTGGTTATTGGAATCCACCGGCCAGCTTTAAAAACATCAATTCCCAGTCTTGTGACTGGATCTTATGAATTAGTACATTCAGAGCCCAGGAATCTGGATTTGTATTTTTTTTAATTTTTTTAATGTTTTTATTTTATTTTGAGAGAGAGAGCGTGAGTGGGGAAGGGGCAGAGAGAGAGGGAGACACAGAATCCGAAGCAGTTTTCAGGCTCTGAGCTGTCAGCGCAGAGCCTGACGTGGGGCTCGAACTCACGGACTGTGAGATCATGACCCAAGCCGAAGCCGGACACCCAACCGACTGAGCCACCCAGGTGCCCCAGGAATCTGGATTTCTAGCAGTCTACCCAGTATTTCATCTGACTAACCACATTTGGGAACTTTCCACCTAAGTGGTTTGACTGACGGAACTCGAAACCAAGGATCTGCCCTGGTGTCTGAAATCCCATCACCTCAGGTTCATACATGTGGTTTCTGTTTTGTCTCCTGCTAAATGCAGACAAGCTAGAAAGATAATATATAAGGCCTTTAACCATAAATTTAGGGTATATTTATCCTGAATTCAGCTCTGATAATGTTCCTTCTGCATCCAAACACCTTCAAGGTCCCCCCATTGTCTACTTAATAAAATCCGATCTTCTTCCAATGGTATCCAAGTCCTCCCAAAATATGACCTCTGGATAACTGCAAGACCATTGTTCACCACAATTACCCACAAACACCTCACAGTCCAGCTACCACAGAGGCTGCATGGGTCCTGTTTTCACCTCCGCCTGGAGGGCACTGTTACTCCTGACCACCATCCTCCAGATTTTAGGTCAAACAGCATGTTATTCTTAAACTTCTCTAATAACTCTCTTACAGACTGCTTTATACCTAGGCACCAGAGTACATGCCTCCCCTCTTGACCGGGAACTTCTTGAAAACAGAGGTCTGCTCTCCATGTCTGCATCCCCAGAGCTCTGAATTTGGCACACGGTGAGATTCACACATATTAATTGAGTTGATTCAGACTCTTTTCGTACATGGACACCAAAAGGGAAAAATGAGGAAGTTGGACATTTAGTTGCAAAATTTCAAATGCTACGGAAAGACAGCATACTGTGCAGGTCAGACAGCACAGTGTGTTGGTGGGAAGCAAAAGCTTCGCCGAGATGGATGTGGGTTCGAGTCGCACCTCTCCTACTTATTAGTGATGTGATGGGTCAAGCTACTTCACCTTTCAGTGTCTCAGTTTCTTCGTCTGTAAGTGAAGACGATGATGGTATTACCTGACAAGGGCTGTCGTGAGGTTTAAATATGCTGAGAGCTTGGCATGTCAACAGAAAGTACCGTATTCACATTAATAAACTATACTTGTTATTGGGTCTTTCTTATTATTTTAGCAACTTTTGGGCAAGTGAGCACAGGCCTGGACAGTGGAAAATCCCTAATGTGTAAGTAAGTAGAAAAGTGGAAGGGTCCTAAAGCTAGCTTATCTGGTGGGCAATGTCCATTTGTGAAGGGTATTTACCTCGGGGGCGGTGGGGGCGGGGAGGGGGAACAGCCAGAGCGTTATCGTCTTCTTCCATGAGTTGCCTCTCTTCTCTGATGGATTTCCTTAAGGAATATAGATCCACAGGAGATTTATGTGTGTGCTCTGTTTCCCAATACTTAACGCAACTTATTTGCCACCACTAAGCATTCATTCTTTTCCTGGAGGTCAATTCGCAAGGTGCCTGCTCCTGCCAAGGGCAAGATTGATAGAGCAGCAGCTGCTGACTTGATGGCTAATGTACATGAGGCCGGCCTCCTCTTTGTCTCTGGACTAGAAGGACAAATGGGCCAAACTCAATCCTTGGAATTGAAAAGTGATCTTAGATACCATTTTGTCCAATCCACTGTCTGGATATCTGACAAAGCTCAGGCCTAGATCAGAGAAAATAACTTAGAATACAGTACAGACCTGTGGTTGCCAAAGGCCACTTGTCTGTGACAAAGACAACCTGTTCTGGATGAAATGAGAAAAGGAAGGCCAATGTTGCAAGGCTTTCATAAAAGTGAATGGGTTGGATATTTTTTAATGTTTATTTATTTTGAGGTGGGGGGGGTAGGGAACAAGCGTGCACACAAGCTGGAGAGAGGCAGAGAGAAAGGTAAAGAAAGAATCCCAGGCAGGCTTCATGCTGTCAGCACAGAGCCTGACATGGGGCTCAATCCCATGAACCGTGAGATCATGACCTGAACCGAAACCAAGATTTGGATGCTTAACCAACTGAGCCACCCAGGGGTCCCTGAATCGGTTGGATTTTTGTAATCCAAAGTTAAATTCTTCATACTTTTATAATATTAAGATTACTTTTCTTTACAAGACCATGACCGTTAATGCCAACTTGTCTCTTTAATGACCTTACCTGGGTAAATAAATGTAGATAACTCTATGTCCTTCTCCACTGTTTTGTTGTTGTTCCTTCAGTCGGCTGTTTTACTGGTCTACAAATTCCCCGAGAGTTTTGTACTCTCTAATGTCAAGATTGAGAACAGGAGCTGTGGAATCAGAAAGACCTGAAATGTTATCTTTGTTCTTCTTCCAAGTTGTATGACTTTGAAAAATTCATTTGACTTCTCCATGTCTCTAAAATGACACCAATAGCAATAATGTCTATTTTACCGGATCACTGTGCAATGAAGAGATACCAGATGGCATGTGGTTAGCACCGGGCCTGGCACAACGATGATGATAGTGGGTGGTTAAATAGGTTTTTCAGAAGTCAATCATGTAGATAGAATGTTTAAATGAAGAGCAGACTCATAAGGATCAAAAAAGCATTTAATTTCTTCATGTGAGATTATTCCTAGATGTAGCCTGTATGCTTTGAAAACTGCTGCTGTTGGATTCAGACAGAATGGACTTACATGCTACTAACCTGAGCCAGTTTCTGGTCTAATGCTTTTAAATAAGGCAATTAACTTCCCTGAGTGCCTGTTTCCTCGTACAGTAGAAGATAGTCTCCCATTATAGAACATCAACCCAGTAGGCATTTTACACACATCCTTATGTAACATACACAGCAACCCCATAAAATAGATACAGTTGATTATTGCTATTTGTAGTAATGCTCTATAAAGCTGTGTGAACCCTGAGCCATTGCTCCTAGGGGAAACACAGGGTTAGGTTCCTATGAGCTTCTGGTCACCACAATTTAATCAATCAATCAATACCTACCTTGATTTATGTGTGTTTCTTTTAAAAGACACTCTATTTAATATATAGTTGATTCATTAACATTGAAATCATGGCCAACAGTACTAGAAAACACTCCTGAATGAAACGTGTCTAACACGTGTATTTTCTCACAGCCGTCTTCTGCTTAGGAATACCAGGTAATAGTTCAGCACTACACTTGGGGTTAAACCGTGGGAACCGGTGAGATCGCCAACAGAAGGCACAAAAATGTGAAATAAGTGGTGCTGAAAAGGTCTCACAAAGGATACCTGTTTACAGTAGGACAGCTAAAACAAGAAGGCAGAACAGTGCCTGTGGACCTCAGCTGGGAGTATGTGTGTTAGGCAACTCCTATTTTGTTGCTCTGTTCATGGTGCATGTCTGCTAATGAGCACAAAAGCACCACAAGTATTGAATCTGGATTCAATCTGGATTGTATCTGGATTGTAATCTGGGATTACAAATAAATTTTAGTGAGTAGCTGTATTTGCAAATAAAGAATCTGCCAAAAAAAAAAAAAAAAGAAGGATCACCTGTGCTATTCTGTTCACAGCTGAGGACTCTGATGCTCAAAGAACTTATTTAATAAAACTAGCTAATGGCGAAGTTGATTTGAAATGGGTACATGTTTTCAAAGAACATTCACACATTCTCCATTATTAACCCCAGCATCTAGCGCTGCATGTATCCAAGTTACTCTACCTATGCAACAGGAGGGGTTTAAATAGCTACCTCACAGAAAGACGGTGAAGATCAAATTAGCTGATGCCCTCGGAGGTGCTTTGTAAACTGTAGAGCATTACACAAATGTGAGAGTTTCATAAGTAGATTCAATTAGAGTGAAGTTTCTCTATCCACTATTAAGGCTGACTATAATGAGCGCCCTGATTCTTCCACAGTTGAAAGAGACCAAGATGAGAACCAGGACCTTGAGAGGTCCAGGGCTGGATAGCCCTTATCCCAGCAAGCAATGTGAAGCTGGTGATTCAAGCTAATTCAACAGAGCCTCAGTGGGATTGCTCTTCTGGGATTCTGAGAGCCAAAGAAGTGCTTACAGTATATTTTAGCTAAAAGATCAAAATGCAGGTTGAATGCACTAAAAAAGTGTTTCTGATGTCAAGTCCGCTTATAGTCACTGTTATGAAAATCACCCAGACTGGCAAAAAAAAAAAAAAAAAAAAAATCAACAGGAACAGCATTAGTCAGCACTATTAGTCAGTGGCTATTGGCAAGTGGGAGTATTATCTCAAAAACAGTCCTGAAGGGGCGCCTGAGTAGCTCTGTCTGATTTCAGCTCAGGTCATGATCTCTCATGGTTCATGGGTTCAAGCCCTGCATCGGGCTCTGTGCTGACAACTTGGAACCTGGAGCCTGCTTCAGATTCTGTGTCTCCCTCTCTCTCTGCCCCTTCCCTGCTCACACTCTGTCTCTCATTCTCTCTCGTGTGCAAAAATAAATAACCATTTAAAACATCAAACACACACACACACACACCCCAAAAATAATCCTGATCCTGATGCTGCTTTGCTGTGCTTGAATGAGGGAGGGGGCTTCGAGCTGACACTCTGTGTTAATCACAAAAGGGTATTAAATTAAGGTGAAACCATACTCATCCAAACAGTATCAGAAGAATTAACCCTCTCAGATAAGGAAAACTTGGTAAAAAGGGAGAGAAAGGACTTGAACAGAATCATACCCTTTAACTCACTAATTAACTCACTTCAAGAATGTTAATAAAATGACCAGAGAAAGGAAAAATTTGACACACAAAGATATTCATAGTGTAGTTATTTCCGATTTTTAGCTTTTATACGTAATGGGAAAGTGGTTTAAAAATTATGACACATTCACACAATACTAAATATAATTAAAAATCATTTTAAGAATTTTATCAATATGCAAAAAAATATAGTGAGTATAAGTTTAAGTAAAGAAAAAAACCTAAAAGCAGGACACAAAAAGCATGAGTCAACTGTGTTTATGTGTGCATTCCTAAAAATAAAACAAATAAAAAATTTAAAGGAAATATGCCAAATGTTAGCAATCATTGATTTTTTTGTTTCTGAAATTATGAGTGGGGTTTTTATTCATTTTTTTTTAATTTCCAAGGTTTCTACCATAAATATATGCCATTATTATTTTTAAGATGGGGGGGCAACAGCATAATGAAAGTACAATCTAATTTGCTGTCATACTCCACACCAAAAGACTGCTCTGATGAACAGAAGCACAGATTAAACAAGATTTAGCCTGTTCATCTAACAGGTCACTGATCTGTAAAAATATCAGATGTTTTCAGATTTTTCAAATCATTTATTATTAAGCAACTAGTTGGAGTGTAGCCAACTTAATTAAACAAAGAACAGGAGATGGCCCCATCCCCAGAACAGTCCCTGGGGGGCAAGACTCTCCCTTCTTCACCTTTGTACTGCCAGAACCTCATGCCTGCAACAGAACAGGATCTCAATAAATATGTATTGAAAGAATGAAAGATTAGAAAATATGCTACCATAAAATCACAGTTCAGAAGCCATCTGTTTCATTCATTCGTGTACGCAAAGTTTTATTAAGCACTTATTACATGTACATATGAGTAGGCATGAGCAGCCTTCAAGACCAGGCAATGACCTATGACATTCCCAATACATAAACAAATAAAGAACTTCACATAATAAGAAAGTTATATGAATAAAATGCTAAGGAGGTTAACAAGAGGGAAGAATTTCTCCATGTGGAAAATTATGAGAAGGCTTTTTAGGGGGCATAGGATTCGAACAGAGTCTTGAAGGATAGATAGAATTTGGACATGAGTGTGGAAAGTGGGGAGAAGGCATCTCACTGAAGTAATGAGAAAAGCAAAGTTTTAAGGCAAGAATTTATAAGGCTTAGGGAAAACAAGAAGTGCTTCGGTTTGGCTAGAGCATGGAGACCTGAGGTAGGTAATGGAGGGGGCACTGAAGCCATGGGACCTGGTTACATAGAGAGGGATTTGAGTGTCAGGTTAAGATTTGCTTTCTCCCACAGATAAAGAAGAAAAATGGAGAGTCTTTGAGTAGTTGAGTGACCTGGGCAGAGAAATGCTTTAAGGAGACACTTGGGCGGCAATTCATAAAATGAATGGGAAAATGGGGAGGCAGAGCCTGAAATGGGGTAGAGCTCCCCATGACAAAAACCTCCAGTGAACAGCTGGGAATATTCAACCAGCTAAGCAGCTGGAAACTCAGCTCTTAGTTCCCTCAATCATCAGAACTGCCCCCAGCTCTCTGCTGCTGGATTTCCTTTAAGATGAGATGCTAAGGACCAAGCTTTAAGAGTGATGCTTGAACCCTAGGCTCAACCACCAGCCCAATTCCTCCTCTGCAACAGAAGCGCTTGAATTGCTTTGCAAATATATGCAGATACATGCGAATAATAAATCCATTAACATGTGCCCCAAGCCTCAAAGGGAAAGGTTTGCTTTGATCAAAGCTCATAATGGGATATATCCAAGGGGCAGAAAAACAATATCCTGCTCAACTCAAACAAGGGAAGGCTTAGGTTCTGAAACAGAATGCCTGGTCTTAGTAACTGCTATTCATTGAAATATTAGGGCATATGGCTTTCCCCTTCTACTTCTCTGTTTCCTGAGGCTGGAATTTCCGTAAAAGATCTCTCTGCTTCAGTTTAGCATGGCTGCAAGTACTGACGAAAACGTGTGTGTGTGTGTGTGTGTGTGTGTGTGTGTGTGTGTGCTGAATATGACCCTCTAACCTCCTTAAAGTATGGTCTACAGACCAGTAGCATCAACACCATCTGGAAGAAGCCAGATTCCAGTACTAGTGAGTCAGAATCTGCACTTCAACAAGATGCCAGGTGTGCATTATAATGTGAGGAGCACTGATCTAAATAACCTAAGTAACTACAATTATAAACTCCTAAAGGCCAGGACTCATTCTTATTTACCCTCATATCCCCCAGGCATGGTACATAATCAGTAATCAAAACAGGCCTCTCTTTCCTCTTCTGTAAAATGAGATAATAGCTATCTCAGGGGCTATCACATGGAGTGAACAGAATATTAAATGTAAGATGTTTGAGCACAATACCTGCCGTGCAGCCGGTGCCCAAAGTCCTAATTCCCTCCTCACTCCCGTTCTCTGTTCCAAGCAATTGCTGAACTGTGTGCTAGTAGCTTCAGTTGAGCATTTTGTATTTTCGAAAACATCTATCTCATCTAATCCTCCTATTCAGAGAACAGGTGTTGCCAGCTGAGTTTCCCCAGCCAGAACACTGGGAACCAGACAGATTCAAGTTCTTGTGCAAAGACATAAGAGGGGCAGAGCTGGGATTTCAACCAGCCCGTTTCTAACCCCGCAGCCACCCCATCCATAATGTAGGGTAGATCACACACATACCCTGCTAAAAATTATTCTACCAGCTTCAGGGCAGATTCTAAACTTTTTTGCACAGCCTAGGAGGGGACGGTGTGATCTGAATGTACTACAGAAGGTGCCATTTGACGTGGGCATGGGTTGGCTGTGTCAGGTAAGACACTGCTGCAAAAGACCCAGGGAGAGTTTCGTGACCTGCCCTCTGTCTGCTTCTCCAATCCCGGCTGCTTCTTTCCTATTGTTTCAGGTCATATTTGTCAGTTCAAAGTCATCAGGACATTTCACATCTCCCTCAATATACTATGGTCCCTTTCTCTGGAATGGGTTTTACTAACCCACTGTGTCAGATAGCTTCTCTAGACATACCTCCCACATTTCCCCTTGGGGCTGATCTGTCTGGGTAATTCCTAGCTGGGTTTGGCAGGGGTTGAAAGGGAAAGAGGGGAGTGAGGTCAGAGTATGTATTCCCCTGGGTTCTTTCCTACAAGGTGGATGAGAGCCAGCTGTGTCCCTCTAGGGAAGGCTCTCTTCCCTCAAGGAGGCCAGGGCTACAGGATTCTGGCAACTGAAGCCTCCTGTCATCACAGGGGTCATGGGTGGTATCAGCTGAGCACCACATACCCACACTATGCCTTCTGGTTTCCTTATACCCTCACCTTTGTATGTAAACCCTCCTTCTGCGATCCCATTTTGCACATGCCTTTTGTTTCCTTTTAGGAGCCTGACTAAAACACTCTTCATCCAGCTAACTCCTATTCAAACTAAAGAACAACCCAAGGGCCACCATCTCTGATTCCATGATACCTTCTCTCACAGCAGTTGTGACACATACTATTAATGTTCATATTCTTGTCCTACTTCTTCAAGGACAAGGATGATATTTTTTTTTCTACTTTATAGGCTCAGTATCTAGAAAACACTCTACAAATATGTGTTAAATAGATTAATTAAGAGTGAGTAGGTCAACTCTTCTTAAGTGAAACATTTCTACCTTATGAAAATGAAGAAAATCTCTAAGGATTTTTTTTTTTATATTCAAGGCATTGTTGTTCTATACTTAAGACTGCTCTTTTTTCGTGAATCACTTAATCTGGGACTAGTCCAGGCAAACTGAGCACATTTTCACCCTAATTATAATCTGTGCATGGCAGTGTGATGTCTAGGGATGGAGTGAAGTTCAGGAACTCTAAAATGGCTGGAAGGGATGGTGACATTTGGAATTCTTGGGTAGCCACCATAATCCCTGCCTCCTGAGATATATACCCCTGTGTAATTCCCTACCTTTAGTGTAGCCTGGGCCTAGTAACTTGCCGCTCACAGACAGAATATAGCAATGTTGCTCTGGTGATTTGGTTCCTAAAGAGTGACTTACATCTTGCTGGCACTCACTCACTCCTTCTGGCTCTCTCTTTGCTCACTCTGATGAAGCCTGCTACCATATTTCTGAGCTGCCCTATGGGGAGGCCCATGTGGTAAGGAAGTGAGGGCAGCCTCTTGCCAACAGCCAGAAGAACTGAGCCCTCGGTCTCATTGCCTGCCAGGAACTGAATCCTGCCAATAACCACGGAGGGGCTCGAAAACGGATCCTGTCCCAGCCAAACCGTGGGATGATTGCAACCCTAACTAATATTGCAGCTTGAGCCAGAACCCAGAACCCAGAGAATCCAAGTAAGCTGCCCCAGTTTCCTGATCTACAGAGATCATGAGATATTCAATGTTGTTGCTTTAAGCCACTAATTGTGGGACGATTTGCTATGTAGTTAATAGGCAAACTACTCAAGGATTTTCTCCAACTTAATTATCAGTGGCACAGTTCTAGTTCTGGCCTGCCAGATCCCAGAGTAAGAATGGGAAAACCAGAGGGAAATAGAGGAAAGGATTGAATGCTTGTAGATTGCAATTGTTCTAACTTAGCCCAGAAATTCTGTTTCCATCCCAAAGAAGAAATTCAATGACATCATTCTAATTGACCTGACTGCTTCCTGGTTTTTATGCATTTTTGTTTAAAAAGTGATTTGGTTTTGCAGCCTCTGGCCCGCCTCCCCCAGATGAATCGAATAACAATGGAAACTGAAGCTTACTGAGCATTAGGGATTGTCTGCAAAATAGCCAACAGCAATTCCTCCCATCCCTGTATGCATGCCCACTGGTCCCCCCAAGAGGTAGGGTCTACCTCCCCTTGAACCTAGTGTCTTACTCTGACCAGCAGAACTGGCAGAAGCAGCATCATGACAGTGCTCAGCCTGGGCCTTAAGGGGCATAATGGTTTTTATTTTTGCATTCTTGAGAGCTCTGAGGTGTCATGTGAAGAACTCTGATTACTCTGCTTGAGAGGGGAGAGGGAGGGCACGGAGAGAAAGAATCTGCAGAAGGTGGGAGATTACAGTGAGAGGCAGAGAGAGAGAGTGAGTGAGCAAGCATAAGCCCACCCAGCCACCAGTGGTTCTAGCCACCCCGGCTGCAGCACCAGTCATGTTGAAGAAGCTACCTTGAATCCTCCAGTCCTGGATGAACTGGCCCACACAGAGCAACAAGACCCTTCCTTGACTGGGTCAAGGGCTTCCTTGACCCCCCAAAGCCCTTCCTTGACTGGAGAGTCACAAGCAAATAAATGGTTGTTTTTAGCCAATAGGTGTTAGAGTGATTTGGTATACAGCAATTGACAACCAAAACTCTGAAGAACTAAGATGCTGTCCAGCACCCGACTAGACTTTTCACCTATACTTCCCTATAGTCCTTACAACTCCAACTCCGTAGGATGGGTAAGTCCACTGCCCTGAGGATGAAGACACGGAGACCCAGAGAGACCAGTAATTTATGCGAGGTGGCTTATAATTTATACAAAGTCACACAATCATCACTCCGGTTCTAGGGTGGCTGATGGAATCAGGTTCTTTGATTTAAGTTGGGCCTAATGCAGAGAAGGTGCACATACATACATGCTTCACGTTAAACAGGAGCTTTTATTTGTTGCCCTCGAGCATCCCTTAGCCTGGAGTGGGGCTGCAGGAAGCAGAAGAAGAGAAGTCACTCACAAGAGAATGTCCTTCAGAATCTCACTCCAGGGAAGCTGGAGTAGCAGGTGTCTGTGTAGTCTCAAAGGTGGTAGCAATAACAGTTATGAAGTGCTTAGCCCTTTCTATTGCATTCACTCATTCAACCTTTCCAATAATCCCATGAGTTAGGAACAATTATCAGCCCCACTTTATGGATGGCAAAACCAAGGAACATATAGGTTAATTAACTTGCCCAAGGCGATGCTGCTAACTGGTAATCAGAGGGCTCCAGCCCAGCATCTGTGGGCTCTGCGTTTGTGGCAGCGTCAAGACAACGCAGCTGGCTGAGTGTGCCTGGCCACCTGAGGCTGCCCACGGACAGGTTTTGGCTCTCCCCTTTCTGTGAGTTTATCTAAGGCTAGCTAAGGCTCTTACAGGCTCCACTAAATGTGACTAGTTATTTCATTATACATTATACACTTTATCCCAATCCATCAAACACCCTTATTCAAAGGTCAAAGAACACTTTTGCCATTGTGACAAAATATTGCGATTTTAGGCCAAAAGCTTTCTGCTAACTTTTTACATAGTCCGCAGTAATAAAGCCCAGCATATGATAAGGCAGTACCTGGGTGCAGCTGGAACATAGTGGGGGAGCAGAGTAGCAGTTTACAGGGCAGGAGAAGCAGGCATGTAGAGATTTCTAGGCCCTGGTAGGAAGGATAGATTTTTACTCAAGTATGAAGAGAGGATATCTGTGGCAGGAGGCCTATGTTCTCTTCTGCTTCCTGGGTACATAGCTGCATTACATTCCCCACCCTCCCTTGGAGTTAAATATAGCCATGAACCTGAGTTCTAGCCAATGGAAGGTAAGCAGAAGTGATGTGACTCATTTCTGAGTGTGGCCCATTTAAGCTGCCCATGCCCTCTCCTTCCCACTGGAACAAAGCCCCCAGAGTGCCTTTGAATAAGCAGATGCCCTCAGGGCTTCACCCATCTCCCTTTGGACCCCTTCATCATTTTCCTGCATGGCTCACTCCAGGTGTTCTTCCTATTCCAAATGCCAGCACCTGCATCTTCTCATCAGTGACCTGCCCACAGGGTGTCTAAAGCCCCTCCACCTGCACATGCAGATTGCCACAGTACCTGGGAAGGTATGTCTCCCCAGAGGCAGCCCTTAACCAATGAATGAGCTCCAATACTCCAGCTCTCTTGTCCTGATGGGATAACTCTGACGTGAGGTCTACACTGTCTTTAGATCTTGCCTTGTGGGATCAGGCTAAAGTTACCTCCTTGGGATTTTTGCTTGATATCACACCCTTGCTTGATAGCCTTCCCTTCCTGGTCCTTCCTTGAGATCCTTCCCCATGTCTATATCAGTTCTTTCCCAGTTAAGCTTCCTACCAGATCACTTTCATATGAATCCCGGTTTCAGGGCCTACTTCCAGGAAATCCAATCTAGGGGATCTTTGAAACCTCGTGTGAACAAGGCTTGAATGACTCCTTAGAGCGGGGCTGTGCTGCTGTGCTATTCACTCCTTCAGGTTACAACTCTTGGTGTGAGCTGTTACATAGTTTTGGCTCCCTTTGCTATAGCAGCTAGCCTTCCCTAGCTGATACCCTATAAAAAGGTATTAAGCAGAAGAGTGACTTGACATCTTTTATACTTAAAAAATAATACATGGCTCACATTGGGAAGATAGATTAGAGGGTGGCAAGAAGCAAACGAAGAGGTTCCTGTAAAAGAGACAATCCATTGTGGCTTCTCAGACCTGGGTGCTGGTATTTGAGTGTAGACATTCCAGAACACGCTTTTGAGATGGAAATGAGATTGGATACTATTGGATTGGGTACGGGGATGGGAAAGAGAAGAAACCCAGAAAGTATTCTAAATTCTGGATTGGCGATTAAAAAGTCCACACAGGCGATGGACTCATCATCTCATTATCCAAGTATGATACTTATACAGCAAACCTGAAGTTGGTTCCACCGTAGCACTATCTTGGCCCACCTTACAAAATTTCTCTTCCTTTTCCAAAGTAAGGGGAAAAGGAAGCAATTGTGAATCAGGCATGAATCCATGACCGTGACCCTTCTCCTGGGTTTCCTTTCACCCGGGTTGACAAGCTCCCTCTTACCGAAACCATAGGCTGCAAATGCCACTTGAAGAAAGATTTGCCTGATGGGATATGGTTGAGGAGCCAAGGTTTACAAACAGGGTATGAACTAGGGCCCTTCCATTGTGAGAGAGCAGGTCTCACATCAGAATCTGTAAGGTGTGCAAGGATGACCAAGACAGGTCTCTGTTTCCAAGTAGGAAATGTCCCACTGAAAAGATGAGTCATAATCTATCCCACACCTCAAAGTTTAATATGCATATAAAGTTAAACATGCATTGTGGATAATATAAAAAGATAATCTGAAACTTAATTTCAGTGCCTCCGATCTCCTGCCCCATCGTGGGCATCACAAAGACCACTGTATATTCAAGGTCTTTATTCCTGGTCCACCTGTCCCACTTGCCTTCTTCCTTCCCATCTGGCTACCCTCTTGGGGGCCTCCCATAGCAACCTGCCACTGAGGGCTTGCTCTGTTAAGCCTACCTTATTTTCTATATTTCTGATGCTTTGATGTGTGAGGTTTGATACTGCAGGGAGTGTCTATCCCAGGGTTAGCTAATTCCTAGAGATAGCAAGCAATTTTCCTGGAGTGCACCTCTCAGATGCAAATGAACCAATCCAGATCCTGTACCCGCCCCCGCCCCCCCAAACTCTAATGCTCTAGGCCACTATCCATATGCCTTAATCATCCTAGGGCCAAGTACCAAACAACTAGGGACGGCCCCTATGCCTCAGAGCCCACTGAAATTATTCAAATTAGCCAATACTAAACCTGTTTACCCTGCCTCATGTTCCTTCTTACAGAAGTCACAATAAAAGCTCTTGCCCATGGTTCCTCCCTCTCCCTCTGCCTCCTAACCAAGCCTGGGGCTTCCATATGGACCTGGTGAAGTGCTATGCTTCCTCCTCTTGCGATCTGTGAGTAATAAACCATGAATGACAGCCATCTCCTGATCTGGGGGCTTTACCATACCTAAATAATAATAAAAAAGTATATTTTTAAAACACATATCCCCAGCTCAGAGCCCTCTGTTCCATCCCAGGTCCCCCACACTATTCCTCAGCCTACAGGAGCCTGGTGTCTGAGATGCACACCCTGTCCTAGTCCCTTCTTGAGAATCTGTGATGAAAAGTTCAGTTCTCGGAGTCACAATGTCTAGGCAACCCAGGGAAGATTCTGTCACCTCAGTGTGCCACATCTACCTCTTCTTCGTATAGGGACAGTAAAAGTACCCGTTTTGAAAATTTGTTGTGAGCACTGAATGAGACAATGAATGTGAAGTGCTTAGAACAGTGTCTGGCATGGAAGAAGAACTCAGGAACTGTCAGTTATTGCTCTCATCACCATTAGTAGAGAGCAAAGAGTGGTAACAAAGCTAGCAGAGGAATCTCACATGTTACCTACTGCTTCACCAATGCTTTCCACACACACAGAATAAGGGACAGGCAGCAGAGAGGAATGATTGCATATTCATAAGCACCTCTAACCAAATTAATTGATAGGGTACGATAGTAATAAAAAGAATTAATTTCCATTTTAATAACTTCGCATGCTACATGTTAAGTATAGGTCCATATTACCAGTGGCCACACAATTTCCCCTTTGCATCTGTTCCATGTTGATTATGATGTCAGGAAAGCAAAAGTTAAATCCCTTTTTAAGGAAGGGGAAAAAAAATCTAATTTAATAACATTACAATCCTGTTGAAAGCGGGATTAAATCTTAATAAGGGTGGAAGGATGTTGTGTTTATGTCTGTTCCTCTTGAAGCCCGGGCAACTTGTTCAGGGACAGAGACCGTGTTGTCAGAGAACTTCACAGCCCAACCCGGCCTCATCTTCCCGCTTCCGGACACAGCAGCAATCTCTGATGGTGCTGACACCTCCATTTTCACTTTTCCCTTCCTGGTGCTTTTTCTTATTAAAGCAGCTTGATTCTGTAATTTCTACCAGTACAGATGAAGATAAAATGACTCCCAACTTTTGCTTTGACCTTATAAAACTATGTAATTGGTACAGAACCTTCAGGCTAAATGAGTTTCCTTTGGATTGAGAACCTTGGGCAGGAGAATCATAGAGTTAAAAACAGACCACATGCCCAGATAAAACAGCTCACAAACCACTATTCTCTTTGCCTGAGTATTGAAACTCAGGTCTAACACCAATCTCATGCGAGTCTAGTTTTTATGTATTCATTTTTTTTCTCTTAAAAGTAAATATAATAGCTCAGAGCACAACAAAACGCATCCAGCTCAATTCCCTCATTTCACAGAATCTCGTCATTCTGAGGGAGTCCTCATAACCCACAGAAACTGTGTCTAAGCTCCTACGAGTTGCTCCTGGGGCCCAAAGACTGGCCCTGTTCCTGCTTCATCATACCTATGAGCCAGTGACGCATTACAGTTGCCCAAACAGGCTGCAATGGGCCCTAGTTCTGAGTCTTCACAGCTGCATCACTCCTATCTGGAATATTCTCTCCTACTAACCCTTCTGCCAAACTCCCGCTCTACCTTCAAGCTTTAGCTCCGGTGTCTTCTCTTGTGAAGCCCTGAATGCCTTCCCTGGTGATCTGGGGAAGATGCTCCATACTCACACGGACTCTTGTGCAACCTTCACGTCACAGTGGTCAAACTACTGCAGTGATTTGCTTACTTGTCTCCCATTCCTTGTAGATGGAGATTACCATGGGTGGAAGCCTATCCTTTCATCTGTTTCCCTACATAGCACCTAGAACAACAATGGGCGTATCTCGGCTTAGGTGTGTAGGATGATTAGTAAAACCAAACTTGCATAGTGCTTAGTATACATCGGGCACAGCTTTCTATAGTATTACACCCATGTACACTCATTTAACCCCCCGAATCCCAAGCCACTCTTACCACCATCCACATGTTAAACTGCAGGTCCTGGAACATCGAGGGGAGAGGTAACCTGCCCAAGGTCACGCAGCTAACAAGTGTCAGCTAGAGTGTGCATTCCAGTCCAGGAAGTTTGGCTGCCCAACATAGACCTCTCAAGCTACCGCGCCCTGCTCTGTGACAATGCCCCAGGACTGGCAACTAGCACTCCTCTAATGCGCTAGGACTGGTGCTGGCTGGCTCCTGTGCTCTAGTCTGCGGAGGACTTGGAGGCTGCCGTCAGGGCTGGCAGGGAAAGAATGCTCTGATCAATGAACCACTCTCCGGAGAGACAGAACAATGGATGGCGCTGGTCAGCCAGGCATCTCTGCTAACGAAGGGCCCAGGCTCCACACCAACCCCCCAGCCGAGGCAGTTTGAATGCCCACAGGGTTGGACCTTTGGATGATTGATAAACAATAGAAGGTACCAGTATTCATCCTCATCTGCCAAGGCTCTTCGTTACTGTCAGTTATGGGCCAAGTCAGCTCTGCCACAGGAAGAAGGTTTGCTCGTTAAGCTGAGGCCCTGTCACAGGTGGCTGCTGAGTTGAGGAGCAAAGGTAATGAAATTGCAGGGCCATGCATGAAGAGATGCTGGCTTCTTTAATGTCCCTCTCATAAAAGCACTGTGGGAATTCTTGCCAACTACCTTGGAAGCACACTCCTATCTGGGCATGTTAAGACAGGTCTGAATTAAGGACTATCTCTCAACAGTACCATATTTAATAAACACAGAATTTTTTTGAAGACTTTATTTTTAAGTAACCTTTACACCCAAAGTGGGGCTCCAACGTACCAGCCTGAGATCAAGAGTCACATGCTCCACCAACTGAGCCAGCTAAGCACCCCTAAATGGAGGCTTTTAAAAGGTTGTATTTTTATTTTTAAATCTCCAATCCTTCACATATTCAACAAACATTTCTCTGATCACCTACTGTGTGCCAGACACTCTGTTAGGTACTAGAAAGGCAGAAATGAGACAAAGCAACAACACCCTCGGTCCCCCAGTAGCTACCAGTTACCAAGTTATTACAGGCCTTCAACAAGATCCTATACACCCAAAGCTGCAAATACTGAGTGCTAGTTCTCAGTAACAACAAATTCATGGCACACTGGAAACACAAAAAAGGAGGGGGGTGCAGGCAAGGAGAAGACCCCATAGGAAGCAACAGACTTGGCCAGAGCAAGAAACTGGAAAAGGATATTCCAGTGAGGACAGCCCGTTCAAAGACTGTTCTCATGGAAGCTTGAAAGAGCGTGATCAGCAGTTCAATATACCTGAAACCCAGAGTTCAAGGAAGGGGACTGAGAGACTTAGGAAGGAGCCAAGATATTCTAGGGAGTTTAGATTTATCTTAAAGGCATGGGGCACCCTGGAAGGATTTTAAGTGAAGAGGAGGAAGGCTGTATTTTATCAGATTTGCATTTTAAAATAAGCACTCCATCCAGCAGGAGGAATTGGATATAGGCACTCCAAGAGTGAGGGTGTGATGTCAATGGCAAAGTTCAGCCATCAAACTCAGTGTAAAGGGGTATATAATGGACATATGTGCAGATCAAATGTCCTGACAACATATCCTAGAAGTAATAGGTCACCGAAACGTTAACATAAAGCTGTTGTGCTTTCCCCAACTGTGTTAACTAGAGACCAAACTTCTCTGGCCCTTTGGGGCAGATCTTGTTAGCAACATGTTCCCCATCCATGTGTCAATTTCTCCATCAACATGAAGGGATACCATGGAGCCAGTGTAAACAGGGATTTAGAGATTTAATTCAGTATTAGAAAATGGACCCCTTAAAGCGTTATGAAAACAATATAGATTATATATCTCTCCAGTCTCCAGTAGGATTTCAAAGTTAAAAAAGAAAGTTAGAACTGGCAGGAAATTCAGAGACTATCCAGCCCAAACCTCTCAATTCATGGATCCATATCTTTAGTTCTTTGGTTCTCTGATAAAACCCTACTTGTCATTAACCCATGATGTCTCAAAGTCTCTCCCATTCTGTAGGTTTCTTGACTCCCACAGGATTAATGACTCCCTCTTGGGAGCTCTGGTGGTACTTATTGTCTGGCCTTTACTTTGTCATCCTGTAAAATGGATTCACCATTGTGCCATGGATTGGATACTTGGCAGAGTCAAATAGAGAGGATAATCTCAACCTACCTATTTCATAGGGTTGTTAGATATGCCAGGAACCTACCTATTTGATCTCAGATCTCTTCTCTGTCCTTCAGGTTTGTAGGAAATGACATTTCTCAAGCTCCCTTGTTCTTGGGCTTCTAAGTAGATATGGCCAATTGGAGGTACCGTGTGGTGACTAAAAGATCGGAAGGGGGGAAGAGGTCAGGGTATATCAATCCCCATCTTTCCTGGATTTGGTTGGCATCTCCATAAGGAATAGCATCTCTTCCATGGTTCCTCTGTGGTTCTAGCATCTGAAGGTGACCCTAGTCTCTGGGATTTGGTGGCACTACCTTCTCCCTCTGTTCCTCTAGCCTAAGGATTACAGTGGCTTTCTCTCATTGCTGGTCTCTGGCTTGCCTTTGGATTCTCAGTTCTTCTACCACCCATGCAACCAGTTCCTGTATTGAATTCCCTCTGTTTGAAATACCTAGAAAGATTCTATTTGCCAACTGGATCCTGACTGATATATTAGTCAAACAGAAAAGGAGTGGAGAAAATAAGTAATATTATGGACAACATAGTCGGTGTCAGGCTCTGACTCTGGGTGTTCAATTCATAATTTCAAGACAGCATAGTGGTTAAGGTTACAGACTTTGTCAGTGAGACCAGGCTTCAGGTCTCAGTTCTGACATGTACTAACTCAATCTCAGCCTCAGTTTCTGTTTGTGTAAATCAGGGATAAGAATAACATCCACATGCAGAGTTATAAGGATTACTGATAATATATGTATAAAGCAACTAACACAGAACTCAACTCATAATAACTCAGTATTAGCTATGATTATTAATAACAAGTAGTAATAATCCAAATAAACCTACAAAGCTGGTATTATTATTCCTTATAACATCTGAGAAACCAAGATTCATAGGTGTTAAATAAAATGCCAAGGTCATAAAGCTGATAGGGGGAGAGAGATGATAAGATTAATAAAATTCTGACTCCAAAATCTTTGCTTTATCCACTAAACAACATGGGTTCACAGGTGGAAATATATAAATGGAAACTATAAAGGATGTTACAGATGTCAGGTTGGAGATACGTGGCTTCCTAATAAAGTCGGTGCACTTTTGTCAGGAGCAGAGTTTGGGAGGAGGCAGAATTCTGGACAAACGCTATCCTGAAGGCAGACCTAGAGCACCTCAGAGACAGCAGGCTGGTCAGGGTTGGTGACAGGATGTGCTTGCCCTTGGGGAGGCCACAGCCCCGCCCCCTGATCTGCTTGCAGGGGGCTTTGGAGTGGGCCTCACCTTCTCATTACCACCCTGCTGAGGGGGTAAGGGCTAATGGACTGTGGGTCCAGGGAGAGAAGTCAGCAACTCCACACAGCTCACTCCCCAGCATCCAGGCCTGATCCTGTGACCTGAGCTCCTCATGCAAGGCCATTACCCACTCCTGAGACTGCCGGCATTAAGATTCCCTCATTATTGGCCATGCAGATTGTTCCTGGCGATAATGAGGTGGCAAGAGAGGAGACCGTCCTGGGGGAACTTCAGAGAGCCAAGCCTTCCACGGTGGCTGAGTTCCTAACCTGCTATTTTAGAAAATTTCTTTCTAAATTGCCAGGGATAATTTTCTCCAGGGAAACTCTGACCCTTCTCTTTGTCATTCTTCTTAGACTATGTGCCAAAAGACATGTAACTCCACACTCACCCCTTCCCTCCCATCTTTGTTCTTCTCTCCATTCCTCTTTCTCTCTCTCTTCTGTATTCTTTCTTTTCCCTTTATTCTCCTATTCCTTCACATGACACAGTGACACAAGCTTCGGAACAAGATACATGATGGGTTCAAATCCTAGCGCTGCCTCCTCGTGACCAGAGATTTGGGGCATGTTTCTTAATCTTTTGGAGTTTCTGGTTTTCTTATTTGCAAATCAAGACCCAAATTCTCAGGGTTTTGTGATTATTAAATGAGCTCATTTATATAAAGAGGCTTGTAAAGTGCATGGGCACCTAACTGGCACAGAACAAACGCAGGTATCTTCCTGTATTCGGCGAAGCTTTGTCACGCGTTATGCGTCAAGTCCCATGGCAGTAACTGAGGCGCGGAATAAGACTTGATTTCTTCTCCCAAGGAACTTTCTCATCTTGATACTAAGGAACAGCCAGGGAACTTTGGATTTTCCTAAACTAAACGAAGTTAAATGTTTTGCCTAGTATGTATCAAATATCCAGTGGGATATAACTAAATTTTTTTCTAAAGCCAAGAAAATTGGGTTAAAGAACACCATGGTAACTGAAATGTACATATAGTCCAAACCACTTATTCGGGATGAAGCCTCATTGCCCCCATAAAACATGTTTGCAGAAAGAATCACTGGGGCTTTTTTTTTCCTATTGTTTTATATTGATTCTATTTTCTATTGATTTTTTTCCGAATGTAGGATTATGAACTACTTTAAATCCCTATGAAACTAGAAAGAATATGAATAAGGTAACAGTAAAACACCATGATTTTTATTTACATTTTTTAATTACAAGTGAGGTTGAATATATTTCCATATTAGCTTTCAGTTGTACTTTTCCAGTACCTCTGTTTTATGATGTTAACTGGTTACTATCCATGTGGTACCTGCTAAGCCTGAGTGTTACTTATTTTTGTATCCTTTGTGCAGAATGGTACGGCATCTCAGACCAAAGTGGGTTTTGAATAAAAATACTCTTATAACGTGGCACGCACTGATGTTGGCGCCTGGGAGGTAGGAGGTTCTCAGGGATACATTCTAAGCTCCATGATGCCTGTGTTCTGTTGGCCACTCACTGAATGAAGGAAACTGATTTGGTGTTAGTGGCCTAGGTTCAAAGCCTAGCTCTGTTGCTTACTGGCCGTGTGACCTTGGACAGAGTTGCTTTACCTCCCTGGGGCTCAGTGTTTCTGGCCAGAAAATAAGGATATTTTAGATAAGCTCCAAGAACCGGTCCAATTCTTATTATGACATGATATTTATGCAACATATTTATAGGATGAAAAATTATGTTCAAATTTTAATTATTTTAAAAATTATGTTTTATTATCCTATAGATTGTATCAAGCGGTGCTGTCCAATAGAAATATAATGTGGGCCATGAATGTGAGCCACATATGTAATCATAAATTTTCCAGTCACCACATTTAAGCGAGTAAAAAGAAACAGGTGAAATTAACTTACACAATAGGTTTCTTTAAGTGAATGTAACCAAATATTATCATTTTAACATGTAGCACTACCTATATTTCTAGTGCTTAATAACCACATGGGGCCCATGGCTCCCGTGCTGGACAGCAAGGTATGGAGTTTGGCAAGGGGGAGGCTGGCCTTTTCTGCTACTACTGCCCTCTTGTGGATCAATGAGTGGCATCTCACAGAACAGGTGGGATGTGAGCCATGTAGCCCCTAGTTTGGATCCTACTAACCGTAGTCACATGTCCAAGCCAGAAACATAGAGAGTTATGGGGATGGGACAGAAGGAAGCCACAGTAGAATGAATGAAAGACGCACATGCCATTCCATACGGGTGAGAAACACGGGCTCTTCTACTAACACTGTCTCAGGCCTGGAGGTATAAGAGATCACCTCTGTGACTTGAAAGTCAAGTCAAAGACCATTTATCAAGAGTCTAGAAAAAAGGAAACGTAAATAATCTGAACTGTTTTCAAACTCCTGTCCAACGATAATTATGCCCACAGTCCTTCAGCAGCCATCCTGAAGTGCCCTGCAGAGCCTTTTGAGTCGTCTGGGAAAGAATTGACTGTGTCTGGTGTATTTTGACTCTTTGCAAATTGGTACCCACTGTATAACATATTTTGTGACCTTCTAGTAACCAGAATATTTGATTTTCTGGAACAATTCATTGGAATAGCAGAAAAAGCATGGATTTTGGAGTCAGACATGGATTTGACTTTAAATACATCATTTGCCAAGTGAGTTTGAAATTTAATCTTGAATTTGAAATTTAATCTCTTTGGACTTCAGTTTCTTTATCTGAAAAGTGGGAATGACTCTTAGTCTTCAGGATACTCATAGTATTTAAACGATGATTATTTATTCAATGAATATTTATTGAGCACATTTTATAGGTCAGGTATTACATGGGGGGGCAATACAAACAGTAGTAAATAATATATAATCCACCACTTTCTCCATAGGGTTTTCCCTGGTGGGGAAAACAAGCATTTAAAAACCATTAGTGTTTGAAAGAAGATATGCAGGGCGCTATGGAAGCATGAAGTCGGGAACATTATGGAGTAGGTCTCTCAGCAGGGCCCCCTGAAGAAATGATATTAAATGGAGACTAAAACAATGAACAGAGGTCATCCAGACAAAGGATTCTGTAGGGCAGTGTTCTAGGCAGACAGAACAGTATGTGCAAAGGCCCTGAGGCAAGAGAGAGCATGGCTCATTTGAGGGCCTAAAAACAGTTCAGTCCAGAACAGAAACCAATGGGGCTAGAGATGCGTGGTCCAGATCCAGCAGGCTGTTGTGAGCCTGACAGAATTTAAGCCTCCATTTGGAAGGCATGGAGTCATTGGCAGATATTAAACGGGAGAGTGACATTACTGTATTGTTTTAAAATCTGTCTGGCTACATAGTAAGACGTGGGTTCAGTTACGGTGTGGAAAACAGAGTGGAGGCTACAGCAGGAATAACGGTGAAATATAATGGAGTTTTGGATGTGACATGTATAGTGTGATAGAAGAGGATTAGTCTAAGCAATATTTAGGGAAATAAGAGAGAGAATTAACCAGATTGCTTTATCTTCATGCTTTATCACTGCATGGCATGTGGCTGATAGGTTTTGCCTGGTGTTCTGCTGTTCCTTAATAGCCACAGTCCCCTCAGCAAATATGTGCTGATGCTCTCCTACCTGCCACATATTGACCTAGGTGCTGGAGACACCATGGAAAACAGAAACAGATCAAAAACTCCAGGCCTCCAGGAACTGGAGACTTCCGTATTCTCTTGAAAATAAGATAAGGATAACGTATGTAAGCAGCGGCCCTATGACAGGTATCAATGATGGGAACCCAATTTCTGTATTTGCCCTCAAATAACACTATGACATCACTCTGTAAGCTCCACCGATAAATACTGCTGTTCCAAACTAAAGTCCGAGACCCTCCTAATGTCCACTATACACAAGGTCACACTGATAAGCCCTCGGTTTGGATCTTACCTCCCATCATCTCACCCACGCCATGGGCCCGCACTGTTACCTGTTCCCTATTTACACTTGTAAGTAATTTTGAAGAGAGGAAAGAGAGGGAAGAAGTTAGGCAAGGAAAAATAAAGTTGGGCCTGGAAGTCTAGACTTTCTTCTTGCCAAACATGAGCTCCACACCAGCATGGCGCTTGTCCCGTCTACACAAATATACAGGTGTGCACTATCATCCCTGTTTTCCAGATGAAGACAGTAACGCCTACAAAGTTTCCAGTGTTTGGACGCTGGCTCAGTCACGTATCAACTATAAGTCTCTTAACACTAAATCTCCTCTCACATCATATATAAAATCGGGATCAAAGTGTCAATCTTACCAGGGTTTTGGGGGTTTATTTGGTAGATCAAAAAACACGCTGTATGTAAAGAGCTTGGTGCCCAGGATAATTATCCACACATTTTATTTGCCTTTGCTCCTCTATCCCCCTACCAAGAGAGGTAAGAGAGCAGCTCCAGTATCTATGATCTGTAAGCTCCAGTATCACAATCTAATCTATGAATATACATATTCATAACCCAGAGATTCCACTATGCAAAGTGTTGTCTCCACTGCCCCACCCTTTTTCATCTCATGCCACTCATTCTGGGTCCAGGCTTCTTGCCTCAGCACCATCAGTCTTCTTGGATTCCATGTTTCCCCTAGCAGATATCATGGGGACACCAGCTTGTCTATTTACAAGCACAGACCACCACATTAATGAGAAGTATTTACACACTGTGGGCTGAGAAACCCACGAGTCCTGACTGCAGTGAAGGAAGGGCCGCCTGCGATGCCGCTGGTTACTGCTAGACATAAAACCCATTATCAGCTCATTGGCCATTCACACATAAAACTGCTTGGGCCCGCAAAGATATTTCCCCACCGAGGGGATACGTTTCCTAAGAACCATGGACGACAGTAAAAAGCACATTTATTTCCTATAACCTACGGAAAGTCTTTACCACATAGAGGATAAATAACGGGCCTCTGTGAATTACTGGTCTGCAATCCCACCGAGGAGGTTGGGGGCATGGAACATAGCGGGGAGAAACTGCTGTTTTAAAAAAACAGGTCCTGGACGTGAAGCTAAGGAAGAAGATGAGTTTCTGTATAAAAGACATGATAACCCGCTGTCAAGCAATGGTCCAGCACAGGCACCATCTCGAGGGCATGGGCAGTCTTTCTGCTCCGCGGCAGGAGGCCTGAAGCAAAATTATTAAGCAATGAAAACATTATCTTGCCTAATACTTATGTTCAAAACAACATCATAACCCATCTTTTTTACAGGTCCCTTAAAATCATCTGGGAGGTAAACAGAATGGGGACTGTTATCCCCATTTTACAGATGGGAAACTGTGTGAATGGGAAATGCCCAGCAGAATGTGTCCCTGTGTCCTATAGGAGACAGACCTTTAAAGGCTGTGGGCTGCAGATCTGGTCCCTGTTACCTCTCACCTCGTTGCAGTCGGTGCCCACTGTGCTGCACCCTTGCTGTGGTATGCTCTGGCCTCAGCGCCTTCGCACTTGTCCTTCTTTCCACCTAGAACCCTCATCTCTCCGATATCAGAATGGCTTCCTCCCTCAGCCCCAATCAGATCTTTGTTCAAATATCACCTTCTCAATGACCCTTCCTGCCACTGTGTTTCAACTGGCAACCTCACCCCAAGCACCCCTCATCTCTCTTCTTTGCTCTGTGTTTGTCCCTAGCACTGATCATGTTCACATCAGAGACCCATCAGAATGTAACCCCTATGAGGGTAGAGAGCCTCGCTTGCTTTGTTCACCACTATCACCTAGACCAGTGATGGGCATGGACTGGATACTCACACATACATGTTGGACGGGTCCGTGTACAAATGAATGGATCAGTGCTGTACTTTGTGATGGTGGCTGGCCACAGACCTTCAAGAGCGGCCCCATTGCAACAGATTGCTGCTTCGCACCGTTCACAATGACAGCAAGAACAGTGGACATTTACTGTTCATTACAAATGCCATGTACTATGCTAAGCACTTTAGTTGTGTTGATGTTTATCAGCATCTCAATGGCTGCATGAGGCCGAACTCATGTAAGGTTTGCATACGCCCACAGTCACAAAGCTAGCTGGATGTGGAGTAAACTAGTTATTTGAAAGCAAGTCTGTCTCAGCCCTGATTCCATGCTCATTCTTAATGTTAGGTTGTATTGCCTTTCTCATCACAATCTAACTTGACTGCTTTCTGCCTCCTTGGCTCTGCTGTTCATGGATGTCCTCGGGCAAGGTGTGGTCGGCCTGCCTCTCTACCCTAGCCTTCTCCACTTGGCTCAATGCCCCATGTGGCTGACACACGTGGACTACACGAAGGGGCCGTCTTGTCCTCTGGCTTCTAGCTGGGGTAGGCCAATGAGGTCTCAACAGAAGACCAGAGGGAAGAAATCAAATCAGGGTATCCATTCAGGCTCCCTCCCTCTGCAGTCACCGTGGACTGGCTACCTCCCTCAACCCAAGGTCACAGCTCTATTCAACATGGCCCCTTCACACAACGCTTTGGTTCTGGGATCTAATACCTGCTCCCGCTGCTACATCTTTTAGACTCATGGGTGTGCCCTGCTCTATCTCTTGTGGTTTCCCTAAGCCCTGCTCGGTAAACAGTCCCTTCATTAAACCCTTCTTGAATTATCCTCATCCAAGTATGTCCTCTCTTTCCTACTGGGACCCTGACTGATGGCACACTGTGTGAACCCTCAGCTCTGATTTTCCTCTGTGGCCTCACTCAACCTGATAATCTTTCCTTCAAAGGGGGTCTGCATTTTATATGTGTGAAACGCTTACCATAGTCCTTTGTACGCTGTAAGTGCTCATAAATGTTGGTTTCTTAATATTTATTATTAATCCCTTCATATGAAGGTTTCTTCTCTTCAATTCACTTCCTCTTCCCTTGGCCACCCCCACCGTACTGGATTGAATAGTGTTTCCTTAAATTCATTTCTATTCGGAACCTCCAAATGTGATCTTATTTGGAAATCAGGTCCTTGCAAATGTAATTAGTTAAGTTAAATGGGGTCACACCAGATTAGGGAGGGCCCTGATCCAATGGTGGGTGTCCTTATAAGAAGAGCAAACTGAGACACACAGAGAGGGAAGACGGCCATGGGAAGACCGAGGCAAACGCTGGAGTGTGGTAGCTGCCAAGGAATGCCAGGCTTACAGGCAACTTCCAGAAGCTAGGAAGAAGCAAAGGGCGATTCTTCCCTGAAACGCTCAGAGAAAGTTGTCCCCTGCCCACACCTTGGTTTCGGACTTCCAACCTCAAGAACTGTGAGAAGACACATTTCTATTTTTTTTAAGCCTCTCTGTTGGTGTTATTTTGTTTTAATGTTTATTTACTTATTTTGAGAGGGAGTGTGTGAGCCAGGTAGGGGGAGAGAGAGAGAGAGAGAGAGAGAGAGAGAGAGAGAGAATCCCAAGCAGGCTCCATGCTGTTAGTGCAGAGCCCAACGCAGGGCTCGATCTCATGAACCAAACCGTGAGATCATGACCTGAACTAAAATCAAGAGTCGGCCGCTCAACTGACCCAGCCACCCGGGCACCCCTATTGGTGGTATTTTGTTACAGCGGCTCCTAGGAAGCAAACACACCCAACCACGTCCACATCAGAGCTGGACTGACATTGAGTTCTCGTCATGGACAAGCTCTTACCTCCAGGTCCTTGCACACACTGCTCATTGCCTCTGCTTAGAGGCATCCTCTCCCCTGCTCGCCAGGTGACTCCCCCCTCCTGCTTGTTTCTTTCCTCCAACATGCAGCTTCATCTGTGAAGGTCCTCCCTGACCCTCCAAGTCTAGCAGAGGGAAACCAGATATCTGAGTTGCAAAACACCCTGAATTTTTGCCGTCACGGCACCTATCACAACGCACAACAGTTATGTGACTGGCTGTTCATACCCTGCAAGGCCTGTGAGGACAAAATGACCCAGTCTCTTGTTCTCAGTTGTATTCAATGGTCCCCAGTGCATATTACGGCTGACTAATGCTCACTGAGCGCTCACCACCTGCTCAGCACTGTTTTAAGTGCTTTACTGCATGAACTCCTTTATTCCTCCTTGCTACCCTATTGAGGTAGGTACTATTAATTTTCCCATTTTACAGTTGGCCACAATGGAAAGCACAGGCTGAGACAGCCAGTGGCCCATCTGCATTATTTTTGGCATTCTTCCAGGTGTACTTTGTAATTCCACCGGCATATCTCACCGTATGATTTTGGTTTCCAAGTGCAAATCCATCTTTGCCTTAAACTCATTTATGCCACCCGCTCCCACTATATCACCCATGCTCAACTGTTACATGGTACAATAACTCTCCGCCGGCCTCCAGAAAGTTTTCCCAGTAATCAAGGAGGCGCAATTGATTCAAAGTGTTAATATTTGCTCACCGCTGAGACCATTTGGGGGCCTCATCATTCATAGCAACGCCACCCGCTGGGGCTCCAGGGGCACAGGACTCTTGAGGGCTGCTGTACCGGGCAGTGATGAGAGTCACGCTTCTTGGATATGCAGCGTCTCATCATGTGAAGATGTGTACCCCCCTTCTCTAACCTGGGCTTTCTGGCATGCACACGAGAAGTGATTTAAAGGAACATAAGTGGAAATTGGATACCTGTGGAAGCCACTGAATCCTGGAGTTCGTGATTTCTCATTCATTTATTCAGCTGCCACGTATTGAATATAGACTATGTGTCAGGCACTCCACTAGATGCTAGGAACACGACACAAAACAATAGGAAGAAATCATCTTATCCATCTTCCTGCGTGCAGATAGGACCACACCTGCTGTCTGATGGCCATCCGCTCTCTCTCAGCTCCTCAAGACAGCTGGGCTGACTCACAGAGAAAAGTGAGGCATGGACCAAGGCTGTTTGCAGTGAAGGTCTCAACCGCACCTGCTCACTCCAAACGCAGCCTGGCCCATCCAGCCTCCCTCATTCCATCCCGCCTCTCAGCACCCACTGCTGTTTCAGGACCCACCTCTTGCTTGTCTGGGCTATTTGCCACAGGGATGCTGGAGCCAGGCCTGGGTTGAATGTAGCTCTGCTGTATTCTGGCCACATTGCCACCAGGAAGCCACTGAAACCCCAGGTGCCTTGGCACCTGGGTGGCTTAGTTGTTTAAGAGTCTCTTGACTCATGGTCATGATCTCACGGTGGGTGAGATCAAGTCCTGCACGGAGCTCTGTGCTGACAGTGCAGAGACTTGCTTGGGATTCTCTCTTTCCCCCTCTCTCTGCCCCTTCCCTACTCATCTGTGTGTGTACACTCTCTTTCTCTATCAAAATAAATGAAAATTTTAAAAAAGAAAGAACATGACGATAATAACTTCAGAGGGTTGTTGATACAGTTGAATGAGTTAACAGGCAAAGTGTTTAAACAGTTCCTGATACACAGTAGTCACTTAATAGACATTAACTAATTCTGTTACGAATGCTGTAACTGCTTGGTTGATGCTTAGATATCCACAGGAGTGTGCCCCTATAAATCTGCTTTCAGTCATACATGTATCCATTTATTTGTTTAACAAATATTTATCAGCCAGGTACGGGGCTCTGTGTTAGGAATTATGGGAGGCAAATAAGACAGAATCCCTGCTTTTAAGGTGCACACTGTCTGATGGGCAGACAAGCAAGGAAGAATTGGTAGCCCGACATACAAAACAGATTATAAATGGTCAAAATGTCGATCACCTCAATCCTCCCGATAACCTAATGAAATAGGCACTCATTGCTCTCATGGCCATTTCACAGATGAGGAAATGGAGTCAGAACAGGGAAACCGTCTTCCCAAGGTTACACAGCTGGGAAGTGGCAGAGAATGGATCCAAACCCAGGACGTCCTGCCCCAGAACTGTGCGCACAATCCCTGTGTTGTGCTGCCTTCACAACACTGACACTGTGATAGGACGCTGGGTTTTTTTTTTTTTTTTTTTATTTATTTTTGGGACAGAGAGAGACAGAGCATGAACGGGGGAGGGGCAGAGAGAGAGGGAGACACAGAATCGGAAACAGGCTCCAGGCTCCGAGCCATCAGCCCAGAGCCTGACGCGGGGCTCGAACTCACAGACCGCGAGATCGTGACCTGGCTGAAGTCGGACGCTTAACCGACTGCGCCACCCAGGCGCCCCGGACGCTGGGTTTTGATGTATGTGCAGGATTTCTCATGCTGCGCAGGGCAGGATATACCAAGCCTGGGGAAAGACCAGCCCAGCATAGCAGTGGGAAAAGCACATGTTCAGGGCAAGTGGGTTAGTTAGGGATGCCAGACACCGGACTCCCGTGCTGGAGGAAAGTGGCAATGAGATGAGGACGGGTAGGGAAGGGCTAAGAGTAAGGCTGAGCCCAGGCTAAGGGATCTGGACTTCTCCTTGTAGCCAGTGAGGACTCACCTGCTAAAAGACATGGCTAGATCTGGGATTTGGGCAGAAAAACAAAGTTCAAACTGTCTCCCACGGGATGCTGAGTTCCCGTTCCATCCCCTGCTGGCCCTGTGCTAAGGAGCACATGGAGAAAGAGGCAGGCTTGCACCCCCCGCTTCTCTGCATTATGGTCTGTGCAGATTCATATAGACAGACCAGCTTTAATCTAGGTTTCCTGCTCCTTGCTATAGAACCTTGGAAAACCCGCTTCACCTTCCCAAGCCCGTTTCTCCCCCAGGGCAGGGAGAGAGTGGTTAGAGCCGCCTTGCAGAGAAGGCAGGTGGGAGGACAATGTGACAAAATGCAGGTGCTCCAGCAGACAGTTTCTTCAGAGTCCTTCCCTTGATGCCCTTTCCACCCTCTGGGGAGCCTGCGGGGTGGGGTGGGCTGCCCCAGTACCCACTAAGTTCTAGACTGCCAACAGGAAAGCCTGCCTCTGGTTTTATAAGCGTGTGCCCAAGTCCTGGGGTAAACTGCCAACTCTCAGCTGTCTCGGCCAGGAGCCACAGGCTGTTAGACAAAAGGTGACATTAGCCTAAGCAGCTTCTCCCTGACTACCTTTGCTCAGCACCCCCTCCTACTATGACATCACATTCCTATGTGGGGCATCTGGTTCCTCGGCAGGGGGATGCCACATTCTAACCGCGGAGGCCACTGTTTGGGGAAGCCAGCCAAGCCAGGGGCTGCCTGCCTCCCTGTTGCTTCCTGTAGTGCTGCCAGCAAGAAGGAAGAGGAGGAAAGGGCCCTTGATCCTCGGCAACTCCATCCCATTCCTTGGGCAAGTCAGAGGACCGGTAGTGTCTGTGCAAAGGGGATGCTCAGGGTCTGAAATGAACTCCAGAACATCTCCACTGGCCCCATTCCTTCACATGCAGGGGGATGGCATTCCAGGGTATGGAGGGTGTGTGCGGTGACAAGTCTGCGGGTTTTGGAATGCAGCAGACCTGAATTTGAGCACTAGCTTTGCAACTTTATGCAAGCTGCTTAGCCTCTCTGTGTTAGTGTCCTAGGGGTGCGTGACAAAACTAGGCGGCTTAAACACATCATTTATCATCTCACCAGTTTTAGAGGCTCCGAGTCCCCAGTCAAGGTGTTGGAAGGCTGGTTCCTCTGGCGGGCTATGAAGGTGTATCTGTTCTGGGTTTGTCGCCTTGCTTCTGGTGGTTTGCAGGCAATCTTCTGCGCTCCTTGGCAGGTGGAAGCACTGCCCTCACCTCTGCCTTCATCTTCCTAAGGCAGTCTCTGTGTGCACGTCTCCAACTTTCCCCTTTTATAAGGTTACCAGTCATAGTGGAATAGGGCCCAGCCTAATAACCTCATCTTAACGAACTACATCTGCAATGACCCGTTCCCAAATAAGGTCACATCCTGAGGTACACTCGAGGTTAGAACTTCAATACATGAACTCGAAGGGGCAGGGGACAATCGTGCCCATAACTTTTCTCTGCAGCTGTTTCTTCTTACTGCAATGAGGATAATAAAGTCTGCCGCATAGGGCTGGGTGACAGTTAAATGAGCTAGGGAATGTACGTACCTGACAAAAAGCAGTCAGTAATCGGTAAATGTGATTTCCTTTCCCCAAAATGGGGAGAGAAATCTCTTCCATGTACCTAATCTGCTACCCATAAATTAACCAGACTTAGTATCCTAGCATGCCCCTCGTAGGAATTTAAAGACCATTTAATCTAACTTCCATTTCAAACAGTAAGGAAACTGAGGCCAACAAAAGTAAAATCGTTTTTGCTGATTTAATGAGTAGCCTTGGGCTCGAACCAATTTTTCTCGTTAGAATAAGAAGCTGTCTCATCCAGAGAAAAACTCACTATATTAAAATACCCTATATATAGGTCCTCACTTCCCTACAATAACACGAAAAGTGCATCTCGTGTAGTGTAAGTTGTCTTTCTCAAACCTCCCTCACAGCCATCATCTTGCTTGAGCTTTGCTACAACACAACAAAATAAACCAGGGAAGAAGAACTTGCTCCCGTAGAAAAGAAAAGGAATCTGAGATGGCTGCAGTGCTTGTCCAAGGTCACAGGACTACTCAATGATAACATAAGGATCAGAACTCAAGTCTTACTCATGCTTTTCCAGGGCTTTCTCCTCTACTGCATGGTTTTTCTTGGGCTCCCCGTCACTTTCAGATGGGAGGCTCCTACACAAGGTTCAGCGAGGGCTTCTGCCTCCAGCATTCCGGCAGCCTTTGGTTGGTCTCCCAGCCTCAAAGATGTTCCACACAGCTATTCCAGATCCCCCTTGAAACACCCATCTTTCGTCATGTTATTCTGCCACTCAACCACATCCAAAGACACAAAGCTAACACGTGGGAAAAATATACCAAGGTCCCCAGATTCTGCTCCTTAGGCAGGGTGGAAATACTCACTTTGGCACTGAGAATCCCAATCCTGAAGCTGGGCCAAGTGGGAAATATGACAGAGGGCCTGCCTGGGCACCCAGGTGGCTTTCTGCTTTGAGAAAGTCTCCCAGCCCTTATAACCCCAAGATGAGTAGAAATCATCTTATATTCACTCTCCCATGGCCAGACCCAAAGAACCTACATGAGAATTTGAGTAAGCCATTTGCAAGAAATTTCAAGAAAGTACACTAAAGGAAATAACTAAGTGCATGTGGGGATTGATGAGGCATGGACCTAAGAAGTCAAGAGAAGGCCAGAATCCAAGCTCTTAGCCTATGAGCTAATAATCCTGATTTACTGACCAACAGATTGGTTCATTCATTCATGCAGTAAGTCCCAAGTGAGGGACTATCCTATGATAGGTTTGTGCTCAACACTGTCTGGAAGTTAGAAAGATAACACGATCCCCACTCTGAGGGCACTCTATAGACCAGAAGAACCATAATATAAAGTCCAATGTAAAGCACACCCCTGGCCCATGGTATCTTTTATTAAGTGTCCATATAGGAACTAGAGAATGTGGAGTCTAGACTTTTGTCAAGGCTATTACAAGCTAGAGATCTCAGCCAAGTAACTGGGCATCTCAGAGCCCCTAGTTCCCATCTGTAAAATGGGTATGTTCTATATTCATAACAAAAACCGTAAGAGCTCGCTACGTGGCTGCTATGCTTTCACTGCATTATCTCATTTAGTCCACAATTTAATCCTGTAAAGTAGGTCCTAAGCTATTATATTTCACATTGGGAAAGTGACCCATGAAAAGCCCAAGAAAGTTGCCATTTATTTCCATAGCTACTGAGAGGAAGACACAGATTTGAGCTCTGTAGCCTGAGCTCTTAACATCTTTAATAAAACCTTCTTCCCAGTGATGCAGTGAGGAATAAATGAAATTGCATATATGAAAGCATTTTTTAAAAAAATCATAAAGTATTACATACATATGAGGGGGGGTTGTTATTTCTCCCCTCTTTGGGCATGAATAGACTTCCAATAAGCCAAGGAAATTCTGTTTCAAATCCTACCCTCCCTTTATTCTTCAACTGTTGCAGTAAAATGAGGGTCTGGGGATTTGGGGAAATAGTCAGGAGCCAAGGAACCAGCTATAGAGATATGAGATGGGAGAGAAAGAACCACGGGGCCTCATTGTGCACACAGTTTGCAAGCTGATATGCAGACTATTTTCTGGGACCAATTACTCTCATCTTAATTAATGAACACACAACCCACAATCTGTCTGAGAAATGAGAGGAAATATGGCACGTGCTTAGAGGTTGCGGTGTGCCAGCCCCCAGATCTGGAAGCACCTTCCTCAAACTGCTGGACTGAGAGTCGCCATGGAGACCGCATTTGAGCAACTGGGCTGGACAGAAAGCTCGTTCAAACCACCTCTATGAAATGCATGTGTGAAGTGTTTGCTGCGTGGCTGGCACTGGCCTAGGCAGTGTGGAGCTCTCAGAGTAAAGGCAGACCACCGTCCGCCCTACAGATCAGGGCAGAAAGGATTGTTCGTCCACTTCCCTGCCTTTATTTTGTGCCTCCAGTGTGCTTAGCACAGTGCCTGGCACTGCGGGTGACTCTGAGGCTGAGGCCACACTCTTGCTCTCTGGTCACTTAGCGAAGACAGTGACTGATGCCAACAGATAAATGTGTTGAGTGCATGCTCCGAGCTGGGCACTGTGCTACCTAAGCAATGTGCATATATTATCTCACTGAATCCTCACTGAGGCCTCCTGAATGAACTGACTCTTGATTGCTAGGGTTTGTTGAGCACTTACACTGTGCTCTGCATGCTGTAGGCCCAGCACTGGTAGATGCCAGCATTTAAAAACTTAGGCAGGATCCCTGGCTGATGAGTGTCAAAGCCAGGACTTGAATCCAGGCAGTTGAGCCTCGGAGGCTGAGTGAACATAACCATTACATTATAAGATATTCATTCACCGGATATTTTTTGAGTGTCTTCAAGGCAGACAAGAAGCTTCTATTTTAGTAAAGGGAACCGGGATAAGGGGAAACAAGCAATAAACACCTCCAGTTCATGAGAGACTCTGATTCATGCTATCAGGAAACTGTAGAGGGTGCGTTGGTACAAAAGGAGACGGGGGTGGGGGGCAACGTGGTCTTCTTCCAGCTCTGAGAAATGATGGGCTGAGTCACAAGTTAGTGGACTCTCCCTGAGGCCAGCTCTGGGACACAATACTGTGCAGGATGTCTGACAGACAGTTGGTGCTCTTGGGGTCCACACCCATAGAGGAGGGACAGGAAGTAGGGGTCGGCAGAGGGAGACGCCAAGCTGCAATCCAACCCTAAGGAAGGTGCTGGCCAACCCCGAGGGGACTCCCAGAGCTGGAGCGGCCATGCGGAGCTGTCCATGTGGGACTCTGGGTGGGTGTTGCCTGGGGAGGGGCGGACCTTGGACAAGGCTGCTCTCTGCAGCTGAGTCAATCCCAGAAGGCCCAACACGCAGGAGCTGTCTGCCCACTGTAGTCCTAGCAGCCGGCCCAAAAGACCCCTCCCTGCAAGGGGACCTGGGTGGGACTTCACAGGGTCCCCCTCAAGGGGTAAAAGAGGGACCTCTCTGAGACTAAATCATAAATACAATGGAATAGAGAAAAGGATGAAGGAGGCCAAATCAACCCAAGCAAAAGGAGTGCTCTTCTTGTAGGGGAGAAAAGGCCGTTCCCCCAAACCATAAATAGATAACAGGGAGACACTGTGGGAAGGAAAAGGAAGCACATACAACTCCAGTTTGGGTTGGGAAGATAGATTAACTTGTTAGACTTAAAACTCTCATGAGCTTTTGTTGGGTTGTGTTATAACCATCTTATGAATTTAATCACGACTGCTTTCAATCAACAGTGTGTGAGGCCATTAAAAAATAGTAATATTTACAAAAGAGCACTTGGTATGTGCCAGGCCCTGTTCTATGTGCTTTGTATATACTCGTTCACATAATCTCACAATAACTATGTTAAGTAGATATTATTTTACAAATAAGGAAACTAAGGCATAGGGAGATTGAGTAACTTGACCAAGGTTGCATAACTAATAAGAGGTACAGCCAGACTTCAAACTCAGGCATCTGGGCTTCTGGGTGGTACTCGTGACCATTAGACTATTCTACTGCTCTGGGAGGGATCACTGGCTTTATTAACTGATGCACAGAATCCAGCTCATGGTGAGGGTCCTGCTCATCAGATGCCAGTGGGGATTATAATCACAGATTTCTCACCTATCCATTTCACCCCTGAAATCAGAGTGATCTTTTCACATGGTGAGAGTCCTGCTCATCAGATGCCAGTAGGCATTGTAATCACAGATTTCTCACCTATCCATTTCACCCCTGAAACCAGAGTGATCTTTTCAAAACCAAATTAAATATTCCCCATTTCAAAGGCCAAACTTCCCATTGGGTCCTCATGTTCTGTAGGGCCTGGGCCTGTCTCTCCCGCCTTGCCCCATAGTACAGGTTCTGTGTATCCCAACACCACCTCAGGGCCTTTGCCCATGCTGTTCCCACGGCCTGGAGAGTTCTTCCTCTTCTCTGTTCCCCCTTGGACTAGTTAATTCCTTCTCATCGCCTTTGCCCATGCTGTTCCCACAGCCTGGAGAGTTCTTCCTCTTCTCTGTTCCCCCTCGGACTAGTTAATTCCTTCTCATTGCACAATCTTGGATCTCCTTGTTACTTTCTCTCTCATTACACATTTTGCTTTTCCTCCAGAGCACTGCATATAATTTTAATCCTTCATTTGAGTGATTAACATCACAGTGTAAACTAAATAACCAATTGTGTAATTAGTTGTTTAATGACTTTTTTTTCCCATGGCAATGTAATGCTATCGGGAGAGGAACTCGGTCTTGTCTGTTACTGTACCTCCCAGTGCCTAGCACAGAGTCTTCCAGACGAAGGGGCTCATCTGACATGGGATGCAAGCGTGAATGAAGGAGCTTCCCCGATACAGCGATAGAGGGAGGTCAAAGTAATTACCGGCTTCTGATAGCTCTGGCTCCTCTCCTGTAAACAATGAGATCTCCTTGCCTAGTTCTTGTGAGGATAAGAGCTAATGGATATAAAACCCCTAGCTGAGTCCAGCAATTAGCAGCCCACCAGTAATTGGTATCTATAATAGTACTATTTATATTTTTATTAGTAACATTACCAAAAGGGGGGAGGGGTGTTATGGAAGAGGGATTAGGAGTTCACACTCTGCAGCCCGCACTTGAGAACCAGATTCCGGCCATGCCATTTCCTAGCTGGGCTGAACCTCAACTATCCCACCTGTAAAACTAGGGTGAGAAGAGTCTTACGCTTATGGGCTGTGGTGAGGATTAAAAACTAAATAAATAAAACATGTAGGGCATAGTCTTGCCTATCATAAGCTTTATCTCCACAAATGGCGTGGGTTATTATCACAAACAATAATACAGCAAAAGCATTTAAAGATGGGCTTAGTATGCACAAATGGTAAGTCAAGACCATGATTCTCAAACATTGGAAGTAGGAACACCTAGAAGAGAAACAAAGTTTCCACTGGAAGACCAAAGGGCAGAACTATCATCAAGGAGCTAAAATCCAGGGCAGGCTGGTGTTGGCCCCGCCGATGAGATGCTGGAGAAAATAGCAAGTGTCTCATCTCTGGGAGCGTGCACGCACCTAGAGGCTAGAGGGCCACCTGCCAAAGGTGAAGTAGAAAAAATTGGGTGGGAGGTTGTGGTACAAGCCCTCATCTGAGTATCCTGTGTCTGTAATATTCTGAAATAATAAGATTCTCTAAACTTTCAAATTCCACGCAGGAGTGTTTTCTTTCTTTAATTCAGCTACGTTTAGAAAAATAGGGGATGGGGCACCTGGGTGGCTCAGTTGGTTAAGAGTCTGACTCTTGGTTTCAGCTCAGGTCATGATCTCGGGGTTTCATGAGATGGAACCCCGTGTCTGGCTCTGTTGCTGAGCCTGCTTGGGATTCTCTCTCTCTCCCTCTCTCTGCCCCTCCCCCACTCACGCTGTTTCTGTCTCTTCCAAAAATAAACTTAAAAAAGGAAAAGAAAAAAAAAAACTGGGACATATTCATGCACCATTTTTCTGGAACACAGGAAAGCTTCAAAAGATGTCTGCACAGATTTCCTGAACATTCTAGAACCTCAAAGGAACACTGCAGGTTAAACCCCTATAAATCTCTGACTCTCTTGGGTTCAGTGTTGTTCCAAACTGTATCGTGTGAGAATGAGTGGGAATGAAGTAAAACAAAGGCACATCCAATATGTTTATTACTGTCACCTCTGCTTAGTTTGACACGTAAGACAATGGTCTCCTTGGGCTTCACAGTTGGCCTTGGCCCTGTCCCTGAAGGGCTTGATGTGGGCAGTCCGTCCCTGAGGATCAGAAGAACACACACAGACATGCTGAAGAAGGTGATTCTGGCAGGAGATGGCAGGAGAAAGCTGAGCATGTTATGTGACCCACCTGCCATATAATCTACTCCCTTACATGCACCTCACTGCACAATACATAATGCACTTCCTCATCGCATGTAGACTCAGATAATCCCATAATTTTCCTTTTTCATTCACTCATTAACTTATCTGACCTGTATTTATTGAGCACTTACTGTTTCCATCTATTGCACTCTTACGGTACACCAGGTCCTATACCAAGTGCCCATCAAACTCACCCTCTTAACTTCATATTTGAGGAAACAGATGCAGAGATTGACTTGCCCATAGCCTCCAACTGGGGCACTGTCCTCTAGGCACACTATGACTCACTGTCCTGATTTAATAAAGATAAATGATTGTATCCATCATTATCAGCACGAATAACAACAATAGTAAGGATTGTTAGTACTTGACGATTTACCGGGAACACATACATAACCCATCCTATGAAGTGTGAGGGTAATTATTCCTGCTTCACAAATAAAGATACTAAGACTCAGGCAGTATAATTAACAAGTTCATCTAGTTCATCCAGACAGGAAGTGGAAAGCAAGTCGGCTCTGAGAATACCACTCTGTGCCCCTTCATGCCTTTCAGCATAGGACACTTAATATTTAGTGTCTCCATTTTCAAATTATCTCTCTGTAATGCATTCATTATTTAATTGGATCTTTCCAAGAACACACTGAGATAGGGAGCCTTGTCCTCATTTCAGAGCTGAGGACACTGAGGCTCAGAAAGGTGAGGTTACTTATACTAGATACACAGCAGCCAGGACTGACACCCACATCTTTGATTCTGACACGGTGCTTTTCTCTTTGACCCCCCACTGACAAATACCCTCCTAAAAGGCCTCTTGTGGAGGCAAGGCAGGCTGCTGGGGTTGCCTGTAGAGTCTACACCCCAGGAATTTCCTTTTCCTTCTTCCAGCCATCGCAGGCAGAGGCCCAGGGTTCCTGGGGAAGTGGCACGGAAGAAGCACATGCTTTGCTCAGTACTAGGCCAGGCGCTTAGGAACTGAATCATCAGGGAGCTGACACAATTTCAAGTGCTCGCTGCCCTAATTATTTGATGATCTGTCATCACAGAAATGGAATGCAGAGGGAGGGGGGGCAGTGTTCAGCTTGGGTCCCCGGAGAGGAAAGGCAGGTAGAAATGCTTCAGGCTCAGTTTACAGGGGAGAAATCTCCACTGAAGTTTATGATCAATTCCAAATGTTGGTTCTCAAAAAAGGCAGGAAGGCATTGGCATTCATTGAGCACCTACTATGTGTCAGACATTGCTGAAAATACGACACGTATTACATGGACTAACTCGTTTGATTCTCACTATGAGTCTGTGAGAGAGGGATTATGCAATTTGTAGTTGAGAGAACTAAGGATCGTGGCGGGGAACAGCCAGAGAGTGAGGTCAAGGCCAAATCAAGAAGCTTAGACTCACTCTTGCAGAAATCACCATAGTTTTATCCAGGAGAGTGATATGGTCGGAACTGTATTCTAGAAAAATCACTCTCTCTTGCTGTGAACTGAACGTATTTGAGAAAGCAAAGACTAGAAGCAATGGAGTTTTAAAAGCAAGTATTCAAGATAGCATGAGGGCTGGGTGTGCCTGGGGGGCTCAGTCAGGTAAGCGTCCTACTGTTGATTTTAGCTCAGGTCATGATCTCATGGTTCATGAGAGCAAGCCCCAAGTCGGGCTCTGCGCTGACAGCTCAAACCTTGCTTGAGGTTCTCTCTCTCCCTCTCTCTCTGGCCCTCTCCCACTTACTCATGCCCATGCACAGACACACACGTTCTCTTTCTCTCAAAATAAAGAAACTTAAAAAAAAATGACAAGGGCCTGTTACTAGGATACACAAATGAGGAGTGGCTGGATTTATGCATCATCAGGATGCTGAATCCACATCTCTAGAAGAAAAACTGGAGGCCAGGGTGTAGGGAAGAGGTGGGAAGGAAAGAAAGCTCATGAATGGCACCCAGGCCTGTGCAACCAAAAGAATGGTGTTGCCCCTCAAGGACATAAGAATGCAGGCTTCAGGCACAGGCCTGAACACTCAACACTTGTTGAGACTGTGAGATGGCCAAGTGGAAATATCTAGCTTGCAATGGAAATCAGGGCCTGGAGCTCCAGAAAGAGACTGGACAGTGGAAAATTCACCAGCATAAAGTTGATATTTGCAGTCAAGGGCATGGAAACAATTGCCATATGAGGGGTACAATGAGATGTGTGAAGGGGGAGTAGAACAGAACAGCAAGGACACCAAGAACAAGAGCTCCCCCAAAAGGCTTAGTGAGGAGTGTCCAGTAGGACAGGAAGTAATGAAGAGAAACTGCATTTGCTTATTAAAGACTTAGTCTTCTTGAGTAAGGTATTCATTAAGAAATGAGGGTGGCTGCTTGGGGTGCCTAGGTGGCTCAATCGGTTAAGTATCCAACTTTGGCTCAGGTCATGATCTCATGGCTTGCGGGTTCAAGCCCCATGTCAGGCTCTGTGCTGACAGCTCAGAACCTGGAGCCTGCTTCAGATTCTGTGTCTCCCTCTCTCTCTGTCCTTCCCCAGCTCATTCTCCTTCTCCTTCTCCTTCTCCTTCTCCTTCTCCTTCTCCTTCTCCTTCTCCTTCTCATTCTCATTCTTATTCTCATTCTCATTCTCTCTCTCTCTCTCCTTCTCTTTCTCTCTCTCAAAAAATAAATAAATGTTTAAAAAACATTTTTTTAACGAGGGTGGCTATTTATCCATATTAAGAAAGCGTTATCTCTGATGTGAACTGTGTTATCCTGGGAAAACACACAGTACAATGGAGTCCATGTAGGAAATGACTCAGAACTCTGTCTAGATCAAAGGAGAAAGCAGGAAGATTGCAGAGTCCCAGCAGCTGACCAGGTAATAGAAGAGTGAGCAAGAGTGGTGGCTGAGACCTCCCCCCATGAGTGTGTGCTGAGAAAAACACAGTGCTACTGCTCTTTGACATGGCGTTGATGCCTGACACACAGGTGGTGATGCCAACCAAACATGGAAGTAGTCATATCTGAGCCTAAAGAAGGAATCCATGGAGAATAATGCTCACAGTTCTACAAGGCTTGAGATTCACAATGCTCCTATGACCTTACCAGCAAAGTAACTGAGATAGATTCCTTCTTACTGCCCTATCTTTCAAAAGTAGAAATGATTGAGAAATTTGTGGAAACTCACAGAACTGTAGGATCTCAGAATGGGAAGGGACCTGATATGTTTTTTTTTCCTAATTGTTACTTGATGAATTAAGTTGCTAGTTAATTCATTCACTCCACAAATATCTATTGAGCACTTTTTATTTGTAAGCACTCTTCCAGAGATGGGGGACACAACAAAGAACAAAACAGACTATGATTCCTGCCCTCATGAAGCTGATATTCTAGAGGGAAACATGTAACACTAAAAAGGCAAGTAAATAAAATATAGTCTATCAGATGATAAAGAGCTCACTAGAGGAAAATAAGGCAGGATGAGCGTAGTGAGTGCTGGAGGGTTGCAATTTTAACTAGATTAATCATCATAAATTATTTTTATGGTTGTCTCAAGGGAATGGCCTTCCCTCACTACATTTGTTTTCACACCTATGAGTTAATTTGGGCCTTATAAAAAGGTGAGAAGGGCAAATGTCACCATCATTGTCAGAACTAATTTATCAAAGATTTGTTTCTGGGCAGCCATGATACTGATTGGTTCACAAACACTGTCTCATTTTATTGTCACACTAATATGAATATAGTTACTATTAGTATCCTATTTTAAAGATTAAAGGAAAAAACCCACAGAAGTAAAAAGAAGAGACAAACAAAAAAAACAAACAAACAAACCTTCTTCCCACAGTCCTGAGCTTGAAGTGCAACGCTGCCATCTATATAATGGTAGGCTAGTTGCTTAACTTCCCCAAAACTCAGTTGCCTTATGTGTGAAATGGGAGTGACAAGATCCAGCTCACAGAGTTGGTATAAGAATTAAAAGACATTCGCACATGACAAGGTAGGAGTCAAATCAGATACATCTGATTCCCAAGCACAAAAATTTAAGCACACATTATCCTGACTCACTTTTTGAGCTGAGGAAATTGCTAAGCAGTGGTGATTATAGTAATGGTAAAATTACAACACTGATATGATCATGTAAAATAACCATGACTCAGCAGTCCAGACTGCCAATTTAGAAAAGAACAATTACATTCTTCATAGTACTTAGACCTTGAATTTCTGCCAGTGTTAAAACCAAAAGGAAAGCGAGACTGTATTCTATGTAACATCAAATTTCCCCAGGTTTGCCATTCACTTCCCAGATTTGGTTTCTCCCAAACAGATACGTAGGCATGCCAATACATGCATGCAGCCCTGGACAGGATAACAATCATCAACTCTCTTACAATGCCTGATGGTGGAGCGTAATCCAAGTCCTTTATACATAATAATTAACTTAATCTTCCCCAACAGTCTTAATGAGGTAGTCACTATTATCATTATACAGAAACTCAAGTCCAGAGAGATCAAGTAGGTTACCCATCACATGGTCACAGAGTGGTAGAATGCCATGTGATTCCAGGCATTTCAATGTCAGAGTCTATACTCTTGACCTTATGCTATGCTCCATCATTTGCATTACTCAAATCACCACTGGTCTGTCTTCACAAGTGTGATGCTTTCTGTCTAGAATGTCTCTTTCCTCTCTCACCTTTCTACATTCTCACCTGATTAGATCTAACTTTCCCCTCAAGACTCAGCTCAGCAACATCTCTGCTGAAAAGCCCTAACTAACCCCACCCACCTCCAATCTCAATGGGTATCCTTTCCTCCTCTCTGGGCTCATGCACCTTGTGCTTATCTCTATCATAACACTTCAAGAGATGCTCACAGTGTCCTGTATTTGTCCTTCCCACCTACTAGATGTGACTTTCTTTAAGCCTAAGACTGTTATCTGGTAGAATACATGGAGAACAGTAGATCTTCCATAAATATTTGTTCAGTATATGGGTTAAGTGTCGACTGTGATAGCTATATTGGTGGTTACAGTCCCAGCACATACTTTCCTGTGCTTTTTCTCACATACTTGAAAGTTCCAACCAGGGAATTTCAACCAAGGAAGTTCAGGTATGGTTTGGGATGGAGATAGGGACCTGACCAGCCTAAGGCAACTTCTCTCTGTGACTTGTTCAGGAGGGTACACATAATCCAGGCTTAAGGCATTTAGTGCAACCCACTACACTAGCCAGAATAATCCAGAGTGGGTAACTGACTTACAAAGGTACAATCAGAGGACGCTTGGAAGTTAGTTCAGAAGTTGAATGAATTGAAATGTTACTCTGTTCTCCAAGGGAGGCCGGAGGCATGTAGCCCATGCTGACATTGTCGCTACTGGAGACCTCAAGGTGATGAAAGTGGCTCCATCAAAGATAGATCAAAGACACAGAGGGATGATGTCTTCATGATATTAATCAGTCATAGGTTCAAACCAATTTTGAGTTCTCCCATAACTGTGGACTTCTCAAATACATAAATCCCAATTTTATTTAATTTATTAAACAAATGCATTTTAAATATTTTTCTGTCCACCTGGTTTCATTTGTTGGCAATAGAAGGAAGGGTACAGCATTAAGGAATGACATGGGCAATAGCAAAGGTGAGGAAGTTAAACATCATGGGAGACGCTATTGAATTGTACCTGAACTTAACCGGGTGGTCGCTAGGGACTCTTTGGAAAGAACTACTTTCAGACCTATGTCTTAGAAATATAACTCTATCTCACTAGGTTTCCACTGCTATTCTATACCTACATCTCTTTGTGTTTAGTTTTATAGCTTATTATTAATAAGGAAAAAATAATAATATACCAAGATTTCCACTAATACGTAAAAAATGCATCTCTGAAGTTAAGTGGAAATGATATTCTCAGGGAAGATTCTAGGGAAAATAATGTTTCTGAGAAACAGATGGTATCTCAGAGCCTCAAGTCTGTTGGCTTATAACACCAAGGCAACGAACTTTATGCCAACAATTAAACTAGTCTTCCCAGTAAAATGGCAAACCCCTCAATCACATGGCTCCTGATGATACTGCCAGTATAAAGTGTTTAGATTCCCTAGAGGAAAATAAGAAGAAAACTACAGCACCACTAACAAGAGAAGATTATAGGGTAAGGAGATAAGAGAAGACAAATAACATCTTCTCAACAGCTAGTCAGGGCCACATAATATTCTAGGTGCCTGTCATTCATCAGCTTACTCTGTCCCTAAAGATCAGGGATGCAGGCTCCAGCTTGCATGACCTGAGAGTCCACTACATCATGTGTGATTTTAAAGTTTCAAAAACGAAATCATGAAAGTGCGAGGTAAATACTCCCACTCTCCACCACCCAGCTCAAATACCACATCTTTCATCCAGTTTCCATAACTCTACCCCTACTTTGGTTTGCTTCTTCTCTGGCGTCTGAAAGCACTGACAGCTTATCCTAGACAATTTAACATCCAGCCACCTAGGGACCTGAGGATTTCTTTTCCTATCATTTCTATTACTTAAGACAGTTTGCTCATTTGCTTTTTTAAGAAAAAGGTAGATTGAGAAGAATACAGGGTGTGGTAGTTATCAGACTATCTTCAGAAATAGTCTGGGTAGCCCTTATTACCACATGGTAAAGTTGTATTTCTCCACTCCTTTAAAGGTGAGTGGGGTCATGTGACTTGTTTGGCCAATGAAATTGTGAGCGGAAGAAATCTGTATTACTTGCAAGAAGTTTTAGAGCCAGTGCACATTGGCCACATTTACTTCCCTACGTGGAAACATGTACATTTACATGGAAACATGTCAAGATAAAGACTGTATCTGTGATTGATACACAGACTGTATCTGTGATTGATGGTAAGAAAGAGCTCCCCAATGAACATGTGGGTTAGCATACAGAATAAGCAAAACCCTTGTAGTATTAAAACAGTGAAACTTGGGGATGTTTGTTACTGCAGCATAAATCAGCTTATCCTGACTGTTTCAGATGGGTTGGTTACAAAGACACAGAAGTGTCCTCTGGATTCTAAGGTTAGAAATGCAGCTGGGATTCAAAAAGACACTAGAACTGGGGCCTATAAAGCTTCCCAGCTGTGTCTCATTCTGTGTGTGCTTTCTCTTCCTCCCTCCATCTCTGACTGCCTCTCTCTGTCTCTTTGTGTTTCTCTTCCTGTTTCCCTAGTTCCTGGGTGGGAAGAAGGGGAAGATGTTTGTCCTAAACCTTTTGAGCATATTTGTTACAATTTCCTGTTTCTCCTGTCTCTCCCTTTCTCTCATTCTCTCTCTCATTCTCTCTCTCTCTCTCTCTCTCTCTCTCTCTCTCTCTCTCACACACACACACACACACACACACACACGCATTCATCATTACTTGGTTGTATTTCCAAATTAACAGGGAAGGGACTCTGATCAGCTTCACTTAAGATCAGGGGCCCACCCCTAGTCCAGTCAAACATGGTCAGTGCTGACAGAAAGAAAAAAAAAGAGCTATCCATGGGGTAGGCATTTAAGGTGGCTTAGTATGAGTTTGGTATATAATAATAGTAGCTAATACTGAGACAAAGACTTCTTTGTGGGGGTGATGCTTCGAAGAGTTTCATGTCAATTAACACTCAGAAGCCTTAGAACAACTCTATGAGTTAGGTACTAATATGACAAGCCCTATTTTATAGACCAAAAAAAAAAAAAAAGGAAAATAGACACACAGAGGTAGGGTAATGTGCTCAAGGTCACAGCTGATAAGCAGATTGGATATGTGAGCCTAGGCAGTCTCACATAGGAATCCTTGCACTTGACCTCAAGGCCATGTTGCCTTTTATAATGTAATTGGCATCTGCTGTAAATACTTTGTCTCTCCAAGCAGAGCAAAAATCCATGATAAAAATTCTCCACACCTATAAAAGTGCTTTAATAAAGGAAGGGACCAGCAGTATTAAGCACTGTGGTAGATGCATCCACATTAAAGGACTACTGTCATTGAATGGTAGGGGATGTCCCTCGAGAAGTTAAATTACTTGCCCAAGATTTTATAATTAGTAAATGACAGCCATGACTCAGACCCAAGTCTTCTGATTCCAAATCTAGCACTCTTTCGGAAATACCAGGGTATTTCTCCCAGTGTCAAGAATCATGAATAAATCCTATTCCCCTCCTACTCAGTGCCTTCAAATGACAGCATTGCTGCTGGCTCTGAAGGCAGTGACAGAAGTCCTTTTCTCACAGTGGCACTAGGGAAGCTCAGAGGCCAAACTCCAGACCTTTCCTAGCTACACTATCCTAGCACCAGGCTTTTGTAGAACCATCTGTATTCCATGCCAAAGAAGAAGAATCCCTGAGCCCTGGAATTCAGAGCTGACAGAGACCTGAGATCTCACCACGCTAGGGGTTCCAGGCTAGGCTCCCATCCCAGCAGGAAACTGGAACTGGAACCAGGAACTTGGCAGCAGTTCAGGTGGTCAGAATGAACACATATGGAGAAGTCAGATGGGGAAGATGCAACCCGAGGCTGTTCGTGGTCGGGTGAGCCATGAGATTTCATCCTGGGCTACCTTTTCTCTGGGTGACTGCATATCTGACTTTTCCAGACCCTTTTTCTGAGGACAGAGTTCTTAATATTCCATCAGACTCTGCTGTTATTGGCTCAGGTTCTGAGAAGACAGAGTCTCGAGGAGCAATGATTGTTGCTGAAATCTGGTAGGGCTGGGGACCAACCTTACACACCTTACACACACCCTTTCTCTACAGGAAATAATAGTACTGATAACAATAGCAACAATGATGATTATTACCATCTGTGAATCACTTACCATGGGCTAATCAGGAGCACACTCATTTGTCGATCCAAAACATATTTAGAGAGAAGACTAAGGCTGAATGATTTGTCCGAGATCACACAGCAAGTAAGCCAAAAACCAGGATTTGAATTCACATTTGTCTGATTCCCCCAAGATTTTCTCTGCACAGTGCCGTCATCCTGGTGGACAGGTGATCCTCAGCAACCCAGGGAATGGCCCTGAAATTGACCAAATGGGCTCATTACTCCCTAGATGAGGAGGAAAAAGAAGGAAAAGGGGAAGTCGGGAAAATAACGAGAATGAAGAAGCTATAGACAGCAATGGATAGGAGGAGAGAAATAGCAGAAGGGGGAGGAAGGCCAAGAGAACACAGCTGCATTGACAATCTTATGTAATTCTAGAGGAGAGAAAGGTGCAGAAGGATTATAGTCTGGGTAATTGTTCTTCTGACCTTAGCTCCCCAAAGATCAATGGGAGTGCCAGCAATCTAAATGACTAAGTACTTCTGCTATTCCTCAAAGCCAGATTCTTTTCCAGAAGAAAAAGGGGAAGGAAAGATCAGCAGATTCCAAAGGCTGGGGACCAAATCCCCCTCCTGCTGCTTCTGAGCCTGGGAATCCACATTCTGCCTCTTGGTGTTGAGGGAGTGCCTCCATTCTCAGAGGGCCAGGTGTAGGGAGTTGGCAATTTTATTGTTCCTGGAGTTCAGAAGCAAGCAGCACTGGGCTCCAAGCACCGCTATGCTCCAGGGTCTGAGAGTTCAAACACAGAAGACTCCGTTTTTTTCTCTTTGATTCACTTTGTCTTTCTGTGGCACCTTTCTTGGAGATCAGCAATTTACAACTATCTGTGACATACGTGCCATCCTCAGGGAAGGGGAGAGGAGGGCCAGGAAAGGTAAGCAGAGCCCAAGTGACAGGGATACCCCTTCTGCCACATGCCTTCCAGCATGGGGTGCTCCTCATATCAGGGTTCAGGCTCCCACCACACCTCATCTGCCACATTCAGGCTTTGGAGAGACACAACACGCAGAAGGCTTCTACTGCTTTTCTATCTTAAGTGCCTTAGAAAACTACTGGCCTGAGTGTTTAAATCTTTCTCTGTTCTGGGGTCTGGGGTTGAAGAGCTCCTTGACTAATTAGCTCACTGACCTAGGAGAAGTTACTTAGCATCACTATACTTCAGTTTTCATTAACTATAAAAGTGAAGATAATCAACATATATACCTTATAGTGTCCATGGGAGGATCAAATAGGTTAATATACACGTAAAGTGATTAGAGCAGAGCCTGGCAATCTGTAGATATGCAGTGCAAATTCCCAAGAAGAGGTTAAAGGGTTCTCTTACCTTGTTCTTTCCCTTGAGCCTAACCTAAGATGCCAGCTCTCTGCAACAGTGGCTCTGGATGAAACAGAACAGAGGGGAAGGGGGAAGCATCACCGGAAATAGAATGGGAAAGAAGAAAAGAAAGGAAGGAACAATACTCGTCAGTATCAACGACAAGCCAGACATATGCTTGAGGCTTCCACATGTGCTGCTGTTATTTTTAATATTAATAAATATAATGATGGTAACATTGTTGTAGTGAACACAGTGCTGGCATGCTTTGTGCAGGGCAAATCCTGTTGGTATGAAATGCACAAGCTCACTTAGTCCTGACAATAATAAGAAAACACAGGTTTCTATTCATTATCCCCATTGTACAGATGAGGGAATCAGGTTCAGGGAAGTGAGGAGACCTGCTTTTTGGAAGTGGAATTCAAAGCCAATGCTGTGACCTCATCTATGCACCACTGAAGCTGTGAGGGAGTTAGGAGTCTAGGCCTTCTGGGGAAGAGGCTGATGAGAATAAGTCCCAGGTCCCAGGAGGGAGAACAAGATAGCTTGTTCAGGAACAGACGCTCCTTTCATTTCCACCATCAGAAGAGGTGACCAGGCAGGGTATTAAATCTCGTCAAGGTCTCCAGAAAGAGACAAAATTCAGAGAAGTCAATGGCTTGACCAAAGTCACAAGCCGACATGGGTAGGACGCCCTCTGAGATGCCCTGATAGGACACTGCACTTCTGGTCTCATGGCCCTACTATCAATGCAGGCTTACCCTTAACATCACCTCCTCATAGAGCCCGAGGCAGCCTGCCCAAGCTGAAACACACTCTCCATCACACTCTCGCCACCTACTGCACCATATTTTTCTTCATGATGTTCATCGTTACCACTTAATGCTACATCACATCCTTACCTATTGTATTATCTGCCCTGCCTACATCATATAAAGGTAAACTTCATGAGGCCAGGGATGTTTGTCTCTTTTGCTCGCTGCTATATTCACAGGAAATTAAAGCAGTGCTTGGCTTGTGATCAGCACTCAATATTGTTGGATGAATGATGAGCTAATTATTAATTAATTAATCACGCCATGTTATAATTGTCTTGGCACTCTTCAAATCTCCACTATTTATAATCTCAGTGAGATAAGGGATTGGATTACTAGTGTTTCCTCAGTGTTTAGTACTATGCCTGATATATAGTAGGTGCTCAATAATTGTTCTAAAATGAATGAATGAATAAATCGATAGGGCAGAACTGAATCGTTAGCTCTTACCCTAGTCTTTGTTTCTCCTCCCTGGGTACTGGGAAGTTCACTGGAGAGGATAAAGTTGGAGGCAGCCATGTATAAATGTGGCTTAGCCAATGGAAAGGGGAGGGAGATGTGTCCAAGGGCAGGCATCTGAGAAATATAGCCTGTTAAGGTGCACCTAAACCCCAACCACTGCCCACACTTCCATGACTTAGAAAAGACCCCGAAAGCATCTCCAGTGACTTTGACATCCTGGAACTGAAGGACTCTAGGACACAGGTGGTGCTCTCGTCTTTTTAATAAAACTTTACGACTCAATCAAGATTCTGAGTTATTATTTCTTTTAAATACACAAAGGGTCTGTGGCTTCAGAGGGTGTGAAAACTCTTTGTCATATCTTGACAGAATATTTCTCCAGCCAAGGGAGGAAAAACAAGCCCAGCAAGGTAAGCACCCGGAATAACAGATGTGTTTTTCCAAGATTATGCCCAAGGGAGAGAAAATAAAGGCTTGCTGGATGCAGATGTCCCAAAAGCAGCAAGTTTATCCTGTAACCTTGCCAAGGCAATTCCTGCTGTTCTCAATGTTAATGCCAGAGTAACAGAAAGAAGAAGAATATTCAAAGAGTAAATCAACTTGAAGCTCCAAGGCAAACAAGAACAGAAATGGGAGGGCCTTCCAGGTTTAAGTCAATCATGAAAATCGGGCTGTGCCTCTCCTTCCTTACTGATGCAGGGTTTTAGCAGAGCCAGTTTCATCTCGGAGGCAGGGAGACATCCTGGGAGGGATCAGAGCAGTCTGGGTTGGGACTGAGACTCTTCTGCTTCCTGTATGACCTCAGGCAAGTTACTGAGCCTCTCTGATTTGAGGATACTGGGAAGGCAGACCCCACCCTAAAACATCTACGTACATTGCCAGTGATGCTTGATAATATACTATTAGCAGTAAGTATTCCCTACTATGAAGAATTCCTCCTCCTTGCAATCCTGGTTGAGTCAGTAGACATAGGAGACCACATTCTAGCAATGAGCCCAGAACACGAAGCTGAAGTCCTAGAGCTAGGATTCAAGTTCGTATCTACTTACCTCCAAAGCCTGTGGTCTTGTCACTGTCCCTCTTAACCTTCCAAAGTTGAATCATGAAAATTGGGACCCACAGAGTTGGTTCAAATGAAATCAAGCTTAATACCTAACACTAACTCACACGGCAGAACGGTACAAGGGAAAAAGCACTACTGTGGAGTATGAAGACACAAGTTTAAATCCCAGGCTTGAGCATGTATGATGTTCTTATGACCCTGAGAAGGTCTATTTTTTCTACCTGACTGAGTTTCAGTTTCTTTATGGAAAAAAATGGGCAAATGCCTGTGTCAGTCAAGATACACTAAGTTGTGTTGCAGTAACAAATAGCACCAAAATGTAAATGGCTGAAACCACTGGAGATTTTTTTGCTCATGCTATACTTCTCTTTCCATTCATTTGGGGTCTCTTCTCTACATCTGCCTCACCCCAGGATCTAGGCTAATGAAATATCTACTGATTGGAACACTCCTGGCAACCCTGGCAGAGGGAAGAAAAAACCCAAGACAGTCTTCTATCTGCACTTAGATGCTCAGCCGGAAATGAACAAACTTGACTTCCGGAAGCTCACCATTCCTTAGATAGAACTGGTTGTATAGTACTTCCAACCAGTGCAGGCCAGGAATCATGCTCCTGCTATGCTCTGAGAAGACTAGAGAAAGAAACCTTTTTCTGAATGGCATCAGCGGCTACTTAGTTACTCATCCTGATACCTTCATAGGGGCGCCAATAAGATGAAATGAGAAAATGTGTAGACAAATGCAGTAAAGAATAAATATATTCTGAGTTTTTGAGCCTTAGAAGCAATGAATGAACAACTCTCCATCACTTTTTTCTCCCCCCATTTGAATGCAATATCTTTTGAGAAATATAACTGGTGGGGACTTCAAAGTTTATCTGCTGAGGTCAGAGGTTTGTATGTCCTAGCCCAATAGTTCAGGATGCAGTAAAGGAGTGTACCTTTCTCTACAAGACACTGAAATGGTAATGCAAACTTTAAGCCCATGCAAAAGTATGTAATCCATGATAAGGATCATAGAATTTTAGGATTTTAGATCTGCAAAGGATCCTGGCTATCCTCAGTCCATGTGCTCATTTTTTCAGAGGAGGAAAGAGAAGTCCAGAGAAGGGCCATGACTTACCCACAGTCACACAGAAATAGAGTGGCAGGGCCAAGACCAAAGTCCAGGTCTCCCCTTCTCCAGGCCACATGGTGCCGTGGGTCCCTTTCCCCTGGTTTTTCATTCTGATATGGGATGTTGATATCAAATCCAGACGGCTTGTGGGGGATGTTTTCCTTTAAACCTTGTGAGTCATTGATCTAGCTATACCCCCAAACCATTACTTAATAATAAGTATGAAAAAATAAAGGGCTGTCTATAGGATTTTAGCCAGTCTGCAAAGGCCTAATTTAATAAGCATTAAATACCTGGTCCTTGGGAAAGATTATAGGAAAACTGATTTAAAAAGAACAACAACAAAAAAAAATTAAAAAATTAAAAAAACAAAACAGGGAGCCCGGGTAGCTCAGTTGGTTGAGTGTCCAACTCTTGATCTCAGCCTGGGTCTTGATCCCAGGGCCGTGAGTTCAAGCCCGACATTGGTCTCCATGTTGTGTGTGGAGCCTACTTAAAAAAAAAAAAAAAGACAAAAATAAACAAAATCCCTGTCCTCAAAGAGCTTCCTGTCTAGTGAGGGAGGAGACGTGAGTACAGAGACAAATTATAGCATCAACATGGCTAAGTCAACGGTATTCTGAGGGTGCTGTGGGAACCCAGAGTGGGGATGGGGGTGGGAAAAGGGGGGTGAGGGGAACAGTCAGGGAAAGCTTACCAGAGGAGGTTTCACCTGAGCTGAACCTTTCAAGGATGATGAGGATGGAGTTGGGGAGACAGTCAAAGGAAGAAGAGAGGAAGGGCATTCCAGGCAGAGGCAGGGGCCCAGGCCGATAAGTGGAGAGGGAAAACAGCACAGCTCAGTGAGGGCACTGCTGGGCCCAGGCATCTGTATAGAACAGGCAGGACATAATGGTGAGCTGAGCAGGGGCCAAATCTCCAGGCCTTATGAACTAAAGCAGAAGCGTCTGGACATCCATCATCTGAAAGCTCCAAGGAGTGGCGATCACTGTTACTGCTCTGGCTAGTCTACAGACTGGGAAGACTGGCTTTGAAGGGGTTGGAGATTTGCTCTTCTCCGGCAAAAACCACTCAAGTGGTTTAGAGGAGAAAATGAACCCACTTCAAGAAAGCTCTAAGTTGTGATTTCTGATAAGTGGTGTTCTTGGGTGTCAATAAAACAGCTCAAGACCCTGCTTCCTTCTCCTGGGCTCTCAGAGTGGAGGTACACTCAATTCCTCACAGGTCTTTCCCTACCTGCCCCTGCGTGTGGGAAATTTCCGGTGAAAAACAAGCCACATCAGCTGATCATTTCTTTCTTTCTTTTTCTTTTTGCTAATCATGGAATAAGCAAGCTCACCCTAAAGGACACACAATAGATGTCACTGATTCAACAGGAGGCCTTGGAGGTGTAGGGTAGCTTTTGCTCCTCAGGGGCACCCAGACACCCTGTGCTCCTCCAGGCCCCAGCACTTTGTACTGGCACCTCTCCTCCATGGCGCCCTGGCACAAGAAAGGCCAGGAGCTGCCTCTCATGGCCAATGCCTAACAAAGCTCGGGATGGTGGTGGGGTGAGGGGGAGACTCATTAAGTGCTGAACAATGGAAAGGATAGATGAATCCATGTTGCAAACTTGAGTCTGTATTTTGTGAATTTAGTTATGTGAAAGTTCTTACAATGGAATCAACCTATGATAACATTTAGTTGTGCACTTAACAAACCATTCATTCAACAAATATGTGAATGCTCCTTTATATGCCAGGCACTGTTCTAGACTTTTGGGGGTGCATCAGTAAATAAAATAGGCAAAATCCTCGCTTATGGTGTTTATGCTCTAGACAGTGAGCCAAGCAACGAACAAATAGACAAAGAGAGAATCCCATCACAGATGGGGATAATTTCTCTGAAGAAAAAAAATTAAACAATATGAAAGGAATAGGGAGTAACCAGGAGTGGTTCAGGGAAGGTCTCCTGAGGAGGAGACCTTTGAGGGGAGACCAGCATGGGGTGAGGGAGTAAGTGAACGTATGTTCATGCAGAACATTCCAGGGAGGGAGAAGAGGAAATGCAGGCCCTAGAGAAGGCTACCTGCTCTCTGTGTTGCTGGAACAGCAAACAGTTTGCTTTGGCCAGACGAAGAGAAGCAGGGAAGAAAATGAGGTCAGAGATATCCAGGGGCCACAGGCAGGGCCTCCAAATCACCTGTTTAAAAACTACATATTTAAAGCCTTTAAATAGCTTTTTTTTTTTTAAAGTCTTGAGTTTTTCAGCCTCGATGTCCCCATCCATAAAATGGGAATAACTGTTTGTACCTCATAGGATTGTTGAAAAGATTATAGGAGATGCTCCTGGCACAAGACAAACTTCAGTATATGTTGTGGTGAAGGTTAGCTAGTGTCATTGCTGTCCTTGTTAGTGTCTCTGCTTTATAATCAGGGTGGAGAAGTTTAGGGCTGACTTCCTTTGACTTTCTCTGACTTTGTCTCGTTTCTGTGGCTCTGTCTTCCTTTTTGCAACAAGAAGGGAAGGAGATCACCCTGGGGTTGTTCATAAACAATCCTGTTTGAAAAGGTGAATCACTGATGAAACATGTCCAGGTATAAAGAAACGCTGCACATCCAGCTACAACAAGAGCTATGTAACTCTAATCTTTAAACAAACTGAGAACTGGAACCACACCCCATCTGAGCACCTGTGGGTAGTATGTTACAGTGGGAAAGCCTACGCTTCATCAGAGACCTGGGTTCAAGCCCGAGGCTCACCAGTTACTAAAGAGCCATCAGGTCCCTGGACAAGACTAATCAGCCTCTCTGAGCCTCAGTTATTTTCTCTATAAAATGGAGAAATAAATACTTGTGTCAGAGAGAGAGAGAGAATAAATAAATACCTATATTTAAGTTGCATAGACATGGGATTACCACTGGCAATGTTGAATAAATGATAGTGATTATGCTGGGGAAAACATGTTTGAAAAATCACGTACATATAAAGGCCAGCATCACACCAGTGGGGTTAACAGCATAGGTGCATTTTGTTACAGGACTGAGATTGCCTTTGAAAGCAGATGGGTCGAATACACTTGGGATTTTATATTAGGCATTTAACGAGGGCCAGCGAAATAAAAGAATGGTATTTGATCAGGAGGAAAAAAAAGAAGCCTTTTTTATAGAGGATGTTAGCCTACAGAATTGCCTCTTATTCAGGAGCAGCATGCTCCAATACAGAAAAGAAAGATGGAGGAATGGGCTTTATATCCAGCTCCCTTGTGTGATCTCTTCTAGAATCTCTGAGTTAGAGGTTCCTTCTCAAAAAAATAAGGCAAATACCACGAAGCTACTGCCCTCTGTGTAAACACAAGATCCAATGGTAGTCTTGATATTTTTATTTCTCTTGATTTGAAACACTGTGTAAAACTTCATATTTTAAATACAATCAATCTCCTTTAAAAGTGCTAAAATCTCCTGGCAAATTGAAACGATTTTCTCCTAAAGGCTCAAACCCTCTTGCACTTTTCCTATTGGGGTGCTGTTACATATTCCCACTGAAGTATTTAAATGTTTAATGTTAATTAGATGATGATGAGGCATTATTTTCCAAGACCGCCCTGCATGGGGCAGAATCATCACTCTCATTATATTCCATTTCAAATAGGGGGTCTGGAAAAGAAAATCATTAGCAGAGTGCCTGAATGCTGTGGGCCGGCCTCCCTGGATAATGCCCTTGCCCAGAATCAAAGCTCCAGCTCAACACCTTTAAAAGGAAGTTTCTCATGACATATGTGTGTGTGTGTGTGTGTGTGTGTGTGTGTGTGTATGCATATATGTATATGTATATGTATATGTATATGTATATGTATATGTATAGAGAGAGACTGAGAGACAGAGACAGAGAGAGACAGAGAGACAGAGTTGTTTAAAGGCCATTTCTTGGTTTGAAATCTCCTACCTAGAGAGGTGGCTGGGTGATTTAAAGCACACTGCTGAGAAATTTCCCCAGCTCCTTCCCTTGCTCGTGTCCATCTGTCACTATGTGTGTAGTTCCACTATTAGTATCAGACCCTGGGGAGAAGGACATTTTCTAGCCACTGGATCTGACGTTTGGAAGTCTTTTATGGCATCTCATTAACCATAGATTAAAGGTGTTAGCTTTTAAGGCTCTAATCTATCTCTCTGGTTCTCCCTCTGGCCACTGTCCCCCACGTCTACCTTGGTGGCCTCAGCCATCCGACATCATACTCCCTTGCCACATGCAACTCCTCACTGCTTCTGAATATGGCATGTATTCCCAAGCCTCTGTGCTTTCGCCCCTGCTGTTCCTTCTGTTGGGAACTCTCTCCCCTTTGTTCTCTGGCCAGCAAATCCCTATTTATTCTTTTCAAAGCTTGGTAAAATGTCTTCTCCTTTAGAAACGACGTGCTCTTCTGCTCCTTCGTACTTGGTGCTTCAACAGCACTTGGCACCTAGCTCTCCCATAGTGCCTCCCAACAAATACCACCAAGAAACACTGTGAGGTCCTTGTGGAGTGGCTGTTAGCTAGGGTGCAAAGAGCATGAGCTTTGGAATCAGACAATCACTGATTCAAATTCTAGCTCAGTCACCTTCTGGCCAAGTGGCCTTGGGCAAAATGTGTAACTTTTCCAACTCCCCCGTTCCTCAAACATACAATGGAAGCAGCCATACATAATACACGTATGGCACATCTGAGATGAGAATTAACTATCGTGGTGTATGGAAGGTGCTTATTAGGTAGAAGGTAACAGTATGTAGTTGCTATTATTGTTTCCCCAGCTCTGTAATGGGAACTCAATAGCTATGTTCTGAGCCTTATTATTCTCTAGGTATGCATTTGTAAAGACAACCAACACTTAAAGGAGTAACATTTCAAGAGGGAAAACTTACCATGAATCAATTAATCAGAAACTAGAAGTAAAAGATTATTGTTCTATTTTTGCCTGCATATCAGTTCTCATTATATGCCAGTTAGGTCACTCTGACATAAGCCTTTTAAAGGAAGTTCCAAAGATGGGAAGAACTTACGACTAGGAGGAGCTTGATCTGATGTTGGGGCTCAATGAATGCCAATCACATCTGCCAGATGAATCAGCAGTGAAGTAATCATGCTCCCCAGACAGGAAACTCAGTGTGAGGGGCATCAGGGTCAGTGGACCTGACAATAGGATTTCAACCCATGGCAGGACAGCAAGTTTGCACTGGCAGGAAGTAGAATGGCATTCGCCCCTTAGAAACAAGAGGCTGAGATGGAAAAAGGGAGAGATTATGGGAGGAGGGAAGAAAAAGAAATTAGCACAATGTGTCAAGGCCCAAGTAACAACATCTGTGAATATGAAGGTCCGGTCCAGCTCTTCAATGTTTGGCTTATTCATTCCTTTCTACATTCATCTATTCATTCATTCAAATATTTATTGAACACCCACTGTGTTCCAGGTGAGGAGCTAGAAAATAAAAATGAATTAAGTATTGTTCCTGCCTTCTTGGAACTCACGTTCTACTGGGAAAGGCAAACATGTGACTATTTTACTCTGTTTCTATCAACCGTTTCCCCCATTGTTCTCCCACCATGAGTAGTAAAGTTCTTTTTGTAAATGTCAGCCTGGCATTACTACGCAAAGGAGATCAAGAGAAAAGGCAGGGTTCTTCCCACACTTAAGCCAGAGTTTAAAATAGAAAACACATGGCTCAGGAGTCAAAATTGAAGATTCCAATCTCTCCCCAAGTCGAGGTTCTTATTTTAGAGCTCTTTTCTCTAACCTTAGAAGATTAAGGTATTGTTTGAACAAGAGCTTTGCCTTAATAATTTTATGGAGAATATTTTGAAAGATATTGAAAAAATGAGACACAGGAGTGGGGCATTTTGCTGAGAGAAATCCAAGTGGCAAAGAAGGATCTGCATTTACTCAGCATCTGCCATGTGCTAGATGTCACGAGCATTCACCCACCTATAAAAACTCATCTTCAAATGAACTTGAATGAACGAAGTCCTTTGGAGGCACTATTCATAGCTTCTTTAACAGAACCCTTTGGAAATAGCCATCAGGGAGGAATGTGGAGCACCCTCTTGACCCTATCCTAGGGGACAATAAGAAAGCCAGAGACTCCCATTCTAAGAAATAAGTGTGATTCTATAGTTATATTCTTACTAGATGTGATGGGAAATGATACTAACTATCTTAGTGGTGAGAAAGTAGGTTGTTTAGCTATTTGTGTATTTAGTCACTCCAAGCACCCATCCATCCATCCAATAAATGTTTCTTGAACACCATTCATTCAGCAAGAGTGGTGCCAGGCACTGGGATATGATATCAGATAAGACACTATCTCCGCCCTCAAGGACCTTACCACCTGGTGGAGGTGACAGTGTGATAGGGCCATGACAGAAGTCAGCAAAAGTAGCTACAACAGTGCACAGGAATAGCTGTTTATACGGTTAGGAAATGCTCCCCGAGAAGGAACCCGGGGCAGGACAGAAAGGGCGGCAGAGTGGAGAGGACACTCTAGGCAGAGGAAAGAAGCACAGGGTAACCTGGCATTCAAGTACTTCGTAAACTACAATTCAACATACTAGGGCATGGGCCCCCTGCTCCACTACCTATCACATATGTCATTGCTTTTGACCTGATTGTAATGTATGGACTTGTGAAAATTCATACCACATCCTAGGAAAAACACAGTCCTGAAGCATAGCAGAGACATGATGTCTCCAATCCCAGCTTTGCCTCACCCTTGCTGTGTAATTTTAGGGAGGAGGCATTTAATATCTGAGTCTCAGCATCCTCTTTTGCAAAAGAGAGCTAAAGTAGCTGCCTGGCAGAGTCACTGCAAAAGGGTTAACAGAATATGGTAGGTGCAGTGCAGCGCCCAGGACAGTGCCTATTACATGTTTATGAGAACATGGCATTTTTCTGCCCTTATTATTACCGCTACCGCGACTATTATCTTGAACCAAGATTAAGGTTTTAATGTCTTTGACTGCAACTGTTTCTGGAAGAAGAGACACATTAGGAGAAGGACCGCCCCTCAATAAAAAGGTTTTCAATGTTCTCTATTAGGAATCATGAGCAATCTGACCTTGTAAAAAAATAAAATGGTCTGAATCCTTTACATCCTGGCTTGGTTCCTAAAGGCAGCTAAAGTGATATTAGAGACAAAGAGAAACATTGCAGGGAAGGCAATGGCCTTAATTTCCGAGGTGAATGAGATGGAAAGCCCCAGTGCCCAGCGGTAAACCTCTTAGTATTTATGAAACTGAAATTACACTATTCCCATAAAAGACAAAGTTAAAGAAGGGTGCACTCTACATAATGGCCTCTTGTTAGGCCTTCCTGATCACCTGGCCTCTGTTTTCTGAAAACCACCAGCACCCCTGTGTTTCAGGGCCACCGTCCACTGGGGGCAGACAGGAACTCTTTATTTAGCCAAATGAAAATTTCCGCTTAAATAAAAAATACTAGTGGCGTTTGGGTTGGAAAAACAATTACCTAGACTCCGCATCGCAGCTGCAAATTACATCGGCAGTAAAAGCAAGTCGGGGGCACAGATCTCAGTGCCTCTGCCTGACATCAAAGGCAGCCAGACTTGTTTCTTCATCTGTGGTCGGAACAATGTTTCTCTTTGATCTTGGACACCAAGAACCAGCGTGGGGGAGGCACAGGAGGCAAGGAGGTGCCTGTGCTGATGTGTAACAACATGCAGCCTACTGATGCTGCGTGGTGGAAATGCCAAGCGGGGTCAGAAGAACACCATTTAAACAAGCAGCTGAAATCTAGAAAGAGAATCAAGATGAAATGGTTTCCTTCAATCACGTAATCAACAAGTCTTTTTGGAGAGGGAGGTGCGTGCCCATTCTGGAGGGCCGTTGGAGAGAGGGGGATGGGAGGGGGCGGGAGGGGTCGCATGCTGCAGAGTCAGAGACCTGGCTTGGGGTCCACTGTTGCCACTACTGACCGGGGGATGTGGGACACATGACGTAACGGCTTGCATCTTATTTCTCTCTTCTAGTCCTATCAAGGCCTGTTCTTTTTTGCTCACCATTAGGCTCCTGAACCTTGAGGTTTAAATTCGGTCTTCAGGAGTTGGGTTCAAATTCACACCATCTCTACTTCGCCTGCCCTTAACCCAAACTACAACTTTCTTAGGGTGGGCAACCAGTCCTACCTTCTGCCCTTAGGCACCAGTTCCTTCCTCCAAACCCTGAGACTGGCACCTCAATCAGTGTTCCCAGTACTCATTTAGAGGGGCAATTCAGACAAGTGCAAAGTACTCAGCTGGTCACTAGGCGACTGAGCCCAGCTCAGAGTCAGGAGGGCAGACAGGCTAGCAAGAAGGCCATTTCTCTGGAGAGGGGGAATAGAGAAAGGACACTTGGAGGCTAGTCAAGGAAGTCTTCCTGAAGGAGGCAAGACTGAACTATATTCTGAAGGATGAGTAGGAGTTCTCTAGGTAAGATCCGTGAATAGCTTAGTTGAACAAGTTGGTTTAGTGTTACATTTATACTTCTGCTCCCTTCGTGGTGCTCCTCCTGAGTATCTCACACTCTGTTACACCTTTTCCACATCCACCATCTCCAGTGCTTCCTGTCTGTATTAGCAACTTTCAATCTGCTTCCCATAGAGATCTACAGATACCTTGGGACCCCCCTTTGGAGTTACTCATGTAAAAGTGGAAGGGGAGATTGTACATTGCATTTCATTCTTACGATGATTACCCTATGAGGTAGGCAGTATTCATTCTATTTTAGTGATTAAGAAACTGAAGCTCAGAAAAGCTAAGCAATACACTCAATGTCACAGTGATTGTAAATAACAAACCCAAGATCCATCCATGTGGCATCACTAAAGGACATAACATATGACCACAGTGATCCCTTCCAGCCCCAGCTCATCATAATCCCCTTACATATCCTGTACACCACTTAAACTTTCATTTTTTTCAAAACATGCATATTCTTATTCCCACCATTCTGCTAAAACCAACTCCTAGGGTTTTCATCTTGGTAACGAGTACCATTTTCTACCTAATGACCCAAGCTCAAAACTAATGACTCATCTTACATTTCTCTCCTGACCACCCACAACCAATCAAGCCACCAAGTCCTATGACCTCCTATTTTTTTTCCATATCTATTAAGACACTTTATGGCCTCGAGTTATTTTTTTTTAATGTGACTAAAAGTAGCTTAAACTTTAAGTGGTTTATTGTTTCATAGCACAGATTTCCAGATGTAAGACAGTTCCAGAGTTGGGTAATTAAGAGATTCAGTGGTACTTCCAAGGCAACCGGTTTCCATCCCCAGAGGGTTGGTTTGTCTCCTTCTACTGACCCCTCACAGATCCAAGAGAGCTGCCACACCTGTTTCCTTCCCTCAGTCACAATCAGAAGCAAAAAGATGAATTTCTCCTCGCCCATCTCTTTTTAAGAGTAAGAAATCTCTTCCTTGAACCACGCTTTGCCCTCAGCCTCCCGCAGACATGCAGTGCCTTTTATCAGCCAGCATTGCATCACATGTCCCCAAATCAAAACACAGGTAAAAGAAAGACAGTGGCCACGACCGAATTTATCAAGAGTCACTCCCTGATCTGGGGAGGGTCCTATACTAGAGTAATGACTACATGAAGAGTAAGCACCTGAGCAACAACAGGCCTCTGTCGGCAAGAGAAGAGGGGAGAAGGATAGATTTGGCAGTCTCTCAAATCCCTGCCTTCCTCTTCCACTCAGACATTCCACAGATCAACCAACCATTATCCCTCACCTAGATTCCTGCAACAGGTTTCTAACCAGACTCTATACTCCCAGTTTGATTTCTTTGAAAGCAACAACCAGAGTAAAGTTTACATAATACAAATACAATTGTATCTAATCTAATTTAAATATTTCAACGGCTCCCTCCCAGAACAAAGTCCAAATACTACAAGGTGGCATATAAACTCACCCCTAGGTCTTGAGATTTATCTGCCTCCCATTTTATGCCATCCTACCTCACTAGGAATGCCAGATCACCCTTTTCTGTCTGAGGAGCTCTCCCCATCATCACTTAGGACCCCATCCAAGAGTTTCTGTTCAAGCTCCTGGACAACTCAGGCCCAAAGTACTGAATCTAATTGTGGGCGTGGCGGGGTGGGGGGCAGTTATGATGAACTGACCCAAAGGCAGCTGACTATGTAACTAGGAAAGCTGAGAAACCAGAGCTAGGGGATTTGGGAATATGGCAGTTTAAATAAAGGGTGCATCCAAGGGGTTAAAATTAAAAGAAAAGACAAAGTAGACACGAAGCACAAGAACAACAATCTAAGCACAGAAATACAGGGCATAAAAAGAGATACAACACGAAACTCTGGAGAAGGGACCTTATGATAGTGCCTGGGGCCTTTTCCTGGGGCAAGGGGAGGAAATTACAGGGTATCAGCAGGTCCCTCCTGGCCCTTCTGCTCTTAGGTCCATTGCTTGCCCTTTACCTGCTCTGCTCTCTACTGCAGAATCTTGATCCCTGCAGGCCACATCTTCTGGGCTCCTACATCAGCCGGCTTCTTGCTGAAGGAGAAACAGAGGGTGGGAGGGAGAAGAGGGAGAAGCACACTACTCCCCTCTGGCTCTGCCTTAAGCAGCATTACCAGCAGCTCCATCCTCCTGTGGCTGGATCTCCAGCTGGAGAGGCCCACTGGGGCTCGGCCTCTCCCTGGTGACTCTGGCTGCTGGGCTCCAGGGACATCACCCCCTCACCGTGTCTCTCCAGCCTGAGAGTGGTGGCAACTTCCTACTGTTACTAGAGGCAGAATGCCTTTCCATCTCCTGATGGCTTTCCAGCTCCTCCATCACTGTGTAACCAATACTCTGAATTAAATTTCCTCTGTTTTACATTCTTTGAGTGGGTTTTGTTTTCCTGATTGGACCCTTACTAATGTAGGCACTGAGCCAACTCTGTACGATTTCTCTGCGAAATCTCTTACTCTCTCCTTTGCGTCGCTTTCAGGAAGCAGAACAATATGATGATGAAGAACAAATGGCTGGCAGTCTGGTAGACCAGACTTCAAACTCCAGCCCTGTCTCTCACTAACGGAAAGGCTTGGTTAAAATTGCTTAGCCCTTTAAGTTAAGGCTTTTTCAACTGAGGTGAAAGGTATCATCCTGTTCTTAACCCTTGTTAGAACTCAATGAGGGGCTGTATGTAAAATGCAAATTCTGATTCAGAACGTGGGAGGTGGGGCCTGAGATTTTGCATTTCTATCACTGTCTCCAGCTGATGGTAATACTATGATCCAGGAAGGAACCACACGTGGAATAGCAGCTCTTTGGACTAAGGGTTGGCCGACATTTCCTGCAAAGATCCATAGAGTAATTATTTAAGGCACTGGGAACTCTGTTGCAACTTTTAAATTCTGCCCATAGAACTTTATTTACAAAAAACATGGCCCTAGGGCTGCTCTAGGCTGTAAACTGCTCTAGGCTGCCAACCCCTGCTCTAGGCTGTAAACTGTCTCAGGACATTGTCTGTTTTACTGAACACCTTATTCTCATCACCCAGCACAGAGCCTAGCAGGGAGCAGCGCTCAATAAATGTTTGATGTGCCTCTGAACAGACTCCTAGGATATCCTCAGTCTCTATTGTAGAACCTGAAACTTGAAAGCCAGTGTTTACTGAATGTTTACAATGCTCCAGAAAATATTCGAAGTCCACTTGATAGACATTGTTTTCTTTGATGCTCACAACCGCCTTAAGAAGTAGGTGTTACTATTACCCCCATTTTCCAGATAAAGTACATGGAGGTCAGACCTGTGTATCTAGGACACAGGAAAGCCAGGTTTCAGGACAGGGCAGATTTCTCACACTGTGCTCTCTCAGCGGTCAGTTTGCCCTGGAAACTTTCTCCCACCATTTCTTCTAGAAATTCTTCTAGAGAATATCAGTCGTTTTCTTTTCCCTATCACTTGAAATTCCCATAATAGTGTTGGGCACATAGTAAGCACTTACCAAAGTGTTCCTGATTGGTATTTTAAACTATCCTACCCTGAATACACATTGCTGTGAGTCTGGGTCACGAGGAAAACATCCTGAAGATCTCTGTTTCCTCAGAATATAGTAGTAGTAGAAGGTGAGCCTGAAGGTACTGATTATCATATCTAAAAATGCCTAAAGTGGTATTAATAATTTAGCAGTGAAATTCCTGTGGGGAAAGATTCCTGACAGTCTATATGTCTCTGGAGGTCAGAGGCTCTGGGTCCAGTAGAGACCTGGGCATTTTATGGTGTTTACTATGTATGTTTGACCAATAAAATGAGAAGCAAAGTAATACAGCTGGAAGAACAGAGGACTGGCTCTGCTTCAGGTTAGCTTTGTGTCTTCATTACCCTAGACCTGAACTTTCTTATCAGAAGACAAGAGCTTTGGACTAGAGCATCATTTAGGTTCTTTGGGTTTTAAAATGCTATGCTTGAAAACACAGTGATACCATCGAAGACATTTGGGAGAGTGTTGGTTTTTAAAGAAAATGACCAGAAACTACAAGAATTAAAAAATTAATGTCACTTCGAGGCACCTGGGTGGCTCAATTGGTAAAGCATCCAACTCTTGGTTTGGGCTCAGGTCATGGTCTTATATTTCATGGGTTAAAGCCCCACATTACGGTTCGTGGGTTAAAGCGTGGAGCCTGCTTGGGATTCTCAATCTCTCCCTCTCTCTCTGTCCCTCCCCACTTGCATGTGCACGTGTGTCCTCCCTCTCTCTCTCTCTCTCAAAATAAATAAATAAAATTTAAAAAAATGAATGTCACTTTTATGTGGTTGGTGTCCCTGTGGCAGTATTTTCTCTTTTCTATGGCCTCCTGTTGGTCCACCCCACCAGCCAATTTCTAATTTGTCTCAAACCAAGAAACCAGATAATCAGGATTACTATAATGGTTTGTAGAGGAGGTGAGAATTGATCATAGCTAATAGTCTTAAAGACTTCCCTAATAAAGACTAGATTTAACGCATGTGCTTTGTGATGACTATTTTGTCTGTAGCATGAGAATGCTTGTATGTGTGTGTGTGCGCACATGTTGTGCTTGTGTGTGTGTGCACGCATATGTGTTTACACACTTATTTACATATCTACTGATAAAGTCATCAGACACTAGATAAAAGTAATCAGTAAGACGGCGATTCTGTGTTATTGTCCGCACTTACTGAATGAGGAAATTGAGATGGTTGGACAACTTCCATCAGGATACATACCCCAAAACTAGGTCTCCTGACTTCTAATCACAGAACATCACAAGAATGTGTGGTTTCTACCCATTCCCCAAGTTGCCTAGGTCTTAAAGGCAAACAGCCTCAACATCTCTGCTGCCCTCTCTTCAAGGCTGCCTTGTATCATAAGGTTGAGATCACAAATAAGTTAAATGCGCCATTTTCCTTCTGATCAATCGAGCAATCCCAGCCAGGGATGACTGCCAGCCTTCCTACTGCTGAGATGCCCTTACACTTCTGGGATGCTCAAGGGCACTGTCCACTAGCATAATAAGTGTTGCCAAGGAACCTCCCTCGTCATGGGAATCTGGGACTGTTTCATACCATAGAGACCACACTGAAGTGGCTAGTCTTGTCCCACAATCCACTCTTAATCTTTTTTGATCTGACAGATATTTATTAAGGGCCAACTGAGAATTCAGAATTCAGAGGCATTGCTAACATATGGGTGCCAGGCCTTATAATGCAAGTTTTACATTTATTAACAAATTTAACATTCACTATAACCCTACGAAGTAGCTACTATTCCCATCCCCATATTACAAATGGGGAAGCTGAGGTACAGATATTAACATTCCCAAGGTCACACAGTTGACCAGGGCTGGAGCCGAATTGACACCCAGGCAATTTACTCTTTACACATCATGACTGTTACAAGAAAGACACAACCTCTGCCCTAATGGAGCTTCCACATAATGGGAAATACAGGGCAAGCCATTATCACAATTCTGTTAACTATATGAAAAAAAAGTTTCAGGAGGTTAGAAAACATATAATAGGAGATCTAATCCTTGTGGGGAAGGACGGGGTGTCAGGGAGGCTTTTCCTGGGGAAAAACTGTTGACATTGAGTTCCCAAGGATAAGCAGGAGTTCACCAAGTAGAGGGAGAGGTGAGTCTCCCAGACAAAAGGAGATGAGGGTAGAGGCCTCGAGGCAAACAGGAGCATGGAAGGTGAAAGGAACCGCAAGAAGCCAGTGTGGCGGACTTGGGGGGGGCAAGGCACCAGATGAGGCTGAAGAGGTGGCCAATGTTGGCACCCCAGTAACCACGATGGCATGGGGAAGCAGGGCAGAGAACAGAGAAATGACTGGAAAGCCACCCAACCATAAGCCTACATGGAACCCTTCCTGTCCCTCGCACCTGAGTCTGGCTCTCTTTCCTTGCTGCCTCTATTCAGTTAGGATCCCCACAGGCGTTTCCAGAATAGAGTTGCACCAGGAACTCTTTCCATTTAGGAAAGAAAATGAGACATTTATTAAACATTTGCTCTTTCATTTGATGCAATTTAGTCAATCCCTCACAACAAAATGTTTGAGGCTTTTATTATACTTTACAATTATGGAAATGAAAGGATCAGAGGGACCTGCCTGCTCTCATACCACGGTGTGGGAAGGAGCTGGCTCTCGGGCTGGAGTTTTTCTATTCAGACTCTTCTGCTCCTTCCACTGCTTCATGCCATTGCTGGTGTAAGTGGAGAGGGCAATCGGTAGAGGATGCCACAAAAAACTCCAAGAAATCAAAGTCTAAGAGAGTACACAGAAGCCACCTCCTTCGCTCATGAAGTTCAGCGTGAGCACTAGTGTGAAATCTTCTCTCCCTGTGTTCCCCCTTTGCCCCACAGGCAGAGTCTCAGAGGGAAACAGATGGCACACTCAAATTGGACAACTGGAGGAGTGTTTAATAAAAGGCCTACTTACAAAGGTGTAGGGCGGGTAAAGGATAATCACCAGGGATAGTAATTACTGGGCAGCATCCTCCGCCACCTTCTGAAGGAACAAGGAGAGAGAGTGGTTATAGGACCCTGGAGAGGACACGGTTGGAGGAGGGGGAGGCATACAGAGAGGGCTGCCTGACAGGATTGTGGTGTTCAGTCCTTAGTGACACCACAGGACAGCAGCCAGGGAAATAAATACCCACACTCACTCACTCCCCTCCAAGCCTCCAACCCTCCAACCTCTGGTTAATTCTCCCCATTGGCCAAACCAAAGCAAAGTTTGAAGGTGTTATGGGCTGAATCGTGTCCCCTGCTATTCACATATGGAAGTTCTGACCCCCCAGAACCTCAGAATGTGTCCAACGTGGAGACGATCTTTAAAGCGATCATTACATTAAAGTGAGGTCATTAGGGTGGATCTTGATCCACAATGACTGTTGTCTTTATAAAAAGAGGAAATCTGGACATGGACATGTACAGAAGGAAGGCTGCGTGAAGGCACAGAGCAGACACCCATGTACAAGCCAAGGAGACAGAGGCCCCTGGAGAAACCAATCCTGTCACATTTTGATCTTGGACTTTCAGCCTCCAGAGCTGTGAGAAAATACCTTGCTGCTGGTAAGTCACCCACTCTGTGGTGCTTTGCTATGGAGGCCCAAGCAAACTAACACAGAGGGCAAGGTTGCTGTGTGATATGGTCCACCCAGGTCGGCCCCCAAGCCACAGAGCTGGGTCAAGAAGGGAGAAGAGAGGCGCCTGGGTGGCTCAGTCGGTTGAGCGTCTGACTTCGGCTCCGGTCATGATCTCGCAATCCGTGGGTTCAAGCCCCGTGTCAGGCTCTGTGCTGACTGCTCAGAGCCTGGAGCCTGTTTCAGATTCTGTGTCTCCCTCTCTCTCTGACCCTCCCCCGTTCATGCTCTGTCTCTCTCTGTCTCAAAAATAAATAAACATTAAAAAAAAATTAAAAAAAAAAAAAGAAGGGAGAAGAGAGACTATGGAGGAGTAAATGAGAGAGACACAGCACAACTCCTGCTCAGGCCCCTCAGAAATGGGTATTTCACAAGGTGCTAGAACAACATCAGCAAGGCTGGCAAAATTCCCCTGGAGCAATACTTGCCCACAGCTGTGCCCCCCTCTATCCGGCCACAAAGCAGAGCCCCCCTTCCCACAATGCTGGTGTCTCCTTCCTTCCCTGACCACTTATCCCCATCCCAGCCCGCCTGAGAGGCATAGCTGGAGTTCTGGTCCTCTGACAGACCTTTCCAGGCACTTGTGACCACACCTTCTCCCTCCCGGGTCTCCAGGGATGGTCTAAACCCACACCTGCATGTTTGGCTAGACTGTCTGGCAGTAAGAGAACGCACATCCCGAGAGAAGGGACTGTCTTATTTATTTCTGATAAATGAAAGAACGACCAATGGTTGAATGGAGAAAGCTAACAGTTATTGATTACCATCAATGTGCCAAGTATCATGTGCAGTGTTTTCACATTTTTTAACACTGCCCATTCAAGATCAAGGAGCCAGGAAAAAATTAACATTTATTTGGCACTTACTATAGGCCGGGCAGGGGTGATGGCAAAATACTTAACAACCCATGCAGAACAGCACCAAACATATCAGAGCAGATATTGGCCATAAACCCAGGGATGGTTGGGCTCACACCAGGGCTGAGGATCAGCTTGGCACCCGGCCCTCGTGCTGAGGAATCTCTTGTGCATTATTTCACTGGGTCCTCATAATACCAATTAAGATAGGTTTTATTATCCCCATCACAAAACCCAGAAACTTGAGGCACAAAAAAACGAGGTCTATTGGGTGCAAGGTCATGCAGAAAATAAGTGTGGAATTGGAACCCACACCTAGGTTCGTACCCGGATCAGGCTGGTCAGTCTTACCATGCTGTCCCTTCATACGGGGTCCCTCTCCTTGGGACACGCTTCTCCCGGAGAGCTGCAGGGCTCGCTTCTTCCAGTATGAAAGTTCCATCACCTCAGCAATTCCTTCCTTTTTAAAATTAACCCCCCCTACACCCATCTCCCTTTCAAGCTTTGTTTTTCTCTGTAGCTTTTTTTTCTTTTCTTTTTTTTTTTTTACATTCCTTGTGGTAAAAGGTATTTAACATAAAATTTACTGTTTTAATCTTTTCTTAAGCATCTGGGGCACCTGGGTGGCTCAGTGGGTTAAGTGTCTGACTCTTGATTTCAGCTCAGGTCATGATCTCAGGGTTGTGGGATCAAGCTCCATGTCAGGCTCCACAATAAGCATGGAGCCTGCTTGGGATTCTCTCTCTCTCCCCGTCCCCCTCTGCCCCTCTCTCCACCTCACACTCTCTCTCTAAAATAAAAATTAAAAATAAAATAAAATAAAATAAAATAAAATAAGTAAAATAAAATAAAATAAAATAAAATAAGTAAAATAAAATAAAATAAAATAAAATAAAATAAAATAAAATAAAATAAAATATACAAGTCAGGGGTATTAAGTGCATTCACAATGTTGGGAAATCCTTACCGCTATCCACTTCTAGAACTTTTTTTATGATCCCAAACAGAAACTCTGTACCCATGAAACAATAAATCCCTATTTCCTTTCCCCTGACCCCTGGCAACCATTATTCTACTTTCTTTCTCTATGAATTTGCCAATTCTAGATGTCTCATATAAGGGGAATCATATGATGTTTGCCTTTTTGTGTATGGCTTATTTCATTTAATATAATATCCTTGGAGTCCATCCATACTGTAGCATGTGTCAGATTTTCATTCCTTTTTAAGGCTGAATAATATTCCAGTGTGTGTGTGTGCGTGTGTGTGTGTGTGTGTGTGTGTGTGTGTGTGTCTGTGTAGTATTTATCCATTCATCTTCCAAAGGACATTTGAGTTATTTTAGCCTTTTGGCTCTTGTGAATAATGCTGCTATAAACATGTGTGTACAAGTATCTATTTGAATCTCAGCTTTCAATTCTTTTGGGTATATACCTAGGATTGAAATTGCTGGATCATATGGCAATTCTATGTTTAACTTTTTGAGGATCTACCAAACTGTTTCCATCTCTATAACATTTATAGCCATCTGTCATACTATATGTTTTACCAATTTATTTTGATTATTGAATGTCACCACCCACGAAGATATAAGCTCCAGTAAAGGCAGGGATTTTGCCGTGTTCGATTCACTATTATATCCTCCATACCTTGCACATGTCTGGCACAAACTAGGTGTACAATAAATATTTACTGAGTGAATGAACATATTTAGTGCGGGCTCTGACCTTAAGGTTAAGGGTCTCTGGGAGCCAAAAGAGCAGAGTAAGGTCTTTGTCTCTGGTATGAAAAGCAATAACATCAAAGAGGCAGAAACGACTTAGGTGGAGGATGGAAATGAGAGATCAGAGCAGGGAAAATAATAGCAAGGGTTGGCTCTGTGTGAGGCTGCAGACAGGAAAATCCATCAACAGGCCAGTAGCTACTGGGAATCCAATCAGTATGGGAAGAGTCATTCAGGATGAAATAAGGTGAACATCTCAGACCAGAGAGTGAGACAAAAACGGTACTGCCAGGAGGGCCTTAAGGTGGGATTAGCTGAGAAAGACAGATACCATATGTTTTCACTCATATGTGGATCTTGAGAAGCTTAACAGAAGACCATGGGGGAAGGGAAGGGGAAAAAAATAGTTACAAAAAGAGACGGAGGGAGGCAAACCATAAGAGACTCTTAAATACAGAGAACAAACTGAGGGTTGATGGGGGCTGGGAGGGTGGGGAGGGTGGGGAGGGTGGGGAGGGTGGGTGATGGGCACTGAGGAGGGCACCTGTTGGGATGAGCACTGGGTGTTGTATGGAAGCCAATTTGACAATAAATTATATTTTAAATAAATAAATAAATAAATAAATAAATAAATGAATAAATAAGTAATTTTTTTAAAAAAGTAGGATTAGCTGAATAGTGAATAGGAGGGCCTGCTTGACTTAAAAAACAAAACAAAACAGACCAAAACGTGGAGGTGCCTATACAATGTTTTGAACTTGAGACCCAGGACAGTTTCTGGCACACATTAAGCATTAACAAATATTAACAACTTATCATTAACTTGATATATGACTGAGGCAAGTCACTTTCCTTTTGTGCAACAGATAGAGAATATCTGTAAATATAGTGAATATAAATAGATCAGTGGATTAACTATTTTTTTAAGAGAATCGCAGACCAAAGAGTGAACACAGTGGGTTTATGAGAGGGCAGCTGGAGGTCTAAAGCCCCGCCTATGAGCCCTGCACTTCACAGTGGCTGAGTGTTGGTCTCCACATGCTCCAGGAATCTGCAGCAACGTTTGAAGGCCCTGGGCTATGTGACCCAGGAGGTCCATTCCACTCTGACCTGCAACCCCATCATGCCTACCACAGGCCCTTCCAGACAGCAACGGCAGATCTTCATTTCACACTTAACATTTGGCAGATGCTTTTCCTAGTGCTTTTCATGTCCTGACTTATTTAATCTCCAATTCAGAAAAGAGGACATTGAGGCACAGATTGTTTAAGTGGCTTCCCCAAAGCTACACGGCTAGTCAGTGGCAAAGGCTGCAATCAGACCCAGTTATCAGGCTCTGAGACCCGGGCTTTTAGCTACAACTCTGTGTGCATCCCACAGTGGGGCACAGAATGCACTTGGGTGTTTTAATGCAACTGAGGAAGGAGTGGTTTGATAGAAAGAGGAAAGAAAAGATAAAGATGGAAGAAGAGAGTGTGATCAAGTTGGACCCCAGAAAGCACTTGACTCCCTAGAGGGTTAGCAGCTGGAGAGTGACACTGGCTTCCAGGTGCAGGTACCAGGAATCAATCTGTTGCCTTCCCCAAAGTCCTGGGACCACCTCTGATGAGATGGTGTCTCTTGGCCCCACATTTTCTAATCCAGAGATGGTAAATTCCTATTTTTACAGAAATATCATAAGAGGAACACATTCTTTAAGAAGACTTTTCCAGAAAAATGGGAGATGTCAATTTACCAAAAGGATTTTTTTTTCCTGGAACAAGACAATTCTGTGATTCATGAATAATGATAGGAAATAGAAAGCTGCCCATACTTCTATAGGCTTTTTCCCCCTTTAATGAATTTAATGAATCAGAATACATACAACTCAATAAAAATAGAACTGAAAAGCCTGGTAAGTATCATTCAAAGCCTTTCAACCAGTCATTTTCATATTTCCTGAAGCCAGCATTTCCATTAAAGTGGTACATCATTATGCAAAATTAGAATTTTGCGGTATCCTCAGGAAAAGGATGCAAAACTTGGCAATAGATAAAGGTAAAGGACAGGGGTAACCCGCAGGAAAAAAAAGAGTTGCTCAGTGTTTTTTAGCCATTCCACTGCCATTTGGGGAGGGATAATTTTCGACTGGATGGAACTGTTCTGCATATTGCCAGTTATTCAGCATCCCTGATCCCTGCCCACTTTTCCAGTAGAGAGTTAAAGTCCTTGTAGCCACCAAAGCCACCTAACATGTTTCCAGATACCTCCTAGCAGGAAAGTGCTTACCCAGGCTGATAACTACTGGTGATCAATCCAGGTAAATTCAGGAAACACTGACTGAATACCCTCATGGATCCTCAAGCAGCCCACAATTCTAGTACGGGGGAAGCAGAGACAGGACTGAATGTACCAAACTATCACCCAAGACCTCATGTGACAGCTGAGCCTTCTGTTCAAGTTTATCTAATGTGACACAACATGCAATGGCTTCAAAAACATAAAATGAAATACTCTCAAAGGCTAGAGTCCATCTTGCATCAAAAGTGCCTAATTTGGGGCATTTGGGTGGCTCAGTTGGCTAATTGTCTGACTTCAGCTCAGGTCATGATCTCATGGTTTATGAGTTTGAGACCCGTGTCAGGCTCTGTACTGACGGATCAGAGCCTGAAGCCTGCTTCAGATTCTGTCTCCCTCGCTCTCTGCCCACCGCCCCCCCCCCACCCAACCCACTCCCCACTCATACTCTGTATCTCTATCTCAAAAATAAACATTAAAAAACACTTTAAGCAACTAATTAAATCAACTGAAAACATAATCTGCAAATATGGGAACCAGAAGGGAGCCCAGTGATCATCTAGTCCAGGAGGTGGCACACCTCTTCTTTAAAGGGCCTCATGGTAAACCTTTTTTGGTTTTGTGGTCCATACAACCTCTACTGCAACCATTCAGACTCTGTCTTATAGCTCAAAGGCATCCAAAGACAATATGCACCTGAATGGGCATCACTGTGGCCCAATAAAACTACTTACAAACACACTTAAATAAATGTGAAATATTTAAATAAAGGCAGGACCAGTATTACTGATTTTTTTTAATTTTTTTTTTTTTTTTTGCCTCAGGCTCCAATATGGCTCCACACAACACTGTTGCTGATCTTTTCACCATTTTAAGTTTTGATGATGTGCTCATCATGGAACTTTTGGCATTAATTGTGATTTTAAAAATATTTCATTCAAATATTACTTAATTACTGAGTTATTGGCGCTCTCCTTAAACTTAAGCTATTGGGGCCAGTTCCTCTCTATCATGTCCCTAGTTTGGGTCCTGCCTCATGCTCCCAAACCTATACCCCTGTCTCCATTCTTCCTTGAGCTGCTCCCTTTATCCATTTTCCCAATGGCCCCACTCGTTGTTAAGTTGGGTCCCAGTGTCTTGCTATATATTTTCATACTGGGGGTCATGTCTTGGCTCCTTCACCCTCTCACTTTTTCTCCTACTTGGGAACAACAACAAATCTCTTCCCACATCTCATGTTGGGCTGTTCTCACCTTCAGACCCTTCAAAGCATCAGCTTCTGCTTCGAGGAGTCTTATCTAGAAATATTCCTAATACAGCAGACCTCTCCTTTCCTCAGTGTGGTAGGTAGAGAGAGGGAAATGCAAGAGAGAAGTCCCCCTCACTGGACAGTGAAAGGACCTCCATACCCCAATATCTAGGATGCAGTGGGCCTTCAATTCATTTTTATCAAATTGAAGTAGACAAGCCCTTTCATCTAGACTTTTAGTTTACATGAGAAGGCCAGAAGGAGGAAGGCTTGGAGAAGACTAATTTCATGTTCTTAAAGTGAGAAAAAGCAGCCTTATTTGTGAATTTCAATGGGTGAAATGAAATCACTGGGTAAAATAGCCAAAGTAGGCCTCATTGATAGTACCGGACCCAGAAAATGTAGTCACCACGGCACAGGCCCTACGTAGCTGGTCTATTGCAGAATATCCACGTGTTTTACCCACTTTTGATTTCCAGTGTGCTCCTATTCCATGGGAAAGTGAGAGGGCCAATTCAGAAATAAATTACTGCTCTCAGCTAAGCCCCCGTTTCCCAAATCCCGAGCCTTCCTTTAGCCCATTTATTTAATTTCTCTTAACATATTTAAATCCATTGGAGGGCATTTTTGAGGGAGACAGATGAGACAGGTCCAAACATTGGTATGCACATTAAAATAAAGAAAATTAAACGAAAGATTAATAGGGCAGACAGGTAACCATGTAGCATGATTTCACTTTGAAGTAATTTATTTCCATTCGAACTGTGATAAATAACCACCAAGTGATATAATAATTACCCATTTCTTGGTGTCGAATGGGATGTAGAAATTATTCTCTGAAGTGCAAACATTCCATGGACTTTCAAAAAGGAATGTCACACATTCAATAAAGCTACAAACCATGACCCCAAAAGAAATTGAATTGGCCTGTTTGTATTCCCATCGCTATGTCTGAAAAGTATGTTCTCACCCTCCAAGGCAAGCTTCCCTTTCTGTTTGATAAAGTCCTGTGATTTGCGCCCACAAAAACTCTGAGGACTCTATAAATTTTGTGCTTTGGCACTCCCGTGTGAGATCAAGCCCTGAAAAAGATGGCTGGTGAAGAAGGAAGAGTCCTAAGGTCACGGAACATTCCTAGTTTTGGTGCTTAGAAATGGTCATTTCTAAATGGCCCCCGGGCTTAAAAATAATTGAGTGCATTTTAAAATTAGATCTCATTCGGTTAAAAGCAAGACCCCATCTGTAAACATTCATCAGCAGCCATTAGAAGGATCTTCTTTCCTGAACTTCTTTACTACTCGTTAACATGGGGCTGCCATTGCTCTAGGGCCCAGGACATCTGGGTGTGTGCATGCACCATTTCATATTGGATACAGTTGACTGGGGAGGCCAGGGGGCAAAGAGACAAACTCACTGGGGGAAGAAAAACACTGGATATAGAGCGAGAAACTATGGGTTCTCGTCCTGGATTGGTCCGTGCCAGCCATGCAAACTTGGACAGTTCACTTAAACATCCGACTCTCAGTTTCTTCATCTGTAAAATGGGGCTGATGGAATATGCCTACCTCAGACCATTGGAAAACTGTCACGTGGTAGACAAATTGACCTCAAGCTCCCAAGTGTTTCTTTAATAGTGTCTAAGGGTATGCAAGGCACTCAATTAAGAGTGGTGGGGAGAGTTAAGGAACAGTCCCCACTTCAAGGAACTTTCCATGGAAAAGGAAGGAATAAACATGTGTATGTAACTCATCTCAGCAAAGCTATTCTCAGCTTCTTCATCATTTCCTGCTTAGGCAACCTAGCGCTCCAGACTTACCCCATCCATTCACTTATTTAGTCATCCTTTTATTAAGTGGCCCATTCGTTCAACAAAACTTCGCCTAGCATTTTCAATGTACCTGGCACTGGGGAAACAGAGATGAACCACATCAAATCAAGGAGCTCACAGCCTGTCACAGAAGAACATGACTTTGCAATTTGCAAAGCACTTTAGATAGTTTCTTATCTCATCCTCCAAACATCCTATTTGGAGCAGGCATTATTAGTTCCATTTGATGAATGAGGACACTAAAGACTCAGCCAACCCCATAGAGCTTTCAGTGATGGAGCAACGTTGAAATGGTTTCACCATGAGTCCACTTAACTCCTCTAAGTTCTTTCCTCTGTAGAGCTAGCTGGATCCTGGTCTTTGTGCCTTCCATCATTGACTAGGGACCAGCTGAAATAAATTTTCTTCTTTTTTTCCTTCCAGCCTCCCCTCCTCCCTCCCTTCCTTCCCTCTTGTCTTTCCTCTCCCCTCCTTTCTACCTACCCCCCGACCCTCCCTCCCTTCCCAAGCATTCACTGAGCACCTGCGCCCACTATGTGCTAAGCATTGTGCTGGGCCTTGGAGACTAAAGGGTGTGTTAAGTCTTAAAGACATGGTCCCTGACTCCTGAAGCTCAATATCTAGTAGAGGACACAGAAAAGTACCCAGATAATTTCAACACAGTGTGATAAGTGCTGTGACAGTAGAGATATGGGATTCAGGGACAGCACATAAAAAGGAATCCAACCCAGCTTTTGGGGGAGCCAGGGAGGGTTTCACAGTACATTAGTGGCCAAAAGGAGAGCTGGAATGCATTTGGCCAGGCCAAAGGGGGTCTACATGTTTCAGGCAGAGGGAACCAAATGGGCAAAGCCAGAGGAGAAGAGTGAGCATGAGGCATTGGAGGATCCACAGTTCGTTCAGGGTGGCTAGACTGTGCAGAGCAAGAGATGCGACAGAGACAAAGCTGCTGTTAGAGAGGAACCCACAAGTGAGACTGTGTCAGAAGTTTAGACTTCGGTTTTCAGCAGAAGGTGGTATGAGCAGATTTGATATTTAGTAAAATAACTCCGACTGTTCTTTTGAGAATGAAGCGAAACAAGGAGACAAAAGTCAAGGAAATCAGTTGGAGTTAGAGCTGTGGTAGTAGCACAGGTGTGAGATGATAGTGAACTTGAACTACTGTACTACAGATGGGGAATAGACAGAATTGAGGGGTACCACCCTTGGGGGGGTGTTCATTTCAACACTTGCCTAAATCAGTCCTGGATAAGTCCTTTGGAGACTCTGTCATAAACTAATGATGTTAATGGTTTGACTTACCAAGTCCTTACCATAAAGCTAGGCAGGGGCTAAGAAGTTTAAATACATTACTGCCTTTAAGAATAAAAACAAAATTGGTGTTGGCACAGTTATTCTTCCTATTTCACAAATATAGATTCCTAGGACCCACTGGAGGCATACCAAACCCAAATTTTCAGAGGTGGTGCCCAGAAAGCTTTATTCGAGATCCAGCAATCTTAATGTGCTTCTAAATCTTCAGAGATGCTACTGTGAACTCCAAAGCATGTGACATTTTTATTCTGGGGGACGGTTTCAATTAATGAAAAAAAATAATAATTTCAATTCCAAAAATAACAATTTCAATTAACCTGGGCTGCCTTGTGCTTAATGACATATAAACGCCCCAAATAGCATGAAATACCCCAGTGACAAGTACATAAAACATTTAACTGAGAGTGAGTCTGGCAGAGATACTACTTTAGAGAAAGGTATCTTTGGGGGCCCTGAATGGAACAGGCTTCAGATACAGAAAATGGTTCTGGGTTGACACACCCAGGATTCAAAGGAGGCCCTGGCATATGGTCAGACTGTCTCACCTTACCACTGGAAGGGACCTGAGGCACCTTCAAATCCAAAGGTTTTCAAACTGTATTCTAGAGACCCCTAGGGTTCCTTAAACATCCCCAAGGAGCAAGGTAGAAGCTGAACATTCTGGGTTTGGCTTTTCCTCAACCTCTCTATTAACTGTTTTATATAGTGGGTTTGAACTAGAATTCTCTTTGAAGGAAGGGGATAATAGAGATGGGAAAAGTAAAAGAAAGGATCTTATACAGTTGGCAAGTCCCCACATGCATTCTGAGCATTTGTGTACCAGGTGGAACCAGTGCTGGATGGAAGATACTAAGAATAACACATAGCCTCTGCCTGCACCCATTAAGGATCTTTGGTTGCAAGCAACAGAAATCAATTCCAGCTAACTTAAACGAGTAGATTTCCTAGATTACTTAGGGTAGCTCTAGAATGAATCAGATAATTGAACAATCAGACTTTTAGGTAGGGCAAGAGCCATGAAGCTCTAAGGATCAAAGCAAGGAGAGCTTGTAGACAGACTTCTTAAGACTATCAAAAGAATGATTCTTCTCTAATCAGTAAGTCATTTCTCTCAAGAACCAAACTTTCAGGGAAAAGCTAGAGTCTGATTGGCCCAATTTGCATGATGCTCACCTAGGCCAAAAATGTGGAAATATAGAAGGACGGGTAGCAGAGTAGATTTGAGAAAGGATGGACTATACTCCCAAGCAAAGCACATGGGGAGCACTAGGGTAGCACTCCAATGCCAAAGGTGGGTAGTGTTGAAGGTGGGACAGAAGCTGAACAAGCTAATAGAGCAGGTATCCACTAGACTTCCCACGAAGAGCTTACTTAGTTTCAAAGGGGAGGTATTGAAGATACATATTTTTTTGTTCTGCCCAACATCTCCCATGTCTAAAGCTTTCTGTCTAGTAATCCTTCTTTCCCACTCTAACTGTAACTTGAATAGATGTTCCCAACCTGGGATGATTGCTATGCTCATAGTGGCTGGTACATTCATTTCCCCGGTGGAGGCAATTGGTCCTTGGGTGAGCACCTTATCCGTCCTAGGCCAGTCAGAGACTCTCAGCATATTTAAACTTTCAAATGAGTCCTCAAGGATCACTGGCAGGCGTTCCCCTCCACATTCAGGAAGCCAGTCACAGAGAAGGAAGACAGAGTTGTGAGACAGAGAGAAGTGTGGTTTTATTTGAGCCTCAGGCTTTATTGTCCCTGAGGCTAAATCAGACTCCTGACCTTAACACTATAATATAAAATAATCTCATTTACTCAACAACAAATAAGTAAAACACAATATTTTTTCTTGGTCTAAGTTAGTTCAAAGTGGAAGTCTATCATTTGCCCTCAAAAGTATCCTCAGCAATCTAAGTGAATAAATAGCTCAACACCAAGGCATCTTTGGGACAAATGACATCAGAATGATCTGGTCTTTAGAAGAGGGGTAAACCACATGCATAATCTATTAGTTCTCATTGTCCAAGCACCTAGATTAAGTCAGGCATGCTAGGTACCTGACAGATATTATTTAGTTTACTTTTTGTATTCCTCCTGCAAGGTCATATTATCTCCACCTCCTAGGTAAGGAATTGAGGCCAGAGAAGTTAAGCAACTCACACAAAATTGCCAAATGGCAAAATCTGGATTTAAATCTGACCCTGATACGTGCTTTCTTTGCCCTGCAGCCAGAAGCACGGAAGCACTCTATTCTTTCCAACAATGGACAGGGCCCCCAGGAATTTATCCAAAATTACAATCAAGTGGCATCACTGCCTCCTTAAAATATGCATATTTTTAAGATTGTTTTTGCTGAGTCTACATTTGATGTTAATTATCACCTCATTATATAGCCCATTGTTATTTAGGATATTACTGGGGAGTGAGGTTTGCAAACATATTTCAATAGCACTTCGACCCCTCAGGCCACCATGACTGTTGCATTTCTCCCTGTGTGCGGTTTTTACAACTCTCTATTGTTCATTAGGGTAAGAATTTATAAGCCTGACACCTTGGTCAGGGAACGGCGCATCACTATTTCTGAGTTAGGGCCCTTCTGGGAGGGTGGAGTGGGGGGCAGAGTGCTTTGCTCGTGCAGCAGGCAGGGATGCATGTTATTTGTAGTCAGGCTGCATCACCACCACAGTACAGTCTTCTCTGCAGAGGCAGATGGTACCCAGGGGTGGAAGAAACAGCGTGTCTCAAGTCAGAGAATGTACGATTTCTGCCAGGCTCTGCCTCTACCCAGCTGTGTGACCTTGAGCAAGTCACTTCCCCTCTCTGGGCCACCATCTTGCCATGAAAAAAATAAGAAGGCTGTTTTATATCATCCTGTCCCATCAAACCCTCTCCATGAGATGCTGGCATAGCACAAGACGATCTGTGAAAAAGGAGTTCTGGAATCAAATAAACTTGAGAAAAGCCACATTCAAGTTAAATTAGCTTTATTGTATTACTAACAGCTTCCTGGAGGCTTGAATACTATTTGCTCACCACTACTCTGCAGCAAAGGCTGTAGTATTTTCCAGACTCTTTCTCTCCCCTTTGATAATGAAAGAATCCGATCTTTTATCTAAAAACAACGTTCAACATCCCACAGGACATGGTATTTTCTTGGAACACAGTTTGGGAAACCCTGGATCAGAGGATGAGTAAATGTTCCTCTATGCTTTCGTGTGTACCCCAGAAAGCCCTGCTCCTTACCTCAGTGCCTGCCCTTGTCTCATGAAACTCTATTTTTCTGGTACCATCCTGGGTCTATTCACTTCTCTCCATTTCTACTGTGGCTTCCCTAATGCAAGCTCCACCGTTCTGTCTCCCCTACCCTCCTCTTCTCCTACCCTCTCCATTCTCTTTCCCTCCGCATCCTTTTGCCTCCCTCCCTCTCTGTGTCCCTCCCTCTTAAGTATTCTCCATATTTCCCCTCTTGACCTAACTATCATCCTGGTCCCACAAAGCAGCCAAAGGTCTTTAGGAGGCTAGCCAAGTCCTTGATGGCTTAAGATGCTACAGTAGTGCCCCACTGCACTTGACATAAATCTCAAGGCCTTATGACCTACTAGGCTTTACACAAATCTGGACCTGCCCCATCCCCTGATCCGTTCATGCCAGTTGCAACCTCTCCCTATCCTGAAGCCACAATGCTTTGGTACACACTGTCTCTTTGTCCAGCACTTTCCTGACATCCTCACACTACGTGCCATCTATAGTTCTCAACTCAAGCATTATCTCCCTCAACTCTCCAACTGGAATGTCCACACACTCCTCGGGTGCTTTTTTACATGCTCCAGTGTCTTCCTCACGTAACTGTTGACATATTTTTTGCCTACATCCTCTCTGAAGGAATAAAAATTCCTTAAGAGCAAGGCCCTTGTCTGCCTTGTTCATGGCTGTATCCCAAGAATCTATAACAGTACTGACCACACACCGGACACTCAATAAATACTTTTTGTATGAATGAATGAATGAATGCATCAATGGACATTTCCCCAGTAGACACTGAGTTCCTTGAAAACAGAGGTGTGTTTTATCCTCTTCCAAGACCCTACTATGTAATCCCAAACCTTTCTGAGGCTATTTTCTCTTCTGTAAAATGGAGATAAGAGTGGGTATCACACAGGTGTATGATGAAAATTAAGTGGAATTTTTAATATGTTCCTAGCAAATATGTCTGGCAAATATAGCTGATCCAAATATGGATGATCATTTATTTCCATGTCATTATTCATGGAATCCACAGTTTCTAAGGCAGTGCCCAGCACAGAGTAGACTCTTAATAACTGCTCACTGAATGAATGAATGAATGAATGAAATGAATTATTTTTCTAACAATGCCCCAGCCAATCAGATATATGAAGCACCACGCACATGCTCTCAAAGTCTGCCACGATCTCTCCAAATGAGTGGTATGATTCAAATTTGATGCCCTAAACAGAGAATAAAAGCCTCTGGAAGGTTATGGGCTACTCTTCCCCTGAAACTCTTAAAAGTAGGGGAGAAGCCATTGCTCTGAGATACTGCCATGGGAAGAATGGATGAAATGGTGACTGACTTCCAGTTAAGTCCCAGTACCTACTCCAGGCATTAAAGGCAAGCAACACACACGCTCCCTGTCTTCACAGACCCATGGCCCACTGGGAGAAACACACAAACATGCAGTTACAGTACAGGAGGATGAGTGCTATAGGGAGATGCCATCCCAGCACAGAGGAGGGGTGTCCCAAACAGATGTAGGAATCAAGAAATGCTTCCTGGAAGGACTGATGCCCTAACCAAGAGAGAAGAATGAGAAAAACTCAGCGAAAAGAGGGGATGGGTAGGATTGTGGTAAAAAAAGACCCAGTTGTTGATTGGTTGCAAGGTACATGAGAAAGGGACATGTTAGGAATAATGCAAAGGAGTCTGGTTTGGGAAATCCTGTGGTTTGTACTGCCCAGCTGAATGATGTGACTCCCAAACTCCTCCACATGACTGGCTGGGCTATATGACTAGTATCAGCCCTGCATAATCTGCCTTTAGCAATTTTCCGACTCTTGAGAAGTCCCAGCTTTTCTCTGCATCATCCACTCTGCCATCATAAAGTATCTGTTGCCAAAAGCTGAGCGTGAACAGCAAAAACTTCAGTCTAATGAGAGTGTATGAGTGTGGGTATGTGGTTGTGTACAGGAATCCCTGGGGGGTTCTTGTAAACGAGGAGCTCACTTCAATGACCCTATCATGGTAATTAATACACTCCCTAAGCAGACTGTGCTGCTGGAGGAAAGATAAGCTGTGCTCAAATAGGGGCAGATGTGATGCCAGGAAATTTGAACAGTCCTTGGAAAGTATAGAAGGTCCTTGAAGCATGGGGAGCATCAATAGATAAGAAGGTTGTTCTGAGTAGGAGTTTTCATATACTGCTTTGGAGCTGACAAAGCACTTTCATAATCATTACGTTATTGAATCTCCCAAGCATTATGGCCACTCAAGATGACAAGATTTGGGGAGTACAGGAAGGTGCTCCCCAAACTGAAAGACATACATCGTATTCCCATGTCATTATTCACAGAAGGTATGTGGTAAAGGTATGTTGAGCCTGAAGGAGAAAAACAACGGCTTCCATCCATTAGGGCAGGAAGGAAGATTATCTATAGTCCAGAATGAAAAATGTTGACAATGCCCCTTTGGAAACCATCCAGAGAGAGATAACTACAGGTAACCAACATCTAGTATTCCAGTCTCATTGCCAGGATATCCCTAATGTGGAGACGGATGCAGAACAGGGGTCAACCAAGTAGAACCCACAGGCCAAGTCTGGCCTCTTGCCTGTTTCTGTCAATAAACTTTTATTGAAACACAGCCATGCCTATTCATTTATGTATTGTCTATGGCTGCTTGCACACAATGACGGCAGAGTCGAGTAACTCTAAGAGATATCATAAAGCCATAAACTCTAAAATACAACCTTTGCTGATGTAGAACATGGTACAGCACCACATACCATTGAAACTTACTGAACACCCATTCTTAACATTCTTCTCCCTGGTGCCTGGACCACCTTGTCCGTATTAGATGTGAGGTGTATCCAGTCACACCTGGCAGGTGATTCTCTCCAGAGTGATCCAGTGTCTCACTGGGCGACTTCCAGGCAGCAGTTCCACTCTATTTCTGTTTCGACCATTGTCAAACAGAATCAATGAAGCATCAACGTATTATCTCAAATACATAGCCGTGATAGCAGGTTCAATGCCTTACAATAGCCTAGTTATAGCTGATTTAAAAAAATTAAGATTGGAAACAGGAAAATGAAACAAAGTGGAAATAAAAGATATGAAGTCTTGGTCTGGGGAATCAATAATGGATAACTATGTTTCATTCTGTCTGGGTCTCTAGGTCTGGGCCTGACCCTAAAGACCAAACTATCACACAGCTGCTCCTTGCTCTTGGCTTCCAGCTCACCACTCTCACACTCTCCCATTCATTTACTCCTTCACTCATTCTCTCATTCAGCAATGCAGGAACAGAAATGGAAGAGACACTTGTCCAGAGACACTGTAACACATTCAGTTTGAGAGCAAGGACTTAGGAGGCAGAGATTAAAATATCTTTCTGTGCCTTGACTTCCCCATCTTTAATGATAATCATAATGGGTAATACTTCCTGGGAAATCACCTTATGCCAGGCACTGCTCTGAGTGCTTTAAATGTACTAACTCACTTAATTCACACAACAAATAGTAGGTAGGCACTACTTTTATCCACTTTTTACTTACAGATGAGAAAACTGAGGTGCCAAGAGGTAAAGAATCTTGGCCAAGTCCACATCTCTGGGAAATGGTGACTCTGGGCAGTACAGCTTCAGCATCCATGCTCATAACCACTACACTACAAAATATGCAGACCATTTTGCCCAGTAGAACTTTCTGCTCTGATGGAACTGCTCAATATGGTAGGTACTAGGCACATACAGCTTAGTCCCATACATAGCCATTTGCCATATGTGGCTATCAAGCTCTTGATAGGACAACCAAGGAACTGAATTATTTTATTTTGTTTCATTTTATTTAAATTAGTTTCAATTAATTTAATTAACTTAGGTATAAATAACCATACGTGGCTAGTAGCTACCGATTACACAGCACAGCTCTACACTGCAAAATGCAGATAGTAATGCTGTATTCATCATAGGCTTGGGGGCTTTTGTGCAGTAAATGTCTATAAACTGCTCGGTACAGTACTGGTACATAATAGGCACCCAATCTGTGTGAGCTACTATTTTAGCAGTAATAGGCATCAAACAAATATTTTATCTGAATTTTAAAATCCAAAAAGCCCTGAAAACCAAACTCTGTGTGTGTGTGTGTGTATCTGTGTATATAACTTATTGGAAGCAAATCTAAGCTGATCTGAATTAATTCAGTGGTACAAATTGACCTGAACTGACAGAACACTGCTTATAGTGTTTATTCCTTTTATTTATTACGCATTTTACTGCTGAAATATTAATGTGTTTGATTATGGGTGCTGCCCCAAGCCTGGCAGGGGGTGTTACATAACCTGTATTATACATATCATATTGGCTCTCTCAGATCTGAAACATTCTAAATTTCTGACACACCTCTGGCCCCTAACGTTTTAAATAGCAGGTCAGGGACCTGCATTTGCATTTCTGTATGGGGCTAGCCGGGATGGTCACAGCAGAGAGAATGGGCTTGACCTGGAGGCCTGGGTCCTTGCTAGTGCTGCTGTAGGCAAAGGGAAGCAGTCATTCCCAGGCAAACTGAAGCAGAGGTGGGCCTGAAACATGCAACGATAGGACAAGGAACACCCACAGCAATGCTCTTCCCGGGCAGCCACCTTTCCAGTCCTTGCTTTATGAATCTGCTCAGTAAGTTTATGTAAATAGTCCTGCAGGGAATGGGGCATGAGGTTCTTATTTATTTATTAAGTTAGCTATTATAGAAGCTCCTCCGGGACCCCAGGCTGGTGCTGCACAGAGCTACTGCCCCTTGTACAGAGCCAGCCTCTGGTTCTTTCTCCTCACCCCCATCCCCCCATACTACCCCTACATTCCAGAACAGCAGGGGTTCACACTAAATGGGCCTACCTTACACAGCTCGCTCTCTCTCTCTCTCTCTCTCTCTCTCTCTGTCTCTCTCTCTCTCTCTCATGTTGCTAGCTGTCTCCAGTACTGCAAATGTCCCCTGCTGGCCTCATCCTTTGAGACTATAGAGACCTCGGCTTGAAAGGTAATGTAGTCAGGTATAATCTGTACCTCTTAACTGTGTGATTTGGGGCAAGTCACTTAGACTCTCTCAACACAATTAGCTCATTCATAAAAAGAAGCAGCAATACTCGCTCAAAGGGTTTTTATAGAAATGAATATCGCACTTCAAGGAGTCCTAGCAAAGTGCATGGGGTACTGTAAAACACTCACTGAGTGGTGGCTGAAGGATCTCAGCCTCCTCTCAATGGACCTCATTTTATACAAATGTAGTCACCATCTTTGTGACAGTAGAGAAGGAAAAACATGGCTTTAGAATAAGCCTAGGAGACCTTATACAAGGCCTACAACCCCCGTGAGCCTCGGTTTCCACATCTGTACAAATAGGAATAAGGTTTCCCTCTCATGGTAGCACCCTGAAAGAGTCAAAGGGACTCCAACATATTTAGAAAGCCCCAGACAGTATCTGGCCCATTGTGGATGCTTCTCTCCCCTTGCCTACCCTTCCCTTCCACTAACAAGCCAATGGCACTAAAAAAACTGACATTTTCCTTTCAACTCAGTGGCCTAACAATTCCTAACTAAGAATGACGGAATTCAATACCAAAATCAATGAAGAAGAGTCACGTGGCCCTTCTTAATCAAAATCTAAAATGATGATGCCATTGCCTGCAGCCATATCAGGGGAAGCGTTAAGTGGGAGAAGAAGCTATGGAACAGAGTGCTTTTCAGAGTTACCTTCTTCAGAGAAGCAAGAGCCTGGCAGAGCTGGCCTCCGTCTTTAATGATAGGATATAATTCCAATTTCACAACTTAATTATGACTGAATGAAAAGGACAGCGTGAAAAACTAGGTGTGGGGTAGGGAGTTTCATCTCGTTAGGTTCACTGACACCTCATTAGGGACTTTGAAAAACATTCTGCTTCCAGGCAATTTTGCTACTATCTCAATTTTTTTCCACGTTTATCTGGCTCCATTTATTTGACTTGACACAAGTTGGAAAATGGGATCTTTGATTTTTTTTTTTTTTTTTCAGCTCATCAACCAGCACTTCTGGGTCCTTACTTTGAACTGCAAGGTTCTTTCTCAGGTTATGATAATTGACATAGGATCAGAGCTGCCAGAGTAATCTTCCAAAAACCTGAGCTGGCTCATGTCGTGCCCCTGCTCCAGAACTTTAAAGGTTACCCACTGCCTATAGGATCACATCCAAACACCATAGCGTGGCATTGAAGGGCCACCTACTTTTCAGACCTCATTTCCTCCCTTCTTCTTTCAAAATGTCTATTCTGGTTATAATGGGGCTACTTGTCATTTCCCAGGCCCAACAGAAAAATATCATGATGTTCAGCTTGCCTCCATCTTCTTTCTCAATGTTCCTCACTACCTATGGAAATATCACCCATCCCCTAAAAATTCAATTCAAAGATTCAGCTTTCAACCAAAGTTGACTTGTTTTTCCCAATCAGAAAACCTCCCATTCACTCCTTCTTTGCACTGCCAATACAAAGATTCTCAGTACTAGGACTTCCTGTCTTGAATGATGTTCAGCGGTCCATGTCTGTCTGCCCCAGCCAACTGTGAGCTCCTTGAGGACAGATCCCTGCTGTAGTAACCTTCTATTCTCTACTACTGCAACACAAGACAAGGCAGGTCCCAACGAGTTGTGAGATGTGTCAGAAGTCTCCTCCAAGATACCAAATATGGCAAAAAAAAAAGTAAATGAATATATAATTTTCTAAAATAAATAAAAGATTCAACATTTTCTCCTAATAATATCTTCTCACTCCTTTCCTTGCTCTCTTGAGTAGAAGACAAAAAGATCAAGTTAAAGTTAGAACACAGGGAATTGGCATAGCACTCAATTGTCCCAAAGGTGTGAGTCTTGCGTATGTTGGACTAAAAACAAAAAGCGTTGAAAAGTGCTGCCCAAAACACCAAGTTGAGTCATGAAATGCTATGATAAATACACAGAAAACAAATACCTGTTCCTGATCATATTCTGAGGTCTGGGGTTCATTTACTTGCCTCTGATGTGCATCTACACCACACCATGACCAAAGGAAGAAAAGTCTGAAGACATTTGGAAACAAAGAGAATGTCTTAGTTTCCTAAGTACTATGCACAATTTATTTATTTGGAGATTCTTCCACTTCTGCATGTTAAACCAACTGTGGACCTGAATTAATTGCTCCTGTACGGCAAAGGTATTTGGAGTTAAGAGATGTGGGTTTTAATTTCCTGCACATTGCTAACTGTTGCAAAACTGCTGGATGGCGTTTGGCAAGTCTCCTCTTTGAGACCCCATTCCTCAACTGTAAAGCAATAGACTTTAAAACCGTAGAGCAATCCCCACCTTGCAGCTTTGTTATATGGGTTGAATGAGACAATGCATATAGAGAAGCGCTTTGTAAATCATAAATTGTTCTATCAATGTAATTTAGTACTTAATTACTGGTATTAGGACTTAGCTAAAGGTAAAATGCATTCTCACATTAGGGTCATTTGTTATAAAAAAGGCATTTTCATACGATGGTAGAGAGAATGTGCTTTGGAGGCTGACCTCCCTGTGTTTAAGAATTGGCCCCATCGCATACTGGCCAGGTGATCTTACACGAAACCTCTCTGATGTTCATATCTATAAAATGGGGATGATAGGATTTTTGTGATCATTATTAAAGACTAATGTGTTTCAGAAAGATAGAGACATATAAATGATTAATTGTAGAAAATAACTTAAATATTATACCAAATGTAACACATAAATTGCAGCAAGAGCATCAGGGAGGGAGCAAGTTTTGTCAAGGAGCTGGTTTTGGAGAACAAATAGAAATTTTTCAGGAAATTCAGGTGGGGGAATAATATTCAAGGAAAAAGAGAACAGTAAGTGCAGTAGATGGCAGAAACAAGAATGTCTTGAAATCTTGGTTTCTCTTCATTCTGCTTTCCTATATATAAAATGAGAATAGAAATGGCTGCCTTTGTCCTATTTTTCTGAGATATTCTGAAGGTGTATGAGATCATGAATTCATAACACAATTCACCCAAGGCAAGAAGAATTATACACTCAATATGATCATCATCTCTCCCTAGAACTGGTAACCACAAGGACAAGTAATCGCCATGACATCATTTAGGCGCATACAGAAAGGACTCCGTAAGGTTGGAAAAATTTCTATCATTCTTCCACTGGCCTCAGTTGCCTCATCAACTGGATATCCATGGATGAGGATATCTCAAGACATTCAGAGAGGTAAGGTACAGGTATAGCATGGTCTCATTATCTCTTAGTCTTCCTGTGGGCAAGTTTTCTTAAGTCCCTACTCCACCTAAGAACATCTTTAAAAACAGAACCACAGATAGAATTATAAACTATAACTAAATTTTCCAAGCAGAAGCAATTGGTGATAGGAGTGGGGGATGAAGGGAGATGAATAATAGCTAAGTAGGTCAAAAGGAAAGTATTTTGGGAGCTCTCTTGTTCTTCTATCAAAATGGAAACGTTCTACCTTGACAAAGCTCTTAGGTTTTAGACAGCCTTGTAATTTACCCTCTATAGAAGATACAGTTCCCCTTTGTTCTATGGAATCATGCAGTGTTGAGTGAGAGGACATGCTTAGAGCCCAGATTTGCCCTTACTAGCTGTGTAATCTCTGGCAAGGCATTTAGCATCTCTGGTCCTCAAATCTCCTATCTTGAAAATTAAGGAATTTAATTCATTAAGTCTCTTCTGGCTCTTAAATGTCTTATTCAGCTCATGTCTGAGACTCTGTGTGATGCACTGGGGAAGAAGGAGGAAAGAGCCATTTGTAAGGCACAGGCTGGGCCATGTTCAGTTTGCAGTCATTCTTGGGAGGAGACATCTGACAGCCACCAAACATCTACCATGTACCACACACTGTGCCAGATTCTTAATATCCATTCTAGCCATCACACCAGCCCTAGGCAGCACTGGAGTATTATCAGGTGATGACCAATCCCTGCCAGACCTCCAAGTCCAGAACCAGTTGAGAGAGCCATACAAAAACCAGATAGAGAGATTAAACTCTCAACTTTACCGGTGATGAAGCTGGATTAGAGACAATATCAGCACGTGACCAGAATCAAACTTCCTACAACTTTCCCTTTGCCTAATTCCCTTGCAGAGGAGCCTTCTCCACAAAGGCACATGAAGCACAAGTGTGTCCTTTAAGCAAGCAGATGCAAAAATAAACTCCCAAACAAGGCTGAACGCTCTGGGACAGTCCCTTCGCCCACACTCAGTAAGCAGGTAAGGCACTCCTGGTCCTTCCAGAGGCTCAAAGGAATGAGTAGAGATAAAGCAGGAGTTTTCTGCTCCTACTTTTCCTTTCCTGATGATGTTCTAGAAGATTCTTTCTCTATGGAAATGGGGGCCTTCATACAGGATAAGCAGTCCCTCCAAAACTATGATTAGTGAGTCATATTTATAGGATCTCCGTGGGGTAAAAAAAAAAAAAACCTATCCAAGGTGACCCAACTAGTAAGGGGCAGGGCCAGGGTTTGTATTCAGGTCTATCAAATTCCGTTCTCTTCCCACTCTACTACACGAAGCCATGTGCATACACATACACACATGACTTTGGTGCAAGACAGTGTCATGAGCATGATTTGAATGGTAGAAATGCTATAGACTATTTTAAGATACGTAGTATAAACATCTAGGATTTCATACTAACTTGTCAACTCAACATCTCAGTTTCTGTGGATATACATATGTATATAGATTGTGAGTGTGCATGCACACACACACACACACACACACACGTAAATATTTGTGTGTTTATGTGGCATCATCTTATAGCCCTGTAGCATGGGGAATGCAATTAAGCAGCAGCACTCTAAAAAGCTACCTTAAAAACAGTTCTTTCTACAATATGTTATTCTCATTCCTACTTCCTGAAATATGGTTTAAAAAGTCAAGCCATCATTATCGACATCAGCTCCTACGTGGGGCTGTATTGCAGTGCTGAGTTTGAGGCTGTACTGTGTTAGAAAATTGATAAGCTCCCTGTGTCTACATGACTATGCTTTGTCAGGACACATGTCTACCTGAATAATATTGGGATATCTGCTCTTTTCAACTTGCATACTTTTGATTAATTATAGGCAATGCGCTAGAAATGAAGAGCCACCAGATAAATGATTAAATATTGGACGCTTGATTACTCCATGTAATCTTCTCACATTTTATACAAGGAAGCAATCTAGCATAATAGTTTAAGACTGTTTACTGTGCGGGTGCCTGGGTGACTCAGTCAGTGAAGCATCCGACTTCGGCTCAGGTCATGATCTCACAGTTCATGAGTTCAAGCCCCAGGTCGGGCTCTGTGCTGACAGCTCAGAACCTGGAGCCTGCTTCGGATTCTGTGCCTCCCTCTCACTCTGTCCCTCCCCTGCTTGTGCTCTCTGTCTCTCTCTGTCTCTCTCTCAAAAAATAAAATAAACATTAAAAAAATGAACTGTATACTGTGGACTCAGATGCCAACTGCCACTTTTTGAATCCTGTGTGCTTAGGCAAGTGTCTTCACCGCTCTGAATCTTATTTTCCCTATCTCTAACACAAGGGTAATAATGGCACCTTCCTCACAGAAGTGTATTCGAAAAGTTAAGTGAGATCGTTCACATGGAATTAGCAATACGCCCGTCACATGCTAAGCAGTTAGAATAAGATCACTGCTATTGTATAAGGCGGAAAATATAGTGACAATGGCTCTGGATCTAGGTTCAACATGTCGCTGTCCATTACTACTACGACAACGACGACGACTGTATCAGAAACTAGGGGGATTCAAGACCTGATTTTCTCATTTTTATGTTATCTTTATGTGATAAAAATTATAAAAATTATAAATAGTATAGATCGAGGTGTTTTATGAGGGACTTGCATTGAATGAAATATTAATATAATCAAGGCACATTGAGTAGTAAATTCAACAGTCTTAACCAGTACGGAGGTTCAGTACTATTGGGCACGAGTTAATTGTGTTGGATGGGCTTTACTTATTTGTTTGTGTTTTCGTTAGCTCAGTGTTGACAACATACACATTTTAGTCCCATATGAAATTCAACATATTTAATCTGGAGCTTAATTCAATTTCTGGTTTACAGAAGTTCCTTTCATTGTTTTAAAGAAATATCAATGAATAGCATACACATGATAATATTAGCAATAAAATAGCAATGATATGTATGTGCTTTCACACTTTTCATAGAACTCTAACTACATTTTTTTCTACCGATGCCCATAAGGTACACGAGTCTGGTGCACTCAGCACACTATATAGATGGGAACACTTTAGAGGTGAAGGCATACAGAGAGGCAAAGATGGCTTATGATAGCACTACTAACCCAAGCTATGAGGGAGGCCAATAAACTGAGGAAAGAGGAGGGGACAGGCCACCCCCATGGAGGAGCCAGAGGCACCAGAGGTGCTTACAAAACACTAGACTCAATTATCTAAGACCTTCCTGTAACAATCTATATCTCTATAAAAAAAAAAAGAGCTTTCAAGCATCAAATTAATTTGGTCCTGGAACGAAATCAGTCTGGCCTTTTCCTACAGAACATGCTACACAGAAAGAAAAAGCCTCAAAGGATTTTCTTGGCATAGATGCCCTGCTGTTCCCCTTCACTAGATCAGGGCCAAGATTCCTGTTGAGGTAACAAGAAGTGAAGAATGGAATACACCAGCCCCTGGATACTCCTGAGCACCCCACAAACAAGTCAATCCCCCAGACTCCCTACAAGATGGGGACAGGAGAAGCCCATTGAGGTTCAACTTGAGCCCATAAGCTTTCCACAGTGAGAAAATAGCACACGGCCGTTCCATGGCTACTCATCTGGAAGGGACCCATCTTTTTCAAAACATGGGTCTTAAAAGTAGATTGCCTACTTTTGTTTTTGTTGCCTTTGCTTTTCGTGTCAAATCTAAAAAGTCATTGCCAAGATAGCTTACCCCTTACGTTTTCTTCTAGGAGTTTTCTTGCTCCTCTCCCTCTCATGCACACAGAGATCTGTGAGGATCTGCTTGCAGTCTGCATGAAAAGCATAATCTTAATCTGTCAATGTCACCCCCGGGAGAGACATCTAGGCTACTTGCTATTTTATGCCTCTGTGTGTGTGTTTTTTTTCTTACAGAGGCTATAGTGCCTTCACTTATTTTCTTCATCAACTGGCAAACTGCTATCCTTCCTTCAAAACTGCACTCAAAAATTACAGGTTTTGGGACTTTCTTCCTAACGCCTAGTCTGACCTGTCTGCTTTAGATATACTCAGTTTTCTTTCGTGGCCTCTGTCACAAGGTTCTACCTGTTTGCCTACCTGCCCCTCTCCCATTCTTGGCTCTAGCTCCAGGAAGATGGAGATCTCGTCTTAGCTCTGCTTCTCAGCAGATTTCCAGGGCCTGTGTATAGTAGGTATGTCAGATGTTTTCTTCCACTGATTCATTTATTGAGTAAGTGAGCAATTAGTTGATTGATCTCTTTTTGTTCGGAGACCTTTTATCTTCATTCAAGGCTGCCAAGTGCTTTTTGAAATGATGAAGTTGCTGGACAAATGTGGAACCTCCACATAAGTGTAGGTCACTCTGTCAAGTTTCCAAGGGTTCTACTTTGATCCATCCACACTTGGCAGACAGATTCTGCAGCAGGACAGCTGGCTTGGTGGCTCCCGGGAATGCCATTATTCTTCACAGGGCTGGTAATAAGCAACATTCCAATTTAATCCTTTCAACCTTTCGATTCCCCCTTTCTTCATGCTCTGCACTTCTTTCCAAGCTTACTTTCTTATCCTTAATGCACTTCAGGGCTCTCAACCCCATCTGGCTTCTCAGAACCCTGGGTCTCTGCTTCCAGCTCTATGACTAGCTGTGTGACCTTGGCAATATCACTTTCCCTCTCTGAGCCTCATCTTCCTTCATTGTCAAATAAGGTAGGATGGAAAATGGCAGTCTAGCATTGAATCAAAGCCTAGGATCCTGGCCAGTAGAGCAGGGAGCTAAGGACGCTGGCTTAATGTAAAGTGGAGGCCTGGAAAAATCAGGGGACATGAAATGTGCTGTCTGAAACCTGTAGTCCAATATCTTTTCCCATCTTCAGCCCTGTCAATCATCTAAGTCTTTTTCTCTGTTGAGGACAATACATTATCTCCCTGATGGGGCTGTTGTAAATCAAAAGGGATAATGTGTCTGAAAGAGCTCTGGGAACTGAAGTTCCACAATCATTACCATCTCTCTAAAGCAAACCATACATATCAAATGAGGGTGTTCAATGTCCTAAATCATCATTTACCAAAGCGCATTCCATGCATCTGGTTCTGTGAGGTATTTACAGGACTTAAAGGGTGAAGGAGGAGGGAAAGTAAGGTTCTGTGGACAAATCAATTTAAGAAACAATGGGATAACAAAGTCAAATGAGGTTTCTCTACTGAGGAGGTCTCTGCTTTGACTAGCTACCATGCACTGCAAGCCTAAAAAAAGGAACATATTTTTGCAAGGTTTCCTGATCTCTTTTGGCCACAGACCCCTTTTGCTTTATAGAGCATCGATGGAGCATATTTTGGAAAATTCTGTGTTAAACGAAAGGAATGATGTGATATGAGAATTTTAGATGCTGCTAGGGAATTCAGAGGAGATACTCTGGGCAGATGAGAGGAGCTTTCGGCTTGTCTCCAGCTCTGCCCCCAACCCTTTGGGAAGACAGTCATAAGATGCGGAGTGCTGAGGGATGTTCTGACTTAGAATCAGTACCCCTGGGTTGCAACCCTAGCTCTGCCACCAACTCCCCGTGTGACCCTGGGCCGTTCTCTGAGGCTCAGTTTGCTCATGTGTAAAATGCAGGGCTGGATGGCAGGAGTGTGAGGACCGCGAGAGACCAGTCAGATATGCACTGATCACTGAAACAAAGTGTTTCCTGAGGGGAAAGAGAAGGAAGAACAAGGCAGCATGCATATTTGATGTCACACACACACAAAAAAAATCATAGTTGTGCCCAGCTCTCAGATAACTGATTTGGGAGCAGGTCATCTGGAACTCAAGGTTCACTGGTAATAGTGCCCAAGACAGTAGAAACTGAGGTAAGCATGCGAGCAGCCTATGCAAGAAGACGGCTGGTGGGGAGGTACCCTCTCAGCTAGCTACCCATTTTACCTCCTAGCACTTCAAGTATGAATTAAACATCACTTATTCTGAAGCTGGGGTCTCTTCCCAGGCTGCCTCGGTATTTTCATGTGTCCCTCACACCCCACACCTGCCAGCCAAATGTCCTATCAGACACTGGGGAGGTCAGTGTCCAATGGCCTCCCAATACTCAGGGCTACATTAACAATGGACTGCACAGAGAAAAAGCTGAGCTCACTAGTTATAGCCATGCTCTCGAAGTATCAGATTTATAATGTGTGGAAACCTTTCCCAAAGTTTCACATTTGCATTTTCTAGCAATGATAGATTGAAAGCATTAGCTGCAAAGCAGGGAAAACCCAGAGGCTGGATGGAATTCAAATCCATTTGATTCAACAAGTGCTTTCACAACATCTAGGAGGCAACTGGTAGCTTCTCTGCACAGAGCAGAGGGTAAGGGAAGACTTCCATTCATCAGAGTTACCAAGACCTATTACGTTCCTGACATAGCTGTTCTCTTTAATCCTTACTATGAGGCATTTGGTGATACCCTTTGACAGGCAAGGGGGCCTGAGAAGTAACTGGGTCTGTATCACAAATAAATAGAGAATCCAGAATTTGATCCTAATATCTGCCTATTTCCACTAAAACCAAGCTACCTTTCTAGTTATAGATGGAAGATAAGGAACTGTTATGATCCTCATAAGTTGATGAGGGTATAGAGAGGTACACAGGACAGATAAGGCAGAATGGTGAGAGATACACAGAACTGAGAATCAAAACCGTGTGTGTTTGTCTACTTTGAGAAAACAATAAAGCCAAATGTTTGTATACCTATTTCTATTTTTAAGATCACCTTAAAAATACATATGCTGATCTATTTTCTACTTCAGAGAATCATAGAACTTCAGAATATGATTTTACAAGGGGCCATATAGGTCATTTGTCTAAGTTCACTGTTTTACATATAAGAAAAGGGATCCTCAGAAAACTTAAATTGCCTATTGTCATATAACAATAGGGTAACCACAAAAGTTGGCCTAGAACCTGTGTCTCTGCTTCTTGGTCTACCACATTTCTCAGTGCACTGCTTCTCAACTTTTTAATGAACCCAAAAGAGTGTCTCATTCATATTCATCCACCACAGTCCATCTGCCTATCTATTGTCCATCTATACATTCATCTTTCATCCATTCACCCATCTATCCAACTGGCTTTCATCCACGCACTATCAATCTATTCATTGATTTATCATCTCTTTTAGCCAGCTCTAGATAAGTACCTATCCTAAGCCAAGTCCCAAACCATAGCGAAGTACTCCAAGGTTCCTGCCTGTTCCAGTAGCATGTTCTTACCTCTAGACACAAAGTAAGAGTGAACCTGGACCAGAATTCTACTCCATAGTAGGAGGCTATATATCCAAGTCTATTAAAAAAACAAACAAACAAACAAAAACGAACAATACACCAGATGAGAGAAAGGTTCTCCAGGGCTTAGACTTGCCATCATTTTCGGCCTAAGGTACCCCCAGAGGCATTCTGGTGTTAAGCTAATGGCATACGTATGTATATGTGCCAGGGGTTATGGGAAAGTGATGGTCTCAACTCATATTTGGGAGTTGGTCAAGACCTGTAGCCCTAGATGCTATGAAAAAAAAAAATCCTCATGAAAATAACATTATGATTTCATTTAAAATATATAACAGTAATGGGGTGCCTCAGGGGCTCAGTTGGTTGAGCATCTGACTCTTGGTTTTGACTTAGGTCAGGATCTCATAGTTTGTGAGTTCAAGGCCCACATTGGGCTCTACACCAACAGTGTGGAACCTGTTTGGGATTCTCTCTTTCTCTGTTTCTCTCTGCCCCTCCCATGCTTGCTATCTCTCTCTCTCTCTCTCTCAAAATAAATAAATAAACTTAAAATATATATAATGCTGAATGTGGCAAAATTTTTGGCCTGATTATATTTAGCCATTCACAAATATTTGCTGAGCACCAATGATGCATTTTTATATGTTTTGCACTTAATGCTTGTGATATGTTTTGAAGGTAGATATTAACACCTCCTCCACCTTCATTTTATGGGTGCAGAAACTGAGCTCAAACAGCTTTGTAACTTTCCCAATGTCACAGAGATAGTAAGTAGAAGAGCCAAGACTTTAACTCAGGACTCTAGGAATTCAGAGTGCATACTAGACTAAGCTGCTTCCCCAAACAATTTACACTCCAAAGGAAGAAGGAATAACTCCTTGCTATGGGGTTTAGAGAAGGGCTCACAGAATAGAATTGCCACCAGAAAAGGTGGAGGTCTGAATGTGGAAAAAACCAAAAAGGGCATCTCCAGGAAGAGATAAAGTTTGATCAAAGGTACAAAAACAAGGAAGCATGGGCCAGGTTCAGGAAATAAATGGGGTGTGGTGATGGAACACCAAGCTTGGAAGAAGTAGGCTAGGGTCATGTTGTACAAGATTTTAATCCTATGGGCAATGGGGTGTCACTAAATGTTTTGAGCAGGAATGTGATGTAATAAAATCTGTGTTTTTACGACACTCGGTCTGCTGGTTAAAAAGTTTGAAAGTTTGAAGGAAGAAGACCATTTAAGAGGGGAATGTTTGAAAGAAAAGAGGGAATGATGGAGTTAAAGAAAAACGTGAAAAATGCTAAAGAGTTTGGATACAGGGGTGGGTGGGTAGATGGATGGATAGATGAATGGCTAGATGGATGGGTGTATGGATGAATGGTTGGGTGGATGGATGGGTGGGGGGATGAATGGATGGGTGGGTTGATATATGAATGGGTGGATGGATAGGTGGATGAATGAAAGGAAAGTTACTTGTTGGGCTCTTCCCCTAGTGATACCTCAATAACAACCAGTAAGTGCAGACCTGGCAGCTTCCACTTCCTTACATTTTATGGGTAGAAAGGCCAAAACATGGAAACATCTCCACTTAGCAATGTGAGTATCATCTTGAAATTCTTCTGTCAAAACCATGATTTCATCATGTTTCCCCCCATTGCCAACATGATAAATATGTTATTTGTGCTGTCATTCATGACATTTGCTGAGCACTGTAATAAGAGTATGATGTTTCTGTCATCTATGAAAAGCCTAAACTTTGCCATCAGGCTTAATTTGGTTTGACCGTGGCAAAACCACTTCACTGTGTGATCTCGGACAAATAACTTAGTTGCATTCAAGCTTATCTATCACATGGTGATAACACTCTAATTCACAAGGATGTTACAGGAATTAAATGAGTGGAGATATAGAAGGTGGTCAATACATAGTACATGCTCAATAAATGGAAACTATACTATTAAATAAAATCTTCTGATGCCTATAATGGAGCTCTTGTTAACACCTTCTTTTTTTTCAAGGATCATTTGGTTTCTGGGTTCTCTTAAACAGAGATTCCTCCTGGGCTGGCATATTTTGTACATCTGAAAGATTAGTGCATCCCCTCTAGAGTGCACACATTCTAACACATATCACAAATTTAATGCCCCCCCTTTTTTTTTCAATTTTTGACCCCTCCCACCTCCAGCTCTTTCTCTACTCAGGCAAGTTCTCATTCTTTGGTTAAGATGCCACATAACTCTCAAAAGAAGAATTATACTCTCTAGCTTCCCCAAGTATTCTACAATGAATTAGGTCATGACTGTATCCTTGGCACTGATATCAAAGGGAAGTACCATAGTTAGCAGAGTCTGCAGGAGGCAGTGCCATACCCAGGCATCTGTGTGTCTGCAAAGGCTGGCATTTGCAATATTTGTCGTCCTCAAATATACTGAAGAACACCACAATAATGAAAAGCATGGAACAACCTTAAAAATGGCAATAGGAAGGCCGCATAGACAAAGTGAAACTGCCCCCCTTTGCTCATGCTCTTCCCTCTGATCAGATGCTATTCCTCTGGCTCCCTTCAGGAGTTCACAGGAGAACTGAAAAAACTTTCTAATTATATCCCCATTTTTGTGTTTCCCTATTTAGTACCTATCTTCTCTGTTGGCCTATGAATCCACCAAGGAGGAAATGGTGTTTATTTTGCTTGTCCCACATGCCCAAGGTCTAGCAGAATTTCTGGCACACAGTCAAGTCCTCAGCATGTATTTGTTAAATGAACAAAAACATGATTGACCAAATGAATGGAAAAGTGATTCATGAAGGAAACAATTAAGTAAGCAGATAATGCCAATGTTAAATGCTACGGTAGAAGGAAATAGCACCATGGGAGCCCAGCAGAGAGTCATTGGAATGATATGGAATGGTAATGGAAAGGTATTCTAGGAAGAAGGAACAGCTTGCACAAAGGTGTAGAGGTGTGATATATATAACATGCACAATCAGAGAGTTACAATTTGTTTGAACTCAAGAAAGTACCTTCCACCCTCTTTCCTTGATTGGCTTTCCTACTTGGCTTCACACAACTCCAGTTGAAAACACCTCTGCTCAGTTCTCAAAACATGGTTAGCTCTTGTCCATCACCATATCATTGCTTATGTCCCTCTACGTCTGTCTGCCTGTCTAAATCTTGACCAACCTGCACAAGCCAATGCTATGACCATTCCTGCCTGGAGCTCCCTCTGTCAGCTCCATCCCCTGACCAGGGTGGCATAGATACCTCCTTCACACAGTTGACTAGTCCTTAGAGAGCTGCTCACTCTCTTCCTCTTCCCTGCCACACTCCCACCACATCTCATCTCTCCCCCTGCCACCCTTCGTCTTGCAGTCACATGTGGATGAAAAAGAGCCATGATACCAGGAACATTAAGCTGGTATTTCAGAAAACAGTTTTCATGGAACAGTGAGCTAAGCATATGATTTTTAAAAGGAAGGCTTCCAGATGAACTGTTAATTCCATTTTTAATTTCTTTGAGGTTCCCTCTGGGACCAAGCGATATTTTTTTTTTTCCTACAGGAAATGTAGTTCCTTCCTCCTTGATCTAGGGGAGATGGGCATTGCCATTAAAATCAGCCTCTCATTTATGGTCCACATGAGAGCAGAAATTGGAGTTTTTCAATGCAAAAGGGGACATTTCCTTGATCTAACCCTTTGTTCTCTTTTATTCCCTGGGTCAAGGAAGAAGATGAATAGTAGGTAATCTTTTTTTTTTTTTAATTTTTTAATGTTTATTTTATTTTTTGAGAGAGAGAGAGAACACAAAAGGGGGAAGGGCAGAGAGAGAGGGAGACTGAAGCAGGCTCCAGGCTCTGAGCTGTCAGTACAGAGCCCGACGCAGGGCTCGAACTCACGAAACATGAGATCGTGACCTGAGCCAAAGTCGCATGCTTAACCTACTGAGCCACCCAGGTGCCCCACAGGTAATCTTGAAACATCTTTTTCTGCCCCCCTCACCTGCTCAGTTTCAGAGAAACTTCCTCCGTCTGCCTAATTCCTTCTCGTGCTCCCATCTCTCTTTACTTTTCCTAGTTGCTCATCTGTGCGTAAATCGCCCCCATCCCTCTTCAGCCAGAGCCTTTTCCTTACACCTCCATCTTAACACCCCTGCCCGTCTGAGCTTCTTATAACTCCACTGTCTGTACTTCTGTGAGTTCTTTAAGACAGGGGTTCTCCAAGTGGTCCCTGGAGGTGCAACTTCGGCCTCACTTGGGAAACTTGTTGGAAATGTACATTCTCGCTGTTTTCCATTCTCAAACCAACTCCTAACCAAACCTCCTGAGTCAGAAACTCTGGGAGTGGGCCTAGCAATCTGGGTTTTTAGCAAGCCCCCCAGGAGATTTGAAAGCATGCTAAAGTTTGAGGCACACTGCTTTTGGGGTAGGACTAGGGAGCTGTTAGACCCTGGTGGAATACCTACACCCCTCCGCCCCAATCCCACACACACAGTATGCCCTCAATAAATGTTTTGTTAAATGGAGTTATTTAATAATACAACCCCTGACATGCCGCTCCTTATAATCTACAGTGGAAAAGAAGATAATGTGAAGATAGAAATGAGCCAAGTGCATGGAACCGGCCCACTCTCCACCCCATGAGTGCATCTTAAACCAGCATAAAATGCATTGGAAGATCATTCCGGATAACAGCAGGTGTTCATTCCAAATCAGTTGATAACTGCTTTGGTTCTGAGACTTCCCTGGAATGTTGATTGCCAGCAGTTCTTTATTATTAAGGGTGGACTGTTCTGAGACTTCTGTGTGCCTGGAAGCTGTCCGGCATACTGAGGCTGGAGGCGGCTGCATCCCAGAGCCCGGGCAGAGGAGGTAGGCAACAACCGTATGGACCCAATTATTATTGTATGGATCCAATATAAAGCAGGTCAGAATCTTGTTCCCAGGAACACAAAAACTACCTAGAATAAGAGCCTGAAATACCATAGCTGTCCCAGAAGCTATTATTATTTTCCTCCAACATCAACACTGCAAAGGGTTTCACTTAGCTCCCTGCCTCATGAAAGACTCATAGCTTCAAAACAAAAGGTAACAAACAGTCCCCAACCCAGAGCCTCTCTATTGCAGGTTTCCCCTCACAGTACTATGTCTCTATATATGCATTTTTTCACACAACCAGCTTTTAATCAAACAAATAGAATGCTGTCTTGCCAGAGCATTTTTTTTCTCCTTACTGCTTTTTTTTTCCATTTAATTCCTTCCTTCCTTCCTTCCTTCCTTCCTTCCTTCCTTCCGTCTAGTTGCATTTTACTTCTTTAAGGAGGGTCAGTGCATTTTAATCACAATGTATACTGGCTTGCTAGAGCTATCGATGAAAGAACTCAAAGCTCAGCCACTCAGCTCATTTAGACGTGAACTACGAAGTTCAGTGAGAGAAGCAAAGGGTAAAATGAAATTACACAGCCTTTTGGCTGATTTCCCATTGCTGGGTATAGAAAGGCATGGGATGGCCTTTGATGCCCTGGATTCTGGAACAATAATGCCCTAGAAGGAGTTCAGATAATATTAACAGCACATTATTGAGGGAGATAAATATAAAACCCAAATTTTAAAAAGAAAACTGACTTGGCAAGAGAAGATTATCAAAAGTCCTGTCTCTCTTATTTCAGAATAACAACCATTACCAAATAATAACTAACATTTGTATAGTGCTTTACAGTGTATCAAATGCTTCCACATCCAATTCAGTCACTTAACCAGCATGGTCATTACCAAACAGCTAAGAGTTATACAGAGCTTACGATTTGCCAGGCATTGTGCCCAACACCTAACACAGATTATGTAACTCAGTATTCATAACAACCCTCATGTAGGCCCTCGTTTTACATAAACTAAGACTTAGGTTAGGTGGCTTCACTAGGTCACATAGCTAGTAAGTGGTAAATCTACTATGCAAACCCAAGCACGCTGATGCCACAAGTATTAACAGCAGCATCTTATGAGAACGGAATTCAGGCTCAGCTAAGGTAGGTGATCTGCCCAGGGTCACCAGCAGTAAGTAGCAGAGCCTGGAAGTAAGAACCCAAGTGTCCCGATTCTCAGTTCTGGGAAAGACCCTGCAACCCCTTCACACGTTGTCTGCAACCAGGCCCAAGCCAGGACAAGGGTCCTCGTTGCCAGTCTGCTCTGCCGGCAGAGCGCCTTGTGTCTAGTCCAACCTTTCCTTCCAGCATTAACACAGAAAAAGCAAAATGAGGCAAAATTGTGAAGAGAAATAAGTGCTGCTGAAAACAAAAACATGAAAAGAAGCAAAGCGATGGTCAGTGAGGAGGTGGGGGCTCAGAGTGGAGCGTGAGACTACAGACAGGAGATGGGACCTTCTGTACTTGCTAAATCCAGAAAGGTCACATTGTCCTGAGGAACAGAGCTGGCCCAAACTAGCTTCCCCGTGCCAAGGAATGCCATTGCAGACATTCCCTTTACAGCAACGTGTCCTGTGGGAGGGTGTAAGAACAACCCGACTTTTGCGTGGCTCCCCTGACCTCATGGAGTAGGGGCTTTTTGAGGGCAGGGTCTCTGCCTCCAGGCGCAGGGCCTTGCACAGTGCCTGGCCCATCTGGAGGTCCCAGAGAGTTGTACTGAATGGAACACCGCAGAATCTAGCTGCTCTTGTCAGTAAGACGTGATGCTTTCACTTCCCTGCCTCAGTGTTTCATCTGTAAAATGGGGATAATAATAGCACTCTCTTTACAGGATGCCTTAATGATTACATATGTTATGTCTATAAAGCATATACCGCATTGTCTGGCCCCAAGTGGGAGCTCCATAACTGACAGCTGTTGCTCTTAATACTGGCATCAAATGAAGTCATGTCACTATCCACTATGATTACATAGGCTATCTAGCCCAGTTTACTCACTTTACAGATGAGGAACTGAGGCCCAGAGAGAGACAGGGGCTCATTCAAAGACACTCAGTGTTTAGCAAGGAGGGAAATAGAAAACCAAGTCTACCTACTGCATCCTGGAGCAATGATTGTTTCCACCGACAAGTGCTTCACTGACAGAAGGGGAGGAGTAGAGGTAGAAACATCTGGCCTCCTATCCCTGGTCTGGGAGGGCAGAGGGTTAAAGGACATGATTCAGAATCAAAGGCAAACAACTTTCACTTAGAACCTATTATATGCTAGATATTTTCACAAATACTATCTCATTTGATGCTCAGCATAAGAGTGCAAAATGCAGGCATTATTATTAAGTCCATTTTGCAGCTGAGGAAACCGAGGGCTGGAGATACCCAGCCTTGGGTATCGGCTGACTACCGAGTCAGCCATCTAGGAGGTGCTGGAATAAGGATTCCGATCCAGGTCTAACTCACTCCAAAGCCCAGGAACGTTCACTAAGAACGCCTATAGCTGGAGACAAAAAAAGTCAATTCTAAAGTGCCAGAGAAAGCCACTATTCTTTTTGTTCCCAGCACAAGTAGAGTGCGAAGTTTAGGAAGCCAGGGAAAGTATTATGGAGTCATCGCATCCATAAAGTGGCCTCACCAGCACAGGTAAGGCTCCTGATTCCAAGCTTATCTGCAGTCTGACCTCCTACCTGCCACACGCCTACCCCCATCACCAGCCACACACATCTGCTCTAACTGCCTTTTGCCAGGACTATTACCTGTCTCCTCCCTGGTCTCTTTGTTTTACTCTCTCACCCATATAATATAGGGTATTCTCCACATGGTGGCCAGAGTGATCTTCTCAAAACATACATCAAACGATACTGTGCCCCTGCTTAAGCCTGCCGGTGGTCTCCCACTCTCTTAGAATAAATTGTGAACTCTGTATCACAGCCATTCAGGCTCCTGCAAGATTTGACCTCTACCTGGCTCTCCGACTTCATTTTCTGCCTCTTTCTCCCTGTGCTTGACACTTGGACCGCTAACCTTCCTTCTGATCATCAAAGGCACCTCGCTCTCTCCTGTCTCAGGGTGCCAGGTGCTCCAGGGCTTGCAGTGCTCCTCCCCACCACTTGTTCACCTGGCTGCTGCTTCTCATCATTTAGGTCACAGCACAAATGTCCCTTCCACAGAGACTTCTGCCCCAATCACTATAATAGTAGCAGCCTCCTTCCGGTCACTCCCCATGACATCACTTCTTTCATTTTCTTCATAGTGTTTCTCACTAACTAACAGCATCTCGTCTCTTTGTCTGCTTATTTATTCTCTCTCTCTGGTCAGCAGGCAGTAAGCACCTAGAGTTTTAAGTTTTATGAATAAATGGATGCAAACAAGAGATTACAACAGTGGCTGCCTCCACTGAGGAGGAGGAACACGGGTGCTCATTAGCATCGCATAATTATGGCTGGGGGAGATGAGCGCTACTCTCTACAGAGAGAAGAGGGACTTTCTTCCCTCTGTCTTGCAAATGGGTGGTGATGGGGGAGGGTGCTATTTTTAATAGTGTTTAGGAGAGACACAGAGCAGGGAGGGAGCCATCGACTGTCTACCCTTGGTGATAGTTACCCTGACAGCAGCTGCTATGGATACATTTCCTGAATACTAAACTGGGTTCATACAGGGCTTCGGATCCCGAATTTGACAAGAGTTGTACTCAGGCCCTGAACCATCAACCTGACATAGCTCAAACAGTTCCCCAGGGCAAAACAGCACCTGTGGAACCTTGGGTTGATGGGAGGGTGTTGAAACCGACAGCTGAGCGCATGCACACGCTTTGCTACAAGGTGGGAGGTGATCTGTACCAAAGAGAGAGTTTCCATGAAGCCTACCCCTCAGCTTCCCTTCCCACCCTACACTCACCGTTATTTTTGCAGGCTTTTACTGTTCAGTATGGGTGGCATCTGAAAATAGTTTTGAAATCAAAGCAGCTACCATAAAGGATAATAGAAACAAGAACAACTCCTTTTATAGCACTACTGAGTCAACCACTCACTGGTTATGCTTTCAGGCACAAAGAAAGGCTAAACACTCCTCAGGGAAAAATGGTTACTCAGATATCAGGGGAGAGAGGCAACGACCAAAGCTTCCAATGACCAGAGCTTCCATTTATTGAAGGCCTGCTATAGGCCAGGCATTTGAAATGCATCATCTCTAATTTTACAGGGATCCCTGTAAAAGTAGCAGTATCCCCATTTTACAGATGAACAGAGAGAGCCGCAGAGAGGCTAATAAACTTCCCCATGCCTAATAGCTTGGGAGTTGCAGAGCCAAGATTTTCATTCCAGGTATGCATGGCCCCAGGGCCCCTGTATTTGCTACTATGCCCCCCTGTCTTGGTCCATTCAGGCTGCTATAGCAAAATGCCACAGACGGGTAGGTGAGGCACCACAAATTTGGTGCTCGCAGTTCTAGAGGCTGGAAGTCCAGTATCAGGGTGCCAGCACAGTTGGGTCAGGGCCACAGACCTCTCATCCTCATATCCTCACATGTGGAAACTCTGTGGAGCTGCCCTTAGGAGGCACTAATACTATTCATGGGGAGAAACTTTCTTCACGTAAGCATCTCCCAAAGGCCCCACCTACTACTACCATCACCTGTGAGAATTAGGATTCCAACACATGAATGTGGGGGTGAGGGGGACACAAACATTCAGATTGTAGTAACCACTAAACTTCTAAGGGCTCAGATCTTGAACTCACAGCCTCTATATGAGCATATAAAACCCCACAGCCACGGCCAAATTAAAGAATGCAGCAGTTAGGGAACTGTCCGCTTTGTCTGAACAAGGTACCTCCACAGCTTTTTCTATTCTCTGTTCACAGCCAAGCTTCTCCCCCCAGAGCAGTACTTTACCCAAAATAACTCCATGACAGGCCAAAATGGAAAAAGGAGCACAGATAAAATGTGGCAAGTTGCCCAAAGGGATTTCCTCCTGGACTCACACTCTCCAAGGCAGTGGATTTGCCTTCAGGTAAAAATACAGGCAAGTACAGTTAAGGGGGGGAAAAAAAAAGGTGGGGGGGGGGGTAGGTATCCAGGGTGGAAGGACTGCTGGGAGGTCTGCTTTGCTGCACCAAACAGGCCCAAGGTAAGCATCACCAGCTCTTGAGTGAGACCAGTGTTTACGAGGCATTTCTCTGTAAGTCAACGAGAAAATATCAGTTCTCTTGACAATCTGTGTAGGAGACAAATGAAAATGCCTACAAGGCCATCAGAACAGTGGCTGTCCTGAGTCGACACACCCTGGCCAGAACACACTGTCTGCCATACAAGCTCATTCATTCATTTGTGCATTCGTTCAGCCAATGCTTCCTGAATGCCTACTACATGCAAGGCATCTAATAGATACTGAGGATAAGGAAGGAAATAATTTGCAACCCCTTTCCCCAGAGAGTTCATTCCAGTAAGGAAGACAGACAAGCAAACGCACAGTTAAATATAGCTGGATAAACCATAAAAAGAGGGATATTGGAGGACCAGTTGAACAAAGAAGCAAACAACCATGTCTGTGGAGAGACAGGATTTCTCCAGCTGGGTTTTAAATACCAAATAGGTCTTCATCAGGGATGTGAGAAGCAGGAAAATATCCCACATGGAGAGAACAGGGTATACAGAGGTCTGGAAATCAGGAACAGGGTTGATTCCAGGGTAAAAATGACTCATAGTGAAAAGATTCACGGCGGGAATAGGGGAAGGCAACATACATCAGTGTTTTTCTACCCATTTCCTTGCCACGCAGTGCGGCACTGAAAAGGACACATGTGGAAAGGGAAATTCTCACCAGGTCACAGAGGGACACAATGCAATCCCCAGTCCACTAGGTAGAATTTCAGCATCCTTGGATTCCTGACCACATATATGGACTGACTGAATCTTGGGGAGGCATTTGCCTAATGAGATGCTTCATCAGAGAGAGAGGTGAGAGAAGTGTCACAGTGAATCTGAATCCCAAACAAAGCCATTTGGAATGGGAGGGAAAAGTGGAGACTGAAGAATGATACCACCTATGGCCACATCAGGCACAGTTCTTGGCTCCTCAGGTACCATCTAAGTACCTTAGGAACATGTAGAAAATCTTTGCCACCGTAAAGTGCGGAGAATGATGCTTATCGCATACAGTTATCATTAAAAATACACAACACCAATCATGTTCATGCCTATTATATAGTGCCTGACACACAGCATTTCTTTGTTATACACATTAGTCTCCCTTCCCTTCTCCTTAATTAAACCACTATTCATGGCAATGGCCATGCAAGACAATGTTGTCAATGTCTCCTATTATTCTTTTTTTATATGAAATTTATTGTCAGATTGGTTTCCATACAACACCCAGTGCTCATCCCAACAGGTGCGCTCCTCAATGCCCATCACCCACTTTCCCCTCTCCCCCACCCTCCATCAATCCTCTGTTTGTTCTCAGTATTTAAGAGTCTCTTATGGTTTGCCTCCTTCCCTCTCTGTAGCTTTTTTTTCCCCCTTCTCCTCCCCCATGGTCTTCTGTTAAGTTTCTCAGGATCCACTTAAGAGTGAAAACATATGGTATCTGTCTTTCTCTGTATGACTTATTTCCCTTAGCATAACACTCTCCAGTTCCATCCACGTTGCTACAAAAGGCCAGATTTCATTCTTTCTCATTGCCAAGTAGTATTCCATTGTGTATATAAACCACAATTTCTTTATCCATTCATCAGTTGATGGACATTTAGGCTCTTTCCATAATTTGGCTATTGTTGAAAGTGCTGCTATAAACATTGGGGTACAAGTGCCCCTATGCATCAGCACTCCTGTATCCCTTGGGTAAATTCCTAGCAGTGCTGTTGATGGGTAATAGGGTAGATCTATTTTTAATTTTTTGAGGAACCTCCACACTGTTTTCCAGAACGGCTGCACCAGTTTGCATTCCCACCAACAGTGCAAGAGGGTTCCTGTTTCCCCACATCCTTGCCAGCATCTATAGTCTCCTGATTTGTTCATTTCAGCCACTCTGACCGGCATAAGGTGGTATCTCAGTGTGGTTTTGATTTGTATGTCCCTGATGAGAAGTGACGTTGAGCATCTTTTCATGCAGGCACCCCTGTTTTCAAAGCACTTTAATGTCTGTTAGCGGATACAGTGATCTCAGTAACCTTCCCAGTTAGATCGAAGTAGTTATGTCAGTGATACGGGTATGGAAACAAGTGATTCGCCCAAATTCACACAGTCATCACATGGCACAGGATAAGGTGCAGGCTCATCTTTTGTCTACAATGCACAGGTCCTTTTGACTGCACAGCATTGGCTCTCAGAGTATTCTTCTCGAAAGACCAAAAATATTAGAACAAAGCCCACCTTACTAAATGTAGTATTAGTAACAATCCCTTATAGCTTACGTTAACCTTCTCCCCAGGCCTGGCAAGTGCTTTTGTCAGGCTCCACAGTCCATCTGGAGAGTCTCAGGATAGAGACCAGGTCTTTTTCGTGCCTGTAGCAACAAGTGCTACCACCATTCCTGTCATATCAGACAAGCTCAATGCATGTTTGCTGGATGTGCGGATGGATTTTGCAGGCGCTTAATGATTTATACGGTACTTCTAAATCCTTCATCTTGTTATTTGATTTTCCAAAAAGCTCTGCAACATAAAGGAAAGCTGATACCATTATTTTCATGTAACTGATGACGACATGCAGGTCACACCAAAGCTGCTGTTATTTTCTTTCTTTTCAAAATTATAATGGACTCGTACTCCCTCCTAGAGCCGAACTCGGCTGTATTCCACACAGTGCTATTGGCCCTGGCACGCAAATCTGCTTAAAAGCCAAGAGAGATGCTGTTTTGTTATCTTTCATATCTTAACAAAATACATCAAATTCTGAAAAACTCTGTGATAATTAGACCAAAAAGAGAAAAAGGGGGTGGGGGTGGGGATGGGGTTAGGGCTGTATCATTCAACCAGGAATAATTGTTACATTCCTATTCTTTCCCTTTCTCACCTCCTCTGGTCTCTATTGTCTATAGTGTGGAATTTTCATCTTCCTCCACAAAAAGAATCCACTTCCTACAGAATACAACCGTCAGGATTGTGAGAGGCTTGCTCTCTTGCGTTAACCCTTCCTGTCTGGCCGTACAGTACACAGCTTTTCCTGAGTGGCCTCTACCATCAGTCTCTCCTCTAGTGTCCTGAGGGCTTCTCCCAAAAGTGGTGTCTGATGATGCCATTCTCCTATACCAGGACCACTGAACTTCCCCAATAAGTACAGTAAAACCTTGGTTTGGGAGCATAATTCATTGCAGATACATGCCTATGATTCAAAGCACTCGTATATCAAAGCACATTTCAAGAACCATTGGCTTGTGATCATGTGACTTTCGGCATCCTGTACTACTCGCATTGCAAGACATCACTTGTTTATCAAGTTAAAATTTGTTAGAAATGTTTGCTCATCGCGTGGAACACTCACAGAACAAGTTACTCACAATCCAAGGTTTTACTGTACTGCACGCATTGCCTAAAAGGTTTCTCAGGGTATCCAAACTCTGTACCCTACTTGCATTTGCAGCCTTATCTCCCAAATTTCCTCTCCAGGTGCCTTGCAATCACCAGACTAGAACAGTTAATGATCCCTTGAACAACTTCTCTGCATTCCCCCACACCATCCCCATCCCATCACCACTACCAAGGATGAAGTCTCCAGTTCCAAAACATTCTACCTATCCCTAGAGGGCTTTTCCCTGAAACCTCCTTAAATAGTTCCCTCCAGCAATTCATTCAACAACTATTTAGTAAGAAACTCCTTTACGCCCAACAAACCCTATTTTCAAAAAGCTTAATATTCACCGGGAAAAAGAGACCCAGCTAAGAGAAACTCAACACAGTGAGAGTGCTGTAATGATGTCATTGCAAAACAAGGGTCTGGCCCCTGGAAGGAATGCACAAGGGTCCATCGTGATCCTCACTGAGTCTGTAATCTGGCAGAAAGTGAGGAGGGGGAAGACAGCACCAAACTGGACTTGAAACGGACAGAAGTCTTCAGTCATGCGGTTCTTCATTCATTCATTCATTCACTCAACAGACATTTATCAAGCCTGAATATTTGCACAGCACTGTACTAGGAATGTAGAAATGAATGTCATGTGGTTCTTACCATCAGGAGTTTACATTCTGATAGGAGAGACAAAGATGTATACACAAGGCTCTACCACAAATGAGAAGCACCGTTCCAAGGGCTAGGGAACAAGAGGATTGTGAATGGCTCTGTCTAGCTGAGACCAGGTAAGCTCCAGGGAAGTGTGATATTTGTCAGAGCTCTAGAAGGGAGTCGGAGTTTACTGGATGGAGAAGCGAAAAAGAAGAGGAGGGGAGGAAGGGAAGAGAGGGAGAAAGAATATTGTTATCAGTCAGTCCAGTCAGGAGAAAAATACCTCAATTATTTTAACATAGAGACCATAACATCATAAAAGATGCTTAGTTACAAAATTATTAACTAAGCGACTGAGAGATAAAAGGAACCCTAAGCCATCATGAAGGTAGCAGTTGCAAGAAGCAGCTACCTCTCCTACATGAAGAAAATAAGGGAAACACTTAGAAACTTAGAGGAGAAAGCCCATTGGTAGATGGTGGTTGAAAACTCAGATCTCCAGGGAGGGGCACTACTCAGCTGAGGCTGGGGTCTCTGAGCTTGGGGGAGGGGGCCCATGGGCTGGCCTTGACTTCTGAAGACAGGCACAGGCCAGCTGGTCCTACTGTCTCCTGAGGCAGAACCTACAGCTGGGTCTGCAAGTGTTGGGTCTGCGGCCTGGATTCAGCCGCAACCACGGGAAGAAATTACAGCTGCCCAGATTCCTAGACACTAGGTCAGTGGTTCAAATCCAAGGGCGATTTTGCCCTTCAGGGCACATCTGTCAATGTCTGGATATATTCTGAATAGTCACAAGTGGGGGCTTGCTACAGGAATTTAGCAGGTGGAGGACAGGGGTGCTGCTAAACTCTGTACAATGCATAAGACAGCCCCCCTCTCAACAAAGAATTACCAAGTCCAAAATCAATAGTGCCAGAGTTGAGAAGCCCATTCTAGGCTAACACTGAGAGGAACAGGAAGCAAAAACGAAGGAGCAAGTCTCATCTTCTCCCACCCAGCCATGGCATCTTCCTCTAGCACCCCCTATCGGCAGAGCCTAAGAAGGAGCCAGCAGACCAAGCAGAAACAGGGATCTGTCCCAGCCCCAGCAGCACAGAGTCAAGTACAGAAGGGGTGGGTTTGCAGCTGAATGTCAGCAAGTTAATAACTGGCACAAGCATTGCAGGCCAGGTCCTCAGAACAAGCAAAGCCATGACAGCGGATGTAGGCAAGGCATTACAGCAATGCCTAGCACGTGGTAGTCACCCAGCCAAGAGTGGGATGCAGCAAACTTTTATTCAGTGAATGACTTCTAGATGAAAGATTTCCAAGCATGTACAATGAGCACACTGAATGAGCACAACGCCTCCTGATGGTGAAATTTCTTCCTTCCGTGACCTTAGTCTTTTGCTTTCTGTTTGTCTGTTGTCCTATGAGGAAGAGAGTGCTTCCTGAAACTCAGTTCTAGAGCGTCTCAAAGGTGTTAGTTACCTTTTTTGTCTCATAACTATGTTTTTGACACAAAGGAGATCATGTGACTTCCACTCATCCATACTATCCTGGATATTTTTGCATAACGATAATAAAGGTTTATTTAGTGCTAGTTATACCTGACAGGGTACTTTACCACTCTTGTTCCCTTTTATCTGCCACCTTCTCACCTAGTTTTGGGTGAGAAAGCCGAAGATCAGAATGGGTAAAGAGATTTGTCCCAAGTAGCACCTTAAGTGGGTGAGCAAAATTAGAACCCATACAGGTGGCAGAAAAGTGGTTTGTACTTGAATTGCTTTGAGGTGGCTGATTCACCGTGTCACTTAGCCCTTCCCCACCTGGGCATGTTTCAAGTGCAGCTAGGTTCTTAGAATGCAGCTAGGTTCTTAGAGCGTGGTAAAACCTTTACCTTTTCCTCCCATACTTTCTGACCCCACTCACTTGCAGAATCAGTGGAGCAATTCAGGGTGTTAGTTTTTCAGCAAAGAACTGTCATCTAGTGAGAAAGACAAAAGAGTTTATGGATAGATGCAGGGTGCACAGTGCCATACAGACAAGGCAGGGAACCCAGTCCTGAGAGGTCAGGGAAGCCTTTCCCTGATGAGATCTGAAAAAGAGGAAGGAGAGGACAGGCTGCACAGGAAGGAATAGAATGTGCAAAGCGTACAGGTAAGAAACAACATGACACAGGGGCACCTGGGTGGCCCAGTCGGTTAAGCGTCCAACTTCGGCTCAGGTCATGATCTCGCAGTTTGTGAGTTCGAGCCCCACGTCGGGCTCTGTGCTGACAGCTCAGAGCCTGGAGCCTGCTTTGGATTCTGTGTCTCACTCTCTCTCTGCCCCTCCCCCACTTGTGCTGTGTCTCTATCAAAAATAAATAAAATATTTTTAAAAATTTAAAAAAAAGAAACAACATGATACATTAGGGTCTGCAAGCTGACTATGGAAGGAGTTTAGGGGAGAAGAAAGCAATGTAGTGGGAGGACACTGGAGTGATAGGTAAGAGTCGGCACAACAAGGAATCTGTAAGTTCTGTGAAGAAATGTGGACTTTAAAATGGTCTAGCTAATTATGTAAACACACCATTTATCTTCTTTGAGTTTCGGTCTCTACTGTGTAAAACAGTAGTAACAGCATCTGTTCTGCCTACCAAACGGGGTCTGAGTTGTTCAAATAAAATACATGCACACACACATACACACACACACACACATCACATGGAGATTTGCTTAGGAAACTGTCACACATTATCACTACAGCATCCCAAGTCAGCTTCAGAAAATAGAAGCAGCAGCCTTCTCTTTCCTCCCATTTCCCTCAACCCCTGTGGAGGAAAAAGCCCCCTTTGGAAAAGAAAGACTCTCCTTAGTCCTTTGCCAAAGCTTTCTTAAGCAATAATCCATAATGCAATCTTCATTGTAATTGTATTTCAGCCCCCCTCTGCTAAAAATATAAATACATGTGACTTCAGCCTCCGACTGGCCTTTGTGCCTGCCTGCCCCTGGTGTGCGCCTTCCTAAGTGGCTGTCCTCGCCGTGGGCGCCAGCCTGTGTGATAACATTATAATTTTGTGTATATTGTACTCTCGGAGGCCATGCTGAGGCCAGTACGAGGAAATGGCAATTGACAACAGGCCCAGACTTTGTGAAGATCTGTGGCTTCCTCCTCTGTGGGTTCATTTGGCTCAAGCCACTGTATTTCGGTGGCTGACCCCAAGAAGCCGTGGGCACGGGGACCAGCACTCACCTCGTTTGAGTGCTCTGAAAAAAAAAAATGAGGCAAACTGAAATTGAGGTGTCCCAGGACAGAGAATGGCTTGGGGGAAGTGGGAGGCAAGAGACCCAGAACTCGGTCATCTGGACCACATGTATGAACTCCAAGTTGCTGGAATCCAGCACCAAATCCAGCAGGGCCTTAAAATCCCCAGGGCTAATGGTTTGCATCATCTTTTTTACTCCTGATCTTTCTACTGCATTACAATAGCTCTCTACACTGCTAATTAATGCAACCATTTGAGAGCTATTTATTAAATGCCCACTCTGAGCTAACACTTGTAGGCACTGGGGATACAGTGATGAACAAGGCGCAATTTATCGTGCATGGATCTTACACTGGGGAAGGAGTGAATTGTGCCATCAATGCAAATGCTAATTTCTCGACTGATTAAGAGAAGTTGCTAAGGGACAACAGCCCCACAAGGGGTTAAATGAAAAGCGTTATTCTGCCTGTCCTAGTGACTCTAATGCCAGTATTCAAAAAGGTTCCACCTCCATTTCTTTTTGCTTTTACTTATTCTCTTCATTTGCATGGAGGAAGGAAAGCCAAAGCCTCTTACCAATGACCCCATGCACTGAGCCACAGAACCAAACAGAGCTCAGATTACCTATTTAATTCTCTAGCCTGCAAGGGGGCATTTACCCATTGTCTGTGTCTTAGCCAAACGGTAATGGATTAGTTCAGAGCCTGGGGGGAAAGGCGTGGATCCTGTGTTTAGAAGGAAAGCTACACAGAGCGGAGATATAAATTCAGAGGATGAATATATAAAAGAGAAAAGTCACGTAAGTTTACAGGCAACCCCTGTGAGCTCCAGGGGCTGGGCCAGGCGGTCCAGAGTGGTGATTCCACGCACACCTCACACAGTACCCACCCCCCCACCCCGCGCTCTCCAAAGGCTGCCCCACCCCCAAGCTCACCCCAGATGAGGGCCATCTATCATCAGGGGGATAAAGGGAGACTCGAGGGTGGGAGGACCGTGACTCAGGCTATACCAGGGTAGAGAGAGAAATCTTCTTCAGCTGTGTTTCCTTAGAACCCGCCCCCACAAGCTGAGACTGGGGAAGTAGTCACACAGCCAGACAGCAGTACTTGTGATTCCCTCATCAAAGATCACACCCTGAAGGGAGGAAGAAGACATCCTCAAGCAGCTTAATCTTTCAAGCGAGACCTTGAGTAAGCAGTCTCCTGTAGAGGCCCAAAGAAGCCCGGTCTGGGTCCAGAAGCAGTGGAGCCACAGGCAGGGCAAAGCAAGTCAAATCGGAACATATGTAAGTAAGAAGCCCTGACAATTAACGAGGGAGAGAAAATATTCTGATGGAATAGTCACGTGGAATGAGAGTTCCCATAGAAACCCCTCTGTGGAGAACCACACAAAAAAATCATATGACCTTCGGTTTGCACCGGGAACAAATCTGATTCAATCTAATTCTGAAAACATGCCAAGCTCTGGCCCTTCCTAGGGAGCTCCAGCTCTGCCACCAGAATGGATTCACCACCAAGGTGGCTTAAGGCAAGTTACTTAACTTCCCTGGGCCGTATCTGTGGAAGGAAGATAATAGTCCTTCCCTCAGGGGAGTGGAAAGAATTAAGTGAGATAATACACACAAAACACTTCAGACAAGTGTCTGGCTCATTGTAAGGACTCATTCAAGTCAACAGATAAAAATGAACCAGGACGGACACACATGCACATTCTGGAAGGAATCCCAGAGATGTCATGTTGACCATAAGAAGCCAGAGACAAAGAGGACACGCTGTATAGTATCATTTACATGAGGCTCAAGAAGAGACAGAATGACCTGGTGATCAGAATAGTGGAGACCTTTGGGGGTGCTAACTAGGAAGGGCCACGGGTAAGGCTGCTGGGGTGCCGAAGTGTAGTCTGTGTTGACCTGCTGGTTATAGGAGTGTACACATCCACAGAAACTGGCTGTGCTAGGCACTTAACAGTCATGCTTTTTAAGCACTCTACTGTTTTTATGACACACTTGAAAAAGTTGTTTTTTAAAGAAAATGTAGAAAGGTCTGCAGAGTGCCTAACACAATGTCTGGCCCAGAGGAAGTATTCGATAGTGTTAATCTCACCTGAAAAATGAGTCAAAAGAGAGCATCGTCATAATCATCATCACCAGGAGTAGCAACATGACAGAGCCTAAGGGTCATCACCATATGTGACAGCCGCTGCAGGGAGTGAAGAAAACCGGTTTGCATGTAGGGCATGTGTTGGCTTATGCATTCTGTAAGGCATTGTATCTAGCGGGTGGTTATAGAATTCTAATTCTTTCAAGTAGGACTCAGGCTAATTCTTCCCAGGAGCTATGCAGGAAAGGCTCTCCTATCACTGTTGCTCAGCTGAGGGCACTGAAGGCGCTGCGGGGTGAGGTCATTTGTCCATGAATACACCTGGTAGAGGCAGAGTCTAGAATAGAAGGCAAGTCTTCACACACTAAGATATTTCAATCTGTTTCAAGAATTTCTTTCAAACTACTTAGAGATTCATTCCCTAGTCCCGAAAGAAGACATAAAAGAAGGTTCTTTTTTTTTTTTTTTAATCTTGAAGGAGTTCTTCCACAGAGAAATAGACCTTCCAATTATGAATGAACAAAACTAAGCTTAATTGCCACCTACAGCCTCCATGACATCCAGTGGCCATAGAAACAAGTGAGTCTGGGGTCTGAGGCATGGCCAGTGTCACAGTTCCTACCTCCCCAGGCAGGTGCAGCAGCAGGTAGGGCCATGGGGACAGGAGTGGTGGTCGGAGTTATCTCTGGTCTCTGAAAAGCTCTGGAAGGGAAAAGACTTGGTTCTAAGAGCAAAGAAGGGTAGTTCCCTTGCGACCTCTGGCTGCTCTGGACAAAACAAAATTCTGGGACCTTCTACATTGTACCTAGCACTATTAAAGGAGGTCAGGGTACACAGCAGTGCCCCAAAGAGAGGTAGATACTGTCCTTACCAGACTGACGTTCATTAGAACATGGATAGTTAATAAGTAAAATAATATAACAGGGAGAAGGTGGTACAATTAAGTGGAATAAATAAAAATGGAGCGGGTGAAGGATGGAGGGTGATGGTAAGGCTAAGTATACAGGGCATTCAGAGAAACTTTCTCCAACAAGTTGATATTCAAACAGTAACCTTCCATAGGGTCAAGTTGGGGAGACTTATAGTTCCCATGGGGAGCAGCCAGATGTACAAGAATTGGGTCTCACAGAAAAAGTTTTCCTCCCACCCTCTCTAACTACATCACTGAACATTAATCATGCTCTATCACCTAAACATACCACTTGCACCTAAATCCAAATCAGTGGGCTAGGAAAAAGTTCTATCACTTTGTTATGGCATAGGTCCTACAGGCTTCAAATAATTGAGGGCACAGTTATCACACTAAAGGGAGAATGCCTCTTTATAAAAGGGTATATGCTTCTAGTGCCTAGGCCCCTAGGCTCCTGCCAATACTAGCCCAGTGCTTTTTCTGTCATGTCACTAATATATGCAGAGCAACGGAGAAACAAAGGACAAGACAGCTTCTGCCTTTGAAAAAAAGACACAAGTGGATAGATGGACTAGTCACACGCACGGCTACAACAGTACAACATAGGAAGTGCTGGTAACTGCAGTATATCAAAAGTGCCAACCTAATTAGGGTATATCCACGGTCCTGAGCCAATGAAAGAATACATAAGGATTGTCCATTGTCCAAGTATAACGAAAGATTTATAACCTAGGCAAGAAGATAGGATGCAGGCTAGAAACAGGTTTTACCACCAAAAGTAGTATCAGAATGCTCAATGAGTCTCAAAGAATCAAGTACTTAAGAGACATTTACTGAATGCCAACCACAGGCCAAGTACTTAACGGGTACAGTGATAAGGAGGCCAAGACCTCTGCCTTAGGCAGTTCAAGTCCAATAGAGGGGGAAGTACTTGTAAACATACCAAATAATAAAATAAAATACAAAAAAATAAAGCAATGCTTTAAGGTATAGAAGACAAGGGCCTACCTTGCATTTTAAACAATAGAAGCAGTTTTATTCAGAATCACAGAAGTTTAGAACATCAAGTTACTTTAGAAAACTGGGGTATAGTTAGAGCACAGAGTAACTAATGCAGAATTGGAAGAGAGGCAGTAATAAAAGCTAACATTTATTGAATACCTACTGAGTGCCAAACACTGTTTTCAGTGAGTATAATATGTATCTTCTCAGTAATCGTATGAGTAAATATTATCATCATCTCTATTTCACAAAACAGAAAATGAGAAAGTTAAGTAACTTACTCAAGGTCACTCAGTTAGTAAGTAGTAAAGCTAGAATATGAACTTCAGAATTAGTACCTTAAGCACTGCATAGTGACTAAGAATCTGGAGGCTAGGTTCAAGACTGTTGACTTCATTTATTTGGCCACAGGGATCCATTTAATTCTTTTAAGCTGGGAAATGACACAATCAGACTTACATTTTAGAAATATTGGGCTGGCTGCAAAATGCAGAATCAGATTCAAGGGGTACAGAATCAAAAGCATGATGACCAGTTAGAAGGCCTTACAATGGTTCAGGGAAGAGGAGCTGAGGATCCAAAGGTAAGAGGGATCACTTTATCCCTCCTTCTATTCTGAATGCTAGCCTTGCTGGGTAGAATATTTTGGGTTGCAGGTTTTTTTCCTTCAAGCACTTTGAATATATCACGCCACTCCCTTTGGGTTTGCAAAGTTTCGCTGAAAACGCAGCTGACAGATTTATGGAGTTTTCCCTTGTATGTAACTATTTTCTTTTCTCTTGCTGCTTTTAAACTTCTCTCCTTATCACCTGAAACTAATACAACACTGTATGTTAATTATACTTGAATTTTAAAAAAAAAAGGAGGTAGGAAGTATCAACAGGTACAGAGGGGCTAAGGAAAGCTATTTAAAGTGAGTAAGTAATGTCACTTAGTGACAGACATGATGCAGGGCATAAGAGAGAGGGGGGTGTAAAGGATGACCCTTCAAAGCACAGATTCACCCTTGACAGGTAGATCCTGCCCTTAAAGTAATGAGAAAAGAAGATAGTCTTTCCATGGCAAAGAACAGAGTTATACAAGACTGATGACATTCTTGTTAAGTCTCTGAAACCAGATGTGTGAATTCAGAAGACTGATCTTTAAACAGGCTGTCAGCCCGAAGATGATGCTGTCTTCTTTCTTCTTTCTCCTCCCCACTGTCCTTTTCTCTTTTTCTTTCTTTCAAATGAGTGCAACCATATTGTTTTTTTAAATGTAAAATAACAAACACACATGCAGAAAATTCAAGCAATACAGAAAGATACAAAAAGAATAAAACTTTCCTGAAATCCCATCACCATTAACACCTTAGTTAAAGGCTTTCCAGGCATTCATGCCTGTACAGTATATGCATGAACACACATTCACATACTCACATGCATTGCAACTCTTATTTTTATTTTGGAAACTTGCTTTTTTCACTTATACTACTATGGAAATATTTCAAAGCCAATGAATATGGAGCTAAGTCATATTTTCCAGTGGCTAGGCAGTATTTCATTGCTTCTATGTTCCATAATCTGAGTTCTAATGATGGCCCAAGTGAGGAAATGGACAAATCCTTTCTCTCCAAAGCATCAATAAAACTGGACAGAATTAACAAAATCAACCATTTAAAGCAGTCTGCCAATTTTCTAACGTCACGTAACAACCTGAGAAGCATTTATGCTTGAAAATATTCTCCTGAACTTTGAATCATAAGAATGGGAATTCATTGCATTCTTATTTGGAACTGTCCCCATTCCTGCCACACCTCAGGATCAGTTATTATGGAAGTTCTAGGAGGGTAGGGCAAGTCTCAAACATCAGTGGCTTCTCTGCCAGGCAGAATGGGGCTCACAAGTTTTGAAGGGGTTATGTATAACCAATGCTCACCGGGGTTTTCAACGGTAGCAATGTCCTGTGAGACAGCCAGCAGGGACAGTCAGTGGTACCCATAATCTGACATTGAAGTCATTGTTGAGAGAGCATATTCTGTCTGACACTGTTCACATGGCCCAGCTATTCACATACTCTTTGGTGATCTTGAGACTGAACATATATACATAAGTCACCGGCAAGGGCAAAGTAGAAAGTCAAAGCCAGTGAGACTTTGAAAAATCCCTGAACTTTGAATGTGCTCTTCTCCCCACACACAGTTCCAAGGAAGCTTTCCTGGCTTGAAGTGTTTGAGTACAATTTCTGTCCAATCATTGGATGACCACTAAGCTATATAAAGACAGGGCAAGTCTTAGCCCTAAAAGTAAAAACAAGAATGAGCACAGAAAATAAACAAAAAAATGAGCATAGGCATCAGTGGCTGTACACTATGGAAGGTAGATTTCACAGATTAAGCCCACGCAAGCTACTAAAAAAGAAGCAAATAAAAAGGCAAAAAATAACAACAAAAATGCAGAATTTAGAGTTGATAAGATATACTATTTAAATGTCAATATTTCAACAACAACAACAACAAAATTAGGAGATGAGCAAAGCAACAGGAGAGTAGAACCCAAATCTGGGAGAAAAAAAGCAATCAATAAAAACTATCTGTGAGGTTCTTAGACGTTGGATTAAGCAGAATAAGACTTCAAAGCAGAAATTATAAATGGTTCAAGAATTAACAAATCTTAAAACTTTGTAACACATCTCTAAGTAACAGTATAAATACTATTTACATTTAATTTCTTCTCTGTTTTGCAAAGTTGGCTTGGAAGGGTCTAAAATTGGTGAACTGTGTAAACAATACAGGAAAGACAGAATGAGCAGAAAAAATATTTAAAGAAATACTGGCGAAAAATTTTCCCCAAATTGGTGAAAACCTACAAATTTAATTTATAAGCTTCAAGAAGCTTAATGGATCCCAAGGAAGATAAATACAAAGAGATCCACATGTACGTATATCATAGTCAAATTGTTGAATGGCAAAGACAAAGAGAAAAATCTGACTAGCAAGAGAAAATCTGTCATGAGTCCCCTGCATCCTAGACATGTATTATATTTCCAATATTTTATTGTCATAAGCAACGCTGGGGTGAACATTTGTCTGATATTCTGCCAAGGATAAATTCCTTGAGGTGGAATTGATGAGCCAAAGTTTATCTTCATTAAATAATTGTGTTTGCATTGTGATCCAGGGTTAGCTCTCTTAAGTGGTACTTGATATTCTCTCTACGTTTTTCTCCTAAGTCTCAGATGCATGCTGTTCCCTCTTCTTGGAGCTCTCCACCACATCCCTTCTTTCATAGCTGATTGCTTGTAGTCTTACAAGTCTCGGTTTAAACATTTTCCTGAAGAGACATTCCTTGATCACTCAACCAAAAGTACAGCCTACCCACTCACCTATTTTTCTCTGTCATAGAACTCTTATTATTTCCTTTATAGCATTTACCATATTTTGCAATTGTGCCTTATATCATTCCTTATCTAATGTCTCTCTAAACCTATGAGAACAGGGATATTGTCTCTCCTGCTCAACACTGTACATGAATACTTAATGCAATTCCAGGCATATAACAAAGACTGAATAAATGTTCACAGACTAAATTTGCTTTGCCAAAACAAACACATGCTAGAATTTTTTTTATGTTTTTATTTTATTTGCGAGAGAGAGAGAGAGAGAGAGCAGAGGAGGGGCATAGAGAGAGGGAGACACAGAATCGGAGGCAGGCTCCAGGCTCCGAGCCATCAGCACAGAGCCCGATGCGGGGCTCCAACCACAAGTGGTGAGATCATGACCTGAACTGAAGTCAGACGCTAGCTCAGTCAGTTAAGTGTCTGACTTCGGCTCAGGGTCATGATCTCACAGTTTGTGATTTCAAGCCCCGCATTGGGCTCTGTGCTGACAGCTCAGAGCCTGGAGCCTGCTTCAGATTCTGTCTCCCTCTTTCTCTGCCCCTCCCCAGCTTACACTCTCTCTCCCTCTCTCTCAAAGATATTTTTTTTTTAATGTAAAATGCATTCTTACATACTCAAAAAGCATGGGCCATACTCAAACAGCATGAGGACCAAATTTAACCCTTGCCATTTCCTAAGCTAGAACCTCTAATACAATGTTGAATAGAAACTGTGAGACCAGACATCTTGTCTTTTTCTTACTCTCAGGGTGAAAGATTTTAGTATTTCACCATTAAGTATAACGTTACTGTTAGGTTTTTCTTAGATACAGTTTATCAGCTAGAAGTTCTTTCTTTCTGTACCTAATTTTTGGGAGCTTTTGTCATGAATGTTGTTCGATTTTGTCAGACACTATTTTGGCATCTTTTGAGATGATCATAGTTTTTGTATTTTATTCTATTAATTTGGCATGTTACATTAATTGATTTTTAGATGTTAAACCAAGCTTGCATCCCTGGAATAAATTTCATTTGGTTGTGATGTATAATCTCTTTTATATGTTTCTGAATTCAACTTCCTAATATTTTCTTTAGGATTTTTGCATCTTTATTAATGTGAAATATTGATATGTAGTTTTATTTTCTTGTGATATCTCTGTTTAACTTTAGTATCTGGTAAATACTAGCCTCACAGAGCAAGTTTAGAGGTATCTCATCTTCACATATATTTTGGAAGAGATGGTGAATGATGCTGTTAATTCTTCTTTAAATGTTTGTTATAATTTTCCAATAAAGCTATCTGTGTCTAGGCTTTCTTTTGTGGGAGAATTTTACTCATTCACTTTATTTGTCAAAGTCCAGTCATATTTTTAAACTCACTTTGAACTATTCTGTTAATTTGTGTCTTTCTAGGAATTTGTCTATTTTATCTAAGTTGTTTTATTGGCATAAAGTTGTTCATAGAATCCCCTTATAAACCTTTTAATTTACGTAAGCTCATTAATAATTGCTGAATATTTGTTGGCCCCCTTCTTGGAAATTTTATGTTAAAACTTAACCCTTAATGTAATGGTGTTTGGAGGTGAGGCCTCCAGAAGGTGATTAGGTTATGAGGATGGAGCCCTCATGAATGGGATTAGTGCCCTTACATAAGAGATGACAGAGACCATCGAGAGCTCCCTAACAAACCTCTTTTTCCATGTGAGGACACAGTGCTAACTGCTATGTGTGAACCAGAAAGTAGGTCCTCACTACACACTGAATCTGCTAGCACCTTGATCTTGGACTTCTTAGGTACCAGAAGTGGGAGAAATAAATTTCTGTTATTTATTAGTTAGCTACTTTATGGTATTTTGTTGTAGCAGCCTGCACCAATTAAGACAGAACCAACTAACTACCTCCTTCATTTCAGATGTTGCATTTGTGTTCTTTTTTCTTGACAAAACTAGTGAAAGGTTTGTAAATGTTGATTACTTCACTAAACTTTTGGTTTTGTAGTTTTTGCTATTATTTTTGTTTTCTATTGTATTGTTTTATACTCTATTTTTTATTTCCTTCCTTTTGCTTGCTTTGGGTTTGGTTTATTCTCTTATTTCTAGTGTTTTTTAAGTAAACACGTAAGTCATTGAGATCATTCTTCTTTTTTTCTAATATTGATTTGGAAGCTATAAATTTTCCTATAGGTACTGCTGTAGCTGTATCACACAAATTTTTGGTATGTTTTGTTTTCATTTTCATTCCTTGGAAATCATTTTCCAATTTCTTCTGTGATTTATTCTTTCACTAATTTCCAAATATTTGTTGATTTTTCAAATTTCTTTCTGTTCTTGATTTTTAATTTGGTACCGTTATTGTTAGAGAATGTATTTTGCATGATTTTGAATCTTTTAAATTTATTAAGACTTGTTTTATGGCCTGGCCATGTTCATCCTGGAGAATGTTCTATGTGTGCTCAAAACAATATGTATTCTGCCATTGCTGGATGGAGTGTATAGATACCAGTTAGGTCAAATTGGTTGATAGAATTGTTCAACTCATCTATATACTTGCTGATTTTTCTGCCTACTTGGTCCATCAGTTATTGAGAGTAGGAATACTGAAGTCTTCAACTTTGTTATTGAATTGCTTATTTCTCCTTGTAGTTAATTTCCATTTTTGTTTCATGTATTTTGGGACTCTGTTTTTAGGGGCATACATGTTTCTAATTGCTATATTCTCCTGATAAATTGTCCCTCTTTGCCTCTGGTAATACTTTTTTCCATAAAACCTATTCTGTTTAATGTTAGTATAGTGACCCCAGCTATCTTTTGGTTATCCACATGGCATGTCTTTTTCTATCCTTTTACTTTAGACCTATTTGACTCTTTGAATCTAAAGGGTATGTCTTGTAGATAGCATACAGTTGGATCCTCTTTTATAATCCACTTTGATAAACTGCTTTTTTAATTAAAATGCTATTTGCATTTAATAGAGTACTTTACATTCTATGGGATATCAATGTAATTATTAATATGGTTGGATTTATATCTGCACTTTGAATATTTTTTACTATATGTCTCACGACTTTTGTGCCTTTATTTCCTTCTTTTTTGTAAAGTAGATATTTCAATTCCTTGTTTTATTTTTTTTACTGTAACTTTTCGGTTATTTTCTTAATGTTTTTTTTTTCAGAGATTTCAACATGCATCTATCAGAATATACTTAAGATTAAAATTAATTGAGGGGCGCCTGGGTGGCTCACTCAGTTGGGTGTCCGACTTCGGCTCAGGTCACGATCTCACAGTTTGTGGGTTCAAGCCCCGCATCGGACTCTGCTGACAGCTCAGAGCCTGGAGCCTGCTTCAGATTCTGTGTCTCCCTCTTTCTCTGCCCCTTCCACACTCATACTCTGTCTCTGTCTCTGTTGCTCTCTATCTCTCAAAAATAAACATTAAAAAAAAAGATTAATATTAATTGAATTACAATAAAATACAGCAACTTTGTTCCAATGTATCTCCATTTTCTTTTTCCCCCTTTGTTCTATTATGATCATAAATATTACATTGTTTACATTATAAGCCCCCAAATGTAGTTTGTTTGTTTGTTTTTAGTTTTATAATTACTGTTTTCAGCAATTGTCTTTAAAGTCAGTTGGAAGAAAAAATATATATTGACTGTCTTCTGTATTTGCCTACATAATTAATCACAGGTACTCTGTTTCTTCATGTGAATTATCAGCTGGTGTCATTTCTTCCTAATCCAAAGGATTTTCTTTACTATTTCTTCTAAAGTAAGTGTGGGGGCAATAAATTTTCTCAGCCTTTGTTTACCTGAGAATGTCTTTCTTTCACTTTCTTTTATGAAGAACAATTTTGCTGTATATAGAATTCTTTATTGATAGGTTTTGTCTTTTAGCGCTTTGAATAGACTGCCCCTGGCCTCTGTTGTCTTTGATGAGAAGTCAGTTACTAAACCCTCCTATAATTCTTCAGTATGTAATGAGTTGTTTTACTCTTGCTGCTCTTAAATTGTCTCTGGCTTTGGTTTTCAACTATTTGACCATGGTTTGTCTAGATATGGATTTCTTTGTACGTATCTTACTTGTAGTTCACTGAGGTTCTTGGATGTACAGAATAACTTTTTAAACTAAATTTGGAAAGTTTTTGGCTATGGTTTCTTCAAACGTTTTTTGTTCCCATCTATCATCTTTTTTCTGGGACTCCTATTAAATGCATATCAATGTGTTTAATAGTCATCCACTGGTCTCTGAGGCATTGTTCTTTTCCCTTGATTTTTCTCTCTGTTCAAATTGGATGAATGTTATTCTTGATTCCAATTACCCCCAGAGGTTGTTTTGTTGCCAGGGTTTTTGTTGTGTTTATTTGTTTAGTGATTTTACTGGACTAATTCTACAGAATTTGTCTCCCCCAAATTGTGCACCTGCTAATGTTTCTTCTTGATTTTTCTTTTATTTCCATTTCCATTTCCAACCCAGGCTAGCTTGCTAGAGCTTGCCCCAGTTGGCATAGCTTAGAGATCAGCCAGTGATTGGTCAAAAGTCTTATTTAAATATCATGATTCAGTAAGACTTCTGCCCTCTGTCAAGTGCAAACTGGTGCAGCCAATGTCAAAACAGTATGAATGTTCCTCAAAAAATTAAAAATAAAATTATCAAATGATCCAGTAATTTCACTGCTAGGTATTTACCCAAAGAAAATGAAAACACTAAAAATATAACGCACCTCTATGTTTACTTCTGTATTATTTACAATAGCCAAGATAGAGCAGCAACCCATGTGTCTAATGATAGATGAATGAATAAAGTAGATGTGGTATGCATATACAGTGGGATACTACTCAGCCGTAAAAAAAGACTGAAATTTTGCCATTTGCAACGACATGAATGGAATTAGACGATATAATTCTAAGTGCAATAAGTCAGCCAGAGAAAGACAAATTCTGTATGATTTCACTCATATGTGGAATTTAAGACACAAAACAGGGGCACCTGGGTGGTGCAGTCGGTTGAATGTCTGACTCTTGATCTTGACTCAGGTCCTGATCTCACAGTTCATGGGTTCGAACCTGGCTTTGGGCTCTGCACTGATGGTGTGGAGCCTCGTTGGGATTCTCGTCTCTCCTCTCTCTGCCCCTACCCTACCCTGTGCTCGCTCTCTCTCTCCCTCTCTCTCTCTCAAAAGTAAACATAAAAAAAAAAAAAATGAACAAAGAAAAAACAGACAAGAAAAAACAAAAGTAAACTCTTAAATAGAGAGAACAAACTGGCAGTTGCCAGAGGGGAGGTGGATGGGGGATGGGAGAAATAGATAAAAGAGATTAAGAGTACATTTATCTTGATGAGCCCTGAGAAATATATAGAATTGTTGAATCATTACATTGTGCACCTGAAACCAGTATAACCCTGAATCAGAATTATGCTAGAATTAAAAATAATAATAATTAAAAAAAGATTTTTGTCCTTTGCCAATGGATCTTTATGTGGATTGGGGAACACATTCAAAATTCAAGTAGTATACAAATCTGTTTACATTTTTTTTTAATGTTTATTTATTTATTTTCGAGAGTAAGGGAGAGCAGGGGAGGGGCAGAGAGAGAGGGAGACAGAGAACCCCAAGAAGGCTCCCTGCTGTCAGTGCAGAGCCTCATGTGGGGCTCAAACTCATGAACCATGAGATCATGACCTGAGCTGAAATCAAGAGTTGGATGTTTAACAATTGAGCCACCTAATGCCCTGAAATCTGTTTGCATTTTGATGGGTTTTCTTGCATCTCCTCTGTGTGTTCGCTCTGCCTCATATTCATCCATGGATGAATGGTTAGTTAGGGCCCTCTCTAGTGTCTTCTGAGTATGTGTACAGTCATACATGTATGGATAGCCTTCCAGAACAGGGACATGTGGCAGCTTATCAAGGTCCATTATGGCTATGTCATTCCCCAGAACTTCCCATTAAATGTCTGGCTCATCCTTTGACCTATGGCTTGCCACAACCAGTATTGCAAATTGGCTTTCTAAATGTTTGCCACTGAAACTGCTATTGTTTTAACAATGCCCTTGGATATGCACACTGCTCCAAATCAGTCTACCCTCCTCTAGTAACAGTGATACTACCTTCCAGTTTACTCTACCATTGTAAAACCACCCCATAAGTTTTGTAAGGAGAGTCTTTGCTCTTACAGGAGTAGGAAAGACCTGCCCTGTCCTGGTACTGCTAGGATTATAAAGGGAAAGTCTGTCTTATTCAGTAATTCATTATGAAGAAACCCACTTGTCTATAGATATAAGTCACATTCACCAACATTAGTTTTATTAAAAATAAATAATTTTTTTTAATGTAACATGCGGGGTACCTGGGTGGCTCAGTTGGTTAAGCATCCGACTCTTGATATTGGCTCAGGTTGTAATCTCACTGTCGTGAGATATATCCCTGCGACGGGTACACTGAGCACAGAGCCTGCTTGAGATTGGGATTCTCTCTCTCCCTCTCTCTCTGTCCCTCTTCTGCTCTCATGCGCTCTCTCTCTCTCTCTCTCTCTCTCTCAAAATATAAACATTTTTTAAAAAATGTAACATGTTCTTTTCCCATATAAACTAATCTCAGAATTGATTAAATATTATATGGAGAAGCATTCCCAAGAGCTCAGACTCAAAATTCAGGCCTCTGAATTCTGGATCAAAACCTTCCAAATAGAACACTCTGTCTCTGATTCAAGTTTCTTATTTTGAGTGATAATAACAACAAACAAAATGGGAAAAATAAAAAAAACAAAAAACAAAAACAAGGGCTTCCTGGTCTCTAAGTCCACCATCCAAATACATGGAAAAGCTACTTGATATAAACCACTTGAAACACAGGAACATCAGCTAAAAACAATGCTCTGTTTTTAATCCAATTTGATGCTCATTCCAACTGGCTGGAGCATGAATTCTAAGAAATCACTAGTTGTTCACAGCAGGTGCTAAGGTGAGCTCATGTTCTGGGGAAGGCCATGTTTTCTCTGGCTAGCAGATGTTTTGCTAGCTGACATTTAGAAATAAGTCAAAGTTGCTCTTTGTTATTATGCATAATAGATCTCAAAGAATAAATGAAAAGCCTTTTACTCTAAGTCAGAATGCATTTTGCCTCTCTGAAGGCTACATTGGTTGAGTCTTTAACAGCTCAGGCATGGGGACACAGAGAAGATAATATGACTGAGGCTGTGTCTATGGGAACAGTCAAAGAGATTGGTCATGTTTAGCATGAAGAAAAGCAGACAGCACTCAAATCAGCCTGTTACACTAAGGAATGGAAACGGCTCCTTATTGCCTTCTCAGATGGATAAATCCTCTTATTCCATATTCTGATTTAAAAAAAAAAAAGTCCGTTATCTTTTCTACTCCCTGGTTATAATGTAGGAGAAACCTGCTCGTTTGATGAGAATTTCTACCTCATCACCATATTCCAGTTCTGGTCCAACTCATCAGTCTCAGACTTAACCCATCATGCTGGTCTCAAAAATGAGAGGGAACCAGAAGAGAAGGATGGATCAAGTGCCATGGGTTTATAAACTCATTACATGCAGAGATCTGTAGTTTCCAGTTGTGTTGAGGAAACACATAAATGAAACCCCAAGCTGTATTTTCCTGACTTGAGCGCCTGCAGTAAATATATGCTGGGCAAGCATCCTGCTACCATATAATATGGAGGTCACACAGATTGAATTCTTCTAGACTGAAGCCCTACTGAGGATTCAGGAGCCTGGGATGCTCTTCTAATCGGGCAACTGGCCAGGCTATAAGGTTTTGTTTCCTGCTGCTTCCTGAGGCCTACCACAGCCTTGTTGAAGAATTTGAATCTCTACTGTATGGTTTCCCTCTGCCAATACTTCTTGCAAAGTGACTTCACGCTGGAACTTCAATCACCTGGAAGCTCAGACCAAGCCAGCTGCACCTCTCCCTTTCCCAGCTGGCAGTGTTCACAGCACCTAGACTAGGCCATCCTCCAAGAGATGGGGGAAGCTCTTGTATTATAGAAAGATAAGAGCTCTTGGTAAGGGAAGGCTTAAGCAACCATCTAAACCCCTTCCAGCTTGCATTCTGATCTACAAGCAAAAATCTCATTTCCTGTACTCTTTTATAGCAAGGGCACAATCATGTGACGTAATTTCCTCCATTTATACACAGTCACACTAGATGTCTACACAGACAAAGAGCAATATGAGGCAATGGCCACAAAGGGAGACAAATCTTTTGGCAATCTCAGTGGCAGAGACTTGTTCTTTAAAAAAAAATTTATTCAAATATGATTAATATACAGTTATATTAGTTTCAAGTGTACAGTATGATTCAATAATTCTATACATTTCTCAACATTCATCAAGATAAATCCACCCTTAATCCCCTTTATCTATTTTTCCCATCCCCCCCCCCCCACCTCCCCTCTGGCAACCACCAGTTTGCTCTTTGTATTTAAGAGTCTGTTTTTTGTTTGTATCTTTTTTTCTTTGTTCTTTTGTTTCTTAAATTCCACACATGAATGAAATCATGGTATTTGTCTTTCTTTGACTGACTCACTTAACATTATACTCCAGTTCCATCCATGTTGTTGCAAATGGCATGACTACATTATTTTTATATGGCTGAGTCCCTCCATCCATCTATTGGTGGACACTTAGGTTGCTTCCATATGTTGATTATTGTAAATAATGCTGCAATAAACATAGGAGTGCATATATATTTTTGAATTAGTGTTTTCATTGTCTTTGGGTAAATAGCCAGTAGTGTAATTAATGGATCGTATGGTAATTTTGTTTTTAATTTTTTGAAGAACGTCCATATTGTTTCCACATTGGCTGCACCAGTTTGCATTCCCATCAACAGTGCACAAAGGTTTCTTTTCCTCCACAACCCTGCCAACACTTTTTATTTCTTGGTTTTTTTTTTTTTTTATTTTAGCAATTGTGACAGGTGTAAAGTCATATCTCATTGTGGTTTTAATTTGCATTTCCCTGATAACTAGTGATATTGAACATCCTTTCATGTGTCTGTTGGCCATCTGTATGTCGTCTTTGAAAAATGTCTATTTAGGACCTCTGCCCATTTTAACTGGATTATTTGGGTTTTTTGGTGTTGAGTTGTGTAAGTTCTTTATATATTTTAGATTTTTACCCCTTACCCGATATATCATTTGCAATTATCTTCTCCCATTCAGTAGGTTGCTTTTTGTTTGTTTGATTTCCTTCACTGTGCAGAAGCTATTAATTTAATGTTGGTGTAGTTGCAATATTTTAATTTTTCTCTTGTTTCCCTTGCAGCGGGGACATATCCAGAAAAAAACTGTTTCTATGGTCAATATCAAAGAAACTATTGCTTATGTTTTCTTCTAAAATTTTTATGGTTTCAGGTCTCACATTTAGGTCTTTAATCCATTTTGAATTTATTTTTTGTGTATGGTTTAAGAAAGTGGTCAAATTCCATTCTTTTGTATGTAGCTATCCAATTTTCCTATCACCATTTGTTGAAGAGTCTGTCTTTTTCCCAGTGAATATTCTTGCCTCCTTTATTGTAAATTGATTGGCCATAAAAGTGTGGGTTTATTTCTGGACTCTCTGTCTTATTGATCTATGTCTCTGCTTTTGTGCCAGTACCATACTGTTTGGATTACTACAGCTTTGTAGTATATGTTGAAATCTGGAATTGTGATACCTCCTGCTTTCTTCTTTCTCAAGATTGCTTTTGTTATTTGGAATCTTTTGTGGCTCCATCTACATTTTAGGATTATTTGTTCTAGTTCTGTGAAAAATGTTGTTAGTATTTTGATAGGGATCACATTAAATCTGTAAATTGCTTTGAGTAGTATGAACATTTTAACAATATTGTTTCTACCAGTCCATGATCATGGAGTAGCTTTCCATTTGTTTCTGTCATCTTCATCTTCTTTCATCAATGTTTTATAGTTTTCAGAGTACAGGTCTTTCACCTCCTTGGTAAAGTTTATCCCTAGGTATTTGTTATTTTTGCAATTAGAAATAGGGTTGTTTTCTTAATTTCTCTTTCATTATCAGTGCATAGAAATGGAATGTATTTCTGTATTTTAACTTCTATCCTGCAACTTCACTGAATTTGTTTATCAGTTCTAGTAGTTTTTTGGTGGAGTCTTTATGGCTTTCCACATATAGTATTATATCATCTGCAAATAGTGAAACTTTTACTTTTTATTTACCAATTTGGATGCTTTTTATTTATTTTCCTTGTCTAATTGCTGTGGCGAGGGTTTTCAGTACTATGTTGAATAAATGCAGTCTTATTCATTATCTTCTAGGAAAAGCTTTCAATTTTTTACCATTGAGCATGATGTCAGCTGTGGGTTTTTCATATACAGCCTTTATTATGTTCAGTATTGTTCCCTCTAAACCTACTTTGTTGAGAATTTTTATCATGATTGGATGTTGTATTTGTCAAATTATTTTTCTGTACTACTAAGATGATCATATAGTGTTTATCCTTTTTCTTGTTGATATGATGTATACATTGATTGGTTTAAGAATATTGAATCATATTTGCATCCCTGGAATAAATCCCACTTGATTGTAATGAATGATTTTTTAAATGTATTATTGGATTCGGTTTGCTAGTATTTTGTTGAGGATTTTTGCATTTATGTTCATCAGAGATATTGGCCTAAAGTTGTCTTTTTTTTATTGTGTTTTTTCCTGGTTTTTGTATCAGGATAATGCTGGCTTCATAAAATGAATTTGGAATCTTTCTTTCCTCTTCTATTTCCTGGACTAGTTTGAGAAGAATAGGTATTAACCCTTCTTTAGTAGACATATAGATCAAGGGCTCACAGGCCAAATCCAGCTAGACTTTTTTTTAAATTTTTATGACCTGTGAGATAACAATGGATTTTATATTTTCAAAGTTTGTAAAGTAAAACAGAATACACACACACACACACACACACACACACATATGCAACAGAGACTACATGTGACTGCCTGAAAAGCCTAAAATATTTGTTATATGGTCTTTCACAGAAAAAAGTTTGCTAGAGAATGGACTCAACATATGACTTGTTGATCCAGAGGCTGCACTTTGGACCAATATGTAAAACTTATAAGAATCTCTCTATTAATGACAATTGTCCTCAAACATAAGGGGCTGAGTCTTCATGTACTGGGTTTCTCAATAATGTAAATATTCAAGGATAAAGTGAGCATTCATAAGAAATAGAACATTTTTGCTTTGAATAGTAAAACCAGAGAACCCCAAAGACCTGTCTGATGCTAAGATCCCATGATTCCATATCATGGATCTAGGATTTGATGCATTACTAGAAGATTCAATGGCCCAAAGACAAAACAGTCTCTTCAGTGGAAATACCACAGTCCAAAAATAAACGAACAATCAAGCCATGGTACCTGAACAACTTGAAATTATTCAATTATCTCATTAACATGTTAAAAATTACAGGTGGTGGTCATATATACCTGTCACCATCAAAAGTGTTAATTCACTTTTGTTTTTCCCTGTATGCACATGTAGGACCAGAGCTGAAGGTAGCTGAGCTTTCAGTAAATGGAAGTTTGCTTGTATACCTGAATTTCATGGGTCTTGAATGTTCCACAAGGGAACCAAGCACAGCAAAAGTATTTATACACTAGGACCACTAATCAGGGTTTAATTAGCCTTATAATTAGAAGGGTAAACAGAAGTACAATTCCCAAATTGCTCATTGGTTTTTTTTTACATGTCCATGGAGCACTATTTTATTTGCCTTTGCACCTCCCAGCATTTTAACACAAAATTAATCACTAAAATTTGTTAAATATTGAATGAATTGCTTGCTTGGCTTCTACAGAATTCAACTTTATCATATTTGCTTAATTATACTGTCCAAGTGTATCAACCACAAGCACATTCTGGGAGTGTTACTGAAAGAGAGGAAAAGGATATTTTTATTCTTGGTCATACTTCAGATGTTCCATTGCAAAATAATGGTACAGATTTGTATGGTTAGCTATCACTTAAGCAGTTTTCCCATGAGGTTTATTTAGTTTTATCTTTAGGAAAGTGGGCTTAAATGTCCCTCTCTCCATTTTACAAATGAAGAAACTGACATGAACAGGGGTTAAGTGGTTTGCCCTACATCACTCAGTCTAGGATAAGGTTTCTCAGAATATGTTCCTTAGACCACTCTGATCGGTATCATTTAGGGTTTATACCAGATACCTTGTATGCATCACTAAAGATATATTTGGCTTTGCCTCTCCTCTGTTCCACCCCAGGCATCTGTGTAAACACCGACTCTCCCATGCCCCTACTGACTTCCTGTGAGTGTAATCTGACAACACTTTGATTATGCCAATGGCCTGTGTCTTCATCTCCCATGTTCTGCCCTGGATGAGGCATAAGACTTCACAAGATCCACTTGTCACCCAGGCATTTTGAATCTGCAAGTACAAGAGAGTTCATGCTCCATGAGTCAAGACTTTAACCTACGGGAATTGGAGACAGTAGAGCAATTCCTCCCTGTTCCTCCCTCTGGTCTGACCATCCTGAGACATGGTGGGTCCATAAGCTACTGGAAGACAAAATTGTGAGGAACTGGTTTCACCTGACGGATCAATAACACATCCTTGTCCTGGTACTCCTACCTTCTGCTTCTCACTCCCGTTGCTCTCCTGGTACTTTTCTAGAATTCTAGTTCCAAATTAAGTAGTAGGATACAAGTTTTTGCCCCAGGCTTTGCTTTTGAGGACCCAGGAGAGATATTCCTAAATTAGAATACCTGAGAGTAGGACATTTTATTAAGCTCCCCAGATGATTTTCAGGCACCCTACAATCTGAGGACCACTGGATCTAGAATGTCAACCCAGTGCATAGGACTCTAACCCCCATAATATTTATTTTTTTAATGTTTCTTTAACGTTTATTTTTGAGACAGAGAGAAACAGAGTGTGAGCAGGGGAGAGCCAGAAAGAGGGAAACACAGAATCCGAAGCAGGCTCCAGACTCCCAAGCTGTCAGCACACAGCCCAGAGTGGGGCTCGAACTCATGAACTGCGAGATCGTGACCTGAGCCAAAGTCAGATGCTCAAGCAATTGAGCCCCCCAGGCGCCCTGTGATCTTTCCATCTTAACATATGCTGGATAAAAGAAAGACAATGCTACTGTTCTTATGCTGAGTCAAGGAGGGAGAGAAACCCCTGACAGGCTGCACCACATCTACCCCATGTTTCCAGGGGCTACTAAGTGGCTCCTGACACCTGACAGTACCTGCTTCCACCAACTCACCTGTCCATCCAGGCATCTGGTCCAGCCTGTCACGCCTGCCCTAATTTGTGATGTCAGATAGGCTCCGCTCTGTCTTCTTTCCTGGCTGACAGTGAGACATAATTCTCGGATCCTGTCTCTCGCTCTCTCTCGCCCACTCACACACACTCTTTTCCTTTCTTTCCTCCCTCCCTTCCTTCTTTCTATCCCTCCTTCCTCTTTCTTTCATAAACCACTCCAACCCGAAAGACCCTAATTACCCTAATTACCATCCATTGCCTCATTGTCGGGAAAATATTACATTAAATAAAAATAAAGAAAGAAAGAAAGAAAGAAAGAAAGAAAGAAAGAAAGAAAGTGTAGCCCTTTTGCCCCAAAAGTGACTGGGAACTAGCAGTCTCTGTTGCTTTCTCATAGTTCTCACCCTTAATATCATATCTTTGAAGCTGGATTAAAAGGGACACTGCTAGCAAACATCTTCAGAAATGCTATATATAGCAAACTGGCAGGATCGGGGAACAAAAGACAAGCACAGCCAGTGTAATTAGTTCACTTACTGAGCAAGTTGACTATTCCAAGGCTGAGGACTGTGTTCCAGCTGATGAGGCCAAGGGATGGGGAGGAAAGGAAAATCGACTCACTGCACAGACTGAGAGAAGAAACACATGATACCCAAGCCCCATAGTCCCCATGCCAGTGTATAAGCAATAGCCCACAGAAGTATGGGGAGGCAGGAGCCCAAGGACTGAGTGTATATGAAACATGAAACATGAGAAGGAACTCAAGGAGTCTGATGCCAGAAAGCAAACAGAAACATGGGATACAAGGAAGACAATCCAGGACACGAATCATCATGGGAGGGAACTAAGAGATACTCTTATTTAGTGTTTTCCATATAATAATGATACTAATAACATCGGCTAATGTTTATTGAGGACTTACTGATTATGAGCACATTGAATCCTCCAAAAAACTCCCTTAAGGAAAGTACTATTACAACCTCCGTTTTACAGGAGGGGAAACTGAGGTAGAAAGACTAGGTAGTTTGCACGTGGTTCCACTTCTAACTGCAAACTTTTTGAAATAATGGAACATTTTCCCTTTTGAGAAACTTAGAACCCTAATAATGAAAACAGATGAAAGCCGAGTGACGGCAAAAAGGATCCTGGACCACAGAATTCTACCATCATGCAGAGCTCAACTGGAAAACCATTCCCTGAGCACAAGCAGAGGACCACAGAGGGGAACAGCATTGTCCAAGGTCACCTGAACCAACTAACAGTGAAACTGGGGAACACAGGTGTCCTGGAGCCCACCACACTTCTCTTTCCAGCACTGTGCTTCCCAGTTGAGGGACCACCTCATGAAAAGTTCGTGTCCCCCTTGAGTCATCACTGTACTGAGAACTTGGTTCTGTGCATGTAGCACCTACTACACCTTCTGCCTCCTAATTCACTCATAAGGTCCTTGGGAGCAGAGACTATGCCTGTTTAACCTTTGCAGCTCCCCAGGGGGTTATCACAGAAACTAGCACACAACGGGAACTCAGTAAAGTTTATCAAACAAACAGATGTTTTGATGGACAGAGGAGTGAATGGATGCACACGTGAGCACCTTTTAATGTGTTAAAAAAAAATAATACTGTGGAGAATACAAAGCATTCTGTGCCTCATCCTCTTTAGTTTTCAGGACCAGCTGAGAAAGGGTATAAATATTCCAATTTCAGAGATAAAAGACCTCAGGCACCTAAGGGGAGGTTTCTTTTCCAAGGACACACAGCTAGGAAGAGGAAGAGCTAAGCCTGCACTTAGGTCTTCTGACTCTTAAAAATCATTACTAAGGACAAATGAGGTACCTAGAGTAGTCAAACTCATCAAAAGACGAAGTAGGGTGATGGTTGCCAGGGGCTGGGGTGGGGGAAAGGGGTGCTGCTATTTAATGAGTACAGAGATTGTTTTGCCAAATGAAAAGAGCTCTGTGGATGGATGGTGGTAATGAAAGCAAAAGAATGTGAATGAACTTAATGCTATTGAACTGCACACTTAAAAATGATTAAAATGGTATGCCCTGTGTTATTCGTATTTTACCACAATTAAAATGATTTTAAAAATTGGTAGCTAGCCTTTATTATGCATTTGCTCTATGTCAGCGTGATTTTCAACAACTTCATCTCCTTTAATCCTCACAACCCTACCAGCTAAATGCTTATTATCTCTATTTACAAATGGGAAAACTGAGTAGCAAAGAGGTATAAAGTATCTCAGCCAAAGTCACATAGCTAGTAACCCAAGAACCAAACCCAAGGAGTCTGCTTCCACTCGTTATAATAAATGAGCAAAGGGAAGACATTTTAATAAGGAATTTGCTGCCAGAACAGAAGCTGGAGATTAGTCAAATGTACCTAACTATTTAAATCTGCAACTGTATTAAATACTTCGCCATCTTCATTGCATTGGAGCATTAAATCTACTGCTGATGGCTAAACTAAATTTCCTATGCTGAAAGTCCAGGTGTAGATTCTGGGTATCTTCTTCCTGCAACCCTTCATTCCTCAAGCTGAATAATTCCAACTCCACGCATCCACCTCCACATTCCACAGCATCACTCTAGGCGTGGTGTTGGTGCAAACAGAACCCTGAGGATCTGACTGGGGCTAAATGGAATCCGAAAATTATACTGAACTCAAATACTGGCCTGATAATTGTCCAAACACAGCCTAGAATGCTGTCCAACCTGTGGTCCACACTAGTCAAAGCTCTTTTTCTTCTTTTATCATTCTAATTTTTCCAATATAGGAGTAAACACCATTCTCAGTAAAAAGGAAGTAATGATTTACTCTCTGCGTCTTTTTCTTTCATTTAGCTATTGAATACACTAAGTATAAGATATCACGGAGAATAAAATTACAACTCACACTTGACTCCTGTCCTTTAGGAGCCTATATGCTAATGGTAGAAATAGACAAAGGCATAAATAGATGTAAGATGAAAGAAAAGTTACAAGGGCCAGGGGAGGGAGAGATCATGAAATGTTTACCTTGTTGCCTAGCATATGGTAAATGCTCAAAGCATGGTAGCTGTTGCATTTGTGGCACCTGTAAAATTAAAACAATGAAAGACACTTTTGGCTAGCGGGAGTGGAATTCGAGAAAACCTCCAGAAAAAAGATAACTGACTTGAGGATGAACAGGATTTGCTCTCAGAGACATTAGAATGGAATTCCAGGGATCACTACAGTGAGTTCAAAACCAATAAGGCACAGCGACAAAGGGACATAGAGAAAAGAGTCTTTTAAAGGAATGGAATCTGGAGACAATAATAGGAAGAAGAAAGGATAGAAGAAAAGGGAAGGAGTAGTTTGGGACAGACATAGGACAAAGTACATGCCCAAACTATGAAGAGATTTTTTTCTCTCCCTAAAAATTAAGAGGTAGTTTTTTTGGAACAATGGCAATAAGTCATTCATTAATTCATTCATTTATTCAAAAGTCTTTTCTAAGCATACAGTACAGTGCTAGAATATATCAAGGATGAATAGGAAAATACAGTGCCTGTCTCCAAGTCACTTGGAATCTGTAACATGAGAAAGATGTGGAACAACAAAGACAATATTAAGACCCAACATTTATTGTTTATTATGTGTCATGTACAATCATCCTAGAGTAAGCATTATAGTTATCTCTATTAACATGAGCAAACAAAAGCTTCAAATAACATACAGATATTCTGGACAAATAACATACAGTAACTTGCCCAAATTTTCTAGCATGTGGTGAAGCTGAGATTCAAATTCAAACTCAGAAGCTAACTCCTTTACTATTAGGATTATGCAGTTATGCCCCCAAAACAGTACGATGTTCTTTACAGAGCACAATGAACAAAGGGAAGAACAAAGGCATGAGTGGCCACTTCTACCAGGGACAGTGGACATTGTAAAAGTCTTCACAGAGAAACTTAGCTGAATCTCAAAAGAGGTAGATGGCCGTTCAACCTGCAGACAGGAAAGAGAGACTATTTTTTTATGTCTTCTTGCTTTAAGTTGTGGGTTCGTCAGTGGCAATGAGAAAATGAAACATGTTTCCATTCAGCAAATCTAGCATTTCACCCAAGAAATCTAGCCCCATTAATACCTGCACCTGCTGACACATACAAACAAAACATGAGGTCTATTAATGACTAATCAGCCCAACCCTAAGGTAGGAAGCAGCATGTGCATCCATAGAAAGTGAAAAAGCAGTTCTTCTGGAACCACGAGAAATTGAAAGGAGGTATGAACAGCAGGTGTGCGGGAGGGCTCTATGAGAAAGTGGGCTGGAGGGGTGCCCGGGTGGCTCAGAGGGTTAAGTGTCTGACTCCAATTCAGGTCATGACCTCACAGCTTGTGAGTTCGAGCCCTGTGTCGGGCTCTGCACTGACAGCTCAGAGCCTGGAGCCTGCTTTGGATTCTGTGTCTCCCTCTCTCTCTGCCCCTACCCCGCTCACACTCTGTCTCTGTCTCTCAAAAATAAATAAACATTAGTACTGATGCATAGGGGCACTTGTACCCCAATGTTTATAGCAGCACTCTCAACAATAGCCAAATTATGGAAAGAGCCTAAATGTCCATCAACTGATGAATGGATAAAGAAATTGTGGTTTATATACACAATGGAATACTACGTGGCAATGAGAAAGAATGAAATATGGCCTTTTGTAGCAACGTGGATGGAACTGGAGAGTGTGATGCTAAGTGAAATAAGCCATATAGAGAAAGACAGATACCATATGGTTTCACTCTTATGTGGATCCTGAGAAACTTAACAGAAACCCATGGGAGAGGGGAAGGAAAAAAAAAAAAAGAGGTTTGAGTGGGAGAGAGCCAAAGCATAAGAGATTGTTAAAAACTGAGAACAAACTGAGGGTTGATGGGGGGTGGGAGGGAGGGGAGGGTGGGTGATGGGTATTGAGGAGGGCACCTTTTGGGATGAGCACTGGGTGTTGTATGGAAACCAATTTGACAATAAATTTCATATATTAAAAAATAAATAAGTAAATAAATAAAATAAGTAAACAAAAAATAAATAAATAAATAAATAAACATTAAAAACAATTTTTTTTAAATAAAGTAGGCTGGAGAATCTGGGAAAGATCAAGAAGCCTTCCTTAAGAAGGCTTCTGTGTGCCTTGCTAGATAATTTGGGTTTTCTCTTACAAGCATAAGGTAATTTTAAATGGAGAAATAGCTGGGGAACAACAAGAAGACAAATGTGTTTTAGAGAACTCTTGTGACAGTGTGGCCACACCGTAGAGTAAGAGACCAGTAAGTTTGATGATTACTGCAATATACCAAGCATGGTGAAGATGCTTCCTTTGACCCTGAGCACACAGCTAGACTACCCTTCCCAGCCTCCTTTTACATGAAGCCCATATGACTGAGTTCTAATAAAGGAGGATGGGAACGAAGCACATTACTTCCAGGTCTGGCCCCTGAAAACCTCCCGTGAGATTCTCAGGCTCTCTCTTCTTCTCTTTCCATCTTCTTGCCACATGTAGAGGAGAATAAGGCCCTCAGTAATGGTGGACTCACACAATGGAAGGTGCCTGGATCCCTGAATGACGATACAGAGCAGAGCACCCCTGCAACCTATACTGACCTACAACATGAGTGGGAAGTAAGATTTTATTATGTTAACTCAAAATAAGCCATGACAAGATCTGTTGAAGGCAATTAGAATTGGAACAGAGCAAGGGTTGGAAATAAGAGACATACAGAGGTTAACTAGACATGACTTGGCCACAGACAGGGTCTAAGATAGTCCCGTTCTCTTTATGGCCTTCAGAAGTTAAAAAAAAAAAGTTCAGTAGAAGAATTACTCATCTTTTGATGACAGAGATAGGGACACACAAGAAAGGCAAGATCAAGGTCCTAGAAAAATTCAAAATTACATTCAAAATTACCTCTTCCTTAATTTCTACATAACAGCTTCTGAGAAAATAATTGTGTGGCAAAATCTCACTTGGAAATTAAACCCCAGGCATAATGTTAGTTCAACACGAGTGCATTAATGCTGCTTTGTACTTGAAAGCTGTAAATGTAAATCTATTCCCATCATCACAAATTTGATTGAGGTTCCCAAGTATAGTGGTTCACACTGCATCAGATTTTCAGTTCCAATACTACCAGCCATGGAGTGACTCTTCAAAGAAGGATCTGTCTGTTTCACATCATGGCAGACAGGACTAGTCAGCAATGCCAACATTTTACTGAATTCCCTATTTTTGCAGAGAGACTTAATCAAGAAGTGGCGAGAAGTACATCCAGGGGAGCGAAAGCCAATGCTGTCCCAACATTCAGAGCAGCATTTCCCTTGAGAAACTCAAAGCCACTTCCTACAGCAAACAGCAATTGCTTATTAATCTTCCAACAGTGTAAGGAGCTCTTTGCTGTCTCTGCAGATACCCCATGGAAAAAGTACTAAGATGTAGAGGCAGAAGACATGGGTTCTATTCTCTGTCATATAATGTTCATTCATTTCTTCACTTAAAAAGTGGCTTTGCCAGTGTCACTGTACCAGGTAGTGAAGATGTAAAGGTGAATAACACAGATACACTAAATATAGGTGATTTCATCCAGTACATTCGCTGTGTGACTTCAGGCAAGTCCCTTAACTTCTCTGGTCCTTGGGTTCCATACCAAGACTATTAACTATATTTTGGCTGTCCAGTGTCCATGCCCTCTTTTGGGAATATCAGTACCTTTTCCTCTTGTAACCAAACCCCTCTACATTATCAGCCATGCACTTCTGGTAGAAATGGCTCAGACCTCTGGCTCTGAGTTGGGACAACTGACTCATCATGGCCAGTTGGGGTATTAGCATTCCTTAGTTACAGTGATTAATTCAATATTGAGTGTAAGACCCAGTCCAATGAGAGGCGGGACCTTTGTTTTTACTATAAAGAAATCAGAAGCTCTCTATTTCTCACAACTTGGAAGAAAGAAAATGTACGTCTGGAGCTGCCAGCATTCTTATTGATCCCATAAGAAGTTCTGTAAAAAAGCCAACCCAAAGAAGTGAGCCAACAATGTGAGAAAGACCGGTCCTGGTGATGTCTTTTGAAGTCCTGGCCTGAATAGTGCCTGATGCCAGAGAGAGCAACTTCTAGGGGTTTTTTAGTTATGTGAACCCTTCATTACCATTTTGGCTTAAATCAATGAGTCAGGTTTCTTACAGTCCTCAGTAAGAAGTGTCTTAATTGATACATTCCTCATTTATAAATTGACAGAAATAACAACGCAGAACTGCCTAATTTCAGAAGACTTAATAAGATAGACTTTTGGCCCATATAGCTGTGTGTGTTTTAGTTCCCTTATCTCTAAAATGGGGATAACAGGACCAGCTCATAGAGTTGTTCTGAAGATTAAATGAGTTGAAGTATGTCTAGTTCTTAGAAAAGTAAATAAATACCATTTAAGTATTTACTATAATGCCAATACAACTGATAATGTATTAAATAAATTTTATTTAATAACAAATAATGTTATTATAAGAAAGGAACTTATCAGTAATTACAGCTGCATTGAGAAATATTGATTTTTCTCATCTCCTTACACTAATCAGGGTATATTGATTGTTATAATGCATAACCCCAAATTATCAGTGAGTTCACACCACACAGTATTTCTTGCTAATGGTGCAATATAATTAAAGTCAGTGGGATGGAGAGAGCTCTGCTCCCTTAGGTCATGCAGGGATCCAGACTCCTTCCCTCTATGGCTCTGCCTTCCTCTAAGCCCTCGGGATGCTCTTCATTCAGCCAAATGATGGGGAAAGGCAGCAAGGAGTGGAGTGGAAGTTTTCATGGACTAGGCCTGGAGGCCTTACATCACTTCCCCTTCATGTTCCATTGGTCAGGACTTAGAACCATGGCTCTATAAGGAAAGACTGAAAAATTAAGTCTAGCTCTGTGCCTAGATGCAAAGGAGACCAGAGACACTGGAGAGCCCCAGCCACTCCTGCTGTATCTGGGAAGGATTCAGAGTAGCTAATGAGAATCTCTCAGGAGCATGCTGCTAGGACTCAAAATGATGGCATTATGAGAGACAAAAAGTCCCTAAGAGATTTTCAAGTCCAACCAGCTCCGTATATGAACTTTTCCAAGGTCACATAGCTACATATTGGCAGAGCTGTATCTACAACCCCCTTGTCACTAGCTTCTTGTTCTTTTGTCCACTCAATCACATCCTCTGTAAGTTGTCCTTTCCAAATCGCATTGCCTTTTTGCTCACTGGTGTAGCTAGCTGTTTGTCTTTGGGAGATAATTTACTACTCTTTTCACATAGATTTCTTACCCAAGTACCTTATTATAGCTTTATGCCATCTGCCTCCTTTCATAACACAGGGGTTTGAAGGTCAGGAGACCAGCATAGAGGTTACTTACTGTGCATACGTTTGCCATCATAGTGACTACATAGATGGCACAAGTAAGGCAAAACACAGACTGTCTTTAGGGGTGAAGATATTTGGCATTTCTGGAAGTGCAATTCTATTGACTATTCTTTTCACACAGTCTTGCTTTAAGTGGTGGGTTCTTCAGAGGCAATGAATAAATGACCCATGTTTCCATTTAGCAAATCTAGCATTTCACTCAAGTTCCACTAAATACATTCACCTGCTGATGCATACAACCAAAACACGAAGTCTATTAAAATTAACTAATAGTTAGCACAACTCAAAGAACTAAAACAGATCCACAATTTAGGATGTTGCCAATTTCTTTTCTGGTCAGTTTGACTTAGTCCTTATTAGATGTGTAGCCTTCGTCACTACCAATCAGTACCTATGAATGAGGTATTCTATTTTATTTAATTAATTAACTCAGTTGTCTCTTCTGAAAATTCAGGCAGCAAACTAGAAATGCCACTTGACAAGTGCCCTTTTAGAATACTGATTCTCTGGACATGTTGATCTTTCCCAGTTTTTGCTGGCGACTTGCTGAATACCAAAGGTCCATAAACAGAGTTAATGAATAACTCAACTGCCTCCCCATCTCAATGCTCCTCACCCCATGGGGAGAAAATATTAGGAAAACCTTTCAAGGATGTCTATAATTCTGGAAGCTGACAAATGTATACTTAAAAGTAGATGAAGAACACCAATTCTCAGGGTTTCACAGAGAGAACTGTTCAATATTCTATGTCCATTGTTAGCTCTAGTACCAGAGGAGGTTTTCCAGAAAAAGACAATTAATTACCTCTTAGAAAGCAGTAAGGAGCTCCTGGCAGAGGTCCACAAGGACCCTGAGCAGATAGCTGATCTCCTGCTTTCCCCAAATTCTCAATTTTTAAATTTGTTTAGCATTTCCCCGGGGAGTCCAAACTTACTCTATTTTTAAACCTTGCACAAATTATGATTGGGTTATTTGTTTTCAAGATAAGTACCCCTGCCCTACAAAGGAAGGAGTGACTTGATGTACAGGTAACGTACCTGAAAGGTAGCAGAATATGAGAGTAAAGAACACAGCATCTGGATAAACTCGCCAAACTCTACTTCTACCATTCACTTAATCAAGTTCTTCAACCCCCTGATGCCTCAGTTTACCCAGCTGTGAAATGGGAATGACAACAATCCCAACAACCTCAGAGGTTTATTGTGAAGGCCAAGTAAGCCAATAAATATAAGAACCTAAAACAGCGTTTGGCATATTATTAATGCCTTATAAGTGTTAGTTTTAAAGGGAAAACAAGCCCCTGCATATTAGATCATAGTGTTTAAGACCTTGGCAGTCAAAGCTCTTACTTAAGCCTTGCCTTCTTACTTTTATTGTCTGTCTTTCCATGTAGCCATATATTATGATCAGTTATTCTCTTCTGAAAGTGAATCAAATTATTTCCCCATGGTTACTGATAATAATTGCCATTATCTGGGTACCTACTATGACCCTTATGATGTCAATATTATCTGCATTTAACAAATGGTACTGAGGCTCAGAGAGGTTAAGTACCAAGGTCACTGTAGTGGATTAAAGTTAGTGCAACTTCTTGGACAGCCTCCCATGAGATGTCGGGTTTTATTTCCCCTCCTCTTGAAGCTGGGCTTGTCTGTGATTGCTGTGGCCAACAGCGCACAACAGAAGTGAGGTTATACCAGTCCCACCCATAGCTTCCCCTCACCTGAGAAATAAGGATCCTAATAATATCTGCCATGCCTGCTCCGCAAAGTTGCGGGGATCGGGTGAGTTAAAGGGTGAATGAATGTGTTTTGTAAAGCAGAAAGCACTATATAGACATAAGAATTACTATCATTTGTACAAGCTAATTATACTCTATATTATTATATAACAATAAAAAATCACTTGCACTATAGGGTTGCTTTGTCAATATGTGTAATTTAGACTCTGGGGACCCTAAAGAACAACATGTAACACCCACACCTCCAAATTGTTCTCTGTAGGTAGATTATTTCTCTGCAACAGCAAAACATCTGTTCAGTTCAATCCAGCCATTTTCATTTCAAGTCATCTAAACCAATTCTTCAGTGGCATGTGGGCCAAAAGAAAAGAACAGAGGCAGACGTGCCTTGCAGGATGTGTTTCTGGGTAATCAAATCAATAAATACTTGCTGACCACCTATGCACTGAGCATGATGCTTTGGGTCCTATTTTTAAAAAGTGAAATCAAGTCAAGAAGGTCCTTCCCTCAGGAGGTTTAAAATCATGCTGGAGGACTATCAGAAAGGGGGCAGCACTGTATGAGGGAAACTTCAGTAGATCCTTGGGTAAAACAGAGGGTCTTCTGTCATGTCAAAAAGTGTCCCTTTAACTGATGGCTCGGAGCCTGGAGCCTGTTTCCGATTCTGTGTCTCCCTCTCTCTCTGCCCCTCCCCTGTTCATGCTCTGTCTCTCTCTGTCCCAAAAATAAATAAAAAACATTGAAAAAAAAATTAAAAAAAAAAAAAAAAAGTGTCCCTTTAAGACTTAGCTCAGGGTTCACCCAATCCAGGAAGCCTTCTTTGATTGCACTTCTTATATACACCCCACCCTTTCCACACACAACATAGAAACACACACTCAGATATACCCAGACTCTTCACTCTTCTGCCCTGAAAGTCTCTGCTTCTCTCTGGCACAGTGGTTCTCCATTCTAGGGAATATGTGAATCACGGGGGTTGTCAAAATACAGATTTCTGTCCCCACAGCCAGAGTTTCTCAGTAGTTGTGAATGGGTGGGGCCTAAAAATGTGCAGGTCCAAGTTTCCAGCTGATGCTCACGCTGCAGGTGCAAAGACCACTCTATGAGACTACTGCTGTGTCACATTCTCATTAACCACACTGCACTGTGATCATCTTTTGCATGTCTCCCTCAGTCTAAAAGGATGCATTAAGGGTCTATTGTGTCTCCCAGGAGACTATGTTGAACTTGGCAGGTACAGCCATTTGTCTTCCTCACTTTTAGAAGCCCGGAGCCTAACCCAAAGCCTGACATGTGGTAGACTTGCTGAGTGTTTGCTGAGCAAATGACTAAATGAATGTTACAGCTTGAGGTCAAAGGCCATACATACATAAGACATTTGAGAAAGACTCAAGGGTTTAGCCAGCAGATATAGAGCATGGCTGTACACGTGTTATACTTAAGGATTTAAAACATCACCTGCAACAATTACCACATCATTCTGCTACAGAGCAAACGCCAAGTTCATTATGGGGCTCGGGTTCTAACTGTCACTGTTTGAGTATGTCATGTAACTATAGAACCCAGGATGGAGGGCAGACCTGAAGCCGAATCACAACAGAGAATGTTTTTTAATTGAAAACGAAGCTTTTGGACAGGATAAAATTGGGGGGGGGGGGGGGAGGTTGGTCAGGAATGAATGGAGTTAAAGGTAAGTTGAGACAAAGAAGTGTCATGAGAAGACTAGAATTGACTTATTGGTGGAGCCTCAGAGGGTGGAACCTGAACCCATACGTTGTTCAGTGAACTTCATCAATGCCCCCACGATCGACGTGCTAGCATCCAGAAATGAATCTGACACAGTATCACCAGTCTCATGAGACAAACAGTTAAATGCAGTACGTTGGCTTATTTGGAAGGTGGTGCCAGAAGGTGGTGCTTAATCCCCTAGGTGGCACCTAGGGGATTCAGACGTGAAGCATGAGAGGGAAGGAAGCCAATGTCATGGGTGATTGTCCACAAATGACTTCTGTGGATGGACAACTACAGCTCAGTCCCACTGGGGACCTCCAGGAGGTGATGAAGACTGCTTCAGAAGTGTCCCACCTGAGGAGTGACAAAGACAACGTATTTACCCACCACCTCCCCTTTGCAGTTGATTGAGGACTACTCCCGGGGACATTAATTGCCAGGTACTTCCAGCCTGCTGCATTTGTAGTAGGAGAAGCACCAAGATGCTTCTAGCAAAATGAAGAATGCCAATGGACATGGGTGGGGCACCCAAAGCATGTACTACACTTATACTGCAAAAAGTGCTTACGAAAGAAGAAAAGGTAGATATAAGTCATCACCTGTGATGAAATTCCAACTAATAACTAAGGGTTCCTGAGTACTAGCCATGAGATTCTAAGGTTACCATGGTAATGCAAACAACTAACATCAGCCTGTAGTATGTATGTGACCTTATTAGTCTGTTAGCAGCCCTATAAGAGGTACTATTATAAAAACATTATCTATGTAACCGATGAAAAAACTGAGGCCGAGATTACTGAAGTGACTTGCCCAAGGTCACGCGGCAAGTTGGAACTAGAACGAGGATTACACAGGAACCTGCCTAGTTTCCATCTGAGGCTCTCTGCTCTATGACCCAACAGCACACACTGAGCATCCTGACTTCTCAGCACACAGACAGACTTCATCTGAATGAGGTTCCTTCTGGACAACTCCTTCTGGCAAGCCTTATTTTTTTTTTTCCTCTCACAGGCTCTCATCTAATAATAGCACTGTTCTGTTCTGCAGAGACTGCCTGAGCTTAATTCATCTGCCTCCCTCAAATCACCACCCTCCCAGGCCTTTTTACTCCATAGCTTATGACCTGCTTTATTCCCACATCCACAATAAACCCCATCGCTCCCCTGCAAGGGCGTGTGATTTTCAGACAACATGTGTTCCTAAAACTGCAGAGTGCTGCTAGTGTTTGTCTGAGGTCTTCTCCCCCAAAGCCCCTGGAGGCCTCGAGATCCTGTTTGTGCTAGTTAACTATATAAAGTGGCCCTAAAGTAGGCTTTAATTAATTCAGCTGTTTAGTTCACTGAACTCAAAAAAATATCAAATTAAATGGCTCCTTTTTAGCCTAGTGCTTTTGTTTTCACTGTTTTCCACTTCATCAGCTATTGGGGCCAAATGATATGATCTCCCCAATGTTGTCATTAAAATTATTCAGTGGAATGATGTAAGTACCAGAAAATCTGATGAACACTGGTTGTTAGGAGTAGCATAAAAACACCAGGAGGGTATGTAGTTGTAAGGAGCTGTCCTTCCCTCAATGTTCTGGAACCCTCTCTCTGATGCTTCCTCCTCTAATGCAGAGTCCACCCAGTATGCCATTAGACTCTCGGGAGGAACCCAGATACTCAATGTCAGGATGATATCATTTTGTGAGGTCAATTTGTGAAATTTTCTAAAACTGGCTACCTGAGTATTTTCCTGACAATTTTCCTAATACCCACCTGGGTATTATTTGGATACATCACTGTCCAGGAAGAACACCTCATCATTGTATTAAGATGGTGTTGTAACTTCCCGTAAGTAATACATCTACCTGCAGCACAAACTTTCCTTAACTTCTAGACACTACATCTCCCAGAGCTTGCTGTTTTATGTGATTCATAATGTCTTCTTTAAGCTTAAACATATATTTACCATCATAGCTTTGTGCTAGATTGGTAATTATGGTAGACTTTAAACATGACCACAACTCATTCATGTATTTGTGCCCTTTGCTATGTGATTCTGCAGCTCAAGTGGTGGCATCTATTTTCCTTCCTCTAAAATCTGGGTTGGCATTGTGCCTTCAATTGACCAAAAGAATACCAAAGAAGTGACAAGGAGCCAGTTCCCAGCCCAGGTTCTAAAGGCTTTGCACATGTCTGCTCTCTCCCAAGACCTGGTCTCCACCATGTGAATAAGCTTGAACTAGCCTACCGGAGAATAAAGGCACCATGTAAAGCAGAGCTGAGTTAGACAGTTCATTCCAGCTGGGTCCCAAACATGTGAGAGAAACCAGCCAAGATTAGAAAAGCCTTAGCTGATCTGTCAACTAACCCCACAGATATATAAGGAAGGCCATCTCAGATGAGCCAAGCCTCTCAGCTGACTTGCAGATTTATGAGCTAATTAAATACTTGTTGTTATAAGCCACTAAGTTTTGGAGTGGTTTGTTATGCAGCTATAACTAACTGATGCAGTGATTTTTCTGTGATACACATGGAGGTTAGGGTAGTATGATGGACTGAATGTTTGTGTCCCTACCATAATTCATGTGTTGAAGCCCTAACCCCCAATGTGGCTATATTTGGAAATGGGGCCTCTAAGGAAGTAATTAGGGTTAAATGAGGTCATAAGGATGGGGCCTTGGTCTGACAGGATTAGTGTCCTTGTAAGAAGAGACACAGAAAATTTGCCCTTTCTTTCTGTGTGTATACACTGAACAAGGGCCGTGTGGGGACATAGTGAGAAGGTGGCCCTCTGCCATCTAGGGAGAGAACTCTCAACAGAAACCAATCAGCAGAAACCTTGATGTTGGACTTCTAGCCTCCAGAACTGTGAGAAAATAAACTTATACTGTTTAAGCTACCTATTCTATGGTATCTTATTATGGCAGTCCTAGCAGACTAATACAGATGGAAAGTATAAAGCCATCGACAGGGTAGAGAAACATGTATGCATGGCTGCAAAAAGTAAGAAAGCCCCATTAACTTATTCTACCACTACAAGTTGCTGCTTCAAAAGCAATGTGTTCAGCACTAGGATATAAAGATTAGAGGTCAGAGTCTCTAACTCTAAGCTGTTTATGGTCTAGTTGAGGGTGACTGTGGCCCCTCATCCTGGTTTCCTGGGACCATCCTGGTTTTAACACCGAAAACCCCATATTCCAGGAATCTTCCTAGGGCTGGGCAACGTGAGACAGTTGGTTGCTCTAGGTCCAATAGGAGAGGCACACATGTGAGCAGGTAGTTTTGGCATGGTGTTATAAGTGTTTTGATATTGATAGTTGTAGCTGATTACTACTAGCAGTAAAATCATATCCAGCATATATGGAATGGTTCTTACATGTTACACATGGTTTAAAGTGCTCAATATAGAGTTACTCGTTAATAGTCACATCCGTTCTATAGTCCTCTCATTTCATGGAAGACAGTGAAATCTCAAGGTCAGTAACTTGACCAAGATTTTGAAGCTCAATCCCAGCCTCAGGCTAACTAAACCTTTCTCTTTTTTAATTTATTAAGTTTATTTATTTTTGAAAGAGCAAGCAGGGGAGGGGCAGAGAGAGAGGGAGAGAGGGAGAATCCCAAGCAGGCTCTTTACTGCCAGTACAGAGCCCAATGCGGGACTCAAACTCACGTACTGTGAGATCATGACCTGAGCTGAAGTCAGATGCGTGACAGTCTTAGCCACCCAGGCACTTCCAAAACTTACTTTCTTAAACATGAAGGTGAAATTCCCCCACCACATACATACTCCCATAAATGCAAAGAACAGGACTGGCAGAGAGAATCAGGGGGAGGAACCCAAATCAGATTAGTCCATGCCAAGAAGGCTTCCTGGAGGAAGGGATGCCTAAAGTCAGTATTAAGAGATAAGTGGGTGTTTGCCAGGGGATAAGTGGGGTGAGACAGTGCAGGTAGCGAGAAGAGCTTGGACAAAAGCCCAGAAGCCTTAAACTACATGGGATATGTGTGAGACTGTAGGCTGATCGGTTCTCCTGTGGTATGGAGCGTGAGCTAGAGTTTGCTGGGAAATGAGGCAGTAGACATAGGGGCAGGCTGGGGTCCCAGGAGATAAAGCCAACCAGAATCCAATGAGAGATGGGCTTTCTTCCACCTCAAACCGTTTATAGGAGAAAAACAATTAATCCTCTTTGTTGTAGAACATGTTCCATGTGACAAACTGATTTGAGAACACCAGCACACTTGCAAATCTGGAGCAGAAACATTGTAGTATCACATGCTCAGAACCTGAGGCTAACAGAAAAAAATTAAAAAAAGAAGAAAAAGTCTACCTTATGAAAAGTCATTGGCAAATGTGCTAAGTAGCTGTTTTCCAATGCAAATACTGACGAGAATGAAATAAAGCCACCATTTAGCCAGGGCATAATGTTTTCTTAAAGACCAGGAATGTCAACACTGTGTGGACCTTTCCACAAAAAGGCTAAATATGTTTGAGTGACGTATATGCAAGATATGTGAGCAAATTAAAGAGCCAATAAAAATGTCCGGTTCAATTTTACTTGCTATATTGAATGTACTTTTTCTAGCTGGTGTAGAATTAATTCATTTATTTCTGCACTGAGAGATATTTATCAAACACCTAGTACTGCATTTGGTACTGTCCTCAGAATGAAAGCACCTTTGAACCATGTCTTTAAAGACATTGCTACCTAATGAGAAAGTGGATATGCAAGTAGAGAATAATGCTACAACAGAGGTGTAGGTGATGTGCAGTGAGAAAGTTTCCTTTAGTCTGTCTGGCCAGCAGAGTGGGAAAAAAAAAGGCTTCAAATGACCTTTGACCTGAGTCTTAAGAAGATTTTTTTCATAGGAATGTAACAATGTCCCCTCAGTGTAACAAGTAACTTATATCCCCCTCAAAGCAATAAACCCTATTTTTAATATAATTTATTGTCAAATTGGCTTACATACAACACCCAGTGCTCATGGCAACAGGTGCCCTCCTCAATGCCCATGTCCCATTTTCCTCTCTCCCCCACCCCGCCCAACCACCATCAGTTTGTTCTCTGTATTTAAGAGTCTCTTTGTGGTTTGCCTCCCTGCCTCTCTGTGACTACTTTTTCCCCTTCCCTCCCCCCATGGTCTTCTTGAGAAATTTAGCAATAAACCCTTTATATACATGATCAATTCCATCCTGGCAACAGCTCTACAAGGTAAATATCATTATGCCAACTTTCTTTCAAGTTTGTGTTTCAATTTCAGTTAGTTAACAATGTAACATTAGTTTCATGTGCATAATACACTGATGCATCAATTACAACACCCTAGGCTCATCACCACTAGTGCCCTCCTTAACCCATCACCCATTTAACCCATCCCTGCCCACTTCCCCTCCAGTAATTCTCAGTTTCTTCTCTATAGTTAAGAGTCTGTTTACTGGTCTGTCTCTCTCTTTTTTTTTTTTTCATACATTCATGTTTTATTTCTGAAATTCCACATATGAGTGAAATCATATAGGCTTTGTCTTTCTATGATTTATTTCACTTAGCATAATACTCTCTAGCTCCATGCGTGTTGTTGCAAATGGCAAGATTTCATTCTTTATTATTTTTTTAAATACTAACTTTAAAAAATTTTTAATTTTTTAAAAGTTTATTTTATGTTTGAGAGAGAGAGACAGACAGAGCATGAGCAGGGGTGTGGAAGACAGAGAGAGAGGGAGACACAGGATCCAAAGCAGGCTCCAGACTCTGAGCTGTCAGCACAGAACCCGACACAGAGCTTGAACTCACCAACCGCGAGATCATAACATGAGCCGAAGTCAGCACTTAACCAACTGAGCCATCTAGGCACCCCACATTTTAAAAGTTTTAAATATATATTATTATTTACTTATTTTGAGAGAGATAAACAGAGCATGAATGGGGGAGGAGCAGAGGGAGAAGGAGAGAGGGAGAATCCGAAGCAGGCTCTGTGCAGGCAATGCACAGAGCCTGATGTGGGGCTAGAACCCACGAAATGTGAGATCATGACCTGAGCCAAAATCAAGAGTCAGACGCTTAGCTGACTAAGCCATACAGGGCCCCTCATTCTTTTTTATTATTATGGCAATTTTTAAAAAAATTTTTAAATGTTTATTTTTGAGAGAAAGAGAGAGAGAGCAGAAGCGGGGGAGGGAGCTCCAGGCTCTGCACTATCAGCACAGAGCCAGATGCAGGGCTTGAACCCAAGAGCAGTGAGACCATGACCTGAGCTGAAGTCAGACGCTTAACTGACTGAGCCACCCAGGCTCCCCATGCCAACTTTTTAAATGGGAAAACTGAGTTTTAGGAAGTCCAAGATCTGGCAGCTAAGCAGTAGAACCAGGATTTAGATTGGTATCTGCCTGACTCCAGAGCTGGAGTTCTTGACCATCTATTGTTATGTTTTTCCACTTAGGGAAAGGCATTCCAGGATGGGGGAAGAGAACAGGCAAAGGCATAGAGGCTGGGACTGGCACAGCATGTTCATGAAACTGTCAGCAGGAATGCACGGTAGAAGCACAGGCTATGAATAGAAAATGGTGGGAAGGCCTGGGTGGCTCAACTGGTAGGGCATCCGACTCTTGCTTTTGGCTCAGGTCATGATCTCACAGTTTTGTGAGTTCAAGCCCCGCATCAGGCTCTGTGCTGAGTATGAGGTCTGCTTGGGATTCTTTCTTTCTCTCCCTCTCCCTCTACCCCTCCCCACTCACAATGTCTCTGTCTCTCTCAAAAATAAATATATAAAAACTTTTTAAAAAAATAAAAAAAAATTAATTAGAAAATGGCAAAAGAAAAGCAACATCATGGAACTTTTGGTATGTCATGAGAAATAGTCTGGACTTTATCTCACACATTGATCTTTTCTTTCTGAGCTGAGAAAATGTATTGTAATCCTTATCCAGATTACCTCCACTGCCAGGAGGAAGATGAGCAACCTCAGAATGCTCTGGTCCATGGGGCACCTGGGTGGCTCAGTGAGTTAAGCGTCCAACTTCGGCTCAGGTCACGATTTCATGGTTTGTGAGTTTGAGCCCCACGTCGGGCTCTGTGATGACAGCTCAGAGCCTGGAGCCTGCTTCGGGTTCTGTGTCTCCCTCTCTCTCTCTCTGCCCCTCCCCCGCTCACACTCTGTCTCTCTCTCTCAAAAAATAAATAAACATTAAAAAAGAATTAAAAAAAAGAGAATGCTCTGGTCCAAAAGTCTGTGTTTGTGAAGCTGTGTTGCTATAGAGAATCCATGTGTTCACTGATTTAGTGTTTGTTTTTATTCCAGCTGTTTCTTAGCACCTATCGTATACTACGTACATGGAATTGCTGGGGAGCACAACAGACATGGTTTCTGTTCACAGGAGCTCACGTGCAGATGAGACAGAAAATAAACAATGACCAAATGCTTAATCACCAATTGAGATAAGTTCCAAGAAAGGAAGGGTACGGTGAAGAGTTAAGCATTAGGAATTTGGGGCTTCAGTGCTTTCTTTGAGGAAATGTTTATTAAGGGGTGAAATTAAGGACAAGAGCATCTAGGCAGAGGGAACTGATTGTGCAATAGTCCTGTGGTAGGAGTATCATGATTTGATGGAGAAATAGAAGCCTGGAGCAGAGAAAGCAGGGTGGGGAATACTGAAGATGAGGCCAGAAAGGCAGGTGGGAACCAAGTCATGTAGGGCCTTATAAGCAATGGTAAGGACACTGCTATGTCTGGAGCCTTGTAAAAACTTAAGAGTTGTTTCTACATTTAGGATTTGTCCTAAAAAAGAAACATCTCCACTGTCTGACACAGTTATCTATATAACTTCTAGATTCTTTTTCTTTTGTCCTAGTTGCTTAAAAAATCAGAGCTAAAATTATTTTAGACATTCCATTCAAATCAATACGGTGATATATGGGTCTATTTGGTTCTTCCAGAAATTTCTTCTGAAGTGATGCCGATTTTTCACATTCAGAAATTCATTCTAATGAAATAACTTATTCTGAAGCTCATGCTGCACCTGCTCTTTGTGAGTTTTGCAATGGATTGTAGCCCAAGCATGAGTAGTTGACATTGCTAGAAATAAGTCATATGTCTACTATCCCAAGCAACCAAATGAAGAGGAAAGGGAAGGTTAATACAAGGAAGTGAGAAAAGACACAAGTTTAAATCACTACAATTGTAATAAGATAATACTTCCCATTGCCTACAACTTTAAGGTTTAAAAAATATTCTCCATGTGTTTTCTCGTGCTTCACTAGTTTTGCCTCATTGCGGCTCAGGATTCTCCCCATTTTGTGGATGAGGAAACTGAGGCAATGAAAGATGAGAGTAACTTGCCTGTGGTCTCATTGCTAGTTGTGATGGAAATGGGATTCCCAGTCAGGTCTAAGACACCAAAGTCAATGTTCTTTAAACCTCACCGCCTGCAATGAACACCCAGAAAGGATTTTCAGATGCTCTGTCCTTTGGGATGCTCCACAGTGCAGACACAGTGAGTGCACGATCCTTCTGGCATTTCACAGCTGGTCTACCTTACAAAATAGCTGTGATCTCCCACCCCCAGATCCCACTGAACCCCTTCCCTCCTGCTGGGTTAAGCATCGCCTCACTGTGTGGCTCGATAAAGAAAACCCTGGGACATTAATGGCCTTGTTACCACCATTGGTGCTTAATGACCCTGCAGTTTCCTGTGGAGTGTAGTCTCCCTAGGCCAGTTGTTAAAGAACCACTTCTTCATTCTCTGGTTCCAATGCATGTCTTTCACAGCAGCATCATGTTTTAGAGCCAGAGAGCAGACTGAGACACCCACTAGGTGCGAAGCACTGGAGTGTGTGCTTTGTACGCATTATCTTGTTGACAGCTCGCTTAATCTGAAAATTGTCCTGCGGTGTAGCCAGTATTGTCCCCATTTTACAGATGAGCAAAGTGAGTCAGAGTAAGCTGATAGGCAAAGGCCATACAGTTAGTAAATGAAAGAGCCAGGATTTGAATCCATGGGCATGAACTTCAAGACTCACATTTGTAACCACCAGTATTGGCACCCTTAGGCAATTCTGCTTTAAGCCCCGGCACTGAGGTCATTTGGTTGGTTTGCCCTGAGAAGGCTGCAAAATCCTTACTACGTTTATTGCCTCTTCTCTTAGGTACATCAAGGGTTACAGAAATGCCATCTCGCCCACTCTTGCAACTCCTTGAAATTGAGATAAATGCAGCTGGCGAGCAGAAACTTAAACCCATCCCACCTAATTTTAATTTACTGGAGTACCCATCATGCCCACCAATTAGGAAGGAAACTTCATCATGAAGATAGAAGGAGTGAGCCAGAGTACTTGCATTCGAATGATTTCTGAACTCCACTGATTCAAGTTCCATTCAGGTACACATCAGCTAGTTGTTGAAAACTCTTAGTCAAATAAGACAAACAAAGCTGGTTAGAGGTAGTAGGATTATTGCTGTTTCAGATCCAACATGGTTAAGAGACCCTCAGACCTCACCTGGTATTTTTGTTGCTTTTGAATGATGGTTCTTGGAGTCAATTACAGAAAAAGGAAAAAACACTCACACAAAATTTACGTATCGCTGAAGTTATTTTTAATATCAGTATCCTCCGGTCAGTATCTGATGTTAGGCAAGAAGAACCTGCAGTGATCTGGACGTTTTTAGAGGTGAGAATTGATAAGGCAGTGAGTTACCGTGTTGTCAGTCTCAATTTCCATATGTCTAAGAGGAGGAATTTAAAGAACCATTGAGGCCTTTCCTCACCCAGACGTTTCACAGAGAGAAACTCTAAGGCTGAGGATCAAAGGGAAAGGCCATATAAGTTTGGCTGCAGCCAAGTCACTCTGTCGAACTGCTGAAGAGTCTGTATTCTGGAGTCCATTCCTGAATCAAAGCTGCAACCCCTGCTCTCCTCCAACAGTCTCTCTATCTGATGATTTCACCCCCCACACCGTTACTCATGTACATCCACTGCAATCCAAATGCCCCTCTCTGTTCCTGTAGCTACCACGTTAGACCGAGCCACCATCATCCCTTACCTGGATCATTCCAAGGGCCTGTTAACTGTAACCCTACCTGAGTCTTGCACCCACTTAACTCCATCCTTTACACTGCAGCCCAACGAATCATTCTAAAATGCAAAACATGTCACTTCCCCGTTTAAACTGCTTCAACGTCTCATCACAGGCTACAGAAATACAAGAAAAAGACCTTGCCAACCTGCTTCTGCTTACATTTCCAGCCTTACTTTCCACTGCCTTCCATCTAACTTCTTGCCATGCCATGGCACTAAGTCCTCTGGGCTTTTGCTTTGGCTGTTCTCTCTGCCAGGGATGTACTGCACTCCTCTTTCAGATCCGTGGCTCTTACTCATAAACGCTCTGAGCCAGCTGACTTCATGACCCCCTATTTGGAACAAGTCCCATACCTTGTGCTTCCGTGATATTCTTTGCATACCTTTTGCTTATTACTGGCTGAATCATCTGTAAGCCATAAGGAGCATCAGTATTTAGAGGCTACATCTAAGAATAAGAGCTGGTGACAGACACTCAGAAGGATAAATGAGGGAGGATGAGCAGACCAGGAGACAGTGGTAGTAGAAAAGCCAAAAGAAAACAAGAGATTTAAGAAAGAAGGGAAAATATAAAGAACTCCTAACACTCAACAACAACAACAAAAAAACCCAAATGATGCAATTCAAAAATGGGCAAAGGACTTGAATAGGCGTTTCTCTAAAGAAGATATATAAAGGGGGGCGCCTGGGTGGCTCAGTCGGTTAAGCGGCCGATTTCGGCTCAGGTCATGATCTCGCGGTCCGTGAGTTAGAGCCCCGTGTTGGGCTCTGTGCTGACAGCTCAGAGTCTGGAGCCTGTTTCAGATTCTGTGTCTCCCTCTCTCTGACCCTCCCCCGTTCATGCTCTGTCTCTCTCTGTCTCAAAAATAAATAAACATTAAAAAAAAATTAAAAAAAAAAGAAGATATATAAAGGGCCAATAAGCACATGAAAAGATGCTCAATCTCACTTATTGTCAGGGAAATGCAAATGAAAACTCCCATGAGATATCCCCTCATATCCATTAGGATGGGTGTTACCAGAGTAACAAAAAAATAAATAAGAAATGTTGGTGAGAACGTGGAGAAACTGGAACCCTATACACTGTTTCTGGGAATGTAAATTGGTGTTGCTGCTGTAAGGAACAGCATGGCAGTTCCTAAAAAAAAAAAAAAAAAAAAAAAAGAATTACTATACAACCCAGAAATTCCACTTCTGGCATATACCCAAAGAAATGAAAACAAGGACTCAGAGATTTGTTCATAGCAAGATTATTCATAATAGCTAACACATGGAAGCAACCTAAGTGTCCACCAATGGATAAATGGATAAAAGGAAATGTAGTCTACCCAGACAGTAGAATATTAGCCCTAAAAAAGAAGGAGATTCTGACACATAGTACAACATGGATGAACCTTAAGTTCATTATGCTAAGTGAAATAAGCCTAATATTAATACTATATGATTCCTGTTATAAAGGTACCTAAGTAGTAAAAATCACAGGGAAAGAAAGTAAATAGTGATTGCCAGGGGCTGATGGAAGGGGGAATAGGGAGTTTGTGTTTCATGGGTACAGAGTTTCGGTTTTACAAGATGAAAAGAGCTCTGGAGACAGATGCTGGTGATGCTTGCATAAAAACGTGAATGTACTTATGCCACTGAACTCTGCACTTAAAAATGATTAACGTTGTAAATTGTATGCTGCATTTTACCACAATTAAAAAATGGAAAAAAAATAAACATGGAGTTAGTCTCCTGTATAAAATTCTGTTTGAACATCCAGTGAAATGAGTTCTGTTTGGACTGAGCAACATAGAAATCCTTGGTGCTCTTAGAAACAGGTTTTTGGATGAATGACCAATGAACACGTGGATTATTTCCTTACTAATCTTAATTCTTGCTTATGAGCTTGCTAGCCTTCAGAAGTTACAGGTTTGTAGAAGCAAAATGTTGGCAAGTTTTTATAAAGGGTGAGATAATGCCTTATGTTGGAGCGAGGCTGTTTTTGACTGAGATCACCCTTTCCAGACAAGCAGATTCAAAGTGACTGCTCTCAGGGCAGGCCACTGTGGCCACAACAGGGCTTCTTTGGCTTCTAGCTGGAGCAAATGATCCTAGAAAATCTAATTACAATAGGCAGGGAGTCAGAATGGGGGTTTTCTTTCCAGCAGTAAAATTTGCAGCAAGGGCAGGTTTCAGAGAGCCTCTGTTGGGGAAGCCAATATATCAAAGACCATTGAAAGAGACAGATTCTCTGTTTCCCTCTGCTCCTTGATACAGCTGAAGAAATGGGCCTTACTGAGACCACTAACATAAAAACTGCATGCTTTACTGGAGTCTATGAGGCTGACTGCTCTCTTCTCCTCTCTTCTCCTGTCATCCTCTTCCTGGTTCTATAGGCTAAACCATCCTAGCTTTCTCTGTGCCCCTTAAATACTCTAAGCATCTCTGGGCCTCTGCCCTTGCTGTTCCATTTGCCTGAAATTCTTCTCCAAGATCCTTGCAAGTCTGCCTCCTTTCTGTCCTTCAGATCGCAACTCAAATACGCTCCTCCTCAGAGAGACCTTCTGTAGCCACCATGGTCAAGGTACCCCTCAACTCCAGTTGACCTCTGGCCCGCCCACTCATAGTATTTTCTTTACAGCATTAGTATGTTCAAGAGATAGCCTCATTGATCTGTGTGTGCGTGAGTGGTCACTGTCTATCTCTATTAAACTGTTAGCCTCCTGAAGGCAGGGGGCTGATCAGTTCCACACTGATACATCTTCTTGAACCAAATGGCACCCAACACATTAGGCACTCTGTTAAATGAATGCATGAATGAAGGTTTTCAAATGACCACAAATCTTCATGCATAAGCCAAGTTCTTCGTATCTCCACATCAGGCCTCTCGATTACTCCTTAAAGCTTCCAAAAAGCTAGCATCTTCGTCCCTCAGAATATAATCCAGTGAGTGGTTCTCAAATGTGGGCTGCATTAGAACTACCGGGGTACTAGTTTAAAATACTAGGTTTCAGGGCCTTCCCCCCAGAGACTGTATTTCAAAATCTTGGAATGTGGCTCTATACTCTGCAGGAGAGCCTGATGAAACTAGCAAACCACTCTTGGAAAACACAGTTCTATAGTTTAGCCCCTACACCCCTCATACCTCATAGATCCTACTATGACAACTCCAACCTTGGTGTATGCTGGGATGGAAGGATGGATGGATGGATAGATGGATGGACTATAATTCTTATAGGCCAACCAACACAAAAGGAAGGAAACAGAGGATTATGCTCATTGTGGACTTTCTAGGCAGAGACCACAGGAGGAACAAGTGCTGAAGAGATATTTGGGATATCTGATGGAGAGAAAATCAGAAGCCTTCATGGTTTCTATAACACAACATAAAGGGACTAAATTCATATGGATTCTCCCGGGGTTTCCAGAATTGGGATTCAATTCTCGATCACCTGAACTAAAGTGTGATCTGAGTAGTTCTATTATGGCAAGTTTTTCAACAGCACATAACAATTAGAATAAGCATCTTATATTTTTCAGGTACTTTATATAAATTCCTTTAATTCTTAGAACAACCCTAAATGTTCCTGTCTGCATATTACAAATGAAAAAAAAAAAATGGGGGTTGAAACAACTGGTTCAAATCAAGGTGATGGGCAGGGATTTGAACTCAAGGCCGTGTGGCTCCAAAGCCCATGCTCCTCCCACCCTGCAGCCCAGAGGAGGCATGTTTTCCTTCCTGAAGGTCAAAGTTTTGGGTGTTTGGTATGTTTATGTGCATGTGTATGTGCAGAAAAGAGAGGCCAGTGACTTTCTGTACACGAGTGTGTTGTGTTTTCGTCTCTACAGGTGCCTGTATCTGTTGGTTCTTCTCTCCCTGGGCTCGCATAATCCTGGTCATTCCATTTTTACTTATATCTGGGATATTCTCTGTTTCAGTTAAAATTAAACACACACACACACACACACACACACACACACACACACACACACACACTATTCTTAAGAACACAGTAACATGACCACTAGAATCAAGAGAGGTAGGCTCTGAACCCCTGGCTCAGATTCCCAAAGGCTCCTTCTCTGGGTTTCTATGTAGACTCATTCCCTTCCCTCCTCACATAGGTTTCACCCGCTAGAATCTATTGAAGCACTGTCTCTGATTCTAGCTCCCTTCTCAGAGCAAATTGATAAAGGAAGAAAGGATTATAATCCTTCTTACATGTAGGAAAGCAGGAAATTATGTGGTAATGGAAGAAGACTCATCCATCTCACCCGTCCCCCGACCCCAGCTAGACATGATCTTTCGCGCGCGCGCGTGCACACACACACACACACACACACACACACACACACACACCTGTCTATGTGTCTCCTGGGGTTAATATTCTCCAAAGGCTTCTCCTGATCTAAATGAGTGGATACAGCCAAGTCTGCCCTCCCTCCATTCCTGCATTCTTCTGGGGTCCCTCTGTCTGTGTTAATGACATGCTGGCCACCTTCTAGCTCCTCAAAAACATCGAGCACTTTCCTGCCTTGTGGCCTTCTGCACAAAGTTGTCCCCTGTCCTTAGGCAATTCCTACTTGTCCTTCAGGGCTCAGCTCAGAGGTGGTCCACTGATCTCCTTGCACCCACACAAGGCCAGATGCACCTTTTGCAAACTCTCATTGCACCTGGAATTAGTTGGCTATGCAACCTGGTTTTTCATGACCATCTTCCCCAGCTTAGGAAAGCGTCCTGAGGGCCATGCCTGTCTTACACATTTGCGCGTGTCCAGTGCTTGTAAAAGGCTTGTCATTTAGTAGATATAAATGCAATTAAGTATTTGTTGAATGAAGGGATAAATGAGCCTTAGTTTCCTCATCTGTAGAGATAACAAAAACCCTATGAGGATTAAATGAGATAACAGATGTGACACTGCCTGACCCATAATAAGATTTTGTTTTTGTTTTTTGGTTGTTCTCTAGATAGAGAAGCTCAAAAATGAAATCAGCTACCTCCCAGGATTGTAAGTTTTCTTTCATTAGGGGCCTTTGAACCTAATATGGATGAAAATTTTGCAGGGATATTGTAGAAGGAATGGTCAGTGAGTCTAGATGAGTGGTGCACAATCTTGGCTTCACATTACAATCAACTGGAGAATTAAGACAAAAAAAATGACTGATGACCCCAGAGATCCTGATTTAATTGGTCTGGGATGGGATCCAAGCAGGAATATTTTTTAACCCAGACAATTCTAATGTGAACCATTTTGCTAACCACTGGTTTAAAATAGATGATCTTTAAATTTTCTTCTAACCATGAGAGGCTGTCACTCCAGGAAAGCAAAAAGACCACTGTTTCTTCTGAGAGAGGGAAAGAAGGAGGATGAGGAAGGAAGAGGAGGGGGAGGAGGACAAGAGAAAGGGAGGGGAAGAAGGAGGGGGAAGGAGAGAAAAGAGGAGAGGGGAAGAAGAAGAAGGAAAAGAACGCTTCAGCATAGTACATTTTTGTTTTTAATTTAAAAATTAAAAACCTATAGGTGTATGATTCTAGAGTCAACCACATGGCAATTTAAAGAGCACTGGCTTTGGAGTCTCAGATCCTCTCTAGTGAAGAATTTGGGGCCTTTCTAGCCTTGCAATTTAGAGTAAATCACTTGCCTCACTGAACTTGTTTTCCCAGTTTAAAATGGAGATAAGGATAACCTTGTTAGAGATTCTGGAAGAATTCAATAAAGTAAGAAATACAAAAGGGTCCCGAAAGTGTTAGCACAAGGTAAGTTCTCGGTAAGGAATTGATATGTGTGTGTGTATATATATATCTTTTATTATCGATGTGAATACATTATGTAAGCCTACATGCAGTTATAAGGCATTATTGTTGTGATTACTGGCCAGCCCAGGTGGAAAGCTATGGAATTGATTTTTTCTTTCTTTCTTTCTGTTTTTTTTAGCCCAGAAACATTCTTAGAGGGTTGTGGTTTTCTCTCGTGTACTGGTGTTGGTTAAGTCTTCTTAATAATACACACACACACACACACACACTCACACACATACACGTGTATACACATACACACACACATACATATATTTTTCCTTTTTTCTGAGTCCCCACTGAATGACAGCATGCCTGAGAAAATATGAATCAGAATTTATGGTGTTGTGCTACTCTTCCCCAGGGTGTGGGGTCACATATATATTGCTAGAAAGGATCCACCCACTCGATGCTCTCAGGGTCCTTACAGAACTGAACACCTGACCCTAAACAATGGAGGGAAAGATTCAAGGGTCAGCATTGCAAGGAATGAAATTTTAAACACATTCTCAGTATCGGCTTGTAAAACGATGCCAGTTCCTGAGCATGTCCTGTCTGAAAGAATGGTCACTGACGCATACAAGCAAGCCAGGTCACATTTTCCCACATTGACACAGCCTCCAGTACAGGAAACAAGCCCAATGCAGCGGAGTCTCCACACCAGCTGAGCCTGGCTGCACCCCTCACTATCTGTGACTACAGGCAGGCCCCCTGGCCTTTCTGGAACCCCTCACTTACTCTGTGAAATGCAGCAGTCATACTTGTTCTGGTGACCGCCCCCCCCAAGCTGCCTGAGGGTCATGAGCACAGACTCCAGGCAAATGCTTTTTTGGCATTGCAAGCCAAGGATGGCTAGGATTGCCAATGATGACTGAACACATTGGGGTCTTAAGGAACCTTCAGTTCCTTTTTTTTAAGTTTATTTATTTTGAGAGAGAGAGTGCATGCAAGAGCAGGATAGGGGCAGAGAGAGAGAGAGGGAGAGAGAGAATCCCAAGCACAAGGTAAGTCCTCATTAAGGAATTGCTATATATACATATATATAGCATATATATATACACATATATATAGCATATATATAGCATATATATAGCATATATATAGCATATATATACACATATATATAGCATATATATACACATATATATAGCATATATATACACATATATATAGCATATATATACACATATATAGCATATATACACACATATATACACATATATATAGCATATATATATAGCATATATATACACATAAATATATGCTATATATATAGCATTTATATATATACATATATAGCATATATATATACACAAGTATATGTGTGTATACACACACACACACACATATATAGCGCATATATATATATATATATATATATATATATATATAGGCTCTATCTCAGGAACCAAGAGATCATCACCTGAGCCAAAATCAACAGTTGGTTACTTAACCGACTGAGCCCACTCAGGCACCCCAAGGAATCTTCAGTTCTAACAAGACTCTCAAAATCCTGGTTTCCTCATTAAGATATCCCTGTTTTGTTAGTCCTACACATTCCATAGCCCTATAATTCAAACATCTAATCTTCCTAGGTTTTAAAACTGTCCAGGGGGCTGGATACACCAGATAGCGTGGTAATGAAGAAGCCAAATATAGAGAACAAGTGTTTAATCCGCTGGAACAACAGTTTAGGCATAGAAACAGGCTAATGTGTTATAATGGTGATGACAAGGGGCACCTGGGTGGCTTAGTCAGTTAAGCGTCCGACTTCGGCTCAGGGCATGATCTCACAGTCCATGAGTTCGAGCCCTGCGTCAGGCTCTGTGCTGACAGCTCAGAGCCTAGAGCCTGCTTCCAATTCTGTGTCTCCCTCTCTCTCTGCCCCTTCCCTGCTGGTGCTCTGTCTCTCTCTGTCTCAAAAATAAATAAAAACATTTAAAAATTTTTAAAAAATGGTGATGACAAGAGGGAGAGAGATGTGGATTTAACACAAAGTGGGCTTTATAATGCTCTTTACAAGTATAGAGCTCAATTTTAGGGAAGAAGGGGCTATCAGCTTTTGACAAATGCGAACCACTGATGCCTACTGCAGATTCTGATACGCCTCGGGCATTCGGGTGGGATGGTGGGGAGAAGAACTGTGTGTATGTACTTATGCATTTTGGAAAAATGTCCTGGGTAATTGTTACATTGTCTCTCTCCTCCAATCCCTCCATGGTTGAGAACTCCTGCTTAACATCATATGCTCCATATTATTTACATAGCCAAACTAGGGAAGTAGCCCAAGTATCCATCAACTGATGAATGGATAAAGAAGTGACATATATGAAAGAGTATTATATATAGTATATATAATAACACATACATAATACTAATATAATACTATTATTATATTATAATAGTATAATATAAAAGAAAAATTTTTTAAAAAGAATGAAATCTTGTCATCTGCAACACATGGATGGAGCGAGAGAGTATAATGCTAAGCAAAATAAGTCAGAGAAAGACAAATACCATATGATTTTACTCACGTGGAATGTGAGAAACAAAACAAATGAGCAAGAAAAGCAAAAGAGAGAGGCAAACCAGAAACAGACCCTTAACTATAGAGAACAACCTGGTGGTTGCCAGAGGGGAGGGAGGATGGGCGAAGTAGGGGATGGGGATTAAAGAGTACACTTATCATGATGAAAAAACTGAAACAAAATTATTTAAAAAATAAAATTATGCACTCCATATAGACACCCGGTGAACTAAGCCTGGCTTATTTAACCTCCAGTTCAACTCCTGAGCATCAAACATCCTCCAGTCTGCAGAGCTGACTTTCCCACATGGTCTCCACCTATTAGTTATAATAACAATGGTAACAAGATGAATACCTTCTAGACACACAATACCTCACCATTGGTGAAACCCCTTCCCATGTAACTATTTTATTTGATCCTCACCACCTTATCCCCATCTGACAGAAAGGAGCTTGTGACTCAGAGGGGCGAAGCAACTTGCCTGAGGTCACATAGCCAAGAAGGGACTTGAGTTAAATCCAAGTCTCCCAGATCTATAGCTACAGTTCTCTCCACTTCTGCCCCACAAATAAAAAAGGAACTATTAGTGCTGCTGCTCAACCCTTCATCTGTTTTAAACACTACTAGTTATTATGTGGTAGATACTGAGCTAATCATTTTACATATAGTATATAGCTTATTTCCCAAACAACCCTTCAAGGTAAGTATTACTGCCCCATTTTACAGCTAAAAACACTGAAGCTCAGAGTTGAAGAGACTTACCCAAAACTGCCATCGGTTTAGACATCCCCTCCTCCCTGATTCCTGCTCTTGACAGGTATGTCTGCACCAAGGATCTGCTTTGTGACCCCACAGCACTATCACACTGTGTTGACAGCAGTTGTTCAGACACGTGTCCTGTCCACGACTGTGGTCTCTCCAAATGCAGAGCTATGTCTGATCCCAAGGTCGCTTGCAACAATCCCAGGGCTCACACACACTATGTGTGTGTATAAGTATCATAGAGCTCAAAGAATACGCCCAGAACTGGATTTTGAACACAAATCTTTCTGATCCCTGAATATCTTATTTGGTTCTATCAAAAACAGCCCCCAAACAGGCCAGGCATAAACCCAGATTCTGTCCTGAGAAAACTGTCCTTCTTTCCGAAGTGAGTCTAGCCATTTCTCTAACCAGACCTAAAGGTGTAGCTGGCCTTCTAACAAGAGAATGCCAACCCTGTCCCCAAAGATCACAGCACCTGGGTGAGACCAGAGCTGGCTAGGAATAATTAGCAAATTCTTCCTCCAGTCTCTGCATTAGGAAAAAGAAGTTCCAATTACAAATGTGCTGAGAAAATCGCTACTCAAATGCACAGAGTGATTTTCAAGGCATTGACACCTCCCTGGTATGCTTGCTTATTAGATACAGGGGTTGAGGAGGATGAAGGAGTATTTAAAAGCTAGTTTTCAGACCAATGAATCTGAAGAAATTCTCTTTATTGGTCTGCAAGAGGAGGTGGGGATGGGGGGAGCAGAACCATATCTGATAAAGGAGATTAAATGGCCTTATACATCTGACAGCAAAGAACAGTCCCCATGGGAATCCCAAATCCTGCTGGTGCTAATAAAGTGCACGATATTACTCCGGTAATACAGTGTACAATATAAGGCGTCCAGATGCCGGGGCCAGAGCCACGACCTACATCTTCCGCAAACCAATTTTCTGCTGGGTTGGATGTGTAAAAAAGAATCCAAATACAGATTTTTTTTTTTTTTTTTTTTTTCATCGCAAGAAGAATTGCTTCTCTGGCTTTTTTCCCTTGGCCTGTCTGCTCCTCCCACCCCTGCGTTCTCAAAGTGGGAATTACTTCTAATCCACTCACAGGAGAAATCACTGCCTCACCCAAGTGTGGGCTATTACGGAACAAGTGGGCTGCTTGTGGGCTTCCCAGTAGCCATGGGGTCCAGGGGAACACACGTAGGATTTGCAATCACACACGCTAGGTTCAAATCCTCATTCTTCCATTTATAAGCTATGTCTCCTTGAGCAGAGTTCCCCTTGTTTCTCTAAGCACGATTCCTCACGCCCCTTACAGAAGTGCCCTGTGTGTTAAAGATACCGCATATGAAGTGCCTAGCACAACACAGGAGGTGTTTCACTGGCAATAACAACCAGCAGCAGTGGTACCAGCAGCTGCTGTTACCTAAAGCTTAAAGGCAACCTCTTAGAGGAAGAGCTCTCTTTTGGCAAGGAGTTTAGGGATTGAAAGCATTGAAGCTTATTAATAAGATGAACAGCAACAGTGCTTTATCTATTACCAGCTCCCGAGCATCTGCTGAACGTGACGTTATAAGCATTGTCATAAGCATCGAGAAAATGCTTATAAGGGAGCCCAGTCGCTCCCTTCCAAAACCTTGTAGACCAGTGGGGAAGCTGAGCAATGTCACGGCACACGGTGCATGATACCATGTCCCCAGCAATTTAACATCAGTCACCTCATTTGACCCTCCCAGGAACTGCACAAAGTAGGCAAGACATGCGTTGTTAATCCCCACTTAGTAGGCAACAAAACAAAACAAAACAAAAAATACAAGATAGAAGAAGCAGCCCAGAGAGATGGAGTGGATTGGCTAAATTGGTACGTGAGGCAGAGTCAGAGTTGGGCAGGTCTTCTAAATGCTCATTTCCAGTCCTCGGGCCTGAACCACTCTGGGATGGCTCTGGCTTGGCCTGTGATCAGAACACCAGCTCTGGCCCTCTCAGAATTCATGACATTTCCACTGCCCACGATTATTCTGTTCAAAAATGTTGGAGACTTCTCAGACCCAGCCCAGGGTGGCATATGAGACATGCTATCCTAGTGTTACTTGGCTGATTATAATAAGGATGATAACAACAGATATATAATATCCTTCCTTTGTAGCACAATTTTTAGTTCAAACAGTGCTCTCCTATGTGCCGACACTAGTGAATGAGTGTGTGTGTGTGTGTGTGTGTGTTTTACTGTTAAAAGTAGATGTTATTATCCCATGTCACAGGGGATGCAAAGGAGGTTCTGAGAAGTTTACTTTCTCCAAGTCACCAATGAAGTAAAGCACACAGGCCAGGCTCAAGGTAGCTGTCTAGAAGTCCAAGCCTTGGGCTCTTCTTACTGACATGCAGTCATCTGATTCATCACAGGTATGATGTGAATCCTCAGAATCTACACAGTGGGTGATAGTTCCCTCATCAGAGCACTCTGGAATGCAGTGAACAGTTAAGAGAATAAATGAAAATGCCCTCCATCTCCTCCTCAAAAATAGTTGACATGCATTGAATGCCTGCTCCGTCAAAGGCACTTTGCCAAATGCTTTCCACGGACTATTTTGTATCATCCTTAACAGGTGGGCTCCATGATCAGCTTTACTTTACAAACAGACTTAGAGAGGTGAACTAACTTGCTCTGGGAACAGGGTGGTGTAGTTTGGATTTGAACTCAGGCAGCGTGGCCCCCACAGACACTAACGATAGTATCCTTTGTTTAATCATCGGCACAATCTCCGACCAGTGTCTTAATGGAGAAACCCATTGTTCACTGATCGCCACTAACTGCCAGGCACAGCCCTCAAAAGCTAGTTATATTTGCTCATTAAATCCTCATAAGCATTCTATAAGGTAGACATTACTGCCCCATTTTACAGAGGAGGATAACCGTGGCCAAGAGATGTTGACGGTTTGCCTAAGATTGCAGAACCTGCTAAAAGCAGAAGCATTTTCAAGCACAGAAACACCCGGGGAAATGTTCAGTCTTCCTTCAACAACTCTGAAATCTCCTAAAAGTAAGTAATCTGAAATACACAAAGGAGAAAGGTGCGAAGAAGGAAACTGGAGGCAACAGAGCCAAAGGCCTGTAGCATTCTAACTGCACAGCTCTCCAAAATCAGTAGAGTTTGCAAAAGACTGGATTTGTCTGGAAAGGCTCTGTGGAGGAAGCAGAACTCCAAGTGGGCCTTGAGGCCTGGAGGAGATTTGGATGGGCAAGGTATCCCAGAAAAGCATATTAAAAATTGAAGTTGGGGGTCCAGAAATAGATCCAAGTAGCAAAGGGGAGCCACAGCAATTTGCAAATGGTGGAGGAGGCCTATTTTGTAGGGTTAAAGTTTGTGGCCAACACAGTGTTTAAGCCCCACACCCACAGCAGACTGAAATCTCTTTGTTCTCCTTTAGCATGCAGCCCACCAGGAGTGGCAATGGAAAAAAGGCACAGGAAGAAAATAAACCAAGAAGGAAAAGATAACACACACATCTCATGTGGGCCTTCAGGAAGGATGGGAGAAGCAGGGCAGGGAGAGGGAGAAGCACCAGCCAGCCTCAGTTCTTCCTTTGCTCATCCCTCCCCCTTCTTTTCCCTTCCCTCCCCCGTTTCCTGCATGCAGCAGCAAATGTATGAATGCTTGGATGGCTTGGCAAAACACTATCCAAGATTTATTTCTGTTGGACAATCTTGCATTCTTTTTTTTTCCCCCTGCTGACAACTCTGTCAACAGCAGGCTGTTGTGAGGCTGTGAATTTGGAAATCACGTACTTGATACAGACATTGTTGCAATGATACAAACCAGACTAAGAAAGTGGACTCCTGAGATCAGGGAGACCTGCAGACCTACTTGGTTCATTACCTGGGAGTCACCGGGACCTCAGGGCTTGGCGAAGAGACCATCTGGGGAGGGGGCGGGGGCGGGGGCAGAGGTCCTGGGCGTGTGGTCAGTTCAAGGCAAGGAGATGGTTCCAGTAGTTCAAAAGCTAGATCTGTTTGTACGAGCTCCAACAGTAGCTTTGAATTGCTTTGAAACTCCAGTGTTGATAAGCCACTAGGTAGCGGGGTACTGGGTAATAAATGTGAAAAATGTTTTGTCGAGTGCAGATTTCTATATCAGTGTAAAGGATTGTATTTATTACCTTTTTGTGAAAGGAAGGAAACGTATTTTATGTCTGTTTTTGGAAATTAGGCATATATAAGGACAAATAGACTTAGAAGCATAGAATTTCAGAGCTGGAAAGAAATTCATTCATTCCATCAGCAGGCATTTAGAGCCTGCATCTGGGAATCGGGCCCTGTGTGGGCTCTGGGGAGGTGGAGAAGAACCAGCCCCAGGCCCCTGAGGACTCCACAGGCAGTGATCAGGGCAGGGACAGGGGAGGCACTGGAGGTGACAGGAATGCAGGATGGGCCTGGGGGGCAGCTCCACCAGCCAGGGCATCAAGAAAAGCTTTCCTCTGGAAAGGAAATTAGGTCTGAATTCCAAAGGAGGATGTGACCAGGCAGAGATGAGAGATCAGGGTAGAAAGGGAGCTATGGGGGCATATTAAGCACAGGATGAACAACGGCATGGACTCCGACCTCTTTATTTCACCGATGTGAAAACCGAGGCTCAGAGAGGTAAGTTAACGTATTCAAATCACCCAGGCAGTAAGCGGTACAACTAGCATTCACTCTAAGGCTTGCTTGTAACAACTTCATTACACTGTTTACATATGAAACATGGAGTATAATACCTTCATTTAAAGGGTCAGTAACTTACCCACAACCACAGAGTCAGTTAATGGCAGACTTGAGATTAGAGCCCAGGTCTTCCCCTTCCAGGTCCAGTGCCCATTTCGTGGTGCTGTTCAGACTCTACACACCTCCCAGTCCTGCCGGGTCCAGAATTCCCCACCACATCCTTGCTCCTGGAGCCTTCCCATGGCTCCCTCACTGTGGAACTCAGTCATCAAGACTGATGCTTTCATTTCTTTTTCATTAAGTTGACAAAAAGAATGAGGTCACTCTCCCTTCTGGTGCCATTTCCCACCCTTGGAAACTCCCAAGGTCAGAAGGTCATCAGGCATTCTCACTTCCAAGCCATCCACTTAAAGGCCAGCTGGACTGGGAATAAAACACCTCGGTGTCAGGCATTTAATTTTTAAAGGGAGAGCAAAATGGCGAGAAGACTTTAAAAATTGCTCTCAGCTTTCTGTGTAATCGCCAGCGGGCTGGAGGTCACCACCAATCCCCACATCTCTTGAGACTCTCCAGCTTAGAGGAGCAGGCGGAGTATTTGTTCCCGGAGTCAGAGAAAATTGCAGACCCGACCCCACCTTCCTTGTACTCAGAACAGACTGACCTCTACAACAAAACCCAACTCCTTATTTAACGTTCAGCTCCCTCCAAAGCCTCAACCACTGACAAAGAACCAATACAAAGGACAAAGCAGCACCCTCTTAGAAGGATTCTTAAGAAGGTCCTGGTATGTTATGACACCCAGGTTTGCAGGAAGACAGCATCTCCAGGTAAATGCCTGATCCTGAGAATCACAGCTGAATGGGAAGCAGACATACAACCAAATGCAGCAACAAAGTAAGTGTTTATTAAACTTAGGCTGCGCTAAGCTCCAAAGAGGTGTAACACAATCATGCTAACATTGATTGGATGTCTACAATAGCATAGATCCTCTCCATATAATCTCTCTGCATCTCCCAACAGCTCTGCCAGGTAGGAATTACAGCATCATGGTTGGCAATATGATGTGATGGTTAATACTGTGGGATCCAGAGCCAGACAGACTGGGTTTGAATCCCACTTCAGTCCCTTATTAAGTGTGTGACCATGAGCAAGTCACGTAACCTCTGTGCCAATGTGTCCTCAGCTGTGTAACAGGGGTGACTATAGTAGCAAGTTCACAGGATTATAGTGAGGAGGGTCAAACACTCAGAAGAGTGCCTGGCACGTGCAATGATTCAGTAGGTGTTAGTTGTCTTTGTCAACTCTATCGTGTATTTGGGGAAACAGTCCAGAGACAGTGAGTGAACTGCTACAGTCAGTTGGTTGGAGAGGCTAGAAGTGAAATTTGGGGGTTTTTCACCTGTAGCTCAGCTCATATATTGCCTTAGAATATTTTTATTTGTTTTACTTTACTTACTTTGAGAGCGTGAGAGTGGGGGAGGGGGCAGAGAGAGAGAGAGAGAGAGAGAGAGAGAGAGAGAGACACCCAAGCATGCTCTGCATTCGATGTGGGACTTGATCTCAGGAACTGTGAGACTATGACTTGAGCTGAAACCAAGAGTCCGAGGCTTAACCAACTGAGCTATCCAGTCACCCTTGCCTTAGGATATTTTAATTGATAACATTATTACTGTAACATTATGTATCTTTGGCAGAGCACAGGAGGATTAGTTCTATTTCAAAGGTAATGAACTTGAGATTTAGCAAAGGGAGCTGATTGGGCCAAGGCCATATATGTGACAACGGGCAAAGCCAGATACTGAACTTGGGTCTTAGGAGAGCTCACCAATCCACCACACCGCAGGGAGGGGAAGGGAGAAGCAGAGTGGGACTGGGCAAGTTAAGTGGGTGAGAAACAAGATGGCAGACTTGGCAACAGAGGTGTGAGGAGAGGAAGGCTGGATGGAGGTGCAAACCATGAGCTCGAGGTCCTACACTGGCACTGTATAACGATTATATTATTGAGCAAGATGATTTCCAACCACAAGGTTTGAAACAGAGTTTACTTTGTGCTCTGTGATGACCACCCTGTCTGAGAAAGAGCATGCTTAGCTTGGAGAGCAAAGGGCACATCCCCTTGCTGGGTGGGCTTCCCCAGGACAAACTGCAGCCTCCTACCTGCCACTCCTGAGCGTGGCCAGGATGTGCTGACATCTGAGTTGACCCACTGCCCCCATGACTCCCTTGTGAACCATCAAGGAACTCATTCTGCACTGTGCCCCACATCGAAGCTGAAAGGAAGAAGAGCCTGTGACCCTGTAGAGCTTGAGTCCAATGGAGGAGAAGCATGTTGAACATGGGAAGTATTGCCTGATGAAGTATAAGGTGCTGCGGGAGCAGAGAAGAGAGAGCCTAACTCTGCCTCAGTAGGTGAGCAGAAGCGGCACTCAGAGAAGGTGATGTCTGAGTGGAATTTTGATGAATAGGATGGTCCTGAAAGATGGAGAGTAACAAGTGACAGGGATGGCACTACATGCAGGTGCAGGGAACAGCACGAACAAAGGCTCTGCACAAATGTTTCCTCCTCAGAGCAGTTGCCCCCGACCATTCACATATAATAACAAATTCTTCGTTCCCTGCTTTATTTCTCTTCGCCTATACTATTTATGACATTATATCGTCTACTTGTTTATTATCCATCTCTCACTGGATATAAGCACCATCAAAGCAGACTTCTGTTTTCTGTGTTTCTGTACCCCACTGCCTACAACCATATGTGGCACCCAGTGGGTACTCAATAAATATCTATGGAACAAATGAGCAAGTTGCAGGTAGGTGTGGCTAAGAACGCCATGCAAATGCTTGTATTCTTGCATCTTTAATGTGAAGCAGGATTTAGGGACCATTTTCTTTTCTTTTTTTAAATTTTTTTTAACGTTTATTTATTTTTGAGACAGAGAGAGACAGAGCATGAACGGGGGAGGGTCAGAGAGAGGGAGATACAGAATCTGAAACAGGCTCCAGGCTCTGAGCTGTCAGCACAGAGCCCGACGCGGGGCTCGAACTCACGGACCGCGAGATCATGACCTGAGCCGAAGTCGGCCGCTTAACCCACTGAGCCACCCAGGCACGCCTCTTTTTTTTTTTTTTTTTAAGTTTTATTTATTTTGAGACAGACACAGCACAAGTGGGGGAGGGGCAGAGAGAGACAGAGAGAGAGGGAGAGAGAATCTCAAGCAGGCAATGCACTGCCAGCACAGAGCCTGATGTGGGCTCAACCCCACAAAGCTGTGAGATTGTGAACTGAGCTGAAACCAAGTTGGACACTTAACTGTGCCACCCAGGTGCTCCTAAGGGACCATTTTCTTAATCACGTCTCTCTTTCTCTCCCCATCCTCCTAACATAAAATACATGGATTGAAGTGTGGAGAGGAGGAGGAGAAAGGAGCTGACATTTACTGAGTACTGACTATGGTGATAGTTCACATAATTTCAGTCTCCGTAACAACTTCTGAGTAGGTATCGCTCTCCCTAATTTATAGTAAAGAAATTCTAGCTGCACGTGATTTACTCATTCTCCCAGCTGCTGCCGAGGGAAGAGGCAGGGCTGGGGTTTGAACACACGTCTGCCTAATCCCCCAGGGCATGCCCAGTGACCATACGGAGCCCCCTCTGGAACCCTGTCTGCAATGAGATACTGTAAGCTGTGTGCAGTATGAGGACCTGGCAGGAAGTTCCCCTGCTTCCAAAGTGCCTGCTCTTATCCAGGTCTTTTCATTAGCTCACTAATTCTCTCGATAATCTCTGGTGCAAAGTATTCACACCCCCTTTAATTGTGTCAGGAGATAGTTTCTGGAACTGAGTCACTTCACCTGGCTGGCGAAGAGGGTAGGGAAGCAGCATATTGGAACCTGGCTTCCAGGAGGTCTGACTCCCAAACCTGTGATCTTCCCCCCAAGCTACTGTGAGCCACAGACCAGAGGAATTTGAAATCTCAAAAGAAATCTCCATTTCAGTTCCTGGAACACATGACAGTTTCTCACCCCAGATTGTTCTCAGCTCAGTATGAAAACATGTAACAGGGTATGAATGCCTGAGTGAAAGAAAGACCTAAACTTAAATTATTCCAGAAAGGCACGCTATTGTCAGTGATTGACAACCAGTCTCGACTCTCACCAGTGACAGCCACACACAAAGTAAGCCTTCAAAAAGAGCTTGGTTCTCTTCAATTAGCAGAGCTGAAATGAAACCACTTAGAAAATTATACTATTGGGCAACTGGTGGGTTTTAAACATAATGAGAAAAATAAAGGCTAGACTGATGTTTACCATCAGCCGAGCTAGAAACGTCAGATGTGCCAGGACTCAGGCCCACACATTCTCCCTGTCTGCCTCTGTGCCACAGCTCCAACCCCACAGCTATTCATTCTTTCGTTCCTGTACCAAATATACATTGGTTCCCTACTGCCAAGGACTGGAGCTACAATGGGGAGCAAAACGGATGTGGTCACGCCTCCTGCTGCTTCCAGACAAGTAAACAGGGCCGCAGTACCCTGTGGTAGGTGACATAATGGGGATAATGCAGGGTGCTCAGAGGCATGGCACAGACACAGGACTGAAAAACTGAAATTTCACACTGAGGGGAAAACAGTCCTGAAGGGGCAGAAAAGCCTACCCAGCAGGCTGCATGCTCAGCCATCGGGAGAAGGCCAAGGGTGGTCAGGGCAGGGGCCGGGCAGCCATGGAAGGCAGGGGCCCTCATCCTGCTGGGCCCATCTGTCTATTCCCCGGGAGTGCTAGAATTACAGCTCTGGAAAGCTGGAAGAAGTTCAAGTGTCTCAGCACCATTCATTCAACAAAACATGTCCCAGATATGCAACGGTTCAGGAGGACACAAGAGCATAGCACACACAAGGACCTGCAAGTGATTCCCTGGGCCTCGGTGGCCCAGGCTGATCAAAGAAGGCCAGGGATGGGAAAGGTTTGCGCTTTATCCTGAGGCAACGGGGAGCCACTGAGGGCTTGAGGCAGAGGAAGTAACACCCTCAGATTTGGGATTTGCCAGGTACCATTCTGAGAGTGAGATACAGAGGCGGGGCCCTGAGCTCTGAATGACTCACTCCAGAGCCTCTGACCTTAACCAGGTCCCATATTTGTGGGGTTCCTGGAATCTGTAGGGCCAAGACCTCGAAGAAATGGACAAGAGGTGTTTATCTGGCTGAAGGAAAACTCTAAGACTTGCTTCTCAGATCTGGATCTCAGGGGAATAGGAAGACAGCAAGGACGGCCTTGTCTCCATAATTAGCTGTTTACTGGTGGACCGGCCTACGCCCCTCCCCCAAGCCTCCGCAACTACATCTCTGTGAGGGTTGGAGGGTTAGGCAGCTAATTACAAACGACAATCACCCACATTCAATGAAATGTTACCCTGGGCCAAGTGCTCACTTGATTCAATGCCCACAAGCACCCTGTGAAGTGGTTCCAGTTACAACCATCCTCATTTTACGGCAGTGCAAACTGAACTTTGGAGACACTTCACAGCCTGATGAGAGTTGGATAGTTTAAGCAAGTTGTAGAACCAGGATTCGAACCCAGCATGTCAAGGGTTTGGCCATGAAAACACCCTATTTTGAGGCCCTCGTCAATTTTTTTTTGTAAGGATTTTCTGAGCACCTAGGCTGTGAGGGTGAAGAGATAAGGAGGCAGGGTTCCTTCAGGGACAGACACATATTCTTTCCCAGGGTGGGGGCCCTGAATTCTAGTCCCGCCTGGGTCATGAACCGTGTCTCCACATGGAGAGTGTGCGGGGTGTGTATAGACAGAGGGGTGGATGAGGTGGGTGTGACAAAATCCTCCCTCTCAGTCTCCCCCCCACACCCCTCCCCTTACTGTGGAATCAGTCTGTGCCCATGGGATGTCACAGACAACCCAGGACTGAGATGCCCAACACCTGGCACAGTTCAAAGAGCAGCATCCTCCCAGTGAACTTAACCTGAGTCAGCCAGACACCCAAATAAAGGGCTGATGGGGCGGCTGGGTCCTTATTGGGCGGATCCAGCCACCACAGTCTGGATAGAAGGTGCCCCTACAGCTCTCAGAGCCAGGCCACTCATGGTGGACAGCGCCCAGAAAGCCAGTCTGAGACAGGGATCTCTGCCTTAGAGGTCAAGAGATTGGGTCAGACCTGGGACTAAAGTGCCCCTGGAGGCAAGCTTAGTTAAGCTGCTCCAAACCACAGACAGCAGTATACTGTCCAATTAGAGCTAATCAGCCACCTGTGGGGTAGGGGAGGCAGAAAGGCCAGAGAGGGGCTGTCGGGAGGCCTGTGCCTCCCTTTGCTCCACCAACCCCCCCCCCCCCGCCCCGCCCACCTGGCTGTGCCTGCAGGAGCCAAGGCCGGCAGACCTGCCCTCCCACCTCCAGGTAACCCACTCTGCTCTGACTAATGAGCCAAATCCTGTGACGGAGGGTACAACCTGCTGAGAAATGTTTTCTCCCTTCTTCTAATAAACTTTTCAAAAAGGCTCCTGAGATCCACGGCTGGATTCTCCCATGAACACAGCCCCAGGTGTCTAGGGGACAGAGGCACACAGTAACAGCTCATTTAGCAGGGAACAAATGGCCTCCTTTCAGGCCAATAAATGAAACATTATGCACTCAGACAAGCTCTGGGACCCAAGACGGGTGTTGGTCAGAAAGACAAGCAGAGGACACAGCACCCACTCCTTTGAAAAATCCCCTGATTGCTTCGGGGGTAAAAAAACGATGAAAGATGATGTTCCCTTCAAACAACCCAGAAGGCAAAATGCAAAAGTGTTGGTTGGAGTAAAATACTGAAATCAAAATGATTATTAATGGTAATAATAGCTTATATGTGTACGTCCAGTCCCTTGTCATTCATAATTCTCTTTCACATGCATCACCTCTTTGAAGCCTCATGGCAATTCTATGAAGCAAGAAAGGTGAGAGACAGCACCCCACTTCACAGAGAAGAATTTGGGGAGGCGGAGAGATTAAGCCCAATGTCACACAAGTCAAATGTCAATGCCACAGTTCAAACCAAGGCTTCTAATTCCAAATCCACTACACTTTCCATATTTGGACAGCAAATCCAAATTTTGTTATGTTCCTTTTACACTTTTTAAGAAACCGTATTGTATTAGGGCTGGAAAGGTTCTTAATAATCACTGGAAACCCAGAACCCAAAGACATAAAAAAACATACTCAAGGTCAAACATCAAAGTAGGACAGGTCCTTGGTCTCCATACTCCCTCCTGGTCAATGTTCTTCTGACTTTGCTTCCATTCAGGCCCAGTTACAAGAAATATTTCTATAGAAATGAGCAATACAAATATTTTCTTTTATGCTGTCCTCTTAAAAACAGTAGATGTCAATGACAAACATTTCCTTTTGACACAAGTCTTTATTCCTAATAAGTCAATAATATTAATGTGGTGGTAGAAACAAGTGCAGGAGGGAATCAGTAGATTTCCCTGCATGCAGTAGGGGTTCAATAAATGTTTGCTGGGTTGTATTTAGTGTGGCATGAGTGTGGACCCACAAGGAAAAGAGAGAAAGAGAAGGTATTTTGTACACACATAGATGGAAAGGTATCTACTCTGTGTAAGAAAGACACTGTGCCAGGAGTTTGGCACAAAGAAGACATTTGCCATATTCCAAGCTGGTTTTCGACATCAGCTTGATGCTCCGACTGTCTTAACACTGCACGCTCACAGAGAGAACACAGCGGGATGCGTGCTTCCAGGCAATCCCTTGGAAAATGTTTGACCTTCACTGAAGCTTTGACATTGTTTTCAGTGTCACCTCACTGTCTTTTTTTTTTTTTTTTTTTTTTTAGGAAAAAATTCTAGAGCAAAGTATGTAAAGGAGGAGGAACTGTTAGTAAAATCCTAGTGGCAGTGCAATTACTGAAACCTGTTGTCAGGAGGCATTGTCTCACACTGTCACTGAACTGCTCTGTAAGGGATTCTCCCTGATGGTAACTTCTGTTAATTTCTGTCTAGTTTCACTCTTCCTCTCAATCCACTGGAGGTTTCAAAGTATTGGCGGGGGGGGGCGGGGGGGGGGTTGTTCTACAGGAGGCAGGAAATGTCACAGATCACCACTTTACACTTTGGTCTACAAAGTGTGCTAGTGATCACTACCATTCACTGAACACCTGCAATTATAATGATTATCATATAACCAAAAGGACAGCCAAATTTTATTGAGTGTCTACTATGTGTTTCATTCTAAGCACCTCACATGCATTAGTTTATTTAGCCTTTGTACAACAACTCTGTGATGTTTAATTTGTCTAAAGCTACTTAACTACACGGTGGCAAAGTCAGATTACAACTTTGAAGCCCATGTCCCTCACCAGACAGGGATCCTTCGTTCTTTTATTCATTTGCATGACCACTATGTACCAGGCCTTGTGCTAGCTACTAGGATACAGAGATAAAAGATAAAGATCATTCTCTTGGGCAGCTTGCACTCACATGAGCAGACAGATAAATGAGGAGCCACATATTAGGTGCAGTGACAGAAGTGTTTGCTGGGTGCTTTGGGAATATCCAGCAAGGATACCTAATCCAATCTAGGAGACAAAAAAGATTTCCCAGAGGAAATGGTGCCTCAGTCTTGAAGAGTAGGGAGAAGTCTGCTAAATGAAGGGGGCATGAAGGACCCTGTACTCATGGTGTGGGGAGAGGAACACAGCAGGCAGAGAGACGTGGAGACATGGGAGAGCACAGGACTGCTCAAGAGTCTTCCCAGCAATCCAGAATGGATTGCACCCAGAACAGAAAGCCAGATGGCAAACAGAAAGAGGACAGGAGAGGAATGAGGCCGAAAGACAGGGTACAAACCGAGGAGGGGCTTCTCTGCCATGATAAGGAGTTTGAGTTTTATCCTGAAGGCCACGGTGGCCCCTGAGGGTTTGTAAGCAAGTGCATGGTGTTCAAGGGGAAGGCTTACTGCCTACTTGCCCTCCAGTGCCAGAAGGGAAGAGCAGGGCAGCCACACTTCCTTCCCCTCTCCTTAAAGGAAAGGAGCCGATTTATCTTTCGGGTGAAATCCAGAGAGGAGCTCAATCGTATGTGGCTACAGCAGATATGCCATAGACCCTGTCAGCACAATCCCAGCTGCACGTCTGTGCCCCTTACACTCTCCGTGAGACCCAGGAGTGACTACAGGGTGCTCTGGGACAGCAAGCAGGCACACGTGCATGAGACTTGGAGACAGAATCTGAAAGATAGCCAGCGTCTGCCATGTGCACAGAGAGTAACTCTTCTGGGGCAGCTCAGACAAAGATCCTCCCATGAGTCCCTAGCAACATGTCATCTCCACCCTAACAGTTCCATGGTGCGGTTGAGTAACTGTCCTCACATCCAAGCTTGGCTCCAGGTCCCTCCTAGAATGCGGTAGGCTACCCAATACCCATTAATATGTCCCTTTCCGCTTACACTGTGTCATCTCTCACTAAGAACCTAATTGATACAACAGCTCCTTTCCTTCTCTCTTTTAAAGCTGCCTGACCTCAGAGATAGTCATGCGCTGCTCACCCAAGAAACAAGCCTACAAGGCCACTCGAGCCCCTACAGGCGGAAACGGAGACCTGCATATATCCAGCTCAGACCAAATGAAAAAGAAAGTTCAGGAGACCTCATGTGGCTACACAACCCAAACAATCCCCAAGCAAGCTTTTTTTTTTTTTTTAATATATTTTTTTAACGTTTTATTTATTTTTGAGACAGGGAGAGACAGAGCATGAACAGGGGAGGGTCAGAGAGAGGGAGACACAGAATCCGAAACAGGCTCCAGGCTCTGAGCTGTCAGCACAGAGCCCGACACGGGGCTCGAACTCGCAGACCTCGAGATCATGACCTGAGCCGAAGTCGGCCACTTAACCGGCTGAGCCACCCAGGCGCCACCCCAAGCAAGCTTTAACAGAAATAAGACCCGGTCTTCATCTTTGTCTAACCCCAGTGTTTGTCTCCCATTTGGTTTTTTACCCAGAAGGAGAAATGGCATCTTTAAATATTACCCCCACCCATCAAAACCCTCCCCCAAGTGAAATAAAAGAGATCACATTTGTGCCTCGGAAGCAGGGAAACCCATTAGAAATCGCCATTAGGCTGAAATAAACCCAATTCCAGAGTGAGTCCGGAATAAGGAAGGAGATGCTTCTGTGTTAATCAGAGAGGCAATGGGATTCCATGGGGTGCAGAAACTTCGGCTGAGATGCAATCTGTTGATTACCAGGAGACCCTTTTTGCAAAGGAGGTCACAGTCTCAAACTTGTATTATTGGCAGTTCACTCGTCTTATTTGCGGGGGGTTGATTTTCCCCTTGACTCTCACTGAGTTGCCAACACACCTGCTTCCAGAGCATTTGGTCTCCTCACCTGGACCTCTTAGAGCTGAGAATGGAGGATAAGAAATAGGAATAATTAGCCTTGAGTGGGGCCACAGAGGACTACATGGGGCATGTGCGAAATGAAAGAAAAGCAGCCAGAACACCCCAACGTCTCTAGTCCCTGGGCTCTGTGGCATCAGCCAGCTCGACAATCCTCCCTGCATTTTCTCACCACTAAAACAAGGAGAGGAAAGATTACAAATACAGCTGTCTTTATTGAGCAACTATTTTACATGCCACACAAGAGCAGGTAGTGAGGAAAAAAGTAGGCAACTGCACTCAAGAGTTGGCAATCTGGCAAGAAAGCTGAGAGGACATGGGGACTGATGAGAGTAGGTGTGACAGACACTGCTAGTGTATCCACTAACATCCGTTCTATATTCTAACATAGCACGCTGATTCTGGCACACGGTCACTCAGAATAAAAACAGTACTCCTTAGCCTCCCTTCTCCTAGGAGTGAAGATGCAAAAAGAAATTATGGGTGCAAGTTCTGGCCACACCCTTAAAAGAAATGGCAGGTTCTCCTCTGACCTCTTTTCTCTCTTCCAGCCCTCCAGTTTGAATGAGGATGTGGTGACATACCATCATGGGTCATGAAGATGACAGCAATGTCTTAGGGATGGAGAAGCAGCAACCTAGAAGGAGCCTGGACACCACATGACTTCGCAGTGTAGAGCTGCCCTATTCACTCAGACTTTTACAAGACTGAAACCTCCATTTCCACCATTCTAAAGATCTTTTAATCCATATTATTTAGGGTCTTGGCTATATACCTACATCCTAATTGATTAAGGTGACAGGCCACCGCTTTGCTTATCCAGCAATCTCACCTTCCCAGAAAACAGGTGGAAACAAAGAAACAAAAAATCCCTAATCTTGAGAAATTTAACAGTATACCACGGGGGAAGGGAAGGGAGGGAAAAAGTTACAAATAGAGAGGGAGGGAGGCAAACCATTAGAGACTCTTAAACAGGGAGAACAAACTGAGGGTTGAAGGGGGATTGTGGGGGAGAGGGGAAAGTGGGTGATGGGCACTGAGGAGGGAGTCCCTTGTTGGGATGAGCACTGGGTGCTGTATGGGAGCCCATTGGACAATAAATTACATTAAAATTTTTTACAAGAAGAAACAAAAAAGATCCCTAAGCAGCCACAGTTGCACTTTCACTGGAGGCTGATGCACCCAGGCCAAGACTTGGTTGGTGCTTAATGACCCTTATCATACCCACATTTCCAATGAGCATGATTCCTGACATACTAGTTCACAGCCAACACACAGATGGGTAGAAAGGGAAGGGGACTACTTTTAGAGGCAGATAAACTGACGGTACCAAGACATAGTGGCCCAATCTGACATGGAGGAAAAATATTGCAAAAGTATTTTTAAAAAGATATTAGAATCTAAAATCCAAACATCTGTAGGTCTCAGACCACTTGTATATAGGGACAAACAGTCCCGCATCACTAAGCAGTCCTTAAGATTACGAAGCATAGAGCCCAACACAATAATTGATGCTCATGATATTTCTAAAGTCACACTCATTTCAAAAAGAAGGGAAACGTGTAATTTATTTACAAATATTTCCAAAACATTAGTCACCTTGCAGCTTAGCTCATTTGAAACATTCCAGTCTATTAATGCCACATATATGTTATTTCATACAATTCAATGGTATATGAAATACATTTGAAGATCACACATGTAGTCAATGTTACAACCATGTACTCTGAACCTACACTTTTTCAGGTCTTGCCCTAGATGTGATGTCCTAGAAGTGAATCAGACACATCATTGATGTCTAGTGACTCATGGTTTAGTTTGGGCACAGACAAATAAAGAGATCATCACAACACTAGATCAAACCTCTAAGGAAAGAAAATCATATAAAATGTAGATGAAAGAAAAAAGATTGCTTTCTAGAATATGAAAGAAACCCTTACAAAATAAGAAAAAGACAAACCATCAAAAAGAAAAATGGACAAAGATGAATTAGCTGTCCACTGAGAAGCAAATCTAAATGCCCATTGAACATGAAATGATGCTCCTCCTTGGTAGACATACGAAAAATACAAAGTACATAGCAATAAGCTATCACTCGCTATCTAACCAGGTTAGCAAAAGTGAACGCTAACACTGCTCCAGGCAAAGATGTAAGAAAAAGAGTACTTTGTACATGTTGATGGAAATGTGAATTGTTGCATTCTCTTTGGAAAGATATATGGCACCATCTCCTAATACTTTACTTGTTAAATAGAATTTATTATCAAATTGGCTTCCATACAACACCCAGCGCTCATCCCAACAAGTGCCCTCCTCAATGCCCATCATCCACTTTCCATCTCCTAATACTTTAAATACTGCATATCCTTTGACTTAGAAATCTTCATTTTGTGAATCTACTCATAGAAGTTCAAGTATATCAATAGATAATGATAAATGTACAGGATGCTTATTTCAGCATTGTGTATAAAAATTGGGGGAACAAAAGTAAATGCTCATCAGTAGGGAAGTGCTTGAAAAATCTGTGGTGTATACATACCATTGAAACTTACTAAGCCATTGAAAAGAGTGACATACCTATACCAACTGATTGAGGTAGGACTGGTGTGTGTGGGGGGCAGAAGACAGTTCCCATAGTGTTTTAAGTGAGAAATGTAATATGCCAAGGAATACATATATGATCTCATCTTTTAAGTCAATGACAAAAATCCCATATGGGTGTATATACAGTGTGTGAATATATATGTGTAAATATTATGGGAGCCTAGGAAATATAAGGTATCTAAATTATTAGATTAGTTTATGGGATAAGGGACAGTAAATAAGCAAACAAAAAACCATGTTAAAAAATAGATGCACAGGATAAAAAGCAAATGGCTTTCACAATAAGGCAGAGTATATAAAATTATATCCAGGGGCGCCTGGGTGGCTCAGTCAGTTGAGCGTCCAACTTTGGCTCAGGTCATGATTTCACGGTTCATAGGTTTGAGCCCCGCATCGGGCTCTATGCTGACAGCTCAGAGCCACGAGCCTGCTTGGGATTCTGTCTTTCTCTCTCTCTCTCTCTGCCCCTCTCTTGCTCATGCTCTGTCTCTGTCCCTCAACAATAAATAAATGTTAAAAAATATTTTTTTAAATTATATCCATCTATATATGCTAGGATATAGGTCTAAGGAGACACAAGTTATAGATAACATGGTGGGAATTTCAAATGATCTTTACTAATTCCTTATATTTTTCTATATTTTCCCATTTTTCTACGTAACTTGTATTATTCATATGACTTGAAAAATTAATAAAGTGATTTTAAAAACTACCACTGTCAGTGCTGGTCAATATTCAGCAGAGTTAACTAAGAAAACTTCATGCAGAACTTGGCACCTGACCTCAGCTTTAAAAGACAATTGGATGGGGAAGAGATTTGAAAAAGGAGGGTGTTCCGGGCAGGAAGACCAGCAGAAGTACAAGCAGGGACATTGAAATAAACATGAGGACTAACCCTCAGGCAGTCTGCCCTATCCTGAATAGAAGATAAAGAAAAGGAACAAATGGCTGGAGTCCCATGACCATAAAGAAACCAAACAGACAGGTAGAAATGGCCACCACAACGCATGCACAAAAATGTCATTTTTAGAGTTCACATTAACAAAGGAAACAGCTTGCCTTCTTCAAGTTCTACAGATTGACAAATATTTTGAGTTCTTAGGACTCTGTCCATGGTGACACCATGTGTTTCGCTCAGATGTAAACTTCAGTTTGGTAACATTTTCATTTTAAACCCTCCTTCCTGTCAGTTTCCAGCTCGGCTGTAAATATTTGCTTGGAGAAAAAATGTCACTAAAGATCTGAGCTCAAGCTTCCAAAAAAAAAAAATGGTCATTTTGAAACAAGAAGAAGTCATATTCTGCACATTAATTAAACAAGAAGTCTCAAGACCTATGGCTCAGAGTTCATTTCAGGAAAAACAAAATCGTTTTTTATTTATTAAAAGCCTATGAATACAAATGAATTCTTTGTTTGGTATTCATTCTTGTTTAATTCTTGTCCCTTTGAGACAGGAACTTCATGTGCTTGGCTAGATAAATTGAAAGGTTGTCTAGTGTCGCTGGGTCTCCTGTCCTCCACAATCAGGCTGTTTCATAAACCAGCAAGTGAGCGATTATTAATGGTACAGGATTCCCGCGCTCTTGCTCACAAGGACAGAGTCCAAATGTCACCAGGTGACGGTCACTCCCTTCCCAAACCAACCAGTGTCATGTGGCACCCCAAGCTAAGTTGATTTCAACCTGAGAAACACTCCGTTCTCTCTTTTACAAGGTGCCTCCCACTCTCTGAAAATGGGGCTTAAAACTATGAGGAACCCAACATTCCTATTCCCACCAGCATATTAAGAAGTACAGCAGTTAATATTGTTATTCCATTTCCAGGAAACTGAAAGAGACGCACAGTCTTCAGGTGACCCTTCTGAGAGTTCACCACGGAAAGGAGTAGGAATATATTTACTAGACAAGGAATAAAGAATGTGCCAGCAAAAATATGAAAGGCATGTTTGCAGTGTGTGTATGTGATGTGAGTATAGTGCATATGTAATGTGAATAATGTGTGCATGTGTGTATGTAGACGGTGATGCTGTACAAGGCTGTGTGTGTGAGACTGTGTGATGCTGTATAAGGTTATATATATGTGAGAGAGAGAGAAGGTGTGTGTGTATGTGTGATGTTGTATAGGAGTGTAAGTGTGAGAGGGTGTGTGTATGTGTGATGTTGTATAAGGGTGTGTGTGTGAGAGATTGGGTGTGTATATGGGTGTGATGCTGTGTAAGGGTGTGTGTGAGAGGGTGTGTGTAAGTGTGTGATGTATGAGGGTGTATGTGTGTGTGAGAGAGAGGCTGTGTATATATGTGTGATGCTGTATACGGGTGTGTGTGTGTGAGAGAGAGAGAGGGTGGGTGTATGTGTGTGTGTAATGCTGTATAAGAGTGTGTGAGAGAGGGAATGTATATGTGTGTGATGCTCTATAAGGGTGTGTGTGTGAGAGGGTGTGTGTATATGTGTGAGGTTGTATAAGGGTGCATGTGTGAGAGAGTATGTGTATGTGTATGACGTTGTGTGTTAGGGTGTGTATTTGTGTGTGTGTGTGTGTGTAGAAGAAAACCAGAAAGGCAGGTTATGAAAGGCTCTGAAGTCTATGGTCAGATATTTGAATAATATGCTTTAGGCAACATGGAAACTTTTATGTTTTTTGATCTGGGGAATAACATGATCAAAGCTATGTTTTAGAAAGATCAAGTCATAACTTTGGGGAGGGCCCATACTGGAGGCCAGGAGATGAGTCAGAGGCTCTGAGGATGGTGTGGACTGGGGACAAGGAGGCTGGAGAAGAGAAAATTAATTGGAAGTATTTTCCTATCACTCTTAGTTTTTAGATGGCAGGTAAAAAAAAGTGTTTACTATCTTTTTTCTTCCAACTTTAAATAAATGAAAAATACACTTTTTAAAAAGTTGTCCATTCTATGAAGGACAGATTTAAAAACAAAGGAATACCTCCCCTCCAAAGTTGTTTGGACACCCAGCCTGTCCAAATGAAGTACCCCAATCTGACCCAAATAAGAGTATGCTATGGGGGCTATGCAAAGTACATCTGCTAAGCAAACAAAGCCCTGGCCAGCTCCCACCCTGCACCTACAAATGCAGCGCCCCCATCCAGGAAGAAACAAGAACTAAGAGTTAATGCCTCTCTGTGGTGCAATATTTACGTCATAAGTAATTATCTGCTTATGTCAAAGCTGAGTTCCAAGCGAGTCTATCTGGAATGACTCTCTTGCATTTCGGGGTTTTCCTCTATATTTTTTCAAGCCATGTAATGAAACAAGCCTGGTTTATGTGGGCATTTCTCTCTCCTCTGAACTAGAATTCCTCCTCTCTGTATTTCCTCCCCTGCCTCTGTTTCTCCCTCCTCTTCTTCCTCCATTCTCTAGATCTCCTACCTCTTTCCCACTGCCTGCCTGTGTTCGAAGCCTTAAGCTCTCTCTGTATCCCTCTTTCCTCTCTCCCTTCCTTCTCCTCCCATATCCCTTCCCACTATGTTAAAAAGCTTCAAGGCACCTGGGTGGCTCAGTTGGTTAAGCATCTGACTCTTGATTTCAGCATGAGGTCATGATCTCACGGTTTGTAGGTTCAAGACCCCTGTCGGACTCTGCACGGACAGCATGAAACCTGTTTGGGATTCTCTCTCTCCCTTTCTCTCTGCTCCTCCCCTGCTTGTTCTCTCTTTCTCAAAATAAGTAAATGAACATTTTTAAATAGAAAATTAAAAAATTATGAAAAAGCTTCAATTTCAGAAAAGGAGGAATGCCTTTGCTAAGCACGAGAATCTGAGCAACACATATGATCACAGTAAGGTGAATGGCTGAGCCCAGCTTTAAGAAAAAAATAAATCTTGGAAAAGAGAGAGGGCCGAATGGTGGCCCTTCGTTTTGAGGAAGGCGGGTGGAGCCTATGGCTCCCAGTTGTCCCTGAACACGAGTATCATGAGGCAGTCTTCCAGCTGGGCGATTCCTATTTGCTCATAAGCCCTAGCCAGCTTTCTCCACTCAGAAAGGAAGCAAAGCCATAAAATTCAGAACCAGCTAATGTCAGCACTGCAGGGGATGTCAGAGACCACCTGGTCCAACGTGGTCACATCACTGGGAGAGAGACTAGGGCCCCGGCTCACCAAATGCCAGGGGGACTCGTTATTAGAAATCCCAGACCTAGGACCTGTTGCAAAAAATCCCTCTGCCCTGAGAACGGCTCTAGGTGTTTGCCTTCTGAAAAGAAATCTACTATATAGGGTCCAGATGTATAAACAGAATAAGCTTAAAATAGAGACAGAAAGGGATTAAAATGCACGGGGCACACATTAGAAATCCCCTGTAAGCTGCTGGCAAGAAGGATTTGAGAAAGGAAGTCTGTTGAAGATGGGGCTGCGGTAGTGGAGGGCTCTAAGCTCCGAAGACCTTTTTAATATGGCTGTATTGTAATACCGCAGTGCCAAACCCCGCCAGTCATTCCAAAAAAAGAAAAAGGAAGCCCTGCTTAGCGGCAGAACTTCCCAACCCTGGAAACAGACTGTCTCCCATTTGCACCCATTTAATAACCGCTTTATTTAACAAGAGCAGGGGAAATGTGCATCCTCGGAAGGCACAGCACAAGAACCCCCTTCTGCAACGACGCGATTCCTCGGACATGAAACTAAAATGCATTCATCGGAACTCAGCCTCCCCAAACAGCAGAAAAGCCACTGTGAGGCGATTTACAGGCGAGAGCCCCTCAGAGACGAGGGGGATGGGGCTGGCAGGCAGGGGACACACCTTTTCTGAGCCGTTAGAAACACGCTGCCTGCAAAGTCTACCCAGACTGTGCAGCCAAGGGTTAATTTCCTCAGGCGCCGGGAGGGGGGGGGGGGGAGATTTATATGCACACACACCCCTACTGAGCCCTCACAACCTCTGCCGCTACCACACATTTGGATTTTTTTAATCTTAAATTCCCAGAAATTCCCTGATCAGCCATATCTTTTCGGAACAGCCCCTCCACCTGGGCTGGATTCCCATCTCATCTCCAGTGAAAGCCCGGAGAGCCGGGCATAATTATTTTGCTACAAGGTTATGCCTAATTGGCCACTAACCTAATTGATTAATCATCTCATTTTTCAAGGCAGCATCAAAGAGCCAAACTGAGGGGGGAGAGAGAAAACATGTGTCCAGGTGGCGCGAGGGGTAAAATTACAGACTGGGGAAAAGACCCGCAGCCACCCTGCCTGGTTTCTGGACACAGTAGTGGACGGAAAATCGCAGAAAACCCAGAATGAGGGAGGAAATGCGTGAGACCACAAAAGGACAGAGCGGGGAACCTCGACGCTACCCCAGCCAGCCTGAGTGCAGCCACCTCCAACAGGATGAAGTTGTTTCCCCCGGGCTGGGAAGGGTTAAGTGGCTGCGCGTCAACCCAGCCGAGGCTAGCGTGGGGGGAGCGAAAGCCACCTGTCCCAGTGTCGGCGAGTCCGCGTGGGGGCCCCCGGGGGTCGCCCTCCTGTTCTGGCCACAACTTGCGCGGCTCTGCGCGGCGGCCCTCGCCTGCGTCTTTGCGCGCCACCCAAAACTTTGCGCACACTGCAGCCGCCGCCCGCCCGCTTTTCGCAGCGAGTCGCACGCCTCCAAGTGCCGTGGCAGCCCCTCCGCAGCCGCCGCTGCCGCTGCCCGGTGTCGGGCTCCAGACTTTTCCCTCGCTGCCTCCAATTCCCACCCAGGGGGCTCCCTCGCGGCTGCGGGGAGCACGGCGCCCTGCCCGCGGTGGGCTGGCAGTGCGGGTGCGGTGTTCCGGAAGACCACCTCGCCGGGTCCGGTAGCACCCGCGGGACAGGCTGGTCCCCCGGCCATCCCCACCCTGGCGCGCCCACCCCGCGCCTCCCACTCCGAGGCAGGCGAGCGCAACACCTTCTCCTACCTTCCAGCCGCTGAGGACCACACTCTCCGCTCAGCCCTCTCGACTCATCCTCTGGCTGCAGGAGAGGGCGACCGGGCTCCGCTTTTGTTCCCTGGGGCTGGCAGGTCCGTGTCGGGCCAGGGCGCAGGAGCTGCCGCCCGAGCTGGGTATCCCGGACTGGGGATGCTCAGCTCACTCCCAGCAGCTCTGCCAGCAGCAGTAGCGGCGGCGGCAGCAGCGGCGGCGGCGGCAGCAGCAGCAGCAGTAGAGATAGTGCTGGCTCTCTGCAGGCCACATCTTTCATACCTTATACATCACTACCGCATTCCCCCGAATAGGGGAGCCCCACAGCATTTCGCCACCTAGCGCAGAATGCAGGAGCCCGCAGCAGTGGCAAAGCTGACCCGGCCAGGGTGTGAGCACCGTGAGGGAGAAGGTCCTCAGTACCCACTGGCAGACTCCCTCCCCTCTCCGATCACAGAAAAGCCTACGACTTGCAGACGTTCTGGGAATGGCTCTTCCCCAGGGAGGTCTGGACTTCAGGCCAGGCAATGACGATCTCTTTGGGGGAGCCCTTCTTGCTGCCGCTGGAGTCTTGGCCAGCACGTGCCTCTACATGGCCTCCTTCTCGCGTTAGTCTTCACACACACACGAGGCTTTGCAGCAACAGACACACGCTCTCCGTGTCCCAGAGGACACCCTTCTGCTCTCCCCAAGATCCAGGGTGTGGGCTCCGGAGCAGGCAGACAAGGGTTCCAGTCTCAGTTGTGCGACCATCAGCAAACTGCTAACTGATGGAGCCTCCATTTCTTCATCTGCAAAATGGGAATCAGATGAGCTGTCTCGGGATTGTTGTGAGAATCGAATGAGATAAGCACGGAGCTTAACGTACATTGAGTGATGGGGTTCTTCCTTCATCCAGTGCAGATCCACCTTTCCTGGGATGATCATGTATCAGTCACGATTCACCCATTCAAAAGTATTTATTGTGTGCTTACTTATTAAGTGCCAATCTCTATTTTGTGGAGTCGGGGTAGGACTTTCAACAAGATAGGCAAGTGATCCTTACTCTCTTGACACTTTCTCTCTAGTACAGGGACACAGTAAATAAACCAGTAAATTAACAAGACACCAGCAGATAGTAATAACGACTATGACACTATAAATGACAATAATTTAATGTCAGATGGTGGCGTGTGATAGGAAATGGCCAGGATAAGACATCAGGTTGGCAGTTAGGAAAGGACTGTCTGAAAGATGGCAACTGACCTGAGACCTATATGATAAGAGGCCAGGCATAAAAGATCTGAAGGGGAAAACATTAAAGACAGAGAGAAGAGCAAGTGCAAAGGCCCTGAGGCAGGAGTGAATGGAATACATTTGAGCAGCAGAAGGAAACCAACCGTGGCTGGAATATAGCAAGAGTGGTGATTAGTGGTATCAGATAAGGTGGGGAGGTAGAGAAAGAGGCTGGTCTTAAGGGAGGAATTTAGTAAGGTGATTAGACTCAGAAGTTTGGAGTTGAGAGGGAGGGGATTGTTCTGGGATTAGAGATAGTACCACTTGCATTTGTAAAGGCTCACCTGGGCTGTTATGCAGACAATGGACTGGAAGGGACATGGGTGGAAGCAGGTGAACCAATTAGAGGCTCCTACAGTGGTGAATAAAAGTCCCCTTCCGTTCCTTGGCCAGTACAACCACAGTGCCCTCTCCTCTTCCACTAGGTCTGGTAGGGGGAAGGGCCACTTGGCAGGTACCCTGGGAGCTTGAATGTGAACTTCTCCCACCACTGTGAGTATCCTTTTCCTCAACTGGAAAATGTAAATAATAATATATATTCTTATTAAATTATTGTGAGTATTAAATGAGAGGACAAAGGCACCTAAGGTGTTAAATAAGTGTTAATTTCATCTTCACTATATCCATCATTTCTAGAACCTCCAGAGGGCTCTTCCAGGGGCCTCCAGAGTGCTCCTACAATACCTCTGCTCCATCTGGGGTAAAGGAAGGTTGGCCATCCCTATCCTGGAACTGTCTTGCCCAGGGCCTGCAGGGGTAACCTGTTGGGTCTAGAAAGAGTTCCCCTCAACACCTGCAGAAAGGCTTGCATTGGTAACACTGGCCCCTGCACCATCATCCATCATCTTTGCAAGCAGGAAGCCAATTTTCATTTTCTTTAGGTCCTTTTGATTTTTGGTTCCCTGCCTGACACCCTCATCTAGTTTAAAAGATGCGGGACATCATCATATGAAGCACTCGAGATATAAAAATAGAAAGGGGAAAAGGGGGGCGCTGGGCTGGGCTGGGGTGTCGAGCAAGAGATGGTAGGAAAGGAAAACAGTCCTTTCTCTCTTAGCAACAGGAGGAAAGGTTCTCAGCTGAGACACGTGAAAATTCTCTTGCATCCATGCATTCTAATAGACTGCAGAGGCCTTCAGAATCCTTTTCTCCATCAATACCACATGGAAAGGAACAGGAACGTTTTGGTATTCCCCTTTTGACAGACGAAGGAGGTGAGCCCCAGCTAGGTGGTGACAGAGCTGGCACTTGGCCCCAGGTGCTCTTGACTTTCTCCCTCTCCATGCCTAAATGCTTCAAGTGGCCCCAACCTAACAATGTTGCCTAGTTTCTAATACTCTCAAGCATTTATCCAACTGGGACCCAGAACTGTAGGTCTCAGAGATAGTCAACTCATTCCCTTGCACCCAGCTCAATGTATTGTACTCCTCATCGTTCTCCAGGACAGTTTTCTTTAGGGACTAGGATACTTAAGTCCAAACACAGATTTCAAATGTTAAGTGGCCCTAGAAATGGACGTACTCTCTCACTATTTCAGGTTGGAGACCAAGGAAAGAATAGATGATAACGGGTGCATCTTTGACATGCTGCATGGCTGTAAGAAAGAATGTGAGACCTGGCTTTGAGTCCCTGCTCTGTCATTTATTGTGTGTTCTTGAGTAAGTTGTTATGAGCACCGTTTTAATTACCTCATCTATAAAGTAGAGTCAGGGGGCACATGGATGGCTCAGTTGTTTAAGTGTCCTACTCTTGATTTCGTCTCGGGTCATGATCATCATGGTTCATGAGATCAAACCCCCTGTCCGGATCTGAGCTGATAGCACAGAGACTGCTTTGGAGACTCTGTCTCCCTCTCTCTCTCCCTCTGCCCCTCCCCTCCTTTCTCTCTCTCTCAAAACTAAATAAACATTTAAAAAAAAAAAAACTACAAATAAAGTAGGGTCAGTATCTGCCCCCAGAAGTTGTTGTGCATACTATAGGAGCTGCTGTAAGGGTGTACTCAAAATACATAATGCACCTTAAATATTTATACCCTTCTCTTCTCCCTCCCTTCCATCCCACCACTGTCCCTGTGCTGGTTAACAAAGAACTCTCAAAGGAATAAACGAAGCCCTGATTTGTGGCATTTGCCAATTTCCTTGGTGTAAATATTCTCACCATGTCTGATTTCGAGTTAGCAAAATGATGTCACTGAATGTGGAGTTGGGGGAGGTGTGCCCCACAGCCCTTGTGAGCCTAGGCCGGCTGAATTAAGCACACCACTGCCCATAAGACCCCACCCCGGACAGGTGAGGAGCACTTCATAGCTCATGAACCCTTTATTCTATATCATCTCCCGAGACAGTCACAAGAATCCTTGAAGGGAAATGTCATCCCTATATATCTGACAGACAGGGAAACTGAGACTGGGAGGAACCGAGTGATTTGCCCAAAGTCAGACAACTAGGAAGTAAAAGAGCCAGGACCCATGGCTGGGCCCTTCTGTCT